>NC_069501.1:178881977-180123537 GCF_027579735.1 Bombina bombina | reverse complement strand
GTCTTGTTAGAAATATGGCTAGTCATGACCTTAAGCAGAAAAGTCTGCTAACTGTTTCCCCCAACTGAAGTTACTTCTCTCAACAGTCCTGTGTAGGAAACAGCAATCGAATTTAGTTACTGTCTGCTAAAATCAACTTCCCTCTTACAAACAGAAATCTTCATCCTTTTCTGTTTCAGAGTAAATAGTACATACCAGCACTATTTTAAAATAACAAACACTTGATAGAAGAATAAAAACTACATTTAAACACCAAAAAACTCTTAACCATCTCCGTGGAGATGGTTGCCTGTGCAACGGCAAAGAGAATGACTGGGGTGGGCGGAGCCTAGGAGGGATCATGTGACCAGCTTTGCTGGGACTCCTTGTGCCATTTCCTGTTGGGGAAGAGAATATCCCACAAGTAAGGATGACGCCGTGAACCGAACACACCAATGTTGGAGAACAGAACTAGCTCAAGCAAAGCCACGGATCAGCACCATAACCATAAACACATTACTGAGCAGTGCCCATTTCAATTTCTAAATTCCAGCCACCAATAAGCAAGCACTATCCAGGGTCCTAAGCTTTTCTTTCTGCTTTTTCAAATAAAGATATTAAGAAATGAAGAAAAATTGATAATAGGAGGTAAATTAGAAAGTTGATCAAAATTGCATGCTCTAGCGGAATCATGAAAGAACAAATTTGGAATCAGTAATCCCTTTAAGTCATAGCTGTAAGGCAGAATATACTAAACAATATGTATACAGTTATACTATAAAACGTGATATGATCACACCTGGTTGTGTGGAGAAAAACACAAAACAAACTACATACACTGTTCATCAGATATGTGAGGGAAAGGGGTTTTTCAGAATAAAGCAGGAATAAGTGGTAGAAATGAATAGCACGCCCAGAAGAAGCAGGAATAAGTGGTAGAAACTGATGTCCTGCCAGAAGAAGCAAGAACAAGTGGTAGAAACAGATGGCCCACCAGGAGGAGCAGGAACAAGTGGTAGAAACAGATGGCCCACCAGGAGGAGCAGCAATAAGTGGTAGAAACGGATGGCCTGCCCAGAAGGAGCAGGAATAAGTGGTAGAAACAGATGACCCCGCCCAGAAGGAGCAGGAATAGGTGGTAGAAACGGATGGCCCCCGCCCAGAAGGAGCAGGAATAAGTGGTAGAAACAGATGGCCGCCCAGAAGGAGCAGGAATAAGTGGTAGAAACGGGATGACCCGCCCAGAAGGAGCAGATATAAGTGGTAGAAACAGATGCCGCCAGAAGGAGCAGGAATAAGTCGTAGAAACAGATGGCCGCCCAGAAGGAGCACCTTCTAACCTTAAAGGGACAGTTTACTCAAAAATTTTCTCCCCTTTAATTTGTTCCCAATGATTATTAAATTGTTTACAAGTAGCTCCTTTACCCTTATATTGGCATTTGAAATTGTTAATTTAGCATGTGGTATCCCCACCTATTCTGAAAGTTTGGTGGCCGCATGTACCAGCTATAGATAAGCTTGTAAACACAGCCAGCAGAAGAAATTACACTCCCAGTGTGATAAAGCAGAGATAAGGTAGTAAAATGTTGATTTTTCCATTGTTCTCTCAAAGTATTGGTGATTGTTTTAAGGACAGATATAAGATAAAGAAGCAGGTATATGTGATACAGTAATGAGATCTGATTATACCTACAAGCTCAACCTATTTTATTAGGCTGTGGCTTCAAAACACAAAATCCGAGCTTAATATACAGAAATAAACCTTAAAAAGCTAATTTTCACACATTTTTTACTCTGCAGTTTGTAAAAAAAAGCAATTGTAAACACATTAAGGGAAAAACTATTTACAGTATACTGTCCCTTTAATACAGAGTTGTGCAACATTTGTTAATACCCACAATTTTTAAAGGAACATAAAAAGTACACAAAGAAAGTGTTATAATTGTATTACTGCAGTATTGCAGTGCCCAGTGAGACAATGACAGACACGTGTGCAGCCACCAATCAGCAGCTAGCACCCAGTAGTGCATTGTTGCTCCTGAACCTACTTAGGTATGCTTTGCAACAAATGATAGCAAGAGAATGGAGTATATAAAAAAGTAACTTGAAAAGTATTTTGAAATGACATCTTTTGTCCGAACCACGGAAGTTTAATTTTTACTTTAATATTCCTTTAAAGGGACATGAAACCCAAAATGTTCTTTTCATAATTAAGATAGAGAATACAATTTAAAACAACTTTCTATTATCTATAGTGCTTCATTCAATTAGCATCCTTTGTTGAATAAACAGCAATGCAGATGGGGGAGTCAATAACATGATGCATATATGTGCAGCCACCAATCATTAGCTGCTGAGCCTACTTAGGTATGCTTTTTAACAAAGGATACAAAGAGAACTAAACAAATTAGATAATAGAAGTAAATTGGAAAGTTGTTTAAAATGCTCTATCAAAAAAAAAGGGGGGGGGGGGGGGGGTTCATGTCTCTTTAAAGGGACAGTATACACTCATTTTCATATAACTGCATGTAATAGACATTACTATAAAGAATAAGATGCACAGATACTGATATAAAAATCCAGTATAAAACTGTTTAAAAACTTACTTAGAAGATGTCAGTTTGACTGTGTTGAAAAGGTAGCTGGAAAGCCCACTGCAAGTGGCAAATAAGACACTCCCCCCCTCCTCCCCCCTTCTTTTGCATATGAAAAGACCCTTTACACAAACAGCAGCAAGCTGGAGAAGGTAGCTGACCGTATTCACATAAAACTTGGGGCTTGGTTAGGAGTCTGAAAAAAAGAGCAATGTTATTTAAAAATAAGCAAAACTATACATTTATTTAAAAAAAAAAACTTTATGGGCTATATAAATAGATCATCTACAAAACATTTATACAAAGAAAAAAATGAGTGTATAATGTCCCTTTAAGGTCTTGAACAACCCCTGTTCATAGATGCGATCTTAGAAAGGTAAAAGCATTTAGTGAGATGGGGTGTACTTTTTGTGGAGTTTAGCAGTGTGCTTTACTTATACATGTGCTAATTATAAGAAAACCTACAGTATTCTATGCATACATCAAAGACATGACTAATATTCTTGTGCCTAATCACCTTTTCTTAAAGGAACATTGTACACTAGATTTTTCTTTGCACAAATGTTTTCTAGAGATTATACATTTATATAGCCTAGCTGGGGTGTTATTATAACAATGTATAATTTTGTTAATTTTTTTAATAACATTGTGCCCCAAAGTGTCAGATGTATAGAGGTGTTTACAGACCACTGCTGGCTCCTGTTTGTCTAATCTGTCTTTCCATATGCAGGGAATGGGGGGGGGAGAAGTATCTGCTCCCAGCCCCTTTCACTGGGTGTTCAAGTTAATCTCATCAACAGTGCAAAACTTGGAGCTTCTAAGTAAGTTTTTAAAAGGTTTTAAACACTTTTTTGTTATCAGTATCTGTGCATATTCTGCTTTATAGTTGTGTCTAATACATGCAATTATATGAACCTTGGTGTATACACTGTCCGTTTAACTGAGGCTACTTTAAAAAGTGAAGAATATACCTATGCAAAAATGTGTTTTTACTATTCACTACTGGCTGTGAGGAAAATAGGAAATCACACAACAGACTTGTGATCTACTGTGACTTAGAAAACAACAGGTAGATCAGATTCCCTACTTACCTTTAGGGCACACCTGATAGAGAGAATAACAATGTATGGAAAGAATGATTTAGTTTAAACAAAACAACTAGTAAAATGCATTGTCCATTTCAAACGTTACTGTGCTGCTTTTTTTATGTTGTCCCAAACAGGGGCAGGAAAACTAACACATCAACATAATATGCAAAGGAATGCAGATGAAGTACACAGTTGTAACAAAGGGAATGTGTTTGTGAGCTATACAAACAACAGACCTTTTGTTGTGACAGACGGAATAACCTAAAGCTATAGTGTAACAAACTGAAACTAGAATGATGGAAAAATACAAATCCCATTCTGTAGCTATGAATACAACTAACTGCATCCCACAACGTGTTTGCACAAAACCAGTATAAAGGATTTTAGTTCTATGTCAAATCCCATTACAATTCACAGATTTTAAAGGGACACAAACATTTCTGCTATAGAATAACATATCAGCCAAGTCTAAACATTTTAAAAACAAATTAACACCTTGTTTGCTTTAATAGTTTTGAATAGCCACATTTCCGCCACCACTTGTTTAGAGGAGCCAATAGGGACTTGTTACTGGAGTAGACAAAGCTAGTCCCAGTAAACAAGTTAGAAAAAGCTGCATTGTTTTGCAGCTTATTATCTGCAGAGGTCAATTAGCAACAGATGTAGCAACGTTAGTTTAGAGAAGTCCACTGTGTGCATTTTCAGTTTGGAGAATAAGACTCACAAATTACATGAAAAAGGGGCAAAATACACAATGAAAGCATACTGAAAAGTTGTTTTAGGACACATAATTAAATTAAAAGGGACATCACAGTGCAAAAAAAAAACCCACAATCAAATTTGTTAGAGCAGCATTTAATTGTAGTGCATGACACTGTATGTCAATATGTTTAACCCCCACAAAAAGATTAGACACAAAGTTAAACAGCAGCAGAGAACAATTGGTCCTGAGCAGACATGGCCAGTGAGACAACTGCAGCTGCACGATTGCCTTTACTGATTGGCTCACCGGCAACTGCACAGCTGGGTCATGTGACTGACGCTGCAGACTCTACCACTGCTCATGTCCGCTCAGTACAAATAAGTACCAGAGCACTACTTTGACCGTGTTTAAAATATCTGCAGTGGTTAAATCCATAAACCTGCTAAAATTGCATGCTCTGTCGGACAATGTCCTTTTTGACAGTGACATTGCGATGCATAACGGTCCTTTTCAATAGGCAACAGGTTAAACCAGGAACATCATTCTAATCTATTCACATGGGGGACCATTGTTTGTTTGTTTTTCTACTTGGGAAACTTTTAGAAATACTAACAGAGATATACAACACTTGCTGTGCTAACAGAAACCCAACTTCACATGAGCAATGATTTAGCTAATAGCTATGCAAACATGATTGGTTTTTTTTCTTGCTTTAGTGGCAACATCTGCCTAGCTATGTGGTGAGGTTAAGTATCTGTTTTCTACTACAGACAGACACACAACCTGGATGCCCTCAAGTTTCAGTTTACTACATCTTCAGCAATACACAACTCCTGGTTTAGAATTTAGTTTGGAGCCACATTAAATTTAGGTTGGGGATGCTTAGGTAATACTATTAAAATAATGACATTATGGTAACACAATGAATATATCACCATAAATCCAGTGTCTTAACAAGACATAGGTAATAAAAAAGTCATTTCTAAAAGCTTTTAAAGGATTAGAATAAAGTTTATCAACTCCTGTTTTATTTACAAAAAAAAAAAAGGAAGAGTTGCTGTTCATCTTAGCTCCTAGACATTGTTTAAAAGGGACATTGTACACTAGATATTTATTTGGATAAATGTTTTGTAGATGATCCATTTATATAGCCCATCTGGGATTTTTTTTTTTTTTTTTAACAATGTATAGTTTTGCTTATTTTTTAATAACATTGTGCTGATTTTCTGACAGCAACGTTTCAGGCTACATGCCCTTACGCATGAGTAAGGGCATGTAGCCCGAAACGTTGCTGTTTTTTTTGCTGATGCTGCAAATAAATCTGTGAAAGATTATACAGATTTATTACAGTTTGGAGTTCTGTCGTTTCTCTGCATCTTTAGATTACTACTTCTGGGTTTGTGTAGTACCCTGCTACAGCTTTGCACCCGGTTACACAGTGTGTGCTGGACTATTCTTTGGGTGTTTAAACACATAGTTAAAGTCAGCCCCAAAGCAGCAATGCACTACTGGGACCTAGCTGAACAGATCTGGTGAGCCATTGAGGGACGTGTGCAAAGCCAACAATTACTAGCTAGCTCCCAGTAGTACGTTACTGCTCCTGGACCTAGGTATACTTTCAATAAAGGATACTAAGTGAACAAAGTAAATGTGATAGCAGAAGTACATTGTAAAGTCTCTTAAAACTGAATGCTCTATCTGAGCCATGGAAGTTTAATTTTGACTTTCATGTCACTTTAAGAAGATAGGAAGTCTCTAAAAAGCATAGAGCTCTGTTAAAACGCCTTTATAAAACTGAATTAGTGAAAAATCAAACTTTAAAATTAAATTACAGTTTACTTTCCCTTGATGCAATATGGATATTATATGTGAGTACACAGTCTACCGTGCATACTAGAGTATGCATGACATAGTAGATTCCATGGAAAGATAAAATGCAATGCAAATTCAAGACTTAAAGTGAAGGTCAATTTAGATGAATTAGTGCCCTGTTTTTAATAATCCTGTTATAAACAAGGGCACTTTAATGCAGTGATTTTTAACCTTTTTTTTGCCGTGGCACACTTTTTTACATTAAAAAATCCTGTGGCACACCACCATCCCAAAATTTTAAAAAAATCACACATTGTAGCCTAATACAGCATATATATATATATACACATACACACAAGCACACACATACTGTATGTATTGTGCTGTTATGCCATGCCTCCTACAAACTACCCCTGCACTGGGAGTAAAAACAAGCAAAGTTTAAAAAATATGTCACACTGTTGTCAGTCTGCCGTGGCACACCTGAGGATCTCTCACGGCACACTAGTGTGCCACGGCACACTGGTTGAAAAACACTGCTTTAATGAATCAAAATTGACATTTCACTTGTTTTATTCAAATAATTACCTTTTAATCTTCACAGCCGCTCCAGTGATAACCCTGGCCATCGGAAGCCTCTTCATACATCAGAGGCTTCCCCCAACCAAGGCTTCTCCCGGGGAAATCATGGCCTGAGGCAACGCTGTGATTGGAGGAAGCCAGATTTGTCATTTTGGACCTGCGAAGAGGGCTTGCGACAGGCGGAGGAATCGCTGCAGCGGCTGTCAGGATTAAAAGGTAAGTATTTGAAGAAAACTAGTGAAATGTCAATTTTGATGAATTAAAGTGCCCTTGTTTTTGATAGGTTTATTAAAAACCGGGCACCGATTCATCTAAATTGACCTTCACTTTAAAGGATCATAAAACAGTAAATGAAATGCACAGCAGTGCATCAAATGTTACAAAAAATATTTTTGTTATTGCTTTTGCAACAAATACAAAAACCCGTTTGTACTATAGCGTGGAAAATATGTAAAGTCGCCTATTTTTTTCTGTTGATATCGATCCAATATAATGGCAGAATATTTTAGTATTAGTCTAAGATTTCTCGTCTTCTCTGACCAAGTATTGTATTTAAAAAAATAAAAAAATAAACCGTTGGAATGAAAATGAACCTGTTTCAGACTACCAAATATTTTTAATGCCACATACTGAAAGTCAGTGTATACATTACGCACCTACAGTAAACTTCTATTTGTTTAAGAACAGAGAAATCTGGCAAATAATCCTGCTTTTGAAGACAAACGTTTTACTGTTCAACTAATGGCTAAACTTTATGATGAAAAATTAGAACACTGCCAGTAAACAAAGTGACTAAACCGGTCTAGTTTATTTATTAGATTTAAAATAAAAAGCCAACTCTTAAAAAATAAAAAAACAGTTGTTCACTGCGTATACATGTTGGTAATTAAATAACTACAAGGTAAAGCTATATTTCAAATAGAATTTCTTTCAATTGTAAAACCAGTAAAATGCTTTCTATGTTCTATGTGTATTTGTGATAATGAATGTGAAGGGGTGTGGACAAATCAAGGAACCGCCTCAAGAATAAATACATTGATTCCAACAAGCAGAACAAGATTTGAACTCACTGGAAAGAATGTGGCATTAGCTCACATGAACCTGACTGTGCTTCATCCAACCATTTACTGCTTCAGAGGATAAGCAACAGAACACAGCAAGGATTATTGGATCTAAAATCTCTGCATTTATCACGAAGTATAATATAGTTCAGTTGGTGCAAACACTGGGACATACCACCACAAGACCAGAAGGTAAGGTGATTGTATTGTTCATTTAAGTATTTAGCACACTTTAAAAATATATGTGCACTATATGAAACAATATTAACCAAAGACATAGGCAAATGCATCAGCCACAGCTAACTATATATTATTTTCTCTCTCTCTATCTCTAAATAAAAATAAAAAAAACTGACTAATGTGCTAGAATGTTTTTTTGTGACGTATATTATATCCACGTAGTTGTGCATACAATGGATAGTCTGTAAACTGCACATTTTTGATTACTAGGAAAGAAAAGTGAATATCACAGGGGAGGAGTAATTTTTGGATACAGCAATTCTATTCAGCCTCAAAGAAAGCTTTCACGGCTTAAAGGGACAGTGTACTGTAAAAATGCCTTCACCTTAATGTGTTTACAATAACTTCTTATATCAGCTTCAAAATATACAATGTATGGGAAATTTTTGTTTTAGCTATATTTTTGTATATGAAACAGCTGTTTCCGGTAATTGAAACCACAACCTAATGAAACGGGCTGAGCTTCCTGGTAGAGCAGACTTCATTAGCTTATTTCTCTGCATTTATACAAAACCTTCCTTACGTTATCTCTAGACAAAGTGACACCAAAACTTAGAGAGAACAAATAGAAAATTAACATTGTATTATCTTTCTGTCCTACCACCCACTGGGAGCATGATTACTTCTAAACCTTTTTGTTTATGTAGCTTTCTTTAAAGGGACACTGAACCCAAATTTTTTCTTTTGTGATTCACATAGAGCATGCAATTTTAAGCAACTTTCTAATTTACTCCTATTATCAGTTTTTCTTCGTTCTCTTGCTATCTTTATTTGAAAAAAAAAACAAAAAAAAAAACAAGGATCTAAGCTAAGGAGCCAGCCAATTTTTGGTTCACACGCTGGACAGCATTTGTTTATTGGTGGGTGAATTTATCCACCAATCAGCAAGAACAACCCATGTTTTCGACAAAAAATGGGCCGGCATCTAAACTTACATTCTTGCTTTTTAAATAAAGATACCAGGAGAATGAAGAAAATTTGATAATAGGAGAAAATTAGAAAGTTGCTTAAAATTGCATGCGCTATCTGAATCACGAAAGAAAAAAATTGGGTTCAGTGTCCCTTTAAGCTATATAGGTGGGGATAGAACAGGCAAAATAAGCTATTTGAGATAACTTAATAAAAGGTAAAGGAGTTATCTGTAAACAATATAAAGCATACCAGCAAGTAAAATAGATCATTGGGAGCATGGGAAAAAAATGTCCCTTTAAAGTACGGCTCAACATAAAAATTGTATATTTAAAAAAAAAAAAATATCTTAAAAAATGGCTTCTAATAAACACAAATTGGAATTAACACTTTAAAAAGACAACCAATGACCTGAAAAAAACATTTAGCTTAAACGGCAACTAGTTAATAGGACTAAGAGAAGTTAGTCTATGCAGAGAACGGACCTGGATAGTCTTCGTGTTTGCCCATACTAAAGCTTTCTAAAGAGAAAGAAAACAATACAAGAATATAATTTTCTCTGCACACATTCTAATAGCGTAAGTGATCATAAAAATTTATATATTTTTTGTAATTTTGTAATATACACACAAACATTATATATATATATATATATATATATATACATACATATACACACACACTTACTGTATATATATATATATATATATATATATATATATATATATATATATATATATATATATGCGCACGTGCATGTTTGCAAAAAAAATAAATATCTTAGCATAAAATTAAATCAAGGAGTTTAATTAACTTGATCAAAATCTAACTAAACAGTAAATCTTGAATGTATATTGGTGTTAACAACTGTATTATGCATTACTTTTACTTAAAGGGAAATAAAACCCAATTTTTTTCTTTCAGGATTCAGATAGAGAATGTTATTATAAATAACTTTCCAACTTAATTCTATTATCTATTTTGGTTTGTTCTCTTGGTATTCTTTGTTTAAAAAAAAAAAAAGATACCAGGGTAGGCACAAGAACTGCTGATTGGTGGCTGCACATTTATGCCTCATGTAATTGGTTCGC
This sequence comes from Bombina bombina, assembly GCF_027579735.1. Lineage (NCBI taxonomy): Eukaryota > Metazoa > Chordata > Amphibia > Anura > Bombinatoridae > Bombina > Bombina bombina. The sequence goes on along the minus strand of NC_069501.1, from coordinate 180,113,478 downwards.
CAAGTGCATTAAAGGGACATTACACACTAGATTTTTCTTTGCATAAATGTTTTGTAGATTATACATTTACATAGCCTATACAGTATTTTTTTAGAAAAAAGTGTAGTTTTGCTTATTTTTAAATAACATTGTGCTGATTTTCAGACTCCTAACCAAGCCCCAAAGTTTTAGCAGAAAACTGATGTATACCTACTCCAGCTTGCTCCTGTTTGTGTAAATGATCATTTCATATGCAGAGGAAGGGGGGGGGGGGTCTGTGTTGTTTGCTATAGAACCACTTGCAGTGGGTGTTCCAGCTAACCTTTTAACTAGAGTTTAACTAGTTTTACACTGGATTTTTATATCAGTATCTGTGCATATTATTCTTTATAGTAGTGTCTATAACATGCAGTTAAAATGAAAATTGGTGTATACTGTCCCTTTAACTAGCTCCCAGTAGTGCATTGCTGCTTCTTCAACAAAGAACACAAAGAGAATGAAACATTAGTAAATAGATGTAAATTGGAAAGTTGTTTAAAATAGTATGTGCTATCTGAATCATGAAATAAATATTTTGGGGTTCATGTCCTTTTAGTTAGATATACAGTGACCTTAGTCAGAATCTGTTGTTATGTCCCTCAGATGGTTGCCTACAGTTGCATAGAATATTGACAGAGTAAAGTTTCTTGGGTAAATAGTATTCACTAGTACCTGCAATATGCCACTAAACCTAAATCATAAGCGCTTTGTGTTCTGTGTATTCATCAGTGTCATGCATATTGGTTTTCTTACAGAAACTCTGTATTTGTATCTAAGCAGGTTTCATGTTAGAACTAAATAAAATGATCCTTCCTGCAAGTGATTTAAGTGATGGTAAACTTTGCTAAAGCAGATGCCAGAACATTAAAAGGGATAGTATACAGTAAAATAGTTTTTACCCTATTGACTTGTTATATTAGCTGCAGAGTATAGAATGTATGATAAATTGCATTTTAGGTTTATTTGTGTATATGAAATTGCTGGTTTTGTGCTTTGAAACCACAGCCTATTGAAATGGGTTGAGCTCGCAGGTAAAATATCTCATCATGCTATCAATTTGTGTACACACATTTGCTTCCTTATCTTATATCTGTTTGTAAACCAAAGTCCAATACTTAGAGAGAACAATGGAAAGTTATTTTATTAGTAGTCTCTTCTACACCCCACCGGGAGTGTGATTTTTTTCTGCTGGCTGTGTTTACATTGCCTGTCAATAGCCTGGATATAAGTCAGGAAACTTTGAGTAAAGGTGGGTATACCACAGGCTAAATCAGCTATTTCAAATGCCGAAATAAGGGTAAATGAGCTTCTTGTAAACCATTTAATACACTCCAGCAGGAAAAATGAATCATTGGGAACAAATTAAAGGGGAGAACATTTTTGGGTAAACTGTCCCTTTAAAGGGACATAATACTCATATGCTAAATCACTTGAAACTGATGCAGTATAACTGTAAAAAGCTGACAGGAAAATATCACCTGAGCATCTCTATGTAAAAAAGGAAGATATTTTACCTCACAATCTCCTCAGCTCACCAGAGTAAGTTCTGTGTAAAAAGTTATACTCAGCTGCTCCCAGCTGCAGGTAAACAAATTTAAAAAAATTAAGAAATGAACAGCAGCCAATCAGCATCACCAGTGCTGAGGTAATGAACTCTTACTGTGATCTCATTAGATTTCACTTAACTCTCATGAGATTTCATAGTAAGCTTCCTTTACCTGATTGGTGAAATAATATGAGAGTGCACGATGCTAGTCCCTTCAGATGTCCCAGGACAAACACACTAAAATGCTGCTTAGAAATCCTTTACAATGGGAGGTGGCTACTGAGGAACTTTTGAGGTAAAATATCTTTCTTTTTTACATAGAGATGTTCAGGTGATATTTTCTAATCAGCTTTTTACAGCTATGCTGCATCACTTTCAAGTGTTTAAACATTTGGGTATTATGGCCCTTTAAAGAACAACATATGTACACTTATATTTGTCAAAGTAGAAGCATAAAAGTTATTTTAAACTAATTTATTTTACCTCTGTGTTTCAGTTTTGTCAGCAGTAGCTAGCTGCCTCTTTTATACAGTTTTTTTCTCTCCATAAAACGCAACAGCCAATAGGAAGCTGTGCTGTCCATCCCATTGAAGGTTGTAGCTCTGCGTTCTTTGTCTCTCTAGCACAGGCCAGGAGTGCAGAGCTTCAATTGGCTGGAACTGTGGCACAGCTTCCTATTGGCTGTTGCGTTTTATAGAAAAAAAAAGACAGTATAGAAGGGACTGCTGCTGCTCTAACTAAAATACTGAGGTTACATAACTTTTATGCTTCTGCTTTGACAAATATAAAGCGGATCTGCTTTTACAAAGTTTACCATCACTGAGATTTTAACATAAAATATATAATTATGTTTAGTAAAACAACTTTGCAATAAACTATCATCACTTATTATTTTACCCTTTTTTGTCTAATGTAGCTCTGAAAATTGTGGATTTTCTAATTTTTTTGAGATGAAAATGCACACTGCTACATACATTTTCCCTAACTGGCTTTAAAGGGACATTAAACACTAAATAAATGCTAGATAGAATGATACATTAAAAGAAAAGTCTAACAAAAAAACAAAAAAAAAAACACCTACCTGTTATTTCAAAGTTTCATTATTTGTTTAAATATTGACAAAATAAGTGTAAAGTCTGAGTCTATAAAACAGTGGGAGCTGCCATGTTGTTGTAACTTAGGTTAACTTCTCTGTTGTGGCCAATTAGGGACAGTTATAAATATAGGCCACTAGAGTGTACAACCAATGGTTATGTGCAATATAACAGTGTTCTGCACTTCCATTTCTAACAGGAACTGAAATGCTCACAATTTCAAATTTCAGGAAAAGCAGGCAAAATAAACAAGTTTTTTGGTTTTTTTATAGATACAATTTATTATTATGCCACCATCTCAAAGTGTTTAATATCCCTATCCATATTATGTAGTATTAAAGGGACATTAGACTCTTTGAAATGGTTATATAAAAAACTCTGCAATATACTTTCATTAATTTAGTTTGTCCCCTTTTCCTGTAATACCATTCTGAAACTGTGAGCTTTACAGTTCGTGTTAGAAATAGAAGTGCAGAACACTGTTATATTCCACACAGCCATTGGCTGTACACTATAGTAACCTTTTTATAACTATCCCTAATTGGTCACAGCAGAGACGGTAACCCAAGTTACAACATGGCAGCTCCCATTGTTTTATAGACACTTTACACTTAGATGTATTTTTTAAAGTTTCATTAGCTGTTTACATACAGTATTGACAAAATACTTGTTATTCTCACAGTAATCTTTTCTTTAAATGCATCAATCTAACTAGCATTTATTTAGTGTTGAATGACCCTTTAACAATTGACATACATAAGGCATTAGTAAATATTACAATTCTGTATAAATCCTAAAGAAGCATTGTACTTTATATAGCTATTGGCACCCATGCAGAAGCCGATGCTAATTGCATGATCTACTTCTAACTTTTTGGAATGCACACGGATACTATTGTTTGTTTGCACTGTAGCAGTATGTAGGAAGCAGAAAGTAGGCAATTTATATTAAAATTATTAAATAAAAATATATGCAGTGAATACATTTTATCCATAGATGGTGCTGTTCATTTCTCTTTTAGCCATTTTAACTGACTACTGGCTAGATATTTAAAGGGCCATAAATGTAAAAAAAACCTAAATGCTCTAATTTGTTAGAGAATGTAGTTTTTTGACTATTGACCCTGCTTTACTGTGTTTACCCCCCCCCACCCCCACCGCAAAGAGCAAAACACACAGCAAAAATACAGTTTTTGACCCGCAGAGTACCGCTGAGCCTGAGCAAAAAACACTAATCGCACGACTCAGATGTGAATTAGAGCTTGTAATTTGTCAACTATTATGGCTCTTTAAAAACAAATGTCTTTTGAAAGGGATATGAAACTCCATAATTTTCTTTTGTGAAGTAATAATGCCAATCACCTACCTAATGTAGTTACTGTATGGGGGATAGTGGCCACAAAGACGGCACACAATACACATACAATACCCAATACTCCTCAAATGAAAGAAAAGGTTGCCCATAATCAGTTTAGTAGTCTCATACTCCTTTAAATAGCAATTGATAGTCATAGAAAGGACAATCACCTGTTACAGTACCCTAAAGCTATAAAAGGGACCCTTGCACCCCAAAGTATGCACTACCACAAAGCGCAAATGGATTACATTCTTGCAAAACTGCTGCCATATAGTGCTCTAGAAATGGTCCAGCTCCTAAGCTTTTGTCACAGTTTTTCAACAAAAGATGCAATGAGAACAAAGCCAAATTTGATAATAGAAGTAAATTAGAAAGTTAGAAAATCATGAAACATTTTTGAGTTTCATATCTCTTTAAAGGGACATGAAACCCAAAATTTCTCTTTCATGGTTCAGATAGAAAATATAATTTCTAACAACTTTCCGATTTACAACTATTACCTAATTTGCTTCTCTTTTTATATATCCCTTGTTGAAGAAATAACAATGCACATGGGTGAGCCAATCACACAAGGCATCTATGTGCAGTCAACAATCAGCAGCTACTGAGCCTATCTAGATATGCATTTCAACAAAGGACATCAAGAGACTGAAGCAAATTAGAAATCTGTATAAACTTGCATGCTCTTTCTTTGTAAAATGCTTGCACTTTTCATATACGCCCATTTTCAGATTCTATTTAAACAAGTCTGCTCTCCATTTACTATATTATGCTAGATTACATTGCATTGCAAAGTAATGGTCTAATATATGTCATCATTTGACCTAAAAGTCATTTTTTTTTTAACTTTGGAAAGAAGAAACTATTTCAAGTTTTATATAGTAACTGAAGTCTACTTTCACATGCCCTTCATATGAACCTTATTATAAAAACTCCAGAGCTTGTCAAGCAAAGCCCCGTTAAATGACTGCATTAAACATTTTGTAATGAATTAGAGAAGTTTTCCCCCTACAATGTCCCTTAACTAACTACATTGATGAAACTTAGTAAACTAACACACAGATGCTATTGGTTTTACAATACTAACATTAAAAAAAAGCAGTGGTGGAACCAGGGCCGGCGCTCCCGCTAGGCAAGCTAGGCAGCCGCCTAGCGCACACTGCCACCTAGAGCGCAGCAGCTGCAGCATTGCTTAGCGCAATCGTGTGTGCCATTCCTGACTCTCCTCCTTGAAATTGTCGTCTATCTCGATCTCGTATTGCGCGGTCAGGCAGCAACGTCAGCACCCTCAACGTCACCATCACGTGACCACCCCACTTTGCCGCTCACTGGAGCAGTGCACCAGCCGTCTCACACACACCCTAAACTCAGAAGTAGAGCCTAGACAGAGCCGATCAGTGTGGACGGTGGACAAGCAGACAGAGGTGAGACTCAGCCCATAACTGAACCGGCACTGCACAATCTCCTCCACTGCCTGGTATCTGGTATGGGCTGGCACTAGGCTCAGTTTCAGTCAGACACAGGCCAGACCGGTGACGGCTGTAGGCTGCAGCACAAGAATTCTGCACTAGAGTAGGAGAGAGATGGGCTGATATTGCTTGCAGGCCGGCCGGGGGGAGGGGGGGTGCTGAGACTTATTAGGGTTAGGGGAGGGGGCCCTGTGACTGAGATGGGGGTTACAGGGGACCCTGGTGCTAATAATGGGGGTTACAGCCAGGGTGGCTTGCTGAGGCTGATTGTGTTACAAAGGGGACCCTGGGGCTAATGGGGGTTTAGGATGGGAGTGCTGAGGCTGATTGGGTTACAAGGTGGACCCTGGGGCTTATGGGGGTTACAGGGTGGGGGTGCTGAGGGTTACAGGGGGGGCCTGGGCTGATGGTGGTTACAGGGGGGCCCTGGGGCTGATGGTGGTTACAGGGGGGCCCTGGGGCTGATGGTTACAGGGGGGGGGGGCTGGGGCTGATGGTGGTTACAGGGGGGGTCTGGGGTTGATGGTGGTTACAGGGGGGGCCCAGGGCTGATGGGGGTTTACAGACCCCCCCTGTAACTACCATCAGCCCCCCCTGTAACTACCATCAGTCCCAGCCCCTCCTGTAACTACCATCAGTCCCAGGGCCCCCCTGTAACTACCATCAGTCCCAGCCCCCCCTGTAACCATCAGCCCAGGCCCCCCTGTAACCACCATCAGCCCAGGCCCCCAGCCCCAGGGGCCCCCTTAATTATTCATTGATCAGTCCCCCCCCCCCCTCTTTGACATGTGCAATTTTTGACCAAGTGACAAACGTATATGCACTTTATTCTTAAGTGTAGTCAAATGTTGTAAAGGTAGTAACACACAAACACAAAGACACAGTCATACACTGAAACACACACTCACACATAAGGATTCACATATAGACACTCAAGCAGACACACAAAGAAACACACTAGGGCTGCAACAACTAATCGGTAAGACTAAAAATAGTTGTCAAAGAATCTCATTATCAATCTCAGACACAGACACCAACAGAGACACCCAGCACTTGTTTACATTGACCTGACAAGTAATGATGTAGCTACAGTTTTTTCAAAAAAGGAGATTTACAAGATAAAATATGGAGTTCTGATTATCTTTTTGTCAAGGAAAATGCAAACTATATGATGACAACAGTATGCAGTAGCTGAAAGGAAGGGCCCTAGACTGTCTAAACAATCATTTAAAGGTGGATTGGTGACTTCTGTAAAGGTCTCATTAGTCTCAAAGTCTGTAGAAAGATGTGAATAATCGGTAGTAAGGTCAAAATGTCCTAAAAAGGAACAGACAATGGACACACACACTCACAAAAAAAAACAAACTTGCACATACACCCAAGGATTCAAGGAAACATACAGAGAGACATCCACAGAAAACACACAGACATACACACACACATTCACAGAGACACCCACAGAAAATGCACAAAGACATACACACACACCCTCACAGAAACATCCACATAAAACAACACAGACATACATACGCACACACACCCTCACAGAGACACCCACAGAAAATGCACAAAGACATATACATATACCCTCACAGAGACATCCACAGAAAACAGACATAAATACACACACACACACACACCCTCACAGAGACATCCACAGAAAACACACAAAGACATACACACCCACCCTCATAGAGGCATCCACAGAAAATACACAAATACATACATATACACACACCAACCCACAGAAAATGCACAAAGAAATACACACACACACCCTCAGACACCCACAGAAAATGCACAAACACACACACACACACACACACCAACACCCACAGAAAATAAATGCACAAATACATATGCAGACATCCTCACAGAGACATCCACAGAAAACACACATAGACAGACACACACACACCCTCACAGAGACATCCACAGAAAATGCACAAAGACAAATATACACCCCCTCACCGAGACATCTACAGAAAACACACAAAAACATATGCACACACCCTCACAGAGAGACCCAGAGAAAAAAAAATAAAAAAATACGACACTCATAGAGACACATGTCTGGCGTTTATCTGCTGGCCACTGCGCTAACAATGATCACCTGTCAGAACCATAAGCATACAGAATAATATGGGGGGGGGGGGTGAGGTATCCCTATGTTGACCCCACAATACATAAACTTGAGACCCCTTTATTGAAAGCAGTATTCCTGGTCTTTCAAATGATGGGTCCTTTGTCCACCCGCTCTCAGCTGATTGTCACAACAATGACAAATACCTCTCATTTCTGGTTACATTTTTTTTAGGTTCTTTAATTTAGGACATGACTCCTATGCTGCAATTTCTTATACATACCACATCAAACAACACAAAATGTATTTTATTTCTTTGCTCTTAATATGGAGCCATTTTCTCATATTATAGTTCTGCAAAAGTTATTTTCTAAAAATGCTTGGTCTGCTGAAAAAAAAGGAGGTATAATTTGAGTGGTTACCTCACAGAAAAAAAGTGCAATGAAGGCAAAGCAAAAAACACATCTAGCACAGGGGGTATGAAATGGCCCAGCAGTGAAAGGGTTAATGGAGATACTTTTGCAACAGTAACAAGGCCTATATATTTACAAACACATAACCTGTTAACAGAGGTCATTTATGTCCCACACTGGAGATGTTCCTGAGCAGGGTATGGCTTGTGATTTGAGGTTAACCCCTTAACATTATACAATGTTGCAAAAGACTGCTTCTATAGAGCACTAAAGACACACGCACACTCCCGGGCTCTTATGAGCCTACCTAGTTTTACTCTATAAAAGATACCAAAAGAACAAAGAAAATTTGATAGCAGAAGTAAATTGGAAAGTTGATTAAAATGCATGTTCTATCTGAATCATGAAAGTTTAATTTTGACTTTACTGTCCCGTTAACCAAGATGCATAAACCTTCCAAGACAGCTTACAAAAATAATGTTGGCTCATCAATACACAGTTTGGACCTTAGATGTAATAAAAAAAATGGTAGTTGATGGGATACGTCATTTAATGTTTGTTTTTCCAGTGTGGAATGGGGAGCTGTGCAGTGTTTTACAAATTTAAAAAAACAAAACAAAACCCAGGAAGTTTAAAAGAAAGTGTGTGTTTTGTAGAAACCATTTTGGCAAGATAAAGAAGGAATGTGTTTACACAACAGTCACAACAGTACTGGGTGATCCAAAAGCAAACACAATCCTTCTTATCAAATGATTATCACATTCCACCAAAGGAAGGCAATAACAGGCTTTGTTTTAAAAGGGACACTAGCCTAAAACTATATTTCCCATTTGAAGCTGTGGATGCATCTTTGGAGGTCATTGAAGCCTGTAACTGCAAGTAATCAAAGGGATACTAAACCCAATTTCTTTTCTTTCATGATTCAGATAGAACATGCGATTTTAAGCAACTTTCTAATTTACTCCTAATAATTTTTCTTTGTTCTCTTGGTATCTTTTTTTGAAAATCAAGAATAAGTAAGGGAGCCGGCCCATTTTTGGTTCAGCACCTGAGTAGCGTTTGCCGATTGGTGGCGCTACTCAGAGTGCTGAACCAAAAATGGGTCGGCTCCAAATCTTAGATTACTGCTTTTTCAAATACAGATAGCAAAAGAACAAAGAAACATTGATAATAGGTGTAAATTAGAAAGATGCCTAAAATTGCATGTTCTATCTGAATCATGAAAGAAAAAAAAAAAATGGGTTTAGTATCCCTTTAATTACTTGCAGTTACAGGCTTCCAATAAGTACAAGTAGCACTTTGCTATTTTCAAACCTTTTTTTTTTCCAAATTAGCAATAGTTACATTGTAACACTGATATCCGTCAGGAATCCCTGAATAACCCTTCAAATGTATATATATATATATTTTTAGTAGACAACCCAAAGTATTGATCTAGGCCCATTTTGGTATATTTCATGCCACCATTTCACCGCCAAATGCGATCAATTTTTAAAAAAAACTTTTTCACAAACTTTAGGTTTCTCACTGAAATTATTTACAAAACAGCTTGTGCAATTATGACACAAATGGTTGTAAATGCTTCTCTGGGATCCCCTTTGTTCATAAATAGCAGATATATATGGCTTTGGTGTTGCTTTTTGGCAATTAGAAGGCCGCTGCACATCACACTTGTATTATGCCCAGCAATGAAGGGGTTAATTAGGTAGCTTGTAGGGTTTTTTCAGCTTTAGTGTAGAGATCAGCCTCCCATCTGACACATCCCAATCCCACCCCCTGATCCCTCCCTGACCCCTCTCAAACAGCTATCATCCCTCCCCCACCTCACAATTGTCACCGCCATCTTAAGTACTGGCAGAACTATAATAAAAGGCTTTTTTTATGTTTATTCTGCAGTGTTGGATCCCCCTTAGCTAGGGTGACCATATTGCCGCTTTAAAAAGGGACACATATGAAAAATACATATGTCGGGGCTGTTTTCAGGGCTGTTTAAAGAAATGTTTTGTATAAGAACCCTGACATATGTATTTTTCATATGTGTCCCTTTTTAAAGCGGAAATATGGTCACCCTACCCATAGCCCCTAACCTCCCTGACCCCCCCCCCCCCCAACAGCTCTCTAACCCTCCCCCTCTACCTATATGCCACCATATTGGGTCCTGACAGCTGTCTGCCAGTACCCAGTTTGCTGAATCGCTAAAAAATAATTTTTCTGTAGTGTAACTGCCCCCCCCTCAATTCTCTACCCCCCTCCCCCTCCCAGATCCCTTTCCCAACATTTATTTCCCATACATCTGATTACTGAATATCAATGTAATGTGTGTGCGCCCGCCCTCATACTCACTCCTGCACAATTGCGTACATTTGCGGGACACATGATCCGGAACCGGGGGCCGCCCACCCGCCTCCCTGCTATGGCTTCCACCCACCAACGATCGGCGCTATCGCTGACCTATGCTCTCTCTCGTTTGTGGGTAAAAAGGGTACGGCAGTAATGCCTAAATATCAAGGCATCACTGCAATACCTTGAAAGCGGTTGCTTCCAGCGCTTGAAACCCAAGAGGACGTGCCAGACCACTTTACAGATCATTAGTTAGACCAAATCTGGAATACTGTGTACAGTTCTGGAGACCATATCTTCAGAAAGATATACATAAACTAGAAGCTGTCCAAAGGAGGGCTACTAAAATGGTACATGGTCTAAAATATAAACGTACAAAGAAAGACTCTATGATCTAAATATGTATAGTTTAGAGGATAGAATGGAAAGAGGTGACATGATAGAAACCTTCAAATATATGAAGGGATTTAATAAAATAGAAGCTGAAAGCATTTTTCACAAAAAAATAAATGCCAAAACAAGGGGTCACACTCTAAAGTTAGAGGGTAGCAGATTCAGGAGAAATTTAAGGCAGCATTTTTTTACAGAAAGGGTGGTGGATTCATGGAATGAACTTCCATTTGAGGTGGTAAACACAAAGACTGTAAAGGAATTTAAAAATGTCTGGGACATGCATAAGGCTAGCCTAAGGAAAAAGTAACATGTAATATGGGTAGACTTGATGGGCCTTTTTGGTTCTTATCTACCGTCAAATTCTATGTTTCTATGTTTCCTTGGTCGTTAACTGACACTTTTTGTAGGACGTGCCTGGTACGTCCTTGGTTGTTAAGGGGTTAAACACTGATTCTTACAAATGACTAATGCCACTTTCCAACCTGTACAAGTTAAATTGCCATGTACTGATCTAACCAGGGTCTTTGACAACCCCTGCTCTCACAAGTTCTTGAATAATCTTAAAATTACAGCAAAATACACTGCATCACTGGCAACGACCATGGGCAGGCATGTTCCCGCACCTACTTAAAGGGACAGTCTACATCAGAATATTTATTGTTTAAAAACATAGATATTCCCTTTATTACCTATTCCCCAGTTTTGCATATACAACATGGTTATATTGTAGGACCAGTAAATATGGTAGATTTGCATAATCAACAAATACATAATAAAAACACAATGCAATAACACAGTCTAAACTTCAAATGCAGTAGTAGATTATTTTGTTCCGACAAATTTCAAAGTTATCTATTTCCACCCACCCTGTATCATGTGACAGTCATCAGCCAATCACAAATCCAAATACATATATTTTGTGAATTCTTGCACATGCTCAGTAGGAAAGGAAATAAAAAGACTTTGCACATTTTGTTAATGGAAGTAAATTGTTTAAAATTGCATATCTGAATCAAGAAAGTTTAAATTTTGACCTGAGTGTCCCTTTAATATACTTTTTACCTTAGTGATTACCTTTTATCTAAGCCTCTGCAGACTGTTCCCTTATTTCAGTTCTTTTGACAGACTAGCATTTCAGCCAATCAGTAAAGACTCTAAATAACTCCATGGGAGTAAGTACAATGAACTAAGATAAGAGGAGGTCTTCAAAAGGTTTAGAAATAAGCATGTGAGCCTACCTAAGTTTAGCTTTCAACAAAGAATACCAAGAGAACAAACCAAATTTGATAAAAAAAGGTAAATTGTTAAGTTGTTTAGAACTGCATGCCCTATCTGAATCATGAAAGTTTAATTTGACTACTAGACTGTCCCTTTAAATGGGGCCTGAAATGTTTAATTTAACAGTAAACATACTATTTTGTTCCCCCTGTATACAGGATTCTAAAACTTTACCCTGCAGCATTCTACACTGTGATTGTTTGATCAGTGCAGGCAAGAATTCATATATGCCCTTAAAGGGACAGTGTACTGTAAAATGTATGGGAAATCATTATTTTAGGTTTATTACTGTGTGTGTATATATATACATATATACTGTAGATATGCATCGCACTGTGCACTCAAAGAACAATACTTACAGATGATAATGGAGAATGAACAGGTTAGTTGCACTCTGTCCCACTCCAACTAGGATTGTGATTCCCTTATTTATCTATAAATACACAAAGTTGTCATTATCTTATCTCTCACTCTATACTCAAAAGATCAGTACTTAGAGAGGACAGTGGAAAATGAATATTTTTAGTTCCTCTCTGTCCTACCCCCACTGGGATGGAATTTCTTCTAAACCTTCCTGTTTACAGTGTTTCAATAACCAGTATTTAGGCGATGACATTTTCAGCATAGTTGGGAAGACAGCCAAAACAAGTATTGTCATTTCAAATGACAAAATAAAGGTAAAGAAGTTATTTGCAACCAAATTAATAAAATCCACTTTAAAAGAAAGTTTAAACAAAAATTACAGTACACTGCCCCTCCTACTCAATAGGCTTTTAAAGTGCATGTGTGCATGTCCCTAAAACATTAGAACTTTTACTTACACATAGTAAAGTTTAAATTAGTTTGAAATGATTGTAATGGTTTACTTTGTACGTGTATATTTTTGCAATTGCAGATAACACTGTGCATAAAAAAATACTTTAATAATATCTCTTTAATATATTTTCAGACTATTTATGACTTATTTTGGCTGAATAAAGTGACAGGATGAAAGATCGCCTGGAGGAACTAAAGCAGAAGGCAAAAGAACTAGAATTAGCCGGGGAAAAAGAATCTACTTCAAAGGAAGATGATGAACCGGGCGAACTAAAGCAACAAGCTGTTATATTCGAGAAAGAGCCCATCCTTGAGGGCTATTTACTTGGAATCCGTAAAATTCAAAATGAACTGACTGAACTTTCCGAAAACGTGACAAGGTTTGGGCAGCAGCAGAAGACCCTTGTGTCCACCATGAGAAGGTTTAGCGTACTAAAGAGTGAATGTAACATTACACAAGACATTAAATTACAGGCAGAGAACATAAGCAAGCGCTTGGCACTTTTATCTCAGCATGTAAAAAAAGCGGAACAGGAAACAGAGCCATCATCAAACCTCACTAGGATTCTCAAGGCTCACCAGGCCGCTCTCTACAGACATTTTCAGAATATTATGGTGAAATACAATGAAACAATCACACTCAAGCAGTTCAAATGTAGAACATTCATTATAAGACAACTAGAGGTGGCCGGAAAAGAGGTATCTGAACAAGAAGTGAATAAAATGCTGGAACAAGGCAAATGGGACGTTTTCAATGAGAACTTACTCACAGAAGTTAAGATCACTAAAGTTAAATTATCAGAGCTTGAACAGAAACACAAGGAGCTGATGAACTTAGAAAATCAGATAAAGGAATTAAAAGATTTATTTTTACATATTTTCCTTTTAGTAGAGGAACAAGGGGAACTGATTAACAATATTGAACTGGCCACATCCAATACTGCAGATTACATCCAGAATTCACAGGATCATTTTAAACTGGCAGTTAAGTACAAAAGGAGAAACCCATGCAGGACTCTATGCTGCTGTTGTTTTCCTTGCTTTAAATAAGATGGAAAAACACATTATTATTTTTTTAAATGGACAATGTAACAAGCCAAGTTCCTGATAAAAGTTAATTGTATTCAAAACTGCTGCAGAAACGTCCCCTCCCCCCCCAACTGGGAGCTTTATTTCTTCTACTGCCTTTTGTTTAAATTATTTTTCTATAACCAATACTGCAGTAACTATTTTCAGTATAGTTGGCAGTTTTAAAAGGAGCTATTTCAGATGACAAAATAAAGGTTAAAAGGTTGTTTTGAAAACAATTTCATACACTCCTGCAGTTAAATGGATCAGTGGGAACACATACAAGGAAGGGTCATTTTAAAGTACAAAGTCCCTTTTGGGTACAAGTTTACAAAACCCTTTTTATCCTATAAAATGCACAAATGTTGGTATCGTACTATTAATAATTGTATCAAAACTACAAATTACTGCATGAAAACATACTAATTTGATTTCAAAACGACATTAAAATGCATAAAAAGATGAATTATTAAATGAATGGTAATTTCTAAGCATGTCATTAACCCCTCAAAGAGAAGTTAATGTGACAGTGAATGTCTGAAAGGCATATGCAGCATAATGCCCCTTTAAGTTATATTCAAGTTTGCGTGTTTCTATTTTAAGTTTACTTTTGGAAGGGCTGTCCGGTACCCCCCAGCCCACAGTGCCACATTGATGCCTCACATGAGCAATAGCTTCCTGTGAGCCCACAGCAATATAAGCATGTCTCCATTGAAGCTACCGTGCATGTGATGCATCAGCGCACTTGAGAGCTATAGCAAGTGAATATCGCTAACAGTCGCCTTCTGGTTGGTTGGCTGCACCCCAGTAGCATTTTAGAATAAGAAGTAAAAGGAATTAAAAAAAAAAAAAAAAAAAAAACCTGTGGCAGCTGGAAATGGGATGTAAAAAGTACATTTAAAATATAAACACACAAATGTGAGTATAACTTAAAGGGGCATTATATAACATATTTTTAACAATTAAAAACATGTCTGTTATGAGATTCTTTTTCAGGACATGTTTACTGTCCCTTTAAAGTCTCATTTGGCATTCCAACACATTGCTGTGACTAAGCAAGACGATCAATCAATCTCTCTGCCCTGCTGTGGAAAAACATAATTTATGCTTACCTGATAAATTTATTTCTCTTGTAGTGTATCCAGTCCACGGATCATCCATTACTTATGGAATATATTCTCCTTCCCAACAGGAAGCTGCAAGAGTCCACCCACAGCAAAGCTGCTATATAGCTCCTCCCCTAACTGCCATATTCAGTCATTCGACCGAAAACATGCAGAGAAAGGAAAAACCATAGGGTGCAGTGGTGACTGTAGTTCAAATGAAAAAATTACCTGCCTTAAAGTGACAGGGCGGGCCGTGGACTGGATACACTACAAGAGAAATAAATTTATCAGGTAAGCATAAATTATGTTTTCTCTTGTTAAGTGTATCCAGTCCACGGATCATCCATTACTTATGGAATACCAATACCAAAGCTAAAGTACACGGATGATGGGAGGGACAAGGCAGGTACTTAAACGGAAGTTACCACTGCCTGTAAAAAACCCTTTCTCCCAAAAATAGCCTCCGAAGAAGCAAGGTATCAAATTTGTTAAATTTGAAAAGTATGAAGCGCAGACCAAGACTCCGTCTTGTAAATCTGTTCAACAGAAGCCACATTTAAAAAAGGCCCAAGTGAAAACCACAGCTCTAGTAGAATGAGCTGTAATCCCTTCAGGAGGCTGCTGTCCAGCAGTCTCTTAAGCTAAATGAATTATGCTTTTTAACCAAAAAGACAGAGAGGCTGCTGAAGTCTTTTGACCTCTCCTCTGTCCAGAATAGACAACAAACAAGGTGAACGTTTGATGAAAACTGTAGTAGCTTGTAAGTAAAACTTTAAAGCACAAACCACGTCCAATATTGTGTAATAGACGTTCCTTCTTTGAGGAAGGATTAGGATACAAGCATGGAACAACTATCTCTTGAGTGATGTACTTGTTAGATACCACCTTAGGAAAAAACCCAGGTTGGTACGCAGGACTACCTTATCCGTACGAAGGACCAGATAAGGAGAATCACATTGTAACACAGATAACTTGGAGACTCTACGAGTCGAGGAATTAGCTACCCAAAAGGAACTTTCCAAGATAAAGATTGATATCTATGGAACAAAAAAGGTTCAAACGGAACTTCTTGAAGAACCTTAAGAATCAGGTTTAAGCTCCATGGCGGAGCAACAGTTTTAAACACAGGCTTGGATCTAACCAAAGCCTGACCAAATGCCTGAACGTCTAGAATACCTGCCAGATGCTTGTGCAAAAAAATAGACAGAGTAAAAATCTGTCCCCTTTTAAGGAATTAGCTGACTTTACTCCATGAGTAACCCTTGGATTCATAACAATCAGATATTTACACCATATCTATGTTCAATTTTCCTAGAGACAGGCTTTCATGTCTGTATTAAGGTATCAATGACTGACTCGGAGAAGCCATGCTTTGATAACATCAAGCGTTCAGTCTCCAGGCAGTCCATCTCAGATTGATTCTATTTAGATGGTTGAAAGGACCCTGAGGTAGAGGGACCTGTCTCAGAAGCAGAGACCGTGATGGAAAGGATGACATGTCCACCAGATCTGCATACCAGGTCCTGCGTGGCTACGCAGGCGCTGTCAAAAACACCAAAGCCCTCTCCTGCTTGGTCTTGACCTCCGGAGGAAATCCCACTCCCCCGGAAGAAAAGTCTGACGACTTAGAAAATCCACCTCCCAGTTCTCAACACCTGGGATATGGATAGCTGATAGACAAGAGTGAGTCTCTGTCCAGTGAATTATTGTAAGACTTCTAACATCGCTAGGGAACTTCTGTTCCCCCTTGATGGCTGATGTAAGCCACAGTCGTGTATATTGTCCGACTGAGTATGATGTACCTCAGAGTTGCTAACTGAGGCCAAGTCTGAAGAGCATGGAATATCACTCCCAGTTCCAGAATATTTATTAGAAGGAGGGTCTCCTCCTAAGTCCACTATCCCTGAGCCTTCAGGGAGTTCCAGACTGCATCCCAACCTAAAAGGCTGGCATCTATTGTAACAATTGTCCCATCTGACCTGCGGAAGGTCATACCCTTGGACAGATGGACCCGACATAGTCACCAGAGAAGAGAATCTCTGGTCTCTTGGTCCAGGTTTAACAGGGGGACAAATCTGTGTAATCCCCGTTCCTCTGACTGAGCATGCATAGTTGCAGCGGTCTGAAATGTAGACGTGCAAACGGTACTATGTCCCTTGCCGCTACCATTAAGCCGATTTCATTCATGTACTGAGCCACCGAAGGGCGCGGATGGGATGAAAAAACACGGCAGAAATTTAGAAACTTTGACAACCTGGACTCCGTCAGGTAAATTTTCATTTCTACAGAATCTATCAGAGTCCCTAGGAGGGAAACCCTTGAGATTGGGGATAGAGAACTCTTTCCTTGTTCACTTTCCACCCATGTGATCTCAGAAATGCCAGTACTACGTCCGTATGAGACTGGGCAATTTGGATGTTTGACGCCTGTATCAGGATGTCGTCTAAATAAGGGGCCACTTCTATGCCCCGCGGTCTAAGGACCGCCAAAGCGACCCCAGAACCTCCATAAAGATTCTTGGGGCTGTAGATATCCCAAAGGAAAGAGCTACAAACTGGTAATGCCTGTCTAGAAAGGCAAACCTGAAAAACGATGGTGATCTTTATGCATCACAATGTGAGGATAAGCATCCTTCAAATCCATTGTAGTCCTCTATTGACTCTCCTGGATCATAGTTAAGATGGTACGAATAGTTTCCATCTTAAATGACGGAATTCTGAGGAATTTGTTTAAGATCTTTAGATCCAAAATAGGTCTGAAGGTTCCCTCTCCTTGGGAACCACAAACAGATTTGAGTAAAAACTCTGTCCCTGTTCCTCTCTTGGAACTGGATGGATCTCGTACACAATGTAAGAATGCCTCCTTCTTTATCTGGTTTGCAGATAATTGTGAAAGGCGAAATCTCCCCTTTTTTTGGGGGGGAATCTTTGAAATCCAGAAGATATCTCTGGGATATAAATTCCAATGCCTAGGGATCCTGGGCATCTCTTGCCCACGCCTGGGCGAAGAATGAAAGTCTGCCCCCTATAGGATCCGTTACTGGATAGGGGTCCGTTCCTTCATGCTGCCTTAGAGGCAGCAGCAGGCTCCTTGGCCTGCTTATCTTTGTTCCAGGTCCGATTGTCTCCAGACCGCCTTGGACTGAGCAAAAATTCCCTCTTGTTTTGCCTTAGAGGAAGAGGATGCCACACCTGCCCTAAAAGGCACGAAAATTAGACTTTTTTTTTTTTTTTTGGCCCTTGATTTGGACCTATCCTGAGGAAGGGCATGACCTTTTCCTCCAGTGATATAAGCAATAATCTCCTTCAAACCAGGCCCGAATAGGGTCTGCCCCTTGAAGGGAAGTTAAGTAGCTTATTTATTAAAGTCACGACAGCTGACCATGATATAAGCCATAGCGCTCTGCGCGCCAGTATAGTAAAAAACAGAATTCTTAGCCGTTAGTCTAGTCAAATGAACAAGGCATCAGAAAACAAAGGAATTGGCTAGCATAAGCTTGTCAAATATATTCATCCAATGGAGTCGCTTAACTGTAAAGCCTCATCAAGAGACTCAACCCAGAACGCCGCAGCAGCAGTGACAGAAGCAATGTATGCAAGGGGCTGCAGGATAAAACCCTGTTGAATAAACATTTTTTATCCATTGGATCTAAAAAGCACAACTGTCCTCGTCAGAGGTAGTGGTACGCTTAGCTAGAGTAGAAACTCTTCTCTCCACCTTAGGAACTGTCTGCCAGAAGTCCCGTGTGGTGGTAACTATTAGAAAACATTCTTCTAAAAAATAGGAGGGGAAGAGAACGGCACACCTGGTCTATCCCATTCCTTATTAAAAAATTTTTAGTAAACCTCTTTAGGTATTGGAAAAACATCAGTACACACCGGCACTGCATATTATTTATCCAGTCTACACAATTTCTCTGGCCCTGCGATTGTACACATTCATTCAGAGCAGCCAAAGCCTCCCTGAGCAACAAGTGGAGGTTCTCAAGCATAAATTTTAAATGTAGAAATATCAGAATCAGGTTAAATCATCTTCCCTGAGTCAAAAAAAAAATCACCCACAGACTAAGCATATTGTGAGGTAGTATCATACATGGTTCTTAAAGCGTCTGTATGCTCTGTATCTACCCCCAGAGCTAACTGCTTTCCTTTAATTTCAGGTAGTCTGACTAATACTGCTGCCAGAATATTATTCACCACCTTTGCCATGTCTTGTAAAATAAACGCTATGGGCGCCCTTGATGTACTTGGCGCCATTTGAGCGTGAGTCCCTGAAGCGGGAGTCGAAGGGTCTGACACGTGGGGAGAGTTAGTCGGCATAACTTTCCCCTCGACAGAATCCCCTGGTAAAAGAAACGCTATGGGTGCCCTTGATGTACTTGGCGCCATTTGAGCGTGAGTCCCTAAAGCGGGAGTCAAAAGGTCTGACACGTGGGGAGAGTTAGTCGGCATAACTACCCCCACGACAGAATCCTCTGGTGATAATGTTTTTAAAGACAAAAAATGATCTTTATTGTTTAACATGAAATCAGTACATCTGGTACACATTCTAAGATGGGGTTCCACCATGGCTTTAAAACATAATGAACACAGAGCTTCCTCTATGTCAGACATGTTAGAACAGACTAATAATGAGACTAGTAAGCTTGGAAAACACTTTAAATCAAGTTAACAAGCAAATATATAAAACGTTACTGTGCCTTTAAGAGAAACAAATTTTGTCTAAATTTGAAAAACAGTGAAAAAAAGGCAGTAAAACAAACGAAATTTTTACAGTACATGTAATAAGGTAACAGAGCATTGCACCCACTTGCAAATGGATGATTAACCCCTTAATGCAAAAAACAGATAAAAAAAACAAAAAACGACATAGACGTTTTTAAAAACAGACACAACAAACTGCCACAGCCAACAGTGGGAAGCTTCAGTTAACTGTTTCTATGCAAAATTTAAGCCAGCCATGTGGAAAAAACTTAGGCCCCAATAAGTTTTATCACCAAACATATGTTAAAAAACGATTAAACATGCCAGCAAACGTTTTAAAACACATTTTTACAAGAGTATGTATCTCTATTAATAAGCCTGATACCAGTCGCTATCGCTGCATTTAAGGCTTTACTTACATTACTTCGGTATCAGCAGTATTTTCTTAGTCAATTCCATTCCTAGAAAAATATTTTACTGCACATACCTTATCTGCAGGAAAACCTGCACGCCATTCCCCCTCTGAAGTACCTCACTCCTCAGAATGTGTGAGAACAGCAAATGGATCTTAGTTACGTCTGCTAAGATCATAGAAAAACGCAGGCAGATTCTTCTTCCAAATACTGCCTGAGATAAACAGCAGACTCCGGTGCCATTTAAAAATAACAAACTTTTGATTGAAGAATAAACTAAGTAGAAAGCACCACAGACTCTCACGACCTCCTATCTATGTTGAGGCTTGCAAGAGAATGACTGAATATGGCAGTTAGGGGAGGAGCTATATAGCAGCTTTGCTGTGGGTGGACTCTTGCAGCTTCCTGTTGGGAAGGAGAATATATTCCATAAGTAATGGATGATCCGTGGACTGGATACACTTAACAAGAGAAAGCAACTTAGAATAACTGGGAGTGAGTTTTAACTATGTGTTTAACATTCAAGCATCTGTTTGATAAAAAAAATGACACCTAATTACATTTTATTATTATAATCTTCAGTCTCGTTAAATTCTAAAAAAAAAAAAAAAAAATCAATTTAACAAAATTACAAAGTACTTTTTTACAGCAACCAAAAAATGTTGCAGAACACCATTCTAAAAATGCCATTTTTTATATTCTGACAAAACTGTACTTTGTTTAAGCCTTTAAAAATATATTGGCTTAGTATCATCATTGGCAATAATAGAAAGACAGAAAATGTGCTGTACACGTATAGTGTTCTCTGTATGTGGGAACATTGCACAATAAGTAAACTGGAGATAAACTAGAAAACTAATAAATACTAGGTTTACAGTACACATTACATTTGTGAAAACATGACAGACCACTATATAAACCTCTATTACTAATCGTTCTTTATTATCACTGTGGAACAATGAAACATATACAGTGGAAATGATCTACTGTGGTTACCAATCTTAATGGTCAGTTTATATAAATTACAAGTACAATTTCAGAATTCGTTCAGACTTTTTCGTTACTGTTTAACAAAAAAATTTTTTTTTACAAAAGATATTGTTTACATTTGGTCTCCCTCCCCCCACAAAGCTGTTCCATTTTACAGATGTGAATACACAAATATTTTGAAATCCAAACTATTCAGAAAGTCAAACCTTTTATGCTTCCAAGCAGTCTGAGTAAAGGGTTTTGAACATAAACTCTTTATTTAGGCTATTTTGGATATTTTATATTTGAATATATTTTTGTATTTGATCCACTTCTTTATTATCAGCACCAGAAACAATTTTGTTAAAAAAAGCCTCAGTTGTGGTATTACTTTATAGTTTATGGGGAAAAAAATAAAATAAACTCCACCAACCTCTGTAGGCTTTCAAAAACATACATTGCATCACTGGTGACATCACACAACACTGTTGATGACATCGCTAGTTACATCACAAATTAAAATTATCAAAGGCATCTCTAGTAACATCATCCATGACATCATCATACAGTCAAAACTATATATTTACACACATACATACATACAAACAC
The DNA here is from genome assembly GCF_027579735.1 of Bombina bombina. Classification (NCBI taxonomy): domain Eukaryota; kingdom Metazoa; phylum Chordata; class Amphibia; order Anura; family Bombinatoridae; genus Bombina; species Bombina bombina. The sequence goes on along the minus strand of NC_069501.1, from coordinate 180,091,804 downwards.
ATATATATATATACACACACACACAAACATACATATTGTGGAAGCAAATTAATAAATGTAAATTTAAAGGCAGTGAGATATTAGAAGGAACAGAAACACTTAATTATTAGCCCTTTGGAAATTTAGTGGGAATATTGGAGAGTCAAAGGGTTAAAGGGACACTCAGGTTAAATTAAATTTTCATGATTCAGATACAACATGTAATTTTAAACAACTTTCCAATTTACTTCCATTTAAAAAAAATGTGCACAGTCTTTTATATTTATACCTTTTGAGTCACCAGATCCTACTGAGCATGTGCAAGAATTCACAGACTATACGTATATGCATTTGTGATTGGCTGATTTCTATCACATGGTACAAGGGGAGTGGAAATATACATAACTTTGAAATTTGTTATAAAAAAATCTACTACTCATTTGAAGTTCAGACTAAGTGCTATTGCATTGTCTTGTTATCTTGCCTTTGTTGATTATGCAAATCTAATGTGTTGACTGGTCCTTTAAATAACATGTACTGTTAGATGAATCTTAAAATATCAAAGATATGTACACCTTGCTTCAGCTAACAAGGTTCTGGGTTCAAAAGAAAGCTTATAAAACAAAGTATGACATGTAATACACCAGTATTAAAGGGACAGTAAGCGCCTCTTGTGTAAAAATCTGGCTTTTTCCCACGCTCCCTAGAGCAGTCACAAGCAAAGTCTGTATCCTAAGTTTTCACAATGCTGAAAATTCCCTAAACCAGGGATCAATAAATATATTTAAAATTTAGAAGCCAGTATGAATATTCAGAATCCAGACATACCTTTAGGAGGTAGACAGTGGTATTTGTATATAGATGTATGAAGAATAACCCAAAATATTAGGATCAGGGGTAAAATTCTACGAGCCAGTAGTCCCTGGCTTCTTGGTTTGTCAAACCCTGCTCTAAAACACACATTTGACTTGCACCATTTACATGTTGCAGAATTTGCTTTTTGGCTTTTCCAGGATACGTAGCACAAACAACATTTTTAGGCAAATGCAAGATGTGTTAAATGTATTTTTAATATCATTTGAAATATGCAAATCCAGGTTTTACTGTCTCCAGAAATGTATACTTCAGGTTATTTAAAAAAAAAAAAAAAAAAAAAATTGTAATTCTTTATACCCATATGAGGACCTTGAGGAGGCAGTAATAGATTAGGCCTTGGAAAGAAGAGCAAAGAGATCTTGCAGGGAAGTAGAAACTAAAATGCCACAGTATTCCATTTCTTTTTATTCTGCAAATGAAAAGCCTGAAAAATTATTTGTCTGAAAATAATGATAAAGACAACTCCTACACCGCTGTTGGTGGATGAAACTTATTTATCCACAATGAAAAACCCTTATTTAGATACAACAAAATAATGTCACTTTCATTTGAAAACTGTGCAAGAAAACAAGCACAATATTTGGTAAAGGATTTCTAAACAAAAGTTATGTGAAGGAAAGATCAGAACACTTGAACTATAATTGTCAACAAATACAAAAGGTGTGTGTGGGGATTAGTGAAACTGAGACAAATAAACATGGCTGAATTTGTTATAGGATGGAATGTTGTGATGCTTATTATACCCCAGATTGTGCAAAATTAAGACTAAATCTTCTAAGTCTGCAACCTTATTGATATAAAGATGTATACACAGATAAATGTTCTTAGAGAGATTTAAATTTATCTTTGAAGAAAGAAAAAAATATTATATAATATTCTACCATAACTATAAGTCAAATGTATTTTAAAAACTTTAAGGGACACTTGTCTCCTTCTTCAGAAAACTGCAGAATTTCCCCACAGCACTATTAATATAACAAAGTCACCCAAAACCATAACATTTAGAAACCAGGATCCTGACTTACATTAAAACTGGTTTTCCTGAAATTTTAGGATGCCTTAGAACTTCAGCCATTGTTTCCTTTGTTTCTTCCATCCTGTTAATATCACTCGAGTCAATAACAAACACTACTCCATAAGATTCAGCATAATAGTTTTTCCAAATTCCTCGAATTCTCTTTCCACCACCCAAGTCAAACATTGTGATCTCAAATCTCCCCTGCTTAATGTCTGCTTTTGAAAATCCAACTGTCGGGGCCACATCTTCAGGAGACTCTGAAAGGAATAAAAAAAACAATTACCAGATCAATAACATCAGTATGATTTTATAAACGTAAAAAAACCCTAGCATTTAATCAGTATTTATTAGCAGAAAATAAATAAAATAAATACACACACACATATACATACATTATATATATATATAAAATAAAATAAAATAATAAGTATATAATTTCAGTCAAAACCACTGTCAAATTGAAAATCTAAGTCTTAGTAACAAAACAATTGTTTGGTGTAATTTTGTTCGTACCATAAGGATCTGTACCATAAACCTACTACTATTTAGAAATTATCTTAAAATATCAATTTAGGTTGCCGCTTTCAGAATTCATTAGAAGTTTCTTCCATTATTCTTAGAACTGAGTTTCATATTTGTACACTGCTAACAACACAGATATTTAGTAATTACGCAAACATTATTAGTCAGCAATTACAATATTGTTTAAACATTTCTAACAGTAGAATCACATTAAAGGAATATGAAACCCAATAATGTTCTTTTGTTATTCAGACAGAGCATACATTTTTTTTTTTTTTTTTAAGTTTCCAATTTACTTCTATTATCAAATGTATATTTTTTGTTGGAGAGATACCTAGGTAGGCATCTGGAGCACTAGTGCTGCCATCTAGTGCCCTTGCAAATGGATAACATTATTGCAAAACTGCTGCCATATAGTGTTCCAGACCTGTGCACACTCTTGAGTTTACGTAAATAGAAGTAAAATTAGAAAGTTGTTAAAAATTGCATGCTCTATCTGAATCATGAAAGAAAAATGTTGGACTTCATGTCCCTTTAAGGAGCACATTTCAAAAATGTATAGATTCCCCTCCTCTAACCTATAAATGTGGGGGATCTCAATTTTTATATTGGGGCTGACTTCCCACTGCAATTTGTATTTACTAATCAAATTACCAAATTAAAGGGACAGTAAACACATTTCTGTTGTGCTGCTAAAGAATAACATATCAGCCATGTCTTAACATTTTTAAAACAGGATTAATATAATTTTTCTGCAATTATTTTTCACTAGCCAAACTCCACCACCATTTGCCTTATTTGGAGAAGCCAATCTGGGCTTTAGTCAGCAAACTACCAGGCTAGCTAGCCACGGTCATAAATTTAATATAGAACACGTTTATTTGCAGTTGTTATTAGTTAAAGCCAATAAGAGACAGATGCCTAACAGACTTATCCTTGAGAAGCCAGCAGGATGCATTTCTTGTTCTGAGTATTAGAAATTGCTCAATTTTAACAGCTACATTACATAAAAAGGGGGCAAAATAAATAATGAAAATATATTGAAAAATTGTTTCATTAAAACATACCTAAACATTTTATATACAAATCTCAAGGTGTTTTCTGTACCTTTGAGGACTGGTTTAAATTCTCTACAAATGGGAGGGAACTCAAAAAAGCTCATACTATGGGCTAGATTACGAGTGGAGCGTTAATTATTGCTCCTGCTCGAGTGTACTAGAAGTAAGCTTTTTGCGCACGCCGGGTTGCGCTCGTATTATGAGTTGAAAGTAAACTCTTTTTCGCTTGCACGCTAAACTGACGAGCGCAGAAAGCCAAACTTAAAATATCACACGTGCGATAGCCTATTCTCTAATAGAAGTCAATGGAGCAAAAAAAGTAGGGGGAAAAAAAACCCACCCAACTTGTGTGTGATACGGACATCAAAATATGAATATTTCACATTTCAATGTTCTTCACATAGCACAATATGTTCTCTATATTATATATATATATATATATATATATATATATATATATATATATATATATATATATATATAGATAGATAGATAGATAGATAGATAGATAGATAGATAGATATCACACAGAGGAAGTCTAGTACTCACTTACAAGCACTCAGCTAAGATTAAAAGCAAAAAAGGAAGAGTTAGTTACCGGCCGCATCTGGCCAAATGGGACAAGCCCAGGTACCACGTCAAGGTCTCTCCTAAAACCTGGGTCCCTAATACAGCCATACAAATGCAAGCTCTTAATATAACAAACTGGGAACAAGTGAAGGGTGCACAGACTTATGTGATCACCCTAGACACATACAAAACACGGAAGGAGACTGCACTCTCAGATTGGACCGGGTACACATTATATTATATATAACTGATTCATTTTCAAAATTGTCTCTTTGTCCAATAGTTATAAGGACTTATAGGCAGATAATGCAAAACATTTCCAACTCATAAGGACATACTGTAAAACCATCATATCTTTCATTCAACATTACTTGTGCAACAGAGCGCCTGTCACTGGGCAGAGATGAAAATTACATGATAAGCATCATTGTGGATCTCAAGAGTGTACCAGTTTGTCTGCTATGTTCACTTTCTGTGTTGCATCTTGCCGAAAGTATATCCCTACAGGCAATATCAATTCAAGTGAACAAAATATATGTAATTTATTAGCATATCTTAATGTGAATACCAATATTATGTTGCCTCATACGCCAGGGCTCGGCACATCATGCAATAACGATCATCACTAACTGAATTGTAAGCATTAATTCACAATAATACTCAAAATAATCAAAGATATATAACATGCTAGAATGTCCACTGCTAACAAACGGATTGAATGCCACTGTTCTAGCTAAATAAATGTTAAGACAAATCAAATAAATAAATACTGCACAACTCACCTCCTTGAATCCCTTTCACAGTTGCAGTTTTGCCAGCATTATCAAGGCCCACTATTACCAATGTGACTTTTCTTAAAAGAAAATAAATAATATGGTTATTAAAATACATTACATTTACATAATGTGTGTATAACGTTCTCTTATATACAGTAATCTGCATGATTTATTATTTTCATGAACTTTAATAAAATGTAATTATACTTTAAAAGGGACAATCTACACCTTAGTCATCTTATAGTGTTACCTTAGATTAAGCTACATATAGCCCCCTGCACCCCTTTCTATATCATGCAGCTGGAACTGTAAAAAATGAATATTGTATCTGGCCACTTTGAAATGGCTGCCAAGCTCCACACAATCTGGGCTGCACATGACAACCAATAACAAAAGGCTCACTAGTTGGATTTATTTTTATTTTATATATTTATTTATTTTCTTCTCTCTCTCTCTCTCTCTCCTCCTTGCAGTTTTGACGATAAATAATATCTCTTTAGATAATATTTTTAGCACATAGCCCAAAATGTGTTTTTGTCAGTGCTGCAATAGGAGAGTACATTTTGCAAATACAATGAGCTAACTTAGCTACTTGCAACACGTCACTAGACTTTAGAAATGGGGGCCGATTTATCAAGGGCTGAATGGCCCCTGTTTCCGCACAAACCTTTAGGCTCGCCGGAAACAGCAGTTATGAAGCAGCATTCTTTATACCGCTGCTCCTTAACTGGTCTGCTGCCTCTGAGGCTGCGTACATCAATCCGCCCGATCCTATACGATCGGGTTGATTGACCACGAATCTGCAGGTGGCAGCATTGCACAAGCAGTTCATACGCTGTCGGCATTCAGCGATGTCTGGCGGACATGATACGCCAGACTTTGATAAATTGGCCCCATAGAGTGAATATTGATTCAACTTTCACTCATCACAGTTAAATTTCAACTCATTAATGGCTAGTGGAAATTTTGAGGATATAGATATATATATATATATATATTAGGGTTGCACCAATACCATTTTTTTATGATCGAGTACAAGTACCAATACTTGTTTTCAAATACTCGCCGATACCAATTACCGATACTTTTTTTTTTTATGTCATGTGACAGTTTACCAAGCACAATACAGACTAAATATTTAAGATTCCTTCTTTATAATTATAAAGGACTGTAATTCAAAAGACATTATGAAATAATAAAACAGTTTTATTTGTCACAAAGTTCACTGAACATGTTTATAAATAAAAAATATTACAATAAAATATTAAATTTAAAGGGGTGATGCAATTGGGTTGTAGGGCTGTTATATAACATCATTTTGACATTTATATGGAGGTTCGACTCTAAGTTGAACACACTACTTTCACTTTCCACACTACAGCATGGGGCAGAAAGATATTTTTGGCCCATTTTAGCCAGAGCTGGAAATCTGTTTATTAACTGCCCAGTACTTCAGGGGTTTGTCTGAACGATGTACAGTGATCTCTCTTACAAGAATACAAATAACAGCAATTTGTATTGGCAGAACAGTAGCAAACAATTTTTAGTTGAGTCTCCACTCCAGTTTAAAATGAAATAGGAACATGCAGTTTGAAAAAACGCCACAAGATAGCATATGGGTAGGAAGTGGATGTATCGGTTTAAGTATCGGTGCATTTGCATGAGTACAAGTACTCATGCAAATACTTGGTATCGGTACCGATACTAGTATCGGTGCAACCCTAATAAATATATATATATATATATATATATATATATATATATATATACACATATACACATATATATATACATATATATATATATATATATATATATATATATATATATATATATATATATATATACACACACAGTTTATGTTGTGTGTGAAATGCCAAGATTTTCAACAAATTTGTCATGACAACATGCACACATGTAAACCCACCGTGATACTCATCCTACCAAAAGGACAAAATAAATGATGGTGTTGGGCCAAATATTAATCTACCTTTCCATGTCTCTTGAGGGCACATTATACAATACATTTATAATCAAATCTTATGACAAATAATGTCTTCTCCATTATGACCACCTCTCCTGCTCAAGTAGAAATAAACTGGATTTCATGTATATCAGCAAATTGTCTCTGTCTACATAAATTAGTTTTTAGATAATTCTATATTTGTCCCTGGACCCATGTGAGTACATCTCTAATTACTAATACAAAGGATCATACAGATTAGGTAAGATTTAAAACACAAGCTGACAGGACAGTGAGCAAGAAACGGAAGCCTAATAATACACAGCTCCAATAGCAGAATGAATTTCAACACAGTTCCATATTGTTATTTCATTTGTTTAAATATTCAGACTAATAAAATGATACAATAAGTTACTAACAGCTTCTGTATCAGGGTCCGACAAAATTCCATAAACAAAAATATTAGAGACGCAAATGATCTAATACAGATGTAAAATAGCAGCAGTTAAGTGCTAACTTTTTTCATAAAAAAAAGTAAAACATACAATTTAAATGGATAAAAAGGTTAGAATTGAAATGGGCATTCAAATGTTAAAAAGTATTTTGCAATAAACTTCCATTAGCAAAAATGCTTCTGTTAAAATTTAAAAAAAAAGTAATAAACACCATATACACATATGCTGTGAGTGCCCCGTGCACCAGCATTCAAACACCACAGAGTCAGCAGTGGCTCATTTGACACAATTTAAAGGAACATGAAACTCAAGTTTCTTTCATGATTCAGATAGAGAATACAATTTTAAACAACATTCCAGTTTACCTATCGGTTATTTGTAGAGTGCCAACAGATTCCGCAGCACTACAAGCAAAGGGGGAGTACAACAAAACAATTATAGGGATCAAATGGGTAGAGGGCCCTGCCAAGAGTTGCACTGTTGTAGCCAGCTCTTAAGAAGGTGGTCTACAAACAGCTGGACTCTTAGGCTTACATGCTAAGGGGGTTCAGGGGATAGCAATGGAGGAGAGGAACTGGTATTAGGAAAGGTTAGCGTAGGTTGTATGCGTCCCTGAACAGTAGAGTCTTTAGGGAGCACTTGAAGCTTTTAAAACTAGAAGAGAGTCTTGTGGAGCGAGGCAGAGAGTTCCACAAGATGGGAGCCAGTCTGGAGAAGTCCTGTAAACAGGAGTGTGATGAGGTGACAAGAGAGGAGGATAGTAGGAGGTCCTGAGCAGAGCGAAGGGGACGGGAGGGAGAGTATCTGGAGACAAGGTCTGAGATGTAGGGGGGAGCAGTGCAGTTGAGGGCTTTGTATGTAAGAGTGAGAGTTTTGTGTTTGATCCTAGAGGCAAGAGGAAGCCAGTGAAGGGATTGGCAGAGAGGTGCAGCAGATGAAGAGCGACATGTAAGGAAGATGAGTCTGGCAGAGGCATTCATTATGGATTGTAAAGGAGCTAGGCGGCAGGTGGGGAGACCAGAGAGGACAGAGTTGCAGTAATCAAGGCGGGAAAGAATGAGAGAGTGGATTAAAATCTTAGTTGTGTCTTGTGTAAGGAAGTGTCTAATTTTAGAGATGTTTTTAAGGTGGAAGCGGCAGGCTTTAGCCAAGGACTGAATGTGAGGAGTGAAGGAAAGATCTGAGTCAAATGTGACCCAGAGACATCGGGCATGCGGGGTAGGGGTAATGTTATCTATGTTATCTAATTTGCCTCATTCTTTAGATATCCTTTGTTGAAGAAAAGCAATGCACGTGAGTGAGCTAATCACATGAGGCATCTATGTGCAGCCACCAACCATAAGCTACTAAGCCTATTTAGATATACTTTTCAACAAATGATACCCAGAGAATTAAGCAAATTAGTTGTTTAAAATTGCATGCTCTATCTAAATCGCAAAAGAAAAAAAATGTGGGTTTCATGTTTCACTAACACAAAACACATCACTGCAACCTATGTGACCGGGCATGGTGCTTGAATACTGATCCTCTAGTGTCACACGAAGCATTTATGAAAAAGTAAACTAAATAAATTGTGAAAATACATTTTGATGATAAACTTTCCCCTTTGTACAAACAGATCAGGGATGTTAGCAATATCTGAAATGGAGTTTAGATCATCAGTTGTAATAAAATACTTACTTTTTTATGTAGTGCTGAAATTCAAATACCCTGCCACCCACTTCAAAAGTATTTTTTTTTTTTTGTGAGCAAATGCTTTAAACTGTTCTGCTATCAGTGCGCTAGCTACAAAAAAAATAATAATAATTATGTGAGTGCCGTAGGGCTAGAGCGACAATTGGAGATCAGTTTAAACCATTAGCTCAGAAAAAAAAATTAAGTTACAGCGCATTTTCTTAAGAAGTTATCAAAGTCGCTCTAAAATATTGCTTAGATTCAGGACTTTATTTTGAAACATGTAAAATTTACAATCACTTTAATATTTTAATTTTGTTTGCAGTATTTACAGCTATATTCTCATACACAAAACTCAAGAGCTCTGGGTGATCCCCTCGTTAACCACCTAGAGCTGTAAGCTTTAGAAGTGGCATGAATTTGAATCCATTCTGTTTTGAGTGTTTAGTCAACTTCCATGTTTTGTGTGTTTAGGAAAGATAACGTTAACCGCTTTGTGTCGTTACTATAGCGTTAACATCAGAATGAAGTTCCAATATAAACACTATTAGTAAAATCATTGAAGCGATCACATGATTTCAAGGGGGGATTAGATCATGAGGGACTGCCTACACTGCTAGGCAGGCCCCCAGGCCGATTCTTCACTTTGTCAAAGGGGGAAGCTACAGGATATATATGGTAGAAGTTTCAATGTTGTCCTAATGGCCTTAAAGCCCGGTGCTATTAGGATGGCATGGAACGTCCTAGCAGTGTGAAGGGGTTAATGCTCTTGTTTGTATTTCACTACGTTTGGTTGAAGGCTAGCATGTTTGGCTGTAAGTTAGGTAAAAACAATACTCAAGTTATGGTGAGATAAAAGCATGAGATTAATATCCTCCATTTTATAAAATTAAAAACCACAAAACTTATTGTATAGCCAATTAGCACACCAGGCAAAAGCTTTTCCATATACATTGTTGTCAATGCACTAGAGAACTCTGGGTAAAATATGCTTTTTGATTTCAGTACTGTGTTGACCACAGAAATCCCCTTATGGAGTAGGTGCAGCAAAATCAAAACAACTTCTGCACAGCTGTTTCAATCTCAATATCTCTCATCAGCAGAAGAAAAGTATGAAGAGGTCTTGATGTGGAATTGAGTCTATCACCATTCCACTAAATGCAGTAACCAGATCTTCAATGTATTCCTTTGACCAATTTGTGAGCATCCGAGTTAGCGCCAGTTATTGAGTGTGCTGTGTTGCTGTATAAATGAAAAACCTAATATACAGTCCTAAAAATAATGAAGCAAATAGAAACAGACACAACAGTGCATGGGAGGAGTGAGAGATTACAAAGTGGGAAAGGTACAGAAATACATAACCAAAAAAGAGATTGTTTTTGTAGTTATTGAAGGTTCTTAAAACGTACCTCACTGGTTCTCTCCATCGTTTTAACCAATCACAGCAATTCGCCATCAAGCTAAACATTCCAAATCCTTGGCCATAAGAACCAAGGGAGTAAAAAACAAACAAACAAAAAAAAAACAAAATGTCACAAAACCAGAATCTTCTAAAATGGCTTCATCATCTTGAATCACCCAGGACTACATCCACGTATAGTTCTCTCCAAGAGTATTAATTATGGCTTTGTAAACCCTGGTAAAAGTAAGAAAACAACTGTAACCAAAACAAAAAACTTTCATATCAATAAATCACACAACAGAGTGAGTATAAACAAAGACCATTAAATAGGAGGAAACAAATGTGCCTAAACAAATGTATATATTACAAATGATTGCTCCTTTACTATACATTTAAATATAATCAAGAGACTATGTGGTCTGTATGACACAAACCAATAATATAGTGATAACAAATGTAATTATTCTCACAAACCCTAAAATAAGAATAAAGAAAAACACTTTACACAGGCAAGGCATCAGCATACTTAAAGTATAATTAAACTATTACCATTGTTTGTAAACAGAGTTCTTAGGAAAATATAAGTAGCTTAATGAATTTCCCTAATAAGTATATTTATGGTACTCAAAATTGAAATGCGAATAGGTGCATTTTAAATTTAAAAGGGACAGTATACACCAATTTCCACATAACTTCATGTAAAAGACACTACTATAAATAATAATATGCACAGATACTGATCTAAAAATCCAGTGTAAAACCGTTTAAAAAAAACTTACTTAGAAGCTCCAAGTTTAGCTCTGTTGAAAAGGTTAGCTGTAAACCCCACTAAAAGTGGGTGTATAGCAAAAAAACAGACACTCCCCCTTCCTCTGCATATGAAAAGACTCTTTACACAAACAGAAGCAAGCTGGAGTAGGTATACTTCAGTATACTTTAAAACTTTGGGGCTTGGTTAGGAGTCTGAAAATCAGGGCAATGTTATTTAAAAATAAGCAAAACAATACATTTATTTTTTTAAAAACCTGTATACTATAGGCTATATAAATGGATAATATACAAAACATTTATGCAAAGAAACATCTAGTGTATAATGTCCCTTTAAATAGAAGAATTTGTGCAATATAATTCTATCCAGTAAGAGTTATTGTTTCATCACTAGCATACACATGCATGATACATGTGACTAGAGCATAGGGATTAAAAAAACATACCTGCTCACAGAGCTGGCAGTAGTGTGTCAGTGAAGACTTAAAGGGACACTCAATCAAAATTAAACTTTCATTATTCAGATAGAGCATGCCATTATAAACAACTTTCTAATTTACTTCCATTAACAAAATGTGCACAGTCTTTGTAAACTTTTTGAGTCACCAGCTCCTACTGAGCATGTGCAAGAGTAAGTGTGTATGCATTTGTGAATGGCTGATGGCTGTCACATGGTACGTGTATGCATTTGTGATTCGCTGATGGATGTCACATGGTACAGGGGGAGTGGAAAAAGACATAACTTTTAAAATTGTCAGAAAAAAAAAAATCTAATACTCATTTAAAGCTCAGACTAACCCAATAACATGAACACATTTGGTAACAGAAATATATATTTTTTTAAACTTTACCTTATAATTCCGTGTGCCCCCGACCCCATACTGCTTCTCCCTTAGAGAAGGGCTTAGCCAACAAAAGAATTTAGCACAACCAACAAGCCTTCTTCATGGCTTCTCTCCAATCATTGCTGATACTATAATAGTCATAACGCCCCCACCACCTTAGTACGCAATTGCTAGTATCTACATGACCACCCTTGTTAGTTTATGGCCGTTGGCACCGAGGATGCCAGAGGATAGCAATGGATAGAGGTTTATCTAAGACACTTCATGGAATAGTTAGCAAGAGGTATACCTAAAAGTAACTTATATTCACTATTATGTTTGATAAACACCTATAAAAGTCACACACAACCCATTATTGGATCGTGCTTATTATCATGCTCACAACAGACTTGACTGTGCCGCTAATGTCATTGCTGATGTTAATAGGGAATCCCTTTATGTGCACTGCAGTGAAACAAGCAGGGAGATAGCAGCTTTGAGAAGGGAGAGGGTAGCCTGTGTAGACGAACGTCTACATACAAGCAGCTTTGATTTTGTTAGGTAGGTGTAAAACGACTTATTTATTAATATTTGCTAGTGAAATTATATTGCAAAAATGTTTCCATTAAAAATGAAAATGCACATTTCAATTTGGACCTTTCACTTTAAATATTCAAATACAAGGACAGACTATAGACTTATTAAGAAGATGCTTTAGATGCTACATTTTTGTGCAAAAAACATTTAATGGTAAAGGTAGCCCATCAGAAGGGGAAGAGAAGAGCAGGAAATGGAAACAATTAAATAAAGATAAGAGGGGTACAAGTCTGTGTATGGGAGGTGGGGAGAATATAACTGAGATATAGAGAAATTTTAAATGTATTAGCCAATATGCATCAATGAACAAAGTTGGATACCCTATACTGACAATGCCTATTACCAAGAAGGTTCAAGCAACATCTATAAGCAAACTCTATAAGGGGTCCTGATGTTAGATTATACACATTAGCTACCAGTCAAAAAAATAAAACATTAGCCCACTTATTAAATAAAAGAAAAGGTATTTCTCATTTACTGCAATTAGGTCTTACCAGTCCAGAACTAGAGAACAATTGTATATGCATTAAAGAAACACAAAAGTCAAACAAACGTTAATAGTTCAGAAATTAAAAAAAGGGTTATTTTTTGTAAAATTGAATTCCCTTTAAAATGTTTATATATGCTGTAAAAAAAATTATAAAAAAAAAGTTTGCAAGGCACTTAGTTAAATTGTATAATTTACCAGCTTTTCATATAATATAATAATATACTGGGGCTTAAACATTCTGTATTTTAAATAGTTTTATCGCCCAAACAGGAGCTTGGTTTCACAATCTTATGAGTAACAAGGAACACTTTGAAGAAGCAATTACAAAAAAAAAAAAACACTCTATTATTCCAAATGAATTGACTGCACTGTTACCAGAGACATGATTGGGTAGGACAAGTCAAAACATAGATCAAATACAGAAATGTTTAAAAGACATCAATGGTAACATTCTTAAAAGTTGTGCTTTTATCACATGGAAAGTTGTGATGGTACAATATTGTGACCGAAAGTATTCATACCCTTGCATTTTAAGAGAGAAACACAAAAAAAGTCCAACTAAAGTTTGCCAAAATGCATGATGACCTGAAACATACCTCAAAAAGAACCCAAGAATGGATGAGAAAAAAAAAAAAAAACATTGGACCATTCCAAAAGTGGTCTTCAGTGAGTCCAGATCTGAATCCCACCGAACATCTGAAAAAAATCACTGAAACTCACAGTTGGGAAAATGAACCCATCAAACTTGAGTAAGATAACAAATACTTTTGGTAATGTTTAGTTCGTTCAGGAAAAATTGTGAGTTTTCCTAATAAAGTGTATGGGTACCTATACTTTCGGCCACATCTGTAAGTATGTGGGTCTATTTGTATTCATTGTATCCATGAACCATGTTAAAAAACGACAACAATGTTGTGATACAGAAGCACATACACTCATATCTAACAAAAGTCTAAGGCAGTTTACAGCCAAATAAAACACCTGAGGGGCAGATAAACTCTAAGATATAGATGCAATCACAGTCTATATTGTATAGTAAAATAATTGAGCTTGGCCAAACACACCAGCTTTATTTTTTACAATTCACAACATATTTTGGTTACATCATTTATCTATTATGTTTCACTAATATAATGAGTTGATTATAAACATCCTCTTTAGGTCCATGAGAAAGTGTCAGGAGAAAGGCCTAAGGACATTGCAGGTATAAACGGGTATTTACAATACAAATTGATGTGTAGTAAGCAAAACAGTGCGGATTGGATCATCCTGTACTCCTTACCCATCCGGTGACACCGTCTACAGACACCCTAATCTTCTATTCACCCGTATGCTCCAAATGCTTGAGCAGCCATAGCTAAGCCCAGGCGACGTTAAGCAGAGTCACGTGATTTTGCATCCGCGCAACGCCATTGGTCTTCAACCAGAGAAAGGAGGACTGTCCTAGTGAGCGAGGTCCATACCAACAGAGGTTGCTAGAGACGCTATACCTCAGTTACTATGGCGACGGAAAGGCGGCGGACTCACGTTGAACGTGTGACGTCCATTTTCGGGAGCGCGCTCTTCTTACAACATATTTGTTCGTGCACACTTTTAGACCCTTGTTTATAAGGGTGCAACAAACGCTCTTCTATGGTAAGAGACTAAAACTTTAAATTTAGCTGTTTTTTTGTCCAGTGCTATTAAATTTAGTACCAGGACACGATTCTAATATGCTTCCATTATAAAACCATGCACATTTATTTTTTATGCACACTTTTGAGGCGCCAGCTCCTACTCAGTACAGTATATGCAAAAGTGCATAGTTTTATTATGTGTTTATTTTTTTACTTCTAGCTCTGTATTGATTAAATTATCATATTGCTCAATTATCAATTGAGATCTAAATTTAGCCAAAAATCTATTAAAACAAGGTCGTTTTTTTTTGCTTTCCAATAGCAAAAATGATATACCTTCCGCACAAAATAGCATCATTTATGAAATCTAAATTTTTCATCTTACACCAGTTAAAGCGCTAAGCAATAACATATCTTCAAATTGGAAAGGCATAGGTTGCTTTTTTGATTTAGATAGCCAATATATTTTCTGCAAAAATGCATTAAAGGGAAGGCTACTCCAGAATTTCTATTGTTTAAAAAGATTGATAATCCCTTAATTACCCATATCCCAGTTCTGCATAACCAGCAGTGTTTCTAAGCCCCTGCAGGCCAGCTTTATCTAAGTGCATTTTGTTAGCTTTTCTCAGCAAGACAGTGCTAGTTAATGTGTGCCATATAGATAACACTGTACTCACTCCTGTGGAGTTACGAATGAGTCAGCACCGATTGGCTAAAATGCAAGTCTGTATATAGCACTGAGATAAGGGGGCAATTTTACAATTTTATACTTTTTACCTCTGTGATTACCTTGTATCTAAATCTCTGCAAACTGCCCCCTTATCTCAGTGCTATATACAGACTTGCATTTTAGCCAATCGGTGCTGACTCATTCGTAACTCCACAGAATTTTCCTCCCCTTTAATTTCCTCCCAATGATCCATTTTACCTGCTGCAGTGTATTAAATTGTTTGCAAATAGCTCCTTTGACTTTATATCAGCTTTTGAAATAGCTGATTTTGCCTGTACTATCCCCAACAATACTGAACTATAGGTTATTGACAAGCTATATAAATACAGCCAGCAGCAGAAATTGCACTCCCAGTCGGGTATGAGAGATAAAGTAAAAAAATGTCTATTTTCTATTGTTCTTTCTAAGTATTTTATATATAGACAGAGATAAGAAAGGGAAGTATTTGAGTGATAAAATAATGATGTATGATCTGTCTGCAAGTTTACCCTATTTTGGGCCAGATTACAAGTGAAATATTTAACACTTTCCCTCAATCATTAACTGCGCTAGAAGTAAGGTTTTTGCTTTTGTATTACAAGTTGAAAGTAGACTGTTTTCGCTCGTGCACTAACTCGACAAGCGTAAAAAGCTGAACTTAGAATATCTGGCTCGTGATAACGTATTCCCCCTAAGAAGTCAATGGAGTACAAAAAGTGGAAAAAAATCTAACATCCTACTCGCACCAAAACCAGATTGCATATTCTCAAGTGCGATAGCCTGACATGAAAATATGAATATTTCACATTTCAATGTTCTTCACATAGAAGAATATGTTCTATTATTTATCAATACATATATCTATTTTAATTAGCTTAAAGGGCCACTGTAAGTAAATATTTTCTATGCCTGTTACTAACTAACTACCCCAAATACGCTTTTTATCAATAGCATTTCATTAACATATCTCTACCGTATATCAGAAATCTTGTCTGCAAATTTAATTGTTTTCCAAACCCACTCCGTGGGTATCCTTTGCTCTGTACCAATCCGTTTATAATACCTAGGTTTCAAAATGGCGCTTTAAACATAAAGTTATTGGTTTAAGTATTTTGAACATGCAGTGCTGAAAATAGTGGGCAGGATAACGTGACATCATCTGCGAATAAAAGATATAACTTTTAGAACGTTATGAAACTTCGTTTTGGAGAAAAAATAGGTCAGTAGGTTTTAATTAATGTTTATTAACTTTAATATGTTAGTTGTTTAGCTTAAAAATTATAACAGAAAGTAATCCTTTAATTCTGGTCCAAATAATAGCTTTAAGCCATAATAATTATAATATCTATTCTAGGATTTTCGCCTATCTAATACGTCCATACTTTTAAAAAAGAACATATCTTATGTTAACAAGCGTTGCCTACTCATACTTACTAATTAATGATAATTGAAAGTTGTTATTTAACACTAAGGCTCTATATGTTGTGTCTTAGAGCCTTACAATATAGATACTGTATATAGGTTGAGTTATCTACTTAACTAATCATAATATAGCGGTATACTATTTTACCTACTAGTGGCAATTTGATTATGCCATATAATTGATGCATACAAATTCTTATATTGTTGTAGATATTCAGGATTTATAGCCTATACTATACCTACACTGTGTGCAGAATTATTAGGCAAATTAGTATTTTGACCCCATCATCCTCTTTATGCATGTTGTCTTACTCCAAGCTGTATAGTCTCGAAAGCCTACTACCAATTAAGCATATTAGGTGATGTGCATCTCTGTAATGAGAAGGGGTGTGGTCTAATGACATCAACACCCTATATCAGGTGTGCATAATTATTAGGCAACTTCCTTTCCTTTGGCAAAATGGGTCAAAAGAAGGACTTGACAGGCTCAGAAAAGTCAAAAATAGTGAGATATCTTGCAGAGGGATGCAGCACTCTTAAAATTGCAAAGCTTCTGAAGCGTGATCATCGAACAATCAAGCGTTTCATTCAAAATAGTCAACAGGGTCGCAAGAAGCGTGTGGAAAAACCAAGGCGCAAAATAACTGCCCATGAACTGAGAAAAGTCAAGCGTGCAGCTGCCAAGATGCCACTTGCCACCAGTTTGGCCATATTTCAGAGCTGCAACATCACTGGAGTGCCCAAAAGCACAAGGTGTGCAATACTCAGAGACATGGCCAAGGTAAGAAAGGCTGAAAGACGACCACCACTGAACAAGACACACAAGCTGAAACGTCAAGACTGGGCCAAGAAATATCTCAAGACTGATTTTTCTAAGGTTTTATGGACTGATGAAATGAGAGTGAGTCTTGATGGGCCAGATGGATGGGCCCGTGGCTGGATTGGTAAAGGGCAGAGAGCTCCAGTCCGACTCAGACGCCAGCAAGGTGGAGGTGGAGTACTGGTTTGGGCTGGTATCATCAAAGATAAGCTTGTGGGGCTTTTTCGGGTTGAGGATGGAGTCAAGCTCAACTCCCAGTCCTACTGCCAGTTTCTGGAAGACACCTTCTTCAAGCAGTGGTACAGGAAGAAGTCTGCATCCTTCAAGAAAAACATGATTTTCATGCAGGACAATGCTCCATCACACGCGTCCAAGTACTCCACAGCGTGGCTGGCAAGAAAGGGTATAAAAGAAGAAAATCTAATGACATGGCCTCCTTGTTCACCTGATCTGAACCCCATTGAGAACCTGTGATCCATCATCAAATGTGAGATTTACAAGGAGGGAAAACAGTACACCTCTCTGAACAGTATCTGGGAGGCTGTGGTTGCTGCTGCACGCAATGTTGATGGTGAACAGATCAAAACACTGACAGAATCCATGGATGGCAGGCTTTTGAGTGTCCTTGCAAAGAAAGGTGGCTATATTGGTCACTGATTTGTTTTTGTTTTGTTTTTGAATGTCAGAAATGTATATTTGTGAATGTTGAGATGTTATATTGGTTTCACTGGTAAAAATAAATACCGTATTTTTTGCTCCATAAGACGCACTTTTTTCCCCCTCAAAAGTAAGGGGAAATGTCTGTGCGTCTTATGGAGCGAATGTGTGTGTGCCCTGGAGCCAAATCACCAAGTGCAGGGGAAATGTTCCCTCTAGTGAGCGCGGCAGCACATTGATTTGATTGACACTGCGCACAAACAAATTATTCCCGCGCACCAAGAGGCAGTTGAGATAGCACCTCACATGAGGAGGGTGCTGTGGCCGGGATAAACGGAGGTGGTGCAGAACATCTAATTGTAAGTTTAGACAACTTATTTGGGGCATGTTTAAGGTCTGTCTGGCACAATATTGCATTACAGAAAATACTAAATCTGATTACTTATCAGCGGGCTCAAAATTTTATAAGTGCTCTGCTCTGGCAAATGGCGAGCAGAGAACTTATAAAACATTGAGCTTGCTAATAAGTAATCAGATTCAGTAATGTCTGTAATGCAATTACATTACTGAATCCACGCAATTTTCCCCATACTTTTAGCCCTCCTGTGGGCTAGCACTGCACCGGAGCGGTCAAATTGCCAATACAAGTGTAAAAATTCCTGATTCATTAAAATCTCATGTATTGGCAATTTGACCGGTCCGGTGCAGTAGGGGTAAAAGTAGGGGGAAAGAGAGTGAGTGCCTTTCCCGCTGTATTGTGATTGCTCTCCTGCTGCAGGTTACCGGATATGCTGTAACTCCTGCACCTTTCCTACTTCTGGCAAGGAAGCTTGTCAATATTTACAGGGAGTGTTTGCTGTGTGTGTTGCTAGTGTACGAGCTCTCGCCAGACACCGCTTGGACTGGGGAAATTAAACTGTGACACAACTGTAGTCTTTCCCTCCTGGCAATCACTAGTATAAAAATCAGCAAACAATATTTCTTACTGGAGTTGTGGCATTCATGGTTACAACGGGATCTGTGTGTAGATTCTTGCCCTGGCATCTGCTTCAAGCTGTTACAACTGCATGATTTTAAATCAAGTCCCCCAACAGTTGGCAGAGTATTAATGTCAGCAATTAAACTTCACAGAGGGTCCATTTATCTGAGCGTCAAACTATCTTCCTGTTGTGTCAAAAACTTAATGAAAGTCAAATTCCATATAAATGAATTTTTATCCAAAATATTTTAAATCAAATTAAAATGTGTGGAATGCACAAATCTCAAGCCATAATTTAAAACTTTGCATTCTATTTATTAGTAATCTGATAGGAGGATAGATTCATTAGTGATGTTTCCTCCTGTTGTATGTCTTGTATTCCCTCAACATGTACCTAGGAGGGAGAGGGTGTAAGTTGATTCAGAATATTTTTTTTCTTGTTTTCCTCCTCTAAAAACTAGGTGCGTCTTATGGTTAGGTGCGTCTTATGGAGCGAAAAATACGGTAATTGAAATGGGTATATATTTGTTTTTTGTTAAGTTGCCTAATAATTATGCACAGTAATAGTCACCTGCACACACAGATATCCCCCTAAAATAGCTATAACTAAAAACAAACTAAAAACTATTTCCAAAACTATTCAGCTTTGATATTAATGAGTTTTTTGGGTTAATTGAGAACATGGTTGTTGTTCAATAATAAAATTAATCCTCAAAAATACAACTTGCCTAATAATTCTGCACTCCCTGTATAATAACAACTTGTGATATACATATCATGCTATTCATTACACACGACTGTTAAGTTTAGAATTATACTATTTAGCTTACGTGGTTAATAATATTTATTGATAAGGAAACCTCATACTACAAACCTGGTTTGTCTACAGTCATCATATTAATTTTTAAGTGTTGTATGTTGCTGTTATAATCAGCAAGCCAATTGTGCTATTCAAGTTACAAACTTAAATCTAACTGCTTAATAGCTTAGATAAAGTCAGACTCACCAGTTGGTTTGTTTTTTATGATATAGCGGATTTAACCACATAAGGTCATTTGACCCAATCCTATAATAGTATTTAGAAGTGTGGGTACGATACACTTTAGTACTGTTGGGGTATCAACCCTCTGGACACAATATAGCTTTTTATAAGCAAACTCAATTTAAACGCATAAACAATACTATCAATATATCTGTTGATACAACACTGCCTATGTTGTTACTACTTTTTTGATCTCAGGATTTGATTTTGTTACAAGGTAATTAACCTTAAAGGGACAGTCTACCATAGAATTGTTATTGTTTTAAAAGATAGATAATCCCTTTATTACCCATTCCCTAGATTTGCATAACCAACACAGTTATATTAATATACTTTTTACCTCTGGGATTACCTTGTATCTAGGAACCTTCTTCCAGCCCCCTGATCACATGACTGTGACTGTTTATTATCTATTGTCTTAAATTTAGCATTGTTTTGTGCTAAATCTTAAATATCCCACTGTGCCTGAACACAGTGTATCTATATGGCCCACGTGTACTTTCTGTCTCTTTGGGTTGAAAAGAGATTTAAAAAGCATGTGATAAGAGGCAGCCCTCAAAGGCTTATAAATTAGTATATGAGCCTACCTATGTTTAGTTTAAACTAAGAATACCAAGAGAAAAAAGCAAATTTGATGATAAAAGTAAATTGGAAAGTTGATTCAAATTAAAAGTCCTATCTGAATAATCAAAGTTTAATTTATACTAGACTGTCCCTTTAAGGAGTTTAATTGGTTAGATTGTCAATACCAGTTTGATGAGCTATTACACTCACAATTAGTTAAACTTAATCTACAATATTGACAGTTTTTTCCTCTCCGAGTTTAATTTAATATAATTAGGTGTCCTCTTTCCTAAGATTCTTATCGGGGGGTATTTATCCCAAAAAGTATACACCAAGCATTCTCCCACCCACATTAAATGATAATATATGAATGTTGCTTTTCAACATATACAATTTCACCAGAATTTAAGTGTTTTTATCAGTAATTGTGCGGGCAGCTAACCAGGTACCCACCTGCATGTAGCTGTCTTTTTACTAGTTCATTTTAAAAGTTATATTTTAATTCCATTTATCTCTTTATATTCACATTACTTGTGTTTAGAGGCATAACTTTTTTTCCATCCCACTCTAGGGATGGTTTGTTGTTAAAATTTGTCAATATATGCCTATACACAACCAACCAGGATAGCCCATTAATAAGCTGTTGTTTTTGACAAGGCTCCTAGGTGTCTATATATATTATCTAGCTACACTTCAGTACATATTAATCTATTAGATTAGGTGTAGTTAGTTTAAATATCTGATAATGTATTTTTTTATTTTGTGTAATTTAGTGTTTTTTTTTGTAATTTAGGTAATTTATTTAATTGTAGTGTAAGGTTAGGTGTTAGTGTAACTCAGGTTAGGTTTTATGTTACAGGTAAATTTGTATTTATTTAGCTAGGTAGTTAGTAAATAAATAGTTAATAACTATTTAGTAACTATTCTACCTAGTTAAAATAAATACAAACTTGCCTGTAAAATAAAAATAAACCCTAAGCTAGATACAATGTAACTATTAGTTATATTGTAGCTAGCCTAGGGTTTATTTTATAGGTAAGTATTTAGTTTTAAAAAGTAATTATTTAGGTAATGATAGTAAGTTTTATTTAGATTTGTTTTAATTATATTTAAGTTAGGGGGTGTTAGGGTTAGGGTTAGACTTAGGTTTAGGGTTAATAACTTTAGTATAGTGGCGGTGACGTTGGGGGAGGCAGATTAGGGGTTAATAACTGTAATAACTGTAATGTAGGTTGCGGCGATGTTAGGGACAGCAGATTAGGGGTTAATAATATTTAACTAGTGTTTGCGATGTGGGTGTGCGGCGGTTTAGGGGTTAATATGTTTATTCTAGTGACGGTGATGTCCGGAGCGGCAGATTAGGGGTTAAAAAATGTAGGTAGGTGGCGGCGATGCTAGGGGTGGCAGATTAGGGGTTAATAATATTTAACTAGTGTTTGCGATGCAGGAGTGCGGCGGTTTAGGGATTAATATGTTTATTATAGTGGCGGCGATGTTGGGAGCAGCAGATTAGGGGTTAAGAATTTTCTTTTAGTGTTTGCGATGCGGGAGGGCCTCGTTTTAGGGGTTAATAGGTAGTTTATGGGTGTTAGTTTACTTTTTAACACGTTAGTTATGAGTTTTATGCTACAGCTTTTTAGCGTAAAACTCATAACTACTGACTTTAGATTGCGTTACGAATCTTGCGGTATAGGCTGTACCGCTCATTTTTTGGCCTCCCAGAAAAAGCTTGTAATATCGGCGCTATGGAAGTCCCATTGAAAAAAGAATTTACACAAATTTGCGTAAGTTAATTTTTGTTACGGCCAAAAAAGTGCGGTACAGCTTTTTTGACAAGACTCGTAATAGCAGCAGTAGTGAAAAGCAGCGTTATAACCCATAATGCTGCTTTTTAACTCATAACGCAAAACTCGAAATCTAGCCGTATGTGTTTTTTCACTATAAGTTGATTATTTTATTATTTATTGCTGTAATTTTTCCAAAGAAAAACTAAACTTATGCTTACCTGATAAATTGATTTCTTCTATGGTAAGACGAGTCCACGGATTCATCCTTTACTTGTGGGATATTATCCTTCCCTACAGGAAGTGGCAAAGAGCACCACAGCAGAGCTGTCTATATAGCTCCTCCCTTAGCTCCACCCCCCAGTCATTCGACCGAAGGTACAGGAAGAAAAAGGAGAAACTACAAGGTGTAGAGGTGACTGAGTTTAAATCAAAAAATATAATCTTTCTTAAAATGACAGGGTGGGCCGTGGACTCGTCTTACCATAGAAGAAATCAATTTATCAGGTAAGCATAATTTAGTTTTCTTCTATAAAGGTAAGACAAGTGCACGGATTCATCCTTTACTTGTGGGATACAATACCAAAGCTACAGGACACGGATGAACGGGAGGGACAAGACAGATGGTTAAACAGAAGGCACCACTGCTTGAATAATTTTTCTCCCAAAAATAGCCTCAGAAGAAGCAAAAGTATCAAATTTGGAAAATTTGGAAAAGGTATGAATCGAAGACCAAGTCGCAGCCTTACAAATCTGTTCAACAGAAGCATCAGTTTTAAAAGCCCATGTGGAAGCCACCGGTCTAGTAGAATGACCTGTAATCCTTTCAGGAGGCTGCTGTCCAGCAGTCTCGTATGCCAAAGGGATGATGCTTTTCAGCCAAAAAGAAAGAGAGGTAGCCGTAGCTTTTTGACCTCTACGTTTTCCAGAATAGACAAACAGAGAAGACGTTTGACGGAAATCTTTGGTTGCTTGCAAGTAAAACTTCAAAGCACGAACCACGTCCAAGTTGTGCAACAGACGCTCCTTCTTAGAGGAAGGATTAGGACACAGAGAAGGAACAACAATTTCCTGATTGATATTCCTATTAGTAACAACCTAAGGAAGTAATCCAGGTTTGGTACGCAAAACCACCTTATCAGCATGGAAAACAAGATAAGGCGAGTCGCATTGCAATGCAGATAGTTCAGAAACTCTTCGAGCCGAAGAGATAGCAACTAAAAACAGAACTTTCCAAGATAGAAGCTTAATATCTATGGAATGCATAGGTTCAAACGGAACCTCTTGAAGAACCTTAAGAACTAAATTCAAACTCCATGGCGGAGCAACAAGTTTAAACACAGGCTTGATTCTAACTAAAGCCTGACAGAACGACTGAACGTCTGGAACATCTGCCAGACGTTTGTGCAGTAGAATTGATAAAGCAGATATCTGTCCCTTTAAGGAACTAGCTGATAACCCCTTCTCCAATCCTTCTTGGAGGAAGGACAAAATCATAGGAATCCTGATCTTACTCCATGAGTAGCCTTTGGATTCGCACCAATAAAGATATTTACGCCATATCTTATGATAAATTTTCCTAGTGACAGGCTTTCGGGCCTGAATCAAGGTATCTATGACCCACTCAGAGAAACCCCGCTTGGATAAAATCAAGCGTTCAGTCTCCAAGCAGTCAGCCGCAGAGAAACTAGATTTGGATGCTGGAACGGACCTTGAGTCAGAAGGTCCTGTCTCAGAGGCAGAGTCCATGGTGGAAGAGATGACATGTCCACCAGGTCTGCATACCAAGTCCTGCGTGGCCACGCAGGTGCTATCAAGATCACTGAAGCTCTCTCCTGTTTGATTCTGGCAATCAAACGAGGAAGGAGAGGAAATGGTGGAAATACATAAGCCAGGTTGAACGACCAGGGTACTGCTAGGGCATCTATCAGTACTGCCTGAGGATCCCTTGACGTGGACCCGTAACAAGGAAGTTTGGCGTTCTGACGAGACACCATCAGATCCAATTCTGGTGTGCCCCATTGCTGAATCAATTGTGCAAACACCTTCAGATGGAGTTCCCACTCCCCCGGATGAAAAGTCTGACGACTTAGAAAATCCGCTTCCCAGTTCTCCACTCCTGGGATATAGATTGCTGATAGATGGCAAGAGTGAGTCTCTGCCCATTGAATTATTTTGGTAACCTCTATCATCGCTAGAGAACCCTTTGTTCCCCCCTGATGATTGATATATGCTACAGTAGTGATAATGTCCGACTGGAATCTTATGAATCTGGCCGACGCCAGCTGAGGCCACGCCTGAAGCGCATTGAATATCGCTCTCAGTTCTAGAATATTTATCGGGAGGAGAGCTTCCTCCTCAGTCCACCATCCCTGTGCTTTCAGGGAATTCCAGACTGCACCCCAGCCCAATAGGCTGGCGTCCGTCGTCACTATGACTCACGCTGGCCTGCGGAAACACATTCCTTTGGACAGATGATCCTGTGACAACCACCAAAGAAGAGGGTCTCTGGTCTCTTGATCCAGATTTATCTGAGGAGATAAATCTGCATAATCCCCATTCCACTGCTTGAGCATGCAAAGTTGCAGTGTTCTGAGATGCAAGGGAGCAAACGGAACTATGTCCATTGCCGCTACCATTAGACCGATTACCTCCATACACTGAGCCACTGATGGCCGAGGAATGGAATGAAGAGCTCGGCAGATGGATAAAATCTTTGATTTCCTGTCCTCCGTCAGAAAATTTTTCATGTCCACCGAATCTATCAGAGTTCCCAGGAATGGAACTCTTGTGAGAGGGATAAGTGAACTCTTTTTTACGTTCACCTTCCACCCGTGAGATCTTAGGAAAGCCAACACGATGTCCGTATGAGACTTGGATTAAGATATCGTCCAGATAAGGCGCCACCGCTATGCCCCGCGGCCTTAGAACCGCCAGAAGGGACCCTAGCACCTTTGTGAAAATTCTGGGAGCCGTGGCCAACCCGAAGGCCACTACACGACAGAATAAGAGAACACCTCTCAAATATAAAACGTGGAAATTGTAAACATTTACTTTCCAAACATTTTACAGAGGTACATCCTAAAAAACCGATAGGATGCAAATACTGGGGCATAAAAAAAAGTATTGAATAATAGAGGAGGTGATATGGAAAAAATCCTGCTACTCAAAGAAGCAGAATTAATATTTAAATTTAACACACTGACCCCTAATGGCCTCAACGCAGAACTCAACCTAAATCCATTCATCTAGAAGAATTTACATGAAACACACCTGATAATGTCAGAACTGAGTTGTACAGGTATACCCCGATTTACGTCGATTCGCTTTACATCGTTTCGCTAATACGTCGCCGCCGCAAACCCGGAAGTAGTTTCTCAGCGCGGCACAGCTCAGGACTTAGACAAGGAGTAAGGAGAAAAATTGCATGCGGTTTTACAGAGTACGTTGGGAAGACTTTAGGGTTGCTAAAACTGTGCAGTACAGTATTGTACTGTACCAGATACTGTAATTTGGTAAGTCCAGTACAGTATACCGGTCTTCATAAGCATTACAGTATTTTTTGTACAATTAAAGGTACAGTACTGTACAGGATTATTTGTTAAATCCATACAGTAATTGTACCGTACACACAAGTCTAGTTCTTCATAAGCAGTATTTTTTGGCCAATAAAGGTACAGTACAAGTACCAGTATATGCTGTATACAGTATATGTTATTTCAAACATGTTTTTAAGCTTGTAAACACACTGACAAGTGAAAAACAAGTAAAAAATGCATTGACTCACTTTAAGTCGGTTTTCACTTTACAGCGGGGCTCCGGTCCCTAACCCGCTGTATGAGCGGGGTATACCTGTACAATTATAAATAGTGCACATTTGAATCAATAACATATCAATACCAACACACCACATATTTTAAGGGTTAAGTAAGCGATCTTAACCACACTAACTATTTTTACTATATAATTTAGGATTCTAGATACATAATTAATAAGTACGGAATCATACACACTGTATCAACATATATATAATAATCCCCCACACCTGCAAGCTCTCAACTCATGATATATCCTTAAAATGAATAACATTAACTATTAAGAGTCATATAGAAACAACCATTATGTAACTTTATATTGTAATATTTATAATTTTTTAGTACTCCACGACATGTGAAATTTAAATATTGTATAATAGATTAGCACCACATTCGCCAATCCCCATTTCTGAATAATCCCTATACCATTTCATATCAGGAACTAGAATTTCTGCAATTTATAGTAATTTAAATAGAAAATACCCTCCATCTTTACAAATGTAATAATATCCTCACATCACTATAATATATATATATATATATATATATATATATATATATATATATATATATATATATATATATATATATATATATATATATATATATATATATATTCCCTTCTTCACATAGTCATTTATACATACTAGCACTAGCATTTTATGGATTCATTTTATATGTACATATATGAATATCTGTATCAGTAGAATAAATATTTTGATAAAAGATCTTATAATTGAATAGTACAACAAATTTTTATTAGCATTATGTTTTCACGTCTCTATTCATAAACTCTTTCCTTTTAGATAACTTGATACATTGTTTTAACTTGATACATTGTTTTTTAAAAATACAATTAAATAACACAAAATGTTCCCATATATTGTTGTAGATAAGCATACAAGTAATATGATAAGCCTTTCTGAAACAAATTAATCAAACTGGGAGGAGTTTCTCATTCCCACGGGACTATAAAGGAGCCTCAGGATCACACAAGAAAATACAGTCTTGATAAAGGCGCACACTTAGCGCTGAAACACGTAGATATTGACCATCCGGTGTGGATACTATTGGCTCCAGCAAAGAACCGCAGAAGAAACACTCCCCCCACGACCCGGCTATCCGATTGGTCCTCTGTGAATCACGTGGAACGGACAGTACACACGTCCGGGTTGGAAGGATTTGCCGGGAAGATTTAACGGCAAGACGCCGACCGGAGAGGAGATTTATTCCTTGCTATACCTAAATACAGAGGCAACCTTCCCATAACCCATCAACGCCAGAGGAGGTAAGGGATATCGGAAGTCCGGTAAGGGGGAGCATCATTTTATTTATCTTTACTTATGAAGTTTTAACCGCTTTGAAATATAGAGAACTTCTAACAGCAAAAAACCTCTTTGGATACAGTTTTCAATATAGTTGTGGCCACAACTTATGACTTTGTCTTCATCAGATCGTCACAGATCGATCAGTACACGCATAACCTATATATACTTATTTGTCATCCTGTTAAGGAACTTTTAGGATATATGTAGAACTTGTATGCTTAAAGGGACATTAAACCCACATTTTTTCTTTCATTATTCAGATAGAAAATACCATTTTAAACAACTTTCTAATTTACTTCTATTATCTAATTTGCTTAATTCTCTTGATATTCTTTCCTGAAAAGCATATCTAGATAGGCTGAGTAGCTTCTGATTGGTGGCTGCACATATATGCCTCATGTGATTGGCTCACCTGTGTGCATTGCTATTTCTTTAACTAAGGATATCTAAAGAATAAAGAAAATTAGATAATAGAAGTAAATTGGAATGTTGTTTAAAATTGTATTCTCTGTCTGAATTATGAAAGAAAATTTTTGGGTTTAATGTCCCTTTAAGTTGGAACTCCTTTTTACAATACAACAGCTGCTATATGTTGCAACATTAGAATCCTTGTATATGTTACAAATGTTTTATATTGTCACAGCTTTAACTGTTTATTTTTAATAGAGTAAAGTATACCTTTTTAAACCGTATCCGTTTCTACTTATACTACAGTGGGTTGAAAAAGAAGTTACACATATTATATAATTGATACTTGGTACAAGAGATATCATTATTTATGCTAACAAATTTGCCCAATTTCATTTGTATAACAGTGAGCTAAATAGAAATTATACACACAATATACTTGTTTACTATTAACAGATATATTAGCACCAACGCTATATTATCCATTCATAGAATAATACACATTGCACTACCCAAACCTGGTCATAGAATACTAAACCCTGATTCACTTTTATATACTAGATTTTGGACACATAAGTTATACTTTTCGCTTTCCAGTGCACGTATTAAAGAGGAATATTACAGCGCTATAAAAACACATCCTTTCACTGAACACTTTTTCACATATTTACCTAAGATCCAGATAAACACCTCATACAAATTACAGCTAAAAGGAAATTGATTTTAAACTACACTTGAATTGAAAGGACACTAATTTACTGTAAATATATATATATATATATATATATATATAAAATTTTATTTTTTCTAAGATTATTTTTAAAATAAATAAGTCACACTATTGCTTTTTGTACAATAATAAATAGATAGTCCAACTCACAGCTCTCCTTTGAGCGCTCCCCACCCCCACTTGTTTCTTTTTTGCACATACCTCTGATATAGGGAGTATATAAGATTTGGGGAAGCACAGTTGAGTCTGATAATAGTACCATCATACACATCCCTATTACAACCCAAAGGGAAGAGCCACAAACTGGTAATGCTTGTCCAGAAAGGCGAACCTGAGAAACTGGTGATGATCTTTGTGGATAGGAATGTGTAGATACGCATCCTTTAAATCCACGGTGGTCATATATTGACCCTCCTGGATCATTGGCAAAATAGTCCGAATGGTCTCTATCTTGAAGGATGGGACTCTGAGGAATTTGTTTAGGATCTTGAGATCCAAAATTGGTCTGAAAGTTCCCTCTTTTTTGGGAACCACAAACAGATTGGAGTAGACCCACCCTTGTCCCTGTTCTGTTTCTGGAACTGGGCAGATCACTCCCATGGAATATAGGTCTTCTACACAGCGTAAGAACGCCTCTCTTTTTGTCTGGTTTACAGACAATTGAGAAAGATGGAATCTCCCCTTTGGGGGAGAATCTTTGAAATCTAGAAGATACCCCTGGGTTACTATTTCTAAAGCCCAGGAGTCCTGAATGTCTCTTGCCCAAGCCTGAGCGAAGAGAGAAAGTCTGCCCCCTACTAGATCCGGTCCTGGATCGGGGGCTACCCCTTCATGCTGTCTTGGTGGCAGCAGCTGGCTTCTTGGCCTGTTTACCTGTGATGATCTGTGAGGATATTTCCTAGAATCTAGAATAAAGTGAGGTGTCAGTGTGAACCACAGCTGCTGAGATGATGTAAGTGCTGTAGTGTATCTTGGATATTATGGAATAATAACATGAATTACAAACCATGTAATGTAAGAACCCACATAATATCACAGATGAATTAATATGAGGTAACAAGGCTGCTGTTATTCTAAAGCTGCTGGGGAATTGATACGCAACTTATGCAGCAAAAATAAAGACAGCACAAATACCATGATGGATTAGAGGGTAAATCAGAATATGAGACAAGATATGAACTGTACAGTGGAATAACAACTATAGGAGATAATAAGCAAGGTGAACGGAGCGTGTAAACAGTGAGAAGGCAGATTGGCTGAGCTAAGAATTAAAGTTTAAATATTGCGCAATGTATTAGTTGGTGATAAAGTATATACTTGCTTTCTTTTGGGAACACTGGCAGCTCTGTGGTAAGTTCGCCCGGGCAGAGACAGAAAATATCTAACCCGTGCAGATGGTGAGCAGAGATCCGGTAGAATGGAGGAGCTGCAGCGTGGAGTTGGCGTGTGACGTCACCGCAAGGAGTTCCGAAGTTGAACAGCTGGTAGTGAGCTGAGCGGATTCAGTTCCGGTGATTGCAGTGCAAGAGCAAGTGAAGCAGGATTCACAGGGAGGCTAGGGGAAATTACTGTAGCAGGAATACCACGGTCCAATACCAAGCACTGTGGAGAGTGAGAGGTGACCTTTTATAGATCTGTGGAGAGTTAATTGTTATTTAAAGGTATAGTAATGGTTCATAGTATACATGTATTTATCAGTAAGAAAGGAATCATGACAGGACACCCCCTCCAAGGAGCCACTCCGAGGCTCATGGTCCTGGACGATCAGGATTCTGCTGATGGAATCTAGATACCAGACGTGGGGCGGAGATGTTACTTGCCGGTTCCCAGGAGTCGTCTTCTTCTTTGTAACCCTTCCATCGTATGAGGTACTGTAAGACTCCCCGCAGTCTCCTGGAGTCAAGGATAGAATGAACCTCATATTCAATGTTAGGGTCGATAGCGACTGGTGGTAGAGTTTGTAGGGTAGGAGGTTTCCGTACTGCTCAATATGGTTTCAGTAGAGCAACATGGAAGGTAGGGTGGATTTTAAGAGTGTCTGGTAGTTGAAGTCGTACTGCATTGCTATTTATAATTTTAACAATGGGGAATGGACCAATGTATAAGGGTGAGAGTTTTTTGGATGGGGTGTTGAGACGGAGATTCTTGGTGGATAGCCAAGCAAGATCCCCAACGGCATACAATGGTGAGGGAATCCGGGTTTTATCATAGTATCTTTTGTGTAGAAGTTTTGCTTCATCAATAGCTATTTGTACTGTACTGAAATTTGAAGTGATGTTATGTGTCAGGTCGTTGATATAAACTGAGTTGC
Source organism: Bombina bombina (assembly GCF_027579735.1). NCBI lineage: Eukaryota > Metazoa > Chordata > Amphibia > Anura > Bombinatoridae > Bombina > Bombina bombina. The sequence goes on along the minus strand of NC_069501.1, from coordinate 180,060,647 downwards.
TATTTCCAGGTAATATTTGGAAATTTGGGTGATAACCATAATTAATAAAAAATGGGGTCTGTTTGGTTGTAGAATGAACTGTGTTATTGAATACGAACTCTGCGAAAGGTATATGAGTGGACCAAGCATTCTGGTTGGAATGACAGTACATGCGTAAGAATTGTTCGACCCATTGGTTGCATCTCTCTGTTTGTCCATTAGTTTGTGGATGGTAGGAGAATGAGAGCTTTTTGTCTATTGAAAATCTATTACAGAATTCTGTCCATAGTGCACTGGTGAACTGGGAGCCACGATCAGTAAGAATCCTTTGAGGTAGTCCATGTAACCGGAAAACATTGGTGAGGAGGATTTGAATGGTTTCAGCGGCTGTTGGGAGTTTGTGGTATGGTACAAGATGTATCATTTTACTAAATAAATCTACTATTACTACAAGGGTATTGTTGTTTGATGATCTGGGTAAATCCACTATGTAATCTAATGCTATATCAGTCCATGGTCTTGATGGCGTAGAAATTGGAAGTAGTAAACCATAGGGACGGTGCTTAGAACGTTTGGATGTAGCACATGTTGAACAGCTCTGTATATATTTAGTAACATCTGTTGCCATACTTGGCCACCAGTAGGTTCTTTTTAACAACTCTTGAGTTTTGTATATGCCACTGTGTCCCGCGAAATATGAATCATGAGAGGATTGGAGAAGGCTGTCTCTAAGGGATGGTGGTACATAAAGTTTCCCGTTATGATGGAATAAAGCGTCTGAGTTTAATTGCAGTTGATGATGAGGTTTGTTCAAGTCGTTTTGTTGTTCTTGTCTGAGTAGGTTAGTATTGTCAATTAGGAAAAGTAGGAACTTCTCCTTGGGTATCAAAGACTGGGGTGCATGTATGTAAGAGTCTTTCGTTGGTAATCGGGAGAGGGCGTCCGCTTTACCATTTTTATTGGCAGGTCTGTATGTTATGAGGAAATCGAACCTGGAAAAATACAGATTCCATCGAACCTGTCTGGCGGTGAGAGTTTTTGTTGATTTCAAATACTGCAAATTCCGATGATCGGTGTACACAATGGTAGGAAATGTAGCACCCTCCAATAAGTGTCGCCATTGTTCAAAAGCAGCTTTGATTGCTAGAAGTTCCTTATCACCTACTGGGTAATGAGTCTCTGATAAGGTCAAACATCTAGAATAGAAGGCAACTGGATGGAGGGGTTGTTGTAGTTGTTCCCTTTGAGAGAGGATTGCACCTATTGCGAAGTCGGATGCATCAACCTCAAGAACGTATTGAAGCTGGTTGTTGGGGTATCTTAGAATAGGAGCTGTAGTAAATTTCTTTTTTAGAAGATCAAAGGCAGTTTGTGACTCTTGCGACCAAAGGAAGTGGTTATTTTTTGTAAGATTGGTAAGGGGTTTTGCTATACTAGCGAAGTTATGTATAAACTTACGGTAGAAGTTTGAAAAACCCAAGAAACTCTGAACTTGTTTCTTGTTAGTAGGCCTTGGCCAATTGAGAATGGTTTCTATTTTAGTATTATCCATTTGAATTCCTTTATCAGAGATCTGATACCCCAAAAATGTGATAGCATGGGAATTGAAAATGCATTTTTCTGCCTTTGCGTAAAGGGAGTGACCTCTTAAACGAGAAAGGACTTGTCTGACATGGTTGATATGTTCACTGGGTGTTTTGGAGTATATCAAAATGTCATCGAGGTAGATAACAACAAAAACGTCCAAAATGTCACTAAAAACATCATGTATGAAACGCTGAAAAGTAGCAGGGGAGTTACAGAGACCGAATGGCATGACGGTGTACTCGTAAAGACCATACCGAGTACGGAACGTCGTCAGCCATTCGTCTCCTGCCCTCATTCGGATAAGGTTATAAGCCCCCCTTAGATCTAGCTTTGTAAAGATGGTGGAACCTTCTAATCTCTCAATTGAGAAATGAGAGGCAGGGGGTATCGATTCTTAATGGTAACCTTATTCAATTGCCTATAGTCTACTATGGGCCTTAAAGTTCCGTCTTTGTTTTTAACAAAAAACATCCCCGCAGCTGAGGGAGAAGTTGATGGACGTATGAACCCCTTCCTGAGATTATCATCTATATATGTTTTTAGATGTTGTAACTCAGGGTTTGACATGGGGAAGACGTGACCACAAGGTATGACTGCTCCTGGTAAGATGTCAATAAGGCAGTCATAAGAGCGATGTGGAGGTAGATTCTCGGATTCTTTTTTATCAAAGACATCCGAGAAATCTAAGTAGTCTTTTGGAATGTTGGGAATTTGTGTGTCAGGAATGGGTTGTAGCAATAGAGTAGGGAAGCAGGTTGTTGAACAATATTTAGATGTGAATTGTAATGTAGAAGTGGTCCAGGAAATGTGGGGGTCGTGTATACGCAACCATTGCAAACCTAATATTATAGGGAAAGCTGGGGTGTTATCACATCAAATGATATGTATTCCCTATGGTGATCTTGTGTTGTAACTAATAGTGGTATGGTTTCGAATATTACAGGCCCAGTTGGTAGAACCTCCCCGTCTATTCCCCTTAAAGGTACAGGACACAATTTCTTTATAAGTGGAATTTTATTTAACCTAGTGAAACACAAATCTATATATGAAGCTGTAGCTCCGGAATCAATTATCCCTGTGACGTTGACTCGAAGTTGTTCCCACTGTAACGAGAGGGATAGTTTACAATAATCACAGGATTTACTGTCTGCATTAATTGTATGATATATGTGAGTATTCTTACCCTGTTTTTGCTTTTGTAGAATTGGACATGTATTTACAAGATGTTCATCAGAGGCGCAGTACATACATAGATTGTGAGAGCGTCTTCTGAGTTTCTCCTGAGTAGATATAGGTCCTTTTAGGAACCCTATAGCCATAGGCTCACTTGTATTCTTTGTTGGCACATAACTAGGGGTTATGTTTGTAGATCTTTTTGTATAGCTGTCATGGGAGCCCTTCTCTTGTTGTCTCTCTCGGAGGCGTCTATCGATACTGATGCTAAGATTTATCAATTCTTCTAGAGTAGCAGGTAGCTCTGTGCGTGAAAGTTCATCCTTTATGGCGTCAGAAAGACCCAAGCGATACCGGTTCCTTAATGACAGATTATTCCACTGGGTGTCTTTCGCCCACCTTTTAAATTCAGAGATATAATCTTCTACATCCCTTTTTCTCTGTTTTAGGGATCTCATGGCTGTTTCAGCTGTCATTTGCTTATAGGGATCGTCATATAATTGTCCCAAAGCAGAGAAAAAAGACTCAAGAGAATTTAAGATGTCATCGTTAGTTTCTAGGAAATTATTCGCCCAACTTCTGGGTTCAGCTCTTAAATATGAGATAGTGGTCATAACCTTAACACGATCTGTTGGGTAAGTATAAGGCTTTAAAGTAAATAGTAATAAACAAGAATTTTTAAAGTCTCTAAATGTTTTCCTGTCTCCAGTGAAAACGTCAGGTAAGCTGACCTGGGGTTCTTGGAAACGTGATTTAGTTTCCACATAATCTTTGATATAGGCTTTCAGAGCTCCATTTTCTTGTTTTAAGGAATTGAGCCCTTCTGTTAACAAATCCACTCTTTGCGTGAGAGCTTGGATTTGATTTGACATCTCAGCTGGGTCCATTTTAAATGGCTTGGTATTCTGTGAGGATATTTCCTAGAATCTAGAATAAAGTGAGGTGTCAGTGTGAACCACAGCTGCTGAGATGATGTAAGTGCTGTAGTGTATCTTGGATATTATGGAATAATAACATGAATTACAAACCATGTAATGTAAGAACCCACATAATATCACAGATGAATTAATATGAGGTAACAAGGCTGCTGTTATTCTAAAGCTGCTGGGGAATTGATACGCAACTTATGCAGCAAAAATAAAGACAGCACAAATACCATGATGGATTAGAGGGTAAATCAGAATATGAGACAAGATATGAACTGTACAGTGGAATAACAACTATAGGAGATAATAAGCAAGGTGAACGGAGCGTGTAAACAGTGAGAAGGCAGATTGGCTGAGCTAAGAATTAAAGTTTAAATATTGCGCAATATATTAGTTGGTGATAAAGTATATACTTGCTTTCTTTTGGGAACACTGGCAGCTCTGTGGTAAGTTCGCCCGGGCAGAGACAGAAAATATCTAACCCGTGCAGATGGTGAGCAGAGATCCGGTAGAATGGAGGAGCTGCAGCGTGGAGTTGGCGTGTGACGTCACCGCAAGGGGTTTCCGAAGTTGAACAGCTGGTAGTGAGCTGAGCGGATTCAGTTCCGGTGATTGCAGTGCAAGAGCAAGTGAAGCAGGATTCACAGGGAGGCTAGGGGAAATGACTGTAGCAGGAATACCACGGTCCAATACCAAGCACTGTGGAGAGTGAGAGGTGACCTTTTATAGATCTGTGGAGAGCTAATTGTTATTTAAAGGTATAGTAATGGTTCATAGTATACATGTATTTATCAGTAAGAAAGGAATCATGACATTACCCTTGTTCCAAGTCTGGTTAGGTCTCCAGACTGACTTGGATTGAGCAAGATTCCCCTCCTGCTTTGCGGCAGGGGAAGAGGAAGAGGGACCACCTTTGAAGTTTTGAAAGGAACGAAAATTATTTTGTTTGGTCCTCATCTTATTCGTTTTATCCTGAGGAAGGGCATGGCCTTTCCCTCCAGTGATGTCTGAAATGATCTCTTTCAGTTCAGGCCCGAATAGGGTCTTACCCTTGAAAGGGATGGCTAAAAGCTTAGCCTTTGATGACACATCAGCAGACTAGGACTTAAGCCATAACGCTCTGCGCGCTAAAATGGCAAAACCTGAATTCTTTGCCGCTAATTTAGCCAATTGAAAAGCGGCATCTGTAATGAAAGAATTAGCTAGCTTGAGAGCCCTAATTCTATCCAGAATATCTTCTAATGGAGTCTCAACCTGAAGAGCCTCTTCCAGAGCCTCAAACCAAAAGGATGCTGCAGTAGTTACAGGAACAATGCACGCTATAGGTTGGAGAAGAAAATCTTGATGAACAAATATTTTCTTCAAGAGACCCTCTAATTTTTTATCCATAGGATCTTTGAAAGCACAACTGTCCTCAATAGGTATAGTTGTGCGCTTAGCCAGGGTAGAAATAGCTCCCTCCACCTTAGGGACCGTCTGCCACGAGTCCCGCACGGCGTCTGATATGGAAAACATTTTCTCAAAAGTAGGAGGGGGAGCGAACGGAATATCTGGTCTATCCCACTCCTTAGTAACAATTTTCCGAAATCCTCTTAGGGACCGGAAAAACATCAGTGTAGGCAGGAACCTCAAGGAATTTGTCCATTTTACACAATTTCTCTGGAACTACAATAGGGTCACAATCATCCAGAGTCGCTAAAACCTCCCTGAGCAATAAGCGGAGGTGTTCTAGTTTAACTTTAAAAGCCGTCATATCTGAATCTGTCTGAGGGAACATATTTTCAGAAATCTCTCCCTCAGCCAGCAAATCCCTCACTTCAGAACATTGTGAGGGCACGTCAGATATAGCTAATAAAGCGTCAGAGGGCTCAGCCTTTGTTCTCACACCAGACCTACTGCGCTTCCCCTGCAACCCCGGCAGCTTAGATAAAACCTCAGTGAGGGTAGTATTCATAACTGCGGCCATATCTTCCAGGGTGAATGAATTAGACGCACTATAAGTACTTGGCGTCGTTTGTGCGGGCGTTAACGGTTGTGACACTTGGGGAGAATTAGATGGCATAACCTGATTCTCCTCTGACTGAGAATCATCCTGCGACATACTTTTAGTAGCTAAAATATGTTCTTTACAATTTATTGACCTTTCAGTGCATGAGGGACACATTCTAAGTGGAGGTTCCACAATGGCTTCTAAACATATTGAACATTGACTTTCCTCAATGTCAGACATGTTGAACAGGCTAGTAATGACTACAAACAAGCATGAAAACACTTTATTTAGTGAAAAAAATAACAATCTTAAAAAACGGTACTGCGCCTTTAAGAGAAAAAAAAGCATACACGTTCTGCAAAACAGTCTAAACATGCACCAAATGTTTCAAAATTTTGTATGTAGACCCACTATAGGTAGTTAAGATTGCACCACAGAATATTTTAACAATTAACCCCTTAATGTCCAAACCGGATCGAAAATAGGCCCAGATCCGGAAAAAGACCCCTCAGCACCTTGCCACAGCCCTTCTGTGGACCTACCTGCCCTCTGGGATCGAAAGTGTGGGGTAAAAGCTTCAATTTGGCCCAAAACATACACCAGGGCCCTCAGGAGTTAAAGCTTGCTGCCAAACTAACTGCGCATCTGATGCGCGAAAATAGGCCCCGCCCATCTCACTCGATGTTTCCTGAGCCTCCAAGAACCGCACCAGATCGGTTATAACTAGCCATGTGGGTTCCAAGACCCAAAGGTTCAAGCCATGTGTGTCCTAATAAAGTTGCCCAAAACGTTTATTGCCCATAAAAACGTTAAAGCACTCCCATCCAAAAAAACGTTTGCTCACAAACATTTTGCATTCAGTGTCAACCACATATGTAGTTGGCCCCTCTTTTAGCTCTAGGATTACTGCTTACCCTTACCCTCCTGGGTATAATGTCAGTATTTCTGAAATACACAGTCTCTCCAGAAAAAAATATGACTGAACATACCTCATTGCTGCATAGCATGAAACCGTTCCTCACACTGAAGTTTCCTGTACTCCTCAGCTTCTGTGGGAAAAGCAAATGGACCTTAGTTACAAATGCTAAGATCATCATCCTCCAGGCAGCAGTCTTCATCCATGTGCTGCCTGAGAGTAAATAGTACAAACCGGTACCATTTAAAAATAACAAACTCTTGATTGAAGAATTAAAAACTAATATTTTATCACGTCTTTCACTTTACCCTTTCTAGTACTTAGAGTAGGCAAAGAGAATGACTGGGAGGTAGAGCTAAGGGAGGAGCTATATAGACAGCTCTGCTGTGGTGCTCTTTGCCACTTCCTGTAGGGAAGTATAATATCCCACAAGTAAAGGATGAATCAGTGGACTCTTCTTACCTTAATAGAAGAAAAATGCTGCATTTGCATTCAGTAAAATCATTCCTGGAAACAATCTTGAATAGCTATTTGTCAAATTTTTGTATTTGCATGCTTCTTTAACCTAATAATAATTATGTATTTCAGCTTGGGTTCTTAGGGAACAAATATATGCCTGTAGGGTGTACTTGGTACAAAAAGATTGAGAAACACAGCTCTTCATGACATTACAAACTACAGTAGGTAAAGTATTTATTTCAATGTTATTTTAGTATATTCATGTTATACTAACTGTATCCAGAAAAGGGGCTACAAGTGAAGCCCTACAGCACTGACTTTTCTCACTTTCTGGCTGATAACAGAAAGCAAAACCTATGGTTTCCACAATCAGAGCACAAATGCCTAGAATGTTGAATGTTTATACAGCTGTAAAACATACCTTTAGAAACCCAGTAAAATATTTATCCAGCATTTATTTGAAAATCCGCAATTACCAGTTGTTTCTATATAGCAATGAGCAGACCTATGTCCACGGAGCTTTGTTTTTCAATTGTTAAAATAGCAGCATTTAATTAGATTTGTTTTTAAATAAAAATAATGTAATGCTGCTGCTCTTACATTATAAACAGCTCACTTCAGGTCTGTAGACATGGATTGCTTCTTGTTCCTGTTGGTATGACGCTTGCCATGTCAACCAGCTTGCCTCCTCCCTGTGTCTCCTATCTGAAGCTTCTAATAGTTGAGGTTGTTTGGAGCTATGACAAAATTGACTTTTTTTTTCTCTAAAAAGGTAAAACTTTATTACAGTTATACTTGTATATTTACAGTGTTAAATCCTTTACTATATACTGATCTAGATTAAAAGTGGAGTGGCATTTAGCACTCCCTCCTGAGCGTAATATCGCTAGCTTTTTGCATGTGCCTGGTACCGCAGATATTACAAGTTGAAAGTAAAAAGTTTGCGCACGAGTGAAACCCGTCACGCGCAAACCAAAGGACTTTGAATATTGCGACCATGTCAACTTATTTTCCCCATAGACTTCAATGGAGAGCAGAGAAGAAAAATACCTAACACTTATTGCTTGCGCGCTAACCCATTAGTTATTATTTCACATTCCAATGTTCTTCACATAGAGAAAAGTTATTTTTATTGTAAATATATTTTTAGATATACTGTATATATATATGCATATACTTATATATCTATTACTATAGATTAATAGGTATAGATATCTGTTACATTAACATTATCATATATATATATTGAAATAAATATTTATTATTAAAAATAAAAATTCTATGTGAAGAATATAGGAATGTAAAATATGCATAACGCTTCAGGTTTCACTCTTTAGGTCTAAAGCGGTGACGGGTTAGCACACATGACTCATTAGTAATCTTAAAGTGCGTTCTTGATATATTAAATATTAAAAATAATAATAAAAAATATTATACTGTAAAAAATATTTTTTTCCTGTGAGTTATTTATATTTTTTTACAGTATCTATAATATTTTAATAATTATTATTAATGTTTTATATATAATATTTCAATAACTCACTTTAAGATTACTAACCCGACACTGTTAGACCTAAAGCGCAAATCACATTATGCATATTTTATATTCCTATGTTCTTCTCATAGAAAAAATAAGTTATTTTTTATTTTATATAATGTAAAATAATTACCTACAGTTTATTTATATATCTATAAGAATTAGCGTTCTTTAAATATAAAATATTAAAAATAATAATTATTCAAAAATAATATAGATACTGTAAAAATATTTTTTTTCCTGTGAATTATTTATATTTTTTACAGTATCTATAATAATTTAATAATTACTATTATTTTTTAATATTTTATATATAATATTTCAAGAAAACCTTTAAGATTACTAACTCTTCATGTGCGCTAACCCGACACTATGTTAGACCAAAAGCACGAAACGCATTATGAATATTTTATATACCCATGTTCTTTTCATAGAAAAAAGTTAAATTTGTATTTATTTATATATATATATATATATATATATATATATATATATACATACATACAGTTTCCCACAAAAGTGAGTACACCCCTCACATTTTTGTAAATATTTTATTATATCTTTTCATGTGACAACACTGAAGAAATAACACTTTGCTACAATGTAGTGTAGTGAGTGTACAGCCTGTATAACAGTGTAAATGTGCTGTCCCCTCAAAATAACTCAACACACAGCCATTAATGTCTAAACCGTTGGCAACAAAAGTGAGTTTTCCCCTAAGTGGAAATGTCCAAATTGGGCCCAGAGTGTCAATATTTTGTGTGGCCACCATATTTTTCCAGCACTGCCTTAACCCTCTTGAGCATGGAGTTCACCAGAGCTTCACTCTTCCACTCCTCCATGACGACATCATGGAGCTGGTGGATGTTAGAGACCTTTCGCTCCCCCACCTTCCATTCGAGGCTGCCCCGTAGATGCTCAATAGGGTTTGTCTGGAGACATGCTTGGCCAGTCCATCACCTATACCCTCAGCTTCTTTAGCAAGGCAGTGGTTGTCTTGGAGGTGTAGTTAGTTGTGGTAGGTGGCGCAAACCAAGTTGCTATTCCCAATATGTCTTACTGTAAATTTACAGTAAGACACATTGGGAATAGCAACTTGGTTTGCGCCACCTACCACAACTAACTATAACTCTTTAAACTTTGGGATAAAGTTTACTTCAGGTGTGCTAGATTCCCCACCAGCTAGACAGTCTAACCTTACCAAACACGTCTTGGAGGTGTGTTTGGGGTCGTTGTCATGTTGGAATTTTGCCCTGCGGCACAGTCCCCCGAAGGGAGGGGATCATGCTCTGCTTCAGAATGTCACAGTACATGTTGGGATTCATGGTTCCCTCAGTGAACTGTAGCTCCCCAGTGCCGGCAGCACTCATGCAGGCCCAGACCATGACACTCCCACCACCATACTTTACTCCAGGCAAGACACACTTGTCTTTGTACTCCTCACCTGGTTGCCGCCTACACGCTTGACACCATCTGAACCAAATAAGTTTATCTTAGTCTCATCAGACCACAGGACATGGTTTCAGTAATCCATGTCCTTAATCTGCTTGTCTTCAGCAAACTGCAGGATTTCTTGTGCATCATCTTTAGAAGAGGCTTCCAATTTGATGCAGTGTGTGGCGTATGGTCTGAGCACTGACAGGCTGACCCCCCACCCCTTCAACCTCTGCAACAATGCTGGCAGCACTCATACGTCTATTTCCCAAAGACAACCTCTGGATATGATGCTGAGCACATGCCCTCAACTTCTTTTGTCAGCCATGGCAAGGCCTGTTCTAAGTGGAACCTGTCCTGTGTAACTGCTGTATGGTCTTGCCCAATGTTTTGCAGCTCAAGTTTCAGGGTCTTGGCAATCTTATTATAGCCTAGGCCATCTTTATGTAGAGCAACAATTCTTTATTTCAGATTCTCAGAGAGTTATTTGACATGAGGTGCCATGTTTAACTTCCAGTGACCAGTATGAGAGAGTGTGAGAGCGATAACACCAAATTTAACACACCTGCTCCCCATTCACACCTGAGACTGTGTAACACTAAGGAGTGACATGACACCGAGGAGGAAAAAGGCTAATTGGGCCCAATTTGGACATTTCCACTTAGGGGTGTACTCACTTTTGTTGCCAACAGTTTAGACATTAATAGCTGTGTGTTGAGTTATTTTGAGGGGACAGCAAATATACACTGCTATACAGGCTGTACACTTACTACTTTACATTGTAGCAAAGTGTAATTTATTTAGTGTTGTCACATGAAAATATTTAACAAAATATTTACAAAAATGTTAGGGGTGTACTTTTTTGGACTACTGTGTATGTATGTGTGTGTGTGTGTGTATATATATATATATATATATATATATATATATATATATATATATATATATATATATATATAATCTCAAATAATGTTAATGTAAAATAATGACCTATATCTATATGAAATAGATATTTATTGTAGATATATATTTACATTTACAATAAAAAATACAATGTTCCTGTATGTGAAGAACATTGGAATGTGGTGACATGTGCATTAAATACGAAGTAAAACACACACATATATATATATATATATATATATATATATATATATATATATATATATATATATATATACACACATACATACATACACGTTTAGAAATGTATATGTATTTATATATACAATATAGACCTTTGCAGTCAAACACCTTGCCTTATACCACATATCTTTTTAACCCTTCGAACTTTTAATATTTATATGACTAATTTTTATCAGATAGTTTTTATATGAGTGTAACTGTAATTTTGAATATATTTATGTTGTGTTTAGTGCAACTTTTTTTAACGCACTACCCTTTACACAAGGTTTCCAGTCGCTAACCCAATGAGCATAAATGTGTTTGCAGTCCTGTTTATTTTCAATTTGTAACATGCACGCTATTTCCAGCGTGCACAAAATCGGATATCGCTTGCATGCAACATTTAGCGTGCCACTTGTAATCTTTTTTTTTTTGCTAAGAGGTGACGTTTTCACCTCTTAGCCAATAGCCGTGCAAATAATCCGGCTCCCATGGACGCCAAGTTGGATTTACCGCACAGCTATTGGCTAAGAGGTGAAAACGCCACCTCTTAGCAAAAAAATGTTTTAATGTACATGTTTTCAATGTTAGAGAAATGGCTACATTTTGAGAAAAAAAGTGACGTTTAGGCAGTAGTAAATGTAAAAAATATTCTCACAATACAAACAATGAAAAATCTGAATGCTGAAAACCTATGGCAACGTTCTGTGGAATGTTACTATATTTGTCATTAAAGAGTAACTTCAAAAGAAAGTGACATTTGTAGCTCTTTAAATTTGATATTAAAATTGCAAAAAGAAAATGTGTTTGAGAATTCTATTATTGTATTTTTGTTTGCATTTAATTATGGGCCCAATGATCAAAAATGCACTGGCATGGAGAGAAATCACGCAAATCTTTTGTGGCTTTGTTTAGCGATTAGATTATAATGTATGTTTCTCTCCTTCACATCCAGAGCCCTGTATAGTGAGATAAACGGCTCTATCTCAAATTTGCCTTTCTAAATTGTTTTCAGGGATCTTACAGTACTGAGAAAACTCCTTATACATTCTTACCATACCAGAGTGCCTTATTACATGATTAAGATCAGCTCCAGAGGAGCAGTTCACTACTGGGAGCTAGGTGTACACATCAGGTAAGCCAATAGCAAGAGGCATATGTTAGCAGCCGCCAATCACAGTAGTGCTTTGATACATCTGAACCTACCTAGGTATGCTATTTAACAAAGGCTATCCTGAGTAAACGATTGATCACAATCATTTAGAAAAAAAGTTTATCTAATAATTTCTTCAAAATTTACCATTCAAGTCTACATTTTTTGTTTTTTTGATTTTTTTATGGGTAAATTGTTTTATAAGCATGTCTAAAATATTATGGGGTCTATAACAATCCTTTAGCAAAACATATACATTTATTTGTCTACAAAAATCCACATATACTTAAATGCTGTTTTTCTGTTGATAATTAGTTGATACACTTTTTTTCTAAAGAGTTGTGATCGACCTCTAAGTTTGAATCCTAAATTTGATAAAAGGAGAACATTTAAAAAGTAGTGAAAATTGTAAGCTCTATTGAAACCAGAGCTTCTTAAACTTTTTTCTCCTATGAAACGTTTTCATTGGACAATTTTTCGTGACCCTCCATTATTATAATATATTTCAAAACAAAGCCCTTGTCAGACGAGTATACAATTTTTTTTATACATCAACCTACTCAACAGAGGGCCCCCGCAGACCTACTCAACAGAGGGCCCCCGGTGCAAATATTGTTGCCCCCCAGGTAACTCAGTAGTAACTCGGTAGTAAGTAATATTAATAATATACCTGCTGCTTTGTAGAACTTTGAGGATAGAGAGATTAGAATGGATCTGCAACCTGCACTAATAAAGGGCTCCTCTGCATTAGGATTATGCACACTCTGCTCATTCTTAGGCTTGCTGCTATGGGGGCCCCCAGCACTTAGGCCCTGGTGCCACCACACCTGTTGCAGCAATGTTAGTTCTCCACCCAGTGAGGAGATTATTGGCAAAAATGACTAAATTCTAAATACCGGTTAACCCCGGCCCCCAGTTTAAATATGAAACCCAAAAATGTAAGTTTACAATTTACTTCTATTATCAGATTTTCATCTTTCACTTTTTATTTTAATTGAAGAGATACCTAGGTAGGTGTCAGGCTAGTACCCTTGACAATAGATAATATTCTTAAAAAAACTGCTGCCATATATTTCTCCAGACACGTGCACACTCCAGAGCTTACATCCCTGCTTTTCAAAAAAGATACCAGGAGAATGAAGAAAATTTGTTAACAAGAGTAAATTAGAAAGCTTTTTTTTTTAAACTGCCTACTCTATCTGAATAAAAAAAAATGATTTTCAAAAGCATTGATCTAAACAATGTCTCATTTTCATGTACCTTTAAAGGGATACAAAACCCAACATTTTTATTTCATGGTTCAGATAGAGCATGCAATTTTAAGCAACTTTCTAATTTACTCCTATTATACATTTTTTCTTGATTCTCTTGCTATCTTTATTTGAAAAAGCAGGAATGTAAGCATATGAGCCGACCTATTTTTGGTTCAGCACCTAGGTATTGCTTGCTGATTGGTAGCTACATTTAGCAACCAATCAGCAAGGGCTACCCAGGTGCTGAACCAAAAATGGGTCGGCTCCTATGCTTACATTACTGCTTTTTCAAATAAAGATAACAAAAAAACTATAATAGGAGTAAATTAGAAAGTTGCTTAAGTCTGAAATATGTGTCCCTTTTAATTCAGTTTTGCTGTAGCAACACAGTAACATTACAGAGTACGTCCGATCACAAAAAAGGAAACACAACTCCATGTGTACTTCAGTGCGATAACAAAATCTTAGTTTTCAATGACACAACAGTTGATGTGGATACTCGATCCCATGTCTGTGCAGTGGGACTTATCAGTGAGCAGGGAGGGATGTTTCCTGGAAATGCCCGGGGATCATTGGACCTTTCTCCAGCCTCCCCTGCTCCCCCCTACACTTCATGTACTGACTGTGAGGCTGTGCTGAGCTCACATAACACACGCTGAGTCCCTGCAGTCAACAGGCCGGGTTATTAGCAGCAGCTCCTGGGTCAAGTTACAGCTTTACTGTTATCCTAACGGATGATGAGGTTAATAAGCGTACTGTGCATTATCCTCCTAGCTTACCCTCTGCTAGCAGCCACCATCTCTGAAACACGCACATGTAAGTATTGATTTGTTGTCTCTGTTTTACACTTTCTCATATTGATTTGGCTGTTTCCATTCGCAACGCGTACAAACCATTCTTATTTACAGCGAGTGCCTTAGCCAGATTTTAACAGAATAAACTGAAATCAGTAACAGACTAAAATACTACACAGCAGCTGCTTTGTGTTGAGGCTGTTAAAACTGCTCAGCAGCACAAAATAATGCGCTGGTACATCCGTGGTTTATTGTAATGATCATATTTAAGAGCATTATTTGTTTTTGTGAACAGTAAAATCCACAGCCTGCATGTAAGCAGTTGTTCTAAGCAGGCATCAAACAGAGAGCTAGTCTGTGGCCTGTAAATTTGTTATTGATCCAGAGCTTGTGTTCACAGCTTGTTTACTTCATTACTTGGTGACATCCTGGTGTTTATTGCCCTTCTAACCCTTAGACATATGTTGTACACTGTGAGCACTTTTATTTTCTTCTGTATAGTAAAAGTACAACATGCTTGCTGTAATTTTACTACCTATTTCCCAATAACTAGTTTTAGACCATTGTAAATGTGTTCAAAAGAAAGAACTAACTGTGTGTGTGTGTGTGTGGGGGGGGGGGGGGGGTGTTTTTTGTTTGTTTGTTTTTTGCATTTTATTGAATTTCGTATTGAATGTCTGATAGATGTGCAGTAAAACTTGTTTGAGAACAGTAACAGCATGACACGTTTTATGTTAGCAAACTTCTTACCAAATGATAAGAACAATAACTATTTTACTTTTTAAAATGACACTATCCTAGTTTGCACAGTTATTTACCTCTATTTTTCAAATTAGTCCAATTAAAGGCTTAGAAAACTTTGTCAAATAAAACACATTCATCTAGATTACGAGTTATGCGCGCTATAGGGAAATTAACAAACGCAAGAAAAGTTGCATTATTTAACCCCATATTGCTGACCCATTAATCAGTTTTTCAAAACCATGGCTTGTGCGTGCGATATGGGGTTTTTAAGCTCCATACCGCTCACAGAACAAGCGCTATTTTGACGTGCTCATGCACACTTTTCCCATAGACATCAATGGGGAGAGCGGGTCAGAAAAAACACCTGCGATTGCGGAAAGAAAAGCTCCTTAACGCAGCACCTTTGAAGTCTATGGGGAAAAGTTAGGTTTAAATCTAACATAAACCCTACATCTAAACACCCCTAACATCGCTGACACCTACCTACAGTTATTAATCCCTAATCTGCCGCTTCCGATATCGCTGCTACTATACTAAAGGTATTAAACCCTATTCCGCTGCACCCCAACATCGCCGCCACTATATTAAAGATATTAACCTGTATTCAGCCGCTCCCCGACATCGTCGCAACTAAATAAAGTTATTAACCCCTAAACCTCTGGCCTCCCACATCACTATCACTACATAAACATATTAACCCCTAAACCACCAGCCCCCCACATTGCAACAACCTAAATTAAACTATTAACCCCTACACCTACCCCTAACACCCCCTAACTTTAAAATATTTAAAATAGATCTAAATTAAATGTACAATTATTAACTAAATAATTCCTATTTAAAACTAAATACATTATTACCTGTAAAATAAGACCTAAGCTAGCTACAATATAACTAATAGTTAGATTGCAGCTAGCTTAGGTTTTATTATTATTTTAAATACAAACTTACCTGTCAAATAAAACCTGTTACCTTACACTAAAACCTAACATTACAAAAAATAAAAAACACTAAAATCGCAAAAAATTAAAAAACTACCGTTACAAAACAAAACAAATGAAATTTATCCAAAAAAATTGAAATTATTCCTATTCTAATGCCCTTTAAAAAAAAAAAGCCTAATCTAGAATAAACTACCAAGGGCCTTTTGTAGGGCATTGCCCTAAGTTAAACAGCTCTTTTGCTACAAAAAACAAAAACAAAACCCCCCTAAAAAAATACATTATGCAAAATAACAAATTAAAAAACAAATTATCAAAAATAATAAAAATTATTACTATTCAAATACCCATTAAAGGGGCAGTCTACACCTTGGTCACCTTAAAGTTTTACCATAGATTAAGCTGCAAGTATCCTCCTGCACCCCTTTCTATATCATGCAGCAGGAACAGTAAAAAAGTGTTTTTGGCCAGTTTGAAATGGCTGCCAAGCTCCGCCCACTGATGACATCACGATCTGGGCTGCATTTAGGCACTCTGCTAAATAGCATTGACAGTCTGTTGAATCCAACTAATGAGCCTTTTGTAATTGGACACTACATGTGCAGCCCATATCATGATGTCATCAGTGGGCTGAGTTTGGCAGCCATTTCAATGTGGCCAAAAACAATATTCATTTTAAAATAAACTTTTTTACTGTTCCTGCTGCATGATATAACAAAGGTGCATGAGGCTATTTGCAGCTTAATCTAAGGTAAGACTTTAAGATGACCAAGGTGTAGACTGTCCCTTTAAAAAAAAAAAAAAACTCCCCAAAATAAAAAACCTAATCTAGAATAAACTACCAATGACCCTTAAAAGGGCCTTTTGCAGGGCATTGCCCTAAAGATATCAGCTCTTTTTGTGAAAAAAAAAAAAAAATACCCACTTCCCCAAACCCACAAAATAAAAAAAAGCTATCTAAAAAACCTAAGCTACCCATTGCCCTGAAGAGGGCATTTGGATGGGCATTGCCTTTAAAAGGGCATTTAGTTCTTTTTCATGCCCAAACCCTAAACTAAAAAAAGAAACACCCAAAAAACCCACTAACCCCTGAAGATCCACTTACATTTTTTGATGTCCCGCTTGAACAATCTTCATCCAGGCAGCCTCTTCAATCTTCATCCCTGCAGCAAAGTCCTCATCCAAGCGGCGAGAAGTCTTCATCCAGGCGGCATCTTCTATCTTGATCCCAGCGGCGCAGAGCGGGTCCATCCTGAAGACATCCGGCGAGGAGCATCCTCTTCATACGGTCACCGCCATACACTGAATCTTCAATGCAAGGTATGTGATCCAAGATGGCGTCCCTTGCATTGCTATTGGCTGAAAATTTTGAATCAGACAATAGGAATTAGAGCTACTAAAATCCTGTTGGCTGTTCAAATCAGCAAATAGGATTTAAGCAGCTCTTCATTCTATTGAATGATGAAATATTTTTAAGAGTGCGGTACTGACGTTGCGTTACAGGCTCAAAGGCTTGCGGTACAGCTATACCGACAAGACTTGTAATGGCTGCGGTGCTGTTTTAACGCTGAAATGACCATATTTTTAGCGTTAAAAGACAAATGCACAGGCTTGTAATCTAGCTGATTATTATAATTATAAATATATGTGTAATAAAATATACCTTCTTTGCCCTTAAAACAAAACTTCTAAATACTTAAAAAAATTGTTTTTATTTATGATAAAACAAGCGACAACGACCGCCCATAAAAGTAGGCAGGGCACTACTAAAATGTATTAAGCAATTGTTACCTAAAGGAATTACATGCACACTCATAACTAAAACGCTCAGCCAATGATCACATGCACAAATAGGCTTTCAACGTCATAACAGTGCTGCTGTTTACTTCATGCTCGTTAGTCTAGGGGTAGATTGGATACTCAACCTAGATCAATATTGCTGTTCCTCTGTCTGCTCGCTGAGAAACTTCTGCACTCTGGTATGCTACTCCCTTTGATGCCAATGTCACCATCCACGTGTCTGCTGTGCATCTGGTGCTTGGTTAGTGACGTGCCTCTAGAGAGAAGACAGAGAGGAACGAATATGCGCATGCATTAATTCAAGAAGCTTTCAACGGCACAAGTGGGCCTCCATGATGTTTCTGCCTATGTAGAACATCGTTATAGCGCGTGAATAATGAGTATAATCGTGAGTTTTGGTGGAATTAGAAATTTGGAAGGAAAATTACAGGTAAACAGCAGGCAATCTTTAATAGGTACCAGTTAAAAATATCTTTTATATTGAAAGAAGTTTTAAAACAGAATAAGATAATTTTTGAGCTTCCTATCTCTTTTAAAGGGACATTGAACCCAAATTTTTTCTTTCATGATTCCGATAGAGTAGACAATTTTAAGCAACTTTCTAATTTGCTCCTATAATATTTGTTTTCTTCATTCTCTTGCTATCTTTATTTGAAAAGCAAGAATGTAAGTTTAGAAGCCGGCCCATTTTTGGTTCGCAACCTGGATTGTTCTTGCTGATTGGTAGGTAAATTGATTTTCTATCTGATGTAGGTCAGTGTTTGATTTGCTATCTGATGTAGGTCAGTGTTTGATTTGCTATCTGATGTAGGTCAGTGTCTGATTTGCTATCTGATGTAGGTCAGTGTCTGATTTGCTATCTGATGTAGGTCAGTGTCTGATTTGCTATCTGATGTAGGTCAGTGTCTGATTTGCTATCTGATGTAGGTCAGTGTCTGATTTGCTATCTGATGTAGGTCAGTGTCTGATTTGCTATCTGATGTAGGTCAGTGTTTGATTTGCTATCTGATGTAGGTCAGTGTTTGATTTGCTATCTGATGTAGGTCAGTGTTTGATTTGCTATCTGATGTAGGTCAGTGTTTGATTTGCTATCTGATGTAGGTCAGTGTTTGATTTGCTATCTGATGTGTCCCTGGTTAGTTGTGTTTTTAGGGAACACCCTGAAAGTTTGGAAAAGTTTTCTGGAGCAAGGCATTATCAGTATTGTACTTCTACTGCTCATAGACCATGTGCCCTTGCATGGGTTTTATCTGCTACAGATACCTCACAATAATGAGGTGGAAAGTAGTTGGGTGACGTTGGAAACGGGAACAAAATGTGTTTAGAACAGGGGTTGTATATAGACCTAAAATGCAGGATGAAAGACTGGAAATCTGTTATTAGAAGAAATAAACAAAAATGACCATGAAGGGTAAGGTTATAGTAATGGGGGACTTTTTGCCAACTATAGACTGGAAGATTCCCTCTGCTAGATCAGCTAGAAGCAGGTATATTCTTGAATCCTTGCAAGGGGAATCACTTGAGCAATTAATTAAAGGGACAGTTTACTCAAAAAATGTCTCCCCCTTAATTTGTTCCCAATGATCCACTTTACCTGTTGGAGTGTATTAAATTGTTTACAAGTATTTCCATTACCCTTATATTGGCATGTGCAATAGTTTATTTAGCCTGTGGTATCCCCACCCATCCGGAAGTTTTTGGCCTCAAGACCAAGCTGTGTAAACACAGCCAGCAACAGAAATTACACTCCCAGTGGATTATAGAAGAGATAAGGTAATAAAATGTCATTTTTCCATTGTTCTCTCAAAGTATTGGTGATTGGTTTATGGACAGATATAAGATAAAGAAGCATGTATATGTACAAAATGTGATAAAGTAATGAGATCTGATTATACCTACAAGCTCAACCCATTTATTAGGTTGTGACTTCAAAACACAAAATCAGCTATTTCATATACACAAATAAACATTAAAAATCAAATTCTCTCGCAGCTGGTAAAAAAAAAGTAATTGGAAATACATCAAGGGAAAAACTATTTTATAGAATACTGTCCCTTTAAGGATCCAACTCGAAAGGAAGCTATATTAGATTTAATACTTACAAACAGTGATTCAGTTTCTGATGTGTCTCTAGGTGAGAACTTAGGATCCAGTGATCATCAATCTGTTGGTTTAGTATTCATGTGCAGACACTGTCCACCCAGACTAAAACAAATGTTTTAGACTTTAGGAAGGCCTAAACAACTATTTTAAAGGGGAAATGAAGGGTGCCATTTTAGATCCAACCATAAACTGAATTAGACATGTCTGTAAAAGTAAAAGAAAGCGGAAACTAACATACGGATAGATTACGAGTTTTGCGGTATGAGTGAAAAAGCAGCGTTAAGGCTCTTTTTCACTATCGCTGGTATTACGAGTCTTGCAGGTTTAGGTGTACCGCACACTTTTTTGGCTGTAATGCAACGTAACTACAGCAGCTTTCCAAAAGTCCTTTTTCAGTGGGACTTCCTTTGCCCCGGTATTACGAGTCTGCCTGGGAGGCCAAAAAGTGAGCGGTACACCCTATACCGTCACGATCCATACGTAAACTGAAAGTCAGTAGTCATAACTAAAGTGCTAAAAAGTACACTAACACCCATAAACTACCTATTAACCCCTAAACCGAGGCCCTCCCACATCGCAAACACTAAAATAAAATTATTAACCCCTAATCTGCCGCTCCGGACATTGCCGCCACTATAATAAACATATTAACCCCTAAACCGCCATACTCCCGCATCGCAAACACTAGTTAAATATTATTAACCCTTAATCTGCTGTCCCTAACATTGCCACAACCTACATTACTGTTATTAACCCCTAATCTGCTGCCCCTAACCCTAAGTCTAACCCTAACACCCCCTAACTTCAATGTAATTAAAATAAATCTAAACAAAACCTACTATTAATAACTAAATAATTTCTATTTAAAACTAAATACTTAACTGTGAATAAAACCTAAGCTAGCTACTATATAACTAATAGTTATATTGTATCTAGCTTAGGTTTTATTTTTATTCCACAGGCAAGTTTGTATTTATTTTAACTAGGTAAACTAGTTAGTAAATAGTTTATTAACTATTTACTAGATACCTAGCTAAAAAAAATACAAATTTACCTGTAAAATAAAACCTAACCTGAGTTACACTAACACCTAACCTTACAGTACAATTAAATTACATTTGTTAAAATATAATTAACTAAATTACAAAAACAAACACTAAATTACACAAAATAAAAAAGAAATTATCAAATATTTAAGCTAATTACACCTAATCTAATATCCCTATCAAAATAAAAAGCCCCCCCCCAAATAACCCCCCCCCAGCCTAAACTAAACTGCCAATAGCCCTTAAAAGAGCCTTTTGCTGGGCATTGCCCCAAAGAAATCAGCTCTTTTACCTGTAAAAAAAAAACCCCACAACAGTAACACCCACCACCCACACAACCAAACCCCCCAAATAAAAACCTACCTAAAAAACCTAAGCTCCCCATTGCCCTGAAAAGGGTATTTGGATGGGCATTGCCCTTAAAAGGGCATTTAGGTTTGTTTTCCACCCTAAGCTAAAAATAAAACCCACCCAATAAACCCTTAAAAAAAAAAACCTACCACTAACCCCCGAAGATCCACTTACAGTTTTTGAAGACCGGACATCCATCCTCAACGAAGCAGAAGAAGTCTTCATCCAAGTGGCAAGAAGTCCTCAACGAAGCCGGGAGAAGTCTTCATCCAAGCCGGCAGAAGTCTTCATCCAGATGGCATCTTCTATCTTCATCCATCCGGCGCGGAGCGGCTCTATCTTCAAGACATCCAGTGCAGAGCATCCTCTTCTTTCCATGGCAACTGAAGAATGAAGGTTCCTTTAAAGGGACACTGAACCCAATTTTTTTCTATTGTGATTCAGATGTATGCATGCAATGTTAAGCAACTTTCTAATTTTACTCCTATTATCAAATTCTTTTCATTCTCTTGGTATCTTTATTTGAAATGCAAGAATGTAAGTTTAGATGCCGACCCTTTTTTGGTGAACACACTGTTGTTCTTGCTGATTGGTGGGTAAATTCACCTACCAATAAACAAGTGCTTTCCATGGTCTGAACCAAAAAAATAGCTTAGATGTCTTCTTTTTCAAATAAAGAAAGCAAGAGAATGAAGAAAAATAGATAATAGGAGTAAATTAAAAAGTTGTTTAAAATTGCATGCTCTATCTGAATCACAAAAGAAAAAAATTTGAGTTCAGTGTCCCTTTAACCCCTTAATGACCACAGCACTTTTCCATTTTCTGTCCGTTTGGGACCAAGGCTATTTTTACATTTCTGCGGTGTTTGTGTTTAGCTGTAATTTTCCTCTTACTCATTTACTGTACCCACACATATTATATACCGTTTTTCTCGCCATTAAATGGACTTTCTAAAGATACCATTATTTTCATCATATCTTATCATTTACTATA
This sequence comes from Bombina bombina, assembly GCF_027579735.1. NCBI lineage: Eukaryota > Metazoa > Chordata > Amphibia > Anura > Bombinatoridae > Bombina > Bombina bombina. The sequence continues at coordinate 180,038,343 of NC_069501.1, read as the reverse complement.
AAAAAAAATATAAAATATGAGGAAAAAATTGAAAAAAACACACTTTTTCTAACTATGACCCCCAAAATCTGTTACACATCTACAACTACCAAAAAACACCCATGCTAAATAGTTTCTAAATTTTGTCCTGAGTTTAGAAATACCCAATGTTTACATGTTCTTTGCTTTTTTTGTAAGTTATAGGGCCATAAATACAATTAGCACTTTGCTATTTCCAAACCATTATTTTTCAAAATTAGCGCTAGTTACATTAGAACACTAATATCTTTCAGGAATCTCTGAATATCCATTGACATGTATATATTTTTTTTTAGTAGACATCCCAAAGTATTCATCTAGGCCCATTTTGGTATATTTCATGCCACCATTTCACCGCCAAATGCGATTAAATACAAAAAATCGTTCACTTTTTTACAATTTTTTTCACAAACTTTTGGTTTCTCACTGAAATTATTTACAAACAGCTTGTGTAATTATGGCTTAAATGGTTGTAAATTCTTCTCTGGGATCCCCTTTGTTCAGAAATAGCAGACATATATGGCTTTGGCGTTGCTTTTTAGTAATTAGAAGGCTGCTAAATGCCACTGCGCACTACACGTGTATTATGCCCAGCAGTGAAGGGGTTAATTATGGAGCATGTAGGGAGCCTTTAGGGATAATTTTAGCTTTAGTGTAGTGTAGTAGACAACCCCTAGTATTGATCTAGGCCAATTTTGGTATATTTCATGCCACCATTTCACCGCCAAATGCGATCAAATTAAAAAAAAAGTTTTCACAATTTTAGGTTTCTCACTGAAATCATTTACAAACAGCTTGTGCAATTATGGCACAAATGGTTGTAAATGCTTCTCTGGGATCCCCTTTGTTCAGAAATAGCAGACATATATGACTTTGGCGTTGCTTTTTGGTAATTAGAAGGCCGCCAAATGCCGCTGCATTTCACACGTGTATTATGGCTAGCAGTGAAGGGGTTAATTATGTAGCTTGTAGGGAGCTTGCAGGGTTAATTTTAGCTTTAGTGTAGAGCTCAGCCTCCCACCTGAAACATGAGACCCCCTGATCCCTCCCAAACAGCTCTCTTCCCTCCCCCACCCCACAATTGTCCCCGCCATCTTAAGTACTGGCAGAAACTCTGCCAGTACTAAAATAAAAGCTATATTTGGGCTTTATTTGTGTTTTTTTTAGCATATTTACATATGCTGCTGTGTAGGATCCCCCCTTAGCTCCCAGCCTCACTGATCCCCCACCAAACAGCTCTCTAACCCTCCCCCTCTGCCTTAATGGGCGCCATCTTGGGTACTGGCAGCTGTCTGCCAGTACCCAGTGTAGTCAAAAAAATGTGCCTTTTTATTTTTTTAAATGATTTTTTCTGTAGTGTAGCTTCCCCCCCCCCAAGATCAACCCCCCACCCCTTCCATGTCCCTTAGCTGTTTATTAACAGCTTTAAAAACTTTATTTTTTTTACTTCTCCCAGTTTATTTTTCTGTAGTGCAGCGGTTCCCTCCCGCTCCCGCCCCGTGCACGCGCCCGCCCGCCGCCCCCCGTGCACGCGCGCGCTCCCGTGCGCGCTCCCGCCCCTCCCGCCCCCGATCCCGCCCCCCTCCACTCCATTCGGCACATCGATGGCCGACCACCCGCCTCCCAGACTTGCTCCCACCCACCAACGATACCGGCCACCGATGTCCGGTGCAGAGAGGGCCACAGAGTGGCTCTCTCTGCATCGGATGGCCAAGGGGGGTTATTGCAGGATGCCTCGATATCGAGGCATCACTGCAATAACCGGAAAGCAGCTGGAAGCGTGCAGGATCGCTTCCAGCTGCTTTCCAGACCAAGGACGTACGCCACACGTCCTCGGTCATTAACTGTCTTTTTTTTTGAGGACGTGTGGCGTACGTCCTTGGTCATTAAGGGGTTAAGGGATGTCATCCAAGATGGCGTCCCTTGAATTCCGTTTGGCTGATAGAATTCTATCAGCCAATCGGAATTAAAGGTGAAAAAATCCTATTGGCTGATGCAATCAGCCAATAGAATTGAGCTTGCATTCTATTGGCTGTTCTTTCTAACAGTTACTATTAACAGGAGCTGTTCCAGATGATTGGAGAGTAGCAAATGTAGTACCTCTTCATAAAAAATGCAGTAGGGAAGAATCTGGTAACTACAGGCCAGCTAGTATAACTTCATTAGTAGGGAAATTAATGGAAAGTCTCTTAAAATATACAACTATCTATACTATAATCACGTTTGTAACGCGTCCGTCAGTGTCGCCAGTTGTGCACGCATCCTCAAAGGAATGTTGGCAGCGCTTCACTGCATCCCTGTGGATTCCGAAAATGGCAGGGTGTTGAAAGAATCCACCACAGGTGGATTCTTTCACCACCCTGCTATTTTCTTCACCACCCTGCCATTTTCGGAATCCACCGGGATGTAGCGAAGGCAAACAGAGAATTAAAAAAAAAATAATAATAACCGCCGCAATAAGTATTAAAAAAAAAAAAAAAAACGAACCGTCCGCAATAAGGAATAAAAAAAAAAATAACCACCCACAATAAGTATTTAAAAAACAAAAAAACAAACCGCCCTTACGAACTATTAAGAAAAAAATAAACTAATCAGCCACACAAAGTATTACGGAAAAAGAAATTACCCAATAAAATTATTAACCCCTAAATCCGCCAACCACAAAATCGCAAACTACCTAATACATCTATTAAACCTTAATCCGCCAACCACCCACAAAGCATTAAACCTAAATGACCTATTAACTCCTAAACCGCCAACCCCCACAATGCAAAAAACTAATTTAATGACTAAGCCCCCTAACCTAACACCCCTAAATGAACCCCTTAAAGGGACAGACAACACCATAATTTTTGTTGTTTTAAAAGATAAATATTCCCTTAATTACTAATTCCCCAGTTTTGCACAACCAACACAGTTATGATTATACACATTTTACCTCTGTAATTACCTTGTATCTAAGCCTCAGCAGATTTCCCCCTTATTTCAGTTCTTTTGACAGACTTGCATTTTAGCCAATCAGAACTGTCTCCATGGTAAATTCATGTGCATGAGCTCAATGTTATCTATATGAAACACATGAACTAATGCCCTCTAGTGGTGAAAAACTATCAAAATGCATTTAGATTAGAGGCGGCCTTCAAGGTCTAAGAAATTAGCATGTGAACCTCCTAGGTTTAGCTTTCAACTAAGAATACCAAAAAAACAAAGCAAAATTGGTGATAAAAGTAAATTGGAAAGTTGTTTACAATTGCATGCCCTATATGAAACATGAAAGTTTTTTTGGACTTGACTGTCCCTTTAATTACATTTAAAAAAATACATTAAAATAAAAAAATAAAAATTATATTACATTAATCTAAAATTACAGAAAATAAAAAAGGCTAACATTACAAAAAATAATAAACAACACTATCCAAAATAAAAAATTAAACTTAATCCCTATAAAAATAAAAAAGCCCCCCCAAAATAAAAACACCCCTAATTTAAGAATAAACTACCGATACCCCTTAAAAGGACTTTTTGTAGGGCATTGCCCTAAAGAAATCAGCTCTTTTACATTAAAAATAAACAAAGTCCCCACTAACAGTAGAACCCCCCCACCCACCAACCAACCCCCCAAAAACTAACACTAATAAAACTAAACTACCCATTGCCCCTAAAGGGGCATCTGTATGGGCATTGCCCTTAAAATGGCATTCAGGTTTTTTTCACTGCCCTTAAAAGGGCATTCAGTTCTAAAAAAACAACCCCCCCAAAAAAAAAAACTAACACTAAAGCCCCAAATAGGTACTCACGGTATCAGAAGTCCGGCGGAGAAGGTCTTCTTCCAAGCGGGTCCATCATCTTCATCCACAACGAAGGTGACGTGGAGCAGAGGTCCGGAGCGGTCTTCCCAGATCTGTGCGGAGCGGAGGTCCAGAGTGGTCTTCTCAGATGTGACGATCCTCGACAAAGGTGTTGAGGTTCCCCTTCATGCGATCGTCTGCCACACACTGAAGATTGAATTCAAGGTACCCCATATTTATTGGGATACCTTACATGCCTATTGGCTGAAATTTACAAAATCAGCTAATAGGATGAGAGCTATAGAAATCCTATTGGTTGTTTTGAAAAATTCAGCCAATAGGAATGTAAGGTACCGCAATCAATTTGCATTCAATATTCAGTATACGACGGACATTGGATGAAGAGGAAACCTCCATGCCGTCGAGGACCACCGCCGCCACAGATGACCACCGCCGAGGATCATCCACATCTGAGAAGACCGCTCCAGACCTCCGCTCCGTGCCACGCTGTGGATGAAGATGATGGACCCGCCTGGAAGAAGACCTTCTCCGCTGGACATCTGAAACCGTGGGTACCTATTTGGGGCTTTAGTTTAAGGGTTTTTTTTATTTGGGGGGGGGTTTGTTTTTTTAGATTAGGGTGTATTGGGAATTTTGCAAAAGAGCTGAATGCCTTTTTAAGGGCAATGCCCATACAAATGCCCCTTTTGTTTAGGTTTAAGTTTATTTTTTTGGATAGCTTTTATTTTTTTATGTATTTTTACTTTTTTATTTTTTGAAGCTTGGGGGGGGGGGGTTACATTTTTAACACATAGTTCCCCTCTGGGCAGGGTTATCAACTAGTGACTTACATAAAGACAAACAATTTAGAGGACCAAAATCAACATGGTTTTACTTCAGGGAGATCATGTCAGACTAATCTATTTGACTTTTTTGATTGTGTAACAAAAGTATTAGAACAATTTCACTAGCAGAAGTAATCCAGCACTCGGGAACAAATGCACATCACCAAAAGGCCACTTCCAATGGCCTCAAAATTATCAGGGAACACGTGAAGTAGGTGACAGCAAAAAAAACAAAGCAATTTATTATAGCTTAAATAGACAACAAAATAGCCGTTTCGGGAGACAATCCCTTAATCATGCTAGTATGATTAAGGGATTGTCTCCCGAAATGGCTATTTTGTTGTCTATTTAAGCTATAATAAATAGTTTTATTGCTGTCACCTACTTCACGTGTTCCCTAACAAAAGTATTAGACCATGGTGGAGCAGTTGATGTAGCATATTTAGATTTCAGCAAAGCATTTGACACCGCCCCACACAACAAACTAATTCACAAGCTGTATCTCCTTCGTCTAGACTCAAAAATCATGAACTGGTTAGAAATCTGGCTTAAGGATAGAAAACAGAGTGTCTTATTAAATGGAGTGCATTCAGCAGAGGGGGCTGTTACTAGTGGTGTTCCTCAGGGGTCAGTTCTTGAGATTGTTTTGTTTAACATATTAATAAGAGTTATCAGCAAAGGGCTACAGGGGAAAGTATGTCTGTTTGCAGATGATATTTGCAGCAGAAATAGTAAGCTTCTTATGCCACTTTACAGATCATTAGTTAGGCCTCATCTTGAGTATTGTGTGCAGTTCTGGAGGCCTTATCTTCAGAAGGATATCAACAAACTTAAATCAGTGCAAAGGAGGGCTACCAAATGGTACATGGTCTAAAAATAAATTGTACCAGGAGAGTCTCAATGACCTAAATATGTATAGCTTAGAGGAGAGAATGGAAAGAGGTTATATGATAGCAACTTTCAAGTATATTAAAGGGCTTAATAAAGCTGAGGCTGTGAGTATTGCTGAATTGTTTTTACAAGAGGGGGGATTACTTGGCTGCTGCTGTAGATAATTTGTTTGCATCTTAGCATTATTTAGTCTGACAGTAATCTTCATATTTTAGCGGTCTGTATCATCTGCAGCTTACTGATTTTAGCATGAGTTTTACATACACCACTTCCTAAACACAGTGCAAACATATGAAAATTGCTGCCAGACTAAATAATACAAAAATCCATTTGCCCCCGACAGCTCACCCAATCTTTTGCTGAGCATAATCACACAGTAAGATCAGCTGCACTGAGTGTTTGCTGTGTCTCTCCTCGTGTTTATAGTAATTTGACACACTGCAGCCTAGCTCCTCCCTTGCACCTCTTCCTTCAGAGTGTCATTAGTAGTTCAATATAATTTAAGAAGCATCGCTGCTGGCATCTAAGATAGTTTTGTGTCACTTTAGTTCTGTGTTTCTTTAAAGGGACACTGTACAGTAGATTTTTCTTTGCATAAATGCTTTGTAGATGATCCATTTATATAGCCCATCTATGTGTTTTTGTAAAAATGTATAGTTTTGCATATTTTTTAATAACATTATGCTGATTTTTCAGACTCCTAATCAAGCCCCAAGGCTTGTTTGTGTAATCTGTCTTTTCATATGCGGGGGAGTGTGTGTTTTTACTGTTTTCTCAGCCCCTTTCACTGTGTGCCCCAGCCTAACCTCATCAACAGTGCTAAACTGGGAGTGCCTAAGTACGTTTTAAAAAAGTTTTATTCTTGATCTTTAGATCAGTATCTGTGCGTATTCTTTTTTATATTAGTTTCTATTACATGCAGTTATATCAAACGTGGTGTATACTGTTAAACAGTTTAATTAATTTGGTGATGGTTTATGTTTCATTATTACTTTACTGCAATAGTGCAAGAATGCTTCTATTTTTATGGTCTTTTGGAGAAATTAATGACTGTTAATAGTAAAGGTGTTATAAATATATGTGAACATGTATTATTTACTTTAATACATTTTTACTAGTGATGCAGACTGTTTTCTGTTTACCGGTACAAATTCTAAACTAAAGGAATTCTTTTTATTCTTTAACATTTTAAGTCTGTTTCTGCATATTGCTTTACTTCATGTGACATCCCTTCCTGGTCCCGATAATCAAAGCATCTACAGACCGTCGAAAAGCTGCCTTACTGGCCTTGTCAGCCTTGCATTCTGACTGTCTGTCGAGATTTTTTTTTTAAAAAAAGGGCATGGCCAAGCAGTGCCGGCTAGTGTAGATGTCTCTCCCCTAGAAGTGAATGTTAGCGTGCCATCACCACCCACATCAACGACTTTCCCGCTTGTCTGCATTTTGCTGTGGCGGGGGGCTCTATTTAATTTATGACTACACGGTGCAGACAGTGTGCTCACTGAAACTAAAAATAGTTTTAGTGTAGGCACTCTCCAAATATTGCCTTTGTGACCTAAGTTTTTTTTACACCTACTCTAACTACCTCAGGTGATGTAGTCTTGCTAGCTGTGTTACAGAGATGCGCTAAAACACAAGTGGGCGATCCGGCAAAACCTAGCTGTGCTCCTGGAACTCAGAGCCGGACCGGAATTGACACATCAATTCCGGTCCCCCATTCCTCCCAGAAGGTAGCACCCCAAACAGGTGGTATCCCTAGGTGCCTCAACAAATTACTTTCAAAATTGTGAATTAATCTCCTGCATCATGCTCGAATGGCTCCCTTCTAAGTAGTGCCAGCCGGGATCAATTCCAGTCCGGCGCTGAGTACCAGGAACCCGAATATGCTGGCGAGGTTTTGCCAGCCCTCTAGCGTTTACCACATCACATTGACGAAATATGGATTATCATGTACAATGTAGATTATTTAAAGTATTGCAGATATCTTAAAAGGTATTTAATGGTTATTTCTTTCATGTAATTAACAAGAGTCCATGAGCTAGTGACGTATGGGATATACATTCCTACCAGGAGGGGCAAAGTTTCCCAAACCTTAAAATGCCTATAAATACACCCCTCACCACACCCACAAATCAGTTTTACAAACTTTGCCTCCAAGGGAGGTGGTGAAGTAAGTTTGTGCTAGATTCTACGTTGATATGCGCTCCGCAGCAAGTTGGAGCCCGGTTTTCCTCTCAGCGTGCAGTGAATGTCAGAGGGATGTGAGGAGAGTATTGCCTATTGAATGCAGTGATCTCCTTCTACGGGGTCTATTTCATAAGGTTCTCTGTTATCGGTCGTAGAGATTCATCTCTTACCTCCCTTTTCAGATCGACGATATACTCTTATATTTACCATTTCCTCTACTGATTCTCGTTTCAGTACTGGTTTGGCTTTCTACAAACATGTAGATGAGTGTCCTGGGGTAAGTAAGTCTTATTTTCTGTGACACTCTAAGCTATGGTTGGGCACTTTATTTATAAAGTTCTAAATATATGTATTCAAACATTTATTTGCCTTGACTCAGAATGTTCAACTTTCCTTATTTCCAGACAGTCAGTTTCATATTTGGGATTATGCTTTAATTATCATATTTTTTCTTACCTCAATTAATATCTTTAAAACCGATTGTTCGACACTCTCTAACGTGGTGGACAGATCACCATCGTTTAATTCAGGGGGCTTCTTTTGTTCTTCCGACCTGGACTGTAATTTCAACAGATGCAAGTCTCACAGGTTGGGGAGCTGTGTGGGGGTCTCTGACGGCACAAGGAGTTTGGGAATCTCAGGAGGTGAGATTACCGATCAATATTTTGGAACTCCGTGCAATTTTCAGAGCTCTTCAGTTTTGGCCTCTTCTGAAGAGAGAATCGTTCATTTGTTTTCAGACAGACAATGTCTCAACTGTGGCATACATCAATCATCAAGGAGGGACTCACAGTCCTCTGGCTATGAAAGAAGTATCTCGAATTTTGGTTTGGGCGGAATCCAGCTCCTGTCTAATCTCTGCGGTTCATATCCCAGGTGTAGACAATTGGGAAGCGGATTATCTCAGTCGCCAAACGTTGCATCCGGGCGAATGGTCTCTTCACCCAGAGGTATTTCTTCAGATTGTTCAATTGTGGGGGCTCCCAGAGATAGATCTGATGGCCTCTCATCTAAACAAGAAACTTCCCAGGTATCTGTCCAGATCCCGGGATCCTCAGGCGGAGGCAGTGGATGCATTATCACTTCCTTGGAAGTATCATCCTGCCTATATCTTTCCGCCTCTAGTTCTTCTTCCAAGAGTAATCTCCAAGATTCTGAGGGAATGCTCGTTTTAGCTCCGGCATGGCCTCACAGGTTTTGGTATGCGGATCTTGTCCGGATGGCATCTTGCCAGCCATGGACTCTTCCGTTAAGACCAGACCTTCTGTCACAAGGTCCTTTTTTCCATCCGGATCTGAAATCCTTAAATTTAAAGGTATGGAGATTGAACGCTTGATTCTTGGTCATAGAGGTTTCTCTGACTCCGTGATTAATACTATGTTACAGGCTCGTAAATCTGTATCTCGAGAGATATATTATAGAGTCTGGAAGACTTATATTTCTTGGTGTCTTTCTCATCATTTTTCCTGGCATTCTTTTAGAATACCGAGAATTTTACAATTTCTTCAGGATGGTTTGGATAAGGGTTTGTCCGCAAGTTCTTTGAACGGACAAATCTCTGCTCTTTCTGTTCTTTTTCACAGAAAGATTGCTATTCTTCCTGATATTCATTGTTTTGTACAAGCTTTGGTTCGTATAAAACCTGTCATTAAGTCAATTTCTCCTCCTTGGAGTTTGAATTTGGTTCTGGGAGCTCTTCAAGCTCCTCCGTTTGAACCTATGCATTCATTGGACATTAAATTACTTTCTTGGAAAGTTTTGTTCCTTTTGGCTATCTCTTCTGCTAGAAGAGTTTCTGAATTATCTGCTCTTTCATGTGAGTCTCCTTTTCTGATTTTTCATCAGGATAAGGCGGTGTTGCGAACTTCTTTTGAATTTTTACCTAAAGTTGTGAATTCCAACAACATTAGTAGAGAAATTGTGGTTCCTTCATTATGTCCTAATCCTAAGAATTCTAAGGAGAAATCATTGCATTCTTTGGATGTTGTTAGAGCTTTGAAATATTATGTTGAAGCTACGAAATCTTTCCGTAAGACTTCTAGTCTATTTGTTATCTTTTCCGGTTCTAGGAAAGGCCAGAAAGCTTCTGCCATTTCTTTGGCATCTTGGTTGAAATCTTTAATTCATCTTGCCTATGTTGAGTCGGGTAAAACTCCGCCTCAAAGAATTACAGCTCATTCTACTAGGTCAGTATCTACTTCCTGGGCGTTTAGGAATGAAGCTTCGGTTGACCAGATCTGCAAAGCAGCAACTTGGTCTTCTTTGCATACTTTTACTAAATTCTACCATTTTGATGTGTTTTCTTCTTCTGAAGCAGTTTTTGGTAGAAAAGTTCTTCAGGCAGCGGTTTCAGTTTGAATCTTCTGCTTATGTTTTTTGTTAAACTTTATTTTGGGTGTGGATTATTTTCAGCAGGAATTGGCTGTCTTTATTTTATCCCTCCCTCTCTAGTGACTCTTGTGTGGAAAGATCCACATCTTGGGTAGTCATTATCCCATACGTCACTAGCTCATGGACTCTTGTTAATTACATGAAAGAAAACATAATTTATGTAAGAACTTACCTGATAAATTCATTTCTTTCATATTAACAAGAGTCCATGAGGCCCACCCTTTTTTGTGGTGGTTATGATTTTTTTGTATAAAGCACAATTATTCCAATTCCTTATTTTATATGCTTCGCACTTTTTCTTATCACCCCACTTCTTGGCTATTCGTTAAACTGATTTGTGGGTGTGGTGAGGGGTGTATTTATAGGCATTTTAAGGTTTGGGAAACTTTGCCCCTCCTGGTAGGAATGTATATCCCATACGTCACTAGCTCATGGACTCTTGTTAATATGAAAGAAATGAATTTATCAGGTAAGTTCTTACATAAATTATGTTTTTCTATTATTTAAACCATAAATAAATATTTAAAAATATTTTTTCATGTTTAAAATAATAGAAAACATCATTCAATAACTATAGATATATACTATTATAATATTGTATAGATATAAACAATATTTTAAACAATATGCATTGTACATGACTATGCATATCATTTAAACATTGACCCCTAAACTGCCATATCCTAAAACTAATTGAAGATGCTAAGGCCCTACACATGAATATTCAATATTTAAAATGATGCATTGTTATGTAGAATGCATATTATATTTGCATATAATTAAAATGTAATTAATATTGCTTGTTCTGTTTATTATTTGATATTAAATACAGTGTCATTACATTTATAGTTCTACATAACTGAATGGCTGTTGTGTATAAATATAATTTAATGATACTGACGTAACATATATAGCTATGTTATCACTAATAAACACTGCAAGCTAACAAATACATATCGTATATGCAATTTTTAAAACATTAAGCAATATACGTGCATATCATTTTAAATATTGAATATCAATGCAAGGCCTGACAACATTATATCTACAATCTTTGAAATAAAAGGCATGCATGTATAATGCATATTAGCTTAAGTATCCTATATAATAAAAGGCCAAGTGTGTTTGTCCGAAGCTGTCATGCGCAGTAGAGACTGCGCGCAAGGACAAACACACCTGGCCTTCCAACTGATCTGGCGTGTGGTGGAGTGGCCGTGGCCAGCGGGTGTGACAAGGGCGGGGCGTGATGCGGGTGGGGCCGGGCGTGACACCGGTGGGGCTGGACGTGACGTAGGCAGGGCCGGGCCAGATGCCGGGGCCGACTGCCGAGAGACAGAGAGCTCTAAAGAGAGGGGGGATAGAGAGAGCAGAAGAGGGGGATAAAGAGAGGGAGAGAGATCGCAAAAGAGAGGGGGAGTGAGCACAAAAGAGAGGGGGGAGAGAGCACAAAAGAGAGGGGGAGAGAGCACAAAAGAGAGGGGGGAGAGAGCACAAAAGAGAGGGGGGAGAGAGCACAAAAGAGAGGGGGAAGAGAGCACAAAAGAGAGGGGGAAGAGAGCACAAAAGAGAGGGGGGAGAGAGCAAAAAAGAGAGGGGGAGAGAGCACAAAAGAGAGGGGGAAGAGAGCACAAAAGAGAGGGGGGAGAGAGCACAAAAAAAGAGAGGGGGGAGAGCACAAAAAAAGCGAGGGGGGAGAGAGCACAAAAAAAGCGAGGGGGGAGAGAGCACAAAAAAAGCGAGGGGGGAGAGAGCACAAAAAAAGCGAGGGGGGAGAGAGCACAAAAAAAGCGAGGGGGGAGAGAGCACAAAAAAAGCGAGGGGGGAGAGAGCACAAAAAAAGCGAGGGGGGAGAGAGCACAAAAAAAGCGAGGGGGGAGAGAGCACAAAAAAAGCGAGGGGGGAGAGAGCACAAAAAAAGCGAGGGGGAGAGAGCACAAAAAAAGAGAGGGGGGAGAGAGCACAAAAAAAGAGAGGGGGAGAGAGCACAAAAAAGAGAGGGGGGAGAGAGCACAAAAGAGGGGAGGGAGAGAGCACAAAAGAGACGGGGGAGAGAGCACAAAAGAGAGGGGGGAGAGAGCACAAAAGAGAGGGGGGAGAGAGCACAAAAGAGAGGGGGGAGAGAGCACAAAAGAGACGGGGGAGAGAGCACAAAAGAGAGGGGGGAGAGAGCACAAAAGAGAGGGGGGAGAGAGCACAAAAGAGAGGGGGGGAGAGAGCACAAAAGAGAGGGGGGAGAGAGCCAGCAAAAGAGAGGGAGAGAGTGAGAGCAAACGAGAGGAGAGTGAGAGCAAACGAGAGGAGAGTGAGAGCAAACGAGAGGAGAGTGAGGGCAAACGAGAGGAGAGTGAGAGCAAACGAGAGGAGAGTGAGAGCAAACGAGAGGAGAGTGAGAGCAAACGAGAGGAGAGTGAGAGCAAACGAGAGGAGAGTGAGAGCAAACGAGAGGAGAGTGAGAGCAAACGAGAGGAGAGTGAGAGCAAACGAGAGGAGAGTGAGAGCAAACGAGAGGAGAGTGAGAGCAAACGAGAGGAGAGTGAGAGCAAACGAGAGGAGAGTGAGAGCAAACGAGAGGAGAGTGAGAGCAAACGAGAGGAGAGTGAGAGCAAACGAGAGGAGAGTGAGAGCAAACGAGAGGAGAGTGAGAGCAAACGAGAGGAGAGTGAGAGCAAACGAGAGGAGAGTGAGAGCAAACGAGAGGAGAGTGAGAGCAAACGAGAGGAGAGTGAGAGCAAACGAGAGGAGAGTGAGAGCAAACGAGAGGAGAGTGAGAGCAAACGAGAGGAGAGTGAGAGCAAACGAGAGGAGAGTGAGAGCAAACGAGAGGAGAGTGAGAGCAAACGAGAGGAGAGTGAGAGCAAACGAGAGGAGAGTGAGAGCAAACGAGAGGAGAGTGAGAGCAAACGAGAGGAGAGTGAGAGCAAACGAGAGGAGAGTGAGAGCAAACGAGAGGAGAGTGAGAGCAAACGAGAGGAGAGTGAGAGCAAACGAGAGGAGAGTGAGAGCAAACGAGAGGAGAGTGAGAGCAAACGAGAGGAGAGTGAGAGCAAACGAGAGGAGAGTGAGAGCAAACGAGAGGAGAGAGAGAGCAAACGAGAGGAGAGAGAGAGCAAACGAGAGGAGAGAGAGAGCAAACGAGAGGAGAGAGAGAGCAAACGAGAGGAGAGAGAGAGCAAACGAGAGGAGAGAGAGAGCAAACGAGAGAGAGAGCAAACGAGAGAGAGAGCAAACGAGAGAGAGAGCAAACGAGAGGAGAGAGAGAGAGCAAACGAGAGGAGAGAGAGAGCAAACGAGAGGAGAGATAGAGCAAAAGAGAGGGAGAGAGACGGCAAAAGGGAGGGGGAGAGAGAGAGCAAAAGAGAGGGGGAAGAGAGAGAGCAAAAGAGAGGGGGAAGAGAGAGAACAAAAGAGAAGGGGAAGAGAGAGAGCAAAAGAGAGGGGGAGAGAGCAAAAGAGAGGGGAGAAAGAGAGAGCAAAAGAGAGGGGGGATAGAGAGAGAGCAAGGGGTGGGACCGCTGTACTGCAAAAAATGGCCCGTGTACACGGGCTTTAGGACTAGTTGGATATAAATTAAAATGTAGATATTCTTGCTTGTTGCATTTATTATTTTAAATATAAATATATATTTAAAATATATATGTATGTTCTAAAATACAGTTGCATTATAAATATAGTATTACATAACTGCATGCATATTAATTTATATACAATAGTTACAAAATATGCATTATACATAAGAATGCATAATATTTAAAAAAATTGTAGATAAATGCTCTATTAACCCCTACACTGCCCTAACCTAATCAACCCACATACAGGTATGGAGGGTGGTTAGGAGATTAAGGCCTTCTTCATGTTTTACATTAATAATCACCTAATCAAAAAGGTATGCGGGTGGTTAGAAAATTAAGGCCTACGGCATACTTAACATCAATAATCCCCTAATCAAGCCCCATACATGTATGGAGGTGTTTTGGTGATTTAAAGCCTAAACTGCCACCTCCCAATGCAAACTATAACTAAACTAACACCTCTAAACTAAAGCCCCTAAATTACAATAAAAAAAAAAAATATTCAGTGTCCAAAATAAAAAACCACCATTATAGCTAACACTAATCTACATGCCCCAAAAAATAAAAATAAAAAACACTCAAAACAAAAAAAATCCCTTAGACTAAAATAAATTACATTTCAGCACTTTTACAAATAAAACAAATTACAAAACCCATCTACAATACAAGTAATCCCCCAAAATAACAAAAGCTACCGAAAAAACCTATCCTAAAAAACAAAAGTTAAGATAAAAAAGTCCTAACTAACCACAAAAGTTGTACTCGCCATTCGAAAATCCGGTTTCTCTTTATCCGACGTTGGGCCCTCTTTGTCCTGGCTCCTGGCGCCAGGGACAATCTTCGCGGTGGCGGAGACGAACTTTGGTGGCCACTTCTGCTGCCTCCACAATCTCCATCTACGTTGGGGCCCTCTTCATCCCGGCTCCTGGTGCTGGGGGCCAACTTCACGGAGGCGAACCTCGGGGGCCTCTTTTGGTGCCTTTGCTCCACACTCTTCATCCAGGTCGGGGTCCTCTTCATCCGTGCTTGTGGTGCAGGGGGCCATCTTCGCAGAGGCGGACTTCGGCGGCCTCTTCCGCTGCCTTTGATCCTCATCTTCTTTTCTTCGTCTCTCTGCTGATTGTGAATAATGCCAATGGTCACAGTCCCCAGTCTTTACTGTTACAATATCCCAGCAGAGGAATTCTACAGAGTCCTGCAGTGGACAAAAAAACTCAACGCGTTTCGCCCGTTGTATGCCCGTGCTTTTTCAAGAGCTGCTGATTCTGGGCTTACAAGTGTCCATTTTAAACTATCTTCTTTCATTCCTATTGGATAATTATAATGATCATAGTATCCAATAAAGAGATATTGATAGGGAATTTACAAAAAGCTTCTCAAAAAAGTTATGTACAAGTCCTAGAATACACATTACAGTGTTAATTGATTAGGGGCCGGAGAATAGCAAGAACACCATAAAACCCTAATATTAGCAAAGTGATAAGAGGAGCAATTGTTATGTATTATAGTAATGCTTGTACATCAAGATCAATATTTAAACCCAAGGGTGTCAGACTCTTCAGTCTATAGATCTACTGTGATTCCTTTTGGCGTAATAATTGTAATCTAATACTACATGGGCGTATCCAATCTATTACTTGTGTATATATAAGCCTCTAGGATCACTTCCATGTACTAATTGAAAATGATTAGGTACCCTTTGTTGTTCAAACCGGATCTTTATATTATAAAGGTGCTCATTAAATCTTTCATATCTTTCTTTGACCTATATAAATAAGATTACATTTACATTTTAATAAGTAGACTGTATATGTCATTTTACAATTACACCTATGTTTAATCTTGTTCTGAACCATTAAATTGGGAAATGTCACCTTTTTTAATATAGTGACACATATTACACTTATTCTTATTACATCTATAGGTGCCCATTTTAATAGATAACCAATTATTCAGAGAATTCCTATCTGGTACCAAATTATTTATAGTACTATTAGAACTGACTTCCTTTAGATGCAACCTACTTGGCGCAAGATGATTTTCTTAAACTTTTGTTTTTCTTAAAAGTAATTATCGTTTGTCCCCCAATAATATCTGTAAGGAGTGGGTCTGAATTAAAGGGACAGTATACTGTAAAATTGTTTTTCCCTTAATGTGTTTCCAATTACTTTTTTACCAACTGCATAGTATAAAATGTATGAGAATTTGCTTTTTAATGTTTATTTATGTATATGAAATAGCTGACATTGTGTTTTGACGCCACAACCTGATAAAATGGATGGAGCTTGTAGGTATAATCAGATCTCATTACTTTATCACATTGTGTACATGTACATGCTTCTTTATCTTATATCTGTCGGTAAACCAAAGAACAATACTTGGGGCTCATTTTTTTTTAAGCGTCAGCAGACAGGGGTTACATATGCGCCCCTGTCCACCGCAGCTCACCTCTGGTGGACAGAAGTCCGTTGGCGGAATTCAGCATTGCACAAGAGCGCTATTTTGTGCTCTTGTGCAATGCCGTACAGACCGCTGCTTCCTATCCTCTTCTCCACCTCTTAGGTGGAGAATTTGAATCTCCCCTGTCTCTTTCAACCAGGAAGATTGACAGCTCCTGCCCGTGCGTGATTGGCTGTGTGTGGGCAGGAGCTGTCAATCTGAGATCGGGAGAAGTGGCTAGGAAGCAGCGGTCTGATGACTGCTGCTTCATAAATGTGGACTGCAGGTTCTCTTGTGAGCACCTGCAGTCAAAGAGCAGGAGAAGGCTTGATAAATCGAGCCCTTGGAGAGCACAAAGGAAAATTTACATTTTGTTACCTTATCTCTTCTGTACTCAACTGGGAGTGTAATTTTTTGTGCTGGCTGTGTTTACACAGCTTATCTATAGCGTGGACCTAAGGCCATAAACTTTCATAATAGATGGGGATTCCAAAGGCTAAATCAACTATTTCAAATGTCAATATAAGTGTAAAGGAAATACTTGTAAACAATTTAATACACTTAAAGGGACATGAAACCCATTGTTTTCTTTCATGATTCAGATAGAGAATACAATTTGAAAAACAGTTTCCAATTTACTTTTATTATCAAAATTGTGTCGTTCCCATGTTGTTCTTTGTTGAAGAGATATCTAGATAGGTAGTGTGCACATGTCTGGAGCACTACATGACAGGAAATAGTGCTGCCATCTAGTGCTCTTGCTAATGTATAATATTGTTGCAAAACTGCTGCTATATAGTGCTGCAGACATGTGCACACTCCTGAACTTACCTTCCTGCTTTTCAACATAGGATAACTACAGAAAAAAAGAACATTTGATAATAGAAGTAAATTGGAAACTTTTTTTAAATTTTATCTTCTATCTGAACAATGAAAGAAAAATTTGGGGTTTTATGTCCCTTTTAAAGGGACAAGAAAAAAAGAACAAAACATCATATATAATAGACTATAGTTCAATCTTTCATTTAATAAAGTTTAATAAGTTAAAGCATCCTCTTAAACTGCCACCTCATTGAAGCCGCTTCTTCTTGTCCTTACAGCAACCTTTCTGTCCTTTGAATAGGTTGCGCCAAATACTTACTACAGAGGTGCGCTACTGCTTTCCTTGCATTGCCGGATCTCACTGAACTCAACTGCGCGTGCACTCTAGCATAGCACTGGCTGTAAATTCAGTTTCAGGGGGTAGAGCAGAGCGCCACTAAAGCTGTTATTTATAAGGGATTCATTATACCTCATCACAAGAAGCAATATTATAAAACAAATAGGTCGGGGGCGGAGCTAGCCAGCCTAGGAGATGGCCGCGGCTTAAGTGAGCTCCTGAGCCCTATCTGGCTGAGTGGCATTAAAAAGCCTAATCGAGGTGGGATAAAGTCACCCAGCAAAGTGGATTGGGCTAACTACTGCTCAGATAGCCTAATATGAAGCTGATGGACGGATCGTGATCGCAACTGGGGCGATAATACTACGCTACGCCTAGGCCCTGATCCACGCTAGATTTTGCGAACACCACACTCCGGACTCCAGAAGAACTACCCTGACCTGAAGCGGAGGTAAGCTAAAGGCGAAAGGGGCAGACAACAGGCCGTTTTTCCAATTGTACCTAGGAGTCCGGTAAGAATCGCAAAAGCTCCGGGGCGGAGCGCGCCATCTTTATAACTGCAGAGGCTTAATGGCTGCAAGCAAACACGCAGTCACCATCACCCTACCACACCACTCCACTATCATGAAAACATAACTAAGGGGACAAACATCCCATCATTGCAAGACTTGAGCAAAGATGCTATAAAGGCAAACATAGCAAGAAAAAGAGCAGGATAGGCATGAAAGGGGGAAGACATCGTGCAACATACTTTTTGCTAAGCCAGCATGGGAGACAGAAGGAATTAATCTAGAGGTAGGCCTTGGGTGATACACGTTATATCATATAAAAGTCTGGGTGCTCATGCAGTCACACCACATTCAACCAGTCCAGCAAACATAATTCAGCAGTTTTTTTTGTTTCTTGACATATGCATTAGAAGAGTGCATAACTTTCATAACCTCCGTGCTCTGGTGAATTCAAAATAAGAGATATACAGACTTTCTAACCACGCAGCACTGGCTTCTAGCTTGTGGGAAATTTCATCATGTCTCCTAAAAAAATTGGTAGAAAAGGGACAGTACCTAAGCAAAAAAGCCACCCCACACCCTCTGTAAACGATTTTTTCAAAACAGCAGAAACCAAGTCTGGCACACTCAATCCTTTAGAAGAACAAGACTCTGTAAATGCATACTCCTCCTCTGAGTCTGAATCTGAAACAATAGCAGATGCTGTCACAGTACCCAAAGCCTTATTTGAGTCACTACCCTCGAAAAAAGATTTCTCTACCCTGATTCTGCAGGTAAAGCAATGCATTAAAGATGAAATAAATGACCTAAAAAAGGAACTGTCAGATATTGGTCATAGAGTGGAGGTAGTGGAAGACACACAAGACACTCATGCGACAGCACTGTTAGATCTGCATAAGCTCATATATAAGCAAAATGATGTAATTCATGACTTAGAGGAAAAAATAGACGACGCAGAAAATAGGAGCAGGAGGCACAATATTAGAATCAGAGGGATACCTGAATCTATACCTGCATCTGGCCTGGAGCAGTACCTACAAGATCTCTTTAATTTCCTTATGCAAACAGAGTCACCTCAGATGATAGATATTGACAGGGCGCATAGAGCACTTCGTCCCAAGCCCCCGGACTCACAGCCTCCCAGGGATGTGATAGTACGTATTACCAATTTTCAGGTCAAGGAGGAGATCATGAAATCATCCCGAGAAAAGCAATCTATCACGTACGAAAACGCAAATATTCAGATGTTTGCAGATCTTTCGCAAAGAACTCTAACCAAACGCAAAGAGCTCAAACCTCTTACCTTGTTGCTCAGGAAAATGAACATTCCTTATAGATGGGGTTTCCCCTTCCATCTAATAATCATATGGCAGGGGAGGAGATTGGTCTGCACTACTCCAGGGGACATCCACAAAATCTGCAAAGAGCTAGACATCCCTACACCAGTGCTGGAAGAATCCCTGGGAACACAGGATCAGCAAAACAAAGAGTCTAGCATGGTCCAGCTACCTCAGAGGAAAATCTGGCAGCAAGTACAAAAGAAGAGGTCTCACAGAATGACTATAGGTAGTCAAAATCCGGAGTCTGAAAAGGGATGAGCGCACTGAAGCTGACTGTATCCTTTTCTCCTTTGTTGCAACGATTTCTCTGCATTGTTGTTTCTTTTTTTTTCTCTCCTTTCCCCTAGGTCTGACTCCTGAAGGACTTTTATTGGTTAACAGTTGGACTGTAGTTCAGGGCCACCAACCCTTCAGTATCAATATTTGCTATGACTATCCTGTTCATGCCTTACTGATTGCAATGTTTTGTTCTTAAATTGTAAACTCAATGTGCTCAGCCAGTTGGGAGATAATCTCCCTAGTAGTTTAGATGTTTTTCGTAACTCTTCCACTTTTTGGAAGAAGAATGTGGTTTTTTGTTTTGTTTTATGTTCATGTACTTAATTTTATTGTTGTCAATTTTATTGTATTGTTTAGCCCAGTGTGCCCGGATCTGTTATCAGGAGAACTTGGTAAGTTGCTACCACTACATTACCCATCACCACACATAGAAAACCATGACGAATAGGGAGGGTCAACAACAACAAGAACTGGTCATTATCACCCAAAACACGAAAGGTTTAAACTGCCCAAATAAACGTAGGATGGCAATAATTGATCTGCAGAGAAGGGGGGGGCACATCCTCATGCTTCAGGAGACACATTTCAAATCTAAACATATCCCCAAATACTTCTCCTCTAGCTATCCACAGCATTACCACAGCACAAACGCCGCTAAAAAAACAAATGGGGTCAGTATATTAATACACAAAAACATATCATTCACTAAAACTCATGTAGAATGTGATAGAGAAGGGAGATTTTTATGCATCACAGGGCTCCTATTTGGCAAACCAGTTACATTAGCTAATGTGTATGCCCCCAACAAATTTCAGAGCAAATTTATCAACACGATCACCAATTCTATAGTTACGCATGCTAAAGGTTCTCTGATTATTGCAGGAGACCTCAACGTCCCCCTTAACCCCAAGATTGACTGCTCTAACCCAGACACACGACAAAAAACTTCTAACATGCATAGTATTTGGCAAAATCTCAAATTGTTAGGTGTACACGACACCTGGAGATATTTAAACCCTCAGAAAAGAGATTTTACTTTCTTTTCGAGTCCAAATAAATGTTATTCAAGACTGGACTATGTTCTGGTAGACCATCTGGCCCTGTCATACATTAAAACTGCGGATATCTCACACACTACTTGGTCCGATCACTCATTAGTTTCTTGCAGGCTGGCGTGGCCTTCGGCTCCCTTGAAATCCTTTCAATGGAGACTAGATGAGTCTTTACTAGTGGGGAAAAATCAGGTAAAAAAGCTGGCCAAACATATAAAATCTTATTTCATTCTAAATAATACACCAGATGTTCAAATCCCGACCATCTGGGAAGCTCATAAAAGCACAATTAGAGGAGAACTAATTAAAACAAAGGCACTTACAACAAAGAAAAGGAGGGAACAACTCACCTTACTAGCCAAGGACATATCTAACCTTGACTACCTACATAAACAATCTCCGGATAACGTTCTAGTTTTAGAAGAGTTGACCTCTAAAAGAGATCAATTAAATAAGCTACTTCAGATAAACGCACAAAAGCAGCTATTATCCTTCCAACAAACATTTTATAGGGAAGGGAATAAACCCGGAAAGTGGTTGGCTCGGGCTTTAAAAAAAAGACAACAACAAACATATGTCCACTCGATTAAAACTGACACAGGTAAACATGTTGAGGACACTCACAAAATAGCTGAAGAATTTAAAAAATACTACCACAGATTATACAATTTATTCCCAGACAGGTCAGACCACACTCATCGCCATAAATGTCAACAATACTTAGATCAAGTTCAAATCCCGAAACTTAGTGCAGAACAAAAAGATGCTTTAAGTCAACCTTTCAACATTAAAGAGGTATTAGAAGCTATTAACACCCTAAAACCAAAAAAAGCACCAGGCCCCGACGGATTCTCTAGCCTCTACTACAAGACATTCTCTAAGTATTTGGCCCCCTATCTAACTTCTTTGTTTAATTACATAACAGATATTTCAGCCTTCCCAGACACCATGTTACAAGCTAATATATCAGTCCTGGAAAAAGCGGGTAAGGACCCAGACAAGCCGGCCAATTTCAGACCTATCTCTTTGCTCAATACTGACCTGAAGCTATACGCCAAAATATTAGCGACCCGAATTAACAAGTTTCTCCCACAATTAATACACCAAGACCAGGCGGGCTTCGTGCCCACAAGGGAGGCGAAGGACAACACTGTAAAAGTACTCAATCTCATAGACTACGTTTCTCAGACTGAGCTCCCCGCACTGTTCCTCTCTACTGACGCCGAAAAGGCTTTCGACAGACTGGACTGGACCTTTTTACAGGAGACACTGAGACGATTCGACTTCCCAGCACAGTTTATCCACAAAATTATGGCCTTATACACTAACCCAACTGCTCAGGTGAGAGTGAACGGGACGTTATCAGAAGCGTTCGAGATACGAAATGGCTCTAGACAGGGTTGTCCCCTATCCCCTTTATTGTTTATCCTTTCATTAGAACCCCTAGCAATCAAACTTAGAGCAAACTCTCGCATCACAGGTATACACATAGGAGACAATCATCACAAATTAGCCATATACGCCGACGACTTATTAATGACACTAGCTGATCCCCTCACATCTATTACTCATGCAATGACAGAACTAGAACACTTTGGCATGGTTTCTAACTTCTCGGTCAACATGTCCAAGTCCGAATTCTTACCGATAGGGATCCCGAAGAAGACACTAGATGAAATCACAGCGCTGTGCCCTTTGAAAGTACAACCCAAGTATCTTAAATACTTGGGCATCTATTTAACACCCAATAAATCTTCCACGCGTAAACATAATTACGGAGAGCTGATCACAGAGTTCCACTCTCTGACCTCCTCCTGGTTATTAAAAAACATTTCCTGGCTAGGCAGAATACAAGCCGCCAAAATGGTATTGTTACCTAAAGCACTCTATATCCTACAAACTGTACCCATCCAACATATCTCCACGGAGATTAATATTTTACAAAAAATCATGAATGACTACATATGGCGACGCAGGCCGCCACGTATTAATAAAAGTACGATTTACAAATTACCAGCACAGGGAGGCCTAGGTGTACCACATCTCAGCTCATACAAACTGGCCATTTCCCTTCAAAGAGTCATTGATTGGTGCAAACCGGAGGGCGCACAGCATAAAGGATGGGTACAGATAGAAACCCACTTAGCTGACACGCATTATATGGGCAATAAATGCTGGAATCTTACAGCTTTAAAAAACCCTAATATCTCAAAATCCTGTATCACTAATGAAACATGGAGGGACTGGTTACTAGTCCTTAAAATGTTCCCAAAAATATCCACAAAATGCTCCCCACTCACAAATTTACTAATAAACCCTGAATTCCCCCCAGGCCTTCAAAATGTAAAGAACTTAGACACCTCGCCTTCTTCTTACGTACAGATACACTCACTTTTAAACAGTGGCAAGCTAAAAACAAAACAGCAAATAGATCCAATGTCGGTTCCTTTCTTTGCCTCTTGGTTTAATTACCACCAAGCTAGACACTTTATTATATCACATAGATGCAAGGCTGACTTCTTACGACCCCCAACACAGTTTGAGCAAGCGTGCATAAAGGAGTCAAAATCCCTCAGATCAGTCTCATCACTATACAGATTAGTTTTGGAGAATAGATTTCCAAAGCTACCTTCATACACAACGGGGTGGGATAGAGAGCTGGACACAAACACTACACATAAGGATTGGCTTGATAGATTTAAAAGGCTAACGCGGTCTGCACATTCTTCAGGGGCGAAAGAAACCAATATAAAAATATGTATGAGGTGGTATTTAACACCGGCAAGACTCAAACACATATATAAAACAAACTCAGGCACCTGTTGGAGAGGTTGTGAGCAGGTGGGGCATATGAAACATATTTGGTGGGACTGCATACCCATTAAGACCTTCTGGGTAGAAATTTTCAACAATATCAACCAGGTCCTACACACACAACTAAACCCAAATGTGGAGGTCACTCTGCTTCAACACATACCTCAAATAACATGTAAGATACGTAGGCAGTTATTCCAAATTATGATAAATACAGCAAAACAGATGATCCCCAGATACTGGAAGTCCTCCAAAACCCCTGATATTAATGATTGGAAGAGATTAGTTAGCAAAGATTTGATGTTGGAAAGGTTTCATTACTTGCAAGTGGGTAATTTAGACTTCTTTGAAGATATGCTCTTTTTATGGGAGTCTTTCCAACGTGGGCACAACTGAGAATAACCCCCTTTTTTTTTTTTTTAGACACAATTATGGATATAAATGGAATTTAGCTTTTGGTCAGGGCACACTGGGTTCACTTATTATTATTTATTTATTTATTTAATTTTTATTTACTGTTGTTATATTTCCTTATTTTCCGGTATTTTTTTTGATAAAAACTGTTCGCATCTTATTTTATTGCGCACAGCTGAGGCGCATACAATTTGCAATGTTATAAAAGGTCATCTGTCAATAAGCACAGTCCTACATCTTAGAAACACAGGCTCCCTATACTGTATGCATTTCTAGAAACTTTCATTAAGTGGGATAGCCAAAGACTTAAGCTCAGATGAAAAGAGACAATTGCACATGGACTGCATTTTGACCTGCTGAAGGCCTTTGTAACTTCAGGTCACGGGCGTATAAGTGCCACAGCTGTCCTTAAAGATATACTGTAGTTACGCTGTTTTCTTTCTTTATTCTTTTGGATTTTGTTTGTTTTACACTCTGTTGATGTGAAAATTTAATAAAAATTGAATATATAAAAAAAAAAAAAATAAAACAAATAGGTCATTTTATTTTCTACCGCTACTACAAGTTAATTTCATATAAAATATTTAATATTCCTTATAAGCCTCACACACACATAAGTCACAGACCTCTTAGACCAGGTGTACTGTGAATCACAATGCATGATTTACAGTTCACATAGGTGTCACAGCGGAGGATTTCAAGCACATGCGCTGCTAGTCTGTCTAGGATAAGAGAGCAAGAAAGCACTGAAAGAGAAAGACAAGGGGCGTGGCAGACCTTTCATATAGACTGTCCCACACTTCAGCTGTTTAGTATGCTAAATATTGAAGCCAGGGGGTGGGGTGCCGATATTGATTGACAAGTTTCATTATGTATTAATATAATACAAATAAAAGTGCTTGTTTGTTATTTATTAATCATCTTTATTCAGTAGGCATTTTACAGTTAACTAAAATGTTTATTTCACCCTTTTGTGAAATGTTTACTGATACTTTAAATGCATTGCGTAAAAAAGTAATTTTAGTGTTTTTTAATAGTCTATTTGCCAATTTGAATGTATAACCTTATTTTACTTTTGTCATGGTTTAAAAAAGTTGATTTCCATTAATGTTTATTTAAAGTGATGATAAATCCTAGCGTTTCAAAAACTATAGGATTTACCATTGCTATAAATAAAGGTGACTTTCTGTCATGAAGTATGAAAAATGTAGACAGAAAGTACCTTTTGCCTAAACTGAGCACCTCCAGCTGCCCTTGGCAAAAGTCTTTCTTTTTTTCCAGTGAAGTGACGTTTCCACTGCACTTTGCCATATGGCAAGCATGGCTATTGGCTAAGTGATGGAAACGTCACCTCTTTGAAAACAAATACTTTTGCAGAAATTGGCAGGCGCGTAGTTTAGGCAGAAGCTTGTGGCCAAATAAAGGTACTTTCACGTTAAAGGGTAACATTCTGTCAAAGCCAATATTACTGAGATAATTCTCATCACAACCAAAATAATTTAACAAACTAACATATTGTTTGTTTTATAAAGTTTTATCTTCACAGCATGCATCTCAGTTTCTTCACCGGAAACGCAGAGCAAATTCATTCCTGGAAGAAAGTAAAGAAGGAAACCTTGAAAGAGAATGCATTGAAGAATTATGTAACAAAGAAGAAGCCAGAGAGATTTTTGAAAACCATGCTGAAACCGTAAGAAATCTAAAGCACGGCTTTTAAATAAATAATTGTACAACAACTGAGACAGCAGCTAGATAAGACCGCTGCTCCTTAACTTGTGGTGGCGGACTGCAATCATCCTGATCTGATTCAGATGATTGACACCCCCTGCTAGCAGCCGATTTATCGTGAATGTTCAGGGGGCGACATTGCACAAGCATTTCACTAGAAATGCTTGTGCAATGTTAAATGCCGACAGCGTATGCTGTCTGCATTTAGCATTGTCGGGCAGACATGATTTGCAGCGAATTATGCCCGCCCGGCACTTGGTAAATCTACCCCATAGAGTTTGATGTCAGATAAGAATCATAGGCCCAACAAGTCTGCCCAAAATTTCCAAAACGTATAAGCTTATTTAAATCAGAAGGTGTTCTCCTCTTAGCAGTACAAAAGGTAGTACAAAATATCTGAAAAAGTGTAGGCACAAAACTGCTAGGAATATTAAAGTTAAAACATACCTTTATTCAGATTCAATTTAAAAGGTGCAACAGTCTTACAAGTAAGACAGTGACCTGGGGCATAGGTACAACCTGATTATATACAGTAAATTACATTAAGTATTTTTTTCCCAAAGGACAAGGGAATTAGCATACAAGATAGAATCCAGTTGTATGAGATCTAAAAACACGTTTCTCCTTTTCTGTATTAAAAGAACAAATTATTTGTTCGCTGGAGAAGATATACAACTTTCAGCATTTGGGTTTAACACACTTCACTATATAATCTCTTGAGTCAGTGCTAATGTTGTAATCTAGACAGGCAACTGTGCTTTACCAGTCGTGTAAGAACATAGCACCGGCACAGAATTATGCTGTATATTTTTTTAAACATGTCTTAAGGTACAAAGTATGTTGTGATGATTTAGCTGTAATCACCCTAGAGAAAAAAATAACCTTGGTGTATGGGCTGTCAGGTAGGTCAGTAAATAAGCTGGGGTTGTAAATAAAGAGAAACATCTATAATTAATGCTTAGACACCTTCTATCTTTATATTAAATAGTTTGGTGCCACTGTATACAAACATAGGTGCAGGTTGTTAAAGGGACATTAAAGGGACAGTATACTGTAAAATTGCTTTTCCCTTAATGTATTTCCAATGACTTGTTATACCAGCTTCTGCGTATAGAATGTATGAGAAATTGCATTTTCATGTTTATTTGTGTATATGAAATTGTTAGTTTTGTGCTTTGAAACCACAGCCTATTACAATGGGTTGAGCTTGCAGGTTTAATCAGATCTAATTAAGTTACCACTTTGTGTACACACACATACTTCCTTATCTTATGTCTGTTTGTAAACCAAAGCCCAATATTTACAGAGAACAATTGAAAATTATATTATTATTATTATTAGTTACCTCTTCTACACCCCACCAGGAGTGTAATTTATTCTGCTGGCTGTGTTTACATAATCTGTCAGTAGCCTGGATTTAAGTATAGACACTTTCTGTATATGCAGGGTTACCACAGGCTAAATCAGCTATTTCAAATGCTGAAATAAGAGTAAACAATTGACTTGTAAACTATTTAATAAGCTCCAGCAGGTAATATAGATCATTTGGAACGATTTAAAGGGGATACAATGTTTGGGTAAAGTTTCCCTTTAACTGCTCGGCACAAATACAATAGCAGTCTCTATTTTTTATAGCTTATACCTCCAGGCTGATAAGTAAATACATTTTTTTAAAAAAATCTTATGGTGCAGACCCTAGTGCTTAATTTTAACATTTGTCTCAAAGAAGAAAGAACTATGAAATCAAAATTATCTAGATTTCACCAAAAATATATAGGACATTCAGCACTCTTTATATAATTTAGTAACAAAATTGATTAATTCATCGATTAAAAGTGCACACAAAATATAACACTTTCAAGCAAATAAATAAAAATATCTCTCTATACAGCATATGCAACCAGTCTGAAACCACTTAACTTTAATGCTCTATAAATGCTGTACTGCTCCTTTAAGAACTTTCCAAAAAATCATCCTCTTAATCTATGTTGCTAATTGTGCACAAAATTAGAAGTCCGTGCAATAGGTAAACTTTGTTAGTAATTCATGAAATAATTCTGTAGATAGATGATCACTGCAGTGTAAGGAGTTAGGTCTAATGCTTTGTAAAGAGTATAGCAGCCAGCAGCCATTGCACCTTGCTTTAAGGGACAGTATACACTCATTTTAATGTAACTGCATGTAATAGATACTAGAGCTGCGCATCTTCACCTGTCTCACGATTCGATTACGATTATCATCGTAACGATTCGATTACGATTATCATCGTAACGATTCGATACGATTCGATTCTACGATGCATCAAGATTACTGCACTATTTTTGCCCATTTTTTTAATTTTTCAGAAAAAAAAATTCAAGCAGTCAAAATATTGAAATAAACTCTTTTTTTATTTTATTAGCTCAAAAAAGGACACTCTTCCTGTGGCAAAGTCTGAACACAGCAGACAACAATAGTTTATAGAACAGTAAATACTAAATGGCAATTGTTGTATTGGTTTGGAAACAATATTATGGCATCAAACTGTAGTTACAGAGTACGTAGTGTAAAAAGTGCAGTGCTCGCAGTGTACTTCTTCAATAAAAGAAAATATTTAAATGTATATTTTATATATAGTAAGTACACTATACACTTGTAAAGAAACATGAACAACAAATAAATGTCTAACCTATCTATGTTGGTTTTAATTTAATGTCTTTCTTTACTTACTTAGTAATAATAATATAATAATAATAGACATTAAATTAAAACCAAAATAGATAGGTTAAGCTTAAGTTACCACCATAATACCTTATTTGTGTGAAAATTGTCCTCCTCAGAAAACAAAACATAAATACCTTATATACGGTACAAAATTACAGGTGCACTCCACTGTGCCTTCATGACTGTCAATTTGTGGCAAACAAACATCACGTGAATCTGGAACACAACACACAGCACAGAGTGTGTGCACACAACACACACATGTGATTGTGACATATACAATTAGTTTACACAGTTACAGACTTACAGTAGTACTAGAGAGACATTTAACCCGTTAAGGACACAGCTTTCAGTTTGCTCAATTGTTTTATGACGGAAAAATTCCGTCATATGTCCTTAAGAGGTTAAAACAAGTAGCATTGAACTGAACTACTATAACTACAGTTTCTTCTTGATGATTGATTATATTATCTTTATGGGATCACAAATATAATTAGTTAGTTATTAGTTACTGTTAAAGCAGTACTACACACAACGAACAGTGACTGAGTCTGTCACTGAACACAGTACACAGCAGTCACAGTCACACACAAAGAAACAATACATAAAAAAGCACACAGACATCAAGGAGTAAATCATGGTGAAGAAAGGGTGGCACGCCACTCACCTGAGGTGTGTGTGCTTTATTTTTGTATTGTGCTGTTGTATGTGTGTGTGTGTGCTTCTGTACTGTCTGTAGGGTGCAGTATATTTGTGATCCAATAAAGATTTACTCAAGGCATTTCCTTCCCCTAATATAGTGGTTTGGCTTCAGTCTCACTCTCTGCACACTCATAGACAGTTAGACAGTCACTAGACAGACACTAGAGACACAGTGGGACACACTCAAACAAAAACATTCAAAGGCACCACAGCCAGTCAGCCACAGTCACACTCACACACACTCATAGACACTTAGACAGACACACATACAAACAAAAACATTCAAAGGCAGTTAAGGCACTCAGTCTCACACACACTCATAGATAGATACATACAAACAACATTCAAACTGGCACTCACTCACAGTCAGTCGTGTAGTGTACTAGTATATTTTGTGATCCAACAAAGATTTACTCAAGGTTTTAAGCTTCATTTTTCAAAACGCTATAAGCTATATAACAGTAACAAATATAAAATAACTTAACAGTAGTCTGCACTGGGCAGTGGGGCACACAGCACTTTCTTCTGGATGTGCCAGAAAACATTAAATATTAATATAAACCTGAATCACTACTCAGAAAGAATTATGGAATATGTAGGTTTTTCTGTAAGAACACTAGTTGATCCACATGCTCTGGTTTAAGGGTGCTTCTTTTTGCCGTTACCACATCTCCTGCAGTGGAGAAAACCCGCTCTGCAGACACGCTTGTACCTGGGATACACAAGTATCGCTTTGACAAATGAGAGAGGAGGGGAAATATGACCTCATGTACATGCCACTAGTTCAAAGGGTCTTCAGTGAGAGGCAGAGATGGGGCTTTACAATATTTCTCTATTTCCTCTTCAGCCTTGGCATAGGGGGTCTTCTATTGTACCTTCAGTGTCAGTGAAAGACTGTCCCAGCAAAGTCATGAGCAGCGATGTGGACTTTCTTTTGGGAGGAGAAGGGTTATCCTCCTCGATGGGTGATTCTTCTTCCAGAGTTTCTTTTCCCTCAGGCAGTGGCACTTAATCCACGTTTATCCTCCTAGATGTAACTGTACTAGTACACTCAATCTGTGTTTGAACAAAAGAATAGAAAAAATAGCATTCATTATTACCTCGAGCAGCCAGCCAGCTAATGCTATGTGTGTGCTCAGAGAGACAGTAACAGCTCACATCTATTAGGACTCGGGAGTGGACGGAGGAGGAGGAAAGTTGACTGACTGTGGCGTTTTCGAACTGACTTATATAATAAACCGTGTACTCATTAAACTAGCTACTAAGCAAGGTACTGCTAGCTACTGCTAGCTAAGCCTATTTTGTTATGGATGGTATGTTTTATGTTTGTTTTCAATTTATACATTTTTCAAGAAACATGATGCAATTAAAATTACCTCCAAGGATGCAGCCTCCTCAGTCACTCCTCTGTATATCTCCAATCTCTCCTCCTCTGTGAGAATCAAAGGCAGTCCCTTAAAACGAGGATCCAGGGCAGAGGCTGTATAAAGTATCTTCTTCTCTGCCTCACTGCTGTACCTCTTCAGGAGATCTGTTTTGATGGCATTCTTGATCTCATGGATCATGGGTGTGTCTCCCATGGTGTCTGTCATGTTCTGGAGCAGTTGTGCATTTAGAGGGGCAATGAGAGAAACAGTTGGATTGCGCTCTTCTGACATCAGTGTGGTTGCATCTTTCATTGGCTTTAATGCACTCACAGCATCCTCTGCATTTGACACATCTGTTTCGTTGAGAGTGCAGAGATCTGACTCACTTTTTCTGACTTCTGGAGACAACAATGTGGCACAGATTGCAGGTTGCTGTTCTAGGAACCTCTCGACCATGTCATATGAGCTGTTCCACCTTGTTGTCACATCAGTTATCAGCTTATGATTCTTCAGGCCAAGACATTTCTGTTTTTCTTTCAGACAGTGGTTTGCTGTAGTGCTGCGGTGAAAAAATGTTGATATTCGTCGCACTCTGCCTAAAAGCCTGGAGAGCGTGGCCACTTTCAGCGCCCGGTGGGATGCGAGATTCAGTGTATGGGCGAAGCATTTTACATGAGGGAATTTTCCAACTTGAGCAGCAACAATCATGTTCGACGCATTGTCGGTCACAAGCACTACAGATTTATCGGACAGCTGCCATTCTTCCACAACACGAGACAGTAGCTCCGCCAGATGAGAACCCGTGTGAGACTCATAAACTGCTCTCGTTTGCAGCACATGCGACAAGATCTTCCAGTCCTTGCTAACGTAATGTGCAGTTACTGTTACATAAGACTCCGTCGTGACTGAACTCCATGAATCACACGTTAATGCGACTCGACTGGCTTGGCTCATTGATGCAATTACCTGAGCTTTTGTTTCGTGGTAGAGTGCAGGTATAACGTTTTCTGTTAAGTGATTGCGTGACGGGATCTTATAACGTGGCTCTAGCGTCTTCAACAGGTTGCGAAACCCAAGGTTTTCCACAACAGAGTAAGGCCGTAGGTCCTTCGCTATGAAAGTTGCCACAGCTTTGGTTATTCTCTTCCCTTTTTCAGAGTTGGGCGGCAAAGTTGACAGCATTGCATCAATTCTTGGCTGATGAGCTTCAGCTAGTCTTGTTATTTCCTTGGCAGTGGCACTGGCGGCAGCGGCAGGGGTTAGCATCTCAGAGTGAAAACGTCTAACGTGATTTCTCAAGTTAGTAGTATTCCCTAGGTATTTAATTTTTGTGTGACAGGCTTTACAAACCGCGTGTGTCTTGTCCAATTCCTGCTTTCCAGTATGTTCATAAAATCCAAAATGTGCCCAGATGCTTGCTTTTAAAATGCTAGGTGCATTTTTTATCTCTCTATCTTTTTTGTCTCCCTCTGTCATTTTAGCATGACATGTACATATGTGACGGATGATGTTGAAAATGTTAAAAAAACACTAAGTTCAAGTTGTCAAAATGTCAAGCCGCAAATGTAAAATAACAAGTACTAGTAACTTCAACTACTTGCCATACATTTTGCCAACATAATTTTTAAAACGAATTGCATTGCAGGGGACATCACTCACTGACACTGTAAGTTACTGTAATATATTACACACTTAAAGGTGCAATGAAATCCAAACATTTACTTTCATGATTCAGATAGAGAATACAATTTTAAATAAACAACATAACTAACTTATATTATTTAATTTGCTTAATACTTCTCAGATATCATTTGTTGATGAAATAGCAATGCGCAACACACATTAGTGCACGACACAAGGAGGAGGCGATGCATTTCAACAAAGGATAAGCAAATGATATAATAGGGAAAGTTGTTTCAAATTGAATGCACTTTCTTGAATCAAAAATTGGGTTTTATGGCCTTTAGTTTAGTATGTTTAAAAATGCAGCTTTTAGCCTTGTTAAATAACTTCTAAAACAGGGATTGGGTTCTTCGGATTGGCATGTGGCATCTTTTAAGAGAGCACTCACCACATGCATTTGCATTGCAATTGCATTGCATATATAAAATGTATTATATTAAATAAATAGTATACTATTATTAGATATATAATATAAGTATATATTATTTTAAATATTTGCACTTCAGACCAGGCAAGGCATCCATGTGAAAAACATCTACAAGATTATTGATTGTAGTATTGTAGAGGGGCCACAGATCGGCATCCATGTGAAAAACATCTACAAGATTATTGATTGTAGTATTGTAGAGGGGCCACAGACCGGCATCCATGTGAAAAACATCTACAAGATTATTGATTGTAGTATTGTAGAGGGGCCACAGACCGGCATCCATGTGAAAAACATAGATAGATTAGAGAGTAATAGACAATAGTATACTATTTATTATTTATAATAAATTTTATATAGGCAATATTCAATAATGCAGCAATTTGCAATTATGCAGCAGCCTGAGCCTCAGTCAGTCAGTAGTAGTAGGCAGCGTTAAGTAAATAATATTGATTTGATAATTAATCATTTAATTGTACCCCTTATTGTTGTTGTATACCCCTTATTGTGCTCTTTCAGTAAGCTAATTAGTAATTACTAGGCAAGTAGGCAATGGCATAGGCAATTCAAATTATGGCATGGCAATGGCATTGGCAAAATGTACGACGTTTTGGTAAATAAATAAACTTTTAAAGTTATTAGTTTCTCACCATAGGTCTCCTCCTCTGTCTCTGTCTCCCACAAAATAAAAATGAGCCCGCCGTGTAACTGTATACCGCCGTGTATACTCAGAGTCGGAATCGTCATCACCATCATCAATCTCTCAGGCAACAGTCCTGCTCCTACTGCGTAACTTCGGCACTTCCAGAGACCGCCCATGGAGCGCCCATGTTGCTTTATTGGGTGACGTGACGTCAGTGACGTTAAAACGCTGTACCGCGCACTTTTGCGCACTTTCTGTTACTTGTCCTGGAGGCGGGGTCACGTGGGTAACGTGAATCGATTCTCGCGCCTCAGCGCATTGATGCAGAATCGTTTTATGCCGCATCAAAACAATTATTTTTGACAGCCCTA
Source organism: Bombina bombina (assembly GCF_027579735.1). Classification (NCBI taxonomy): domain Eukaryota; kingdom Metazoa; phylum Chordata; class Amphibia; order Anura; family Bombinatoridae; genus Bombina; species Bombina bombina. The sequence goes on along the minus strand of NC_069501.1, from coordinate 180,005,024 downwards.
ATAGACACTACTATAAATAATAATATGCACAGATACTGATCTAAAAATCCAGTATAAAACCTTTTTAAAATCTTTATTACAAGCTCCCAATTTAGCACTGTTGAAGAGATTTGTTTGGAACACCCAGTGAAGGGGTCTGAGAACAGACCCTTCCCTGCATATGAATATACCCATTATACAAAAAGAAGCTATGTAAAGTCTGTATACATCAGTATACATCTAAAACTTTGAGGCTTGGTTAGGAGTTTGAAAATCAGCACAATGTTATTAAAATAAGCAAAACTATAAATTTTTACAAAAACACCCCCCAGATGGGCTATATAAATGGATCATCTCTACAACACATTTATGCAAAGAAACATCTAGTGTGCAATGTCTATTTAAGTGCGGCAGATGCTGCGGTCATGAACCTGATGGATAAAACGAAGTACAGCAGAAGGTAAAAGGGTTATAAGAGGAGGAAAAATGGGACTCTCACTCTAAGGTAAAACCTTTTGCGCATCAGTGTTAAAATTAGCTTATGGAACTTTTTGGGTTTATGATCCGGGAGAAAATATATTGGTTTAATGGCATTGGGAAACTGTATTCTTGAAATGAAGTTATCAATGTTTCCGGCTGCTTTTTCTATAACAAGGTTCTCTCTTCAGTTTCTTCTTTTAACTCCATACAAATAATAGTTATTCAAGCTCTGCATCTTGATACTGGGCACCATTATTTTGGATCACATGTATTCTTGCACCATGTGACAGAAGCAGTGAACTCTCACACATCAGTGACCTCACCGGCTTTATTACCGATGTAACTTGCATCTAAGTTTAGCTTGCACAATACAGAGCTGTTACATAAACATACAAATGTCCTCAGGAATAATAGAGCATTGCAGCCGGTGCAAAAATGTAAAGCTCCCTCTCTGTACCATGCACATAAAACTGAAGTACATGATGCTGCTTATAAGACATCTGTGAATGTGCACCTCTTTTGGCACAGTATGTTAGAATACATAAGCTCCAACCTCCACCAATAAGGGGTTAAAAAAGAGAGCAGCTTTGAAGAGATCTTCAGGTCAGTAGTATCTATTTTTTTGTAGTTGTGTTCAGCAGCTTATAGGGCATATTTATCAAGCTCCGAATGGAGTTTGATGCCCCGTGTTTCTGGGCGAGCCTGCTGGCTCGCCAAAAACAGCAGTTATGAAGCAGCAGTCACAAAGACCGCTGCTCCATAACCTGTCCGCCTGCTCTTAGCAGGCGGACAGACATCGCCGGAAATCAACCCGATCGAGTACGATCGGGTTAATTGACACCCCCCTGCTGGCGGCCTATTGGCCGCGAGTCTGCAGGGGGCGGTGTTGCACAAGCTTCTCTTGTGAGCTGCTGGTGCAATGCTGAATACGGCGAGCGTATTGCTCGCCGTATTCAGCGAGGTCTGTCGGACCTGATCCGCACTGTCGGATCAGGTCCGACAGACCTTGATAAATAGAGGCCATTGTCTTATGTTTAACTGAGTGACTAAGGAATGATACAGATCTTGTCTCTTATGTTAATGGATGTAATACTATCATAGTAGACCGTTGATGACCAACGTGCAGTAAGTTGTGAAAATAACACCAAACGATGCTTCCAATGTGGGTAGCATTTGTAATTTGAGTAGGGAAGCTACACTATACAAACAGCAAGATTACAAGTAGTGCGTTATGAGTTTTCTGCACACAATGTGGTCTTTTGACAAACAATTTCCATTGTGCAGGTATTACAAATCTTGAAAAATTGCAATTGCGCGTGCACATTCGCCTTTTACGCAACAATCCTTTCCGCACTCGAAGAGCTGTAGTTAATGCTTTTCCGCAACAAAAAAGTTTCACAAAGCACTTCATAATTACATTACAAAGTACACTCATACTCATAGTAACACTGTCTAATAAAAAATATAAAAAAAAATATTACACACTAAAGTTATAAGTGCTCAAAGAGATGTGATCTCGGGTGTTAGAAAAACAAAAAATGCAGACACAGGGATTTTACATTGACATACATACACATATCTAGAGAAACATGGATTTATATGTATAGACGTATGTTTAGCTATGGAGATAATAAAAAGATTTCACATTACAATCTTATGCACATTTAACAATATCTCAGATGCTTTTTCAATGGGATATTTGCATATAGATCTCGAGATATCTAGACATACTGTATATATATTCATATACATCTCACAATAAATAGATATATCAGTCCAAATATCATCAAATATATAGAGAAATATTTATTCATAAATAAATAGAACATATTTGGTTGCGAAAACAATTTCGCAATGTGAAATATTTGCATTTTCATGTACACTTTTCAAGGAGAATACGTCATGGGCTTTGCATAACATATACTGTATTTGTGTTTTGTTTGTATTTTTTTCTATTTGTCTTCTCCATTGATTTCTATGGGGAATACGTGAACGAGCACGCGATTTCGCCATTTGCATTACACGGCTTAACACGCAAGCAAAATAAGTTATTTTACAACTTGTAATAGTTGCTCAACCCCAAATGCGAAAAAGTCACAACGCACGCTGTGTTTTCGAAACTGATTTGCTGCGTGACTTGTAATCTTGCACAAAATTGGTTCATTGAGATAAATGCATTTAAAAATAAGCAAATGGAATTGAGAGTACTCTTGTAACGGTGTGAAATCCTAGCTTCTTACCTTATAAAATGTGTATGACTTTTTTGATCAATACAGAAGCAAGTCTCTGTGATATAACATTATGCCAAACTTTAAATAGAAATTAAAAACCACTTTTCTTTTATGATTCAGATAGCACATTTCTATTTTCAATTTTTGCGTCATTCTCTTGGTACCTTTTGTTGAAGGAACAGCAATGGACAACTGGGAGCTAGCTGAACACATCTGAGACAATAACAAGAGGCATATATATAACAGTCAGCAGCTAGTTCCACCCAGTCATGCATTGCTGCTCCTGAGCCTACCTGGGTGTGCTTTTAAATAAAGGATACCAACAAGGGAACAAAGCAAAGTTCAAAATGGAGGTCAGTTATTTAAAATCACATGCTCTATCTGAATCATGAAAGTTTAATGTTTTACTTTATTTCACTTAAAGGGACAGTAATTTTAGTAGTCAAAAATGTATGCCTAGTATATTTAACCATGTTTATGATATTTTGTAACAGATGTATTTGTTTTTATTTTTACAGGACTATTTTTATCCAAAATATTTAGGTACGTTTTATATAAATCTGGTGGTTATTGATTTTGTTTATTCTTGAAATCTTGTTTGTTAGTATTTATATTGCTATGTTATATTGATTTGTTATCTTAATTATAACTTTATATTAAAAAGACAGTCCACTCCAAAAATGTTATTGTTTGAAAAGATAGATAATCCCTTTTTCTCCAACATTGGTGTGTCCGGTCCACGGCGTCATCCTTACTTGTGGGAATATCTCTTCCCCAACAGGAAATGGCAAAGAGTCCCAGGAAAGCTGGCCATATAGTCCCTCCTAGGCTCCGCCCACCCCAGTCATTCTCTTTGCCGTTGCACAGGCAACATCTCCACGGAGATGGTTAAGAGTTTTTTGGTGTTTAAATGTAGTTTTTTTATTCTTCTATCAAGTGTTTGTTATTTTAAAATAGTGCTGGTATGTACTATTTACTCTGAAACAGAAAAGGATGAAGATTTCTGTTTGTGAGAGGAAGATGATTTTAGCAGACAGTAACTAAAATCGATTACTGTTTCCACATAGGACTGTTGAGATGAAGTAACTTCATTTGGGGGAAACAGTTAGCAGACTTTTCTGCTTAAGGTATGACTAGCCATATTTCTAACAATACCATGTAATGCTGGAATGCTGTCATTTCCCCTCATGGGGACCGGCAAGCCATTTTCTTAGTCAAGCAAACAGAATAAAGGGCTTAATATGGGCTATAAAACTGGTAGACACTTTTATGGGCTAAATCGATTGCTTTATTTGGGCATTTTATACATGTTTATGCTGATAATTCACATTTATAAACTTGGGGAACGTTTTTTAACGGCAGGCACTATGTTAGACACCTTTTCCAGTCAGGGAGGGCCTTCCCAGTTGTAGGCTGAGCCTCATTTTCGCGCCATTACTGCACCGTTGTTTTTTTAGAGCAAGACATGCAGATGCATGTGTGAGGATCTGAAAGTAGCTGGAAAAGTTTCTAGAAGGCGTCACTTGGTATCGTATTCCCCTCTGGGCTTGGTTAGGTCACAGCAAAGGCTATAGCTGGGACTGTATAGGGGTTACATTTGTAAACGGCTCCGGTTCCGTTATTTTAAGGGTTAAAGCTCTGAAAATTGGTGTGCAATACTCTTAATGCTTTAAGACACTGTGGTGAAATTTGGTAATTTTTGAACAATTCCTTCATACTTTTTCACATATTCAGTAATAAAGTGTTTTCTGTTTAAAATTTAAAGAGACAGTAACGGTTTTGTTTTAAAAGTTTTTTGTGCTTTATTGACAAGTTTAAGCCTGTTTAACATGCCTGTGCCTTCGGATAAGCTATGTTCTATATGTATGAAAGCCAATGTGTCTCCCCATTTAAATTTGTGTGATAATTGTGCCATAGCGTCCAAACAAAGTAAGGACAGTACTGCCACAGATAATGAAATTGCCCAAGATGATTCCTCAGATGAGGGGAGTAAACATGATACTACATCATCTCCTACTGTGTCTACACCAGTTTTGCCCACGCAGGAGGCCCCTAGTACATCTAGTGCGCCAATGCTTATTACCATGCAACAATTGACGGCTGTAATGGATAACTCCATAGCAAATATTTTATCCAAAATGCCTACATATCAGAGAAAGCGCGATTGCTCTGTTTTAAACACTGAAGAGCAGGAGGGCGCTGATGATAATTGTTCTGTCATACCCTCACACCAATCTGAAGTGGCCATGAGGGAGGTTTTGTCAGATGGGGAAATTTCAGATTCAGGAAAAATTTCTCAACAAGCTGAACCTGGTGTTGTGACATTTAAATTTAAATTAGAACATCTCCGTGCACTGCTTAAGGAGGTGTTATCTACTCTGGATGATTGTGACAACTTGGTCATTCCAGAGAAATTATGCAAGATGGACAAGTTCCTAGAGGTTCCGGTGCACCCCGACGCTTTTCCTATACCCAAGCGGGTGGCGGACATAGTGAATAAGGAGTGGGAAAAGCCCGGCATACCTTTTGTCCCCCCCACCCTATATTTAAGAAATTATTTCCTATGGTCGACCCCAGAAAGGACTTATGGCAGACAGTCCCTAAGGTCGAGGGGGCAGTTTCTACTCTAAACAAGCGCACTACTATTCCTATTGAGGATAGTTGTGCTTTCAAAGATCCTATGGATAAAAAATTGGAGGGTTTGCTTAAAAAGATTTTTGTACAGCAAGGTTACCTTCTACAACCCATTTCGTGCATTGTTCCTGTCACTACAGCAGCGTGGTTCTGGTTCGAGGAACTAGAAAAGTCGCTCAGTAGAGAGACTCCATATGAGGAGGTTATGGACAGAGTTCACGCACTTAAGTTGGCTAACTTTTATTTTAGATGCCGCTTTGCAATTAGCTAGATTAGCGGCGAAAAATTCAGGGTTTGCAATCGTGGCGCGCAGAGCGCTTTGGCTAAAGTCTTGGTCAGCGGATGTGTCATCCAAGACAAAATTGCTTAACATCCCTTTCAAAGGTAAAACTCTATTTGGACCAGAATTGAAAGAGATTATCTCAGACATCACTGGGGGAAAGGGCCACGCCCTTCCACAAGATAGGCCTTTCAAGGCCAAGAATAAGTCTAATTTTCGTTCCTTTCGCAATTTCAGGAACGGACCGGCCTCTAATTCTGCATCCTCTAAGCAAGAGGGTAATGCCTCACAACCCAAACCAGACTGGAAACCGATGCAAGGCTGGAACAAGGGTAAGCAGGCCAAGAAGCCTGCTGCTGCTAACAAAACAGCATGAAGGAGTAGCCCCCGATCCGGGACCGGATCTAGTAGGGGGCAGACTCTCTCTCTTTGCTCAGGCTTGGGCAAGAGATGTTCAGGATCCCTGGGCACTAGAAATAGTTTCTCAGTGTTATCTTCTGGAATTCAGGGAACTACCCCCAAGGGGAAGGTTCCACATGTCTCACTTATCCTTAAACCAAATAAAGAGACAGGCGTTCTTACATTGTGTAGAAGACCTGTTAAAGATGGGAGTGATACACCCAGTTCCAATAAAGGAACAAGGAATGGGATTTTATTCAAATCTGTTCGTAGTTCCCAAAAAAGAGGGAACTTTCAGACCAATTTTGGATTTGAAGATCCTAAACAAATTTCTCAGGGTACCATCGTTCAAGATGGAAACCATTCGAACGATTCTACCCACTATCCAGGAAGGTCAATTTATGACTACCGTGGATCTAAAGGATGCGTACCTACATATTCCTATCCACAAAGAACATCATCAGTTCCTAAGGTTCCCCTTTCTGGACAAACATTACCAGTTTGTGGCCCTCCCATTCGGGTTAGCCACTGCTCCAAGGATTTTCACAAAGGTACTAGGGTCCCTTCTAGCGGTTCTAAGACCGAGGGGCATTGCAGTAGTACCTTACTTGGACGACATTCTAATACAAGCGTCGTCCCTGTCAAAAGCAAAGGCTCATACAGACATTGTTCTGGCCTTTCTCAGATCACACGGATGGAAGGTGAACATAGAAAAAAGTTCTCTGTCTCCGTCAACAAGAGTTCCCTTCTTGGGAACAATAATAGATTCCTTAGAAATGAGGATTTTTCTGACAGAGGTCAGAAAGTCAAAACTTCTAAGCACTTGTCAAGTTCTTCATTCTGTTCCACATCCTTCCATAGCGCAGTGCATGGAAGTAGTAGGGTTGATGGTTGCAGCAATGGACATAGTTCCTTTTGCACGAATTCATCTAAGACCATTACAACTGTGCATGCTCAAACAGTGGAATGGGGACTATACAGACTTGTCTCCAATGATTCAAGTAGATTAGAAGACCAGAGATTCACTCCGTTGGTGGCTGACCCTGGACCATCTGTCCCAGGGAATGAGCTTCCGCAGACCAGAGTGGGTCATTGTCACGACCGACGCCAGTCTAGTGGGCTGGGGTGCGGTCTGGGAATCCCTGAAAGCTCAGGGACTATGGTCTCGGGAAGAGTCTCTTCTCCCGATAAACATTCTGGAACTAAGAGCGATCTTCAATGCTCTCAGGGCTTGGCCTCAGCTAGCAAAGGCCAGATTCATAAGATTCCAATCAGACAACATGACGACCGTTGCGTATATCAATCATCAGGGGGGAACAAGGAGTTCCCTGGCGATGAAAGAAGTGACCAAAATAATTCAATGGGCGGAGGATCACTCCTGCCACCTATCTGCGATCCACATCCCAGGTGTGGAAAACTGGGAAGCGGATTATCTGAGTCGTCAGACATTCCATCCGGGGGAGTGGGAACTCCACCCGGAGATCTTTGCCCAACTAACTCAATTATGGGGCATTCCAGACATGGATCTGATGGCGTCTCGTCAGAACTTCAAGGTTCCTTGCTACGGGTCCAGATCCAGGGATCCCAAGGCGACTCTAGTAGATGCACTAGTAGCACCTTGGACCTTCAACCTAGCTTATGTATTTCCACCGTTTCCTCTCATTCCCAGGCTGGTAGCCAGGATCAATCAGGAGAGGGCCTCGGTGATCTTGATAGCTCCTGCGTGGCCACGCAGGACTTGGTATGCAGACCTGGTGAATATGTCATCGGTTCCACCATGGAAGCTACCTTTGAGACAGGACCTTCTTGTTCAGGGTCCATTCGAACATCCAAATCTGGTCTCCCTCCAGCTGACGGCTTGGAGATTGAACGCTTGATTCTATCAAAGCGTGGGTTTTCAGATTCTGTGATAGATACTCTGGTTCAGGCCAGAAAACCGGTAACTAGAAAGATTTACCATAAAATATGGAAAAGATATATCTGTTGGTGTGAATCCAAAGGATTCCCATGGAATAAGATAAAAATTCCTAAGATTCTCTCCTTTCTACAAGAAGGTTTGGAGAAAGGATTATCTGCAAGTTCTCTAAAGGGACAGATCTCTGCTTTATCTGTCTTACTACACAAAAGACTGGCAGCTGTGCCAGATGTTCAAGCATTTGTTCAGGCTCTGGTTAGGATCAAGCCTGTTTACAGACCTTTGATTCCTCCCTGGAGTCTAAATCTAGTTCTTTCAGTTCTTCAAGGGGTTCCGTTTGAACCTTTACATTCCATAGATATTAAGTTACTATCTTGGAAAGTTTTGTTTTTGGTTGCTATTTCTTCTGCTAGAAGAGTGTCAGAGTTATCTGCTCTGCAGTGTTCTCCGCCCTATCTGGTGTTCCATGCAGATAAGGTGGTTTTGCGTACTAAGCCTGGTTTTCTTCCAAAGGTTGTTTCTAACAAGAATATTAACCAGGAGATAGTTGTACCTTCTTTATGTCCGAATCCAGTTTCAAAGAAGGAACGTTTGTTACACAATTTGGACGTAGTCCGTGCTCTAAAATTCTATTTAGAGGCTACAAAAGATTTCAGACAAACATCTTCTTTGTTTGTTGTCTATTCTGGTAAAAGGAGAGGTCAAAAAGCGACTTCTACCTCTCTTTCCTTTTGGCTTAAAAGCATCATCCGATTGGCTTATGAGACTGCCGGACGGCAGCCTCCTGAAAGAATCACAGCTCACTCCACTAGGGCTGTGGCTTCCACATGGGCCTTCAAGAACGAGGCTTCTGTTGACCAGATATGTAAGGCAGCGACTTGGTCTTCACTGCACACTTTTGCCAAATTTTACAAATTTGATACTTTTGCTTCTTCGGAGGCTATTTTTGGGAGAAAGGTTTTGCAAGCCGTGGTGCCTTCCGTTTAGGTAACCTGATTTGCTCCCTCCCTTCATCCGTGTCCTAAAGCTTTGGTATTGGTTCCCACAAGTAAGGATGACGCCGTGGACCGGACACACCAATGTTGGAGAAAACAGAATTTATGCTTACCTGATAAATTACTTTCTCCAACGGTGTGTCCGGACCACGGCCCGCCCTGGTTTTTTAATCGGTTTTGATGAATTATTTTCTCTAACTACAGTCACCACGGTACCATATGGTTTCTCCTATATTCTTCCTCCTGTCCGTCGGTCGAATGACTGGGGTGGGCGGAGCCTAGGAGGGACTATATGGCCAGCTTTGCTGGGACTCTTTGCCATTTCCTGTTGGGGAAGAGATATTCCCACAAGTAAGGATGACGCCGTGGACCGGACACACCGTTGGAGAAAGTAATTTATCAGGTAAGCATAAATTCTGTTATTACACATTCCCCAGTTTTGCACAGAGAACATGGTTATATTAATATACTTTTTACCTCTGTGATTACCTTGTATCTAAGCTTCTTATGACTGCCCCCTGATCACAAATAATATTTATTATCTATTGTCTTGCATTTTAGACAATTAGTGCAGTGTCATCCACAACCCACAGGCGTGAGCACAATGTTATCTATATGGCCCACATGAACTACGAGTCTCCAGTTTTGAAAAGCAAATAAAAAAGCATGTGATAAGAGGCTGTCTGTAGTGGCTTAGAAACAGGCAGAAATTTAGAAGTTTAAATGTTATGCAGTATATTAATACAACAATGTTGGTGGTGCAAAGCTGGGGAATGGGTAGTAAAGGCGTTATCTTTTTAAACAATAACAATTTTGGTGTTGACTGTCCCTTTAAATGGAAAGCGTTTATATATACATATTGTTTCTATTTTTACAACAAATATTTAATAATCTGTTTTAGTTATCTAATGTCAGATATGTGTGTGTGTATATATATATATATATATATATATATATAATTATAATTATATATGTGTGTGTGTGTGTGTGTGTGTGAAGCATCTGGATTGTAGTTAAAAGCCTGAAGAGCTTTAAACATTAAATCACATACTAGTAAGACGAACAAGAACAGTTGCCAGTTGAATTTGAAGAAACATGAAACACTGAAATTTAATATAAAATATTTAATTACGTGTAGTAGAGACAACTTGGCAATATACATTTAGAATATGTTATGCCCCCGTTCCTTTTATTGTAACTCCAAAAATCATTTTACAATCTGAGAATTAGAAGTGCACACTGCAGATTTCACACACCTACACCCTGCTACACACCTGTCCCTTATTGAAATTATACTGCAAACCAAAGTAAGTTTTGCTAACAAAATGACAGTGATAAGCCGTGGAGTGTTAATGCATTGAGAAAGATTTCACAACTGGTTGGAATATTAATTTATGGCAAGACTAATTAAAATGATTAATTCTTTCTTTAGATGGTGAGTGTCCACAAGCCATTACTCCTGGGATTCAACTCCTGTCGACTAGTAGGAGGCAAATATTCCTTAAGTCTTTTCTTTGCCTCTACAGAAGGAAAGTGAAGAATTGCGGTGCTCCAGATTCTTGGTTGAGAGAAGCCTTCAGACCAATTTGAGGCCCATTATCCCCTCAGATAACTGCTACTGAGACAGAGGGGAGATTGGAGTGTAGGGTAGTGATACAATCACTCCCAGTGAAGGAGTTAGCCACAAGGCTGCCATAGGTGTCACGGGGACCAGTCTGTTAGCCTCCTCCTTTTGGGTTATTGATATACTCCACACATAGATTCTCTGCTATGACATACATCTGCAGCCAGTATGCATGGTAGAGAGGGTGCATCTGAGATAAGTGCAGCCATTTCTTGCACTCACATAGCCCACTGACTTTTAGTAGGTACACCAATTTTAAGGTACATCATAGGTGATTTGTTTTTATGTACTTTAGGTATCTAATACCCCAAAGCATCTGAGAGAAAGAAACTTCCAAACAACTGGATTTTATTTTAAAACTTTTTTGTTTTTCCTTTTCCTGATAAAATAAAAATAATTTTTAGAGAGTGAACCAAGCCTGGTCTTTTAATCCATCCTCTATATTTAGTAGGATGTCTCCTTCCCAGCTTCTAATGTAGGACTTTGGGAAACTTTTCTAGTGTTGGATGGTGCTATTTACTTTAGCCAAACACACTACTATTTCCTTAGAGGTACATTTTTCAGGAACCATATGGACATGAAATTGGTAACCTTTAATTTAAAGGCCTTTCTCTAACAGTTGTGTCTACTCTTTGGTGTGACAATTTGTCTGAGAAAATCTCAAGACTCTGTGGATAAAGATTCTCAAAATTGTTTGAAACATCTAAAGTCGACTAATGCACTTTTTGTGGTCCCATTGTTGGCATTATTCAATTTTATAAACCAGAAGGGCTTTATGAAGTCATTTTCAGCAAACAGGGTGTCCAAATATAAACATTTATCTCTCCTTTTCAAGAATCTATTTGGACCTGGCCTTGACAATATCATTTCCACTGTGTATGGATGAAAATTAACTTTTCCCCCTCAGGACAAGAAGTCTAAAGAAAAAAAAGCGCAAATAGTCACTTTTTTGTTCCTTTTAGTGAATCTAGGAACCAAAAATCTTTCTCCTCCTTACAATGACCTAAATCTTCCTGGAAGTGTAATACAGTTGGAACAGTGGCAAAAATTGTATTGTCCATCTTCCTCTTCCAAATCAACATGAAGGTACAGCTTGAATCCAGGTTCTTTTCTGGTAGAAGGTAGTTTACAACTTTTTTTTTTGACAGTCTATCGCATTCTGTCCAAGATCTCTGGGTTCTAAACATAGTTTCCCAGAATTACCAAATAGGATTCATATCAAGGCCTTTTTGAGGAAGGTGTCTTCTGTCTCATGTTCCAAAAGACTTTCCAATTGATTTTTAAGTTTTGAAACAAGGCCAAGGATTTTATTCAATCCTTTTCCATTATTTCCAAGAAAGAGGGAATTTTCAGACAAATTATGGACTTAGTGGCCCCTAGTTATCAAGCCGTCAACCTCAAATACGCTGGAATTCCGCAGCATATTTGTGGCGATGCTGATTCGCCTTAGTTATCAAGCCCTGCTGCCCGGCAAAAGTAGAATTTGTGACGTAAGCTTCGATCCGCCGGACTCAGTCCGACACAGATCGATTCTTACGTCACTCCAGATGTTCCGCACACAAGTTCGGCACAATCTGACTACTTTTGCTAGTTATCAAATGACTAGCAGGTACGCTCGGCACTTTTCCGGCCCAGCGTACCTGGTTTTCAATCCGCCGCCCTGGAGGCGGCGGATCCCATAGGAATCAATGGGAGTCTGACTATAGCGAAAGTTCATGTTCGCTGCTGCCCGATATCCCATTGATTCCTATGGGAGATGTCTGCACCTAATACCCTAACATGTACCCCGAGTCTAAACACCCCTAATCTGTCCCCACCTACACCGCCGCAACTAAATAAAGTTATTACCCCCTAAACCGCCACTCCCGGAGCCCACCTCCACTCTAATAAACTTATTAACCCCTAAACCGCCGCTCCGAGACCCCGCCGCAACTATAATAAATGTATTAACCCCTAAACCGCCGCTCCGGGAGCCCACCGCCACCTACATTATACCTAGTAACCCCTATCCTGCCCCCCCTATACTGCCGCCACCTATAATAAATTTATTAACCCCTATCCTGCTGATCCCGGACCCCCCCGCAACTAAATAAATTGTTTAACCCCTAAACCGCCGCTCCCGGACCCCGCCGCCACCTATATTAAACTTATTAACCCCTAATCTGCCCCCCCCTACACTGTCGCCACCTATAATAAATTTATTAACCCCTATCCTGCAACCCCTACACCGTCGCCACTATAATAAAATTATTAACCCCTAAACCTAAGTCTAACCCTAACCCTAACACCCCCCTAACTTAAATTTTAATTAAATACATCTAAATAAATATTATTCTTATTAACTAAATTAATCCTATTTAAAACTAAATACTTACCTATAAAATAAACTCTAATATAGCTACAATATAACTAATAATTATATTGTAGCTATTTTAGGATTTATTTTTATTTTACAGGCAAATTTCAATTTATTTTAACTAGGTACAATAGCTATTAAATAGTTATTAACTATTTAATAGCTACCTAGTTAAAATAAAGACATATTTACCTGTAAAATAAATCCTAACCTAAGTTAAAATTACACCTAACACTACACTATCGTTAACTAAATTATTCCTATTTAAAACTAAATACTTACCTGTAAAATAAACCCTAAGATAGCTACAATGTAATTAATAATTACATTGTAGCTATTTTAGGATTTATATTTATTTTACAGGTAACTTTGTATTTATTTTAGCTAGTTAGAATAGTTATTAAATAGTTATTAAATATTTAATAACTACCTAGCTAAAAGAAATACAAAATTACCTGGAAAATAAATCCTAACCTAAGTTACAATTAAACCTAAAACTACACTATCATTAAATTAATTAAATAAATTAGCTACAAATACCTACAATTAAATAAACTAACTAAAGTACAAAAAATAAAAAAACTAAGTTACAAAAAATAAAAAGTTACAAACATTTAAAAAATATTACAACAATTTTAAGCTACTTACACCTAATCTAAGCCCCCTAATAAAATAACAAAGCCCCCCAAAATAAAAAAATGTCCTACCCTATTCTAAATTACGAAAGTTAACAGCTCTATTACCTTACCAGCCGTTAAAAGGGCCTTTTGCGGGGCATGCCCCAAAGTATTCAGCTCTTTTGCCTGTAAAAAAAATATACAACCCCCCCCAACATTAAAACCCACCACCCACACACCCCTACTCTAACCCAAACCCCCCTTAAATAAACCTAACACTACCCCCCCTGAAGATCATCCTACCTTTAGCCGTCTTCAGCCAGCCGACCACGGATGGAACAGAAGAGGACATCCGCAGTGGCCGAAGTCATCATCCAAGGGGCGCTGAAGAAGTCTTCCATCCGATTGAAATCATCATCCAGGTGGCGTCTTCAATCTTCATCCATCCGGAGCGGAGCCATCTTCAGACGAGCCGACGCGGAGCCATCTTCTTCCACCAATGACTTCCCAACGAATGACGGTTCCTTTAAGTGACGTCATCCAAGATGGCATCCCTCAAATTCTGATTGGCTGATAGGATTCTATCAGCCAATCGGAATTAAGGTAGGAAAAATCTGATTGGCTGATTGAATCAGCCAATCAGATTGAAGTTCAATCCGATTGAAGTTCAATCCGATTGGCTGATCCAATCAGCCAATCAGATTGAGCTCTCATTCTGTTGGCTGTTCCGATCAGCCAATAGAATTCAAGCTCAATCTGATTGGATCAGCCAATCGGATTGAACTTCAATCAGCCAATCAGATTTTTCCTACCTTAATTCCGATTGGCTGATAGAATCCTATCAGCCAATCGGAATTCGAGGGACGCCATCTTGGATGACGTCACTTAAAGGAACCGTCATTCATCGGGAAGTCGTCGGTGGAAGAAGATGGCTCCGCGTCGGCTCGTCTGAAGATGGCTCCGCTCCGGATGGATGAAGATTGAAGACGCCGCCTGGATGATGACTTCAATTGGATGGAAGACTTCTTCAGCGCCCCTTGGATGATGACTTCAAACGGATGGAAGACTTCTTCAGCGCCCCTTGGATGATGACTTCAATCGGATGGAAGACTTCTTCAGCGCCCCTTGGATGATGACTTTGGCCGCTGCGGATGTCCTCTACTGTTCCATCGGTGGTCGGCTGGCTGAAGACGGCTAAGGGTAGGATGATCTTCAGGGGGGTAGTGTTAGGTTTATTTAAGGGGGGTTTGGGTTAGAGTAGGGGTGTGTGGGTGGTGGGTTTTAATGTTGGGGGGGGGGGGGTTGTATTTTTTTTTTACAGGCAAAAGAGCTGAATACTTTGGGGCATGCCCAGCAAAAGGCCCTTTTAAGGGCTGGTAAGGTAATAGAGCTGTTAACTTTCGTAATTTAGAATAGGGTAGGGCATTTTTTTTATTTTGGGGGGCTTTGTTATTTTATATGGGGGCTTAGATTAGGTGTAAGTAGCTTAAAATTGTTGTAATATTTTTTAAATGTTTGTAACTTTTTATTTTTGTAACTTAATTTTTTTTTTTGTACTTGAGTTAGTTTATTTAATTGTAGGTATTTGTAGCTAATTTATTTAATTAATTTAATGATAGTGTAGTGTTAGGTTTAATTGTAACTTAGGTTAGGATTTATTTTACAGGTAATTTTGTATTTCTTTTAGCTAGGTAGTTATTAAATAGTTAATAACTATTTAATAACTATTCTAACTAGCTAAAATAAATACAAAGTTACCTGTAAAATAAATATAAATCCTAAAATAGCTACAGTGTAATTATTAATTACATTGTAGCTATCTTAGGGTTTATTTTACAGGTAAGTATTTAGTTTAAATAGGAATAATTTATTTAATGATAGTGTAGTGTTAGGTGTAATTGTAACTTAGGTTAGGATTTATTTTACAGGTAAATTTGTCTTTATTTTAACTAGGTAGCTATTACATAGTTAATAACTATTTAATAGCTATTGTACCTAGTTAAAATAAATTGAAATTTGCCTGTAAAATAAAAATAAATCCTAAAATAGCTACAATATAATTATTAGTAATATTGTAGCTATATTAGGGTTTATTTTAAAGGTAAGTATTTAGTTTTAGGATTAATTTAGTTAATAAGAGTTATAATATTTATATGTATTTAATTAATATTTAAGTTAGGGGGGTGTTAGGGTTAGACTAGGGGGGGGCAGGATAGGGGTTAATAAATTTATTATAGGTGACGACGGTGTAGGGGGGGCAGATTAGGGGTTAATAAGTTTAACATAGGTGGCGGTGGGGTCCGGGGGCGCCGGTATAGGGGGTAGAACAGTGTAGTTTAGTGTGTGGGTGCTTAGTGACAGCTTATCAATAAAGCTGTAGAAAAGCCGAAGAGCAGCGAGATCGGATGAGTGATAACTATAACAGTCCGCTGCTCATCGCCCCGTACTTGGTGCGTGGGTTTTTTACAGCTTTTTTGATAACTTTGACGAGATTATTCAGGTCCGCGGCGGCGATGGTAAGCGAGCTTAGGCGGACGTATTGGGCCGGCGAATCCAGGTAAGTAGACACGTTGATAACTAGGCCTCAATGACTTTAAATACTTTTCTTAGAGTTCCTATTTTCTTAATAGTAACAATCCGGACATTTCTACCCCATTCAACAAGGTCAGTTTATGTCAACATTCATATGAAGGATTCCTTCCTTCCTGTTTTTAGATCATCTCCAGTTCCTAAGATTTGCCTTTTAGGACACAATTTTTCAGTTTGTGGCTCTTCCATTTTGTCTATCCTACAGCTCCCAAAATGTTTACAAAGATTCTCGGAACTCTCTTGTCTGTATTAAAAACTCATGTAGTTCAGTGGCTTTATACCTGGAGAACATATTGGTTCAGGGTCCATTTTTATGGTTCAGCTTTATTTCATACTAACAGGCTACTGTTATTTTATTCGCAGACATAGTTGGAGAATTAATTTCTTAACTGGACACTGAACCCAAATTTTATCTTTCAGGATTCAGATAGAGCATGCAATTTTAAGCAACATTCTAATTTACTCCTATTATCAATTTTGCTTCATTCTCTTGCTATTTTTATTTGAAAAGCAAGAATCTAAGTTTAAAAGCTGGCCCATTTTTGGTTCACAACCTGGGTTGTGCTTGCTGATTGGCTGGCTCATTAGCGTAGATGCCTTCTTTTTCAAATAAAGATAGCAAGAGAACGAAGAAAAATTGACAATAGGAGTAAATTAGAAAGTTGCTTACAAATGCATGCTCTTTCTGAATCATGAAAGAAACAACTTGGGTTTAGTATCCCTTTAAGAGTCTCTTTTCTATGTGTCATTATAGACTCAGTGACTATGCAGCTTTCTCTAACAGATCATGGATCAAAGTTAGTCAGTTTGCTCACAACTACATAACATTTCCAACCTGTAGCTCAATGTATTGAAGTTTTAGGTCTGATGATTGCAGCAGCAGATGTTCTTCCTTTTGCATGGTTCCATATAAGACCTTTTCAACTTTGCATGCTTTGAAAATGGTGCAAAACTTTTACTCAACTATCTCATAGAGGGCCCAATGATCTAAACCTCTCTAGTCTGGGTGTGTGGTCTAAGTAGCCTCATCAGTGCGGCGAGGTTCCTCAAATAATTTTAGAAAGGCAAATTTTAACTTGAAAGCTGTTTATCTAGATATTCCGGGTTCTGGTTGTGAAGGAGAGATACATACATTGTGATAGAATGCTAAAAAAAAAAACTCCAAATATTTTGTGTGATTTCTCTCCATGCTGGGGAGTTTTTGATCATCTTTTGTGTGGCAATCTCTGTCCCAATGGATATTTTTCCAAGCTATTTTTCTTGGGGCATCCTTTATTTGCCCAACTTGGAATGTCTGCAGATTGGGATTGTGGTTCAGTCTGGGGGCCCAGGAGAGCACAGGGAGTTTGGATTCCTCAGGAGGCAAGGTTATCAATAATTATTTTGGATGTGCAATCTTTAGGTCCATTTGCCCTCTTCTGGAAGGAGAAACAGATCTGATTTTTTATTCAGACATTGTTACAGCTGTAACTTACATCCATAATCAAGGGGGAACTTGCAGTTCCTTAGCAATAATTTAGGAAGTCGTAAGTTTGTTTTTGTTTGGACACACAATTTTTCTATAGTTCACATGCCAGGTAGGAAATCTAGGATGTAGATATATAGGTAATCCATTTCATATTAATATTTCCTTCCTAAGATAGGGCTTCATTCCTTACTGTTGGGAAATACAAAGGCTTAAATATCCATCCCACTTTCTCATTACCCCAGTTATTCTTTGACTTTCGTTACGTTAGGAGGTGGCAGAGGAGTGGCAGAAGATTTGGAGAGTCCTGAAAAAGGGTATCTGCCCTTCGAGATAGGACTGAAGTTTTAAGTAGTCATATCAACCTCTCTGTGAGAGTATTGATGAAAGTTAGAGTCTGGAGATGCAGGGAAAGTTTTTCTGCAAAACCATCCAGACTACTGCTAACAGCTCCTAAGAAATCAGTGTTGACAAGTTTCACTGCCTGCTTTTTCTCACTCAAGTCCATCTCAAGAGAAAGGTTAAACATAGCTCTCCTGACCCGGAGTTATCTAAATATTTATCAGATTTAGCTATTATGTCCCAGTTATCCGATGATGAGTTAATCTCTGTAGCTTCAGAGGGTGAACTTTCTGGGTCAGAGTCCTTAGCATCAAACCTATGATACCTAAATTAGACAGAGTTTACAAAGACAGGAAAGTTCCTTTGACTTTTCCTGTGCAGGTTAAGATGGCGAACATTATTAAGAACGAATGGGAAAGAATTGGTTCGTCCTTTTCCCCCTTGTCTACCTTTAAAAAGTTGTCCTGGACTCTCAACTGGATTTGTGGGCCTCCATTCCTAAGGTGGATTGTGCTACCTCTACACTTGCTAAGCGTACTATCATACCTCTTGAGAATAGTTCTTCGTTCAGAGAGCCGATGGATAAGAAAATGGAAGATGTTTCAACATACAGGATTTTTGTTTCAACCGGCGGCTACCTTCTGGCGCGACTCTTCCCTTGCAGATATTCAAGACAGAATTAAAGCTTGGAGAATTGCTAAATCTTTTATCTGTGATGCAAACATGCAGATTATTCACCTAAATGCAAAGGCCTCTGGCTTTGCGGTCCTAGCCTGCCGGGGGCTCTGGTTGAAGTCTTGGTCTGCGGATCTGACTTCTAAGTCCAGACTCCTTTCTCTTCCCTTCAAGGGAAAGATTTTATTTGGTCCAGGACTGGACTCCAATATTTCTACGGTTACCGGAGGCAAGGGTGCCTTCCTACCGCAAGATAAGAAGAACAAGTCTAAGGGACAACAATCTTCTATTTTTCGTTCCTTTCGTTCTGACAAATGCCAATGACAACAATCCTCCTCCAAGCCCGAGCAACCCAAGAGTACTTGGAAGCCGGCTCAGTCCTTGAATAAATTCAAGCAAAATAAGAAGCCCGCCAAAAACAAGTCGGCATGAAGGGGCAGCCCCCGATCCGGGATCGTATCTTGTAGGGGGCAGACTGTCTCTTTTTTCAGACGCCTGGTTGAAGGACGTACAGGATCCGTGGGTCCTTGAGGTGGTATCTCAGGGATACAAGATAGGTTTCAAATCTCATCCGCCAAGGGGCAGATTTCTTCTCTTGAATCTGTCTACCAGACAAGAAATGAGGGATGCCTTTCTAGGGTGCGTTCGGGATCTATCCTCCTTAGGAGTTGTTGTCCCGGTGCCTATCGAAGAAAGAGGTTTGGGGTTTTATTCAAACCTTTTTGTGGTCCCAAAGAAGAAGGGAACTGTCTGCCCAATTATGGACCTAAATTGCTTAAACAAATTTCTCAGTGTCCCTTCCTTCAAGATGGAGACAATAAGGTCCATTCTTCCTTTGATTCAGGAAGGCCAGTTTATGACCACTATAGATATGAAGGACTCTTACCTTCATGTTCCAATCCACAGGGACCACTTTCAGTTCCTGAGGTTTGCATTCCTGGACCAGCACTTCCAGTTCATTGCCCTTCCGTTTGGCCTAGCTACTTCTCCAAGAATCTTTACAAAGGTTCTGGGGGCTCTTCTAGCCGTTGCCAGAACTCAGGGTATTGCAATAGCCCCGTACATGGACGATATTCTGGTGCAAGCACCATCCTTTCGTCTTGCTGAAGAATTCTCTGAGTCTCCTCTCAGTCTTCTTCAATCACATGGATGGAAGATAAACTTGGGAAAGAGTTCTCTTATCCCAAGTACCAGGGTGGAATTCCTGGATACTATAATAGACTCCATATCCATGAGGATATTTCTAACAGACCAGAGACGGTGCAAGCTAACTTTGGCATGTCTTGCCCTCCAGACCTCCTTGAGTCCCTCTGTGGCTCAGTGTATGGAGGTGATTGGTCTCATGGTGTCCTGCATGGACATAATTCCTTTTGCCAGGTTCCATTTCAGACCTTTACAACTGTACATACTGAGGCAGTGGAACGGCTATCATTCAGATTTGTCTCCAACAGATTGTATTAGACAGCCGGTCGAGAGAATTGCTCTCTTGGTGAGTCTGTTCAGATCATCTCTCCCGAGGGACATGCTTCTTAAGACCATCCTGGGAGATTGTGACTACAGATGCAAGCCTATCCGGATGGGGAGCTGTTTGGGATGCCAGGAAGGCACAGGGGTTGTGGTCTCAGGATGTGGACTCAGGAGTCGTCCTCCCTCCCGATCAATATTTTGGAACTACGGGCAGTCTTCAAGGCCTTGAAGGCCTGGTCACTTCTAGGTTCGTCCCAGTTTATCAGATTCCAATCAGACAATATAACCCCGGTGGCTTACATCAACCCTCAGGGGGGAACGAGTTCCTTGGCGATAAAGGAAGCATGTCAGATTCTGGAGTGGGCGGAGGCCCACAGCTGTTCACTGTGAGCGATCCACATTCCGAATATGGACAACTGGGATGCAGATTTTCTCAGCAGGCAATCCTTCCATCCAGGGGAATGATCTCTCCATCCCGAGGTGTTTGCAGATGTATACAACAAGTGGGGGATGCTGGAAATAGATCTCATGGCATCCCGTCTCAATACCAAGCTACCCAGGTACGGGTCAAGGTCGAGGGATCCCCGAGCGGCTCTAATGCACTAACAGTGCCCTGGAGGTTTAAACTCATATATCTTTTCCCTCCATTACCGCTTCTTCCTCAAGTGGTGGCCCGCATCAAGCAGGAGCGGGTATCAGTAATCCTGATTGCTCCATCGTGGCCGCGAAGGATGTGGTTTGCGGATCTAGTGGGGATGTCCTCATTTCCTCCGTGGAAGTTACCTTGTCGCAGAGGCCTGCTGATACAAGATCCATTTGTTAATCAAAATCAAGATTCTCTGAGGCTGACTGCGTGGAGATTGAACGCTTAGTCTTAGCCAAGAGAGGTTTCTCTGAGAGTGTCATTGATATTCTTATTCAAGCTTGTAAACCAGTTATTTGGCATATCTACCACAAGGTGTGGAGAACCTACTTATTCTGGTGTGAAGATCATGGCTTTTCCTGGCACAAAGTTAAGGTTGCCAGGATCTTATCTTTTCTCCAGGATGGGCTGGAGAATGGCCTTTCTGCTAGTTCCCTGAGGGGACAGATTTCAGCCCTGTCCGGTTTTATTGCACAAGAGACTGGCTGAGCTTCAGTCCTTTGTTAAGGCTCTGATTTAAGTTCCCAAAAAAGAGGGAACCTTCAGACCAATTCTAGATCTCAAGATCCTAAACCAATTCCTAAGAGTTCCATCCTTCAAGATGGAGACCATTCGGACTATTTTACCAATGATCCAGGAGGGTCAATATATGACTACCGTTGATTTAAAGGATGCGTATCTACACATTCCTATCCACAAAGATAATCACCAGTTCCTCAGGTTTGCCTTTGTGGACAGGCATTACCAGTTTGTGGCTCCTCCGTTCGGGTTGGCCACGGCGCCAAGAATCTTCACAAAAGTGCTAGGGTCCCTGCTGGCGGTCCTAAGGCCGCGGGGCATTGCAGTGGCGCCTTATCTAGACGACATCCTAATTCAAGCGTCGACTTTCCAACTAGCCAAGTCTCACACGGACTTAGTGTTGGCCTTTCTAAGATCTCATGGGTGGAAGGTGAACGTGAAAAAGAGTTCTCTTATTCCTCTCACAAGAGTTCCATTCCTGGGAACTCTGATAGATTCGGTGGACATGAAAATATTTCTGACGGAGGTCAGGAAATCAAAGATTTTCACCACCTGCCGAGCTCTTCATTCCATTCCACGGCCGTCAGTGGCTCAGTGTATGGAGGTAATCGGACTTATGGTAGCGGCAATGGACATAGTTCCATTTGCTCGTTTTCATCTCAGACCACTGCATTTATGCATGCTCAAACAGTGGAATGGGGGTTATGCAGATTTATCTCCTCAGATAAATCTGGATCAAGAGACCAGAGACTCTCTTCTTTGGTGGTTGTCACAGGATCACCTGTCCAGGGGAATGTGTTTCCGCAGGCCAGCGTGGGTTATTGTGACGACGGACGCCAGCCTACTGGGCTGGGGTGCAGTCTGGAATTCCCTAAAAGCACAGGGTTTGTGGACTCAGGAGGAGGCCCTCCTACCGATAAATATTCTTGAATTAAGAGCGATATTCAATGCTCTTCAGGCGTGGCCTCAGCTGGCTTCGGCCGGATTCATCAGGTTTCAGTAGGACAATATCACGACTGTAGCTTATATCAATCATCAGGGGGGAACAAGGAGTTCCTTGGCGATGATAGAAGTTTCCAGGATAATCCGATGGGCAGAGACTCACTCTTGCCATCTATCAGCGATCTATATCCCAAGGGTAGAGAACTGGGCGTCAGACTTTTCATCTTCCTTGTTACGGATCCTGGTCCAGGGATCCTCAGGCAGTACTGATAGATGCTCTAGCAGTACCCTGGTCGTTCAACCTGGCTTATGTGTTTCCACCATTTCCTCTCCTTCCCCATTTGATTTCCAGAATCAAACAGGAGAGAGCTTCGGTGATTTTGATAGCACCTGCGTGGCCACGCAGGACTTGGTATGCAGACCTGGTGGACATGTCATCTCTACCACCATGGACTCTGCCACTGCGACGTGACCTTCTAATTCAAGGTCCGTTCAAGTATCCACTTTCTCTGCAACTGACTGCTTGGAGATTGAACGCTTGATTTTATCAAAGCGGGGTTTCTCTGAGTCGGTCATAGATACCTTGATTCAGGCTCGAAAGCCTGTCACCAGGAAAATCTATCATAAGATATGGCGTAAATATCTTTTTTGGTGCGAATCCAAAGGAGTGGAGTAAGATCAGGATTCCTAGGATTTTGTCCTTTCTTCAAGAAGGATTGGAAAAAGGATTGTCAGCTAGTTCCCTAAAGGGACAGATATCTGCTTTGTCTATCCTATTGCACAAGCGTCTGGCTGATGTCCCAGACGTTCGGGCTTTTTGTCAGGCTTTAGTTAAAATCAAGCCTGTGTTTAAACCTGTTACTCCGCCATGGAGTCTAAATTTAGTTCTTAAAGTTCTTCAGGGGGTTCCGTTTGAACCCATGCATTCCATAGATATTAAGCTTCTATCTTGGAAAGTTCTGTTTCTAGTTGCTATCTCTTCAGCTCGAAGAGTTTCTGAACTATCTGCATTACAATGCGACTCGCCTTATCTTGTTTTCCATGCTAAGGTGGTTTTGCGTACCAAACCTGTGTTCCTTCCTAAGGTTGTTTCTAACAGGAATATCAATCAGGAAATTGTTGTTCCTTCTCTGTGTCCTAATCCTTCTTCTAAGAAGGAACGTCTATTGCACAACTTGGACGTGGTTCGTGCCTTAAAGTTTTATTTGCAGGCAACCAAAGATTTTCGCCAATCATCTTCTTTGTTTGTTGTCTATGCTGGAAAGCATAGAGGTCAAAAGGCTACGGCTACCTCTCTTTCCTTTTGGCTGAAAAGCATCATCCGTTTGGCTTATGAGACTGCTGGACAGCAGCCTCCTGACAGAATTACAGCTCACTCCACTAGAGCGGTGGCTTCCACATGGGCTTTTAAACATGATGCTTCTGTTGAATAGATTTGTAAGGCTGTGACTTGGTCTTCGCTTCATACCTTTTCCAAATTTTACTAATTTGATACTTCTTCGGAGGCTATTTTTGGGAGAAAGGTTTTGCAAGCAGTGGTGCCTTCCGTTTAGGTTCCTGTCTTGTCCCTCCCTTCATCCGTGTCCTAAAGCTTTGGTATTGGTATCCCACAAGTTAGAATGAATCCGTGGACTCGGTACATCTTGCAAAAGAAAACAAAATTTATGCTTACCTGATAAATTTCTTTCTTTTGCGAAGTACCGAGTCCACGGCCCGCCCTGTCTATTCAAGACAGATAGTATTTTTTTATGTAAACTTCAGTCACCTCTGCAACTTATAGTTTCTCCTTTTCTTCCTTGGCCTTCAGTCGAATGACTGGGGAGTGGAGTTAAGGGGGGAGCTATATAGACAGCTCTGCTGTGGTGCTCTCTTTGTTACTTCCTGTCAGGAAGGACAATATCCCACAAGTTAGGATGAATCCGTGGACTCGGTACATTGCAAAAGAAAGAAATTTATCAGGTAAGCATAAATTTTGTTTTTTAGATATCAATCAGGAGATTATAGCCAATCTCCTTGCCCTAATCCAAAGACTTTATTTGATTGTCTCTTACGTAATGTAGATATTGTGAGAGCACTTGAATTATATTTTAAAATTACAAAGGTTTTTAGACAAACCTTTTAACTTGTTTGTCCTTTGGTCCACGTAAAGGTTTAAGAGCCACAACAATTTCTTGAGTTTTTTTTTTTTTCAAAATTAAACTTTAATGATTCAGATAGAGCATGCAATTTTTTTTTTTTTTTTTTTTTAAACAAGCTTTATTGGAAGTCAACAGCGATACAATTTAGTGAACGACACACAAATCAGGGATAAAAATTATAAGATACGGTACATAACGTCAAGGTTATACTTTACGCAATCTCTCTTTCAGGGTGAACCCCCTGTGCCACGGATCATCCTACTTGGGGTTATTGTCCATTAAGTCTGTATTGGGATGCCGCTCTTGAGGCATCTCTCGCTGTGCTGATTTGCATAGACCAAAAATTATCCTATCATCACAGTGGCTAGTGTATCTAAGGTTAGGTTATACAGATTCCAATAAGCATAACATCATTCAATAAAACAACTACAACATTTGTATGTGCAATTGATTCAAACTCTTTAAACCACACCTACTATGTGGCGATGAAGGGAGGGGAGGAAAATAGGAGAGGAGGATGGAGTGGGAGATGAGAGATAGGATGGCAGGTTAGAGGAGAAGGGGGGGGGGAAGAGTAATGGAGGCCTGGCCTGGGAGGTCCCGCTCTATGTTTTGTATTTCCTCCACTGGAGCTTAGTCTCCAGTTATGGCGGGGGCTTTAAGTAGGGTCTCCCAATAGAACTGGACATTATGGAAAAAGGATAAATTACCATTGCTATAGTAAGAATATTCTTCCGCCGCTAAGAGTTCTGAGGTGTGTGTGAGCCATTCCTGTATTGTGGGAGTGCGTGCAGATTTCCAGTTACGGGCAATAAGTGCCTTTGCACTATTTAGGCTAATTTGTGTTAGTTTCCATTTAATTTTACAAACTTTATCAGGTTTATGATTTAGGAGGGCTATAGAGGGCGAAAGGTGAAATGTTGCTCCCAATAGTTCCCTAAGGAGCTGCTCCACTCCCCTCCAAAAGGGAGATATCGAGCGGCATTGCCACCAGATATGTGCCATCGTCCCATTAGACCCGCACCCCCTCCAACAAGTGGCACCCGCTCCTGGGTAGATCTTTTTAAGTCTTTCCGGTGTGAGATACCAGCGGAACAACACCTTATGGTTAAGCTCTAGGGATCTTGGTATGGATGAGGACTTGGCGGTGTAGTGTAATATATCTTGCCAATGTTCCTCAGGGATCTCCGCTCCCAGCTCCTCCTGCCAATGTAGTTTATAAGGAGAGGACGTGGGGGTCTGTGCTGCATCTAGCATTTTTTTGGCCTTTGATAGAGAGCCACGGGGGGTCGTACCAGATAGGCATAGCGTTTCAAAGTGGGTCAAATCTCTGAGTAGGCTATCCCTATGGGGTGAGATTTTCAATAGGTGTGTGAGCTGTGCATATTTGAGCCACCCAGAGAAAGCACCTCCTGCCAAGTCAGCCAGCTTGGAGCGGGTTTTTAATGCGTGGTTAAAAACCAGATTAGTAAACGGTATTGTGCGCTCCAGGCCAGTAGGATTAGGTCTTTCGGCCAGTAACCCTCCCGTGAATTCAGCGTTATAAGAGATTGGAGACATTGGGGAGATGAGGGACGAGATGCCCTTTATTTTAGCTCGAATCCCATCCCATGTTTTGAATAGGTGGTTGTATAGTGGGGATAGTCTTGCTAGGGGGGGTCTAGCCGAATGCTTGACCCAACTAAGGGGACCAATATTCGGAGATTTTAATAAGAAAGAGTCTATAGTTGTCCATGCTTTGGAATTAGCCGGGTTATGCCATTCAATGATTCTCTGCAGAACTACGGCCCTATGGTATGACAACACCGACGGCACTCCTAGCCCTCCTGCGCCCAGCGGGGCTGTAATAATTTTCTTGCTAATACGTGGTTTAATGTTACCCCATATAAAAGAGTTTATTATTGACTGTAGTTGATTGATATATGTGTTCGGGAGGTGGATAGGTACAGTCTGCATAACATAAAGCAGTTGTGGGAGGGCCGTCATCTTTACTGCTTGCATCCTACCCCACCACGAGAGTGGTCTGTGCTGCCAACCGTCGAGTTCCTTTTTGAGCCTATGCATGAGGGGTATATAGTTGTGCTTAAATAGTTTGCTACTCCCCGGCGTGAGCTGGATTCCTAAGTATTTAAGTTTGTCTAAATTTAGTTTATATGGGCAGTGAGTCCTTAAGGCCTCAAAGGATTGCTTTTTCATATTAATATTTAGGATTTCAGATTTTTGTGCATTTATATGAAAATTGGAGTGGGCGCTAAATCGGTTGAATTCCTCTAATAAATAGGTGATGGAAGTGGAGGGGGAAGTTAACAGAATAAGGACATCGTCCGCGTAGAGGGTTATTTTGAAAGAGTTGGGACCTAAGGTTATACCAGTGATATTGTGGTTCTGTCTGATGTGTGCCGCGAGCACCTCCATGGAGATAGCAAAGAGGAGCGGGGACAGGGGGCAGCCCTGCCTAGTCCCATTCCCAATGCTAAAGCTATCTGACAGAACACCGTTAGCTTTAATTTTCGCTGAGGGTTGTGTGTAAAGGCTAAAAATTCTATGGGTCATCAGGTCTCCGATACCGAAGGCGGACAGGCACGAGTGTAAGAAGTTCCAGTCCAGCCGGTCGAAGGCTTTCTCAGCATCTGTCGATATTAATATCGATGGGATCTTCGACCGGCTGGCATGCTCTAAGAGTTGGATTACCCTGATGGTATTGTCCTGTGCTTCTCTCCCGGGATAAACCCCGTTTGATCCACATGGATAATTTGAGGGAGAATGGAGTTTAAGCGGGTTGCCAAAATTTTTGCATAAATCTTGACGTCGGAGTTGAGCAGGGATATAGGTCTATAATTTTCCACTTTCTGGGGGTCTCTCTCCGCCTTCGGCAAAACTATAACGTGAGCCTCTAAGCTGCTCCTGGGCCAGGGTGTCTTATCATCTATCGCTCTGAACATGGAAGTAAGGTGCGGGGCCAGGAGTTGCCTGTAGTTTTTATAGTATAGGTTTGTGAACCCGTCGGGTCCTGGGCTCTTGCGCAGGGGGAGGGATTTTATAGCTAGGAGGACTTCTTGGAGGGTAATAGGGGCCTCTAGTTTCTGGGATAGCTCTGCAGTGAGGGCCGGGAGTGCAGCTTCAGCTATATACCTCTCTCGCTCTTGAAGATTAGCCGCCAATGGTGGTTTCGGCAGGTTATATAGTGTATTATAAAACTTTCTAAATTCTTCTACAATATGGTGGCTGCTGAGAGCCTGGCGGCCCGAAGAGTCGACTATGCTATGTACATATGAGTTCAGCTTCTGTTCCTTAAGGTTTTTTGCTAGGGTCGGGCCTATCTTGTTTGAGTTGGCCAGATACATTTTCTTGAGGTATAACGCTTTGGATTGGGCTTCTCTGAATATTAACCTATTTAAGTCATTCCTTGCCTGCCTTAACTTATCTGCTATGACTTTATCTAGAGGGGAGTTTTTGTGGGTCTGTTCTAATTCGCGAATATTTTGGGTCATTAAGTAATAGGTCTTGCGGTATTGTTTGGTGAGGGCCGCCTTGCGTTTTATCATTTCCCCTCTGATGACACATTTGTGGGCCTCCCATAGAGTGTGCGGTGATATGTCTGGCGTATTATTGAGTTCAAAATAAACTTTTATCATCTCCGCTACGCTTTTAGAGAAGATTGGGTGTTTTAACAGGGATTCATCGAGCCGCCATGAGTAAGGGGTCAACGGTCGTTCAGACCATTTCAAAGTAGCCGACACTGCGGCGTGGTCGGACCAACTCGTTGGTTCGATGTCCGCCTCCTGTACTAAGCAATAGTTAATTTGATCTACAAATACATAGTCTATGCGTGAGTAGCATTGGTGCGGGTTGGAAAAGAAGGTGTAGTTCCGCTGGCCCGGGTGTTTGGCCCTCCACACATCAATCAGGGTGAGCTTATGTGCCCACGTTCTAAGGTCCTGTAGGGTTTTTATGGGGATACTGCCTCGACCCAGGGAGCAATCAATACCCGGCTCGAGTGCAACATTTAGGTCACCAGCTAATATTAAGGCACCTTTCTGTACCTGAAGGATTTTAGTCGTAACTCTTTTAAAAAATTGTGCTTGTTTCAAATTTGGGGCATAGACATTGACCATCGTAACTGGTCGACTATAAAGGAGGCCGATAAGGATAATCCATCTTCCCCCTGGATCCGTTTCCATGGTTGTAAGTTGAAACGGCAGTGTCCTATGAAACAAGATTCCCACCCCCCCTCGTTTGGCTGTATGTGATGCAAAATATGCGGTGGGGTAGTCCTTGTTGGTAAATTTAGGGGAGTTATCTCTAGAAAAGTGGGTCTCTTGGACAAAGACCAGGTCAGCCTTAGATTTTTTAAAACATGAGAGAGCAACTGACCGCTTTGTGGGTGAATTTAGCCCCTTCGCATTCTGAGATACTAATTTAATATGGTGTTGTCCCGCGTGGGGGGACTTCTGGTTCAGCAACGGAGCCATACTGGACTACTAGTGGGGTGGGGGGGATAGATGTTAATCTGCCATGGGAGACTCCATATGAGGGTAGCACCTAAATGTGTTTGCGGTGTAGTGTGGTGGACTATTACCTGAGGGTGAACTGACGTGTAGCATTTACGGCCCCTGCCAGGCCTCGGGTAGTGGGGGGAAGTAGGAGGATGCGATGAGAGTAGGGTGGAGAGGGCAATTCTGTAATGGTAAAGAGCACATGTTAATAAAACAGAATATACAAAAATTAACACAAAAACTTGAACACAAACATGAAGCATTATTCGCCTCTGTCTACTTAACTAAGGGAAGGGGGTATAAGTGGCTGCTACTACTTGTGGTAGCAGGTCGGCAGCAGAACATTAAATCCTGGAGTTTGACATTCTGGGGTTGCTAAACGGTGCAAGGCAGTCTAAACACACTAACAGCCTTAGCAGCGGTCCATAGGGGAGTGCAAGGCGTGAGGTAACAAGAAATAAAAGAAAAAGAGAGCAATACTTATACATTACTATGTTCCATAGTCTGTGGTGAAATGGATTAACCAACACAAGTTCCTGCATGCTCCTTATCCATGCCCACAGGGGGGCAAGGGAAGTAGTCGCCCAAGGCCGGAAAGTCTCATATAGTGAGGTGATCTGCTGGAAGGCAGTTCCATAGTTCAGGTAGGTTCCCCTTGGTCAACAGAATTCTTAGCTGTGGGTCTCCGTTTCTTTCTTTGGGGGACCTGAGTCCACTCCTGTCTCTGTGAGTTTGGTGTGCGCTGGTCTCCGGGAGCCTCTTTCAGGTCAGGAGGCTTGGGTTGTGATATCTTTAAGAGTGAGCAGAAATCCTCCAGGTCCTCAGGGGTTCTATAAACAGCAGTCAAATTGTCTCTAATTACTTTTAGATTAAAGGGGAATCCCCATCTATAAGGGATGCCAAGGTCTCTTAGGTGCAAGGTGAGGTATCTAGCCTCCCGCCTTTTGCTTAGGGTCATTTGGCTGAGGTCTGCATAGAATTGAAGGGCACATCCATTGTGTGTGATGGGAGATTTTTTCCGGGCCGCTGAGAGGATATTCTCCTTGTCCCTGAAACTGGTAAACTTGATAACAATGTCTCTCGGGGGGGCAGTGTCTTTCGGGGGGGGTCTCAGAGCTCTGTGATATCTATCCAGGGGGTAGTCCACCGCTTCTTCATTATCCATCAGTTTGTTGAATAATGTTTGTAGGTATGGTAGGAGTTCCGGGGTCTTGATGTTTTCGGAGACCCCCCTGATTCTGATATTTTGGCGCCTCCCCCTGTTGTCCAGGTCTTCAACCTCGTCCTGTAGTTGAGTTATGATAGTAGAGTGATGGGACATTTGGCGGGACTGGAGGTCGAGGATTCTGTCAGTTTGTTCTGCATCTTCTTCAATTTGTGCTATCCTGGAACCTATTTCACTTATTTCCCTCTTAACCTCGGATAGGCTGGATTTTATCATTAAGCTAACTTGCCCTATAAACTTATTGAAGTCCTCTTTGGAGGGCAGAGTTTGCAAGTCCGCCTTAGTTAGCATTGTGTCTGGGCTCTCCTCTGGATCAGAGTTGTGGGTTGGGGGTGGCATTTTCGCCGTATTGTCAGCTTGCTCAGTAGCCGCTGCTTCCGCAGCTTTGAAAAAACTGTGTACAGTGGAGGCCGTAGAGGTGTTACCCTTTCCCGCCTTGTCCGCTCTGGGTAGTCTTTTAGATGACATGATAGGCCTTAGTGGGTGTCCCTTATTCAAATTTTGCTGCAGTGACAGTGTGTGGAAAAGTTAGGGGGGATCCCCTGTATCAAGTCGTGCGCCCCTCAATATAAATGGCAAGTTCAATTATAGGGCTGATATAAGAAAATATTCAGATGCCCGCTCCTTTATGAGGCACTGAGACAAGGAGAACCGCACATGCCCAACAAACAGATGCCTTATTATTTACCTTGTGGAGGCGCCCCGCATCTAGTACTGCTCTGCTTTAGCCCTGCGTTGTAATCTGGGCCGTTAATGTTGCTGCTCAGAGGAAACCCCCCTTTTCAGACCCGGTGTGCATAGCGATGGCGCAGCCCCGGGGCAGAGAGGGCCCAATGTATTATACGTGTGATAGGATTCAGATCCCCTCTTACCCCTCAGACTCGTTCCGTATAGTGATTCGGTCACCGGTCCCACATCTGCGGTCCTCCGCCAACCGTGATATGGTGAAAAGAGGGGACGTGTACAGTATACTCCCTATGGCCCAGGTGACATGGCCATGCGCCTCAGTGAAAGTCCTTGGTAGGCCTCAGGGGAGCCGCGTGGGTCCGCAGTTTGCTGTATCCGGCCTAGCACGCACCGGAGCTTTAGCAAAGGTCGCCAAAAGTGTCACATGCCCCTAGAAATCAGGTGCGGGTATTTGTAGCTCCCGGGTCTCAAAGCTGTGGTGCTGGTAAGATGATTTCGCCGACCACACTTCGGAGCTCTAAACACCTGCGACCATCTTGGGCACAGGCTAGCTCCGCCCCCCCAATTTCTTGAGTTTTTTGGCTAAATCTCTTGATTATCAAGGTTTGCTTGTAGGTGGGATAGTCTTTTCCAAATCTAATTATTGCCCTTTTTTTCTAGATCAGTTTATTCTTCTTGGATTTTGAAGAATGATGATTATATTGAATTAATTTGCAAGGCAGCAACATACCTTCTTTAAATTCTACCATTTTGTTGTGTTTTGTAGGAAACTCCTTCAGGCAGCAGTGACTGGTAATTAGGTGCCTGCCTTAAAAACTTTTTGTCCCACCCAATTATTTGTGGACTCTACAGCTTGGGTATTAGTTAACACAAGTAATGGCTCATGGACTCTCACCACCTTATAAAAGAAAACAAAATGTATGTTTACCTGTTAAATCAATTTCTTTCATGGTGGTGAGAGTCCACAAGACCTTCCCACTTTCATGTTTTACTTAAAAATAATTTAGGCAGCAGTTCTAGTTTGCACCTCATTTTCCCTACATTCTTACCTTTCTGCGTCTCCTTTCTTAGCTATACGTCAGACTAGAATAAAAGGGATTAAACCTCTTAGAGCTTTCGAAATCCAGCAGTTGAATCCCAGTAGTAATGGCTCATGGACTCTCACCAGCATGAAAAAAATAATTTATCAGGTAAGCATACATTTTGTTATTTACAAGGCGTTTTCTGTCCCTTTAAGCCCTGTTCAAATGGTAACTGATTTAAAATATGAATATTGAACAAAATAAAAATTATTAGTAGTACCCTTGTCATTATAACAATAATACTAATATTGTAATCCTCTTCATTTTTATGATTGCAGCATGCGTTGGTGCCCATCGTGCAGGAATATCCAACAGATTGAGTTATTTGAATTATGATGGACCAGCTGATCTGAGAACTTGCATAAAAGGTTTTTAAGATTTCATAAATTTTGTATAACCTTATTTTAATAGAAACTATGCTATATATTATTAGAGATACTTTACAGTAATACAGAATATATTGCATTAGTAAATATCCAAATATTTTGGGTCAGTAGTAAAAATAAGATAAAAGTATACATCCATTCTCATATAACTGCATGTAATAGACACTACTATAAATATTAACATGCACAGATACTGATATAAAAATCCAGTATAAAACCTTTTAAAAACTTACTTAGAAGCTCCCAATTTAGCACGGTTAACGAGGTTAGGCTGGGACACCCAGTGAAAGGTGCTGGAAGTAGACCCTCTTTCTCCCTTGCATATAAAAGACCCATTATACAAATAGAAGCAATCTGAATTCTGTGTACATCAGTATACATCTAAAACAATCGGCTAGATTACGAGTTTTGCGATATGAGTGAAAAAGCAGCGTTAAGGCTCTTTTTCACTACCAAGATGGCGTCCCTTGAATTAGAATTTTATCAGTCAATTGGAATTAATGGTGAAAAAATCCTATTGGCTGATGCAATCAGCCAATAGGATTAAGCTCGCATTCTATTGGCTGTTCCAATCAGCCAATAGAATGCAAGATCAATTCTATTTGCTGATTGCATCAGCCAATAGGATTTTTTCACCTTTAATTCCGATTGGCTGATAGAATTCTATCAGCCAATTGGAATTCAAGGGACGCCATCTTGGATGACGTCATTTAAAGGAGAATTCATTGTTCAAGAAGACGTCGATTGAAGAGGATGCTCTGCGCCAGATGTCTTGAAGATGGACCCGCTCTGCGCCGGATGGATGAAGATAGAAGATGCCATCTGGATGAAGACTTCTGCCGCTTCGTTGAGGACTTCTGCTGGCTTCGTTGAGGATGGATGTTGGGTCTTCAAAAACTGTAAGTAGATCTTCGGGGGTTAGTGTTAGGCTTTTTTGAGGGTTTATTGGGTGGGTTTTATTTTTAGATTAGGATTTGGGCAGAAAAACAGCTAAATGCCCTTTAAGGGCAATGCCCATCCAAATGCCCTTTTTGGGGCAATGGGGAGCTTAGGTTTTTTAGTTAGGATTTTATTTGGGGGGGGTTGTGTGGGTGGTGAGTTTTACTGTTGGGGGGTTGTTTGTTTTTACCTTTTACAGGTAAAAGAGCTGATTTCTTTGGGGCAATGCCCAGCAAAAGGCCCTTTTAAGGGCCATTGGCAGTTTATTGTAGGCTAGAGGGTTTTTTATTTTGATAGGGCTATTAGATTAGGTGTTATTAGTTTAAATATCTGATAATTTCTTTTTTATTTTGTGTAATTTAGTGGGTTGTTTTTTTTGTAATTTAGTTAATTGTATTTAATTTATGTAATTGATTTAACTGTAGTGTAAGGTTAGGTGTTGGTGTAAGACAGGTTAGGTTGTATTTTACAGGTAAATTTGTATTTATTTTAGCTAGGTAATTAGTAAATAGTTAATAACTATTAGTAACTATTCTACCTAGTTAAAATATATACAAACTTGTCTGTGAAATAAAAAAAAAATCTAAGCTATATACAACATAACTATTAGTTATATTGTAGCTAGCTTAGGGTTTATTTTACAGGTAAGTATTTAGTTTTAAATTATTTAGATTTATTTTAATTACATTAAAGTTAGTGGGTGTTAGGGTTAGACTTAGGGTTAGGTTTAGGGGTTAATCAATTTAGTATAGTGGCGGCGACGTTGGGGGTGGCAGATTAGGGGTTAATAAGTGTAGGTAGCTTGCGGCGACATTGTGGGCGGGAGATTAAGGGTTAATAACATTATGTAGGTGGCGGCTACATTGGGGGCGGGAGATTAGGGATTAATAAATATAATGTAGGTGGCGGCGACGTTGGGGCAGCAGATTAGGGGTTAATAACATTATGTAGGTGTCAGCGGCAGCAGATTAGGGTATAAATAAATATAATGTAGGTAGCGGCGATGTCGGGGACGGCAGATTAGGGGTTAATAAATATAATGTAGGTGGCGGCGACGTTGGGGGCAGCAGATTAGGGGTTAATAACATTATGTAGGTGTCGGCAATGTTGGGGGCAGCAGATTAGGGTATAAATAAATATAATGTAGGTGGCGGCGACGTTGGGGCAGCAGATTAGGGGTTAATAACATTATGTAGGTGTTGGCGATGTTGGGGGCAGCAGATTAGGGGTTAATAAATATAATGTAGGTGGTGGCGATGTCGGGGGCGGCAGATTAGGGGTCTTTAGACTCTGGGTTTATGTTATGTTTAGTGGTTAATATATTTATTTAGTGTTAGTGATGTGGGGGGCCAGAGGTTTAGGGGTTAATAACTTTAGTATAGTGGCGACGTTGGGGGTGGCAGATTAGGGGTTAATAAATGTATGCAGGTTGCAGGGACATTGGGCGCGGCAGATTAGGGGTTAATAAGTGTAGGTAGGTGGTGACGATGTCGGGGGTGGCAGATTAGGGGTTAATAAGTGTATTGTAGGTGTCGGCGATGTCGGGGGCGGCAGATTAGGGGTGTTTAGACTCGGGGTTTATGTTAGGGTGTTAGGTGTAAACATAAATTTTCTTTCCCCATAGGAATCAATGGGGCTGCGTTACGGAGCTTTACACTGCTTTATTGCAGGTGTAAGGCTTTTTTTCAGCTGGCTCTCCTCATTGATGTCTATGTGGAAATCGTGCACGAGCACGTTAAACCAGCTTACCGCAGCACTGGTATTGGAGTGCGGTATGGAGCTCAATTTTGCGCTACGCTCACTTCTTGCCTGCTAACGCCGGGTTTTTGTAAACCTGTAATACCAGCGCTGTAGGGAGGTGAGCGGTGACAATAACTTGCAAGTTAGTACTGAGCAGCTCGTACCACAAAACTCGTAATCTAGCCGATAGTTATTTAAAAATATGCAAAATTATAAATTTTTGCAAAAATCTCCCCAGATGGGCTATATAAATGGATCATCTACACATGTATACTAAGAAAAATCTAGTGTACAATGTCCCTTTAAGTTTTTATGCATTGTCATTCCAGCTTGTTTTTCTTAAGTCTTAGGTCTAGATTATGAGTAGAGCGCAATATTGCGTATACTTGAGCGCGATATTTGCCACTTTACGAGTGCGCGTTAAGATATTGGGGCCCATTTATCAAGCTCCGAACGGAGCTTGTGGGCCCGTGTTTCTGGCGAGTCTTCAGACTCGCCAGAAACACCAGTTAAGAAGCTGCTCCATAACCCTGTCCGCCTGCTCTGATGAGGCCGACAGGAATCGCCGGAAATCAACCCGATAGAGTACGATCGGGTTGATTGACACCTCCCTGATTGGCCGCGAGTCAGCAGGGGGCGGTGCTGCACCAGCAGTTCTTGTAAGCTGCTGGTGCAATGTTAAATGCGGAGAGCGTATTGCTCTCCGCATTCAGCGATGTCTTGCGGACCTGATCCGCACTGTCGGATCAGGTCTGCAAGACCTTTGATAAATAGGCCCCAGTGTCTCACTTGTAATCTAGCCCTTAATAGGATATTCTAGCAAAAATAATATGCTCTATTGAGTTACAGAATTTCAGCTTAGTTTTATTTGTCCCTTTGTTACTATTTGTTAACTCCCACAAAGGGGGTACACACATAACTAAAGTCCTTCTTGGGAGCTGCAACACTTCTTGCAAGTTAATAAGGAGTGAAATACTCGTGTAACTGCCTATTACTAGCTGTCTAGCTGTCTCCTGTGTAGGAACAGCAATGTGTTCCTGAGTGAGACTTTAACCCTTTTACGGCTGTTAAATGCAATAATAAAGGAAGACTAATAGAAAACTGCGTAATCTAATGCCCCTTTAATTTGGAAAGTCAAATCCAAAATACATTGATGAAGCCATGTTGATGTTTTTACAGATAAACCTGGAGATATTTATATCAAAAGTCTTTATGCACTCAAAGACTAGGATCCTGGAATAGTGCCTTTTTAACCTGGCCATTTCCACTGTCCTTTAAATGTGTGCTCCTGTGCATTGGACATAAGCCTATACAAATGTAATATAGAGGAACATGCCTTTAAAGTCCATGAATAAAGCAGTGTAGCAAGCAATATATGGAGCAGTGTTAACAAGGTTTTAGAATTCTAGTCTCTATCACAATATTTGCTCATTAGGTGATTTTTAAGTGTGGCAGACAGTTTGTATTTCTTATGATTTAGATTAAAGACTAAAAACATACCTCTAATACCTTTTATGCTCGGCATATACTCAAGAAGATCTGCGATCAAATGTTTGCCCTCATCTACTTCTTTATGCCTAGACAGACTTCAGAATAAATATATTTGTCCAGCAACAGGTTTTTGCTACCTGTATGCCTGAATAACCTCGAATGAGAAGCATGTGTCTAGTGATTTGTTCATGCCAGATCAGATGTGTGTCTCTAGCAACCCCTTTATGCCACCTGTATTCTCAAACTGACCTCCAATCACATGCACAACCCATGGTCTGTTTTATGATGGCTAAATGCTCAAACAGACCTCAGATCAGATACGTGTGTCCAGCAACATTAAATCTCTCTGTCCTCTTAACCTATTGCCTGCTTCTTTTATCCATGTGTGGTTCTCTGCTTCATATGTCAGTACAGTGTCAGGGAGTAGAGGAAGGGAGTGCAGTGCCTGGCTGCATTAGGACACAGAAGGAACTGGTGATCACAAGGAAGGATGAGGTGGGTTTGCACCACATTTCACTCCTCCATGTTATCACCTAGAGCCTACACAGCTGTGGGCCTTTTTCCTGGGCCCTGGGCAATTGAACATGTCTATTGTAGGAGTTCAGCTATGTACGTTTCTTTCATGTAATTAACAAGAGTCCATGAGCTAGTGACGTATGGGATATACATTCCTACCAGGAGGGGCAAAGTTTCCCAAACCTTAAAATGCCTATAAATACACCCCTCACCACACCCACAAATCAGTTTTACAAACTTTGCCTCCAAGGGAGGTGGTGAAGTAAGTTTGTGCTAGATTCTACGTTGATATGCGCTCCGCAGCAAGTTGGAGCCCGGTTTTCCTCTCAGCGTGCAGTGAATGTCAGAGGGATGTGAAGAGAGTATTGCCTATTGAATGCAGTGATCTCCTTCTACGGGGTCTATTTCATAAGGTTCTCTGTTATCGGTCGTAGAGATTCATCTCTTACCTCCCTTTTCAGATCGACGATATACTCTTATATTTACCATTTCCTCTACTGATTCTCGTTTCAGTACTGGTTTGGCTTTCTACAAACATGTAGATGAGTGTCCTGGGGTAAGTAAGTCTTATTTTCTGTGACACTCTAAGCTATGGTTGGGCACTTTATTTATAAAGTTCTAAATATATGTATTCAAACATTTATTTGCCTTGACTCAGAATGTTCAACTTTCCTTATTTCCAGACAGTCAGTTTCATATTTGGGATTATGCATTGAATTATCATATTTTTTCTTACCTCAAAAATTTGACTTTTTTCCCTGTGGGCTGTTAGGCTCGCGGGGGCTGAAAATGCTTCATTTTATTGCGTCATTCTTGGCGCGGACTTTTTTGGCGCAAAAATTCTTTTCCGTTTTCGGCGTCATACGTGTCGCCGGAAGTTGCGTCATTTTTTGACGTTATTTTGCGTCAAAGATGTCGGCGTTCCGGATGTGGCGTCATTTTTGGCGCCAAAAGCATTTAGGCGCCAAATAATGAGGGCGTCTTTTTTGGCGCTAAAAAATATGGGCGTCATTTTTGTCTCCACATTATTTAAGTCTCATTATTTATTGCTTCTGGTTGCTAGAAGCTTGTTCACTGGCATTTTTTTCCCATTCCTGAAACTGTCATTTAAGGAATTTGATCAATTTTGCTTTATATGTTGTTTTTTTTTTCTTTTACATATTGCAAGATGTTCCACGTTGCAACTGAGTCAGAAGATACTACAGGAAAATCACTGCACAGTGCTGGAGCTACCAAGCTAAGTCTGCTATAAACTTTTGGTATCTGTTTTCTCCAGCTGTTATTTGTATTGCATGTCATGTCAAACTTATTAATGCAGATAAAATTTCCTTTAGTACTGTTACATTACCTGTTGCTGTCCGTCAACATCTAATTTTCAGAGTGTTCCTGATAACATAAGAGATTTTATTTTTTAAATCCATTAAGAAGGCTATGTCTGTTATTTCTCCTTCTAGTATACATAAAAGTCTTTTAAAACTTCTCTTTTTTTCAGATGAATTTTTAAATGAACATCATCATTCTGATACTGATAATGGTTCTTCTGGTTCAGAGGTTTCTGTCTCAGAGGTTGATGCTGATAAATCTTTGTATTTGTTCAAGATGGAATTTATTCGTTCTTTACTTAAAGAAGTGTTATTTGCATTAGAAATAGAGGATTCTGGTCCTCTTGATACTAAATGTAAACGTTTAAATAAGGTTTTTAAATCTCCTGTAGTTATTCCAGAAGTGTTTTATCTCCCTGATGCTATTTCTGAAGTAATTTCCAGGGAATGGAATAATTTGGGTAATTTATTTACTCCTTCTAGACGTTTAAGCAAATTATATCCTGTGCCATCTGACAGATTAGAGTTTTTTTGGGACAAAAATCCCTAAGGTTATGGGGCTGTCTCTACTCCTGCTAATGTACTACTATTCCTATGGCAGATAGTACTTCATTTAAGGATCCTTTAGATAGGAAAATTGAATCTTTTCTAAGAAAAGCTTACTTATGTTCAGGTAATCTTCTTAGACCTGCTATATTTTTAGCGGATGTTGCTGCAGCTTCAACTTTTTGGTTAGAAGCTTTAGCGCAACAAGTAACAGATCATAATTTTATAGCATTATTATTATTCTATAACATGCTAATAATTTTATTGGTGATACCATCTTTTGATATCATTAGAGTTGATGTCAGGTATATGTCTCTAGCTATTTTAGCTAGAAAAGCTTTATGGATTAAACTTGGAATGCTGACATGTCTTCTAAGTCAACTTTGCTTTCCCTTTCTTTCCAGGGTAAATAATCATTTCGTTCCTTTCCTCACAACAAGGAACAAAAGCCTGATCCTTCATCCTCAGGAGCGGTATCAGTTTGGAAACTATTTCCAGTTTGGAATATATCCAAGCCTTATAGAAACCTATAGCCAGCTCCTAAGTATCTATGAAGGTGCGGCCCTTATTCCAGCTCAGCTGGTATGGGGCAGATTACGTTTTCTTCAAAGAAATTTGGATCAATTCCGTTCTTAATCTCTGGTTTCAGAAACATTGTTTCAGAAAGGTACAGAATTGGCTTCAAGTTAAGGCCTCCTGCTAAGAGATTCTTTTCTTTCCCGTGTCCCAGTTGACACAGCAAGGCTCAGCATTTCTGATATGTGTTTCAGATCTAGAGTTGGCTGGAGTATTTATGCCAGTTCCAGTTCTGGAACAGGGGCTGGGGTTTTATTTTATCTCTTCATTGTACCAAAGAAGGTCAATTCCTTCAGACCAGTTCTGGATCTATCATTATTGAATCGTTATGTTAGGATACCAACATTCAAGATGGTTACTGTAGGACTATCCTGCCTTTTGTTTAGCAAGGGCATTATATGTCTACAATAGATTTACAGGATGTGTATCTGCATATTCCGATTCATCCAGATCACTTTTAGTTTCTGAGATTCTCTTTTTAGACAAGCATTACCAGTTTTTTGGCTCTACTGTTTGGCCTAGCCTCAGTTCCAAGAATTTTTTTCAAAGGTTCTCGGTGCCCTTCTTTCTGTAATCAGAGAATAGGGTTTTGGTATTTCCTTATTTGGACGATATCTTGGTACTTGCTCAGTCTTCTCATTTTCGAAGAATCTCATACGAATCGACTTGTGTTGTTTCTTCAAGTTCATGGTTGGAGGATCAATTTACCAATCAGTTCATTGATTCCTCAGACAAGGGTAACCTTTTTAGGTTTCTAGATAAATTCAGTGTCTATGACTCTGTCCTTGTCAGACAAGAGAAGTTTAACATTGATATCAGCTTGTCAAAACCTTCAGTCACAATCATTCCCTTTGGTAGCCTTATGCATGGAAATGTTGGGTCTTAGGACTGCCGCATCAGATGCGATCTCCTTTGCTCATTTTCACATGCGACCTCTTCAGCTCTGTATGCTGAACCAATGGTGCAGGGATTACTCAAAGATATCTCAATTAATATCTTTAAACCGATTTTACGACACTCTCTGACATGGTGGACAGATCACCATCGTTTAGTTCAGGGGGCTTCTTTGTTCTTCCGACCTGGACTATAATCTCAACAGATACAAGTCTTACAGGTTGGGGAGCTGTGTGGGGGTATCTGACGGCACAAGGGGTTTGGGAATCTCAGGAGGTGAGATTTCCGATCAATATTTTGGAACTCCGTGCAATTTTCAGAGCTCTTCAGTCTTGGCCTCTTCTGAAGAGAGAGTTGTTCATTGTTTTCAGATAAGACAATGTCACAACTGTGGCATACATCAATCATCAAGGAGGGACTCACAGTCCTCTGGCTATGAAAGAAGTATCTCGAATTTTGGTTTGGGCGGAATCCAGCTCCTGTCTAATCTCTGCGGTTTATATCCCAGGTATGGACAATTGGAAAGCGGATTATCTCAGTCGCCAAACGTTGCATCCGGGCGAATGGTCTCTTCACCCAGAGGTATTTCTTCAGATTGTTCAAATGTGGGAACTTCCAGAAATAGATCTGATGGCTTCTCATCTAAACAAGAAACTTCCCAGGTATCTGTCCAGATCCCGGGATCCTCAGGCGGAGGCAGTGGATGCATTTTCACTTCCTTGGAAGTATCATCCTGCCTATATCTTTCCGCCTCTAGTTCTTCTTCCAAGAGTAATCTCCAAGATTCTGAAGGAATGCTCGTTTGTTCTGCTGGTAGCTCCGGCATGGCCTCACAGGTTTTGGTATGCGGATCCTGTCCGGATGGCCTCTTGCCAACCGTGGACTCTTCCGTTAAGACCAGACCTTTTGTCTCAAGGTCCTTTTTTTCCATCAGGATCTGAAATCCTTAAATTTAAAGGTATGGAGATTGAACGCTTGATTCTTGGTCAAAGAGGTTTCTCTGACTCTGTGATTAATACTATGTTACAGGCTCGTAAATCTGTATCCAGAGAGATATATTATAGAGTCTGGAAGACTTATGTTTCTTGGTGTCTTTCTCATCATTTTTCTTGGCATTCTTTTAGAATACCGAGAATATTACAATTTCTTCAGGATGGTTTAGATAAGGGTTTGTCCGCAAGTTCCTTGAAAGGTCAAATCTCTGCTCTTTCTGTTCTTTTTCACAGAAAGATTGCTATTCTTCCTGATATTCATTGTTTTGTACAAGCTTTGGTTCGTATAAAGCCTGTCATTAAGTCATTTTCTCCTCCTTGGAGTTTGAATTTGGTTCTGGGGGCTCTTCAAGCTCCTCCATTTGAACCTATGCATTCATTGGATATTAAATTACTTTCTTGGAAAGTTTTGTTCCTTTTGGCCATCTCTTCTGCCAGAAGAGTTTCTGAATTATCTGCTCTTTCTTGTGAGTCTCCTTTTCTGATTCTTCATCAGGATAAGGCGATGTTGCGAACTTCTTTTGAATTTTTACCTAAAGTTGTGAATTCCAACAACATTAGTAGAGAAATTGTGGTTCCTTCATTATGTCCTAATCCTAAGAATTCTAAGGAGAAATCGTTGCATTCTTTGGATGTTGTTAGAGCTTTGAAATATTATGTTGAAGCTACGAAATCTTTCTGTAAGACTTCTAGTCTATTTGTTATCTTTTCCGGTTCTAGGAAAGGCCAGAAAGCTTCTGCCATTTCTTTGGCATCTTGGTTGAAATCTTTAATTCATCTTGCCTATGTTGAGTCGGGTAAAATTCCGCCTCAGAGAATTACAGCTCATTCTACTAGGTCAGTATCTACTTCCTGGGCGTTTAGGAATGAAGCTTCGGTTGACCAGATCTGCAAAGCAGCAACTTGGTACTCTTTGCATACTTTTACTAAATTCTACCATTTTGATGTATTTTCTTCTTCTGAAGCAGTTTTTGGTAGAAAAGTTCTTCAGGCAGCGGTTTCAGTTTGAATCTTCTGCTTATGTTTTTTGTTAAACTTTATTTT
Organism: Bombina bombina; assembly: GCF_027579735.1. Taxonomy (NCBI): domain Eukaryota; kingdom Metazoa; phylum Chordata; class Amphibia; order Anura; family Bombinatoridae; genus Bombina; species Bombina bombina. The sequence goes on along the minus strand of NC_069501.1, from coordinate 179,962,798 downwards.
GGGTGTGGATTATTTTCAGCAGGAATTGGCTGTCTTTATTTTATCCCTCCCTCTCTAGTGACTCTTGTGTGGAAAGATCCACATCTTGGGTAGTCATTATCCCATACGTCACTAGCTCATGGACTCTTGTTAATTACATGAAAGAAAACATAATTTATGTAAGAACTTACCTGATAAATTCATTTCTTTCATATTAACAAGAGTCCATGAGGCCCACCCTTTTGTGGTGGTTATGATTTTTTTGTATAAAGCACAATTATTCCAATTCCTTATTTTATATGCTTCGCACTTTTTTTCTTATCACCCCACTTCTTGGCTATTCGTTAAACTGATTTGTGGGTGTGGTGAGGGGTGTATTTATAGGCATTTTAAGGTTTGGGAAACTTTGCCCCTCCTGGTAGGAATGTATATCCCATACGTCACTAGCTCATGGACTCTTGTTAATATGAAAGAAATGAATTTATCAGGTAAGTTCTTACATAAATTATGTTTTTTAGAAGTAAATGCCTCAAAAACAATTGTTATAAATTCAAAGTAGAGTAAAATTAACTGCATTTTTAGCTACACAATATTGGCACCACATATCATGTTGTTGCTTTATTGTATATTGCTCCCATTAACCTGAAATACACGTGTTACTTCTGACGTGCGCAAAGAGCCGCAATATACTCCTTATAGCTTGTGCGCAACAGTTACCGCACCAATCATAATCTAGCCTTAAATAAAAGGATTATGCTGTAAGTGCTGACGGCGAGTATTATAACTATAATGAGATCAACAAGAACAATGTGTTGCTAAACAATTAGCTAAAACAGACCTTTAAAATACAATTATAAAAAGAATTACATTATTGTTACACAAATGCATTACTATTTGTTTCACAAATGCATTACTATGTGTTTAATTTATGTAGAGGGGTTAAACACACAGTTAAAATCCTGGTTGGCAGCCACAAAACATTTCTGCTGCTGAGCAGGACGTGGCTGGAAAACCAATCAGAAGTGGCAAACATGTGTACGACCAATCACCAGCTTGGATGCACAAAATTAACCATATAGCAGCAAGCAGTTGTACTATAATAAAATGTTCTTATGAGTTAGAGCATTTTATTTTGTTAGAATACTGTATCCCTTTAACGTTGTGCCTTAAGCATTCTACTACTGAACATCTGTAAAATAATGTTTTCTTTTTTAATCATGCAGTGATTTCAGATCAGTGTTACCCACTACCGTGCAGTAAAGATGGGTATAAAGAATGCAAAGATGGGATTGCTTCTTTCACTTGTATTTGCAAGCCAGGGTGGCAAGGGGACAAATGTGAGGAAGGTAAGTAAACATTGATGTAACACCACTCATTATTTACACTGAGACACAAAGTTCATATCAGACTCTGTACAAGTTGAAGTCGGTATCATTTGTTTGACTAATGGCTTTTATATGTGAAGTTATAAGCTAAAGGGATATTAAACAGAAAAAGCAGCTGCAACTGAGTTAATGGGGTATTTAAACTCAAAATTGTGGTCCCTAATCTTTAATTATTCATCATTAACAAACAACAACAAAAAATCCTTGCAGTGTACTTTCATTATTTATGTTGCATATTTAACTCTGATAATTGTAGAGTTTGAATACAAAGTATACTCAAGTATTAAAGGGACATAAAGCAACGATAATACTATGCTGTAATATGTTAGAACATGTTGTTATTGCACTAATGCATTAACTAAACTATGTGCTTAATCTCTGAAGAAAGCAGCGTCATATAACTTTATTATATATTTTGCCGCCTTTTCCCAGTAATTTAGAGAGACCCTGTACTGTTAAAATTGTCTATCCTTTAATGTATTATCCCTGATCCATTTTGCCTGCTGGAGTGTATTAAATTGTACACAAACAGCTCGTTTACCTTTATTTTTTCATTTTAAATAGCTTCTTTTTCCTGTTGAAACCGCTACCTAACTTGAAACTTTCAGTACCGCAGTATTAGCTATTGCAAAGCAATCGCCTAGATTTAGAGTTTTGTCGGTAACGTCCTGCGTAGCTAATGCTGGCTTTTTTTTCCCCGCACCTTTTAAATACCGCTGGTATTTAGAGTTCACAGAATGGCTGCGTTAGGCTCCAAAAAGGGAGCGTAGAGCATAATTTACCGCCACTGCAACTCTCAATACCAGCGGTGCTTACGGACGCTGCCAGCTTCAAAAACGTGCTCGTGCACGATTCCCCCATAGGAAACAATGGGGCATTTTGAGTTGGAAAAAAACCTAACACTTGCAAAAAAGCAGCGTTCAGCTCCTAACGCAGCCCAATTGTTTCCTATGGGGAAACACTTCCAAAGTCTGCACCTAACACCCTAACATGTACCCGAGTCTAAACACCCCTAACCTTACACTTATTAAACCCTAATCTGCCGCTCCGTACACCGCCGCAACCTACATTATAGCTATGTACCCCTAATCTGCTGCCCCTAACACCGCCGACCCCTATATTATATTTATTAACCCCTAATCTGCCCCCCACAACGTCGCCTCCACCTATCTACAATTATTAACCCCAAATCTGCCGACCGGACCTCACCGCTACTATAATAAAGTTATTAACCCCTAATCCGCCTCACTCCCGCCTCCATAACCCTATAATAAATAGTATTAACCTCTAATCTGCCCTCCCTAACATCGCCGACACCTAACTTCAAGTATTAACCCCTAATCTGCCGACGGGACCTCACCGCTACTCTAATAAATGTATTAACCCCTAAAGCTAAGTCTAACCCTAACACTAACACCCCCCCTAAGTTAAATATAATTTAAATCTAACAAAATAAATAAATTATTCCTACTTAAAGCTAAATACTTACCTGTAAAATAAACCCTAATATAGCTACAATATAAATTATAATTATATTGTAGCTATTTTAGGATTAATATTTATTTTACAGGCAACTTTGTATTTATTTTAACCAGGTACAATAGCTATTAAATAGTTATTTACTATTTAATAGCTACCTAGTTAAAATAATTACAAAATTACCTGTAAAATAAATCCTAACCTAAGTTACAATTAAACCTAACACTACACTATCAATAAATTAATTAAATAAAATACCTACAATTATCTACAATTAAACCTAACACTACACTATCAATAAATTAATGAAATACAATACCTACAAATAAATACAATTAAATAAACTAACTAAAGTACAAAAAATAAAAAAAATATTTACAAACATTAGAAAAATATTACAACAATTTTAAACTAATTACACCTACTCTAAGCCCCTAATAAAATAACAAAGCCCCCCAAAATAAAAAAAATGCCCTACCATATTCTAAAATACAAATAGAAAAGCTCTTTTACCTTACCAGCCCTTAGTAGGGCCCTTTGCGGGGCATGCCCCAAAGAATTCAGCTCTTTTGCCTGTATAAAAAAAACATACAATACCCCCCCCCAACATTACAACCCACCACCCACATACCCCTAATCTAACCCAAACCCCCCTTAAATAAACCTAACACTAAGCCCCTGAAGATCTCCCTACCTTGTCTTCCCCACACCGGGTCCCGATCGGTCCAGAAGAGCCTCCGAATTCTTCATCCAAGCCCAAGCAGGGGCTGAAGAGTGACGTCCATCCTCCGGCTGAAGTCTGGATCCAAGCGGCGGCTAAAGAATTCCATCTTCGGGCAGAAGTCTTCATCCTATCCGGGCAGAAGAGTCGATCCGGACCGGCAAACATCTTCATCCAAGCCGCATCTTCTATGTTCTTCCATCCGATGACGACCGTCTCCATCTTGAAGACCTCCGGCGCGGATCCATCCTCTTCTTCCGACGACTAGACGACGAATGAAGGTTCCTTTAAGGGACGTCATCCAAGATGGCGTCCCTCGAATTCCGATTGGCTGATAGGATTCTATCAGCCAATCGGAATTAAGGTAGGAAAATTCTGATTGGCTGATGGAATCAGCCAATCAGATTCAAGTTCAATCCGATTGGCTGATCCGATCAGCCAATCAGATTGAGCTCGCATTCTATTGGCTGTTCCGATCAGCCAATAGAATGCGAGCTCAATCTGATTGGCTGATCGGATCAGCCAATCGGATTGAACTTGAATCTGATTGGCTGATTCCATCAGCCAATCAGAATTTTCCTACCTTAATTCCGATTGGCTGATAGAATCCTATCAGCCAATCGGAATTCGAGGGACGCCATCTTGGATGACGTCCCTTAAAGGAACCTTCATTCGTCGTCTAGTCGTCGGAAGAAGAGGATGGATCCGCGCCGGAGGTTTTCAAGATGGAGCCGGTCGTCATCGGATGGAAGAACATAGAAGATGCGGCTTGGATGAAGATGTTTGCCGGTCCGGATCGACTCTTTTGCCCGGATAGGATGAAGACTTCTGCCCGAAGATGGAATTCTTTAGACGCCGCTTGGATCCAGACTTCAGCCGGAGGATGGACGTCCCTCTTCAGCCCCCGCTTGGGCTTGGATGAAGACTTTGGAGGCTCTTCTGGACCGATCGGAACCCGGTGTGGTGAAGACAAGGTAGGGAGATCTTCAGGGGCTTAGTGTTAGGTTTATTTAAGGGGGGTTTGGGTTAGATTAGGGGTATGTGGGTGGTGGGTTGTAATGTTGGGGGGGGTATTGTATGTTTTTTTTATACAGGCAAAAGAGCTGAATTCTTTGGGGCATGCCCCGCAAAGGGCCCTTTTAAGGGCTGATAAGGTAAAAGAGCTTTTCTATTTTAATTTTAGAATAGGGTAGGGAATTTTTTTATTTTGGGGGGCTTTGTTATTTTATTAGGGGGCTTAGAGTAGGTGTAATTAGTTTAAAATTGTTGTAATATTTTTCTAATGTTTGTAAATATTTTTTTTATTTTTTGTAACTTAGTTCTTTTTTATTTTTTGTACTTTAGTTAGTTTATTTAATTGTATTTATTTGTAGGTATTGTATTTAATTAATTTATTGATAGTGTAGTGTTAGGTTTAATTGTAACTTAGGTTAGGATTTATTTTACAGGTAATTTTGTAATTATTTTAACTAGGTAGCTATTAAATAGTAAATAACTATTTAATAGCTATTGTACCTGGTTAAAATAAATACAAAGTTGCCTGTAAAATAAATATTAATCCTAAAATAGCTACAATATAATTATAATTTATATTGTAGCTATATTAGGGTTTATTTTACAGGTAAGTATTTAGCTTTAAATAGGAATAATTTATTTATTTATAAGAGTTCATTTATTTCGTTAGATTTAAATTATATTTAACTTAGGGGGGTGTTAGTGTTAGGGTTAGACTTAGCTTTAGAGGTTAAAAAATTTATTAGAGTAGCGGTGAGGTCCGGTCGGCAGATTAGGGGTTAATACTTGAAGTTTGGTGTCGGCGATGTTAGGGAGGGCAGATTAGGGGTTAATACTATTTATTATAGGGTTATTGAGGCGGGAGTGAGGCGGATTAGGGGTTAATACATTTATTATAGTGGCGGTGAGGTCCGGTCGGCAGATTAGGGGTTAATAATTGTAGGTAGGTGGAGGCGACGTTGGGGGCGGCAGATTAGGGGTTAATAAATATAATATAGGGGTCGGCGGTGTTAGGGGCAGCAGATTAGGGGTACATAAGTATAACGTAGGTGGCGGCGGTTTGAGGTCGGCAGATTAGGGGTTAAAAATTTTTATTAGAGTGGCGACGATGTGGGGGGGGCCTCGGTTTAGGGGTACATAGGTAGTTTATGGGTGTTAGTGTACGTTAGAGCACAGTAGTTAAGAGCTTTATAAACCAGCGTTTGGCCAGAAAGCTCTTAACTACTGACTTTTTTCTGCGGCTGAAGTTTTGTCGTTAGATTTCTAACGCTCACTTCAGCCAAGACTCTAAATACCGGCGTTAGGAAGATCCCATTGAAAAGATAGGATACGCAAATGGCGTAGGGGGATCTGCGGTATTGAAAAGTCGCGGCTGCAAAGTGAGCGTTAGACCCTTACCTGCAAGACTCTAAATACCAGCGGTAGCCCAAAACCAGCGTTAGGAGCCTCTAACGCTGGTTTTGACGGCTAACGCCAAACTCTAAATCTAGCTGAATGTAAACAGGTAATAGCAGCAGAAATCAAAACTATAATGGAGTGTGGGAGGGCCCAGCTTATTTGAATGGGTGTTCCTTGAGAAAGCCCAGAGAACGAGTTACGCATCAGTCCCATGTCACAAAAAGGGGATGTTGTCACATGATTAGGCAACATTCCACAAATGAGAGACTTGTAGATTTTTTTTTTCTGACAAATTTTACAGTTCAAATTTCCTTCCCCCTGCATCATGTGACAGCTATCAGCCAATTACAAAATGCCTATAATTATATTCTGTGAATTATTGCACATGCTCAGTAAGATGCAGAGTGAGAAAATGAGTATAGCAAAAGATTGTGCACAGTTTGATAATGCAAGTAAATTGAAAAGTTGTTTATAATTTTGTGCTCTACCTGAATCGTACAAAAATAACTTTGGCTTGTGTTCCTTTAAAACCCTTTATCTTAACCTTTTCATACAAAAAAAAAGAATATATTTTGTTTCTGCTATTTTATAGACTTCATATAATTTTGGGGGTTTAATGTGCATATAATTCAGTAAAATAAGCATCACCATAGTTTGAGATTTTCCTGAAAAATGTCATCTTTTATAAACCATATACAGTTATATCTATTTTATCTAATGCTTTTAGGCATTGTATAATAAGTACCCGAGGTTTTCAGTAATGGAAGGAAGACATACTGTGCTAGGTGTATTGCTGTATTAGGTGTTTGTTAAAGGGACATTTTTGTGTAAAAATAAAATGTTCTATTTTGTTACAGAATTTTATTTAAAAAAAAAAAAAAAAAGTTCCAGTCAAAATTACACGAATCACCATATACTCTTCCTCCAGATGTGGATATGACCAGTGTTTGGAGCATACACATGTATGCCTGCTCCTGATTGTCTCAGCAGCAGTATTGTCATCTGTAGTGGAACAGAAACACAGCTGTACCTTTGTATTTAACCTTTTTTGTAGGGGTTAAAACTGTAGTAAAAAAAAAAAAAACGTTTGAAAATATAGGCCTAGATTTGGAGTTTGGCGGTAGCCGTCAAAACCAGCGTTAGAGGCTCCTAACGCTGGTTTTGGCCGCCCGCTGGTATTTGGAGTCAGTGATTAAAGGGTCTAGCGCTCACTTTTCAGCCGCGACTTTTCCATACCGCAGATCCCCCTACGCCATTTGCGTATCCTATCTTTTCAATGTGATCTTTCTAACGCTGGTATTTAGAGTCGTTTCTGAAGTGAGCGTTAGAGCTGTAACGACAAAACTCCAGCCGCCTGAAAATAGCAGGAGTTAAGAGCTTTCTGGCTAACGCCGGTTTATAAAGCTCTTAACTACTGTACCCTAAAGTACACTAACACCCATAAACTACCTATGTACCCCTAAACCGAGCTCCCCCCACATCGCCGCCACTCAATTAAAATTTTTAACCCCTAATCTGCCGACCGCCACCTACGTTATACTTATGTACCCCTAATCTGCTGCCCCTAACCCCGCCGACCCCTGTATTACATTTATTAACCCTTAACCTGCCCCCCACAACATCGCCGCCAGCTACTTAAAATAATTAACCCCTAATCTTCTGACCGCAAAGCGCCGCCACCTACGTTATCCCTATGTACCCCTAATCTGCTACCCCTAACACCGCCGACCCCTATATTATATTTATTAACCCCTAATCTGCCCCCCTCAACGTCGCCGACACCTGCCTACACTTATTAACCCCTAATCTGCCGAGCGGACCTGAGCGCTACTATAATAAAGTTATTAACCCCTAACCCGCCTCACTAACCCTATATTAAATAGTATTAACCCCCTAATCTGCCCTCCCTAACATCGCCGACACCTAACTTCAATTATTAACCCCTAATCTGCCGACCGGAGCTCACCGCTATTCTAATAAATGTATTAACCCCTAAAGCTAAGTCTAACCCTAACACTAACACCCCCCTAAGTTAAATATAATTTACATCTAACGAAATTAATTAACTCCTAATATAGCTACAATATAAATTATAATTATATTATAGCTATTTTAGGATTAATATTTATTTTACAGGCAACTTTGTAATTATTTTAACCAGGTACAATAGCTATTAAATAGTTAAGAACTATTTAATAGTTACCTAGATAAAATAATAACAAATTTACCTGTAAAATAAATCCTAACCTAAGATATAATTAAACCTAACACTACCCTATCAATAAAATAATTAAATAAACTACCTACAATTACCTACAATTAACCTAACACTACACTATCAATAAATTAATTAAACACAATTGCTACAAATAAATACAATTAAATAAACTAGCTAAAGTACAAAAAATAAAAAAGAACTAAGTTACAAAAAATAAAAAAATATTTACAAACATAAGAAAAATATTACAACAATTTTAAACTAATTACACCTACTCTAAGCACCCTTATAAAATAACAGAGCCCCCCAAAATAAAAAATTCCCTACCCTATTCTAAATTAAAAAAGTTACAAGCTCTTTTACCTTACCAGCCCTGAACAGGGCCCTTTGCGGGGCATGCCCCAAGAATTTCAGCTCTTTTGCCTGTAAAAGAATAAATACAATACCCCCCCCCAACATTACAACCCACCACCCACATACCCCTAATCTAACCCAAACCCCCCTTAAATAAACCTAACACTAAGCCCCTGAAGATCTTCCTACCTTGTCTTCACCATACCAGGTTCACCGATCCGTCCTGGCTCCAACATCTTCATCCAACCCAAGTGGGGGTTGGCGATCCATCATCCGGTGCTGAAGAGGTCCAGAAGAGGCTCCAAAGTCTTCCTCCTATCCGGCAAGAAGAGGACATCCGGACCGGCAAACATCTTCTCCAAGCGGCATCTTCAATCTTCTTCCATCCGGTGCGGAGCGGGTCCATCTTGAAGCAGGCGACGCGGATCCATCCTCTTCTTCCGTTGTCTCCCGACTAATGACGGTTCCTTTAAGGGACGTCATCCAAGATGGCGTCCCTCGAATTCCGATTGGCTGATAGGATTCTATCAGCCAATCGGAATTAAGGTAGGAATTTTCTGATTGGCTGATGGAATCAGCCAATCAGAATCAAGTTCAATCCGATTGGCTGATCCAATCAGCCAATCAGATTGAGCTCGCATTCTATTGGCTGTTCCGATCAGCCAATAGAATGTGAGCTCAATCTGATTGGCTGATTGGATCAGCCAATCGGATTGAACTTGATTCTGATTGGCTGATTCCATCAGCCAATCAGAATATTCCTACCTTAATTCCGATTGGCTGATAGAATCCTATCAGCCAATCGGAATTCAAGGGACGCCATCTTGGATGACGTCCCTTAAAGGAACCGTCATTCGTCGGGAGACAACGGAAGAAGAGGATGGATCCGCGTCGCCTGCTTCAAGATGGACCCGCTCCGCACCGGATGCAAGAAGATCGAAGATGCCGCTTGGATGAAGATGTTTGCCGGTCCGGATGTCCTCTTCTTGCCGGATAGGAGGAAGACTTTGGACCCTCTTCTGGACTTCTTCAGTGGATGTCTAGCCCCCGCTTGGGTTGGATGAAGATGTTGGAGCCAGGACGGATCGGTGAACCTGGTATGGTGAAGACAAGGTAGGAAGATCTTCAGGGGCTTAGTGTTAGGTTTATTTAAGGGGGGTTTGGGTTAGATTAGGGGTATGTGGGTGGTGGGTTGTAATGTTGGGGGGGGGTATTGTATTTATTCTTTTACAGGCAAAAGAGCTGAAATTCTTGGGGCATGCCCCGCAAAGGGCCCTGTTCAGGGCTGGTAAGGTAAAAGAGCTTGTAACTTTTTTAATTTAGAATAGGGTAGGGAATTTTTTATTTTGGGGGGCTTTGTTATTTTATTAGGGGGCTTAGAGTAGGTGTAATTAGTTTAAAATTGTTGTAATATTTTTCTTATGTTTGTAAATATTTTTTTATTTTTTGTAAATTAGTTCTTTTTTATTTTTTGTACTTTAGCTAGTTTATTTAATTGTATTTATTTGTAGCAATTGTGTTTAATTAATTTATTGATAGTGTAGTGTTAGGTTAATTGTAGGTAATTGTAGGTAGTTTATTTAATTATTTTATTGATAGGGTAGTGTTAGGTTTAATTATATCTTAGGTTAGGATTTATTTTACAGGTAAATTTGTTATTATTTTAACTAGGTAACTATTAAATAGTTCTTAACTATTTAATAGCTATTGTACCTGGTTAAAATAATTACAAAGTTGCCTGTAAAATAAATATTAATCCTAAAATAGCTACAATGTAATTATAATTTATATTGTAGCTATATTAGGATTTATTTTACAGGTAAGTATTTAGCTTTAAATAGGAATCATTTATTTAATAAGAGTTAATTAATTTCGTTAGATGTAAATTATATTTAAGTTATGGGGGTGTTAGTGTTAGGGTTAGACTTAGCGTTAGGGGTTAATACATTTATTAGAATAGCGGTGAGCTCTGCTCGGAAGATTAGGGGTTAATAATTGAAGGTAGGTGTCGGCGATGTTAGGGAGGGCAGATTAGGGGTTAATACTATTTATGATAGGGTTAGTGAGGCGGATTAGGGGTTAATAACTTTATTATAGTAGCGCTCAGGTCCGCTCGGCAGATTAGGGGTTAATAAGTGTAGTCAGGTGTCGGCGACGTTGTGGGGGGCAGATTAGGGGTTAATAAATATAATCTAGGGGTCGGCGATGTTAGGGCAGCAGATTAGGGGTACATAGGGATAACGTAGGTTGTGGCGGTTTACGGAGCGGCAGATTAGGGGTTAAAAAAATATGCAGGTGTCAGCGATAGCGGGGGCGGCAGATTAGGGGTTAATAAGTGTAAGGTTAGGGGTGTTTAGACTCGGGCTACATGTTAGGGTGTTAGGTGCAGACGTAGGAAGTGTTTCCCCATAGGAAACAATGGGGCTGCGTTAGGAGCTGAACGCTGCTTTTTTGCAGGTGTTAGGTTTTTTTTCAGCTCAAACAGTCCCATTGTTTCCTATGGGGATATCGTGCACGAGCACGTTTTTGAGGCTGGCCGCGTCCGTAAGCACCGCTGGTATCGAGAGTTGCATTTGCGGTAAAAATGCTCTACGCTCCTTTTTTGGAGCCTAACGCAGCATTTGTTTGAACTCTCGATACCAGAGTTAATTTTATGGTGCGGCCAGAAAAAAGCCCGCGGAGCGTTAACAGCCCTTTTACCGCCAAACTCCAAATCTAGGCCATAGTGTCCTAATCAAATAATGAATTTAATTTTCAAAATGTTTCTATAAACTGATTTTCAATTTCCATCACTTATTTTAGACTCTATATAGCGGTAACTGATTGCTTAATAACCTATATTTGTGGACTCTAAAAAACCATTTTTTCTCTAATTTTGATAATCCCTATAGATTCCAAAAGTCACGTATTTTACTATGTTCTAGTGTACTCTTATAAAAAAGTTAATAAAGCTTTTACAATTTCAGCATCATATTTTCTATTTGTGTTTTTCTAGATATGAATGAATGTGAAGACTCACAGAATGCAAACGGAGGATGCAGTCAGACTTGTGTCAATCTGCTGGGAAGTTATCGCTGCCTTTGTGAGGATGGGTATTATTTGGATGCTAATAAACAAGATTGCAAAGGTATTGACGCTATAACTTTAAAGGGACATAAAACTAAAACGTTCTTTGTTCCATCTAAAAATGTTCAATATTTTTTAAAAATTGTTACAGTGCTTTCTTGTTTAAATTTATATTCCTATGATAGAACATCCACTGGTTGGATGAGAAACACGTTGCTAGTATTTTATATTTTAATTAAGTACGTTTTTTTATACTTACCATTTGCTGCCATTCCTTATTACCACCTGCTGCCATACCTATTACCATTTGTTGTCCACTTTCCTGGACTGCTGGGAGCTCCTGCATCACTGGTTATCAGTCTACTTGGTGACTGTTTGATCCCAGTTTGCCTCTAGTGCACCAATGGAGGTGCTCCACCAAATATTGCGGAGTAGCCATTGGATGTCAGTCTGCTGACAGATTTTTGATCCAGGATCTGGGTCTTGATCCTGATACAGATAGCTGCCTTGACTTTGATTCTTCCACCGTACCACTGTTATATCAACAAAATCACTTCTACTTGGGACTACTAGTCTACCAATATCAGACTTGTTGAGACCAATATTGACTGAATTGTTATGCCATTATATCTGATTTCATTTGATTGTGATTAATTCCTACTAGGATTGGTTCGCTATTGTTTTATATATTACGAACACTCTTATTTTGATATCATATTAAGGATAGTCTATTTTATCAACTGTTTCTGTTACATATTGTGTAAGAGTACATTTACTCTTTTTAGAGTATTTTTTACTTTTCTGGTTATCCAAGGGCGGCCACTATTCTCTCTCTCAAAATACTATTTTTGTTGAACAATTTTGTAACGATTTTTGATGCACTTTAACAATTTTTTCCTGAGTGTTTTTTCTTTCATGTAATTAACAAGAGTCCATGAGCTAGTGACGTATGGGATATACATTCCTACCAGGAGGGGCAAAGTTTCCCAAACCTTAAAATGCCTATAAATACACCCCTCACCACACCCACAAATCAGTTTTACAAACTTTGCCTCCAAGGGAGGTGGTGAAGTAAGTTTGTGCTAGATTCTACGTTGATATGCGCTCCGCAGCAAGTTGGAGCCCGGTTTTCCTCTCAGCGTGCAGTGAATGTCAGAGGGATGTGAGGAGAGTATTGCCTATTGAATGCAGTGATCTCCTTCTACGGGGTCTATTTCATAAGGTTCTCTGTTATCGGTCGTAGAGATTCATCTCTTACCTCCCTTTTCAGATCGACGATATACTCTTATATTTACCATTTCCTCTACTGATTCTCGTTTCAGTACTGGTTTGGCTTTCTACAAACATGTAGATGAGTGTCCTGGGGTAAGTAAGTCTTATTTTCTGTGACACTCTAAGCTATGGTTGGGCACTTTATTTATAAAGTTCTAAATATATGTATTCAAACATTTATTTGCCTTGACTCAGAATGTTCAACTTTCCTTATTTCCAGACAGTCAGTTTCATATTTGGGATTATGCTTTAAATTATCATATTTTGTCTTACCTCAAAAATTTGACTTTTTTCCCTGTGGGCTGTTAGGCTCGCGGGGGCTGAAAATGCTTCATTTTATTGCGTCATTTTTGGCGCGGATTTTTTTGGCGCAAAAATTCATTTCCGTTTCCGGCGTCATACGTGTCGCCGGAAGTTGCGTCATTTTTTGACGTTATTTTGCGCCAAAAATGTCGGCGTTCCGGATGTGGCGTCATTTTTGGCGCCAAAAGCATTTAGGCGCCAAATAATGTGGGCGTCTTATTTGGCGCCAAAAAATATGGGCGTCGCTTTTGTCTCCACATTATTTCAGTCTCATTTTCATTTGCTTCTGGTTGCTAGAAGCTTGATGTTTGGCATTTTTTTCCCATTCCTGAAACTGTCTTATAAGGAATTTGATTTATTTTGCTTTATATGTTGTTTTTTCTCTTACATATTGCAAGATGTCTCACGTTGCATCTGAGCCAGAAGATACTACAGGAAAACCACTGCCTGCTGGATCTACCAAAGCTAAGTGTATCTGCTGTAAACTTTTGGTAGCTATTTCTCCAGCTGTTGTTTGTATTAATTGTCATGACAAACTTGTTAAAGCAGATAATATTTCCTTTAGTGATGTACCATTGCCTGTTGCAGTTCCCTCAACATCTAAGGTGCAGAATGTTCCTGATAACATAAGAGATTTTGTTTCTGAATCCATAAAGAAGGCTTTGTCTGTTATTTCTCCTTCTAGTAAACGTAAAAAGTCTTTTAAATCTTCTCTCTCTACAGATGAATTTTTAAATGAACACCATCATTCTGATTCTTTGGACTCTTCTAGTTCAGAGGATTCTGTCTCAGAGATTGATGCTGATAAATCTTCATATTTATTTAAGATGGAATTTATTCGCTCTTTACTTAAAGAAGTACTAATTGCTTTAGAAATAGAGGATTCTAGTCCTCTTGATACTAATTCTATACGTTTGGATAAGGTTTTTAAAGCTCCTGCGGTTATTCCAGAAGTCTTTCCTGTTCCTAATGCTATTTCTGCAGTAATTGCTAAGGAATGGGATAAATTGGGTAATTCATTTACTCCTTCTAAACGTTTTAAACAATTATATCCTGTTCCGCCTGACAGGTTAGAATTTTGGGACAAAATCCCTAAAGTTGATGGGGCTATTTCTACCCTTGCTAAACGTACTACCATTCCTACGTCAGATGGTACCTCGTTTAAGGATCCTTTAGATAGAAAAATTGAATCTTTTCTAAGAAAAGCTTATCTATGTTCAGGTAATCTTCTTAGACCTGCTATATCATTGGCTGATGTTGCTGCAGCTTCAACTTTTTGGTTGGAAACTCTAGCGCAACAAGTAACAAATCGTGATTCTCATGATATTATTATTCTTCTCCAGCATGCTAATAATTTCATCTGTGATGCCATTTTTGATATTATTAGAGTTGATGTTAGATTTATGTCTCTGGCTATCTTAGCCAGAAGAGCTTTATGGCTTAAGACTTGGAATGCTGATATGGCTTCTAAATCAACTCTACTTTCCATTTCATTCCAGTTCAGCTGGTAGGGGGCAGGTTACGTTTTTTCAAAGAAATTTGGATCAAATCTGTTCACAATCTTTGGATTCAGAACATTGTTTCAGAAGGGTACAGAGTTGGTTTCAAGATGAGACCTCCTGCAAAGAGATTTTTTCTTTCCCATGTCCCAGTAAATCCAGTGAAAGCTCAAGCATTTCTGAATTGTGTTTCAGATCTAGAGTTGGCTGGAGTAATTATGCCAGTTCCAGTTCCGGAACAGGGGATGGGGTTTTATTCAAATCTCTTCATTGTACCAAAGAAGGAGAATTCCTTCAGACCAGTTCTGGATCTAAAATTATTGAATCGTTATGTAAGGATACCAACGTTCAAGATGGTAACTGTAAGGACTATATTGCCTTTTGTTCAGCAAGGGAATTATATGTCCACAATAGATTTACAGGATGCATATCTGCATATTCCGATTCATCCAGATCATTATCAGTTCCTGAGATTCTCTTTTCTAGACAAGCATTACCAATTTGTGGCTCTACCGTTTGGCCTTGCTACAGCTCCAAGAATTTTCACAAAGATTCTCGGTGCCCTTCTGTCTGTAATCAGAGAACAGGGTATTGTGGTATTTCCTTATTTGGACGATATCTTGGTACTTGCTCCGTCTTTACATTTAGCAGAGTCTCATACGAATCGACTTGTGTTGTTTCTTCAAGATCATGGTTGGAGGATCAATTTACCAAAAAGTTCTTTGATTCCTCAAACAAGGGTAACCTTTCTGGGTTTCCAGATAGATTCAGTGTCCATGACTCTGTCTTTAACAGACAAGAGACGTCTAAAATTGATTACAGCTTGTCGAAACCTTCAGTCACAATCATTCCCTTCGGTAGCCTTATGCATGGAAATTCTAGGTCTTATGACTGCTGCATCGGACGCGATCCCCTTTGCTCGTTTTCACATGCGACCTCTTCAGCTCTGTATGCTGAACCAATGGTGCAGGGATTACACGAAGATATCTCAATTAATATCTTTAAAACCGATTGTTCGACACTCTCTAACGTGGTGGACAAATCACCATCGTTTAATTCAGGGGGCTTCTTTTGTTCTTCCGACCTGGACTGTAATTTCAACAGATGCAAGTCTCACAGGTTGGGGAGCTGTGTGGGGATCTCTGACGGCACAAGGAGTTTGGGAATCTCAGGAGGTGAGATTACCGATCAATATTTTGGAACTCCGTGCAATTTTCAGAGCTCTTCAGTTTTGGCCTCTTCTGAAGAGAGAATCGTTCATTTGTTTTCAGACAGACAATGTCACAACTGTGGCATACATCAATCATCAAGGAGGGACTCACAGTCCTCTGGCTATGAAAGAAGTATCTCGAATTTTGGTTTGGGCGGAATCCAGCTCCTGTCTAATCTCTGCGGTTCATATCCCAGGTGTAGACAATTGGGAAGCGGATTATCTCAGTCGCCAAACGTTGCATCCGGGCGAATGGTCTCTTCACCCAGAGGTATTTCTTCAGATTGTTCAATTGTGGGGGCTCCCAGAGATAGATCTGATGGCCTCTCATCTAAACAAGAAACTTCCCAGGTATCTGTCCAGATCCCGGGATCCTCAGGCGGAGGCAGTGGATGCATTATCACTTCCTTGGAAGTATCATCCTGCTTATATCTTTCCGCCTCTAGTTCTTCTTCCAAGAGTAATCTCCAAGATTCTGAGGGAATGCTCGTTTGTTCTGCTAATAGCTCCGGCATGGCCTCACAGGTTTTGGTATGCGGATCTTGTCCGGATGGCATCTTGCCAGCCATGGACTCTTCCGTTAAGACCAGACCTTCTGTCACAAGGTCCTTTTTTCCATCCGGATCTGAAATCCTTAAATTTAAAGGTATGGAGATTGAACGCTTGATTCTTGGTCATAGAGGTTTCTCTGACTCCGTGATTAATACTATGTTACAGGCTCGTAAATCTGTATCTCGAGAGATATATTATAGAGTCTGGAAGACTTATATTTCATGGTGTCTTTCTCATCATTTTTCTTGGCATTCTTTTAGAATACCGAGAATTTTACAATTTCTTCAGGATGGTTTGGATAAGGGTTTGTCCGCAAGTTCTTTGAAAGGACAAATCTCTGCTCTTTCTGTTCTTTTTCACAGAAAGATTGCTATTCTTCCTGATATTCATTGTTTTGTACAAGCTTTGGTTCGTATAAAACCTGTCATTAAGTCAATTTCTCCTCCTTGGAGTTTGAATTTGGTTCTGGGAGCTCTTCAAGCTCCTCCGTTTGAACCTATGCATTCATTGGACATTAAATTACTTTCTTGGAAAGTTTTGTTCCTTTTTGCCATCTCTTCTGCTAGAAGAGTTTCTGAATTATCTGCTCTTTCGTGTGAGTCTCCTTTTCTGATTTTTCATCAGGATAAGGCGGTGTTGCGAACTTCTTTTGAATTTTTACCTAAAGTTGTGAACTCCAACAACATTAGTAGAGAAATTGTGGTTCCTTCATTATGTCCTAATCCTAAGAATTCTAAGGAGAAATCATTGCATTCTTTGGATGTTGTTAGAGCTTTGAAATATTATGTTGAAGCTACGAAATCTTTCCGTAAGACTTCTAGTCTATTTGTTATCTTTTCCGGTTCTAGGAAAGGCCAGAAAGCTTCTGCCATTTCTTTGGCATCTTGGTTGAAATCTTTAATTCATCTTGCCTATGTTGAGTCGGGTAAAACTCCGCCTCAAAGAATTACAGCTCATTCTACTAGGTCAGTATCTACTTCCTGGGCGTTTAGGAATGAAGCTTCGGTTGACCAGATCTGCAAAGCAGCAACTTGGTCTTCTTTGCATACTTTTACTAAATTCTACCATTTTGATGTATTTTCTTCTTCTGAAGCAGTTTTTGGTAGAAAAGTTCTTCAGGCAGCGATTTCAGTTTGAATCTTCTGCTTATGTTTTTTGTTAAACTTTATTTTGGGTGTGGATTATTTTCAGCAGGAATTGGCTGTCTTTATTTTATCCCTCCCTCTCTAGTGACTCTTGTGTGGAAAGATCCACATCTTGGGTAGTCATTATCCCATACGTCACTAGCTCATGGACTCTTGTTAATTACATGAAAGAAAACATAATTTATGTAAGAACTTACCTGATAAATTCATTTCTTTCATATTAACAAGAGTCCATGAGGCCCACCCTTTTTTGTGGTGGTTATGATTTTTTTTTTTATAAGGCACAATTATTCCAATTCCTTATTTTATATGCTTCGCACTTTTTCTTATCACCCCACTTCTTGGCTATTCGTTAAACTGATTTGTGGGTGTGGTGAGGGGTGTATTTATAGGCATTTTAAGGTTTGGGAAACTTTGCCCCTCCTGGTAGGAATGTATATCCCATACGTCACTAGCTCATGGACTCTTGTTAATATGAAAGAAATGAATTTATCAGGTAAGTTCTTACATAAATTATGTTTTTAATGGTTCAGTTATTAATTTTGTATGATTTTTTAAATTACACTTTTCATTGTGCACTTTTGTAATTTATACATCTCCTTCCCATACTAAAATGCAGTATACGCCTCTTAGTGAGACACCTTGTTTTCAGGGTAAAAATTGGCTTTATAGAATTCCACCAGGGAAATAGAAGTATTGGCGAGCATTCTTACTGAATCTCACCAGCCCAGAGACCTTTAAATAAAACGGCCCCTAGTTATTAGCTGCACATTCTTGTTAGGTTTTTTTAAACTTTATTTAACATTGTTTTTCTTTCCAATGGAATCATGCACAAAATATATATCACAGAGGGAGAGAGTAGAATTAGGGATCACCAAGCTGCACCTCTATATCCCATTTATTAGAAAGATGTGTAAGTCACCAATATATATTGTAGATTAACAACACGTGTATATTACTAAATGTGTTTTAATTATTTTTGTATGGTCAATGATAATTGTTCGGGGTGTCAGGTCTTATTTTATATTTATTGCACTATTTTGTATGTAATGTATTAGTTATTTTTTTCTTCTTACCAGTCTATATTATCTCAGTCAACTCAGTCAATTACAAGTTATTTCTTCTACTAGATACGACGAGTCCACAGATTCATCCTTTACTTGTGGGATATTATCCTCCTGCTAACAGGAAGTGGCAAAGAGCACCACAGCAGAGCTGTCTATATAGCTCCTCCCTTGACTCCACCCCCCAGTCATTCTCTTTGCCTATACTAAGTAATAGGAAGGGTAAAGTGAAAGAGGTGATAAAATGATAGTTTTTATTTTCTTCAAGCAAGACTTTTTTTATTTTAAATGGTACCAGTGAGTGCTATTTTTTCCCAGGCAGCAGATGGATGAAGATTTCTGCCTGGAGACTGATGATCTTAGCAGTTGTCACTAAGATCCAGAGTAGTTACCACAGAATGGCTGAGTACTTAAAAAACTTCAGTGTGAGGAACGTTTTTCATGCTACAAGCATTGAGGTATGTTCAGTCATTTTTTTCTGGAGAGACTGTGTTATTTCAGAACTGGCTGACAGTATTCCCATAAGGGAAGGGGTAAGCAGTAATCCTACATGTGAAATAGAAGGGTATTACTGGGACCTGTATGTTTTGGGCAGAAAAAATGGTTGACACTGATGACATAATGTTTGTTGGGCAAACGATTTTATGTTTGGAAGGCAATTAACGTTTTTTTGTGTAAAGCAAATGTTTTTATTTTTGATGGCAATGAAGGGTGCACATGGCTTTCTTTTAGACCTGGGTATATGGAAACCCACATGACTAGGTTCTAGACCGCTTTATAGCGGTTTTTGCAAGGCAGTGAGACATCGATGTAGATGGGCGGGGCCTAATTTTGTGCCTCAGTTTCACAGTTGAATTCCCCATGCAAGCAGCAAGCTCCAGATCCGGAGGGCCTCAAAGGAAAGATTTGGTTTAATTGAAGTAGTGATTTTACAGACCCCTGAGGGCAGGTAGGCGCAGGGGGTTAATTGGTTAATTTCATAACTTTTTTTTAACAACGTTCTTGTCCATTAAGGGTTAAGCATTCCTTTTCTTGTGGTGCAATCTTAGCTGGCAAGATTAGATACATATATACTAAAATTGGGATAATTATATCATTTTAGAGCAGTTTTGGAAAAATTGTACGCTTTTTTTCTCTTAAAGGCGCAGTACCGTTTTTCAGATTGTTATTTTTTTCACTAAATAAAGTGTTTTCAAGCCTGTTTGTGGTCATTACTAGCCTGCTAACATTGAGGAAAGCCAATGTTCCATGTGTTTAGAAGCCATTGTAGATCCCCCACTTAAAATGTGTCCCTCATGAACTGAAAGGGCCTTACATTGCAAATAACATATTTTAGCTGATAAAAGTATGTCTCAGGATGATTCTCAGTCAGAAGAGAATCAGGTTATGCCATCTACTTCTCCCCAAGTGTCACAACCTTTAACGCCCGCTCAAGTGACGCCTAGTACTTCTAGTGTGTCTAATTCTTTCACCCTGCAAGATATGGCTGCAGTTATGTCTACTACCCTTACAGAGGTATTATCTAAACTGTCAGGTTTACAGGGTAAGCGCAGCAGGTCAGGTATTAGAGTAAATGCTGAGCCCTCTGATGCTTTATTGGCCATCTCCGATGTACCCTCACAGTGTTCTGATTTGGGGGTGGGGGAATTGCTGTCTGAGGGAGAGCTTTCTGATTCAGGAAAGATGTTCCCTCAAACAGACTATGTGACGGCCTTTAAGTTTAAGCTTGAACACCTCCGCTTGTCACTCAGGGAGGTTTTAGCGACTCTGGATGATTGTGACCCTATTGTCATCCCACCAGAGAAATTGTGTAAAATGGATAAATATCTAGAGGTCCCTACTTACACTAATGTTTTTCCAGTCCCTAGAAGAATTTCGGACATTGTCACTAAGGAATGGGATAGACCAGGCATTCCGTTCTCTCCCCCTCCTACTTTTAAGAAAATGTTTCCCATATCTGACACCATTCGGGATTCATGGCAGACGGTCCCTAAGGTGGAGGGAGCTATTTCTACCCTGGCTAAGCGTACAACTATACCTATTGAGGACAGTTGTGCTTTTAAAGATCCTATGGATAAAAAATTAGAGTGTCTTCTAAACAAATTGTTTATTCATCAGGGTTTTCTTCTACAACCTATAGTGTGCATTGTTCCAGTAACTACTGCAGCAGCTTTTTGGTTTGAGGCCCTAGAGGAGTCTCTTAAGGTTGAGACCCCATTAGATGATATATGATGATATATGGATAGAATTAAGGCTCTCAAGTTAGCTATTTCTTTTATTACAGATGCCGCTTTCCAAATGGCTAAATTAGCAGCAAAGAATGCAGGCGTTGCCATTTTAGCGCGTAGAGCGTTATGGCTTAAGTCTTGGTCTGCTGATGTGTCATCTAAATCCAAGCTTTTAGCTATTCACTTTAAGGGTAAGACCCTATTCGGACCTGAACTACAGGAGATCATTTCCGACATTACTGAAGGTAAAGGTCATGTCCTTCCTCAGGTCAAGACGGTTAAAATGAGGACCAAACAGAATAATTTTCGTTCCTTTCAAAACTTTAAAGGTGGTTCCTCTACTTCCTCCTCCGCCACCAAGCAGGAGGGGAGCTTTGCACAATCCAAGTCAGTCTAGAGACCTAACCAGACCTGGAATAAAGGTAAACAGGCCAAGAAGCCCGCTGCTGCTACCAAGACAGCATGAAGGGGCAGCCCCCGTTCCGGGACCAGATCTAGTAGGGGGCAGACTTTCTCTCTTCGCTCAGGCTTGGGCAAGAGACGTTCAGGATTCCTGGGCATTAGAAATTGTGACCCAGGGGTATTGTCTAGATTTCAAGGATTCTCTCCCAAGAGGGAGATTTCATCTTTCATGTTTGTCTGTAGACCAGACAAAAAGAGAGGCGTTCTTACGCTGTGTAGAAGACCTATATACCATGGGTGTAATCTGCCCAGTTCCAAAATTAGAACAAGGGCAGGGGTTTTACTCAAATCTGTTCGTGGTTCCCAAAAAAGAGGGAACCTTCAGACCGATTTTAGATCTCAAAAGTCTAAACAAATTTTTCCCATCGTTCAAGATGGAGACCATACGAACAATTTTACCAAAATGATCCAGGAGGGTCAATATATGACCACCGTGGATTTGAAGGATGCGTATCTTCACATTCCTATCCACAAAGATCATCACCAGTTCCTCAGGTTCGCCTTCCTGGACAAACATTACCAGTTTGTGGCCCTTCCTTTCGGGTTGGCCACAGCTCCCAGAATCTTCACAAAGGTGCTAGGGTCCCTTCTGGCGGTTCTAAGGCCGCGGGACATAGCAGTGGCCCCCTATCTGGACGATATTTTGATTCAGGCGTCAACTTACCATCTAGCCAAATCTCACACGGACATCGTGAACTCACGGGTGGAAGGTGAACATAAAAAAGAGTTCACTAGTTACTCTGACAAGAGTTCCATTCCTAGGAACTCTGATAGACTAGGTAGACAAGAAAATTTTTCTGACGGAGGTCAGAAAATCAAAGATCTTAACTACTTACCGAGCACTTCATTCCATTCCTCAGCCATCAGTGGCGCAGTGTATGGAGGTCATTGGGTTAATGGTAGCGGCAATGGACATAGTTCCGTTTGCTTGCTTGCATCTCAGACCACTGCAGCTGTGCATGCTCAGACAGTGGAATGGGGATTATGCGGATTTATCTCCTCGGATAAATTTGGATCTAGAGACCAGAGACTCTCTTCATTGGTGGTTGTCACAGGATCATCTGTCCCAGGGAATGTGCTTCCGCAGGCCAGCATGGGTCATAGTGAAGACGGACGCCAGCCTCTTGGCTGGGGTGCAGTCTGGAATTCCCTGAAGGCTCAGGGTGTTTGGACTCAGGAGGAGTCCCTACTACCAATAACTATTCTGGAACTGAGAGCAATATTCAACGCGCTTCAAGCGTGGCCTCAGCTGGCTTCGGTCAAATGGGCAGAGACTCACTCTTGCCATCTATCAGCAATATATATACCAGGAGTGAAGAACTGGGAAGCGGATTTTCTAAGTCATCAGACTTTTCATCCGGGGGATTGGGAGCTCCATCCGGAGGTGTTTGCAGCATTGATCCATCAATGGGGCACACCGGAATTGGATCTGATGGCATCTCGTCAGAATGCCAAACTTCCTTGTTACGGGTCCAGATCAAGGGATCCTCAAGCAGTACTGATGCTCTAGCAGTACCTTGGTCGTTCAACCTGGCTTATGTGTTTCCTCCTTTTCCTCTCCTACCTCGTCTGATTGCAAGAATCAAACAGGAGAGGGCTTCGGTAATCTTGATAGCACCTGCGTGGCCACGCAGGACTTGGTATGCAGATCTGGTGGAAATGTCATCTCTGCCACCGTGGAAACTGCCACTGAGACAGGATCTTCTCATTCAAGGTCTGTTCCAACATCCAAATCTAATTTCTCTGCAACTGACTGCATGGAGATTGAACGCTTGATTTTATCTAAGCAGGGATTCTCTGAGTCGGTCATTGATACCTTGATTCAGGCTCAAAAGTCTGTCACTAGGAAAATTTACCATAAGATATGGCGTAAATATCTTTAT
Organism: Bombina bombina; assembly: GCF_027579735.1. NCBI lineage: Eukaryota > Metazoa > Chordata > Amphibia > Anura > Bombinatoridae > Bombina > Bombina bombina. Next base: position 179,939,566 of record NC_069501.1, on the reverse strand, counting down.
TGGTGCGAATCCAAGGGCTACTCATGGAGTAAGAGCAGGATTCCTAGGATTTTGTCCTTTCTCCAAGAAGGATTGGAGAATGGATTATCAGCTAGTTCCTTAAAGATTTCTGCTTTGTCAATCTTACTACACAAGCATCTGGCAGATGTCCCAGATGTTCAGTCGTTTTGTCAGGCTTTAGTTAGAATCAAGCCTGTGTTTAAACATGTTGCTCCGCCATGGAGTTTGAATTTAGTTCTAAATGTTCTTCAAGGGGTTCCGTTTGAACCCATGCATTCCATAGATATTAAACTTCTATCTTGGAAAGTTCTGTTTTTAGTTGGTATCTCTTCTCCTCGAGGAGTTTCTGAGCTTTCTGCGTTACAATGCGACTCGCCTTAGCTTATATTCCATTCTGATAAGGTGGTTTTGCGCACTAAACCTGGATTCCTTCCTAAGGTTGTTTCAAATAAGAATATTAATCAGGAAATTGTTGTTCCTTCTCTATGTCCTAGTCCTTCTTCTAAGAAGGAGCGTCTGTTACATAACTTGGATGTGGTTCGTGCCTTGAAGTTTTACTTACAAGCGACCAAGGATTTCCATCAAACATCTTCTCTATTTGTTGTCTATTCTGGAAAGCGTAGGGGTCAAAAAGCTACGGCTACCTCTCTTTCTTTTTGACTGAAAAGCATTATCCGTTTGGCATACGAGACTGCTGGACAGCAGCCTTCTGAAAAAATTACAGCTCATTCTACTAGAGCGGTGGCTACCACATGGGCTTTTAAAAACGATGCTTCTGTTGAACAGATTTGTAAGGCTGCAACTTGGTCCTCCCTTCATACCTTTTACAAATTTGATACTTTTGCTTCTTCTGAGGCTATTTTTGGGAGAAAAGTTCTTCAAGCAGTGGTGCCTTCTGTTTAGGTATCAGTCTTGTCCCTCCCGTTCATCCGTGTCCTGTAGCTTTGGTATTGTATCCCACAAGTAAAGGATGAATCTGTGGACTCGTCGTATCTAGTAGAAGAAAAGGAAATTTATGCTTACCTGATACATTGATTTCTTCTACGATACGACGCGTCCACGGCCCTCCCTGTCAATTTAAGACAGATTATATTTTTGTGTTTAAAACTTCAGTCACCTCTGCACCTTTTAGTTTCTCCTTTTTCTTCCTATACCTTCGGTCGAATGACTGGGGGGTGGAGTCAAGGGAGGAGCAATATAGACAACTCTGCTGTGGTGCTCTTTTCCACTTCCTGTTAGCAGGAGGATAATATCCCACAAGTAAAGGATGAATCCGTGGACTCGTCGTATCGTAGAAGAAATCAATTTATCAGGTGAGCATAAATTTCCTTTTTATTTTTCCTATATTTGTCTAACGTCCGTAAGATTTTTTTGTCCCTTTTAGACAATGTTAAGAACAGATGTAGATATTGTCAGACTATTGACTGTGTTTGTATGTTTTATTTTCTTAGATCACAATGAATGTGAATTGAATCCACACATCTGTGGAACTGCGCAATGCAAAAATACCCCTGGAAAGTATGAATGTGATTGTGGTGTCGGTTATAAGTTTAACACGTCTACAAAAAGCTGTGAAGGTATGATTTTTTTTTTTTTAGTGCAGAAACACAAAATCAAGCACGTTACCTAGTATATTAGCCTTTAGTCTTAAATTAAATCCTATGCTTTTTTTTTTTTTTTATCACATTTTAAAGTGTAAAATCTCTCAATTTTTATCAGAAAGTAAATCCATAGAAAAATGGTGTACAACTGCCAACAAGTTATTGGTTTAGTATATTATAGTATGTTGATTAATACCTTTACTGCAATCATAGGCAGTCTGCAGAAGACAGTCTCAGCCTATGGGGCCAATTCTAAAAAAATGTGCCGGTCTAGACGTCTTTTTCTACTCCAACACTCGCAGGGGCAACCTCATGAAATTCTATTAAAAAAAGAGTCTGTCCCTGCGAATGGCGAGATGTCTTCTATAGAAATACGCTTTATTTTTTTTACTTATAACTACAAATTTTAACCCCTTAATGACCGGACCATTTTTCAATTTTCTTACCCTTAATGACAATGGCTATTTTTACATTTCTGCAGTGTTTGCGTTTAGCTGTAATTTTCCTCTTACTCGTTTACTGTACCCACACATATTATATACCGTTTTTCTTGTCATTAAATGGACTTTCTAAAGATACCATTATTTTTATCATATCTTATAATTTACTAAAAAAAAATGATAAAATATGAGGAAAAAATGGAAAGAAAAACACACTTTTTCTAACTTTGACCCCCAAAATCTGTTACACATCTACAATCACCAAAAAACACCCATGCTAAATAAATTATACATTTTGTCCTGAGTTTAGAAATACCCAATGTTTACATGTTCTTTGCTTTTTTTGCAATTTATGGGGCAATAAATACAAGTAGCACTTTGCTATTTCCAAACCACTTTTTTTCAAAATTAGCGCTAGTTACTTTGGAACCCTGATATCTGTCAGGAATACCTGAATATCCCTTGACATGTATATATTTTGTTTTAGAAGACATCCCAAAGTATTGATCTAAGCCCATTTTGGTATATTTCATGCCACCATTTCACCGCCAAATGCGATAAAAAAAAAAAAAAAAAAAAAAGTTCACTTTTTCACAAATTTTGTCACAAACTTTAGGTTTCCCACTGAAATTATTTACAAACAGCTTCTGCAATTATGGCACAAATGGTTGTAAATGCTTCTCTGGGATCCCCTTTTTCAGAAATAACAGACTTATATGGCTTTGTGGTTGCTTTTTGGTAATTAGAAGGCCGCTAAATGCCGCTGCGCACCACACATGTTTTATGCCCAGGAGTGAAGGGGTTAATTAGGTAGCTTGTAGGGAGCTTGTAGGGTTAATTTTAGCTTTAGTGTAGTGTAGTAGACAACCCCAAGTATTGATCTAGGCCCATTTTGGTATATTTTATGCCACCATTTCACCGCCAAATGCGAGCAAATAAAAAAAAAACTTTACATTTTTCACAATTTTAGGTTTCTCACTGAAATTATTTACAAACAGCTTGTGCTATTATGGCAGAAATTGTTGTAAAAGCTTCTCTGGGATCCCCTTTGTTCAGAAATAGCAGACTTATATGGCTTTGGCGTTGCTTTTTGGTAAAGAGAAGGCCGCTAAATGCTGCTGCGCACCACACGTGAATTATGCCCAGCAGTGAAGGAGTTAAATTAGGTAGCTTGTAGGGAGCTTGCAGGGTTAATTTTAGAGATCAGCCTCCCACCTGACACATCCCACCCCCTGATCCCTCCCAAACAGCTCTCTTCCCTCCCCCACCCCACAATTGTTACCGCCATCTTAAGTACTGGCAGAAAGTCTGCCAGTACTAAATAAAAGAGTTTTTTTTTTTTTTTTAAATAAAAATTATAAAATATTTTAGTTGTGATCGACCCCTGCCTTAGCACCAACCTCCCTGATCCCCCCTCCAGCTCTCCAACCCTCTCCCCTACCTAATTACCGCCATCTTGGGTACTGGCAGCTGTCTGCCAGTACCCAGTTTGGCCCCACAAACCAAACTATTTTAATTGTATTTATAACTTTTATTTGTATTTTTAATTATTTCTGTAGTGTAGCAGCCCCCCCACAATACCCCCACCCCCTCCCCTCCCAGATCCTTTTATATGTAAAAAAAAAAAATTAACTTTTTTTCTCCTTCCTTCCCTTCATTGGTGTCAGTGTGGCTAATGTGTGCACGTGCACGCGCGTTCACGTGCACGCGCGCACACGCTCCCTCCTCCCACCGGACAAAGGCACCATCGGCACCATTACTACCGGTGCAGAGAGGGCCACAGAGTGGCTCTCTCTGCATCGGAGGCTTGTAAAGGGGTATTGCAGGATGCCTCCATATCGAGGCATCACTGCAATACCCTCAGAGCTGCTGGAAGCGATTGTGATCACTTCCAGCACTCTGTTAGACAACTGACGTACCAGGTACGTCTATTGCCATTAACAGTTAGTTTTTGCATGACGTACCTGGTACGTCAGTTGTCATTAAGGGGTTAAAGTGTTTTTTACACATCCAGTGTACTTAAATTACGATTTATGCTGTGCATATTTAGTATGATGTATTGCTGTGTAATTTACATACAAATTTTATGTTTATGATAAAATACAATTTTTTTGTGAACAATTTTGTCACAATTTAAAGAAAAATGTGCTTTATTTTAGCTAATTAGGTCAAAATAAAAGCCTATTTACCAGCAAATTAGCAGGACTTAAGCTGCTATTGAGCATTAGCATCTGCAGGCATTGGTAAATACATAATACATTTAGGTAGATGTCTATAAATATGAAATGCAAAACAATGGGGGGTAGTTATCATCGTGTCAACTTTCCTGCCTTCGCCGGCCCAATACGCCCGCCTAAGCTCGCCTACCTTCGCCGCCGCGGACCTGAAAAAATACGCCTAAGTTATCAAATAAAGCTGTCAAAAAGCCACAGGGCGATGAGCAGCGGACTGTGAGAGTTATCACTCATCCGATCTCGCTGCTCTGCGGCTTTTTCCCAGCTTTCTTGCTAGCCTGTCACTAAGCACTCACACTAAACTGCACTGTTCTACCCCCTATACCAGCGCCCCCGGAGCCCCCCGCAACTAAATAAAGTTACTAACCCCTAAACCGCCGCTCCTAGACCCCGCCGCAACTCTGCTAAATGTATTAACCCCTAAACCGCCGCTCCTAGACCCTGCCGCAACTCTAATAAATGTATTAACCCCTAAACCGCCGCTCCCTGACACCGCTGCCACCTACATTATACCTAGTAACCCCTATCCTGCCCCCCCTATACCGTCACCCTCTGTAATAAAGTTATTAACCCCTATCCTGCCGATCCCGCACCTCGCCGCAAATAAATAAATAGTTTAACCCCTAAACCGCCGCTCCCTGAACCCGCCACAACCTATCTTAAATTTATTAACCCCTATCCTGCCCCCCCTATACCGCTGCCCTCTATAATAAAGTTATTAACCCCTATCCTGCCCCCCCACACCGTCGCCACCTATAATAAATTTATTAACCCCTATCCTGCCCCCCACTACACCGCCGCCACTGTAATAAATTTACCCCTAAACCTAAGTCTAACACTACCCCTAACACCCCCCTAACTTAAATATTAATTAAATAAATCTAAATAATATTTATATTATTAACTAAATTAATCCTATTTAAAACTAAATACTTACCTATAAAATAAACCCTAATATACCTACAATATAAATAATAATTATATTGTAGCTATCTTAGGATTTATTTTTATTTTATAGGTAACTTTCAATTTATTTTAACTAGGTACAATAGCTATTAAATAGTTATTAACTATTTAATAGCTTACCTATCTAAAATAAAGAGAAATTTACCTGTAAAATAAAAGCTAACCTAAGTTACAATTACTCCTAACACTACACTATACTTTCATAAATTATTCCTATTTAAAACTAAATACTTACCTGTAAAATAAACCCTAAGATAGCTACAATGTAATTAATAATTACATTGTAGCTATTTTAGGATTTATATTTATTTTACAGGTAACTTTGTATTTATTTTAGCTAGTTAGAATAGTTATTAAATAGTTATTAACTATTTAATAACTACCTAGCTAAAAGAAATACAAAATTACCTGTAAAATAAATCCTAACCTAAGTTACAATTAAACCTAACACTACACTATCATTAAATTAATTAAATTAATTAAATACATTAACTACAAATAACTACAATTAAATACAATTACATAAACTAACTAAAGTACAAAAAATAAAAAACATAAGTTACAAACATTTAAAAAATATTACAACAATTTTAAGCTAATTACACCTAATCTAAGCCCCCTAATAAAATAACAAAGCCCCCCAAAATAAAAACATTCCCTACCCTATTCTACATTAAAAAAGTTCAAAGCTCTTTTACCTTACCAGCCCTTAAAAGGGCCTTTTGTGGGGCATGCCCCAAAGAAAACTGCTCTTTTGCCTGTAAAAGAAAAATACAACCCCCCCCCAACATTAAAACCCACCACCCACATACCCCTAATCTAACCCAAACCCCCCTTAAAATAACCTAACACTAATCCCCTGAAGATCATCCTGCCTTGAGTCGTCTTCACTCAGCCGAGCCACCGATGGAACTGAAGAGGAAATCCGGAGCGCCAGAAGTGATCCTCCAAGGGGCGCTGAAGAAATCTTCCATCCGATGAAGTGATCCTCCAAGCGGCGCTGAAGAAGTCTTCCATCCGGCCGATGTCATCTTCCAAGTGGCGCTGAAGATCATCTTCCAAGCGGGGTCTTCAATCTTCTTGCTTCAGGATCGATCTTCATCCCGACGGACTAACGACGAATGAAGGCTCCTTTAAGGGACGTCATCCAAGATGGCGTCCCTTCAATTCCGATTGGCTGATAGGATTCTATCAGCCGATCGGAATTAAGGTAGGAAAAATCTGATTGGCTGATTGAATCAGCCAATCAGATTGAGATCGCATTATATTGGCTGTTCCGATCAGCCAATAGAATGCGATCTCAATCTGATTGGCTGATTCAATCAGCCAATCATATTTTTCCTACCTTAATTCCGATTGGCTGATAGAATCCTATCAGCCAATCGGAATTGAAGGGACGCCATCTTGGATGACGTCCCTTAAAGGAGCCTTCATTCGTCGTTAGTCCGTCGGGGAAGAAGGATGTTCCGCGTCGGCGGGATGAAGATCGATCCTGAAGCATGAAGATTGAAGACCCCGCTTGGAAGATGACATCGCCCGGATGGAAGATGATCTTCAGCGCCGCTTGGAAGATGACATCGGCCGGATGGAAGGCTTCTTCAGCGCCGCTTGGAGGATCACTTCTGGCGCTCCAGATTTCCTCTTCAGTTCCATCGGTGGCTCGGCTGAGTGAAGACGACTCAAGGTAGGATGATCTTCAGGGGATTAGTGTTAGGTTATTTTAAGGGGAGTTTGGGTTAGATTAGGGGTATGTGGGTGGTGGTGGGTTTTAATGTTGGGGGGGTTGTATTTTTCTTTTACATGCAAAAGAGCAGTTTTCTTTGGGGCATGCCCCACAAAAGGCCCTTTTAAGGGCTGGTAAGGTAAAAGAGCTTTGAACTTTTTTAATGTAGAATAGGGTAGGGGATGTTTTTATTTTGGGGGGCTTTATTATTTTATTAGGGGGCTTAGATAAGGTGTAATTAGCTTAAAATTGTTGTAATATTTTTTAAATGTTTGTAACTTATGTTTTTTATTTTTTGTAACTTAGCTTTTTTTATTTTTTGTACTTTAGTTAGTTTATGTAATTGTATTTAATTGTAGTTATTTGTATTTAATTTATTTAATTAATTTAATGATAGTGTAGTGTTAGGTTTAATTGTAACTTAGGTTAGGATTTATTTTACAGGTAATTTTGTATTTCTTTTAGCTAGGTAGTTATTAAATAGTTAATAACTATTTAATAACTATTCTAACTAGCTAAAATAAATACAAAGTTACCTGTAAAATAAATATAAATCCTAAAATAGCTACAATGTAATTATTAATTACATTGTAGCTATCTTAGGGTTTATTTTACAGGTAAGTATTTAGTTTTAAATAGGAATAATTTATTAAAGTATAGTGTAGTGTTAGGTGTAATTGTAACTTAGGTTAGTTTTTATTTTACAGGTAAATTTCTCTTTATTTTAGCTAGGTAAGCTATTAAATAGTTAATAACTATTTAATAGCTATTGTAACTAGTTAAAATAAATTGAAATTTGCCTGTAAAATAAAAATAAATCCTAAGATAGCTACAATATAATTATTATTTATATTGTAGCTATATTAGGGTTTATTTTAAAGGTAAGTATTTAGTTTTAAATAGGATTAATTTAGTTCATAATAGAAATATTATTTAGATTTATTTAATTAATATTTAAGTTAGGGGGTGTTAGGGTTAGTGTTAGACTTAGGTTTAGGGGTTAATAAATTTATTACAGTGGCGGCGGTGTAGTGGGGGGCAGGATAGGGGTTAATAACTTTATTATAGAGGGCGGAGGTATAGGGGGGGCAGGGTAGGGGTTACTAGGTATAATGTAGGTGGCGGTGGGCTCCGGGAGCAGCGGTTTAGGGGTTAATACATATATTATAGTTGTGGTGGGCTCAGGGAGCGGCGGTTTAGGGGTTAATATGTATAGAGTAGCTTGCGGTGGGCTCCGGGAGCGGCGGTTTAGGTGGGAATAACTTTATTTAGTTGCGGCGTGTAGGGGGGCAGATTAGTGGTGTTTAGACTCGGGGTACGTGTTAGGGTGTTAGGTGTAGACAGCTCCCATAGGAATCAATGGGATGTCTGGCAGCAGCAAACTTGTACTTTCGCTATGGTCAGACTCCCATTGATTCCTATGGGATCCGCCGCCTCCAGGGTGGTGGTTTGAAAACCAGGTACTCTGGGCCGTATAAGTGCCGAGCGTACCTGCTAGTTTTTTGATAACTAGCAAAAGTAGTTAGATTGTGCCGCACTTGTGTGCGGAACATCTGGAGTGACGTAAGAATCGATCTGTGTCGGACTGAGTCCGGCGGATCGAAGTTTACGTCACAAAATTCTACTTTTGCCGGTCTTTAGCCTTTGATAACTAAGGCGAATCAGCCTCGCCACAAATACGCTGCGGAATTCCAGCGTATTTGAGGTTGACGGCTTGATAACTACCCCCCAATATGTTAACTAAAAGTGTAGTAGCAAGCATTATCAATATTAGTGTAATATTGATTTTTAATAAAGGTAACGTTTTAGTAGTTAATTAAATTACTTTATATTTTGTATTATATTTATGTTCAAATTCTTCGCAAAAATAGCAATTGAGGCATTTCTGGTAACAGTATTGTTTCTGAGCTAAATGCAGGGATACATATACATTGAGTAGAGCTAAATTGAATGTGTTTAATTTCTGAGGATGTCTCTCTTGGCTTCTTTTACATTAATCAGACAAAATATCTGGAACAAATAACACATTTTTAAAGTGTTATTGCTCTTAAAAATCTCTAGGCAATAATTTATAACTCAGTGTAGTACTTTGGTTGATTTAAATGACAGTGTTCAAAGATAGATTCCATTTGAACCGATCTGTCAAGCTTCCAGTTAATGGATTTGTCAGCCAGTTCATAATGTCAAATGGTGTGTAAGGTTCTGATTTCAATCTCTTTATTTTTTTTGTTAGACGTGAATGAATGTGCTGACAACGTTTGTGGTCAAATGTGTGTTAATACACTTGGAAGTTACACTTGCTACTGCAATGGACGAAAGGGGTTCAAGCTTGCTCAGGACAAGAAAACTTGCATTGTAAGTAGTACAATTATACATTTATATTCACCTGCATTTAAAGAGACATACAGCACCTTGTAATTAGAAGAGCTTTCTGTAGTGTTACACTAAATTAACATACAGACGGAATAAGGAAAATGTCTGAATATATTATCATCTTTTTGCTGCAATTGTTTTTCACTGGCTTCTTCATTTAACTTATTTGGACCTGCTTCAGGAGTAGGCAATGCTTAGCACTGTGAATTTGTTGGCAACACATAGGTTGTCAGTATTGTATCATACCACTATATAATTATTGCATAAAACATATGTAGATACTCTTTCTGTGTGTGCCATTGTCTTGGCTGTTTTCGCCCCTTGCTTACAATAGAAATTTCCAGCTAGCAGAAGGGGGACTTTTTTGTGATTTGATACAGATTTGTTTCAGTGTGACATCAGCTTTCTTTTGAATAGCAATAGCACACAATACTCCTGGCGGAGGCATGGAAAATGCAAGCATGTATAGTTTCCTGTAACAATCTAAGACAGTTCTTGGCACCCCAGATTTTTGGAACCTGCATTTCCCAAGATGCTTAGGCTCTCTGCTGTCTATTTGAGGACCATGGGAAATGTAGTTCCAAAATATCAGGGGTACCGTCACTGGTCTGAGCCAATGGTTTCTAAACTTTCTGGCCACTTACTTCTTGGTTCCATAGACTTACCACCAGTGCCCCCTACCCTACCTGGTAAATATATTATTCTGAAATATTAATTAAACATTCAGATTTGAAATAAAACTTTTTAGTTTATTAAATTAAAAATGTATCCTCTTGATCTTGTGATAGCAGCTTTTTAAAATCGATAGCCACTGTCCAACAGTCATTTATACAACATTTAGCAATTGCTTAACTGATTCAATTAGGGCATGCAATTTAAACAACTTTCCATTTTATTTATTTTATCTGATTTGCTTTGTTTTTTTGTTTCCTTTGTTGAAAAGCATACCTAGGTAGCTAGCTGCTGATTACTGACTGCACATATATGCCTCTTGTCATTGACTCACCCAATGTTTTCAGCTAGCTCCCAGTAGAGAATTGTTGCACCTTCAACAAAAGATGCCACAATTTTTAAGCAAATTTGATAACACGGATAAATTGGAAAGTAGTTCAAAATTGCATATTTTGTCTGAATCATGAAAGAAAAAATTCTGTTGCATATCTTTTTAACCCTTTGAGTGCTAATGATGGCTCTGAGCCGTCACAAAGTTTCCCACTATGGTTCTAATGACGTCTCAGAGCCATCACTAGCACGCTCCCACCTTGAGGGAGATCTTGGAGCTCCCACCCGCTCCTACCCCGGCAATCGTGCCTGTAGAGTGACAGGCATTGCCGGGGCTTTCTGTTTTGCGTGGTGACGTCACTCGCAATAACGTGATGACGTCACAGCGCAAATTTATTTATACTTAACAATGTTAAGTATAGGAGCAGGGGACATGCTGCTTTAGAAGCCTGTATCTCAGGCATCTAAGCAGCTACAGACCCCAAGACCCACCATTGGAAAGGCAATCGCATAACCTTTCCAACAGTGTAAGACTTGGGGGTCTGGGAAAAAAAAAGAAAAGTTAAAAAAAAATTGTTCAAAAAAATAAAAAAAAAACTTAAAAAATCTTAGCACCCAGGTGGGAAAGTGCTTAGCACTCAAAGGGTTAATGTCAGCAATAATGTACAGCGCTGGTAAAACAAAGCATGCAAGCCTTCTGTACAAGTGGCTGTAATTTATTGCAGGTAGAGAGAGTGTTGCTAATAAACCTGAACTATCTGAAAAGGAAAAAAGCCTTGAAAGCAGAGAGTGGCAAAACTTTAAATGCAAAGCAAGAAGTTTGTTTTACTTTAGGTATCTAGCAGCATATTTACTATAATCAAGCTTTGTGGGCACACTAGCGTCCACTGTATATCTAGAGTAATCCTATCGACTTCTTCAACATCTTGTGTCTATTAATGTCTTCTTGGTAATCCTGCTGCCCCCAGGGGGAGGTAACATCCACTTTGGTAATCACTGTTTAAAGGAATAGTCTAATCAAAATGAATTGATTCAGATAGAGCAACAATTTTAAGCAACTTTCTAATTTACTCCTATTATCAATTTTTCTTCGTCCTCTTGGTATCTTTATTTGAATGTAAGCTTAGGAGCTGGCCCATTTTTGGTTCAGCACCTGGGTAGCGCTTGCTGATTGGTGGCTACATTTAGACACCAATCAGAAAGTGCTACCCAGGTGCCGAACCAAAAATGGGCCGGCTCATATACTTAAATTCTTGCTTTTTCAAATAAAGATAGCAAGAGAACGAAGAAAACTTGATGATAGGAGTAAATTAGAAAGTTGCTTAAAATTGCATGCTCTAGACAGGAAAAATAGGAGTAAATTAGAAAGTTGCTTAAAATTGCATGCTCTAGATGGTTCCGGTGGAGGAGGAGTCAGACAGGTGTTGCTGAGCTCACACCTCCAGTCCTGCAATTCTTGGCGGTGGATATTTCCGCGCCCTGCCCCAGACTCTGGGGCTGCTTTATGGGGCAGTCAGTAAAATCGCCTCTGGAACCTTTCCCGGTGGACTACCAACCCACTGGCATTTGCACTGAGTCTACTCTGCTTGTATCAACAGCTTTACCTGGCTTTTGATAGGGGTGCGTTACACCACCTACACCCCAGTCCTAAGACACCTTTCTCTCTCTTCCTTTCCCGGAGGAACTTTGCCACCTGCACGGGTATTAACCCTCCCCCCCCCCCCCCCCAGCCTGCTCCTCCCGCCAGGCCAACCTCGGGGACTAAGTGTGCCGGGTGTTTGCTCCACCTCCTCCCCCACCAGTGCTGCGTGGGAGGGAGTCGGGTCCGTCTCTGGATAGAGGACCGGTTGTGGAGCCTGTTCTCCATGCTGTTGTTGGTGCCTAGGTTGGCGCTCCTCTCTCCCCTCCCACCGTTGCTGCGAGAGGGGAGTTGAGGCTGGAGTCACGAACGGAGTTGAATATCGGAAGGCTTGAAGGCGGCTCTCCTGCAGCTTGAACTATTCTACAAGAATCCATATCCTGGCGAAGATCCTGGCGGGCGAGCATGCAGCACAAGAGGGGGTGAGTTATTGAGAACTGCTTTCACAGTATATTTCCTCTTACTTGTCCGCTGAACCCTACAACATGATCGCTAAAATTGGAATCTTAAAAGTAACATAGAGGTTAATCTGGAGGTCTATTAAAAAGGGGCATTATACAACAGAAAGAGAATATCCTTATTCCAATTAAAGGGGGTTATTTAAAATTAATGGGAGAGAGGTGAAGAGGAAAGAAGAAAGGGAAAATACACCATCATTAATAGACTGATAGTTTTATCAGGGTCTAAGAGACTACAAAAAATTACTGACTCTGGAATAGAGAAAAAGAGTTAATATACAGCCTTTTTGTTGCCATATTTCTCCCTAGAGACTCTGAATTTGGCTATTGCGCTAGCAATGAACTCTATCCTGTTAAATCAGTTACAATGTTGTCATTCCTTAACTGGCCTGGTTGCTACCTTTGAAATCTATATATTTCAGGCAGAACAAATGTAAAACTGATACTGTTAATATTCTACTTGGTCATGTGATCGGAACTCTTTCTTTTTACTCTGTATAGTGTCATTTAAAAGTAAAAAGGTAGCACTCAACTGGGGTTTAGGCAGTAATTCTTTGGCCTTTAATTAATTGCAGAAGTCACACCTGCAAAAAGGGCAAGAATCGTACAAGACAAAAATTACGGGCTAACCCCCTAGAGGCTAAAGGTATATATTTGCCTATAGTTAAAGGATTACTTTCTGTTATAATTTTTAAGCTAAACAACTAACATATTAAAGTTAATAAACATTAATTAAAACCTACTGACCTATATTTTCTCCAAAACTAAGTTTCATAAGGTTCTAAAAGTTATATCTTTTATTCGCTGATGATGTCACTTTATCCTGCCCACTATTTTCAGCACTGCATGTTCAAAATACTTAAACCAATAACTTTGTGTTTAAAGCACCATTTTGAAACCTAGGTATTGTAAACGGATTGGTACAGAGCAAAGGATACCCACGGAGTGGGTTTGGAAAACAATTAAATTTGCAGACAAGATTTCTGATATATGGGATATGTTAATGAAATGCTATTGATAAAAAGTATATTTGAGGTAGTTAGTTAGTAACAGGCATAGAAAATATTTACTTACAGTGGCCCTTTAATTCTGAGGTGATACGGGGGGTATGACAATTATGACCGGGCTGGAAAGGATAAATGGAATATGGTAAAAAGGGGCAAAAGCTGTCTCTGGTTTATCTAAGTATTTAACTTGATATCTTCTGCAATTTTTTTTTATTATTTTTTTCTTCTTTCTTCTCCTTTGTTTAAAACAGTTTATAGCAAATTTCTTTCATGTAATTAGCAAGAGTCCATGAGCTAGTGACGTATGGGATATACATTCCTACCAGGAGGGGCAAAGTTTCCCAAACCTCAAAATGCCTATAAATACACCCCTCACCACACCCACAAATCAGTTTTTCAAACTTTGCCTCCTATGGAGGTGGTGAAGTAAGTTTGTGCTAGATTCTACGTTGATATGCGCTCCGCAGCAGGTTGGAGCCCGGTTTTCCTCTCAGCGTGCAGTGAATGTCAGAGGGATGTGAGGAGAGTATTGCCTATTTGAATGCAGTAATCTCCTTCTACGGGGTCTATTTCATAGGTTCTCTGTTATCGGTCGTAGAGATTCATCTCTTACCTCCCTTTTCAGATCGACGATATACTCTTATATATACCATTTCCTCTACTGATTCTCGTTTCAGTACTGGTTTGGCTTTCTACTACATGTAGATGAGTGTCCTGGGGTAAGTAAGTCTTATTTTCTGTGACACTCTAAGCTATGGTTGGGCACTTTTATATAAAGTTCTAAATATATGTATTCAAACATTTATTTGCCTTGACTCAGGATGTTCAACGTTCCTTATTTCAGACAGTCAGTTTCATATTTGGGATAATGCATATGAATAAATAATTTTTTCTTACCTTAAAAATTTGACTTTTCCTTGTGGGCTGTTAGGCTCACGGGGGCTGAAAATGCTTCATTTTATTACGTCATTCTTGGCGCTGACTTTTTTGGCGCAAAATTTTTTTCTGTTTCCGGCGTCATACGTGTCGCCGGAAGTTGCGTCATTTTTGACTTTTTTTGCGCCAAAGGTGTCGGCGTTCCGGATGTGGCGGCACCAAATAATGTGGGCGTCTTTTTTTGGCGCTAAAAAAATATGGGCGTCACTATTGTCTCCACATTATTTAAGTCTCATTATTTATTGCTTCTGGTTGCTAGAAGCATGTTCACTGGCATTTTTTCCCATTCCTGAAACTGTCATTTAAGGAATTTGATCAATTTTGCTTTATATGTTGTTTTTTCTATTACATATTGCAAGATGTCCCACGTTGAAGCTGAGTCAGAAGATACTTCTGGAAAATCCCTGCCTGGTGCTGGAGCTACCAAAGCTAAGTGTATCTGCTGTAAACTTTTGGTATCTGTTCCTCCAGCTGTTGTTTGTACTGTTTGTCATGACAAACTTGCTAATGCAGATAATATTTCCTTTAGTACTGTTACATTACCTGTTGCTGTTCCGTCAACATCTAATACTCGGAGTGTTCCTGATAACATAAGAGATTTTTGTTTCTAAATCCATTAAGAAGGCTATGTCTGTTATTCCTCCTTCTAGTAAACGTAAAAAGTCTTTTAAAACTTCTCATTTTTCAGATGAATTTTTTCATTCTGATTCAGAGGATTCTGTCTCAGAGGTTGATGCTGATAAATCTTCATATTTATTTAAAATGGAATTTATTTGTTCTTTACTTAAAGAAGTCCTAATTGCTTTAGAAATTGAGGATTCTAGTCCTCTTGATACTAAATCTAAACGTTTAGATAAGGTTTTTAAATCTTCTGTAGTTATTCCAGAAGTTTTTCCTGTCCCTGGTGCTATTTCTGAAGTAATTTCCAGGGAATGGAATAATTTGGGTAATTCATTTACTCCTTCTAAACGTTTTAAGCAATTATATCCTGTGCCATCTGACAGATTAGAATTTTGGGACAAAATCCCTAAGGTTGATGGGGCTGTCTCTACTCTTGCTAAGCGTACTACTATTCCTACGGCAGATGGTACTTCCTTTAAGGATCCTTTAGATAGGAAAATTGAATCCTTTCTAAGAAAAGCTTACTTGTGTTCAGGTAATCTTCTTAGACCTGCTATATCTTTAGCGGATGTTGCTGCAGCTTCAACCTTTTGGTTAGAAGCTTTAGCGCAACAAGTAACAGATCATAATTCTCATAGCATTATTATTCTTCTACAACATGCTAATAATTTTATTTGTGATGCCATCTTTGATATCATTAGAGTTGATGTCAGGTATATGTCTCTAGCTATTTTAGCTAGAAGAGCTTTATGGCTTAAAACTTGGAATGCTGATATGTCTTCTAAGTCTACTCTGCTTTCCCTTTCTTTCCAGGGTAATAAATTATTTGGTTCTCAGTTGGATTCTATTATCTAGTCTAATAATCGTTTTCGTTCCTTTCATCACAACAAGGAACAAAAGCCTGATCCTTCATCCTCAGGAGCGGTATCAGTTTGGAAACCATCTCCAGTCTGGAATAAATCGAAGCCTTTTAGAAAACCAAAGCCAGCTCCCAAGTCCACATGAAGGTGCGGCCCTCATTCCAGCTCAGCTGGTAGGGGGCAGATTACGTTTTTTCAAAGAAATTTGGTTCAATTCTGTTCACAGTCTCTGGATTCAGAACATCGGTTCAAAAGGGTACAGAATTGGCTTCAAGATAAGGCCTCCTGCAAAGAGATTTTTTCTTTCCCGTGTCCCAGTAAACCTAGCGAAGGCTCAAGCATTTCTGAAATGTGTTTCAGATCTAGAGTTGGCTGGAGTAATTATACCAGTTCCAGTTCTGGAACAGGGGCTGGGGTTTTATTCAAATCTCTTCATTGTACCAAAGAAGGAGAATTCCTTCAGACCAGTTCTGGATCTAAAAATATTGAATCGTTATGTAAGGATACCAACATTCAAAATGGTAACTGTAAGGACTATCCTGCCTTTTGTTCAGCAAGAGCATTATATGTCCACAATAGATTTACAGGATGCATATCTGCATATTCCGATTCATCCAGATCACTATCAGTTTCTGAGATTCTCTTTCCTAGACAAGCATTACCAGTTTGTGGCTCTACCGTTTGGCCTAGCTACAGCCCCAAGAATTTTTACAAAGGTTCTCGGTGCCCTTCTGTCTGTAATCAGAGAACAGGGTATTGTGGTATTTCCTTATTTGGACGATATCTTGGTACTTGCTCAGTCTTCACATTTAGCAGAATCTCATACGAATCGACTTGTGTTGTTTCTTCAAGATCATGGTTGGAGGATCAAGAGAGAATTGTTCATTTGTTTTCAGACAGACAATGTCACAACTGTGGCATACATCAATCATCAAGGAGGGACTCACAGTCCTCTGGCTATGAAGGAAGTATCTCGAATTCTGGTATGGGCGGAATCCAGCTCCTGTCTAGTTTCTGCGGTTCATATCCCAGGTATAGACAATTGGGAAGCGGATTATCTCAGCCGCCAAACATTACATCCGGGCGAATGGTCTCTTCACCCAGAGGTATTTCTTCAGATTGTTCAAATGTGGGGACTTCCAGAAATAGATCTGATGGCCTCTCATCTAAACAAGAAACTTCCCAGGTATCTGTCCAGATCCAGGGATCCTCAAGCGGAAGCAGTGGATGCATTGTCACTTCCTTGGAAGTATCATTCTGCCTATATCTTTCCGCCTCTAGTTCTTCTTCCAAGAGTAATCTCCAAGATTCTGAAGGAATGCTCGTTTGTTCTGCTGGTAGCTCCAGCATGGCCTCACAGGTTTTGGTATGCGGATCTTGTCCGGATGGCCTCTTGCCAACCGTGGACTCTTCCGTTAAGACCAGACCTTTTGTCGCAAGGTCCTTTTTTCCATCAGGATCTCAAATCCTTAAATTTAAAGGTATGGAGATTGAACGCTTGATTCTTAGTCAAAGAGGTTTCTCTGACTCTGTGATTAATACTATGTTACTGGCTCGTAAATCTGTATCTAGGGAGATATATTATAGAGTCTGGAAGACTTATATTTCTTGGTGTCTTTCTCATCATTTTTCCTGGCATTCTTTTAGAATTCCGAGAATTTTACAATTTCTTCAGGATGGTTTGGATAAAGGTTTGTCTGCAAGTTCCTTGAAAGGACAAATCTCTGCTCTTTCTGTTCTTTTTCACAGAAAGATTGCTATTCTTCCTGATATTCATTGTTTTGTACAAGCTTTGGTTCGTATAAAACCTGTCATTAAGTCAATTTCTCCTCCTTGGAGTTTGAATTTGGTTCTGGGGGCTCTTCAAGCTCCTCCGTTTGAACCTATGCATTCGTTGGACATCAAATTACTTTCTTGGAAAGTTTTGTTCCTTTTGGCTATCTCTTCTGCCAGACGAGTTTCTGAATTATCTGCTCTTTCTTGTGAGTCTCCTTTTCTGATTTTTCATCAGGATAAGGCGGTGTTGCGAACTTCTTTTAAATTTTTACCTAAGGTTGTGAATTCTAACAACATTAGTAGAGAAATTGTGGTTCCTTCATTGTGTCCTAATCCTAAGAATTCTAAGGAGAGATCATTGCATTCATTGGATATTGTTAGAGCTTTGAAATATTATGTTGAAACTACTAAGAATTTCCGAAAGACTTCTAGTCTATTTGTTATCTTTTCCGGTTCTAGGAAAGGTCAGAAGGCCTCTGCCATTTCTTTGGCATCTTGGTTGAAATCTTTAATTCATCATGCTTATGTCGAGTCGGGTAAAACTCTGGCTCAAAGGATTACAGCTCATTCTGCTAGGTCAGTTTCTACTTCCTGGGCGTTTAGGAATGAAGCTTCGGTTGATCAGATTTGCAAAGCAGCAACTTGGTCTTCTTTGCATACTTTTACTAAATTCTACCATTTTGATGTGTTTTCTTCTTCTGAAGCTGTTTTTGGTAGAAAAGTACTTCAGGCAGCTGTTTCAGTTTGAATCTTCTGCTTATAATTTAAACTTTATTTGGGTGTGGATTATTTTTCAGCGGAATTGGCTGTCTTTATTTTATCCCTCCCTCTCTAGTGACTCTTGCGTGGAAAGATCCACATCTTGGGTAGTCATTATCCCATACGTCACTAGCTCATGGACTCTTGCTAATTACATGAAAGAAAACATAATTTATGTAAGAACTTACCTGATAAATTCATTTCTTTCATATTAGCAAGAGTCCATGAGGCCCACCCTTTTTTGTGGTGGTTATGATTTTTTTGTATAAAGCACAATTATTCCAATTCCTTATTTTTTATGCTTTCGCACTTTTTTCTTATCACCCCACTTCTTGGCTATTCGTTAAACTGATTTGTGGGTGTGGTGAGGGGTGTATTTATAGGCATTTTGAGGTTTGGGAAACTTTGCCCCTCCTGGTAGGAATGTATATCCCATACGTCACTAGCTCATGGACTCTTGCTAATATGAAAGAAATGAATTTATCAGGTAAGTTCTTACATAAATTATGTTTTTTCCTCCCCTTCTCTGAGAATTTAAAACCATTTGCATCTGGGCACCACAATACTATCACTTTAGACTTGGTGCATTTATAAGCACCTACACGTCACAAGCACACTAATTGGGGCTATCCATCCTCCCCCCTCCTTTCCTCTTCTTTTTTTTTTTTTTTTTTTTCTCTCTCTCTTTCCTCACTCATTTACCTTATCACAACTGGTATATGGATAAGTTTCTTGGTACCTCTGCTAAAACATCTTCACCAGTAATGGCAGGCAGACAAAGGGATAAAAAACTTAAGAGCATACAAGATCCAGTAGCAGATGTTCAATCAGTCCTATCAAACACAACCATACATGAAGTATTAAATATTCAAAGTCTAGTTGCCAGCATTTCTGAGGCCCTTTCTCCTAAATTTGACGCTTTAAGGCTGGAAATCAAACAGGATATTTCCTCCCTATCGCAAGAAATCAGACAATTCTCCTCTAGAATGCAGGAGGTTGAGCAGAGAGTGTCTGATCTAGAAGATTTGACTGTTTCACAAGGCTCTAAGCTTGATAATTTTAGCAGTAGTACCCAAAAAATCCTCTCGAGGTTAGAAGATAGAAAATAGTAGTAAGAGAAATAACATCAGAATAATAGGTCTTCTAGAGGAGAAGCAATATGAAGATCTAGCCTTTTTCATCTCTGACACTCTGAAGATGGCTCTTAAACTTCCATCTTCATACCACAGTATCTTGGTAGAGAGGGCTCATAGGCTGGGACCACCGCACACAGTTAACAAAAATGCTAGTAGGCCTAGACCAGTCATAGCAAAACTACTCAACTACCAAGACAAAGTTTTACTTTTACAATATTTCCGTAAAACTCAACCTCTTATCATTAATGGGGCTAAGATTCTTATCTTTCAGGATTTCTCGTCTGAAACAGCCTCCAAGAGGAGGGATCTGGCACCCATATGTACTAAATTTATAAACTCTGGATTAAATGCGACAATTATTTATCCAGCTAAACTTAAAGTAACAGTGAATGACACAGTACATTTCTTTCTGGAGGCACACGCAGCCGAGAAATTTTTTTCTATCCCTAGACTTACCAGCATCAGACAGAACAGCCCTTAGCTAGTCAGAGTAGGCTCAATAGTTGGGACGATCCCCTAGTTAGGGATAGATGGGGCAACCAGGGAAATTGCTAGGGTTCCCCCCCCTTTTTTTTTTTTCTCTCTTCTTTTTTACTTTTTCCCTCCCTCTCTCCCCCTCTCTCTCTCTCTCTCTCTCTCTCTCTTTCTGTCCCCTCCCCTCCCTCTCTGCCTTGCTCCAGATAAGTTTTAAAGACACAGAAAAATAGAAAAATTTAGGATAATATCATGGAATGTGGGAGGGATTTCTACCCCTATTAAACGGAAAACCATATTGACACAATTAAGGAAATTTCAGACGGATATAGGGTTAATTCAGGAAACACACCTCAACTCAGAGGAATCTTCCAAACTTAGAGCCTCATGGGTTAGAGAAGTGTTCTATTCGCCAAGTGTTGGTAAAAAAAGGGGAGTGGCCATACTAATTGGGAAAAAGACTCAGCTCGAGTTTGTCCACTGTGAGCCGGATCCGGAGGGAAGATATGTTCTGCTAAAAGTAAGAATCGCCCAGGAAATGTACACGATATGTAATATTTATGGCCCTAACACATTTGATCCAGAATTCTGGAACAGAATACAATCTAAACTTCTTCTGTATAGTCAGGGGCACCTAATTATCGGAGGGGATTTTAATATGGCGCCGCAGTGCCCGCTAGACAGGCTTCGAGAAAATATGAAACAGAAAAAACATAAAAAGGATAACTTAGAATTTAAAATGTTTAAGAAAATAAAGCAAAATTTAGCACTACGGGATATCTGGCGAAGTCAGAACCCAGATACTCAGGAATTTACCTGTCTTTCAAAAGCGCACAAAACTCTGTCACGAATAGATCTATTTCTTATAGATGAGCGCTTAGGATCTTTAACGGTGCAAGCAAGAATCACTCCTTTATTATTATCAGATCATGCCCCTATTACCTTGGATATTCAGCTTATACATCCATGACCCAAATCTTTCCGTTTTTATCTTCCATACTATCTAGCGACGGATATGAAATTTAAAACTCGTCTTAGGTCTAAGTTTGAGGAATTTTTACGGTTTAACTCTGAGTATATTGAACGCCCAGAACTGCTCTGGGAAACCGCTAAAGCTGTTCTCAGAGGCGAAATCTTAGCCTATAATATAGCTCTAACCAAGAAACTGAAGTTAAGCGAAAAAGAAATATATAAGGCATTATCTAATTCATACAATAAATTTCTGCTGCACAAAACGCCCTAAACTGGGCTAAGTATGTGCAAGCTAAAGAAGCTAGGGATACATTTGTTTTGACCCAGCAAGTGCAAAAAGAATTAAAAATTCAGGCTAAACTATACAGATTTGGGAATAAATCTGGAAAGATGTTGTCTAGATTGGTCAATAACGAAAAAAAAAACAATCTTATATTGAAGAACTTCTAGATAAGGGCGAGCGAATCTCAAACCCCGATAAAATTGCATCCGCACTGGTGGAATATTATCAAGATGTATACTCTTGTAAAGGTTATGATCAGGATAAATCTGCAGAGTTTTGGAACAAGATCGTAAGTCCCTCACTAACTGACGATTGTATTAGTAGTCTCAACTCCCCTATATCTGTTCAAGAAGTAAATGAGGCAAGCTCTAAGCTTCCCATCAATAAAGCAGCAGGTCCGGATGGACTACCCAGTGAATTTTATAAAATACTATCTGCAGAAATCTCTCCGTATTTGACAAATTTATATAATGACTTCTATATTAATGGTAAACCAGTTTCAGCTTCATTCTCCTCTTCTCACACGACCTTAATTCTTAAGGTAGGGAAGGACCCAAGGCTTAAAGAATCATATAGGCCAATAGCCTTACTTAATTCAGACTATAAGATTCTAACGTCTATCCTAGCATCCAGACTACAGTTAATCTTACCAAAAGTAATCCATATGGATCAAGCTGGCTTCTTGAACAGACAAAACTTCTCGGCCAAAATCAGGGAGGTACTAGCCACATTGGAATACTTTGAAAAAACTCCTCTGATCAGAGGGGGGAGAGAGGAAGAACCTGGGGCACCGGACATGGCTATTCTTTCCATTGACGCAGAAAAAGCGTTTGATTCTGTTACATTTAAACATCTTAATACATCTTTGTTGAAGTTTGGAATTAAGGGCAAATTCCCTGAATTTGTAGAGAATCTTTATAAAAGCTCAGCCACAAGCTTGATAATCAGTGGAATTGTATCCCTACCAATAACTTTGGAAAGAGGAACGCACCAGGGTTGTCCTCTCTCCCCACTTCTGTTTGATGTTGCTATTGAGCCCTTGGCAATCATAATAAGACAAAGTTTGGAGGGAATAAAGATCTCAAATCACAAGATGAAAATAGGTCTATATGCAGACGATGTTTTGTTGTATTTATCAAATACTAAAATTAATATTCCAAAATTAATGCAGATAATCGATCAGTTTGGTACCTTTTCAGGATACAAAATAAATGCATCCAAATCAGAAATTTTCTGGATCCGTAAGAAAAGTGACTCATGTTTGGATAATCCATTCAAAAGAGTAACAGATTCATTCAAATACCTAGGGATAAATATCCCGGCGAACTCTGACAATCTATATGAACTCAATATTCCCCCAATTGTTAGGCAATTTAAGGAAAAACTTAGAACATGGCAAAGCCTACCACTTTCAATTTCGGGACGAGTAGCACTAGTCAAAATGATCCTCCTCCCGAAATAGTTATACATACTTCAGAATGTCCCAGTAATTCTTTTTGAAAAGGATGTACGGATGATTAATGGCTTAATCAGACAATTTCTCTGGCAGGGGAAAAGAGCACGAATATCTCTTAATAAACTCTCCCTCTCACGTGAGTTTGGGGACCTAGCACTCCCAGACATCAGAGCATATAACCTCAGTTTCTTGGCACGAATAGCGGCTGGCTGGATTTTGTCTAAAGACTATATCCTAAATAACCATCTTGAGACTAACATCTGTGGTCCTTACCTTCCCTTAGCACTTTTACACTCCCCCCCTAAAGAGCTACCTCTAGAAATTAAAAGACTAAAAGTCATTTACAATCATATCAGGGCATGGTGGAAAATAGCAAAAATTCTTTCAATTAATTCCAAGGTTTCGCACTACCTTCCCCTGGTAGGAAATCCAAAATTTCAACCTGGGTTACATTCTGAGGTTTTTAATAGATGGCACAAGAACGGGCTTGAAAGTATTGAAAGGGGAATTTAACTTACCTAACAAAGACTTTTTCGCTTATTTACAGATAAGGCATTTTCTGTCTGAAACAATTAGAGAAGAGGGCTGGGGTTGGAAGTTAGGTAAACTTGAAAACTGGCTCATACAAATGAAGGCTGATCGCATGTCTATTTCTGTGGGCTATCATTTATTGGGTGCTAGCAGGGGTAATTTAAATCTGACAAGACTTGCTTCAACATGGACCTCACTTTTAGCACAGAACAGGGTTGACCCAAAAATTTTGCAATATTCTATAGGTAAAGTGGCTAAGACAACCCTCTCTGCTACATGGCGGGAAGCACATATTAAGTTGCTTCACAGAGCATATTTCACTCCGGAAAAGGGCCTCAGGGTACATAATTCGGGCTTTAATAAATGTCCTAAATGTTCTCTCCCTGCAGCTGATATAGAACACATGTTTTGGTTGTGTCCAAAAGTGAGAAACACTTGGCGTAAATTAGAATACTGGCTGAATAGGGTACTGAAAATTCCATCAATAACCCTTACCCTATTCCAGGTCATATTATGCATTGACAACTTAAACAAGCGTCATCCCAATGACAAACTGGTTTCCATTTCCATTTTAGCCACTAGATATTTGATATGCAAAAAATGGAAAATGCGTTCTGTACCAAGTATGTCGGAAATTCAGAACTGTCTGAAAAAACAATGTTTATTAGAACAAAAGGATACAGACATAGATAACGAAGAGGACATAAGGAATTTCTTTAATAAATGGGCAGTATACATTAAGTCAAAACACAAAACAAAATCCCAAAGCGCCACCCAAAAAATATATAAATAATTATAAGGAAAGAAACATATATAAAATTCAAATAATGAGCACAATTCTATAAAACATTAATGAATAAACAGTATACTGCAACAAAAGAACTGATCTCATTAACCTCTTAAATGCAGAATAAAACAATAAAAGATTCTTTCTTACCATACACTAATATACAGTCTCAGTAAGAAATGGTAGTGAATAATCACTTCAGTCCATATGGGTAAGAAATTTACAGTCTTAATCCACACCTCTCTGCTGCTCCTTCAAGATCCACTGGTGTGTATTCCGTGGTGACAAAAGCAAAGACAAATCCCTGTTAAAAACAAGAAAAAACAGGAGCGCAACTCCGTGCACCAAACAGTACACGGAAGATCTAAGTGTAGATTAAAAACGATTTATTAGGTAAACATAACATAACAAGTGTAAAACATCAAATCAGACACTCACATCGATGCCCTCAAACATATGAGGTATGTGCCTGCGGTGAATATTAGTAAGTCAAAACTCCACTTCACTGGTCTCCTCCTCTCTCCTTCAAGAAGTATTCGATAGCCAGCGGGTAAGTCTCTGTATAAGTCTTTAGGACCCTCTCTGTTCCGTTCTGACACACACTGCTCTGAAAAAAGCCGGCTCCAGTGCAGAGGCTGTCTAATACGTCAGAGTACGTCCAAGCGTATCATCAAGTGGGCGTGGCCTTACGCGTTTCGCGAGGCTCCTCCTCGCTTCGTCAGAGGCAATGCCCACATTGCTCATCAAAGCCCTTTTTAAATCGTTCACATTGCTGCTTCTTCCCTATTATAGGTTGGCATCATACCTTGAGACCCTTTGGACAGGAGATCTCTCTTTTGCCCCTGATTCAGCTCCTAATGAATTTGAACTGTATATTGATACAAAGAAGCTCATTAGGAAACTGACCCTTGCAAGACATTTTAATATTAACAAAAGAGTAGAAGAAGGTAATGTTATTGGAACACAAGGGGATGAGTCATTAGTTGCCCTTGAAACTTTGGAAGTTGAAAGTAATTTGGTAGACTACGAAATAGGATTAATAAATATTTTGGATGACCTGGAAGCAGAAGCAGGGAATATCCCCATAAATCACAGCCATCTAAAAAAGAACTCAACATTCTATCCTATTCATTCGAAAGGGAACTTTATTCCTGTCTTTGAGAAATTCTTAGAGAAGGAACTAAAAGAGATATGTTTGAGGGATAGAATGAGAAAAAGGAAGAAATGTAATCTTAGTAGGAATGAACAAAAGGCACTTATTAAACTGAATGAGGATATGGACATAGTGGTCCGGAGTGCCGACAAGGGCGGGGGTGTGGTTATCCAGGGAAGGGAAGACTACATTAGAGAAGCCAAACACCTATTAAGTGACTCTGAAACCTATAAAGTCCTAGAGAATAACCCGACTAAAGATTTTCTTTTTGAATATGAGGAGCTTATTAGAACAGGTAAAATTGGTTTTGAGCAATAGTGAGTTTCAATATTTGGTGGTGGGGAACCCTGTCTTGCCGATATTCTATCATCTCCCCAAAATTCACAAAGATCTCAATAATCCTCCGGGGAGACCGATAGTTTCGGGGATTGGGGGCCTCACCACCAAATTATCGGAGTATGTTGACCAGGTTTTAAAACCAATGGTGCCCTGTTTGCGGTCATATGTGAAGGACACAATACATATCTTGGAATTGACAAAAGATATAGAATGGCACCAAGACTTCATCTGGGTGACCATGGATGTTAGTTCTTTGTACACTTCAATTCCACATTTGTTGGGAATTGCAGCAGTAAAATATTTTGCTAGGAAAAGTGGTTACATCAATGAGATTCAGATGGATTTTTTGGAGAAGGCCATGTTGTTTATTTTAACAAAAAATTACTTTGTGTTTGAAAACAAATACTTCCTCCAAATAAGAGGTACTGCAATGGGTACAAAATTTGCCCCCACCTTTGCGAATCTTTATATGGGGTGGTGGGAGGATTTATTTGTTTTCAACACAGATAATCCATTTAAAAACAATATAAAACAATGGTATCGCTATATAGACGATGTGCTCATGGTTTGGCATGGCCCGTTTGAGGAACTAAAGAATTTCCTAGAATACACAAACAAAAATCTCTTTAATTTAAAATTTACAATGGAATGGAATAAAGAGAAAATAAACTTTTTAGACCTTGAGATCATACAGGAACAAGGCAAAGTTTACACAAACCTATATAGGAAACCAACAGACACAAATGATTACCTCCATGCCAATAGTGGCCATCATGAAAAATAGATAAGGAATATCCCTCTAGGTCAGTTCCAAAGAGCGAGACATAACTGCACTAAAGATGGTGACTATCAAGTAGCAGCAGGTTTAATTACAAATAGATTTCTAGCAAAGGGATACGATACTAATGATCTAAGAGATATTCAGGAAAAAGTTGGAACAATGGATAGGGATAAACTAATTAAGGGCACCAAACAAAAGAAAAAGAGCAGGAATAATAAAAGAAAGATACAATTTGTGACAAAATTTAATCGAGCTTCAAGGGAAATTGAGAAAGCAATGAAGAAGCATTGGCCAATCATAATGCAAGACCCAATCCTGAGAGATATCTTGAATGATAAGGGACAGGTCATCTTTAAGAGGAACTCAAGTGTTGAGAATAGGATTAGCCCGAGTATGCTTAAGTCTGGGAATCATACGAATTGGTTAAATAAGAATACAGAGGGATTCTTTAAATGTGGTAGGAAGAACTGTAATTGTTGTGCACATATGGAAAAAAATAAATGTGCCTTTGGTAAGAGAAAAGGCGAAACTACTTTTAGAGTGAAAGGTTTGATGAATTGTAGGACCTGTTATGTTGTGTATCTTCTAAGGTGCTCGTGTGATAAAATCTATGTAGGCCGCACGAAGCGGCCTGTGAAAACACGATTTAACGAGCACCTGAGAAATATAGACAATGGGTTAGATAACCATGGTGTGCCAGCACATTTTCTTGAAGCACACGGTAAAGATAGTACAGGTCTTAGCATTTTAGCAATAGAACATGTCAAAAATCCCATTAGGGGAGGAGATAGATTACTCCTCCTTAGACAACGCGAAACCTACTGGATCCACAAGCTGGAAGCAGTGGGTCCAGAGGGTATGAATCGCGATATTGACCTAGCAGCCTTTTTAGATGTGTAACATGGTGTTTTTTATATATACGGGCTTATAGGAAGTATCTGTATTATATTTTAGGCTAAGTTATAAAAACAATATTTTATTGATTAATTTTTCCATCTTTTTACCTTATCCTCTATATTTATGTCTATTGTCCCCAAATATACTGTTCCCAATGTATTGGGTATTATTTGGAGATCACAGTGTGTATTTTACATGAGTTTTATATTGCTATTTGCAGTATATGTTTTATGCAATATATTTTGTGCAATATTCCTCTTTTTAATTAATTCCCTTTTAGATTTTATCAAATGATAGATACAGTGATGGTGTATGGAATACAGGTGGCCCTCGTTTTACAACGGTTCAATTTACACCGTTTCAGAATAACAACCTTCTTTTCCAGTCATGCGACTGCTATTGAAAAGCATTGAGAAGCAGTGCATTTATTAAAATAGCCAGTAGGTGGAGCTGTCCGCTTGTGTTGCAGCAAAGCCAAGCAAGCTGAAATTAATCAGTTTAACCAGACCTGAGCTATCGAGCAGATTTCAAAGGAACAAGATCTTCCTGCCTATAAATCAGTCCAGATTGGAATTCATAGAAAGAACTGTTTGCAGAAAAATGCAAGTGAAGTCTGTGTTGTGCGATTATTTTATTAGGTTTATAATGCTGTTTAGCAAATGTTTTTGTTCATTTAACTTAGTTTAATTATATATTCTGTGTTGTGTGATTATTTTATTAGGTTTATAATGCTGTTTAGCATTTAAAGTCTTCATTTCAAAGCTTTAAAAATAATGTATTAGGTGTTACTTATGATAATTTTGAGAGGGGCCTGGAACCTATCTCCCTCACTTCCCATTGACTTACATTATAAACTGGGTTTCAATTTACAATGGTTTTGATTTACAACCATTCCTTCTGGAACCTAACCCCGGCGTAAACTGAGGGCTACCTGTATATATATATATATATATATATATATATATATATATATATTTAT
This sequence comes from Bombina bombina, assembly GCF_027579735.1. Taxonomy (NCBI): domain Eukaryota; kingdom Metazoa; phylum Chordata; class Amphibia; order Anura; family Bombinatoridae; genus Bombina; species Bombina bombina. The sequence goes on along the minus strand of NC_069501.1, from coordinate 179,911,383 downwards.
TTATTTTTTATGTTAGGTTCTTTTATCATTATGTATTAATTATTCAAATATGGAGTATTTTTAGCCTATGTATTTTATTATGTACATATAGGAAGTTTTTAGGCATCATGTTTCTATTATGATTTGTATCGTTATATTTATTAGTGAAGTTTAGTTCAATCAATGAAGAAAACAATATGGACATTTGCGGTTCTTAAAATCACAAGGTATGATGCCAACCTATAATAGGGAAGAAGCAGCAATGTGAACGATTTAAAAAGGGCTTTGATGAGCAATGTGGGCATTGCCTCTGACGAAGCGAGGAAGAGCCTCGCGAAACGCGTAAGGCCACGCCCACTTGATGATACGCTTGGACGTATTAGACAGCCTCTGCACTGGAGCCGGCTTTTTTCAGAGCAGTGTGTGTCAGAACGGAACAGAGAGGGTCCTAAAGACTTATACAGAGACTTACCCGCTGGATATCGAATACTTCTTGAAGGAGAGAGGAGGAGACCAGTGAAGTGGAGTTTTGACTTTCTAATATTCACCGCAGGCACATACCTCATATGTTTGAGGGCATCGATGTGAGTGTCTGATTTGATGTTTTACACTTGTTATGTTATGTTTACCTAATAAATCGTTTTTAATCTACACTTAGATCTTCCGTGTACTGTTTGGTGCACGGAGTTGCGCTCCTGTTTTTTCTTGTTTTTAACAGGGATTTGTCTATACATTAAGTCACGTCCTGAAAACGAAAGAGAATATATAATTTTCCCTTTTCAAAACTCAGAATTGATCTTGTTAGGCATCTGGTAGACGGAGTGGCGAGAGAGCTGAGAGAGAGGTGGACACCTCCACCCCAATTATTAATTTTTTTATTTTTTTTATTATTTTTTTCTTCTTCTCTTCCTTTTCCTCTTCCTTTCTTTTCCTCGGTTTTGTTTTGTGTTTGGTTTTGGTTATCTTGTTTTGTTCTCCCCTCAGTCAAAAATAGAAAATCCCAACACAAGGTGATTCAAGGTAATAATGTTCCTTTTCTTCTTCGGACTTTATGAAAAATAATTTTTTGAGGGGAAAACTGTGGGTTTGATGCTATTTAACATAACCTGCTTTCTTTTGTTGAAATTGTTTGAACTCTCAGATGATGATAATTGTTTTTTTTTCTTTTACTGCTATGAATCAAGTCTGTACTACTGTGTAATATCGCCTTTTGTTGGTTAATAAAGAATAATTAATAAAAAAAAAATTGCATGCTATATCCAAATCATGAACATTTAATTTTGACTAGACTATTCCTTTAAGGTGTTGACAAAGTGTGACATATATGCACGAGTCTGAATAGCAGTTGCCTCTATTTCAAGGGGATTTGACAACACACTTGATTTTGAATATGGCAGATAATGAAAGTATATTGCATTTTTTTTTATTATGCATAACCAACATTTTATATTATTCTGAAAGTGTTTCATGTTTCTTTAAACACAGCCATGTTATGTAACTACTGGTTGATGTATTTGTGTTGCAGTGTCACTGACTAAATGCTGGGGATTCACACAGCACAATTACAATGTCTTATGTGTGACCTTCCTGATGTCTTGGTTAAAGTAGCAGTAAAATGCTGCAATAGCTACAGGGATTTTAATGAAAAACTACCACTTGTGAATTGTTTAACTGCTTTGCTACCAGAGAGGGCTGCAGTTAGGGTTGCCACCTCTGCCATGCTTTCCTGGAAACTTGTGAGTTATACATGCTGCAGGGTGTGCGGAGAGGAACATGAATAGTGTTGTTCAGTGTCACTATTTGTGTGCTGTCCAGGGTTGAAATTCATGTTCCTACCTGCACACCCTGCAGCATGTGTAACTCATAAGTGTCCAGGAAAACATGGCTGAGGTGGTAACCCTAGCTGCAGTGCAGTTACTGAAATCAAATGTATTTCCTCTGTCTGTCTGTGTTTAAACAGGGAAGTTCTAACCTGTTGCTAGTGAATCTACTAATGCGGACAGCCCAATATGACAGGGGGATAAAACCTGAAAAATAATCATTCTGACATTGCTCTGTTCAAGTGAGCTTTTCCCCTTCCAACAATTGTAACGGTACCAACAGGATACCAAGGGTTAACACCAGGGAACAATGTCCTGCATAGGGAATCAGCAATTCACAACCCAGCCAGTTTTCAGGTTTGAAACAGAATGTCATTTATTAAGGCTCATATGCCCAGTATTTATACAGGTCTGACCCCCCAGAAGGGGGGTTGAAAGAATGTTGTACATTAGATGGAGGAACCACACCCTTGGACAGACCACAATAGAATCACATTACTTTACTAGGTAGATAAGAACTTAAACACAAAACACATTTGGCTTTCCTTATCACCTATTCGTCTGCTCTCTGAGGGTGATTAAACAATGGACTGTTTATCACTAACTTTAATGACAGTACACAGTAGTTTCTTAAAGCTGAACACAGTTAACTCCTTCAGTACTGACAGAAGGGTCTGTCACATCTACATAGCACACAATACAGCCTATAGACAACCTTTCTTACATTATAGTTCAGAAGTGGCTAGGTTTGCCACAACAATTAACATTTTTCTATCTTCTTCCATGTGTTTTTTTAATTCACTAAGAATTCATCTATAGGTTAGATATCTTACCTATACCCAATTAAAGGGACACTGAACCCAAATTTTTTCTTTCGTGATTCGGATAGAGCATGCAATTTTAAGCAACTTTCTAATTTACTCCTATTATCAATTTTTCTTCGTTTTCTTGCTATCTTTATTTGAAAAAGAAGGCAGCACTCCTGAGATAGAACAAAAGCTAGAATAATTTCCATGCCTGTTAATTTATATTGCAACTCAGGGTGCGCGTTTTTTTAGCACACTATGCCTTTTCACAGTCAAAAAATATCCTGTAGCATAACAAAAGCTAGAATAACTTCCATGACTGTTCATTTATACTGCACCTCACTGACGAGGCCCACAGAAGGCCGAAACGATCATCTGGGGTTGTTGTTTCTCTTGTACAGAGAAGAGTTGCCTGGTATTTCGGCGCTGGACTGTCATTGGGCAGACTGATATGCTACAGGATCTTTTTTCTCTGTGAAAAGGCATAGTGTGCTAAAAAAACGCGCACCCTGAGTTGCAATAGAAATGAACAGGCATGGAAGTTATTCTAGCTTTTGTTCTATCTCAGGAGTGCTGTTCTCTCTTTTCTGATATTTATGCAAATTTCTCTTGGGTCTCCCTAAGAGTAATGGGGGAAACCAGACGTGGACTCCTTGCACAAATGCCCTTAGAGAGATGCGACTGCACCTCACTGACGAGGCCCACAGAAAGCCGAAACGATCGTCTGGGGTTGTTGTTTCTCTTGTTTAGAGAAGAATTGCCTGGTATTTCGGCGCTGGACTGTCATCGGGCAGGGTCAGACTGATATGCTACAGGATATTTTTTCTCTGTGAAAAGGCATACGGCTAGATTACGAGTTTTGTCGGTAATGGTGTGCGGTGCTAACATGCAGTTTTCCCTCACCGCTCACCTACAGACAACACTGGTATTATGGGTTTTTACAAACCCAGCGTTAGCCGCAGAAAAGTGAGCGGAGAGCAAAATTTTGCTCCACATCTCACCTCAATACCAGCGCTGCTTACGGTAGCGGTGAGCTGGCAAAACGGGCTTGTGCACAATTTCCCCATAGGAAGCAATGGGGGAGAGCCAGCTGAAAAAAGACCTAACACCTGCAAAAAAGCAGTGTAAAGCTCCTAACGCAGCCCCATTGATTCCTATAGGGGAAATATATTTATGTCTACACCTAACACCCTAAAACTTATTAACCCCTAATCTGCCGCCCCCGACATCGCCGACACCTGCATTATATTATTAACCCCTAATCTTCCGCTCTGGACACCGCCGCCACCTATAATATATGTATTAACCCCTAATCTGCTGCCCCCAACATCGCCGACACCTACATTATATTTATTAACCCCTAATCTGCCGCCCCCAACATCGCCGCCACTATATTAAAGTTATTAACCCCTAAATCTAAGTCTAACCCTAACACCCCCCTAACTTAAATATAATTTAAATAAATCTAAATAAAATTACTACAATTAACTAAATTATTCCTATTTAAAACTAAATACTTACCTATAAAATAAACCCTAAAATAGCTACAATATAACTAATAGTTACATCGTAGCTAGTTTAGGATTTATTTTTATTTTACAGGCAACTTTGTATTTATTTTAACTAGGTAGAATAGTTATTAAATAGTTATTAACTATTTAATAGCTACATAGTTAAAATAAAGACAAATTTACCTGTAAAATAAAACCTAACCTAAGTTACAATTACATCTAACACTACACTATAATTTAAATTAATTCCCTAAATTAACTACAATTAAATACAATTATTTAAAGTACGAAAAAAACCAAACACTAAATTACAGAAAATAATAAAATAATTACAAGTTTTTTAAACTAATTACACCTAATCTAATCCCCCTAATAAAATAAAAAAATAAAAATAAATAATAAAAAGCCCTACCCTATACTAAATTACAAATAGCCCTTAAAAGGGCCTTTTGTGGGGCATTGCCCCAAAGTAATCAGCTCTTTTACCTGTAAAAAAAAGTACAATACCCCCCAGCATTAAAACCCACCACCCACACACCCAACCCTACTCTAAAACCCACCCACTAACCCCTTGAAGATAACCCTACCTTGAAAAGTCTTCACCCAACCGGGCCGAAGTCCTCAACGAAGCCGGGCGAAGTGGTCCTCCAGACGGGCAGAAGTCTTCATTCAAGCCGGCCAGAAGAGGTCATCCAGACGGGCAGAAGTCTTCATCCAGGTGGCATCTTCTATCTTCATCCATCCGGCGCGGAGCGGGTCCATCTTCAAGACATCCAACGCGGAGCATCCTCTTCGTTCTTCATCCGACGACTGAATGAAGGTTCCTTTAAATGACGTCATCCAAGATGGCGTCCCTTCAATTCCGATTGGCTGATAGAATTCTATCAGCCAATCGGAATTAAGGTAGAAAAAATCCTATTGGCTGATGCAATCATCCAATAGGATTGAACTTCAATCCTATTGGCTGATTGCATCAGCCAATATTCCGATTGGCTGATAGAATTCTATCATCCAATCGGAATTGAAGGGACGCCATCTTGGATGACATCATTTAAAGGAACCTTCATTCAGTCGTCGGATGAAGAACGAAGAGGATGCTCCGCCTCGTATGTCTTGAAGATGGACACGCTCCGCACCGGATATATGAAGATAGAAGATGCCGCCTGGATGAAGACTTCTGCCTGTCTGGAGGACCTCTTCTGGCCGGCTTGGATGAAGACTTCTGCCTGTCTGGAGGACCACTTCGCCCGGCTTCGTTGAGGACTTCGGCCCGGTTGGGGGAAGACTTCTCAAGGTAGGGTGATCTTCAAAGGGTTAGTGTTAGGTTTTATTAAAGGGACACTGAACCTAATTTTTTTCTTTTGTGATTCAGATAGAGCATGCAATTTTAAGCAACTTTCTAATTTACTCCTATAATCAACTTTTATTCGTTCTCTTGCTATCTTTATTTTATAAAGAAGGCATCTAAGCTTTTTTATTGGTTCAGAACCCTGGACAACACTTTTTTATTGGTGGACGAATGTATCCACCAATCAGTAAGAACCACCCAGGTTGTTCACCAAAAATGGGCCGGCATCTAAACTTACATTCTTGCATTTCAAATAAAGATACCAAGAGAATAAAGACAATTTGATAATAGAAGTAAATTAGAAAGTTGCTTAAAATGTCATGCTCTATCTGAATCACGAAACAAAAAAATTGGGTTCAATGTCCCTTTAAGCGGGGATTGGGTGGGTTTTAGAGTAGGGTTGGGTGTGTGGGTGGTGGGTTTTAATGTTGGGGGGGGTATTGTACTTTTTTTTTACAGGTAAAAGAGCTGATTACTTTGGGGCAATGCCCCGCAAAAGGCCCTTTTAAGGGCTATTTGTAATTTAGTATAGGGTAGGGCTTTTTATTATTTTGGGGGGCTTTTTTATTTTATTAGGGGGATTAGATTAGGTGTAATTAGTTTAAAAAACTTGTAATTATTTTATTATTTTCTGTAATTTAGTGTTTGGTTTTTTTCGTCCTTTAGATAATTGTATTTAATTGTAGTTAATTTAGGGAATTAATTTAATTATAGTGTAGTGTTAGGTGTAATTGTAACTTAGGTTAGGTTTTATTTTACAGGTAAATTTGTCTTTATTTTAACTAGGTAGCTATTAAATAGTTAATAACTATTTAATAACTATTCTACCTAGTTAAAATAAATACAAAGTTGCCTGTAAAATAAAAATAAATCCTAAGCTAGCTTTATTTTATAGGTAAGTATTTAGTTTTAAATAGGAATAATTTAGTTAATGATAGTAGTAGGTTTTATTTAGATTTATTTAAATTCTATTTAAGTTAGGGGGGTGTTAGGGTTAGACTTAGATTTAGGGGTTAATAACTTTAATATAGTGGCGGTGACGTTGGGGGCGGCAGATTAGGGGTCAATAAATGTAGGAAGGTGTCGGTGATGTTAGGGGTTAATAATATTTAACTAGTGTTTGCGATGCGGGAGTGCGGCGGTTTAGGGGTTAATATATTATAGTGGTGGCGATGTCCGGTTTGGCAGATTAGGGGTTAAAACATTTTTTTTGTGTTTGCGATGTGGGGGGGGGGGGCTCGGTTTATGGGTTAATAGGTAGTTTATGGGTGTTAGTGTACTTTTTACCACTTTAGTTAAGAGTTTTATGCTACGGTGTTAGCCCATAAAACTCTTAACTACTGACTTTTAAATGCGGTACCAGTCTTGACAGGAGAGGGTGTACCGCTCACTTTTTGGAAGACTCGTAATACCGGCGTTATGAAAGTCCCATCGAAAATATAAGATACGCAATTGACGTAAGTGGATTTGCGGTATTTTTGAGTCTGACCAAAAAAGCGGTGAGCCTGTCATTTCAAGACTCGTAATACCAGCAGGCGTTAAAAAGCAGCGTCGGGACCTCTCAACGCTGCTTTTTAAGGCTAATGCAAGACTCGTAATCTAGCCGATAGTGTGCTAAAAGAATGTGAACCCTGAGTTGCAATAGAAAATGAACAGGAATGGAAGTTATTCTAGATGTTCTATCTCAGGAGTGCTGTTCTCTCTCTTCTGATATTTATGCAAATTACTCTTGGGTCTCCCTAAGAGTAATGGGGGAAACCAGACGTGGACTCCTTGCACATACAACTGCACCTCACTGACGAGGCCCACAGAAGGCTGAAATGATCGTCTGGGGTTGTTGTTTCTCTTGTTTAGAGAAGATTGCATGGTATTTTGGCGCTGGACTGTCATTGGGCAGGGTCAGACTGATATGCTACAGGATATTTTTTCTCTGTGAAAAGGCATAGTGTGCTAAAAGAAATATTGCAAAATAAATGAACAGGCATGGAAGTTATTCTAGCTTTTGTTCTCTCTCTTCTGATAAATATTTTATTATATATTTTCCTGTGACAACACTGAAGAAATGACACTTTGCTACAATGTAAAGTAGTGAGTGTACAGCCTGTATAACAGTTTAAATTTGCTGTCCCCTCAAAATAACTCAACACACATCCATTAATGTCTAAACCATTGGCAACAAAAGTGAGTGAAAATGTCCAAATTGGGCCCAATTACAAATTTTCCCTCCCCAATGTCATGTGACTTAAATTTGGTGTTTTCGCTCTCACACTCTCTCATACTGGTCACTGGAAGTTCAACATGGCATCTCATGGCAAAGAACTCTCTGAGGATCTGAAAAAAAGAATTATTGCTCTACATAAAGATGGCCTAGGCTATGAGAAGATTGCCACGACCCTGAAACTGAGCTGCAGCACGGTAAGCAAGACCATACAGCGGTTTCACAGGACAGGTTCCACTCAGAACAGACCTCGTCATGGTCAACCAAAGAAGTTGAGTGCACGTGCTTGGCGCCATATCCAGAGGTTGTCTTTGGGAAATATACGTATGAGTGCTGCCAGCATTGCTGCAGAGGTTGAAGGGGTGGGGGGTCAGCCTGTCCGTTCTCAGACCATACGCCGCACACTGCATGAAATTGGTCTGCATGACTGTCCTCCCAGAAGGAAGCCTCTTCTAAAGATGATGCACAAAAAGTTTGCTGAAGACAAGCAGACTAAGGACTTGGATTACTGGAACCATGTCCTGTGGTCCGATGAGACCAAGATAAACTTATTTGGTTTAGATGGTGTCAAGCGTGTGTGGCGGCAACCAGGTGAGGAGTACAAAGACAAGTGTGTCTTGCCTACAGTCAAGCATAGTGGTGGGGGTGTCATGGTCTGGGCCTGCATGAGTGCTGCCGGCACTGGGGAGATACAGTTCATTGAGGGAACCATGAATGCCAACATGTACTGTGACATACTGAAGCAGAGCATGATCCCCTCCCTTAGGAGACTGGGCTACAGGGCAGTATTCCAACATGATAATGACCCCAAGCACACCTCCAAGACGACCACTGCCTTGCTAAAGAAGTGGAGGATAAAGGTGATGGATTGGCCAAGCATGTCTCCAGACCTAAACCTTATTAAGCATTTGTGGGGCATCCTCAAACGGATGGTGGGGGAGCGCATGGTCTCTAACATCCACCAGTTCCGTGATGTTGTCATGAAGGAGAAGAAGAGGACTCCAGTGGCAACCTGGGAAGCTCTGGTGAACTACATGCCAAAGTGGGTTAAGGCAGTGCTGAAAAATAATGGTGGCCACACAAAATATTGACACTTTGGGTCCAATTTCCACTTAAGGGTGTACTCACTTTTGTTGCCAACGGTTTAGACATTAATGGCTGTGTGTTGAGTTATTTTGAGGGGACAGCAAGTTTACACTGTTATACAGGCTGTACACTGACTACTTTACATTGTAGCAAAGTGTAATTTCTTCAGTGTTGTCACATGAAAAGATATAATAAAATATTTACAAAAATGTAAGGGGTGTACTCACCTTTGTGAGATACTGTATATGTATATATATATATGTATATGTATATATATGTATGTATATATATATATATATATATATATATATATATATATATATATATATATATATATATATATAAATATATATATATATAAATATATATATATATATATATATAAATATATATATATATATATATAAATATATATATATATATATATATATATATAAATATATAAATATATATATATATATATATATATATATATATACAGGGAGTGCAGAATTATTAGGCAAGTTGTATTTTTGAGGATTAATTTTATTATTGAACAACAACCATGTTCTCAATGAATCCAAAAAACTCATTAATATCAAAGCTGAATAGTTTTGGAAGTAGTTTTTAGTTTGTTTTTAGTTATAGCTATTTTAGGGGGATATCTGTGTATGCAGGTGACTATTACTGTGCATAATTATTAGGCAACTTAACAAAAAACAAATATATACCCATTTCAATTATTTATTTTTACCAGTGAAACCAATATAACATCTCAACATTCACAAATATACATTTCTGACATTCAAAAACAAAACAAAAACAAATCAGTGACCAATATAGCCACCTTTCTTTGCAAGGACACTCAAAAGCCTGCCATCCATGGATTCTGTCAGTGTTTTGATCTGTTCACCATCAACATTGCGTGCAGCAGCAACCACAGCCTCCCAGACACTGTTCAGAGAGGTGTACTGTTTTCCCTCCTTGTAAATCTCACATTTGATGATGGACCACAGGTTCTCAATGGGGTTCAGATCAGGTGAACAAGGAGGCCATGTCATTAGATTTTCTTCTTTTATACCCTTTCTTGCCAGCCACGCTGTGGAGTACTTGGACGCGTGTGATGGAGCATTGTCCTGCATGAAAATCATGTTTTTCTTGAAGTTTGCAGACTTCTTCCTGTACCACTGCTTGAAGAAGGTGTCTTCCAGAAACTGGCAGTAGGACTGGGAGTTGAGCTTGACTCCATCCTCAACCCGAAAAGGCCCCACAAGCTCATCTTTGATGATACCAGCCCAAACCAGTACTCCACCTCCACCTTGCTGGCATCTGAGTCGGACTGGAGCTCTCTGCCCTTTACCAATCCAGCCACGGGCCCATCCATCTGGCCCATCAAGACTCACTCTCATTTCATCAGTCCATAAAACCTTAGAAAAATCAGTCTTGAGATATTTCTTGGCCCAGTCTTGACGTTTCAGCTTGTGTGTCTTGTTCAGTGGTGGTCGTCTTTCAGCCTTTCTTACCTTGGCCATGTCTCTGAGTATTGCACACCTTGTGCTTTTGGGCACTCCAGTGATGTTGCAGATCTGAAATATGGCCAAACTGGTGGCAAGTGGCATCTTGGCAGCTGCACGCTTGACTTTTCTCAGTTCATGGGCAGTTATTTTGCGCCTTGGTTTTTCCACACGCTTCTTGCGACCCTGTTGACTATTTTGAATGAAACGCTTGATTGTTCTATGATCACGCTTCAGAAGCTTTGCAATTTTAAGAGTGCTGCATCCCTATGCAAGATAATTATGCACACCTGATATAGGGTGTTGATGTCATTAGACCACACCCCTTCTCATTACAGAGATGCACATCACCTAATATGCTTAATTGGTAGTAGGCTTTCAAGCCTATACAGCTTGGAGTAAGACAACATGCATGAAGAGGATGATGTGGTCAAAATACTCATTTGCCTAATAATTCTGCACTCCCTGTATATGTATATATATATATATACAGTGGGACCTCGGTTTACAAACGACTCGGTATACGAAATTTCGGTTTACGAATTCAAAATCTTGAAAAAAATTGTCTCGGTTTAAGAATTTTTTTCGCAATACGAAACAAATGTTCCGGGTTTGCCCCTCGGTTTACAAATTTTTTTTGCAATACGAAACAAGTGTCCCGGTTTGCCCCTGCATACTGAAGTGTGGGTAGCAGTTGGAGAGGTTTTGGAGCCATTTGCAGCAAGTTGTTGAGCCTTTTGGAGCCATTTGCAGCAAGTTGTTGAGCCCTTTGGAGCCATTTGCAGCAAGTTGTGGAGCCTTTTGGAGCCATTGGAGCCATTTGCAGCAGATTTTGGAGCCTTTTGGAGCCATTGGAGCCTTTTGCAGCAGGTTTTGTAGACTTTATTTGACTTTTTCTCTCACCTCCGGAACGCATTAATTGGTTTTCAATGCATTCCTATGGGAAACCGTGTTTCGGTTTACAAATTTTTCGCAATACGAAACGTCCCAGAGAACAAATTAAATTCGTAAACCGAGGTCCCACTGTGTATATATATATATATATATATATATATATATATATATATATATACACAGGGAGTGCAGAATTATTAGGCAAATTAGTATTTTGACCACATCATCCGCTTTATGCATGTTGTCTTACTCCAAGCTGTATAGGCTCGAAAGCCTACTACCAATTAAGCATATTAGGTGATGTGCATCTCTGTAATGAGAAGGGGTGTGGTCTAATGACATCAACACCCTATATCAGGTGTGCATAATTATTAGGCAACTTCCTTTCCTTTGGCAAAATGGGTCAAAAGAAGGACTTGACAGGCTCAGAAAAGTAAAAAATTGTGAGATATCTTGCAGAGGGATGCAGCACTCTTAAAATTGCAAAGCTTCTGAAGCGTGATCATCGAACAATCAAGCGTTTCATTCAAAATAGTCAACAGGGTCGCAAGAAGCGTGTGGAAAAACCAAGGCGCAAAATAACTGCCCATGAACTGAGAAAAGTCAAGCGTGCAGCTGCCAAGATGCCACTTGCCACCAGTTTGGCCATATTTCAGAGCTGCAACATCACTGGAGTGCCCAAAAGCACAAGGTGTGCAATACTCAGAGACATGGCCAAAGTAAGAAAGGCTGAAAGACGACCACCACTGAACAAGACACACAAGCTGAAACGTCAAGACTGGGCCAAGAAATATCTCAAGACTGATTTTTCTAAGGTTTTATGGACTGATGAAATGAGAGTGAGTCTTGATGGGCCAGATGGATGGGCCCGTGGCTGGATTGGTAAAGGGCAGAGAGCTCCAGTCCGACTCAGACGCCAGCAAGGTGGAGGTGGAGTACTGGTTTGGGCTTGTATCATCAAAGATGAGCTTGTGGGGCCTTTTCGGGTTGAGGATGGAGTCAAGCTCAACTCCCAGTCCTACTACCAGTTTCTGGAAGACACCTTCTTCAAGCAGTGGTACAGGAAGAAGTCTGTATCCTTCAAGAAAAACATGATTTTCATGCAGGACAATGCTCCATCACACGCGTCCAAGTACTCCACAGCGTGGCTGACAAGAAAGGGTATAAAATAAGAAAATCAAATGACATGGCCTCCTTGTTAACCTGATCTGAACCCCATTGAGAACCTGTGGTCCATCATCAAATGTGAGATTTACAAGGAGGGAAAACAGTACACCTCTCTGAACAGTGTCTGGGAGGCTGTGGTTGCTGCTGCACGCAATGTTGATGGTGAACAGATCAAAACACTGACAGAATCCATGGATGGCAGGCTTTTGAGTGTCCTTGCAAAGAAAGGTGGCTACATTGGTCACTGATTTGTTTTTGTTTTGTTTTTGAATGTCAGAAATGTATATTTGTGAATGTTGAGATGTTATATTGGTTTCACTGGTAAAAATAAATAATTGAAATGGGTATATATTTGTTTTTTGTTAAGTTGCCTAATAATTATGCACGGTAATAGTCACCTGCACACACAGATATCCCCCAAAAATAGCTATAACTAAAAACTACTTCCAAAACTATTCAGCTTTGATATTAATGAGTTTTTTGGGTTCATTGAGAACATGGTTGTTGTTCAATAATAAAATTAATCCTCAAAAATACAACTTGCCTAATAATTCTGCACTCCCTGTATATGTATATATATATATATATTTCAAGCGATGGTGTAAGTGCACTCTCACCAACTTTTGCAGCTTGTCAGGGTGCTGTGAGATAATAGATAAATTGTAGCAAAGAAGCACTCACTGAACGGTTCCAACTTGACAAAAAGTTTTAATTCAAACAAGTGACGTTTCGGGACAGTAACAGTCCCTTCTTCTGACAAACTAACAATGTGAAAATGCAGGCCTTAAATAGGCACCAAACTACCCTCCCCACGAGTTTGACCAATCATGGTCAAATTTACATAACATATCTTACCCAGTGACCAATGATAAACAATAATACAAATCAAGTGTATCAAGTGAGTCGTGTAAAATAATTAAAACATAAGACCCCGTGTTGCTAATAGAATAGGGTGGGCAACCTCAGTCCAACCACATTAGTCAGCTAAATAACCTTAAAATTATAAACAAAATAAAGAAACACAACTGTGATACAAGGGGATCGTAATTCAACCAATCGTAATAGCCCTAGCCTTGGAGATCGTAACAGCCAACCGTTTTTTAGGAAGAGGCGGAGGCCACACACGAGGCGGGGGGGGGCACTGCCCGCCGCCACCAACAACGGAGAGTATAGAAAATAACGTAATCAACATCAGTTCACGTAATTTGACTGAGTCTGAGGTGAGCTTATTGAATAAGGGCCTATCCTTCGTGCCATCTATGCGAGTCAATGAGTTTGATGCCTACATAGATATCCAGAGGTTTGGCAGGAACTTAAGACTTAGAGAATTTTTTAATCATGATCAAGAACAAGAGTGTACATTTAGAGCCAAGGGTTCATTTGATCCCTCCTCCAGCAACTCCACCATCCATACTTTTACAAATTTCCTCACCAAATCCATCAAGGATAGACCAAAAATGAGAATCAGAGACAACCTCACCAAGTGTGAGAGGACAGCCCTCAAAACCTTGAAGGATGACACCTCAATAGTGATCCGTCCAGCGGATAAGGGTGGGGCGATAGTCTTGCTGGACACTACATACTATAAACAAGAAATTCTTGGACAACTGTCTGATAAGAAGACATACATGCCACTCAGGGGTGATCCAACTGTGAAGCTTAAGCTGAAAATTGATACTATACTAATGGAGTTCCAAGAAAGGACACTTATCACACAACAAGATTACAATTTCTTATGCCGTAAACATCCAATAATCCCCCTGCTATACACCCTACCTAAGGTGCATAAAAATGCTCATAACCCCCCAGGGAGACCTATTGTCTCAGCGAGGGGTTCGCTACTTCAACCACTAGCACAGTTTGTTGATCATTACTTACAGCCTTTGGTTCAATCTATGCCATCATACATACGTGATTCAAATGATTTCATCATGGGCATCAAGAAGTTGGAGGACATTACTGATGGAGACCTTTTGGTCACTCTCGACGTGTCTAGCCTCTACACGGTCATCCCCCATCAAGATGGCATCACAGCGGTTACACAGGCACTCAGGAAGGCAGCATACATTGGCCCATCAGAAGAAGTACTCATCTGTCTCCTCTCACTATGCCTGAGGGAGAACTACTTTCTATTTGACTCTACCTTTTATCTACAAATCTCAGGGACAGCGATGGGGTCGAATGTGGCCCCATCGCTGGCCAATCTGTTTATGGCATTCTATGAAACATCCATCATGAAGGTCTTCAATAACGATAACATCAGATATTACTGTCGATATATAGACGACCTGTTCTTGGTCTGGTCGGATGGAGAAGACAGTCTAGTACGATGGATTGAACATCTGAACACCCTTGAAAGTCCCATTAAATTCACCCATACAATCAGCCATTCCACGGTGGACTATCTGGATGTTAGGGTCTTCAAGGTGGATGGGAGATTGGGCACAACTTTGTTCCGCAAAGCCACGGACCGAAATTCATTACTGCATGCTAGAAGTTGTCACCAACCTAGCCTCATACACAATATCCCCAAGGCCCAGTACCAACGGGTGATCAGAAATAATACCAATGAGATATTGTGCGAAGAACAACTACAGGATATGACACAGCGTTTTATTGAAAGAGGGTATAGGCATAAGGATTTGCTAGAGATCAAATCATGTGTGCTATCAACGGGGGAACCAGGAGAGGAGTCCCCCTCTAAACAAGGAGATCAACTCACCTTTGTGACCACATACCAGAAATTATACCACTAACCCATACCATTAAGGAAGAATGGAAGCTGATTGAAGCAGATCACACTCTGCCTTTCAAGAATTGGAAGGCACCAAGGATAGGGTTTCGACGAGGAAGGAATTTGAGAGATCATCTTGTCAAAGCAGATGTCAACCCTGAAGGTGGTGCAAGAACATGGCTGAGGACGAAAAAGAAAGGGTGCTACCGCTGTATTAGCTGTGTGACTTGCAGTGGGATGATCACTGGCTCCCACTTTCGTCATCCTGAAAGTAACAAGACATACGAGATCAAGCATTATCTAACTTGCACTACTCAATTCGTAGTATATCTTTTGAACTGCCCTTGCGGGAAATTCTACATTGGCAAAACAACTGACGATGCGAGGACGAGAATGGCCAACCACAGGTCCAGCATCCGTTTGGCCATAAGAAATAAAAAGGCAGACCAACCGGTGGCAAGACACTTCCTGGAGGCAGGCCACACTGTCAATGATCTGAGATTTCGACTGATTGACCATGTACCGACCCCACGGAGGGGTGGAGACAGAGATAGCATGCTACTTCGCAAAGAATCTAGGTGGATCTATGAACTTGGTACCCTCAGTCCCAGGGGTCTCAATACCCACACAGGATGGCAATGTTATCTATGAACTTTGAGGTCCAGGCTATATGAACTTTGATGTCCATTTCATTGAGAGCTCATGATCCATTAGTCCTTATCCTTTACTCTGTTCTTCTCCTTTTATTTAACTCCATTTCTTGTTCCCTCTACATTTATTGTTGCCTCTATATCTCAGTATCCCTTTATGTGGCTGTTCCCGTCTTATTCTCAATTGGTCTTTTTTCTTCCTTTTTCTCGTTTTCGTTTTTTCTTTCTTTCTTGTTTCTTTCTTTTTTCTTCTTCCTCTAGTTTTTTCATTTCTTCTTTGTTTTGATTGTATTTATATTGTTTATTTTTTAGTCTTTGCGTGAGTGTACGTGAGTGTGTGTATGTGCGTATTTATGTTTTGTTTTATTTTATTTTTATTTTTTTATTTTTATTTTTTCATTTTTTCAATTTTTTTCATTCTTTCATTTTTTTCATTTTTTTCATTTTTGCATTTTATTTATTTCTATTTTTATTTTTATTTCTACTCTGGCTTTTATATTTATTTCTCTATTTATTTTTAGTTTTATCTTATTTTTTTAATTTTTTTATTTTTTATTTATTTCTTTATTGAGTTCTCTTGATGTTATACAGTTCTAGATCCTAAGTACAATTGACTGGACTATGAGCACAATACTATTTACGATAATGCTGATCCCTCTGTTCCATATTGCCCTTATGTAAAACTCATATGTGGCTCTCTTAACATCATGTTGTTATTCTCCTGTCCATTATATGGACATATTGATTTTAATTTTATTTTATCTTTGTCTCACTTCGTTGACACCCCGTGTTGCCTTTTAGTTTGGGTGGTCTGTCTCACACCGTACTCATTATCAGCGCTATATTTATTGACAGCTGACAAGCCAGTGATACCTTCACAATGAGCTGACAGTGACATATATAGGACTTTTTTTGTTATCACCTATTATGGGTGCTGAAAGGCTAATATTTTTATCGAGACTTATTCATTTTTATTTTCATTTATATTTATTTAGTCTGATTTTTTGTTTAAAGTTTATCTTTAGGGTGGTGATTGGTGCACTGGATATCAGCCTGCATTTAAGAATTTTAAACAGAGAGAGGATTAGAATCACATTTTGGTGCCATTATGAGAAAAAACAAGCACATTTGTATTAGTGATGTAACACTGGTCCGAGTACAGCCGTGTCTGTCCCTGTCTGTTAATGAGTGCCATCGATGATATGATATACATCGCTTGTCACATCCAGATGAGCGATGATGGTAAGGTCTCACTAGGTGCGCTTAACATTTTTTCACATAGATACAGGTAATAGTTAGCGATATTTTGACACGCCCATATGGGCGTGGACACGTTTTTGATAGTTTAGTTTTCGCCATGTATTTGACAGCACTATTTTAACTGTGGAATAGAGTGTGTTGATTACAGGGTTCACACACAGATTTGCTTTGACACACATAGAGTGACAGACTTGACTTTGGAAGACACTGTCAGGTCTCTAGTTTTAACGCCTTAGATGCCTGAGTTGGTAGTACTAACATGGATTCTGAGTAAAACTAGCTATACTGCTATTTTTTACTGCTAAGCTAAGGGCGGTCTCAGTACTGTATTTGTTTTTGTTTAATAAGCAGCGATCCGGTGAGAGTTAGCTGGATGGGTTATTCCCTTGCTGCTGTATCTAACAGGCATCGCCAGTGACAGGTGGGCGTAACTGGAAAGCATGTAGCTATGACGTATCGGACACGGAGAGTCATATTGATGCTGATTGGTGCTACTACTATTCCCATAAGTTAGATCACTGCCGATTGGTGGAATTACGATCTCCAAGGCTAGGGCTATTACGATTGGTTGAATTACGATCCCCTTGTATCACAGTTGTGTTTCTTTATTTTGTTTATAATTTTACGTTTTTTTAGCTGACTAATGTGGTTGGACTGAGGTTGCCCACCCTATTCTATTAGCAACACGGGGTCTTATGTTTTAATTATTTTACACGACTCACTTGATACACTTGATTTGTATTATTGTTTATCATTGGTCACTGGGTAAGATATGTTATGTAAATTTGACCATGATTGGTCAAACTCGTGGGGAGGGTAGTTTGGTGCCTATTTAAGGCCTGCATTTTCACATTGTTAGTTTGTCAGAGGAAGGGACTGTTACTGTCCCGAAACCTCACTTGTTTGAATTAAAACTTTTTGTCACAGTTGGAACCGTTCAGTGAGTGCTTCTTTGCTACAATTTATATATATATATATATATATATATATATATATATATATATATATGTGTGTGCGCCCAATATACTCATAATCCCCAAGCTCATATAGGTTTTTATGCATGTACAAGTTTCACTGTTGTATTCTAACAAAATAGTTTCAGTTTTGATTAAGACACATAAATTGTTTCGTCACTCAAGGGATCATTTCCATTACTGCCTCACTGCACACGGTGATACTGCTTTTAACATTCCTCTAGTGGCAGAGAACCATCTAATTTTTATCCAATATGTAGAAACCAGCAGTATCCACTGATTGATGCAAATGCAGTTGCAGATAAGAGCTCACTGCTAGCTCTCAAGCACATCCATCAAACATTGTGTCCACAGCACTTGCTTAGTAATATTCATCTTTATTCAGGGGTAATTTTCAGGGTACAAACATACAACGTTTCGGGCAATACACCCTTAGTCATGCCATCTAATACTGTTCACAAATTCACAATTTATAGCAACCTAGGTTACTCAATCATCATACACCTGAGTGTGCTTAATTAATTACAATCCATTTTTAAAAAAACAGGTAAAACTCACCTGCACCATCTAGTGGAAAATAGATTACCTAGATTACCTACTATCAAACATTCCGCCTATCACCTATAGAGGCATTTAAAACATCCTTTAAATACACAGAGTTAGCATTATCCTCTATATAAATTCTGAAAAATCATAATCCTTATTCATTCTATATGGTTTCATAGAATTAATGTAGAAATACAATTTTTTTTAAATTTTTTTTAACATTAACTCCCTATTATTACTAAGCAAGTGCTGAGGACACAATGGTTGTTAGAGAACCATCTCATCCCACAGTGAAGTGTAGTGAAACGCGTCGAGACTAACTTTTAACAATGATTAGATCCCTTAAGAACATTTCACTTACAATCTTGATTGCTATGCAGATACCTTTACAACATAGCGTTGTTGTGACAACATTTTCAACATTGGGTCCTATGTGTTTTAGCCCCTCAAAGCGGTTTAACACATAGTTAAGTGGAAACTGCCAGCAAGCCAATTAGCAGCAATAGGGCAGCTGGGTTGTGCAACTACTGCTGCTGATTGGTTCACCAGCCATTTTTTCTTGGAACCAGAAATTCTCTGTGGCTCCAGGTCAGTAATTTAACTATGCGTTTAACTCAATGAGCAGGGTTTAACACACATAGTTACAGGGTCACCTGTGATAAAATGACGTGAATTAGAACTAGAAACATATAATAGCCCTTTCTTGAATATGTGTTGGAATCCTGCAGGAGGACATATTTATGAATTATTATTTAATTAACTTACGGCTAGATTTAGAGTTCTGCGTTAGCCGTCAAAAGCAGCGTTAAGGGGTCCTAACACTGGTTTTTGCAGGCCGCTGGTATTTAGAGTCAGGCAGGAAAGGGTCTCACTTTCAAGCCGCGACTTTTCCATACCGCAGATCCCCTTACGCCAATTGCGTATCCTATCTTTTCAATGGGATCTGCCTAACACCGGTATTTAGAGTCTTGGCTGAAGTGAGCAGTAGACCCTCTACCGACAAGACTCCAGCCGCAGAAAAAAGTCAGTAGTTAAGAGCTTTCTGGGCTAACGCCGGTTTATAAAGCTCTTAACTACTGTGCTATAAAGTACACTAACACCCATAAACTACCTATGTACCCCTAAACCGAGGTCCCCCCACATCGCCGCCACTATAATAAATATTTTTAACCCCTAATCTGCCGATCGCACACCGCCGCCACCTACATTATCCCTATGAACCCCTAATCTGCTGCCCCTAACATCGCCGACACCTACATAATATTTATTAACCCCTAATCTGCCCCCCCAACGTCGCCGCTACCTTAACTACACTTATTAACCCCTAATCTGCCGACCGGACCTTGCCGCTACTCTAATAAATGTATTAACCCCTAAACCGCCGCACTCCCGCCTCGCAAACCCTATAATAAATAGTATTAACCCCTAATCTGCCCTCCCTAACATCGCATCCACCTAACTTCAAGTATTAACCCCTAATCTGCCGACCGGACCTCGCCGCTACTCTAATAAATGTATTAACCCCTAAAGCTAAGTCTAACCCTAACCCTAACACCCCCCTAACCTAAATATAATTTTAATCTAACAAAATAAATTAAATCTTATTAACTAAAGTATTCCTATTTAAATCTAAATACTTACCTGTAAATTAAACCCTAATATAGCTACAATATAACAAATAATTATATTGTAGCTATTTTAGGATTTATATTTATTTTACAGGCAACTTTGTATTTATTTAAACTAGGTACAATAGCTATTAAATAGTTATTTACTATTTAATAGCTACCTAGTTAAAATAATTACAAAATTACCTGTAAAATAAATCCTAACCTAAGTTACAATTAAACCTAACACTACACTATCATTAAATAAATTAAATCAATTAACTACAAGTACCTACAATTACCTACAATTAAATAAACTAAACTAAATTACAAAAAAAACCCCACTAAATTACAAAAAATTAAAAAAGATTACAAGAATTTTAAGCTAATTACACCTACTCTAAGCCCCCTAATAAAATAACAAAGCCCCCCAAAATAAAAAAAATTCCCTACCCTAATCTAAATTCAAAAAGTTAACAGCTCTATTACCAGCCCTTAAAAGGGCTTTTTGCGGGGCATGCCCCAAAGAAATCAGCTCTTTTGCCTGTAAAAAAAAACACAATACCACCCCCCAACATTACAACCCACCACCCACATACCCCTACTCTAACCCTAACCCCCCTTAAATAAACCTAACACTACCCCCCTGAAGATCTCCCTACCTTGAGTCGTGTTCACCCAGCCGGGCACCGATGGACCAAAAGAGGACATCTGGAGCGGCAGAAGTCTTCATCCTATCTGGGCAGAAGAGGACATCCGGACTGGTAGACATCTTCATCCAAGCGGCATCTTCTATCTTCATCCATCCGGAGCGGAGCCATCTTCTTCCAGCCGACGCGGATCCATCCTTCTTCAACGACGCCTACTCGCCGAATGAAGGTTCCTTTAAATGACATCATCCAAGATGGCGTCCCTCGAATTCCGATTGGCTGATAGGATTCTATCAGCCACTCGGAATTAAGGTAGGAAAAATCTGATTGGCTGATTCAATCAGCCAATCAGATTCAAGTTCAATCCGATTGGCTGATCCAATCAGCCAATCAGATTGAGCTTGCATTCTATTGGCTGTTCCGATCAGCCAATAGAATGCGAGCTCAATCTGATTGGATCAGCCAATCGGATTGAACTTGAATCTGATTGGCTGATTGAATCAGCCAATCAGATTTTTCCTACCTTAATTCTGATTGGCTGATAGAATCCTATCAGCCAATCGGAATTCGAGGGACGCCATCTTGGATGACGTCATTTAAAGGAACCTTCATTCGGCGAGTAGGCGTTGTGGAAGAAGGATGGATCCGCGTCGGCTGGAAGAAGATGGCTCCGCTCCGGATGGATGAAGATAGAAGATGCCGCTTGGATGAAGATGTCTACCGGTCCGGATGTCCTCTTCTGCCCGGATAGGATGAAGACTTCTGCCGCTCCGGATGTCCTCTTTTGGTCCATCGGTGCCCGGCTGGGTGAACACGACTCAAGGTAGGGAGATCTTCAGGGGGTAGTGTTAGGTTTATTTAAGGGGGGTTTGGGTTAGAGTAGGGGTATGTGGGTGGTGGGTTGTAATGTTGGGGGGTGGTATTGTGTTTTTTTTTTACAGGCAAAAGAGCTGATTTCTTTGGGGCATGCCCCGCAAAAAGCCCTTTTAAGGGCTGGTAATAGAGCTGTTAACTTTTTGAATTTAGATTAGGGTAGGGAATTTTTTTTATTTTGGGGGGCTTTGTTATTTTATTAGGGGGCTTAGAGTAGGTGTAATTAGCTTAAAATTCTTGTAATCTTTTTTTTATTTTTTGTAATTTAGTGGGGGGTTTTTGTAGTTTAGTTTATTTAATTGTAGGTACTTGTAGTTTAATTGATTTTATTTATTTAATGATAGTGTAGTGTTAGGTTTAATTGTAACTTACGTTAGGATTTATTTTACAGGTAATTTTGTAATTATTTTAACTAGGTAGCTATTAAATAGTAAATAACTATTTAAAAGCTATTGTACCTAGTTAAAATAAATACAAAGTTGCCTGTAAAATAAATATAAATCCTAAAATAGCTACAATATAATTATTTGTTATATTGTAGCTATATTAGGGTTTATTTTACAGGTAAGTATTTACAGTAGCTTTAAATAGGAATACTTTAGTTAATAAGATTTAATTTATTTCGTTAGATTAAAATGATATTTAACTTAGGGGGGTGTTAGGGTTAGGGTTAGACTTAGCTTTAGGGGTTAATACATTTATTAGAGTTTCGGCGAGGTCCGGTCGGCAGATTTGGGGTTAATAAGTGTAGGTAAGGTAGCGGCGACGTTGGGGGGGGGGCAGATTATGGGTTAATAAATATAATATAGGGGTCGGCGATGTTAGGGTCAGCAGATTAGGGGTACATAGGTATAATGTAGGTTGCGGCGGTGTACGGAGCGGCAGATTAGGGGTTAATAATATAATGCAGGTGTTCAGCGATAGTGGGGGCGGCAGATTAGGGGTTAATAAGTGTAAGGTTAGGGGTGTTTCGACTCAGGGTTCATGTTAGGGTGTTAGGTGCAGACTTAGAGAGTGTTTCCCCATAGGAAACAATGGGGCTGCGTTGGGAGCTGAACGCTGCTTTTTTGCAAGTGTTAGGTTTTTTTCATCCCAAACTGCCCATTGTTTCCTATGGGGATATCGTGCACGAGCACGTTTTAGCTGCTTACCGCTACCGTAAGCAACGCTGGTATTGAGGGTTGAAGTGGCGGTACATTAGGCTCAACGCACCCTTTTTGGAGCCTAACGCAGCCCTTCAGACAACTCTCAATACCAGCTTTGTCTTAAGGGTGTGTTGGGAAAAAAAGCGGCGTTAGCTACGCGGGTCTTTACCGACAAAACTCTAAATCTAGCCGATAATTTGTACTATATGTAAGATTCCTTAATAAATTATACATATACATGTGTTTTTTTGCAATAATATAGAGCAGGAATGGCCTAAAATTGTTTGGGATGGCCATCATTCACCACGTGGCGTAGAAAAGAGCAACCAAAGACTATCTAGCAACCGTGTGTAAATATGGCACTGTGCACTGGTCAGGTTTAGGAATATATTATTGCTTATGTTTAATAGCCATATGCTATGCAGCCCTTAGGGCTTTTGATCTGAGTCCCCCATGTGTTAGAAAGTTGCTCATCACTGATTTAGTACAATGGATGTGAGAGACTTTTGGGCATCATGCAGATATATGGCCACAAGCTGCCCCTTCACAGTGGTCTATAGGGGACATGACATCACTGGAGCCAGGGATTCTCCACTTTCCTTCTGTTAGTTTATTTAGGCAACGCAAAAAGGTACATATTTCACATGCCATTTTACTAGTTCAAATCAAACCAAGTGCCACATTACATTAAGGGCCATTGTAGTTAACTTCTATAGTAACCGTTTCCTTTGTTTCATCTAAAAGTGGAGGATTTAAAAATGTATTTGCTTTATTTTTTATTTTTTTTCATTCTTCTAAAACTCATGTTTTTCTTGTTAACTTTTTTTTCTGGCCAACACAAAATACTGACACATATAAATTTGCATACTTGTCTCGCTCAGTGCATTGCTTATTTTGAGACCCTCCAGTTTACATTTGGTGAGTTAAAGAGACAGTATACACCATATAACTGCATGCAATAGACACTACTATAAAGAAGAATAAGCTCAGATACTGATATAAACATCCAGTATAAAACCTTTTAAAAATGTACTTAGAAGCTCCCAGTTTAGCACTGTTGATGAGGTTAGGCTGGCACACCGACTGAAAGGGGCTTGGAAAGCAAAAAGAGCAGACACTCCCTCCTCCCCTGCATATGAGAAGACTCTTTACACAACCAAGAGTCAGTAGACATCAGTATACATCTAAAACTCTGGGGCTTGGTTAGGAGTCTGAAAACCAGCACAATGTTTTTAAAAATAAGCAAACATGTACATTTTTGCAAAAACACTCCCAGATAGACTATATAATTGGATCATCTACAAAACATTTATGCAAAGAAAAATCTAGTGTACAATGTCCCTTTAAGAGAAGACCTGAATGTATAAAATACTTAGAGAAAATGATTACACATATTTTAATGCAAACTTTGTTTCAATTTGTCTAATTTATTGCAGCTATACAGTATGTATGTGTCTTTCCTTTGCATTCACACCCATTATAAAGTGCTGAATAATGTAGCGAGTTGCAATAAGAGAACAGCTTTAAAAAGAGCTGAAAGCACAGGAGGAAAACAATAGCATGGTGATTAGTAACCTTGCTAGTATAGTTGTACACAGCACTTTTATGTCCCTCTAAAGGGACAGTCTAGTCAAAATTAAACTTTCATGATTCAGACAGGGCATGTCATTTTAAACAGCTTTCCAATTTACTTGTATCATTAAATGTGGTTTGTTCGCTTGTATTCTTTGTTGAAAGCAAAACCTAGGTAGGCTCATATGCTAATTTCTAAGCTTTTGAAAGTCACCTGTTATCTCAGTACATTTTGATAGTTTTTCACAGTTAGACAGCGCTAGTTCAATTGTGTCACATAGACAACATTGTGCTCACTCCTGTGGAGTTACATAGGAGTCAGCACTGATTGGCTAAAATGCAAGTCTGTCAAAAGAACTGACATAAGGGAGGCAGTCTGCAGAGGCTTAAATACAAGGTAAGCACAGAGGGCGAAAGTATATTAATATAACAGTATTGGTTATGCAATACTGGGGAATGGTTAATAAAGGGATTATCTTTTTAAATTATAAACATTTTCTTGTAGAGTGCCCCTTTAAGATAACTAAGTTTTCACGTGCTCTAACCCGACACTCTGTTACACATATTTTACATTACTATGTTCTTCACATAGAATTTTTTTTAATTTTTATTATTAAATATATATTTCTATAAATATATGATAATGTTAAGGTACAATAGATATCTATACCTTTTATATCTATAGAAATTCTGGATGAGTCCCGTTTTTATCAAGCTGCATCTACAATGCTCAATTCTATAGTTAGTCTTTTTTTTTTTTAATACACTTCACTTCATACCCTCAGTTATACTGCGATCTGCGAATACTATAGCAAAATATTTGAACCTAAAAAACGACATTCATTGTTTTTAATATAATGATGAGTTACAGGGTTCGTTGATCACATTGTAATAAAACACATAAGTACGTAGAACTGTAGGCAATAGCCAGTAACTATATTCTTCATGGGGATTTTATGCCATTCATCTCAATAGAAATCCAAGTTCCAGGTGTTATTTTCTGGTAGAGACGTTGCAGCAGGTGAACACAGGAACATCTAATGTGTTCTCGTTTCTTATTGAATGATTTGTATAGCCTCCATTGCCTGCTTGATGCCTGAAGCTACAATTTTATTGCAAGCTTGTAGCAGAGCCGATGGTCTGTGTCAGGCATCCTGCGCTTCTCTCTTCTGATTATCACAATACTTGATTATAGAGCTTCCTAATGTTTTGCCTTCAAATGCAATCAGCATGTTACCATTTATTTTTATCAGACAGACATGCACCTTCTTTCTGATTTCTGATTTTGGAAGCTGGTCTTTTTTTTCAAGCTCGGCTTTTGTTAAGAATACTTCAAATACTTGGCACATTTTGAGAGTGTCTTGGCAGACAATGTGCTCGCTGCAGGCTGCAATATGGTATAATTCCTTCTAAGCTCTGGCATAGGGTCTGGAACGTGCCAGTATCTTGGATTTTGATTAAACCCCTGAAATCTCCCGGGGTATTGCTTGCAAAAAAAGTATAAAAGCAGCCAGGCTTAGTGTTCTATGAATAACCCTTTTGTATTCTACAGTAATAATATTGTTTACTGCAAAAGAAAAAAAAAAGATCTTTTGTAACCTTCCTAGTAGCAGGGTTGCACTAATAATCGCTCTACTGTGAATTACACAATACCGGCAAAAATATATTTCAATTTCAAGCCTTATTTGCAATAACAAATATAAAGTTTTAACATAAAAACATGTTAAATGCTAAATACAAATGTTTTATAAATTGATCAAAATACAGTAGATTTGATATTAATTTTGTTACTTCATCAATATGTTAAATAGACTTTAAAAACCATAGTATTATCATAAAAAGGTAATTGGAAAAAAGCATTAGATCAGAGAGGGCTCGGCACACCAATGTAGGAGAATTTTCTACTGAAATAAATTAAGCTCAACAGCGCCATCTACAGTGAAAGAACAAGTTGAAACTTAGCATTAGGGGGAAAAGTAGTCGTAAGCACTTATTAAAAACAAATATAAAAATATAGCAGTATATATTGTGCCTCTTTTTTTAATAAATCTATTGCTTCGGTCAAAAAAACAGTAATATAATTTATTAATATTATTAAAGGGATAGAAAGGTCAAAAATGAATTATAAGCGGGTGCATTTCAATTTGAAATATAAGCATTTTTTAAAAATACTTCCAATAGAAGAAAAAAATTCTAGTAAAATGTATTGATGTTTTTTGTATGACATAAATTAAGTCCCTACAGGTACAATACACTTACACGCCATCCCCAGCTCTCTAAGCTTGAATGCTGGTGCACATGCCCTCACAGCATATGTGTGTATGTCCCTGAAACCCAGCTTTCTCTTGTTAAGTGTATCCAGTCCACGGATCATCCATTACTTATGGGATATTCTCCTTCCCAACAGGAAGTTGCAAGCGGATCACCCACAGCAGAGCTGCTATATAGCTCCTCCCCTAACTGTCATACCCAGTCATTCTCTTGCAAGCCTCAACCAAGATGGAGGTCGTAAGAGGAGTGTGGTGTTTTATACTTAGTTTATTTCTTCAATCAAAAGTTTGTTATTTTTAAATGGTACCGGAGTGTGCTGTTTATCTCAGGCAGTATTTAGAAGAAGATTCTGCCTGCATTTTCTATGATCTTAGCAGAAGTAACTAAGATCCATGGCTGTTCTCACATATTCTGAGGAGTGAGGTAACTTCAGAGAGGGAATGGCGTGCAGGTTTTCCTGCAATAAGGTATGTGCAGTTAATATTTTTCTAGGGATGGAATTTGCTAGAAAATGCTGCTGATACCAGATTAATGTAAGTAAAGCCTTAAATGCAGTGATAGCTACTGGTATCAGGCTTATTAATAGAGATGCATACTCTTATAAAAATGTAATATAAAACGTTTGCTGGCATGTTAATCGTTTTTATATATGTTTGGTGACAAAACTTATTGGGGCCTAGTTTTTTTCCACATGGCTGGTTTGATTTCTGTCTAGAGACAGTTTCCTGAAGCTTTCCACTGTTGCAATATGAGTGGGAAGGGCCTATTTTAGTGCTTTTCTGTGCAGATAAAAATACTGACAGAGACATTCAGCTTCCCTCTGCATGATACAGGACATCTCTGAAGGGCTCAAAAGGCTTCAAAGTCGTGTTTGAGGAGGGTAACAATCACAGTAGACTGTGGCAGTTGTGACTGTGTTTAAAAAACGTTTTTGTCATTTATTATTCTGTTTTTGTTATTAAGGGGTTAATCATCCATTTGCAAGTGGGTGCAATGCTCTGCTGACTTGTTACATACACTGTAAAAATTTTGTTAGTGTAACTGCCTTTTTTCACTGTTATTTCAAATTTTGTCAAAATTTGTTTCTCTTAAAGGCACAGTAACGTTTTTTATATTGCTTGTTAACTTGCTTTAAAGTGTTTTCCAAGTTTGCTAGTCTCATTGCTAGTCTTTACAAACATGTCTGAAACAGAGGATACTTGTTCATTATGTTTAAAAGCCATGGTGGAGCCCCATAGGAGAATGTGTACTAAATGTATTGATTTCATCTTAAACAGTAAAGATCAGTCTTTATCTAAAAAAGAATTGTCACCAGAGGGGTCTGTCGAGGAGGAAGTTATGCCGACTAACTCTCCCCACGTGTCGGACCCTTCGCCTCCCGCTCAAGGGACGCACGCTAATATGGCGCCAAGTACATCAGGGACGCCCATAGCGATTACTTTGCAGGACATGGCTGCAATCATGAATAATACCCTGTCAGAGGTATTATCCAGATTGCCTGAATTGAGAGGCAAGCGCGATAGCTCTGGGGTTAGATGAGATACAGAGCGCGTAGATGCTGTAAGAGCCATGTCTGATACTGCGTCACAATATGCAGAACCTGAGGACGGAGAGCTTCAGTCTGTGGGTGACGTCTCTGATTCGGGGAGACCTGATTCAGAGATTTCTAATTTTAAATTTAAGCTTGAGAACTTCCGTGTATTGCTTGGGGAGGTATTAGCTGCTCTGAATGACTGTGACACAATTGCAGTGCCAGAGAAATTGTGTAGGCTGTATAAATACTATACAGTGCCGGTGAGTACTGATGTTTTTCCAATACCTAAAAGGCTTACAGAAATTATTAGTAAGGAGTGCGATAGGCCCGGTGTGCCCTTTTCCCCACCTCCTATATTTAGAAAAATGTTTCCAATAGATGCCACTACACGGGACTTATGGCAGACTGTCCCTAAGGTGGAGGGAGCAGTTTCTACTTTAGCAAAGCGTACCACTATCCCGGTTGAGGACAGTTGTGCTTTTTCAGATCCAATGGATAAAAAATTAGAGGGTTACCTTAAGAAAATGTTTATTCAACAAGGTTTTATTTTACAGCCCCTTGCATGCATTGCGCCTGTCACTGCTGCGGCGGCATTCTGGTTTGAGGCCCTGGAAGAGGCCATCCATACAGCTCCATTGACTGAAATTGTTGACAAGCTTAGAACTCTTAAGCTAGCTAACTCATTTGTTTCTGATGCCATTGTTCATTTGACTAAACTAACGGCTAAGAATTCCGGATTCGCCATCCAGGCGCGTAGGGCGCTATGGCTCAAATCCTGGTCAGCTGATGTGACTTCAAAGTCTAAATTACTCAACATTCCTTTCAAGGGGCAGACCTTATTCGGGCCTGGTTTGAAAGAAATTATTGCTGACATTACTGGAGGTAAGGGTCATACCCTTCCTCAGGAAAGGGCCAAATCAAAGGCCAAACAGTCTAATTTTCGTGCCTTTCGAAATTCCAAGGCAGATGCAGCATCAACTTCCTCCGCTTCAAGACAAGAGGGAACTTTTGCTCAATCTAAGCAGGCCTGGAAACCTAACCAGTCCTGGAACAAAGGCAAGCAGGCCAGAAAGCCTGCTGCTGCCTCTAACACAGCATGAAGGAACGGCCCCCTATCCGGCGACGGATCTAGTAGGGGGCAGACTTTTTCTCTTCGCCCAGGCGTGGGCAAGAGATGTTCAGGATCCCTGGGCGTTGGAGATCATATCTCAGGGATATCTTCTGGACTTCAAAGCTTCCCCTCCACAAGGGAGATTTCATCTTTCAAGGTTATCTGCAAATCAGATAAAGAAAGAGGCATTCCTACGCTGTGTGCAAGACCTCCTAGTAATGGGAGTGATCCATCCAGTTCCGCGGACGGAACACGGACAGGGTTTTTATTCAAATCTGTTTGTGGTTCCCAAAAAAGAGGGAACCTTCAGACCAATTTTGGATTTCAAGATCTTAAACAAATTCCTCAGAGTTCCATCTTTCAAAATGGAAACTATTCGGACCATCCTACCCATGATCCAAGAGGGTCAGTACATGACCACAGTGGACTTAAAGGATGCCTACCTTCACATACCGATTCACAAAGATCATCATCGGTTCCTAAGGTTTGCCTTTCTAGACAGGCATTACCAATTTGTAGCTCTTCCCTTCGGGTTGGCTACAGCCCCGAGAATCTTTACGAAGGTTCTGGGCTCACTTCTGGTGGTTCTAAGACCGCGGGGCATAGCGGTGGCTCCGTATCTAGACGACATCCTGATACAGACGTCAAGCTTTCAAATTGCCAAGTCTCATACAGAGATAGTTCTGGCATTTCTGAGATCGCACGGGTGGAAAGTGAACGAGGAAAAGAGTTCTCTATCCCCACTCACAAGAGTCTCCTTCTTAGGGACTCTTATAGATTCTGTAGAGATGAAAATTTACCTGACGGAGTCCAGGTTATCAAAGCTTCTAAATGATTGCCGTATTCTTCATTCCATTCCGCGCCCTTCGGTGGCTCAGTGTATGGAGGTGATCGGCTTAATGGTAGCGCCAATGGACATAGTGCCTTTTGCGCGCCTACATCTCAGACCGCTGCAATTATGCATGCTAAGTCAGTGGAATGGGGATTACACAGATTTGTCCCCTCTGCTAAATCTGGATCAAGAGACCAGAGATTCTCTTCTCTGGTGGTTGTCTCGGGTCCACCTGTCCGAGGGTATGACCTTTCGCAGGCCAGATTGGACAATTGTAACAACAGATGCCAGCCTTCTAGGTTGGGGTGCAGTCTGGAACTCCCTGAAGGCACAGGGATCGTGGACTCAGGAGGAGAAACTCCTTCCGATAAATATTCTTGAGTTAAGAGCAATATTCAATGCTCTTCTGGCTTGGCCTCAGTTAGCAACACTGAGGTTCATCAGATTTCAGTCGGACAATATCACGACTGTGGCTTACATCAACCATCAAGGGGGAACCAGGAGTTCCCTAGCGATGTTAGAAGTCTCAAAAATAATTCGCGGGGCAGAGACTCACTCTTGCCACCTGTCAGCAATCCATATCCCAGGCGTGGAGAACTGGGAGGCGGATTTTCTAAGTCGTCAGACTTTTCACCCGGGGGAGTGGGAACTCCATCCGGAGGTTTTTGCTCAGTTGATTCATCGTTGGGGCAAACCAGAGTTGGATCTCATGGCGTCTCGCCAGAATGCCAAGCTTCCTTGTTACGGATCCAGGTCCAGGTACCCAGAAGCGACGCTGATAGATGCTCTAGCAGCGCCTTGGTTCTTCAACCTGGCTTAGGTGTTTCCACCGTTTCCTCTGCTCCCTCGACTGATTGCCAAAATCAAACAGGAGAGAGCATCGGTGAGTCTAATAGCGCCTGCGTGGCCACGCAGGACCTGGTATGCAGACCTAGTGGACATGTCATCCTTTCCACCATGGACTCTTCCTCTAAGACAGGACCTTCTAATACAAGGTCCTTTCAATCATCCAAATCTAATTTCTCTCAGACTGACTGCATGGAGATTGAACGCTTGATTCTATCAAAGCGTGGCTTCTCCAAGTCAGTCGAAAGCCTGTTACCAGGAAAATCTATCACAAGATATGGCGTACATATCTTTACTGGTGTGAATCCAAGAATTACTCATGGAGTAAGGTTAGGATTCCTAGGATATTGTCCTTTCTCCAAGAGGGTTTGGACAAAGGATTATCAGCTAGTTCCTTAAAGGGACAGATTTCTGCTCTGTCTATTCTTTTGCACAAGCGTCTGGCAGAAGTTCCAGACGTCCAGGCATTTTGTCAGGCTTTGGTTAGAATTAAGCCTGTGTTTAAACCTGTTGCTCCCCCATGGAGCTTAAACTTGGTTCTTAAAGTTCTTCAAGGAGTTTCGTTTGAACCCCTTCATTCCATTGATATTAAGCTTTTATCTTGGAAAGTTCTGTTTTTGATGGCTATTTCCTCGGCTCGGAGAGTCTCTGAGCTATCTGCCTTACAATGTGATTCTCCTTATCTGATTTTTCATGCAGATAAGGTAGTTCTGCGTACCAAACCTGGGTTTTTACCTAAGGTGGTTTCTAACAAGAATATCAATCAAGAGATTGTTGTTCCATCATTGTGTCCTAATCCCTCTTCAAAGAAGGAACGTCTTTTACATAATCTGGACGTAGTCCGTGCCTTGAAGTTTTACTTACAAGCTACTAAAGATTTTCCTCAAACATCTTCCCTGTTTGCCGTTTATTCTGAACAGAGGAGAGGTCAAAAAGCTTCGGCAACCTCTCTTTCCTTTTGGCTTCGGAGTATTATATGCCTAGCCTATGAGACTGCTGGACAGCAGCCCCCTGAAAGAATTACAGCTCATTCTACTAGAGCTGTGGCTTCCACCTGGGCCTTTAAAAATGAGGCCTCTGTTGAACAGATTTGCAAGGCCGCGACTTGGTCTTCGCTTCACACTTTTTCAAAATTTTACAAATTTGATACTTTTGCTTCTTCGGAGGCTGTTTTTGGGAGAAAGGTTCTTCAGGCAGTGGTTCCTTCCGCTTAATCCCTGCCTTGTCCCTCCCATCATCCGTGTACTTTAGCTTTGGTATTGGTATCCCATAAGTAATAAATTTTAGACCTGCCTTAAAATGACAGGGCGGGCCGTGGACTGGATACACTTAACAAGAGAAAACATAATTTATGCTTACTTGATAAATTTATTTCTCTTGTAGTGTATCCAATCCACGGCCCGCCCTGTCATTTTAAGGCAGGTCTAAAATTTAATTAAACTACAGTCTCCACTGCACCA
This sequence comes from Bombina bombina, assembly GCF_027579735.1. Classification (NCBI taxonomy): domain Eukaryota; kingdom Metazoa; phylum Chordata; class Amphibia; order Anura; family Bombinatoridae; genus Bombina; species Bombina bombina. The sequence continues at coordinate 179,878,996 of NC_069501.1, read as the reverse complement.
TATGGTTTCTCCTTTCTCTGTTTGTTTCGGTCGAATGACTGGATATGACAGTTAGGGGAGGAGCTATATAGCAGCTCTGCTGTGGGTGATCCTCTTGCAACTTCCTGTTGGGAAGGAGAATATCCCATAAGTAATGGATGATCCGTGGACTGGATACACTACAAGAGAAATAAATGTATCAGGTAAGCATAAATTATGTTTTTACTAGAAGCATTTTTTGCTATTGGAAGTATACCTACTCACATTTCAATATAGCCACTTTCTATCACTTTAAGTATTTCCAGTTACAATCAGAATAAACATTTCCAACATATTTGGTCAAGTGGAAAACTTGGTGGTCAACAATGGGAAGTTGATTTTTGCTGACACCTCTTTTACATATCTTTTCTATAACTAGTCCTACATCATTGGAATAGACTCCAGCAGGTAAAATGGGACATGAGGGACACAAAACATTTTACAGCGCAATAGCCCTTTATTTCCAGAAAGCCACACAAATGAGTATTTTCTCTATTACGAACTTCTGATTTCTCTCTGTGTTTTCTTGACCTTAGCAGAAGTGTGTGTACTAGCTTAATAAAGGCACCCAGGCAACTGAACTACAGTTAAATTTAACAGAAAAAGTATATCTGTATTGTATAACTACACAACCAGACTCAATTCTCTGGTATAGATATTTTAGAAAGCAAAACTATCCAAGACCCTGTACCAATTAAAAATAGTATTGGCGTTTTTGTTTAGAAAAATAGGTTTTATATTCCAAATTATCTGGGAACTGCCATTCACTATTTTTCCTTTTCTTTAAAGAATGTTCCACTTTGTGTTCCACTAAATCTTGAAACAAATTACGAACTGCTTTACTTGGCGGAACAATTCACCGGAATTCCTGTTGTATATTTACGATTTAAGCTGCCAGATGTTACAAGGTCGGTACTTGATCTGTTTGTTATTTAAAATAATTGCAATATTTCTCCATATCACTGTATGTTGTGCTTGGGGTAATGATAGAGGCCTTTACATTCACTTTACAAAAATGATTGTGTCGTTATGGGTAACAGTGGTCTCTAATACAGTGATCACATGGAACCAAAAGATCTGATTTCTCTGATTGCTCTGCTATTCTAATGGGTTGTGGAGTCTAAGATCATATCCAGTTATACCAGAAGCAGAGTATATAACATATGAGAAATTGTTATTTTATGTTTATTTTTGCATATGAAATAACAAGTCTTTGGAAATACATTAAGACGATATACATTTTACAGTACACTGTCCCTTCAATAATGTGCTCTGCTCTTTCCAGATACAGTGTTATCATTTTTAATGAGGTGCTAATATAAAATATATTCTGAATATTTTAAATGCAGTGCTTAACCCCTTAATGACTGGACCATTTTTCAATTTTCTTACTGTTAAGGACCAGGGCTATTTTTACAATTCTGCAGTGTTTAGCTGTAATTTTCCTCTTACTCATTTACTGTACCCACACATATTATATACCATTTTCTCGCAATTAAATGGACTTTCTAAAGATACCATTATTTTCATCATGTCTTATAATTTACTATAAAAAATTATAAAATATGATTATTTTTTTTTTAAAAATACACTTTTTTCTAACTTTGACCCTCAAAATCTGCTACATATCTACAACCACCAAAAAACACCCATGCTAAATAGTTTCTAAATTTTGTCCTGAGTTTAGAAATACCCAATGTTCTTTGCTTTTTTTGCAAATTATAGGGCAATAAGTACAAGTAGCACTTTGCTATTTCCAATGCATTTATTTTCAAAAGTAGCAATAGGTACATTGTAACACTGATATCTGTCAGGAATCCCTGAATAACCCTTCACAAGTATATTTTTTTTTTTTTAGTAGACAACCCAAAGTATTGATCTAGGCCCATTTTGGTATATTTCATGCCACCATTTCACCGCCAAATGCGATCAAATAAAAAAAATGTTAACTTTTTGACAAACTTTAGGTTTCTCACTGAAATTATTTACAAACAGCTTGTGCAATTATGACACAAATGGTTGTAAATGCTTCTCTGGGATCCCCTTTGTTAAGAAATAGCAGACATTTATGGCTTTGGCATTGCTTTTTGGTAATTAGAAGGCCGCTAAATGTCGATGCGCACCACACTTTTTTTATTATGCCCAGCAGTTAAGGGGTTAATTTTAGCATTAGTGTAGAGATCAGACTCCCACCTGACGCATCCCACCCCCTGATCCCTCCCTGAACCCCCCTCAAACAGTGCTCTTCCCTCCCCTACCTCACAATTGTCACTGCCATATTTTTTTTTTTTATTATTAAGTTCCAATACAACAAAACGGAAAGCAACAAAAGTTCATTATAGATAGGCTGCCTGGCAAAAAAATTAAAATATACAGTTACAATACCAACAAAGAGCGCCATGCAGGGCTGCCTAATAAAGCCATTGTTACATCACACAGAACTTCCAGCTTACATTCATTATTTTTCAATTTATCTTAGATTCTTATAAAACAGTTACATGTACACTTAGCCTTACTTTTCTTGTTTCAACTAACTTACATTCTTAGCTATATTGGATTTTCCCAAATTCTTGCTAAAAAAAAAAAAAAAAGTAACAAAGTCACTGCCATTTTAAGTACTGGCAGAAAGTCTGCCAGTACTAAAATAAAAGGCTTTTTTTAATATATATTATTCTGCAGTGTTGGATCCCCCCCATAGCCCCCAACCTCCCTGATCCCCCCCCCCCAAACAGTGTAGCAGACCCCTCTCAATACCCGACCTCCCTCCCTTTCCTTCTCTCTCCTTGGACTTAATGTAGCGTGCGCACGTGCACACGCCCCCTCGCGCTCTCCTGCCCACTCAGACACAGGATCCGGAACTCCCTCCAGCTATGGGCTGCCCACCCGCCTTCCTGCTATGGCTTCCACCAACAATCGGCACCATCATTGGCCGATGCATAGAGGGACACAGAGTGACTCTCTCTGCATTGGTGGGTAAAAAAAGGGTATTGCAGGATGCCTTAATATCGAGGCATCACTGCAATACCCTGAAAGCGTCTGGAAGCGATCATGATCGCTTCCAGCGCTTCAAACCCCTGAGGACCTGTCAGGCACGTCCTTGGTCATTAAGGACCGTTTTTTGTAGGACGTGCCTGGCACGTCCTCAGTCATTAAGGGTTTAAAGGGACATCAATATGTTTCTTTCATGATTCAGATAGAACATACAATTTTAAACAACTTTCCAATTTACTTCTATTATCTAATGTGCTTCATTCTCTTGTTATTCTTTGATGAAGGAGCAGCAAAGCACTACTTGGAGTTAGCTAAAAGCCAATGAAAAAATGCTTATATGTGCAGCCACCAATCAGCAGTTTCTAAGCCTACCTAGGAATACTTTTCAACAAAGTACACAAAAAGAACTAAACAAATTGGATAATAGAAATAAATTGGAAATGTATTTAAAATGACATGCTCTATCTGAATCAAGAAAGAAATTATTTGGGTTTCATGTCCCTTTAAGCAAACTTTTTATTTATTTTTAATACCTGCTTTCTCTTGTTAAGTGTGTTCAGTCCACGGGTCATCCATTACTTATGGGATATATTCTCCTTCCCAACAGGAAGTTGCAAGAGGATCACCCAAGCAGAGCTGCTATATAGCTCCTCCCCTCACATGTCATACCCAGTCATTCTCTTGCAACCCTCAACAAAGAAGGAGGTCGCGAGAGGAGCTGGAGTTTTTACCTAATTATTCTTCAATCAAAAGTTTGTTATTTTAAATGGCACCGGAGTGTGCTGTTTTTCTATCTCAGGCAGTATTTGGAAGAAGAAACTGCCTGCGTTTTCTATGATCTTAGCAGGCGTAACTAAGATCCACTGGCTGTTCTCGACATTCTGAGGAGTGGGGTAACTTCAGAAAATGGGAATAGCATGCGGGGTCTCCCGCAAATGAGGTATGTGCAGTACAATATTTTCTGGGAATGGAATTGACTAAGAAAACACTGCTGTTACCCGTATGATGTAAGTACAGCCTTAAATGCAGTAGTAGTGACTGGTATCAGGCTGATAAATGTATGCACAGTAGAGTTATTTTCTAGGGACTAGAATTTGACTGAAAAAATACTGTTAATACTGATATAATGTGTGAGCCTTAACTGCAGTAGAAGCGACTGGTAGCAGGCTTAGTAATAACTTTACACAGCATCTGAAATGTTGTTTTTTAAAAACGTTTACTGGCATGTTAATCGTTTTGTGAGGTACTTTGGTGATAAATCTTTTTGGGCATGATTTTTTTCCACACGGCTAACGTATATTTCTGCATAGAAACAGTTATATTAGGTCTCCCACTGTTGTAATAGGAGTGGGAGGGACCTTTTTTAGCGCCTTGTTGCGCAGTTAAAATTCTAGCACAGTCTTCCTGCTTCTTCCTCTTTGATCCAGGACGTCTCCAGAGAGCTCAGGGATCTTCAAAATTCGTTTTTGAGGGAGGTAATCAGTCACAGCAGATCTGTGACAGTGTGTTTGACTGTGATAAAAGCGTTAAATCTTAATTTGATATCCGTTTTTTGGGTACTGAGGGGTTAATCATCCTTTTGCTAATGGGTGCAATCCTCTGCTAATTAATACATTTAAAGAATTGTTGACTATAACTGAACTAGTTCTTTGTTATTCAATTGTGTTTTTTAAAAAAAGCGCTGCAGCGTTTTTTATATTGCTTGTAAACTTATTGAAGTAATTTCCAAGCTAGCTAGCTTCATTGCTAGTCTGTTTAAACATGTCTGATACAGAGGAATCTGCTTGTTCATTATGTTTAAAAGCCGATGTGGAGCCCAATAGAAATATGTGTACCAATTGTCTTGATATTACTTTGAATAAAAGTCAATCTGTACCGATAAAGAAATTATCACCAGACAACGAGGGGGAAGTTATGCCGTCTAACTCTCCTCACGTGTCAGTACCTTTGTCTCCCGCTCGGGAGGTGCGTAAGATTGAGGCGCCAAGTACATCAAGGCCCTTACAAATCACTTACAAATCACTTTACATGATATGGCTAATGTTATGAAAGAAGTATTATACAATATGCCCGAGTTAAGAGGCAAGCGCGACAGCTCTGGGAGAGGACGGAGAGCTTCATTCTGTGGGTGATGGTTCTGATTCGGGGAGACCGGATTCAGAAATTTCAAATTTTAAATTTAAGCTTGAGAACCTCCGCGTGTTGCTAGGGGAGGTGTTAGCGGCTCTGAATGATTGTGACACGGTGGCAATCCCAGAGAAATTATGTAGGCTGGATAAATACTATGCGGTACCGGTGTGTACTGACGTTTTTCCTATACCAAAGAGGCTTACAGAGATTATTAGCAAGGAGTGGGATAGACCCGGTGTGCCTTTTTCCCCTCCTCCGATATTTAGAAAAATGTTCCCTATAGACGCCACCACACGAGACTTATGGCAGACGGTCCCTAAGGTGGAGGGAGCAGTTTCTACTTTAGCCAAGCGTACCACTATCCCGGTGGAGGATAGCTGTGCTTTCTCAGATCCAATGGATAAAAAATTAGAGGGTTACCTTAAGAAAATGTTTGTTCAACAAGGTTTTATATTACAGCCTCTTGCATGCATTGCGCCTGTCACTGCTGCAGCGGCATTCTGGTTTGAGTCTCTGGAAGAGGCGATTCGCACAGCACCATTGGATGAATCTTTGAGCAAGATTAGAACCCTTAAGCTGGCTAATGCGTTTGTTTCGGATGCCGTAGTGCATTTAACCAAACTTACGGCTAAGAATTCCGGATTCGCCATACAGGCGCGCAGAGCGCTATGGCTTAAATCCTGGTCAGCAGATGTAACTTCTAAGTCTAAACTACTAAGCATTCCTTTCAAAGGGCAGACCTTATTCGGGCCCGGCTTGAAGGAAATTATTGCTGACATTACTGGAGGTAAGGGCCACACCCTTCCTCAGGACAGGGCCAAATCAAAGGCCAAACAGTCTAATTTCCGTGCCTTTCGTAATTTCAAGGCAGGAGCAGCATCAACTTCCTCCGCTCCAAAACAGGAAGGAACTACTGCTCGTTACAGACAGGGTTGGAAAGGCAACCAGTCATGGAACAAGGGCAAGCAGGCCAGAAAGCCTACTTCCGCCCCTAAGACAGCATGAAGACAGGGCCCCCTTTCCGGAGACAAATAGTGGGGGGCAGACTTTCTCTCTTCGCCCAGGCTTGGGCAAGAGATGTACAGGATCCCTGGACGTTGGAGATTATATCTCAGGGATACCTTCTGGATTTCAAAACTTCTCCTCCACAAGGGAGGTTTCATCTGTCAAGATTATCAACAAACCTAGTAAAGAAAGAGGCATTTCTACAATGTGTACAAGACCTCTTAGTGATGGGAGTGATCCACCCAGTTCCGCGAACGGAACAGGGGCAAGGGTTTTATTCAAATCTGTTTGTGGTTCCCAAGAAAGAGGGAACTTTCAGACCAATCTTAGACTTAAAAACCTTAAACAAATTCCTAAGGGTTCCGTCGTTCAAGATGGAAACCATTCGGACCATCCTACCCATGATCCAAGAGGGTCAATATATGACCACAGTGGACTTAAAGGATGCCTACCTTCACATACCGATTCACAAAGATCATTATCGGTACCTAAGGTTTGCCTTTCTAGACAGGCATTACCAGTTTGTAGCTCTTCCCTTCGGGTTAGCTACGGCCCCGAGAATTTTTACAAAGGTTCTGGGCTCACTTCTGGCGGTACTAAGACCACGGGGCATAGCGGTGGCTCCGTACCTAGACGTCATTCTGATACAAGCGTCAAGTTTTCAAAATGCAAAGTCTCATACAGAGATAGTTCTAGCATTTCTGAGGTCGCATGGGTGGAAAGTGAACGTAGAGAAGAGTTCTCTGTTACCACTCACAAGGGTCCCTTTTCTAGGGACTCTTATAGATTCTGTAGAGATGAAGATTTACCTGACGGAGTCCAGGTTATCAAAGATTCTCAATGCTTGCCGTGTCCTTCACTCCATTCCAAGCCCATCAGTAGCTCAGTGCATGGAAGTAATCGGCTTAATGGTCGCGGCAATGGACATAGTGCCATTTGCGCGCCTACATCTCAGACCGCTGCAACTATGCATGCTAAGTCAATGGAACGGGGATTACTCAGATCTGTCCCCTTTGCTAAATCTGAACCAGGAGACCAGAGATTCTCTTCTCTGGTGGTTGTCACGGGTTCATCTGTCCAAAGGAATGACTTTTCGCAGACCAGATTGGACGATTGTAACAACAGATGCCAGCCTACTAGGCTGGGGAGCAGTCTGGAACTCCCTGAAGGCTCAGGGATCGTGGACTCAGGAGGAGAGACTCCTCCCGATAAACATTCTAGAATTAAGAGCAATATTCAATGCTCTTCTAACTTGGCCTCAGTTAGCAACACTGAGGTTCATCAGATTTCAGTCGGACAACATCACGACTGTGGCTTACATCAATCATCAAGGGGGAACCAGGAGTTCCCTAGCGATGTTAGAAGTCTCGAAGATAATTCGCTGGGCAGAGTCTCACTCTTGCCACCTGTCAGCGATCTACATCCCAGACGTGGAGAACTGGGAGGCGGATTTTCTAAGTCGACAGACCTTTCATCCGGGGGAGTGGGAACTTCACCCGGAGGTATTTGCTCAACTGATTCGTCGTTGGGGCAAACCGGATCTGGATCTCATGGCATCTCGACAGAACGCCAAGCTTCCTTGTTACGGATCCAGGTCCAGGGACCCGGGTGCGGTGCTGGTAGATGCACTAGCAGCCCCTTGGGTTTTCAACATAGCTTATGTGTTTCCACCTTTTCCGTTGCTACCTCGACTGATTGCCAGGAACAAACAGGAGAGAGCATCGGTGATTCTGATAGCGCCTGCGTGGCCACGCAGGACCTGGTATGCAGACCTAGTGGACATGTCGTCCTGTCCACCATGGTCTCTACCCCTGAGGCAGGACCTTCTAATCCAGGGTCCTTTCAACCATCCAAACCTAATTTCTCCAACATAGGTGTGTCCGGTCCACGGCGTCATCCTTACTTGTGGGATATTCTCTTCCCCAACAGGAAATGGCAAAGAGCCCAGCAAAGCTGGTCACATGATCCCTCCTAGGCTCCGCCTACCCCAGTCATTCTCTTTGCCGTTGTACAGGCAACATCTCCACGGAGATGGCTTAGAGTTTTTTAGTGTTTAACTGTAGTTTTTATTATTCAATCAAGAGTTTGTTATTTTGAAATAGTGCTGGTATGTACTATTTACTCAGAAACAGAAAAGTGATGAAGATTTCTGTTTGTATGAGGAAAATGATTTTAGCAACCGTCACTAAAATCCATAGCTGTTCCACACAGGACTGTTGAGAGCAATTAACTTCAGTTGGGGGAACAGTGAGCAGTCTCTTGCTGCTTGAGGTATGACACATTCTAACAAGACGATGTAATGCTGGAAGCTGTCATTTTCCCTATGGGATCCGGTAAGCCATGTTTATTACGATCGTAAATAAGGGCTTCACAAGGGCTTATTAAGACTGTAGACTTTTTCTGGGCTAAATCGATTCATTATTAAACACATATTTAGCCTTGAGGAATCATTTTATCTGGGTATTTTGATATAATAATATCGGCAGGCACTGTTTTAGACACCTTATTCTTTAGGGGCTTTCCCAAAGCATAGGCAGAGCCTCATTTTCGCGCCGGTGTTGCGCACTTGTTTTTGAGAGGCATGGCATGCAGTCGCATGTGAGAGGAGCTCTGATACTTAGAAAAGACTTTCTGAAGGCGTCATTTGGTATCGTATTCCCCTTTGGGCTTGGTTGGGTCTCAGCAAAGCAGATACCAGGGACTGTAAAGGGGTTAAAGTTCAAAACGGCTCCGGTTCCGTTATTTTAAGGGTTAAAGCTTCCAAATTTGGTGTGCAATACTTTTAAGGCTTTAAGACACTGTGGTGAAAATTTGGTGAATTTTGAACAATTCCTTCATGTTTTTTCGCAATTGCAGTAATAAGAACCTGATGTGATTACATTTAAATTTAAGCACATCTCCGCATTCTGCTTAAGGAGGTATTATCCACTCTGGATGATTGTGACAAGTTGGTCATCCCAGAGAAACTATGTAAAATGGACAAGTTCCTAGAGGTGCCGGGGCTCCCAGAAGCTTTTCCTATACCCAAGCGGGTGGCGGACATTGTTAATAAAGAATGGGAAAGGCCCGGTATTCCTTTCGTCCCTCCCCCCATATTTAAAAAATTGTTTCCTATGGTCGACCCCAGAAAGGACTTATGGCAGACAGTCCCCAAGGTCGAGGGAGCGGTTTCCACTTTAAACAAACGCACCACTATACCCATAGAGGATAGTTGTGCTTTCAAAGATCCTATGGATAAAAAATTAGAAGGTTTGCTTAAAAAGATGTTTGTTCAGCAGGGTTACCTTCTACAACCAATTTCATGCATTGTCCCTGTCGCTACAGCCGCATGTTTCTGGTTCGATGAGCTGATAAAGGCGGTCGATAGTGATTCTCCTCCTTATGAGGAGATTATGGACAGAATCAATGCTCTCAAATTGGCTAATTCTTTCACCCTAGACGCCACTTTGCAATTGGCTAGGTTAGCGGCTAAGAATTCTGGGTTTGCTATTGTGGCGCGCAGAGCGCTTTGGTTGAAATCTTGGTCGGCTGATGCGTCTTCCAAGAACAAGCTACTTAACATTCCTTTCAAGGGGAAAACGCTGTTTGGCCCTGACTTGAAAGAGATTATCTCTGATATCACTGGGGGTAAGGGCCACGCCCTTCCTCAGGATCGGCCTTTCAAGGCAAAAAATAAACCTAATTTTCGTCCCTTTCGTAGAAACGGACCAGCCCAAAGTGCTACGTCCTCTAAGCAAGAGGGTAATACTTCTCAAGCCAAGCCAGCTTGGAGACCAATGCAAGGCTGGAACAAGGGAAAGCAGGCCAAGAAACCTGCCACTGCTACCAAGACAGCATGAAATGTTGGCCCCCGATCCGGGACCGGATCTGGTGGGGGGCAGACTCTCTCTCTTCGCTCAGGCTTGGGCAAGAGATGTTCTGGATCCTTGGGCGCTAGAAATAGTCTCCCAAGGTTATCTTCTGGAATTCAAGGGACTTCCCCCAAGGGGGAGGTTCCACAGGTCTCAGTTGTCTTCAGACCACATAAAAAGACAGGCATTCTTACATTGTGTAGAAGACCTGTTAAAAATGGGAGTGATTCATCCTGTTCCATTAAGAGAACAAGGGATGGGGTTCTACTCCAATCTGTTCATAGTTCCCAAAAAAGAGGGAACGTTCAGACCAATCTTAGATCTCAAGATCTTAAACAAGTTTCTCAAGGTTCCATCGTTCAAGATGGAAACCATTCGAACTATTCTTCCTTCCATCCAGGAAGGTCAATTCATGACCACGGTGGATTTAAAGGATGCGTATCTACATATTCCTATCCACAAGGAACATCATCGGTTCCTAAGGTTCGCATTCCTGGACAAGCATTACCAGTTCGTGGCGCTTCCTTTCGGATTAGCCACTGCTCCAAGGATTTTCACAAAGGTACTAGGGTCCCTTCTAGCTGTGCTAAGACCAAGGGGCATTTCTGTAGTACCTTACTTGGACGACATTCTGATTCAAGCGTCGTCTCTTCCTCAAGCAAAGGCTCACACGGACATTGTCCTGGCCTTTCTCAGATCTCACGGATGGAAAGTGAACGTGGAAAAGAGTTCTCTATCTCCGTCAACAAGGGTTCCCTTCTTGGGAACAATAATAGACTCCTTAGAAATGAGGATTTTTCTGACAGAGGCCAGAAAAACAAAACTTCTAGACTCTTGTCGGATACTTCATTCCGTTCCTCTTCCTTCCATAGCTCAGTGCATGGAAGTGATCGGGTTGATGGTAGCGGCAATGGACATAGTTCCTTTTGCGCGCATTCATCTAAGACCATTACAACTGTGCATGCTCAGTCAGTGGAATGGGGACTATACAGACTTGTCTCCGAAGATACAAGTAAATCAGAGGACCAGAGACTCACTCCGTTGGTGGCTGTCCCTGGACAACCTGTCACAAGGGATGACATTCCGCAGACCAGAGTGGGTCATTGTCACGACCGACGCCAGTCTGATGGGCTGGGGCGCGGTCTGGGGATCCCTGAAAGCTCAGGGTCTTTGGTCTCGGGTAGAATCTCTTCTACCGATAAATATTCTGGAACTGAGAGCGATATTCAATGCTCTCAAGGCTTGGCCTCAGCTAGCGAGGGCCAAGTTCATACGGTTTCAATCAGACAACATGACAACTGTTGCGTACATCAACCATCAGGGGGGAACAAGGAGTTCCCTAGCGATGGAAGAAGTGACCAAAATCATTCTATGGGCGGAGTCTCACTCCTGCCACCTGTCTGCTATCCACATCCCAGGAGTGGAAAATTGGGAAGCGGATTTTCTGAGTCGTCAGACATTACATCCGGGGGAGTGGGAACTCCATCCGGAAATCTTTGCCCAAGTCACTCAGCTGTGGGGCATTCCAGACATGGATCTGATGGCCTCTCGTCAGAACTTCAAAGTTCCTTGCTACGGGTCCAGATCCAGGGATCCCAAGGCGGCTCTAGTGGATGCACTAGTAGCACCTTGGACCTTCAAACTAGCTTTTGTGTTCCCGCCGTTTCCTCTCATCCCCAGGCTGGTAGCCAGGATCAATCCGGAGAGGGCGTCGGTGATCTTGATAGCTCCTGCGTGGCCACGCAGGACTTGGTATGCAGATCTGGTGAATATGTCATCGGCTCCACCTTGGAAGCTACCTTTGAGACGAGACCTGCTTGTTCAGGGTCCATTCGAACATCCGAATCTGGTTTCACTCCAGCTGACTGCTTGGAGATTGAACGCTTGATCTTATCGAAGCGAGGGTTCTCAGATTCTGTTATCGATACTCTTGTTCAGGCCAGAAAGCCTGTAACTAGAAAGATTTACCACAAAATTTGGAAAAAATATATCTGTTGGTGTGAATCTAAAGGATTCCCTTGGGACAAGGTTAAGATTCCTAAGATTTTATCCTTCCTTCAAGAAGGATTGGAAAAAGGATTATCTGCAAGTTCCCTGAAGGGACAGATTTCTGCCTTGTCTGTGTTACTTCACAAAAAGCTGGCAGCTGTGCCAGATGTTCAAGCTTTTGTTCAGGCTCTGGTTAGAATTAAGCCTGTTTACAAACCTTTGACTCCTCCTTGGAGTCTCAATTTAGTTCTTTCAGTTCTTCAGGGGGTTCCGTTTGAACCCTTACATTCCGTTGATATTAAGTTATTATCTTGGAAAGTTTTGTTTTTAGTTGCAATTTCTTCTGCTAGAAGAGTTTCAGAATTATCTGCTCTGCAGTGTTCTCCTCCTTATCTGGTGTTCCATGCAGATAAGGTGGTTTTACGTACTAAACCTGGTTTTCTTCCAAAAGTTGTTTCTAACAAAAACATTAACCAGGAGATTATCGTACCTTCTCTGTGTCCGAAACCAGTTTCAAAGAAGGAACGTTTGTTGCACAATTTGGATGTTGTTCGCGCTCTAAAATTCTATTTAGATGCTACAAAGGATTTTAGACAAACATCTTCCTTGTTTGTTGTTTATTCCGGTAAAAGGAGAGGTCAAAAAGCAACTTCTACCTCTCTCTCTTTTTGGATTAAAAGCATCATCAGATTGGCTTACGAGACTGCCGGACGGCAGCCTCCCGAAAGAATCACAGCTCATTCCACTAGGGCTGTGGCTTCCACATGGGCCTTCAAGAACGAGGCTTCTGTTGATCAGATATGTAGGGCAGCGACTTGGTCTTCACTGCACACTTTTACCAAATTTTACAAGTTTGATACTTTTGCTTCTTCTGAGGCTATTTTTGGGAGAAAGGTTTTGCAAGCCGTGGTGCCTTCCATTTAGGTGACCTGATTTGCTCCCTCCCTTCATCCGTGTCCTAAAGCTTTGGTATTGGTTCCCACAAGTAAGGATGACGCCGTGGACCGGACACACCTATGTTGGAGAAAACAGAATTTATGTTTACCTGATAAATTACTTTCTCCAATGGTGTGTCCGGTCCACGGCCCGCCCTGGTTTTTTTAATCAGGTCTGATATTTTATTTTCTTTAACTACAGTCACCACGGTACCATATGGTTTCTCCTATGCAAATATTCCTCCTTAACGTCGGTCGAATGACTGGGGTAGGCGGAGCCTAGGAGGGATCATGTGACCAGCTTTGCTGGGCTCTTTGCCATTTCCTGTTGGGGAAGAGAATATCCCACAAGTAAGGATGACGCCGTGGACCGGACACACCGTTGGAGAAAGTAATTTATCAGGTAAACATAAATTCTGTTTTCTCTGAGGCTGACTGCTTGGAAATTGAACGCTTGATTCTATCAAAGCGTGGGTTTTCGGATTCGGTTATTGATACATTAATACAGGCTCGGAAACCTGTTACCAGAAAAATTTACCACAAGATATGGCGTAAATATTTATATTGGTGTGAATCCAAGAGTTACTCATGGAGTAAGGTTAGGATTCCTAGGATATTGTCTTTTCTACAAGAGGGTTTAGAAAAGGGCTTATCCGCTAGTTCACTAAAGGGACAGATTTCTGCTCTGTCTATTCTTTTACACAAGCGTCTGGCAGAGAATCCAGACGTCCAGGCTTTTTGTCAGGCTTTGGCTAGGATTAAGCCTGTGTTTAAAACTGTTGCTCCTCCGTGGAGCTTAAACTTGGTTCTTAAAGTTCTTCAGGGTGTTCCGTTTGAACCCCTTCATTCCATTGATATTAAGCTTTTATCTTGGAAAGTTCTGTTTTTGATGGCTATTTCCTCGGCTCGAAGAGTCTCTGAGTTATCTGCCTTACATTGTGATTCTCCTTATCTGATCTTTCATTCAGACAAGGTAGTCCTGCGTACTAAACCTGGGTTTTTACCTAAGGTTGTTTCTAACAGGAATATCAATCAAGAGATTGTTGTTCCATCGTTATGTCCTAATCCTTCTTCAAAGAAGCAACGTCTTTTGCATAATCTAGGCGTGGTCCGTGCCCTGAAGTTCTACTTACAGGCAACTAAAGATTTTCGACAAACTTCTTCTCTGTTTGTCGTTTACTCTGGACAGAGGAGAGGTCAAAAGGCTTCGGCTACCTCTCTCTCTTTTTGGCTTCGTAGCATAATACGCTTAGCCTATGAGACTGCTGGACAGCAGCCTCCTGAAAAAATTACAGCTCATTCCACTAGAGCTGTGGCTTCCACCTGGGCCTTTAAGAATGAGGCCTCTGTTGAACAGATTTGCAAGGCTGCAACTTGGTCTTCACTTCATACTTTTTCCAAATTTTACAAATTTGACACTTTTGCTTCTTCGGAGGCTGTTTTTGGGAGAAAGGTTCTACAGGCAGTGGTTCCTTCTGTTTAATGTTCCTGCCTTGTCCCTCCCATCATCCGTGTACTTTAGCTTTGGTATTGGTATCCCATAAGTAATGGATGACCCGTGGACTGAACACACTTAACAAGAGAAAACATAATTTATGCTTACCTGATAAATTTATTTCTCTTGTAGTGTGTTCAGTCCACGGCCCGCCCTGTCTTTTTGAGGCAGGTTCTAAATTTTAAATTATAACTCCAGTCACCACTGCACCCTATAGTTTCTCCTTTCTCGTCTTGTTTCGGTCGAATGACTGGATATGACATGTGAGGGGAGGAGCTATATAGCAGCTCTGCTTGGGTGATCCTCTTGCAACTTCCTGTTGGGAAGGAGAATATATCCCATAAGTAATGGATGACCCGTGGACTGAACACACTACAAGAGAAATAAATTTATCAGGTAAGCATAAATTATGTTTTTTCATATTATATGTATATTCTAAACATGTATTATTTAAATAATTACAAAAAAAATCTAGAATATTGGTATTAAAAAGTTTTATGCAATCATTTGTATTAATGTTAAAAGTTTTATTTATTGTATGCATATCTGTTTCATTAAAGTATATTATATATACATATATATGTATTTTATATATATACAGTATATATATATATATATATATATATATATATATATATATATATGTATATATGTGTGTGTGTAATTTTATAAAGTTTATTTTTCTTTTTTTGAAAAAATGTTCTTAACAGATTTTCCGCTGAATTTGACTTCAGAACATATGATGGAGAAGGAGTAATTCTTTTTGCAGAATCTGCAGATAGTTCTTCCTGGTTCCTACTTGCGCTCAGAGATGGAAAAATTGAAATTCAGTTCAAAAATGAACTGTGGACAAAAGTTACAACTGGTGGTAAAGCAATTAATGATGGACTGTGGCATATAGTACGTTTTCTCTTTACTATTTAATGAAGCCTGTTTACTGATTTACAGTATATTTTTGTACAAATCATAATAGATGTTGCTTACAAGATAAATATTATACAGGTGGCCCTCGTTTTACAACAGTTCAATTTACACCGTTTCAGAATAACAACCTTTTTTCCCAGTCATGTGACTGCTATTGAAAAGCATTGAGAAGCAGTGCATTTATTAAAATAGCCAGTAGGTGGAGCTGTCCGCTTGTGTTGCAGCAAAGCCAAGCAAGCTGAAATTAATCAGTTTAACCAGACCTGAGCTATCAAGCAGATTTCAAAGGAACAAGATCTTCCTGTCTATAAATCAGTCCAGATTGGAATGCATAGAAAGAACTGTTTGCAGAAAAATGCAAGTGAAGTCTGTGTTGTGTGATTATTTTATTAGGTGTATAATGCTGTTTAGCAAATGTTTTTGTTCATTTAACTTAGTTTAATTATATATTATGTGTTGTGTGATTATTTTATTAGGTTTATAATGCGGTTTAGCATTTAAAGTCTTCATTTCAAAGCTTTAAAAATAATGCATTAGGGGCTAGATTTATCAAAGCCATTCTCCTCTAATATCGTCCAAAATAACGCATACAAATGTATCCTCATATTTATCAAAGCACTCTGCGCCTATAATTGCGCAAATCTGAAAGAAACGTTTTCGCACTCCACTTGCATTCGCCTAGGCGCACAGGCGCGCTCCCGAGTGCACCAATATACATTAGTAATAGGCGTAATTTAACAGCCCGACCTACAAATACGCCCAGTTGCTTATTCATCATTGCTTTGCGCCGATAATTTCGGCTGTAATTGCGTGTTGTATATTTCGCCATACAGACTAAGCCGAACACCATTATAATACATGATTTTACATCTTGTGATGCAGTACTTTACTCTTTTAACAAATTTTTCAAAAGTTCAGCACAAAGAAGATACTGTTATTCCCAGTAATTTGCGCTTCCACAGGCGCATATGGTACCAAAAGTTTTATATATATATATATATATATATATATATATATATATATATATATATATATCGATATATTGATATATTTATATATTTATTTTTGTGTCAACATATGACACAAACCGCACAGAAACATTATATAATATAAATATTAGCTAAATAGTTACCTTAAAAACGTTTTTTTAATAATCAAAACATGGCGGCGCAAATATTTATAGGGATGTACTGTGATAAATAGGGAGTAAATGCTTTTTACGACAGGCGCAATTTATCATTATAACGCCCCAGCTCGCCTGCGCAAAGTTACGTCTATTTTTTTGATAAATTTAGGCGCACATGTGCGCCTCTTCGGAGGCGAGCTGGGGCACAGTTACAGGCGAAGAACATACAGAGTTCGCCTAGCCTTTGATAAATCTAGCCCTAGGTGTTACTTATGACAATTTTGAGAGGGGCCTGGAACCTATCTCCCTCACTTCCCATTGACTTACATTATAAACTGGGTTTCAATTTACAATGGTTTCGATTTACAACCATTCCTTCTGGAACCTAACCCCGGCGTAAACCGAGGGCTACCTGTATTGCCATATTATTTATTTAGCTCCAGG
Source organism: Bombina bombina (assembly GCF_027579735.1). Lineage (NCBI taxonomy): Eukaryota > Metazoa > Chordata > Amphibia > Anura > Bombinatoridae > Bombina > Bombina bombina. Next base: position 179,862,088 of record NC_069501.1, on the reverse strand, counting down.
GCATGCCGCATGAAAATATAAAAGGAACAAATAATCTAATACAAAGCATTATATAAAAATAATCTTACAGTTCAGATGTTTAGGGAAATAGGGACAAAATATCAGAGGTTTCTTAGTAATGTTACATTAAACAGTGTTGTCACTTTTGTTTAAAGATCACAGTTTAATCAAACATTGTGCAGATCTGTATTCCCCAGAATTCTCAGTTTACACAATATTTAATCTGTTCATTAACTCACATATAGGTGGAAACAATGATATCCTGGCTTTTAAATAACAGAATGCTTTTTTTGTATGTATTTATTTATTTTGCTTTAGGTAACTGTGGAAGAGCTGGAAAATAGCATAAGTGTTAAAATAGCAAAAGAAGCAGTGATGAATATCAATAACCCTAAAGGCCTGTTCAAATCTGTAAATGGTATCTTGGAAACCAAAGTCTATATTGCAGGGCTGCCGCGGAAAGTGGAAAATCTCATTAAACCGGTAACTGGTTTGTTGGTCATAATACAACTATAAACAGAATTAAAGTACAGAACCAAACACTGTTATCAAATTCACCATCATTCCCTTACAGTTGAAGACAATGTAAACAGAGGTTGCTTGTATAACTTTTATGCTTAAAAAATACATTTAAAATAAATTACATGATTTACTTAGGGGCATTAATTTTAAAAAAATAATAATAATCTGTCCTGCACATGAAAGGTCACATGCTGAGTTTTTTAAAAAGAAAGAAAGAAGAAAAAAAACTTAAAGGGACATGGTTTAGGTAGAACATACAATTTTAAACAACTTTCCAATTGAATTCTATTATCAAATTTGCTTCATTCTGTTATCATTTCTTGAAGGAGAAGAAATGCACTACTGGTTTCTAACTGAACACATGGGGGAGCCAATGACAGTTGGTACATATGTGCAGCCACCAATCAGCAGCTAGAACCTAGGTTCTTTGCTGCTTCTGAGCTTACCTAGCTAAACCTTTCAGCAAATGAAAACAAGAGAAGGAAGCAAATTAAATAATAGAAGTAAATTGGAAAGTTGTTTAAAATTGTATGCTCTGTCTAAATCGTGAATGTTTAATTATGACTTTACTGTCCATTTAAGTTAAAGTGATTTCAATTGATTTTGAAACTATCAAGAAGTTTATGATTGTACTACTTATCTAGAATCTCATTGGCTGAAAAGGACAGTGCCCTCAGCTGTATTGGGGACAGTGACAAACCACACAAACATAGCATCAAAAAAGGACATCCACTTTTTTGTTTAATGTGTTGAAGGTACTAAACAAGGCAAAGTTGAAACTAAAGTTTACAGGAAGCCCATAGCAGGCAATACCCTCCCCCACGCCCGGAGCAGTCACCCCAAATGAGTGTTCAAGTCTGTCCTAAAAGGGCAATTCATTAGACTTAGAAGAAATTGCACAACAGATGATGAATTTGAGAGACAAGCTTTAGATTTGGAGGAGAGGTTTTGTGAAAAAGGCTATAAAAGAAAAGAAGTGGTAGCCTCGAGGGAGAGTATAGCAGCTAGAGACAGGAAGGAGTTTCTCATTACCCAGAAAAAGGACAAAGGACAATTTGAAGGGGTGTCATTTATTACCCAGTATAGCAGCCAGTTCCACCAGGTCTGCAACATAATCCGAAAACATTTTTATATGCTTGTAGCTGATGATGACCTGGTGGAGGTGGTAGCTAAGGGTTGCAGATATGCTTTCAAAAAGGGTATGAGCATAGGCAATATTGTAGCCCCTACACAACTCAGCTCTTCCACCACCATTGACAATTCATCATGGCTCAGGTTCAAAGGCACCTACAAATGTAGCTACTCACAGTGTATAGCTTGTGAGTATCTTCAGCAAGGTGAAGGTTTTTTTAGCACAGTAACTGGGGAAAAGTTCAGACAGATTTCGTGTCTGAACTGTAGAACTACTTATGCTGTGTATTTGCTCAAATGTGAAATCTGTGGTGTCCAGTACGCAGGTCTCACAACAAGAGAGACTAAGGACAGAATACGAGAGCATTTATCCAATATTAAGGCTGGAAAACGGACAATCCCATTAGTACAGCACTTCTTATTGACATATAATAAGAATGCCAACTCTCTTAAATGGACAATTATTGAAATGGTTAAGTGCAATAAGAGCGGAGGTGACAGGAACAAACTTTTGGCAAAAAGAGAGGCCTTTTGGATACACAGACTCAGGACTACAGTACCCCAAGGGTTAAACTCAGAATATGACATCATAAATTTCTGGGAGTAGAATCCTGGGTCTGTGTATCCGAAAGGAGGCAAGTTAAACTGGTTAGGGGTATAATTATTCCCATACAGAAGTAGGAAACTTTTTAGCTACCATTACTTGTGGTTAGATATATGAATAGTTACTTATTGATATCATAGCTATGTGATGTATACACAAAGTAACCTATTAAATACTTAGACTTTGTATCAAGTATATCTATATATACTCTGTAATGGGCTAGTTTATAATTGTAAATTTATAATTATAAATATAAACGGAACGTACTAAGTATTGGTTTAGGGGGTTTTCTTACTTCATGTTAGCTAATAGTATTAGTTGGTAGTGAGGAAAATAGTAAGCAATAAATGGTTGCACAGATTTCTGCATTTGTAATATATGTTTATCAATTCATTAATGATGTTACTAAATTTACATTTGGTTATTATTATTGTAATTGGGGCATTTGGGGGTGTGTACAAGTGACCTCACTCAGGGTAATGTTTTTACCCAATCACTTAGCACCGAGGTGTATTTAAAAGTTAATGTGATTATGGACTACAGCTACGATTACGGCCATTTAGGCTGAAACGCGTCAGCGGACAGTCCTTTGAGTGTTTTCCACACCACCCACAATTGCCACTATGTATTCCCTGTTTTTAAGGATGTTCAAATTGAACTCTCAATAAAAGTTTTTAAGTGCATCCTGCCTGCTGGTGCTCCTTATCATCACTTTTTCTTTCATTATTCAGATAGAGAATACATTAACTTTCCAATTTACTTCTATTATCAATTTTGCTTAAAGGGAAGTCCTATCTGTATCATGAAAATTTAATTTTGACTGGATTGTCCCTTTAATTCTTTTGGTATCCTTTGTTAAAGGAGCAGCAATGCACTACTGGGAGCTAGCTGAACACATTGACTAAACAAGTTACTAGAATTATATATGCAGCTAGCTCCCAATAGTGCATTGCTGCCCCTGAGCCTACCTAGGTATACTTTTTAACAAAGGATACCAAGAGAAAGAAGCAAATTAGATATAGAAGGTAAATTAGAAAGAAAACTGCATGCTCTCTGAATCATGATAGTTTAATTTTGCCTTCGTTGTCCATATATATATTTATTTATATATATATATATATATATATATATATATATATATATATATATATATATATAGTTCTTAATGTCCCTTTTAAAGTAATAATTAAAAAATCTTTGTAAATAACGACAATGGCAATGGGCTTTGATAATTTCCCTATGGACTGTGCATAGACATTTACCTTAATTGCATATTTTTTTAACTTAATGTAGATTAACCCACGATTAGATGGCTGTATTCGTGGATGGAACTTGATGAATCAAGGTGCCCTGGGTGTAAAGGAAGTTATTCAAGGAAAGCAAAGCAAACATTGTTTAGTCTCAGTGGAAAGAGGCTCCTTTTATCCTGGGTATGGCGTAGCACAATTTCTTGTGAACTATAGTAAGTAGATGTATTATGATTATGTAGTTACTTATATTTTTTGTAGATTTGTATTCTGGAGATGCCAACCAATATTGTATATTTATAACTAATAAAGCACCTTATTTCTTGGAATATTATTAATTAAACATAATAATAATAATATGTTTTCATTAAACACTTACTTAAAGGGAAGGTAAACTTTGATGAATGAAAGCCTGTGTTTTAAAAATACTATTAAAAACAGGGGCACTTTCATTCATCAAAGTTTACAAATCAGTCGTTTTGATTAAAAACTTACCTTTCTTCTTTGCACAGCCAGAGCAGCTTCCCCCACACGGAGATCCTCTCTTCACATGTCAGCAATGACTAATCCAGCTTCCTCTAATCACGGCTTTCCCCCCAGGGTAGTCATTGCCTGAGGCCATTCCGTGATTGGAGGAAGCCGGATTAGTAATTGCTGACGTGTGAAGAGAGGATCTCCGGGTGGAGGAAGCTGCTCTGGCTGTGCAAAGAAGAGAGGTACGTTTTTAATCAAAACGGCTGCTGTGTACTTTGATGAATGAAAGTTCCCCTGTTTTTAATAGTATTTTTAAAAAACGGACTTTCATTCATCAAAGTTTACCTTCACTTTAAACATAAAAGCTTCATTATATTGCTATAAATAGAAAAGGGATATTGTTTGGCAGAACAAGCCTAAAGAAAAGCCAGTAAATGTAGGGCAAGAATTTCTACATTAGAAGTTAAGAATGTTGCATGTTTTATATACAGTACGTTCCAGCTGTTGAGCATTTTACTGGGGTGTATTGATTAAAATGAAAGTCATTTAGAATATTTCTAATAAAACCCTAGAGGCCATACTGAACTTGAAAAAGTTATTTTAAAATGACGATTGTTTTTGGTCACTTTGAAATGGCTGCAAAGCTCTGTCCACTGATAACATCACAATCTGAGCTGCATCTCTGCACTCTGCTGAATAGCATTGACAGTCTGTTGAATCCAATTAGTGAGTCTTTTGTAACTAGTTTAAAGTAAACTGCTTTTGCTTGCACGTTAACTCGACAAGCACAAAAAGCGGAAAGTAGAATATGGCGTGCATGTTTACGTATTCCCCCATAGAAGTCAATAGAGAAAAAAAAAGTGGAATAATAACACCCTACTCGCGCACAAACCCGATCACAAATTCTAATCAGGGCTAACCTGACATGAAAATATGAGTATTTTACATTCCAATGTTTTTCACTCAGAAGAATATGTTCTATTTATTCTTAAAGGGACAGTCAAGTCCAAAAAAAACTTTCATGATTTAAATAGGGAATGTAATTTTAAAATTTTTTCTAATTTACTTTTATCACCAATTTTGCTTTGTTCTCTTGGTATTCTTAGTAGAAAGTTAATTCTAGGAGGTGCATATGCTAATTTCTTAGACCTTGAAGACTGCCTTTAATCTGAATGCATTTTGACCACTAGAGGGCATTAGTTCATGTGTTTCATATAGATAACATTGAGCTCATGCACGTGAAGTTACCCGGGAGTGAGCACTGATTGGCTAAATAGCAAGTCTGTCAAAAGAACTGTAATAAGGGGTCAGTTTGCAGAGGCTTAGATACAAGGTAATCCCAGAGGTAACAAGTGTATTTATATAACAGTGTTGGTTATGCAAAACTGGGGAAATGGTAATAAAGGGATTATCTTTCTTTTTAAACAACAAAAATTCTGGTGTTGACTGTCCCTTTAAATAACTATTTCTATATATATCTGATGGTATTTTGGTAAAAAAATAAATATATATATGGTCCATATTGACATGATAGCATCATGCAGTTGCTGCAGATTTGTCGGCTGCACATCCATAATGCAAATCTCCCGTTCCACCACATCCCCAAGGTGCTCTTTAGGGTTGATATCTGGTGACTGTGGAGGCCATTGGAGTAGAGTGAACTTATTGTTATGTTCAAGAAACCAATTTAAGATGATATGAGCATTGTGACATGGTGCATTATCCTGCTGGAAGCAGCCATCAGAAGATAGGTACACTGTAGTCATAAAGGGATGGACATGGTCAGCAACAATACTCAGGTAGGCCGTTGCGTTTAAACAATACTCATTTGGTACTAAGGGGCCCAAAGTGTGCCATGAAAATATCCCCCACACCATTAAACCAATCTTTTATTGTCTAAGTTTGGTGAGCCTGTGCGAATTGTAGCTTCAGTTTCCTGTTCTTAGCTGACTGGGGTGGCACCCAGTGTGGTCTTCTGGTGCTGTAGCCCATCTGCTTCAAGGTTCGACATGTTGTGCGTTCAGAGATGGTATTCTGCATACCTTGGTTGTAATGAGTGGTTATTTGAGTTACTGTTGCATTTCTATCATCTCGAACCAGTCTGCCCAATCTCCTCTGACATCAACAAGGCATTTTCGTCCACACAACTGCCGCTCACTGGATATTTTATCTTTTTTGGACCATTTTCTGTAAACCCCCAGAGATGGTTGTGCGAGAAAATCGCAGTAGATCATCATACAGTACATACATGATTATATGTAGGTATAGATGTATATATATATATATATATATATATATATATATATATATATATATATATATATATATATATATATATATAGGAATATCTATTTATAAATACATAAAACATATTCTGCTATGCTCAGATCTTTGGAAAAGGAAATATTTACAGTAAATACACATGTTTTTATCTACTTAACTGAAAAAGGCTCCAATGCACTTATATATATGTCTGTCTATATATGTCTTCATATGTATTTATTTTTTTATATGTGTATATATGTATGTAAATACATATACTGTGCATATATACACACACATATGAACACACACACACATATATATATATGGAAAATGCTCTTGTCAGGGAGTATAAATTGTGGTGGGACAAACGGACTCTAGAAAAATATACATCTCTTGGCATGATCCCTAGAGGTCTACGAATCAAAAAACTGCCTGCATTTATTACTACAGATGAAAAGTTCATCACAGAATGGAACAATATACTCAGAGAATGCTCTTTGAGGCTAATGGCGCTCATCATTCAACATAAAGAAATCAAGTTAACAGAGGCCAGAGACAATATAGTGAGTGTACAGAAAGATCTCAACACTTTTATGGAACATAAAGACTATCCCAAGCTTGACAACATTCTACAAGTTACTGTAGACAAGACCAAGAAAGAATTGGATATCATCAAATATAAAAAATATTCCAGAGACATGGATGATTACAAAACCAACAGGGTCTACAACTGGAACCTTAAGAGGAACTCAAGAAAAAAGAAACCAGCAAATTATAACAAGTCCAAACAACTTAAAGAAGGAAAGAAGATGGACAAAAAGGTGTCATTTTCTGATACGGACCCAGAGTCTAACGAAGATGATGACCTTCAGGACTTTGTGGCATTCATGTCCAGTGGGCAATCCTCTGATGAGGAGGAAGCAGTGCCTGGAAGCAATACAATACAGCCTGCCCTCCCCCCTTCACAGCCTATCCCATCTAGTCTAACAGCATCTAATATTCAGATCACTGACAATTTAGAACCTAATAGAGCTATTCTAAAAAAATCAGATGCCCCGAAGCCACCTAGGGGCAATAAATACAAGAAAGCTCAGTCAGTACAGGCAGTGGACGAGACCACGAGCCAACAGGTTTTTCAGTTGGCCCAGGGATCAGGAGGAGGAGGGGGAAGAGGGTCCACAAGACGGGGGTCACAGCGAGACCAGTATCAATTGAGGAGAGGCAAACAGCCCAACAGATACAAGGGTCCAACATTATAAATATATCTATTGTCCCTTTAACTAACTTGGAGTTAGATGTCTTGAGCCTGGGCCTCAATTTTGTTCCCACACCGAAATTTAATGTCTTCGACACTTTGATAGACATAAATAAATTCATACATGGCCTCACTCTCAAAAAGTTTTACCAACTTCATCCTGCTACAGAGAAAGAGTTCCACACATCTGATACGAGTGCTAGGCACGACTATCTTAACCCAGCAGAAGCGAGGGATTTCCTCAATTTACACCTGTTGGAATCTGAAAATACATCAGATGAAGCAGTAATAGATAGCCATACTGGCTACAAGCCAAAATCTATTTTTTACCCCACGCAGTATAGGGGTCAAGTATTAGAGAGCTTCCAAAAACGGATGGAAGAGGATCTCCTGAAGCTGGAGAAAGAAACATCACAATCTCAGAGTAGGGAACATGATAATTTAACAACACAACAAAGAAAGGCTCTTAAGAAACTACAAGACAGAGACAACATAATCATCAAGCAGTCCGACAAGGGGGGCTCCATAGTGGTTTTGGATAAATCCTATTACATTAAGGAAGCAGAAAGGCAACTACTTGACAAAGAAGTATATGCAAGATTGCCTGGGGATCCAACACAACGCTTTGGGGCCCTCCTGTTGGATCTGCTTGATGATGGTAAACATCAGGGACTCATTGATGATGAAACATTCGATTATTTGAATGTCCAACATCCTATGGTCCCGATATTTCATCACCTCCCCAAAGTTCATAAACCTTTGGAGGAGGTGAAAGGGAATAGGATCCCTGTTTGAAAATCTATCCAATTGGCTGGAATCCTTACTACAACCCCTTGTCTATGGATTGCCATCATACCTAAGAGATACCAAACATCTCTTGAGACTGATGCAAGGCCATACTTGGAACGATGAAATGGGCTGGCTAACGGTTGATGTGGTTGGTCTTTATTCGGCCATCCCACATGACAAAGGGATAGCAGCCACAAGATACATGCTGGACAACTTCAGCAATTACAACACTGATCTCAAGGAATATATAGTGAGAGTGTTAGACTTCCTGTTAACACATAACTATTTTGAGTTCTCAGGGAGCTTTTATCTCCAACAGAGAGGGACAGCTATGGGTGCGAAATTCGCACCAGCCTATTCCAATATCTTCATGGGCTGGTGGGAGTTGACGCACCTATACACTGATCAGAATCCCTTCCTATCATCAATCACTAGCTATAAACGCTATATTGAGGACCTTCTAATTGTGTGGTCTGGTTCACATGAGGACATAGAAAACTTCTGTGAGTATATCAACAACAATGCGGTGGGTTTAAGTTTTACCCACAGCTTTGATAAAGTCCAGGTCCCATACTTAGATGTCAACTTGATAGGAAAACCCTTGTAGAACAAAGTGAGTACCTCACTATACATTAAGCCAATTACATCCAACACTTTCCTTCACGCCAGGAGTTGCCACCCCAAGCATACAAGCTATGGGATTGCAAAGGGTCAGTTTCTAAGGTTACGGCGTAATTGCTACGAGCATGACAGTTTCCTGCACGAGAGTCAATTTCTCACTCAAAAATTCCTAGAGAGAGGATACAACAAAAAGACCATACTCAGAGCCTATAATGATGTTTTACATCAAGATAGGTCTACCCTACTTGAGAAAAAGTCTAAACACAAGCCTCCCAGGAATAAACCCACATTTGTGACCACCTATAGCTCACAATATTATCAGGTTTGCAAAATTTTACGGAAAAACCTTCCGATTCTGCTAGCTGATGATATTCTGAAAGATGAGATTAGGGAGGGTTGCTTTTGTGTTTCCAAGCGTAATATAACAATTGGGAACCGAGTATCCCCTTCCCTATTAAAAAAGCCAAAAACAAAAAGCAGTTGGCTAACCCAAAAAGGGCATTACAAGTGCGGGAATAGTACTTGTAAAGCCTGTGGGTATGTCAGTGTAAATAGGACGTTCCAATCTACAGCTACACAAAGGGTATATTCACATTCCCATTGTACTAACTGTAGATCGACCTTTATCATCTACATGATCACATGCTTGGTATGTGAAAAGCAGTACGTAGGTTGTACCTCTCGAGAGGCAAGAGAGAGGATACAAGCCCACCTCAACGACATTGAGCGGGGTATCTTAACCACAGGAGCAGCCAAGCACTTCATAGAAGTGCATCACAGAGATGTTAGAAACTTTACATGGTTGATTATAGACCACATTCCAAAGAGACCACGGGGAGGTGATAGATCCAAGGACCTCCTTAGAAGGGAGGCCTTTTGGATTTTCACATTGGGGACCAGGCAACCCCTAGGTCTTAATATAGAAACAGATCTTATTAACCATTGGCAGTCTTAGTTGGCCTGCCACCAGATATAGTCACTGATTTGTATTGAGCAATCAAACTCAAGGGTATTTACTTATATCATTTATCTTCCTTAAGAATGTCTGAATAATTCCAGTGACCAATAATGATTATAGGATATTCAGATAGAGGTCTAGTGGACTTAGTATACCACAGGGGGACCTGAGCAGCAACAATAATATAGGGTCACCCACCTTTATTTTACATGCACTGATTATATATTTTAATCTTAAATAAGTTATTACAGCAAAGGTATTTTATGTCATTGTTCTAACCCTAAGTACAGTTCAATATAATAATTATAAGAATTGCCATCTCTAGGTCATTTAGTACTTAAAGCCTACCTTCTGTGCTCCTAACAGCCCTTATTACTCGGCCATGTTACTACAATTGCCTGCAATTCAAAACTTCATACCGGTTTTTGCAGAGCTGCTGTTTTTATGTGCTATATACTTCATAATAAAGAACCTGTTTTGAGCATCTTGTCCGGACATTCGTTTGTTTCCTATATATATATATATATATATATATATATATATATATATATATATATATATATATATATATATATATATATATATATATATATATATATATATATAGGTATACCCCGCTCATACAGCGGGTTAGGGACCGGAGCCCCGATGTAAAGTGAAAACCGCCTTAAAGTGAAACAAGGCAGTTTTAGCTTTCTTTCCACTTGCCAGTGTGTTTAAAAACTTGAAAACATGTTTGAACTAACATACATTAGGGGTGCAATAGGGCTAAGTTTAGTTTAACACTAGCACAGCACAGTATTCAATAAATACTGTACTTGTAAAATAGTGACAATTACTGTAGTAAAATTTGCCAAACTATAGCACTGAGACACAGATTGCACTGTAAAGCTGTAAACAGAGTGAACTGCGCATAACAAAATGGTGCCAGTCACTTTTCTGGCAAACTCACAATGATTACAGCACTATTTCATAATCCTTGGAGGTTGAACTTCAGCTCCACAAAGCACTGTATTAGCGAATCGCTGTAAAGTGAAGCGATGTAAAGTGAGGTATACCTGTATGTATATATATATATATATATATATATATATATATACATATCCATCTTTAGACATTTATATGTATGTATCTCAATGTTAAAGCCCTTTGCCTGACTTCTTTTTTCTAACTGAGATCTCATATCTTTGAGCCCTTAGAAGATTTTTGTGCAATATTTTTTAAAAATAATTTTTATTAGATGGTGTTATTATGAGTGTAACTGTACTTGTAATCTATTTTTGATGAAACACTTTTTTGTTTCCTGAAACAGTTAACCAGAGCTCTGCGGTCGCTCTAACCTGACTTTAATTTCAATTGCGCTCAAGTGATCATGTTTACTTTCAACTTGTAATACGAGCGATAAACAGAAAAAAAAAACGCAGACACTTGAGATAAACCCCTTATTGCTCGTGCACAAATGTTTGTGCTCAACTTGTAATCTGGCCCAAAATATTTAGTCATGCATAGTAAATCAACTTTGCAGTATACTATCTTTATTTATTTTGCCCTGTTTTCATGTAATTTAGCTCTGAAATTGTATATTTCTCTTGTTAAGTGTATTCAGTCCACGGATCATCCATTACTTATGGGATATATTCCCTTCCCAACAGGAAGTTGCAAGAGGATCACCCAAGCAGAGCTGCTATATAGCTCCTCCCCTCACATGTCATACCCAGTCATTCTCTTGCAACTGACATAGTAGGAAGGTGTGAGAGGAGTGTGGAATTTTTATACTTAATTATTTCTTCAATCAAAAGTTTGTTATTTTAAATGGCACCGGAGTGTGCTGTTTTTTTCTCTCAGGCAGTATTTAGAAGAAGAATCTGCCTGCGTTTTCTATGATCTTAGCAGAAGTAACTAAGATCCACTGGCTGTTCTCGCACATTCTGAGGAGTGGGGTAACTTCAGAAAGGGAATAGCATGCGGGGTACCCTGCAGATGAGGTATGTGCAGTAGAATATTTTTCTAAGGAATGTAATTGACTAAGAAAATACTGCTGATACCGATGTAATGTAAGTACAGCCTTAAATGCAGTAGCGACTGGTATCAGGCTGATGAATGTATGTACAATAAGTAATTTTCTAAGGAATGGAATTTGACTAAGAAAATACTGTTAATACTGAAGTAATGTATGAGCCTTAACTGCAGTAGAAGCGACTGGTAGCAGGCTTATTAATAACACTACCTAACTTTTAAAGTGCATGTTTAAAACGTTTACTGGCATGTTATTCATTTTTTGTGAGGTACTTTGGTGATAAATCTTTTGGGGCATGATTTTCCACATGGCTGTCGTTTATTTCTGCATAGAAACGGTTAACTGAGGTTTCCCACTGTTGTAATATGAGTGGGAGCGGCCTATTTTAGCGCTTTTTTGCGCAGTAAAAATTCAGTTACAGTCTTCCTGCTTCTTCCTCCTTGATCCAGGATGTCTCTAGAGAGCTCAGGGGTCTTCAAAATTCATTTTGAGGGAGGTAATCAGTCACAGCAGACCTGTGACAGTGTGTTTGACTGTGATAAAAACGTTAATTGTTAAATTGATTATCCGTTTTTGGGTATTAAGGGGTTAATCATCCATTTGCTAGTGGGTGCAATGCTTTGCTAACTTAATACATTTACTGTGAAAATTTGGTTGCTATAACTGATTTGGTTCATTGTTATTTCAACTGTGACGATTTTTTGTGCTTCTTAAAGGCGCAGTAGCGTTTTTTATATTGCTTGTAAACTTATTTGAAAGGATTTTCCAAGCTTGCTAGTCTCATTGCTAGTCTGTTTAAACATGTCTGACACAGATGAATCTGTTTGATCACTATGTTTGAAGGCCAATGTGGAGCCCCATAGAAATATGTGTACTAAATGTATTGATGTCACTTTGAATAAAAGTCAATTTTTATCTGTAAAGAAATTATCACCAGACAACGAAGGGGAAGTTATGCCGACTAACTCTCCTCACGTGTCAGTACCTTCGCCTCCCGCTCAGGAGGCACGTGATATTGTGGCGCCAAGTACATCAGAGAGGCCCATACAAATCACTTTGCAAGACATGGCTGCTGTTATGACAGAGGTATTATCTAAATTGCCAGAATTAAGAGGCAAGCGCGATAGCTCTGGGTTAAGGACAGAGCGCGCTGATGATGTGAGAGCCATGTCCGATACTGCGTCACAATTTGCAGAACATGAGGACGGAGAGCTTCATTCTGTGGGTGACGGATCTGATCCAGGGAGACCGGATTCATAGATTTCTCATTTTAAATTTAAGCTTGAGAACCTCCGTGTATTGCTAGGGGAGGTATTAGCGGCTCTGAATGATTGTAACACGGTTGCAATTCCAGAGAAAGTATGTAGGTTGGATAGATACTTTGCGGTACCGGTGTGTACTGACTTTTTTCCTATACCTAAAAGGCTTACAGAAATTATTAGCAAGGAGTGGGATAGACCCGGTGTGCCATTTTCCCCTCCTCCGATATTTAGAAAAATGTTTCCAATAGACGCCACCACACGAGACTTATGACAGATGGTCCCTAAGGTGGAGGGAGCAGTTTCTACTTTAGCTAAACGTACCACTATCCCGGTGGAGGATAGTTGTGCTTTTTCGGATCCAATGGATAAAAAATTAGGTTACCTTAAGAAAATGTTTGTTCAACAAGGTTTTATCTTACAGCCCCTTGCATGCATTGCGCCTGTCACTGCTGCTGCGGCATTCTGGTTTGAGTCTCTGGAAGAGGCCATTCGCACAGCTCCATTGGATGAGATTATGGTCAAGCTTAAAGCACTTAAGCTAGCTAATGCATTTGTTTCTGATGCCGTTGTACATTTAACTAAACTAACGGCTAAGAACTCCGGATTCGCCATCCAGGCGCGCAGAGCGCTATGGCTTAAATCCTGGTCAGCTGACGTGACTTCTAAATCTAAATTGCTTAATATTCCTTTGAAGGGGCAGACCTTATTCGGGCCCGGCTTGAAAGAAATTATTGCTGACATTACTGGAGGTAAGGGTCATACTCTTCCTCAGGACAGGGCCAAATCAAAGGCCAAACAGTCTAATTTTCGTGCCTTTCGTAACTTCAAGGCAGGAGCAGCCTCAACTTCCTCCGCTCCAAAACAGGAAGGAACTGTTGCTCGTTACAGACAGGGCTGGAAAGCTAACCAGCCCTGGAACAAGGGCAAGCAGGCCAGAAAGCCTACTTCTGCCCCTAAGACAGCATGAAGAGAGGGCCCCCTATCCGGAAACGGATCTAGTGGGGGGTAGACTTTCTCTCTTCGCCCAGGCTTGGGCAAGAGATGTCCAGGATCCCTGGGCGTTGGAGATCATATCTCAGGGATATCTTCTGGACTTCAAAGCTTCTCCTCCACAAGGGTGATTTCATCTTTCAAGGTTATCAGCAAACCAAATAAAGAAAGAGGCATTTCTACGCTGTGTACAAGACCTCTTAGTAATGGGGGTGATCCACCCAGTTCCGCTGACGGAACAAGGGCAAGGGTTTTACTCAAATCTGTTCGTAGTTCCCAAGAAAGAGGGATCCTTCAGACCAATCTTGGACCTAAAAATCTTAAACAAATTCCTAAGAGTTCCATCATTCAAAATGGAAACTATTCGAACCATCCTACCCATGATCCAAGAGGGTCAATACATGACCACAGTAGACTTAAAGGATGCCTACCTTCATATACCGATTCACAAAGATCATTATCGGTACCTAAGATTTGCCTTTCTAGACAGGCATTACCAGTTTGTAGCTCTTCCCTTCGGGTTAGCTACGGCCCCGAGAATTTTTACAAAGGTTCTGGGCTCACTTCTAGCGGTGCTAAGACCGCGAGGCATAGCGGTGGCTCCGTACCTAGACGACATTCTGATACAAGCGTCAAGTTTTCAAATTGCCAACTCTCATACAGAGATAGTTCTGGCATTTCTGAGGTCGCATGGGTGGAAGGTGAACGTGGAAAAGAGTTCTCTATCACCACTCACAAGAGTCTCCTTCCTAGGGGCTCTGATAGATTCTGTAGAAATGAAAATTTACCTGACGGAGGCCAGGTTATCAAAACTTTTAAATGCTTGCCGTGCCCTTCATTCCATTCCACGCCCGTCAGTAGCTCAGTGCATGGAAGTAATCGGCTTAATGGTAGTGGCAATGGACATAGTACCATTTGCGCGCCTACATCTCAGACCTCTGCAATTATGCATGCTAAGTCAGTGGAATGGGGATTACTCAGATTTGTCCCCTCTACTAAATCTGGATCAAGAGACCAGAGATTCTCTTCTCTGGTGGCTTTCTCGGGTCCATCTGTACAAGGGGATGACCTTTCGCAGGCCAGATTGGACAATTGTAACAACAGATGCCAGCCTTCTAGGTTGGGGCGCAGTCTGGAACACCCTGAAGGCTCAGGGATTATGGACTCAGGAGGAGAAACTCCTCCCAATAAATATTCTGGAGTTGAGAGCAATATTCAATGCTCTTCTAGCTTGGCCTCAGTTAGCAACACTGAGGTTCATCAGATTTCAGTCGGACAACATCACGACTGTGGCCTACATCAACCATCAAGGGGGAACCAGGAGTTCCCTAGCGATGTTGGAAGTCTCAAAGATAATTCGCTGGGCAGAGTCTCACTCTTGCCACCTGTCAGCGATCTACATCCCAGGCGTGGAGAACTGGGAGGCGGATTTTCTAAGTCGCCAGACTTTTCATCCGGGGGAGTGGGAACTTCATCCGGAGGTCTTCGCTCAACTGATTCATCGTTGGGGCAAACCAGAACTGGATCTCATGGCGTCTCGCCAGAACGCCAAGCTTCCTTGTTACGGATCCAGGTCCAGGGACCCGGGAGCGGCGCTGATAGATGCTCTGGCAGCCCCTTGGGTCTTCAACATGGCTTATGTGTTTCCACCATTTCCGATGCTACCTCGACTGATTGCCAAGATCAAACAGGAGAGAGCATCAGTGATTCTGATAGCGCCTGCGTGGCCACGCAGGACCTGGTATGCAGACCTAGTGGACATGTCGTCCTGTCCACCATGGTCTCTACCTCTGAGGCAGGACCTTCTAATACAAGGTCCTTTCAACCATCCAAATCTAATTTCTTTGAGGCTGACTGCATGAAGATTGAACGCTTGATCCTATCAAAGCGTGGCTTCTCGGAGTCCGTTATTGATACCTTAATACAGGCACGGAAGCCTGTTACCAGAAAAATTTACCATAAGATATGGCGTTAATATTTATATTGGTGCGAATCCAAGGGTTACTCATGGAGTAAGGTTAGGATTCCTAGGATATTGTCCTTTCTAAAAGAGGGTTTAGAAAAGGGCTTATCTGCTAGTTCGTTAAAGGGACAGATTTCTGCTCTGTCTATTCTCTTACACAAACGTCTGGCAGAAGTTCCAGACGTCCAGGCTTTTTGTCAGGCTTTGGCTAGGATTAAGCCTGTGTTTAAGACGGTTGCTCCTCCGTGGAGCTTAAACTTGGTTCTTAAAGTTCTTCAAGGGGTTCCGTTTGAACCCCTTCATTCCATTGATATTAAGCTTTTATCTTGGAAAGTTCTGTTTTTGATGGCTATTTCCTCGGCTCGAAGAGTCTCTGAGTTATCGGCCTTACATTGTGATTCTCCTTATCTGATTTTCCATTCAGACAAGGTAGTTCTGCGTACTAAACCTGGGTTTTTACCTAAGGTAGTTTCTAACAGGAATATCAATCAGGAGATTGTTGTTCCATCATTATGTCCTAATCCTTCTTCAAAGAAGGAACGACTTTTGCATAATCTGGACGTAGTCCGTGCCCTGAAGTTCTATCTACAGGCAACTAAAGATTTTCGTCAAACTTCTTCCCTGTTTGTCGTGTACTCTGGTCAGAGGAGAGGTCAAAAAGCTTCGGCAACCTCTCTCTCGTTTTGGCTTTGTAGCATAATACCTTTAGCCTATGAGACTGCTGGACAGCAGCCCCCTGAAAGAATTACAGCTCATTCCACTAGAGCTGTGGCTTCCACCTGGACCTTTAAGAATGAGGCCTCTGTTGAACAGATTTGCAAGGCTGCAACCTTGTCTTCGCTTCACACTTTTTCAAAATTTTACATATTTGACACTTTTGCTTCTTCGAAGGCTGTTTTTGGGAGAAAGGTTTTACAGGCAGTGTTTCCTTCCGTTTAAGTTCCTGCCTTGTCCCTCCCATCATCCGTGTACTTTGGCTTTGGTATTGGTATCCCATAAGTAATGGATGATCCGTGGACTGAATACACTTAACAAGAGAAAACATAATTTATGCTTACCTGATAAATTTATTTCTCTTGTAGTGTATTCAGTCCACGGCCCGCCCTGTCTTTTTAAGGCAGATCTAAATTTTAATTAAAACTCCAGTCACCACTGCACCCTATGGTTTCTCCTTTCTTGTCTCGTTTCGGTCGAATGACTGGATATGACATGTGAGGGGAGGAGCTATATAGCAGCTCTGCTTGGGTGATCCTCTTGCAACTTCCTGTTGGGAAGGGAATATATCCCATAAGTAATGGATGATCCGTGGACTGAATACACTACAAGAGAAATAAATTTATCAGGTAAGCATAAATTATGTTTTTCTAATTATCAGAGCTGAAAATGTACCCTACAGACTTCACATGGCAAAACCTGCTAAATTGGCTTTAGCAGATAACTGCAAAACAATGCACTTTATATTAAAGGGGCACTAAAGTCAAAATAAAACTTTCATTATTCAGATAGAGCAGTCAGTTTTAAGAAACTTTCCAATTTACTTCCATTATCAAATCGTGCAAAGTCTTTATATATGCACAGTTTCTGAGGCACCAGCTCATGCTGGGCATGTTCAAGAGTTCACGGTGTATACATATATGAGTCTGTGATTGGCTGATAGTTGTCACATGATACAAGGGGCTGCAAATTTATGGAAATTTTGAAATTTGTTAGAAAAAAATCTATTGCTTTTTCTAAGTCAAAATAAAACTTTCATTATTCAGATAGAGCAGTCAGTTTTAAGAAACTTTCCAATTTACTTCCATTATCAAATCGTGCAAAGTCTTTATATATGCACAGTTTCTGAGGCACCAGCTCATGCTGGGCATGTTCAAGAGTTCACGGTGTATACATATATGAGTCTGTGATTGGCTGATAGTTGTCACATGATACAAGGGGCTGCAAATTTATGGAAATTTTGAAATTTGTTAGAAAAAAATCTATTGCTTATTTAAACTTCAGAGCGTTATTACATTGTCTCTTTATTATGCACTTGTTCATTATGGAATTCTACTGTATATAAAGGGACAATGAACTCCTTGAGATTTGTATATACAATGTTTAGTTATGTTTAATTAAAAAACTTTCCAATTTCTAATCCCAGAATTGAAACTACAACCTGCTGACTTCTCAAGGCTGACCCTGCTATATACCTGTCCTTAAAGGGATATTCCAGCCAAAATTGGAAACCTCATGGGTGCATTTCCGTATTGAACAGAAGCATTTTTGTAATATACATGCATTAGCAAAAATGCTTCTAATAAAAGCTATAGCTGTTTCAAAAGAGTATTTACATATGCAACGTGCACCAGCATTTTAAACACAGTACTTGCTCAGAGAGCCTTAGGTGCTTGTACTATCTGATAATGATTCAATTTGCTAATTGCTGACATGATACAAGCCCCAGTGATGATCTGAGCAGCTGCAGTATTTAAAATGTAGGTACAGTGACAATATCTAGCTAAGCTTCACATGCACGTGCAGAGAAAAATGTTAACACTAAAACAATGATAGCTTTTACTAGAAGCATTTTTGCCAATGCACGTATTTGCAAATATGTTTCTATTTAAAGATGTAATTAATCTATGTGCATTTAAATTTTGACTGGAATGTCCCTTTAATTGGCTTTAACTGATAACAACTGCAAAACAATGCACTCTATACTAACATTATAGCCAGGACTTGTCTTGTTGTCTCATGACAAGACAAGTTTGGCTATTAATAAATAATTGCAGTAAAAATTATGTTAATGTGCTTTAAAAACATTAAGACTTGGATGATATATTATTCTATAGCAATACAACAGAAATGTCTTCTAATTAGAAGGTGTTTACTGTCCCTTTAATGCTCCTTTTAACATAATGACAGCTGCAAACTTCAGATTGGCAAGCGGCAAGTGGAGTTTGGCTACTGAAAAATAATTGCAGCAAGCACAATATGATGTTAATTTGTTTTAAAAATATATATTCAATTTCGTTTTCACAAAATTAACCCCTTAATGACCGGACCATTTTTCAGTTTTCTTACCCTTAATGACAATGGCTATTTTTACATTTCTGCAGTGTTTGTGTTTAGCTGTAATTTTCCTCTTACTCATTTACTGTACCCACACATATTATATACCGTTTTTCTCGCCATTAAATGGACTTTCTAAAGATACCATTTTTTTCATCACATCTTATAATTTAATATAAAAAATATATAAAATATGAGGAAAAAATGGAAAAAAACACACTTTTTCTAACTTTGACCTTCAAAATCTGTTACACATCTACAACCACCAAAAAACACCCATGCTAAATAGTTTCTAAATTTTGTCCTGAGTTTAGAAATACCCAATGGTTACATGTTGTTTGCTTTTTTTGCAAGTTATAGGGCAATAAGTACAAGTAGAACTTTGCTATTTCCAAACCACTTTTTTTCAAAATTAGCGCTAGTTACATTGGAACACTGATATCTGTCCGGAATCCCTGAATATCCCTTGACATGTATATATTTTTTTTTAGAAGACAACCCAAAGTATTGATTTATGCCCATTTTGGTATATTTCATGCCACCATTTCACTGCCAAATGCGAGCAAATAAAAAAAATTGTTCACTTTTTCACAAATTTTGTCACAAACTTTAGGTTTCTCACTGAAATTATTTACAAACAGTTTGTGCAATTATGGCACAAATGGTTGTAAATGCTTCTCTGGGATCCCCTTTGTTCAGAAATAGCAGACATATATGGCTTTGGCGTTGCTTTTTGGTAATTAGAAGGCCGCTAAATGCAGCTGCGCACCACACGTGTATTATGCCCAGCAGTGAAGGGGTTAATTAGGGATCTTGTAGGGACCTTGAAGGGTTAATTTTAGCTTTAGTGTAGTGTAGTAGACAACCCAAAGTATTGATCTAGGCCCATTTTGGTATATTTCATGCCACCATTTCACCGCCAAATGCGAGCAAATAAAAAAAAAAGTGACATTTTTCACAATTTTAGGTTTCTCACTTAAATTATTTACAAACAGCTTGTGCAATTATGGCACAAATGGTTGTAAATGCTTCTCTGGGATCTCCTTTGTTCAGAAATAGCAGACATATATGGCTTTGGCGTTGCTTTTTGGCAATTAGGAGGCCGCTAAATGCTGCTGCGCACCACACTTGTATTAAGCCCAGCAGTGAAGGGGTTAATTAGGTAGCTTGTAGAGAGCTTGCAGGGTTAATTTTAGCTTTAGTGTAGAGATTAGCCTCCCACCTGACACATCCCACCCCCTGATCCCTCCCAGACAGCTCTCTTCCCTCCCCCACCCCACAATTGTCCCCGCCATCTTAAGTACTGGCAGAAAGTCTGCCAGTACTAAAATAAAAGGTGTTTTTTTTTTTTGTTTTGTTTTTTTTAATTATTCAGCTGTGATGGACCCCTGCCTTAACCCCCAACCTCCCTGATCCCCCCCAAACACCTCTCTAACCCTCCCCACCTACCTAATTGCCACCATCTTGGGTACTGGCAGCTGTCTGCCAGTACCCAGTTTTCCCCAAAAAATAAAGTGTTTTTTTTTATTTTTAAATGGTTTTTTTTTCATTTTTTCTGTAGTGTAGCTGCCCCCCCCCAGTACCCCCACCCCCCTAACCCTACCAGATCCTATTATTATTAAAAAAAAATTACTGTTTGCTGCCCCCCTCCCTCTTACCAAAATTCATTGGTGGCAGTGCCAGTGATTGCTGCGCGCGCGCACACACACGCACGCATGCGCGTGCACGCAGCCCCCCCCGCACGCTCCCGGCATCCGGCGTGCACAATGCACTTGAAGGAACCGGATGCCGGGTAGCGATGGGCCGCCCACCCTCCTCCCTGTAAGCTCCCACCCACCAACGAACGGCCCCATCGCTACCGGTGCAGAGAGGGCCATCGGATGCTTTTTAAAGGTATTGCATCACTGCAATACCCTGAGAGCTGCTGGAAGCGATTGCGATCGCTTCCAGCACTCTCTTAGACAACTGATGTACCAGGTACGTCCATTGTCACTAACTGCAAGTTTTTGCAGGACGTACCTGGTACGTCAGTTGTCATTAAGGGGTTAATATCCAAACTAATGCACTAGCTAATTTTAAAGAAACCTAATATATACTAACGAAATTCATTAGTATACATTAGTTTCCTTTATATTACCTTTAAAAGGTAAAACTACTTACCTATTACACGCTGTACGCTAAGCCTCCTATAAGCAAGGCACTTACCTGTAGAGGCAGTGAGGTAGGCACTTACCTGTAGAGGCAGTGAGGTAGGCACTTACCTGTAGAGGCAGTGAGGTAGGCACTGACCTGTAGAGACAGTGGGGTAGGCACTTACCTGTAGACACAGTAGAGAAGGGAGACTTACCTGTAGAGGCAGTGGGGTAGGAATTTACCTGTAGAGACAGTGAAGGAGGGGCACTTACCTGTAGAGACAGTGGGGTAGGCACTTACCTGTAGAGACAGTGGGGTTGGCACTTACCTGTAGAGACAGTAGAGGAGGGGCATTTACCTGTAGCAGCAGTGGGGTAGGCACTTACCTGTAGAGACAGTGGAGGAGGGGCACTTACCTGTAGAGACAGTGGGGTAGGCACTTGCCTGTAGAGACAGTGAAGGAGGGGCACTTACCTGTAGAGAGAGTGGGGTAGCTACAAACCTGTAGAGGCAGTAAAGGTAGGCACTTACCTGTAGAGACAGTGGAGTAGGGGCACTTACCTTTAGAGACAGTGGAGGAGGGGCACTTACCTGTAGAGGCAATGGGGTAGGCACTTACCTGTAGAGACAGTGGGGTAGGCACTTACCTGTAGAGACAGTGGAGGCAGTGAAGGGGGCACTGTGCAGCTTTCCTTAGACAGTAACTACAGAAGGTTTCTTACGCAAAACATAAATGAGGTAGGTTGTACACAGCTCAACAATTACAAAAGAATAGAAAGCAAGGTATTAATAACAATAGTACAAGATTGTAACAAAATTGTGTGCCAGAATTTATAGTTGTAGATTAGACGTATATGGTTTCCTGTTAAATTGCCTATTTAAAGGGACATTATTGTGTAACAATAAAATGCCCTAGTGTATTAGGGCATCTTATTACTGAAATACTGTGTGCCTACTCCAAAATGACATTGTACTTCAGTTTCTGAGGTAAGTGTTTAGGGAGAGCCAATCACTAGTTGCATATGTGCGTAGGAGGTAATCATGTAGTTGGTGGTACACAGTAATGCTCTTTGAAATCATCATTCCTAAAGTAATAGAAACAGCTTTAGCTAAACTTATCACTTAGGGCCTGATATTAAAAACCTCGCAGCTCAGGAGAGATATTCTAAGAAGTCTCGTCATTACGGCGAGGACCTTAAAAAAATTAGAAACACAATGCAAGGTCTAAAATAAATCCCAAAGATTTTGTGTGATTTCTCTCCATGCTGGCGAGGTTTTGAATATCAGGCCCATAGTCAGAGGGTTTTTCAATGCACAGTCCTACAGAGAGAACATTTTGCAAACGTCACAAAAATTCTGCTGCATGGTCTTTCAGCTTCAAAACTATCTGTGAGATCTTACTCTATTCCCTTGTGGAGCCTCTGAAATTGTGGTAAATTTGAGTTCAATTAATCCCAGGTCTAATTGACAGCCAGTACACCTGCCAGACAGCAGCAGTACAGACGTATGCAGCTGCTTTATGATGAGCCATTGGAGGCTTCTCTTTCTTTAAAGGGCCACTAAACCCAAAATCTTTCTTTCATGATTCAGATAGAACATACAAATTTAAACAACATTATAATTTACTTCTATTATTTATTTTGCTTAATTTTTTAGATATCCTTATTTGAAGAAAAAGCAATACAAATGGGTGAGCCAATCACATGAGGCTTCTATGTGCAGCAACCAATCAGCAGCTACTGAGCATATCTAGATATGCTTTTCAGCAATGAATATCAAGAGAATAAAACAAATTAGATAATAGAAGTAAATTAGAAAGATGTTTAAAAATGCATTCTCTTTCTAAATTATGAAAGAAAAAATGTGGGTATCATGGCCCTTTAAGGCACTAAACACACTGGCACAGCTTCACTAGTCTGCAATATGCCAGCACATGGCTAGCAAATTATATGCCTCTCTATTTGTGGCCCTGCACAGCCATAAATGGCTCCTATGGCAGCATAATGCTGAAGATGGGCATGACTGTACGACAAGTTGCACATACCATACCTCCCTCCTGTGGAACAAGGTGAAGGCATTTTTCTAGTGTGCATCTGCGTTGATCAAACCCTGTGGTAGAAAATGTTCACTTTCAGAAAGTTTTCGTGGCAGCATTAGTGTCTTAGGAAAGTCTATATGTTTGGGTTGTTAGAAGCCAATGAGAGGGGATGTGTTTAAAGCATGATGAGAACATGATATGGTATTTGGCTGCTTTCTGAATTATGAACAAATGAGCTAAATTTAGCTTTATTTTGCTGTCCAACACCATACTCCATTAAAAGCTTATTTTTTTTTATTTTTTTTTTATATTTTTTTTCTTTTATTAAGGTATTAGAAAAAGAAGATTACAATACAACAGTAGTGTCAAACATACAAAGTATTTTCCAAAAGGTACAGCAAGACATAAGCATAAGTTACAGTGTACAGCCAGCTACATTCTTTGGGGCCAAATTATCAATCTCCGAATGGAGCTTGATGCCCCTGTTTAAAGACTGCTGATCCATAACTTGTCCGCTGCCTCTGAGGCTGTGGTCTTCAAACCACCCGATCCTATACGATCGGGCTGATTGACACCCCCTGCTAGCGGCAGGGGGCGGCATTGCACAAGCCGTTCACCAGAAGCGTATGCTGACGGCATTTATCGATGTGCGGCGGGCATTATATGCTACATCTTATGTCCATCCGCACTTTAGTAAATCGGCTCCTATAAGATCTTCAGGTTGTGATAACATTGGCGTAATGTTCAAGTATGATAATGCACAATAAGAATCAAAGAAAACAATGTGTCTATATCAAGAGTATGCTGACATAAAGGCAACCTCATTTTTTTAAAGACTATAGAGTCCTCCAAATGATTTATGGATCGATCTTGGACCCTAATACTCTTAAATAAACTGGAGGAGGTGGGGAGACTTCAAAATCTCGAAGGCCACTCTTGGACCTTAGTGTTCAATAATATTAGAGCATAACAGTAAACAATTTATGATTTCCCAACCATTACTATTAAAACATATATAGTTACAAACTTAACATGTGAAAGGTAAATTAGGATATCCTCAGGGGTTACCTATAAATCCAGGAAGGAGGAATAGTGTAAATACAAGAAAAGTCTACCCAAAAATGGAATTAGTTTAGGAAAAAAATATATACTTGGCCATTAAAAGCTTATTTTGTATATGTATCTTTACTCCTGTCCTGTAGCCAGTTAAATGGACAGGAAACCCTAACATTTTCTTTCATGATTTGGATAGAACATACAATTTTAAACAACTTCCCAATTTACTTCTATTATCACATTTTCTTCATTATCTTGTTATCCTTTCTGAAGGAACAACATTGCTTTACAGACACTTATCTGAACACATCTAGTTAGCCAATCACAAGAGACAAATGTGTGCAGGCACCAACCGGCAGCTAGCTCCCACTAGTGTAGGATATGTGCGTATTAATTTTCAACAATGGATACGAAGAGAATGAAAATAGAAGTGAATTTAAAAGTGTCTTAAAATGACATGCTCTATCTGAATCATGCAAGGTTAATTTTGCTTTTCCTATCCCTTTAAGCACAGATATGAATATAAAAAAGTTCCAGCACAGATCAAGTCATCATTATGTAGCGTGTTGTAGGGTCAGTTTGGCAACTTTAGGAGTTACATTACTAGAAAAGGAAGAAAAAAGAAATGA
This sequence comes from Bombina bombina, assembly GCF_027579735.1. NCBI lineage: Eukaryota > Metazoa > Chordata > Amphibia > Anura > Bombinatoridae > Bombina > Bombina bombina. The sequence goes on along the minus strand of NC_069501.1, from coordinate 179,837,083 downwards.
GTAAATTTAATACATTTTTTTTAATGTATGCAGTTAAAGGGACAGTAAACGTAAAAAATAATGTTACATAATTCTGCACTATGTAACATTATCCTAACGACACCTTATAAAAAGAAAAAAAAGAGATTGAGAGATTTACCCCAAAGGTATACTTACCTATCGGTTTGTCCCCTTATGAGGAATTAAATACTGAGTTTAACATCTCCTTCCCTTGGTGAGTCCGACCATCACCCAGTTTAAAGATACAAATGTTTTGTTGGCATTTTGTCTTCTGAACATATTTTATGATGTGATATCTACTGTATATTAAAAGGCAAAAACACTGCACATTTTTATTTTGTAATCCCTGTGTTGATACTGTTTATATCCTTAGCTGACAGCACTTCCAGTAATGGAGAATGGTTTGTAAATGTCACACTGAATGTTCGGGCATCGACAGGAACCGGCATTATGTTTGCCTTGGTTAATGGAGAAACTGTGCCACTTGCTTTAGCCATTGAAGACTTGGGTTCTGATATTGTACAGGTATTTACTTTTATTACTAAATGTTATTTAGCTAAGAATTAAATACATGCCACATGGGTTCATTAAGTAGGTAGTTGTGGTATGTGTAGTATTTTCTTGTTCTAAAAAAGTAAATGCTTGGATGTAAATCATTTTATTTCCTTTTTTTCAAGCTCTTACTAGCTTAAAGGGACCGTATACCTTACATTTTCTCCCCTCTTATTTATTCCCAAATATTCATTTTACCTGCTGGAGTGTATTAAATTGTTTACAAATAGCATCTTCTCAGAAAAAAGCATATTTGAAATATTCTAAATATTTTTCGTTGACAAATCTTAGTTAAAGGGACAGTCTAGTCAAAATTAAACTTTCATTATTCAGATTGGACTTGTAACTTTAATAAACTTTCCAATTTACTTTTATCATCAAATTTGCTTTGTTCTCTTGGTATTCTTAGTTGAAACTAAACCTAGGTAGGCTCATATGCTAATTTCTAAGCCCTTGAAGGCTGCCTCTTATAACATGCTTGTTTAATTGCTTTTCACAACAAGAGACTGTAAGTTCATGTGGGCCATATAGATAACACTGTGTTCAGGCATGGGGAGTTATTTAAGAGTTAGCACAACACAATACTAAATGCAAGTCAATAGATAATAAATACAAAGTCATGTGATCAGGGGGCTGTCAGAAGATACTTAGATACAAGGTAATCGCAGAGGTAAAAAATATATTAGTATAACTGTGTTGTGTATGCAAAACTGGAGAATGGGTAGTAAAGAGATTATCTATCTTTTAAAACAATAGAAATATTATTGTACACGTCTCTTTAATGTAGAAATTTCTAAATCCTCTTCATAGTACAAACTCAATACATGTATAAATCTTTTATTAAAGGGACATTAAACACTAAATACATGCTAGATAGAATGATGCATTCAAAGAAAAGATTAGTCCATGACTAACATGTAGATGTATTTCTTCTGTTATGTGCGATCAGTCCACGGGTCATCATTACTTCTGGGATATAACTCCTCCCCAACAGGAAATGCAAGAGGATTCACCCAGCAGAGCTGATATAGCTCCTCCCCTCTACGTCAGTCCCAGTCATTCTCTTGCACCCAACGACTAGATAGGATGTGTGAGAGGACTATGGTGATTATACTTAGTTTTTATGACTTCAATCAAAAGTTTGTTATTTTACAATAGCACCGGAGCGTGTTATTACTTCTCTGGCAGAGTTTGAAGAAGAATCTACCAGAGTTTTTTACTATGATTTTAACCGGAGTAGTTAAGATCATATAGCTGTTCTCGGCCATCTGAGGGAGGTAAAGGCTTCAGATCAGGGGACAGCGGGCAGATGAATCTGCATTGAGGTATGTAGCAGTTTTTATTTTCTGAATGGAATTGATGAAAAAATCCTGCTATACCGTTATAATGACATGTATGTATACACTTCAGTATTCTGGGAATGGTTTTTCACCGGAACTACTCTGTTAAAGGTCACTAATCCTTTTAATAAATATTGTCATGTTAAACGTTTTTGCTGGAATGTAGAATCGTTTACATTGCTGAGGTACTGAGTAAATAAATGTTTGGGCATTATTTTCCACTTGGCAGTTGTATGCTTTAAATTGTGACAGTTTCGTTTCTCCTCACTGCTGTGTGTGAGAGGGAGGGGCCGTTTTTGGCGCTCTTTTGCTACGCATCAAAAAATTCCAGTCAGCTACTATTATATTTCCTGCATGATCCGGTTCACTGACAGATCTCAGGGGTCTTCAAACTTCTTTGAAGGGAGGTACATTCTCTCAGCAGAGCTGTGAGAATTTTTATTGACTGTGAATAAAAACGTTACTCTTTTTATGTCAAATTTAGTTATTTACTAATGGGAACAAACCTTTGCTAAAAGTTGTGTTATTTTAAACTTGATGCTATAACTGTTTCAGTTCATTATCTCAACTGTCATTTAATCGTTTAAGTACCTCTTTGAGGCACAGTACGTTTTTGTTAAAAAAGATTATAACCAGGTTGCAAGTTATTGCTAGTGTGTTAAACATGTCTGACTCAGAGAATGATATCTGTGTCATTTGTTCCAATGCCAAGGTGGAGCCCAATAGAAATTTATGTACTAACTGTATTGATGCTACTTTAAATAAAAGTCAATCTGTACAATGTGAACAAATTTCACCAAACTGCGAGGGGAGAGTTATGCCGACTAACTCGCCTCACGCGGCAGTACCTGCATCTCCCGCCCGGGAGGTGCGTGATATTATGGCGCCTAATACATCTGGGCGGCCATTGCAGATAACATTACATGATATGGCTACTGTTATGACTGAAGTTTTGTCTAAATTACCAGAACTAAGAGGCAAGCGTGATCACTCTGGGGTGAGAACAGAGTGCGCTGACAATACTAGGGCCATGTCTGATACTGCGTCACAGCTTGCAGAGCATGAGGACGGAGAGCTTCATTCTGTGGGTGACGGTTCTGATCCAAACAGATTGGATTCAGATATTTCAAATTTTAAATTTAAATTGGAGAACCTCCGTGCATTACTAGGGGAGGTCTTAGCAGCTCTCAATGATTGTAACACCATTGCAATACCAGAGAAAATGTGTAGGTTGGATAAATACTTTGCGGTACCGGCGAGTACTGACGTTTTTCCTATACCTAAGAGATTAACTGAAATTGTTACTAAGGAGTGGGATAGACCCGGTGTGCCGTTCTCACCCCCTCCAATATTTAGAAAGATGTTTCCAATAGACGCCACTACTCGGGACTTATGGCAAACGGTCCCTAAGGTGGAGGGAGCAGTTTCTACTTTAGCTAAGCGTACCACTATCCCGGTGGAGGATAGCTGTGCTTTTTCAGATCCAATGGATAAAAAATTAGAGGGTTACCTTAAGAAAATGTTTGTTCAACAAGGTTTTATATTGCAACCCCTTGCATGTATCGCGCCGATTACGGCTGCGGCAGCATTTTGGATTGAGTCTCTGGAAGAGAACCTTAGTTCATCTACGCTAGACGACATTATGGACAGGCTTAGAGTCCTTAAACTAGCCAATTCATTCATTTCGGAGGCCGTAGTACATTTAACCAAACTTACGGCTAAGAACTCTGGATTCGCCATACAGGCACGTAGAGCACTGTGGCTAAAATCCTGGTCAGCTGATGTTACTTCTAAGTCTAAATTACTTAATATACCTTTCAAGGGGCAGTCTTTATTTGGGCCCGGGTTGAAAGAAATTATCGCTGACATTACAGGAGGTAAGGGCCACGCCCTACCTCAAGACAAAGCCAAAGCTAAGGCTAGACAGTCTAATTTTCGTCCCTTTCGGAATTTCAAACCTGGAGCAGCGTCAACCTCCACTGCACCAAAACAGGAAGGAGCTGTTGCTCGTTACAGGCAAGGCTGGAAACCTAACCAGTCCTGGAATAAGGGCAAACAGGCCAGGAAACCTGCTGCTGCCCCAAAGACAGCATGAACCGAGAGCCCCCGATCCGGGACCGGATCTAGTGGGGGGCAGACTTTCTCTCTTCGCTCAGGCCTGGGCAAGAGATGTTCAGGATCCCTGGGCGCTGGAGATCATATCTCAGGGATACCTTCTAGACTTCAAATTATCTCCCCCAAAAGGGAGATTTCATCTGTCAAGGTTGTCAACAAACCAGATAAAGAAAGATCTGTTATTAATGGGAGTGATCCATCCAGTTCCGCGGTCGGAACAAGGACAAGGGTTCTACTCAAACCTGTTTGTGGTTCCCAAAAAAGAGGGAACTTTCAGGCCAATCTTAGATTTAAAGATTCTAAACAAATTCCTAAGAGTTCCATCGTTCAAAATGGAAACTATTCGGACAATCTTACCTATGATCCAAAAGGGTCAGTACATGACCACAGTGGATTTAAAAGATGCTTACCTTCACATACCGATTCACAAAGATCATCAACGGTATCTACGGTTTGCCTTCCTAGACAGGCACTACCAGTTTGTAGCTCTTCCATTCGGATTGGCTACGGCCCCAAGAATCTTCACAAAGGTTCTGGGTGCCCTTCTGGCGGTACTAAGACCGCGAGGGATTTCGGTAGCTCCGTACCTAGACGACATTCTAATACAAGCTTCAAGCTTTCAAACTGCCAAGTCTCATACAGAGTTAGTTCTGGCATTTCTAAGGTCGCATGGATGGAAAGTGAACGAAAAGAAAAGTTCTCCTTTTCCTCTCACAAGAGTTCCATTCTTGGGGACTCTTATAGATTCTGTAGAAATGAAGATTTACCTGACAGAAGACAGGTTAACAAGGCTTCAGGATGCATGCCGTGTCCTTCATTCCATTCAACACCCGTCAGTAGCTCAATGCATGGAGGTGATTGGCTTAATGGTAGCGGCAATGGACATAGTACCTTTTGCACGCCTACACCTCAGACCGCTGCAATTGTGCATGCTAAGTCAGTGGAATGGGGATTACTCAGATTTGTCCCCTACCCTGAATCTGAATCAAGAGACCAGAAATTCTCTTCTATGGTGGCTTTATCGGCCACACCTGTCCAGGGGGATGCCATTCAGCAGGCCAGACTGGACAATCGTAACAACAGACGCCAGCCTGCTAGGTTGGGGCGCTGTCTGGAATTCTCTGAAGACTCAGGGATTATGGAATCAGGAGGAGAGTCTCCTTCCAATAAACATTCTGGAATTGAGGGCAGTCCTCAATGCCCTTCTAGCTTGGCCCCAATTAACAACTCAGGGGTTCATCAGGTTTCAGTCGGACAATATCACGACTGTAGCTTACATCAACCATCAGGGAGGGACAAGAAGCTCCCTAGCAATGATGGAAGTATCAAAGATAATTCGCTGGGCAGAGTCTCACTCTTGCCACCTGTCTGCAATCCACATCCCGGGAGTGGAGAACTGGGAGGCGGATTTCTTGAGTCGCCAGACTTTTCATCCGGGAGAGTGGGAACTTCATCCGGAGATTTTTGCCCAAATACTTCGACGTTGGGGCAAACCAGAGATAGATCTCATGGCGTCTCGCCAGAACGCCAAACTTCCTCGCTACGGGTCCAGATCCAGGGATCCGGGAGCGGTTCTGATAGATGCTTTGACAGCACCTTGGAACTTCGGGATGGCTTATGTGTTTCCACCCTTCCCGCTGCTTCCTCGATTGATTGCGAAAATCAAACAAGAGAGAGCATCTGTGATTCTAATAGCGCCTGCATGGCCACGCAGGACTTGGTATGCAGATCTAGTGGACATGTCATCCTGTCCACCTTGGTCTCTACCTCTGAGACAGGACCTTCTGATACAGGGTCCATTCAAACATCAAAATCTAACTTCTCTGAAACTGACTGCTTGGAAATTGAACGCTTGATTTTATCAAAGCGTGGTTTTTCTGAGTCGGTTATTGATACCCTGATCCAGGCTAGGAAGCCTGTTACCAGAAAGATTTACCATAAAATATGGCGCAAATACCTATACTGGTGCGAATCCAAACGTTACTCCTGGAGTAAGGTTAGGATCCCTAGGATATTGTCTTTTCTACAAGAAGGTTTAGAAAAGGGTTTATCGGCTAGTTCATTAAAGGGACAGATTTCAGCTCTGTCCATCTTGTTACACAGGCGTCTGTCAGAAAATCCAGACGTCCAGGCTTTTTGTCAAGCTTTAGCTAGGATCAAGCCTGTGTTTAAAGCCGTTGCTCCGCCATGGAGTTTAAACTTAGTTCTTAACGTTTTACAAGGGGTTCCATTTGAACCCCTTCATTCCATTGATATAAAATTGTTATCTTGGAAAGTTCTGTTTTTAATGGCTATTTCCTCGGCTCGAAGAGTCTCTGAGTTATCAGCATTACATTGTGATTCTCCTTATCTGATTTTTCACTCAGATAAGGTAGTTCTGCGTACTAAACCTGGGTTCTTACCTAAGGTAGTTACTAACAGGAATATCAATCAAGAGATTGTTGTTCCATCCTTGTGTCCAAATCCTTCTTCAAAGAAGGAACGTCTTCTACACAATCTGGATGTAGTTCGTGCCCTCAAGTTCTACTTGCAGGCAACTAAAAATTTTCGCCAAACTTCTTCCCTGTTTGTCGTTTATTCTGGACAGAGGAGAGGTCAAAAAGCTTCTGCTACCTCTCTCTCTTTCTGGCTTCGTAGCATAATACGTTTAGCCTATGAGACTGCTGGACAGCAGCCTCCTGAAAGAATTACAGCTCACTCCACTAGAGCTGTGGCTTCCACTTGGGCCTTTAAGAATGAGGCCTCTGTTGAACAGATTTGCAAGGCTGCAACTTGGTCTTCGCTTCATACTTTTTCCAAATTTTACAAATTTGACACTTTTGCTTCTTCGGAGGCTATTTTTGGGAGAAAGGTTCTTCAGGCAGTGGTTCCTTCTGTATAATGAGCCTGCCTATCCCTCCCGTCATCCGTGTACTTTTGCTTTGGTATTGGTATCCCAGAAGTAATGATGACCCGTGGACTGATCGCACATAACAGAAGAAAACATAATTTATGCTTACCTGATAAATTCCTTTCTTCTGTTGTGCGATCAGTCCACGGCCCGCCCTGTTTTTTAAGGCAGGTAAATATCTTTTAAAATTATACTCCAGTCACCACTTCACCCTTGGTTACTCCTTTCTCGTTGATTCTTGGTCGAATGACTGGGACTGACGTAGAGGGGAGGAGCTATATCAGCTCTGCTGGGTGAATCCTCTTGCATTTCCTGTTGGGGAGGAGTTATATCCCAGAAGTAATGATGACCCGTGGACTGATCGCACAACAGAAGAAAGGAATTTATCAGGTAAGCATAAATTATGTTTTTTTAAAGTTTGATTAGTTGTTTAAAAAGTGACAAAATAAGTGTAAAGTTTTAGTGTCTATAAAACACTGGGAGCTGCCATGTTGTAACTTGTGTTACCTTCTTTGCTGGGGCCAATTAGGGACAGTTATAAATAGGTCACTAGAGAGTGCAGCCAATGGTTGCGCTGGATTTAACAGTGTTCTGCACTTCCATTTCTAACAGGAACTGAAAAGCTCACAATTTCAGAATGGAATTACAGGCAAAGATGACAAAATAAATAATGAAAGTATATTGCAGAGTTGTTTTATATATACAATTTATCATTTTATATTACCATCTCAAAGTGTTTAATGTCCCTTTAAGGTTTTGTAAAATTATCAAGCTTGCTTTGTTTTTTATATATAGTTTGTTGAAGAGCATACCTAGGTAGGATCGGAATTATCAATGCTCTGCAGGGAGCTAGCTATCACTTTGTTGCTGCACCCATATGCCGCTCTTTATTGATTTATGGGAGGTTTTCAGCTGGTTCCTTGTAGTGCATTGCTGCTCCAGAAGCAACTCTCAATAATGGATACCAAGACAATGAAACAATTTTGATAATAGACACTCTCCCTTTAGAGCTCAGCAGGTAACATTATATTATGGCATTTTTAAATTTGCTTTTTTTCTTTCATAAGGTGGTAAGAGTCCACGAGCCATTACTTCTGGGATTTAACTTCATGCCACTAGGAGGAGGCAAAGATTTCCAAAGCTCTAAGAACACTTAATCCCTCCCACCTCTCTGGTATTCCAGTTTTATCTTTGTCTCTACAAGAGGAAGGTAAATTTATGTGCTCCAGATACCTCATTGAGATGGGTCCTCAGACCAATTTGAGGCCCAATTTTTTCCCTCAGAGAGATGCTTCTTGGGACAGAGGGAAGATTTAAGTATTGAGTAGTGGCATAATCACTTCCAGTGAGGAGTTAGTCACAAGCCTTCCACAGTTGTCGTTATGACCGGTCCCTTAAACTCTTCCTATAAAGTCGGGGATATACTCCAAACTCAGATCCTCTGCTGTTATATTTACAGCACTGGACTGGCTCTACTAGAAGCAGTGAGCGCATCTTAAGGTACTGAAGACATTTTCATGCATTAAAATAGCTCACAGGCTTTTAGCAGGCCCTCAGAGAGATGCTTCTTGGGACAGAGGGAAGATTTAAGTATTGAGTAGTGGCATAATCACTTCCAGTGAGGAGTTAGTCACAAGCCTTCCACAGTTGTCGTTATGACCGGTCCCTTAAACTCTTCCTATAAAGTCGGTGATATACTCCAAACACAGATCCTCTGCTGTTATATTTACAGCACTGGACTGGCTCTACTGGAAGCAGTGAGCGCATCTTAAGGTACTGAAGACATTTTCATGCATTAAAATAGCTCACAGGCTTTTAGCAGGTACATCACTACATGTATATTAAAAGCCAGGTGATATTCACATGTAACAGACTAATTCCACCTTTATTACTTAGAATTTTCATACTATGGAACAACGAGGTCTCCCAGAGATAGACCTGCTGACTTCTGTTTCCATGGGTTATAGTTTGAATTGAATAGAGTATTCTTCGTTAATCTAATTGCTCTAGTCAGGCCCTGCAAAACTTGGTTTGTGAATCTGATTCAGATGTCAATTTCTCCAACATTGGTGTGTCCGGTCCACGGCGTCATCCTTACTTGTGGGATATTCTCTTCCCCAACAGGAAATGGCAAAGAGTCCCAGCAAAGCTGGTCACATGATCCCTCCTAGGCTCCGCCCACCCCAGTCATTCTCTTTGCCGTTGCACAGGCAACATCTCCACGGAGATGGTTAAGAGTTTTTTGGTGTTTAAATGTAGTTTTTATTCTTCTATCAAGTGTTTGTTATTTTAAAATAGTGCTGGTATGTACTATTTACTCTGAAACAGAAAAGGATGAAGATTTCTGTTTGTAAGAGGAAGATGATTTTAGCAGACAGTAACTAAAATCGATTGCTGTTTCCACACAGGACTGTTGAGATGAAGTAACTTCAGTTGGGGGAAACAGTTAGCAGACTTTTCTGCTTAAGGTATGACTAGCCATATTTCTAACAAGACCATGTAATGCTGGAAGGCTGTCATTTCCCCTCATGGGGACCGGTAAGCCATTTTCTTAGTCAAATATAAAAGAATAAAGGGCTTAAAAAAGGGCTTAAAAACTGGTAGACATTTTTATGGGCTAAAACGATTGCTTTATTGGGGCATATTATGCAGATTCTAGCTAATAATTGGCATTATAATCTTGGGCTCAGACAGTGGAATGGGGATTATACAGACTTGTCTCCGACGATTCAAGTAGATCAAAAGACCAGAGATTCACTCCGTTGGTGGTGGACAATCTGTCACAGGGAATGAGCTTCCGCAGACCAGAGTGGGTCATTGTCACGACCGACGCCAGCCTAGTGGGCTGGGGCGCGGTCTGGGAATCCCTGAAAGCTCAGGGTCTATGGTCTCGGGAAGAGTCTCTTCTCCCGATAAACATTCTGGAACTGAGAGCGATATTCAATGCTCTCAGAGCTTGGCCTCAACTAGCAAAGGCCAAATTCATAAGGTTTCAGTCAGACAACATGACGACCGTTGCATATATCAATCATCAGGGGGGAACAAGGAGTTCCCTGGCGATGAAAGAAGTGACCAAGATAATTCAATGGGCGGAGGATAACTCCTGCCACTTGTCTGCGATCCACATCCCAGGAGTGGAAAATTGGGAAGCGGATTTTCTGAGTCGTCAGACATTCCATCCAGGGGAGTGGGAACTCCATCCGGAAATCTTTGCCCAAATAACTCAATTATGGGGCATTCCAGACATGGATCTGATGGCGTCTCGTCAGAACTTCAAGGTTCCTTGCTACGGGTCCAGATCCAGGGATCCCAAGGCGTCTCTAGTAGATGCACTAGTAGCACCTTGGACCTTCAACCTAGCTTATGTATTCCCACCGTTTCCTCTCATCCCCAGGCTGGTAGCCAGGATCAATCAGGAGAGGGCCTCGGTGATCTTGATAGCTCCTGCGTGGCCACGCAGGACTTGGTATGCAGACCTGGTGAATATGTCATCGGCTCCACCATGGAAGCTACCTTTGAGACAGGACCTTCTTGTTCAGGGTCCATTCGAACATCCGAATCTGGTTTCCCTCCAACTGACGGCTTGGAGATTGAACGCTTGATTTTATCAAAGCGTGGGTTTTCAGATTCTGTAATAGATACTCTGATTCAGGCTAGAAAGCCTGTAACTAGAAAAATTTACCATAAAATATGGAAAAAATATATCTGTTGGTGTGAATCTAAAGGATTCCCATGGAACAAGATAAAAATTCCTAAGATTCTATCCTTTCTACAAGAAGGTTTGGAGAAAGGATTATCTGCAAGTTCTCTAAAGGGACAGATATCTGCTTTATCTGTTTTACTTCACAAAAGACTGGCAGCCGTGCCAGATGTTCAAGCATTTGTTCAGGCTCTGGTTAGGATCAAGCCTGTTTACAGACCTTTGACTCCTCCCTGGAGTCTAAATCTAGTTCTTTCAGTTCTTCATGGGGATCCGTTTGAACCTTTACATTCCATAGATATTAAGTTACTATCTTGGAAAGTTTTGTTTTTAGTTGCAATTTCTTCTGCTAGAAGAGTTTCAGAGTTATCCGCTCTGCAGTGTTCTCCGCCCTATCTGGTGTTCCATGCAGATAAGGTGGTTTTGCGTACTAAGCCTGGTTTTCTTCCGAAAGTTGTTTCCAACAAAAATATTAACCAGGAGATAGTTGTACCTTCTTTGTGTCCGAATCCAGTTTCAAAGAAGGAACGTTTGTTACACAATTTGGACGTAGTCCGTGCTCTAAAATTCTATTTAGAGGCTACTCAAGATTTCAGACAAACATCTTCCTTGTTTGTTGTTTATTCTGGTAAAAGGAGAGGTCAAAAAGCGACTTCTACCTCTCTTTCCTTTTGGCTTAAAAGCATTATCCGATTGGCTTATGAGACTGCCGGACGGCAGCCTCCTGAAAGAATCACAGCTCACTCCACTAGGGCTGTGGCTTCCACATGGGCCTTCAAGAACGAGGCTTCTGTTGACCAGATATGTAAGGCAGCGACTTGGTCTTCACTGCACACTTTTGCCAAATTTTACAAATTTGATACTTTTGCTTCTTCGGAGGCTATTTTTGGGAGAAAGGTTTTGCAAGCCGTGGTGCCTTCCATTTAGGTGACCTGATTTGCTCCCTCCCTTCATCCGTGTCCTAAAGCTTTGGTATTGGTTCCCACGCTGTGGACCGGACACACCAATGTTGGAGAAAACAGAATTTATGCTTACCTGATAAATTACTTTCTCCAACGGTGTGTCCGGTCCATGGCCCGCCCTGGTTTTTTAATCAGGTCTGATGAATTATTTTCTCTAACTACAGTCACCACGGTATCATATGGTTTCTCCTATATATATTTCCTCCTGTCCGTCGGTCGAATGACTGGGGTGGGCGGAGCCTAGGAGGGATCATGTGACCAGCTTTGCTGGGACTCTTTGCCATTTCCTGTTGGGGAAGAGAATATCCCACAAGTAAGGATGACGCCGTGGACCGGACACACCGTTGGAGAAAGTAATTTATCAGGTAAGCATAAATTCTGTTTTTTCTCGAATCATCAAAGAGGTTTTATTGATGACATAACTAAAATATCTTAAATGGTTTGGAAAGTTGTTTCCTGTTTTTCAAAACTAGGGTTTTAGCTAGCATTCTTTTAGAATTCCAATAATTCTTCTTATTGCAAGTCTTTTCGTCTTTTTCTGTTTCATACTACATGAAAATTGCTAAGTATCTTGACATCAAGGTTTTGTTCAGACTTAGCCAGGATATATCCAGTGTCTAAACTAATTTCTCCTTTTTGGAACATTACTTTGTTTTTTACAAGCTTTGCAGGTTTCTCTTTTCGAACCTGTATGCTTTGGACACTTGGCTTCTGTCTTGAAAGCTTATGGACTCCATAGCTTGGGTATTAGTTTCCAGTAATAATGGTTTGTAGACTCTCACCACCTTATGAAAGAAAAAAATATATGCTTACCTGATAAATTCATTTCTTTTATGGTGGTAAGAGTCAGCAAGACCCATCCTTTTCCATGTTTTACTTTCATTTTTTTCTGCTGGAACTTCTAGTTTGCACCTCATTTTCTCTATTTTGTCCTTTCCTACCTTTCTAGTTCTTCTTGGCTATACATCAGACTGGAATACAAGAGAGTTGGGAGGGATTAAACGCTCTTAGAGCTTTGGGAATCTTTGCCTCCTCCTAGTGGCCAGGAGTTGAATCCCAAGAGTAATGGCTAGTGGATTCTCACCACCATGAAAGAAATTAATTTATCAGTCAAATATATATTTATTTATTTTTATTTTTTTTCTCAATAGAAACTCTGTATAAAAAGGTGTAACATTGGACATGTTTATGCAGTAAATGAATTATTTCCTTGGACTGACAGTGACTTTTGCTTTTTCTAGGATGTTGTGGTTAGCATACACAATGCTACTGTTGCTCGTCTGACCACAAAAGCCATATGTATGCATAGATACCTTCAAATAAGTCTCAAAGTCACAAAAACATCACTAGAGATCACTGCAAATTTATTTGTGGAGATTAGTTACGCAGATACGTTGGAAATGGATGATCAGTTGTCTGCTCTGGACCAAGCAATGAAAGGAAAGATTGATACATATTTGGGAGGAATTCCAGGTACTTGATTTGGTTTATAAGTTGTTTATTTGAATATCAGCCTATCACAACTACAAAGGATAATCAATACTGGATTTCCAGTGCAAATATATGTCCTTGTGACTGGTTACATGTGTCAGGTTTTAAAATGAACAGAACATCAATTAACACATTGAATAAAATAGAGGTTTTTATAAATAGATAAACTTACAATAAATATTGATTAAAATTGTGTTTCTCACTATCTAAAACAGAGCTTTCCAAACTTTTTATGTTGGTGACACACTTTTTAGACCTACATCATTTCGCGACACAGTAATTCATTTGTACTAGCAAAAAGGAGGTTAAACTAACTTGTTTTAAGAGATACGGACAAATACATGAATTATTTAATAATGACATATATTTACAAGTAACAGTATGTATGTGCAAGAATTAAAAAAAAGTTTAATAACACCAATAGCTACTTGATATTTTAATGGAATGTATGAGGTTGATGGGATGAACACAGTTTCTGAATATTTGGTGGAATATTAGAAAAAGACACTCACATTTCATCATCAAGCATTTCTTAAGCTTCCACTTGCTATCCATATATCAAGAGCAGGAGCAGCAATGCACTACTGGGAGCTAGCTGCAGAAAATAACCCCTCTGACTTCAGCTCAGCGTTTAAGCTGCCGCCTTCAGAGCTCGGTGAGTCTGATTGACTACTGACCGCGCTGCAAACACACTGCTCTCCCATTTACTGACTACACGTGCAGTCACGAGCCAATTAAGGAGACTACACGTGCAGTCAGGAGCTAATGTGCCGCCAATGGGAATAGTTTCAGTTCCCACTGAGCTGCGCCAATAGGTTAAGATGATCTGTGTTCCCCTAGATATCAATCACGTGTCGACCATGTTATATGCGTAGCAGGCAGGTGGAAAGTCAGAAACCAAAAAAAAAAAATTGTGCTGAAGCAGGGACACACCTACACACTGCTGACGACACACTAGTGTGTCCCGACACACAGTTTGGAAAGCACTGATCTAAAATATAGTTTTGAAAATTGCTATCTTAGCAATTGATACAATCGAATACTAAAAAATTATTTTCAGATGTACATGAATTTCATGTTATATATAATGCTATTTCTTTTTAGATATCTCTGTCACCGCTACTCCTATCTCAGCTTTCTACAATGGCTGCATGGATGTAATTATCGACAATAAGAAGGTGGATTTGGATGATGCAGTTTTCAAGCAAAATGATATTAGATCACATTCATGTCCTTCCATTTTGTAGTTTTTATATCTCTATGACTTTTATTTTTAAATTTTACTTCCACTATGCTGTACATTAATGTTTAGATGAAGATGTGCCTGATATGTAAAATCTGTGCATTGTATTTTTAATGTTTGATTATTATGTGTGCCTAGATTCATATTCTAATATTTCAGGTTTAATAAATAAAAGCACACATTTCTCACATTCCATTTGAACAAAATAACAAAAATGCCATACATTGCCTTCAGTATTTTTTTTTATTATTATTTTTTACTACATGACTTTATTACACATAAATATTGTTTAGACTTGGAATTTCAGTATTATATTCTGGTTTACAACATTATAACTTAGTTTTTAGATATATAAGGTAGATGAGAAGTTTTTAAAATATTTGTAAAATTTTACTTAGCAGCTTATTGTACATTTTAGTATATCGGTAACCTTTTGTGAATTAATTTCTTGTAACAAAAAAAAGTATTCTAAAGAAATCTACTCAAGAAACAACTATTATACAAAATTGAAAACACTGTCTTTATAAACTATAACAAATTAAATTATTGTTTAAAAAACAGCTGAAAAAATCTGATCATTTATGTTTGTTATTTGTTATTAGCAATATCATTATTCATATGGATGGACAATAGAGAGCATTTATCTTTGTAAACTATTTTAAAATATCCTTTTAACGTATTGAATAAATCAAATTTTTTAGAGGTTTTACACACGGTAAGAATGTTCAGTTATATTGTTGTACAAACTAAGGGTATGAGATGGTTAGACAGGAATTAGAGATTTTTTATAAAGGGTTGTATGCTAAATAAAGCCTCACTTTTGACAGCCGCAAGCCAATGGGGATAATTTTGCTGGAAGAAAATCAGTTAAAAAGATATTAAACAGTGCTCTTTTAGTAAAAACAAATATGTTAAATCAAAGTAAATATTAAAATAAAATGATTGTGTAAAAAAACAGCAAATAACTTGTTTTCTTTCACAGTTAGCACTTAAAAATTCTCAGTGTAGCCTGGCCCCCAGTGTTATAAAAGCAGAGGGTTTTTTTTCTGGCCATGAGCAAATCTGACTCCATGTTATCTATCTTTTCACTAGCCTAGAAATGTTATGCAATCAGGCTAAGATAAAACTTGTCCATGAATAAAATTATTACTTTTGAAGGGAACTAATAACGCATGCTAGAAATATTTGTTGTTTATTTTTTTTGAAATATCATTTTCTTGTTATAAAAAATATTTTTTACACAGAGAATACATTATACATTGTTCAATACACAATACAGAAAGTAAGAATTAGAAAGGTACAATTTACACAGTCCTCGTATTTTATCATTCCCTATACGTGCATATATAATAACCTTGTAATAGATTAGTGCAATTTTGAATATCAGAATACAGTATATGAAATAACAATGTGGACATTGGATAGGGCAACAGAGTAGGCCAAAAGTATAGTACAATCCTAACAACCTAGCTTCAAAGAAAATACCCTTAAATGTATAGGCTTTGTTTTTTTCTCTTTAGTTTATCACAACCTCAACACAAAAAGAGCTGTCTTTGTGTTCATCATCAAGTGTTATGACAAAACATTACAATGGTTTGATATTGATATATTGGAAAGTTTGTATTCGGTTGCTCCTCCAGTGAAGCCTTGCATTGTAGACCATTTACATTTTAAGTATATTTAAATTGAACTGTCATTTTAAATTCTGAAAAGAAGGAAAAACTTTATTGATCCTTGAAATTGCAGCACTACAATTTATGTACTGCTAAAACCTCTTTTTATATAACATAAATTCCTGGTATTGTTACCTTGATTATTATTTTTTCTTTAGTAAACCTGTGAGGGGGTCAGGGTGTGTGGAAATCAGAATGCACGAACAGATACACAGAACAATGAAAGTATTTTTTAATGCTTTACTGATTGATAATCAAAAAGAACATTTGGTATTTCAGATAGAAGATCACAGAAACAGCAAGTTTAAACAAAGGCCTATGCAAAACACTAAAATGCAATACAAGGTTCAGGATACTTAAAGTAGTTTGCATTTAACAAAGTCCAATTGGCACTGATGCTTAAATTGAACAGTAAAGGGTGAGGTTGTCACAGAATGCCTGGTAGGTACAGTAGGCACAGCTAGTGAGAGGAAAGCAGACACAGGTTTCTCAACAGGCACAGAATACCCAGCTTGTACTGTTGGTAAGACAGTCACACAATACCAGAAAGGTGTAGTAGGCACAGCTGGTTTGAGGAAGGCTGTCACTGGTATGGTAGATACAGGTTTCTCAGCAAGCATAGGATACCCAGCGTGGGTACTGTTGATGAGACTGTAACAGGATACCAGATAGGTACAGCTGGTTTGAGGAAGGCTGTCACTGGTATGATAGACACACAAATCTCAGCAGGCACAGGATAACTAGCGGGTACTGTTGGTGAGACTTTCACAGAATACCAGATTGTCACAGCTTCAGGAACAAGGTGAGCATACACAGGTATCAGGCAAGTCCACTTGGCTTTCAGGTCCCAGGTGAGCATATGCAGGTACAAGGCAGGTATGCTTGATCTCTGGAACAAGGCAAGCATACAAAGGTATCAGGTAAGTATGCTAGGTCTCTGGAACAAGGTGGACTTACACAGGTGCAAGATAAGTTTGCAAGAGTCTCTGAAACAAGGTGAGCATACACAGGTATCAGATAAGTATGCTTCTGCATCACAGGAATCAGGAACAAGGTTGGAAGGAAATAACCCACACCTGAGTCCTCCAGGGGGAAGTTCCTGTAATTAAGATGTGGCCCCGGGCTGCAGTAACAGCTGAAGGTGAACCAGAGTCTCTGTATCCCTCCACATGGGATGCTGAGATGGAAAATAGCACTCTCTGTGTTCACAGAGACCGGAGGGGCCGGACTGGGAGCTCCCGGTGAGTTCCCTTACAAAACCAGTTGTGGTGGTGATGATGATGGGTAAGACAATGGAAGAAAAAGAAAACAAAATAATTCTTATAACCTACTTTTTTTCCTCACTATTCTTCTTTGCATTCTTTCTACTGATTACAATTGGAGCCCAACCATCACACCAATTGCATGTTAATAAAGGTTTGAATGCTCTTTTGAGCTGTGTTTCTCACCAGGAACCTCTCCCTGTAAATGGCCTGGTGTCACAAAGTGGACTATCCAGCTACAACCTCAACTCGTACTTCATGCCATGCCCAAACCTTGCACATGCACCATCCTGAGACACACAAGCTAATTAAACTGGTCACATGGCACCCCGGCCTTAACATTGTCATATTTGCCTACCTGCTAATACTTTCCCTTTAAGCATGCCTTCTCTGCTTCTGTCAAGCTGTTTGGGGCGTAGTCTGCATAGATTCTACTGCTGCAACTTAACTGCTTAATTAATTATTCATGCACCTGATTCTCTCAGCCTCTATTTAGCTATGCTCAGGTCTATTGTTCATTGCATTAGCCTTTAAGTTTATTCCGGATATACAAATCTCTCAGTGTTTGTTTCCAGCATGCCTTTTCTAGAGATCTTCAAGTTTACAGCCTTACCTGACTACTAATGCCTGATTTCTAACAACAACAAGTAACCATATATTTCCTGCTTTGTTTCTTGGAGTCAATCAAGTTTTGCAAATTCTGAACTCAATATAAATTATAATTGTAATTATAATAATTATAATAATTATAATTGTGGCGAGCCTGATTACCCTTATTTATCAAACCCTACAGACCGGCAAAAGTAGAATTTTGTGACGTAACATACGATCCGACGGTCAAAGTCCGACACAGATCGATGCTTACATCACTACAGATGTTCCGAATGCAAATTCTGCACTATCTGACTACTTTTGTAAGTTAACCAATTTCTACCAGGTACGCTCGGCACTATTCCGGTCCAGCGTACCTGGTTTTCAATCCGCCGCCCTGGAGGCGGTGGATGCAATAGGAATCAATGGGAGTCTGAAAGCAGCGAAAGCTCATGTTCGCTGCTGCCCGATATCCCATTGATTCCTACGGGAGAATAAAAGTTATGTTTACACCTAACACCCTCACATGTACCCCGAGTCTAAACACCCCTAATCTGCCGCCCCAACACCGCCGCCACCTACATTATACGTATTGACCCCTAATCTGCCCCCCTACACCGTTGCCACCTACATTGTTATTAATCCCTAATCTGCCGTCCCCAACGTCGCCGCCACCATATTAAATATATTAACCCCTAAACCTAAGTCTAACCCTAACACCCCCTAACTTAAATCTAATTTAAATAAATATAAATAAAATTACTATCATTAACTAAATTATTCCTATTCAAAACTAAATACTTACCTATAAAATAAACCCTAAGATAGCTACAATATAACTAATAGTTACATAGTATCTAGCTTAGGGTTTATTTTTATTTTACAGGCAAGTTTGTATTTATTTTAACAAGGTAGAATAGTTATTAAATAGTTAACTATTTAATAACTACCTAGCTAAAATAAATACAAAAGTGCCTGTAAAATAAAACCTAACCTAAGTTACAATAACACCTACACTACACTATAATTAAATAAATTACATAAATTAAATACAATTAACTAAATAAAATACAATAACCTAAATTAAATTAGCTAAAGTACAAAAACAAACACTAAATTACAGAAAATAATAAACATATTACAGAAATTTAAACTAATTACACCTAATCTAATAGCCCTATCAAAATAAAAAAGCCCCCCCAAAATAAAAAAAGCCTCGCCTAAACTAAACTACCAATAGCCCTTAAAAGGGCCTTTTGCGGGGCATTGCCCCAAAGTAATCAGCTCTTTTACCTGTAAAAAAAATAATAATACAAACAACCCCCCCAACAGTAAAACCCACCGCCCACAAAACCAACCCCCCCAAAAAGATACTAACTAAAAAAACCTAAGCTCCCCATTGCCCCGAAAAGGACATTTGGATGGGCATTGCCCTTAAAAGGGCAGTTAGCTCTTTTGCAAGCCCAAAGCCCTAACCTAAAAATAAAACCCACCCAATACACCCTTAAAAAAACCCTGAAGATTGACTTAAAGGGAGACGTCTTTATCCAAGCCGGGCAGAAGTGGTCCTCCAGACGGGCAGAAGTCTTCATCCAGACGGCATCTTCTATTTTCATCCATCCGGGGCGGAGCGTGTCCATCTTCAAGACATCCGACGCGGAGCATCCTCTTCGGCCGACGACTACCCGACGAATGAAGGTTCCTTTAAGTGACGTCATCCAAGATGGTGTCCCTTAGATTTCGATTGGCTGATAGAATTCTATCAGCCAATCGGAATTAAGGTAGAAAAAATCCTATTGGCTGATGCAATCAGTCAATATGATTGAACTTCAATCCTATTGGCTGATTGGAACAGCCAATAGAATGCAAGCTCAATCCTATTGGCTGTTCCAATCAGCCAATAGGATTGAAGTTCAATCCTATTGGCTGATTGCATCAGCCAATACGATTTTTTCTACCTTAATTACTATTGGCCTATAGATTCCGATTGGCTGATAGAATTTTATCAGCCAATCGGAATTAAGGTAGAAAAAATCCTATTGGCTGATTGGAACAGCCAATAGGATTGAGCTCGCATTCTATTGGCTGTTCCAATCAGCCAATAGGATTTAAGTTCAATCCTATTGGCTGATTGCATCAGCCAATAGGAATTTTTTTCTACCTTAATTCCAATTGGCTGATAGAATTCTATCAGCCAATCGAAATCTAAGGGACGCCATCTTGGATGACGTCACTTAAAGGAACCTTCATTCGTCGGGTAGTCGTCGGCCGAAGAGGATGCTCCGCGTCGGATGTCTTGAAGATGGACCCGCTCTGCGCCGGATGGATGAAAATAGAAGATGCCGTCTGGATGAAGACTTCTGCCCGTCTGGAGGACCACTTCTGCCCGGCTTGGATAAAGACTTCTGCCCGTCTGGAGGACCACCTCTGCCCGGCTTGAATGAAGACGTCTCCCGGTAAGTCGATCTTCAGGGGGTTAGTGTTAGGTTTTTTTAAGGGTTTATTGGGTGGGTTTTATTTTTAGGTTAGGGCTTTGGGCCGCAAAAGAGCTAACTGCCCTTTTAAGGGAAATGCCCATCCAAATGCCCTTTTCAGGGCAATGGGGAGCTTAGGTTTTTTTAGTTAGTATTTTTTTTGGAGGGTTGGTTGTGTGGGTGGTGGGTTTTACTGTTGGGGGGGTTGTTTGTATTTTTTTTTACAGGTAAAAGAGCTGATTACTTTGGGGCAATGCCCTGCAAAAGGCCCTTTTAAGGGCTATTGGTAGTTTAGTTTAGGCTAGGGTGTTTTTTTTTTATTTTGGGGGGGCTATTAGATTAGGTGTAATTAGTTTAAATTTCTGTAATTTGTTTATTATTTTCTGTAATTTAGTGGAGGGGTTTTTAGATAATTGTATATAATTTAGTTAATTGTATGTCATTTATTTAATTGTAGTGTTAGGTGTTATTGTAACTTAGGTTAGGTTTTATTTTACAGGTACTTTTGTATTTATTTTAGCTAGGTAGTTATTAAATAGTTATTAACTATTTAATAGCTATTGTACCTAGTTAAAATAAATACAAACTTGCCTGTAAAATAAAAATAAACCCTAAGATAGCTACAATGTAACTATTAGTTATATTGTTGCTAGCTTAGGGTTTATTTTATAGGTAAGTATTTAGTTTTAAATAGGAATAATTTAGTTAATGATAGTAATTTTATTTATATTTATTTAAATTAGATTTAAGTTAGGGGGTGTAAGGGTTAGACTTAGGTTTAGGTGTTAATAAATTTTAATATAGTGGTGGCAACGTTGGGGACGGCATATTAGGGGTAATAAGTATTATGTAGGTGGCGGCGGTGTAGGGGACGGCAGATTAGGGATTAATAACATAATGTAGGTGGTGGCGATGTAGGGGGCGGCAGATTAGGGGTTAATAAGTATAATGTAGGTGACGGTGGGCTCCTGGAGCGGCGGTTTAGGGGTTAATAACTTTATTTAGTTGTGGCGGGGTCCATGAGCAGCGGGATAGGGGTAAAACAGTTTAGTATAGTGTGGGTGTTTGGCTACAGTATACCAATAAAGCTGGGAAAAAGCCGAAGAGCAGCGAGATCCATGACTGTTAGTTAACAACAGTCCGCTGCTCATTGCCCCGTACTTGGTGCACGGCTTTCTCTTGTAAGATGTATCGAGTCCACGGATTCATCCATACTTATGGGATATTCTCCTTCCCTACAGGAAGTGGCAGAGAGAGCACCCACAGCAGAGCTGTCCATATAGCTCCTCCCTTAGCTCCACCCCCCAGTCATTCTCTCTGCCTGCTTAACTGCTAGGAAGGGCAAAGGGAGTGTGGTGACAAAAATGTTAGTTTTTATTTTCTCAAGCAAAAGTTTGTTATTTTAAATGGTACCGGTGTGTACTATTTACTCTCTGGCAGAAAAGGGATGAAGATTTCTGCAAGGAGGATGATGATCTTAGCATTTTGTAACTAAGATCCACTGCTGTTCTCACAAGGGCTGAAGAGTACAGGAAAACTTCAGTTGGGGGAACAGTTTGCAGGCTAAACTGCATTAAGGTATGTTCAGTCTATTTTTTTCTAGACAGACTGTTATTTCTAGAAAAGGCTGGCAATATCCCCATGAGGGAAAGGTAAGCTGTATTCAGTAAAAGAGGAATCCAAGCTTGCATAAAGGGCTCATAGTTACTGATGACACTAATAGGAAAAAACGTTTTGGTTTAATTACAAATATAACCTTTTTTGAGGGACTTTAAGGGGTCTTTGTGACTTGTTTAAGGGTTATTACCCACATGGCTAGTTTAAGAAACACTCTGTGGTGTTTCTTTAAGGCCCCATAAAATCGAGTGAGGTGGGAGGGGCCTATTTACAGTTTATTTACCTCAGAAGCATCCAGCTACTTCTCCAGAGATTCCTGCTGTATTTGAGGGCTGTAAAGAGGTTTTTTTCCCCACAAATCGTTCCTAAAGGGCAGGTAGGCGCCACAGCAGAGCTGTGGCAAGGTGCTGAACGTTATTTTACCGGTTTTGAAGTTTTTTCAATACGGTTTTTACATTAAGGGGTTAATTGTTTATTTGCATAGTGGTGCAAAGTTACTAAGGCTTTATGATGCTACTGTAAAAATTTTGTTTTGTTTACTGCTTTTTTACACTGTTTTGCAGAGTTTGTGCAGCTTTTTTTTCTCTTAAAGGCACAATACCGTTTTTGTTTAAAGTGTTATTTTCTTTGATTAAAGTGTTTTCCAAGCTTGTTTGTTTCATTACTAGCCTGTTTAACATGTCTGACACCAAGGAAAATCCTTGTTCTATGTGTTTAGAAGCCATTGTGGAACCCCCTCTTAGAATGTGTCCCACTTGCACTAATATGTCTATAAATTATAAAGAGCATATTTTAGCACTTGAAAATATTGCAATAGATGATTCTCAGTTAGAAGGAAATGAGGGTTTAGCATCTAGCTCTCCCCAAGTACCTCTAATGCGTCAAATTCATTTACTTTACAAGACATGGCCATAGTTATGAATAAAACCCTCACCGGGGTTTTCTCTAAACTGCCTGGTTTACAAGGAAAGCGTGACAGCTCTGGGTTAAGAACAAATGCTGAGCCGTCTGACGCTTTAGTAGCCATATCCGATATACCCTCACAATGTTCTGAAGTAGGGGTAAGGGATTTGTTATCTGAGGGAGAGATTTCTGATTCAGGAAAGACGCTCCCTCAGACAGATTCTGATATGACGGCCTTTAAATTTAAGCTTGAACACCTCCGCTTATTGCTCAAGGAGGTATTAGCTACTCTAGACGATTGTGACCCTATAGTGGTCCCAGAGAAATTGTGTAAAATGGACATATACTTAGAGGTTCCTGTTTACACTGATGTTTTTCCAGTCCCTAAGAGGATTGTGACTATTGTTAATAAGGAATGGGATAGACTAGGTATTCCGTTCGCTCCCCCTCCTGTTTTTAAGAAAATGTTTCCCATATCTGACACCATACAGGACTCGTGGCAGACTGTTCCTAAGGTGGAGGGAGCTATTTCTACTCTTGCTAAGCGTACAACTATACTTATCGAAGACAGTTGTGCTTTCAAAGATCCTATGGATAAAAAAATTAGAGGGTCTCCTAAAGAAAATTTTTGTTCATCAAGGTTTTCTTCTCCAACCTATTGCATGCATTGTTCCTGTAACTACTGCAGCTGCTTTCTGGTTTGAGGCTCTAGAAGAGGCTCTCCAGGTGGAGACTCCATTAAAGGATATTATGGATAGAATTAAGGCCCTTAAGTTGGCTAATTCTTTCATTACAGATGCTGCATTCCAAATGGCTAAATTAGCGGCAAAGAATTCAGGTTTTGCCATTTTAGCACGCAGGGCGTTATGGCTTAAGTCCTGGTCTGCTGATGTGTCATCAAAATCTAAGTTGTTGAACATCCATTTCAAAGGAAAGACCCTATTCGGGCCTACACTGAAAGAAATTATTTCAGACATCACTGGAGGGAAAGGCCATGCCCTCCCTCAGGATAAAACAAATAAGATGAGGACCAAACAAAATAATTTTCATTCCTTTCGGAACTTCAAAGGTCCCGCTTCAGCTTCCCCTGCAGCAAAGCAAGAGGTGAATTCTGTCCAATCCAAGTCAGTCTGGAGACCTAACCAGGATTGGAACAAAGGTAAACAGGCCAAGAAGCCTGCTGCTGCCTCTAAGACAGCATGAAGGGGTAGCCCCCGATCCGGGACTGGATCTATTAGGGGCAGACTCTCTCTCTTTGCTCAGGCTTGGGCAAGAGATGTTCACGATTCCTGGGCTTTAGAAATTGTGTCCCAAGGATATCTTCTGGACTTCAAAGACTCCCCCCCCCCCAATGGGGAGATTTCACATTTCTCAATTGTCTGCAAACCAGACAAAGAGAGAGGCGTTCTTACGCTGTGTAGAAGACCTACATACCATGGGAGTGATCCGCCCAGTTCCAAGAGCGGAACAAGGACTAAGTTTTTACTCCAACCTGTTTGTGGTTCCCAAAAAAGAAGGAAATTTCAGACCGATCTTGGATCTCAAAATTCTAAACAAATTCCTCAGAGTACCATCTTTCAAGATGGAGACTATTTGGACTATTCTTCCTCTGATCCAGGAGGGTCAATATATGACTACTGTGGATTTAAAGGATGCGTATCTACACATCCCTATTCACAGAGATCATCATCAATTCCTCAGATTCGCCTTTCTGGACAGGCATTACCAGTTTGTGGCCCTTCCTTTCGGGTTGGCCACGGCTCCCAGAATTTTCACAAAGGTGCTAGGGTCCCTTTTGGCGGTTCTAAGACCGCGGGGTATAGCAGTGGCGCCTTATCTAGACGACATCTTAATTCAGGCGTCGACTTTCCAGCTAGCCAAGTCTCACACGGTTATCATGTTGGCTTTTCTGAGATCTCACGGATGGAAGGTGAAATAAAAAAGAATTCTCTCGTCCCTCTCACAAGAGTTTCCTTCCTAGGGACTCGGTAGAAATGAAAATATTTCTGACGGAGGTCAGAAAATCAAAACTTTTAATCACTTGCCGAGCTCTTCATTCCATTCCTCGGCCATCAGTGGCTCAGTGTATGGAGGTAATCGGACTCACGGTAGAGGCAATGGACATAGTTCCTTATGCCCGCCTACACCTCAGACCACTGCAACGATGCATGCTCAAACAGTGGAATGGGGATTATGCAGATTTATCTCCTCAACTGCATCTGGACCAAGAGACCAGAGATTCTCTTCTCTGCTGGTTGTCTCAGGACCACCTGTCTCAAGTAATGTGTTTCCGCAGGCCAGAGTGGCTCATAGTAACGACAGATGCCAGCCTGCTAGGCTGGGGTGCAGTCTGGAAATCCCTGAAAGCACAGGGCTTATGGTCTCGAGAGGAATCTCTCCTCCCGATAAACATTCTAGAACTGAGAGCGATATTCAATGCGCTTCAGGCATGACCTCAGATAGCTGCAGCCAAATTCATCAGATTTCAGTCGGACAACATCAGGACTGTAGCCTATATCAATCATCAAGGAGGAACACAGAGTTCTCTAGCGATGATGGAGGTAACCAAAATAATCCAATGGGCGGAGGATCACTCTTGCCATCTATCAGCAATCCATATCCCAGGGGTAGAGAACTGGAAGGCGGATTTCCTAAGTCGTCAGACTTTTCATCCGGGGGAGTGGGAGCTCCATCAGGAGGTATTTGCCCAGCTGACTCAGCTATGGGGCACACCAGAATTGGATCTGATGGCGTCCCGACAGAACGCCAAATTTCCTTGTTACGGGTCCAGGTCCCAGGATCCCTAGGCGGTACTGATAGATGCTCTAGCAGTGCCCTGGTCCTTCAATCTGGCTTATGTATTTCCACCGTTTCCTCTCCTCCCAAGTCTGGTTGCCAGAATCAAGCAGGAGAGAGCTCCTTGGTATGCAGACCTGGTGGACATGTCATCTGTTCCACCGTGGACTCTGCCAATGAGGCAGGACCTTCTAATCCAAGGTCCATTCAAGCATCCAAATCTAACTTCTCTGCGTCTGACTGCTTGGAGATTGAACGCCTGATTCTATCAAAGCGTGGTTTCTCTGAGTCGGTCATTGATACCCTGATTCAGGCTAGAAAGCCTGTCACCAGGAAAATTTATCATAAGATTTGGCGCAGATATCTTTGTTGGTGTGAATCCAAGGGTTACTCATGGAGTAAGATTAGGATTCCTAGAATTTTATCCTTTCTCCAAGAAGGATTGTAGAAGGAATCATCAGTTAGTTCCTTAAAAGGACAAATCTCTGCTTTGTCTATTCTTTTACACAAACGTCTGGCAGATGTCCTAGACGTTCAAGCGTTTAGTCAGGCCTTGGTCTGGATCAAGCCTGTGTTTAAACCTGTTGCTCCACCATGGAGCCTAAATTTGGTTCTTAATGTTCTTCAAGGGGTTCCGTTTGAACCTATGCATTCCATAGATATTAAGCTTCTATCTTGGAACGTTTTGTTTTTAGTAGCTATCTCTTCGGCTCAAAGAGTTTCTGAGTTATCTGCTTTACAGTGTGACTCACCTTACCTAGTTTTCCATTCAGATAAGGTGGTTTTGCGTACCAAACCTGGGTTTCTTCCTATGGTTGTTTCTAATAGGATTATCAATCAGAAGATTGTTCAGAAGATTGTTGTTCCTTCTCTGTGTCCTACTCCTTCATCAAAGAAGGAACGTCTGTTGCACAATCTGGACGTGGTTCGTGCTTTAAAGTTCTACTTACAAGCAACTAAAGATTTCCGTCAAACATCTTCATTGTTTGTTGTTTATTCTGGTAAACGGAGAGGTCAAAAGCTACGGCTACCTCTCTTTCCTTTTGGCTGAAAAGCTTCATCCGTTTGGCTTATGCTTATGAGACTGCTGGCCAGCAGCCTCCAAATTTTATACTTTTGCTTCTTCAGAGGCTATTTTTGGGAGAAAGGTTCTACAAGCAGTGGTGCCTTCCGTTTAAGGTACCTGTCTTGTCCCTCCCTTCATCCGTGTCCTAAAGCTTTGGTATCCCATAAGTATGGATGAATCCGTGGACTCGATACATCTTACAAGAGTAAACAGAATTTATGCTTACCTGATAAATTTCTTTCTCTTGTGATGTATCGAGTCCACGGCCCACCCTGTCTATTTAAGACAGGTAGTATATTTTTATTTAAAAAACTTCAGTCACCACTGCACCCTATAGTTTCTCCTTTTTCTTC
Source organism: Bombina bombina (assembly GCF_027579735.1). Lineage (NCBI taxonomy): Eukaryota > Metazoa > Chordata > Amphibia > Anura > Bombinatoridae > Bombina > Bombina bombina. The sequence goes on along the minus strand of NC_069501.1, from coordinate 179,810,055 downwards.
CTAGCCTTCGGTCGAATGACTGGGGGGTGGAGCTAAGGGAGGAGCTATATGGACAGCTCTGCTGTGGGTGCTCTCTCTGCCACTTCCTGTAGGGAAGGAGAATATCCCATAAGTATGGATGAATCCGTGGACTCGATACATCACAAGAGAAAGAAATTGATCAGGTAAGCATAAATTCTGTTTTTTGACAGCTTTTTTGGTAACTTTAGAGAACGTATTCAGGTCCGCGGCAGCGATATTAGGCGATCTTAGGCGAGCGTATTGGTGCCGGTGAATGCAAGTAAGTTGACTGGTTGATAAATAGGGGCCAATGTATAAATCCCAGCAGTTAAAATAAGCAGTATTTGTATACAACCATTCTAAAAATTGATACAAAGTTTACCAAATCTAGTTACCAGAAAAAGGCCTCAAATCTTATACAACAGGCCTGCTTGGAGCCAACCATAATGTGCTATGTTTAAATACTACAAAATAAAATAACTTTGCTGTAAACACCAAATTTACCTTTACAGAACTTAAAGGGACACTCAAGTCAAAATTAAAGGGACACTGAACCCAAATTTTTTCTTTTGTGATTCAGATAGAGCATGCAATTTTAAGCAAATTACTCCTATTGTCAATTTTTCTTCGTTCTCTTGCTATCTTTATTTGAAAAGAAGGCATCTAAGCTTTTTCTTTCATGTAATTAGCAAGAGTCCATGAGCTAGTGACGTATGGGATATACATTCCTACCAGGAGGGGCAAAGTTTCCCAAACCTTAAAATGCCTATAAATACACCCCTCACCACACCCACAATTCAGTTTTACAAACTTTGCCTCCTATGGAGGTGGTGAAGTAAGTTTGTGCTAGATTCTACGTTGATATGCGCTCCGCAGCAAGTTGGAGCCCGGTTTTCCTCTCAGCGTGCAGTGAATGTCAGAGGGATGTGAGGAGAGTATTGCCTATTTGAATGCAGTGATCTCCTTCTACGGGGTCTATTTCATAGGTTCTCTGTTATCGGTCGTAGAGATTCATCTCTTACCTCCCTTTTCAGATCGACGATATACTCTTATTTATATACCATTACCTCTGCTGATTTTCGTTTCAGTACTGATTTGGCTTTCTACAAACATGCAGATGAGTGTCCTGGGGTAAGTAAATCTTATTTTCTGTGACACTCTAAGCTTTGGTTGGGCACTTTATTTATAAAGTTCTAAATATATGTATTCAAACATTTATTTGCCTTGACTCAGGATGTTCAACATTCCTTATTTTCAGACAGTCAGTTTCATACTTGGGATAAATGCATTTGTTTCAATCATTTTTTCTTACCTTAAAAAATTTGACTTTTTCCCTGTGGGCTGTTAGGCTCGCGGGGGCTGAAAATGCTTCATTTTATTGCGTCATTCTTGGCGCGGACTTTTTTGGCGCAAAATTTTTTTTTCTGTTTCCGGCGTCATACGTGTCGCCGGAAGTTGCGTCATTTTTTGACGTTTTTTTGCGTCAAAAGTGTCGGCGTTCCGGATGTGGCGTCATTTTTGGCGCCAAAAGCATTTAGGCGCCAAATAATGTGGGCGTCTTTTTTGGCGCTAAAAAATATGGGCGTCATTTTTGTCTCCACATTATTTAAGTCTCATTATTTATTGCTTCTGGTTGCTAGAAGCTTGTTCACTGGCATTTTTTTCCCATTCCTGAAACTGTCATTTAAGGAATTTGATCAATTTTGCTTTATATGTTGTTTTTTCTTTTACATATTGCAAGATGTTCCACGTTGCAACTGAGTCAGAAGATACTTCAGGAAAATCGCTGCCCAGTGCTGGAGCTACCAAGCTAAGTGTATCTGCTATAAACTTTTGGTATCTGTTTCTCCAGCTGTTGTTTGTATTGCATGTCATGACAAACTTATTAATGCAGATAAAATTTCCTTTAGTACTGTTACATTACCTGTTGCTGTTCCGTCAACATCTAATTTTCAGAGTGTTCCTGATAACATAAGAGATTTTATTTTTTAAATCCATTAAGAAGGCTATGTCTGTTATTTCTCCTTCTAGTATACATAAAAGTCTTTTAAAACTTCTCTTTTTTGCAGATGAATTTTTAAATGAACATCATCATTCTGATAACTGATAATGGTTCTTCTGGTTCAGAGGTTTCTGTCTCAGAGGTTGATGCTGATAAATCTTTGTATTTGTTCAAGATGGAATTTATTCGTTCTTTACTTAAAGAAGTATTAATTGCATTAGAAATAGAGGATTCTGGTCCTCTTGATACTAAATCTAAACGTTTAAATAAGGTTTTTAAATCTCCTGTAGTTATTCCAGAAGTGTTTTCTCTCCCTGATGCTATTTCTGAAGTAATTTCCAGGGAATGGAATAATTTGGGTAATTCATTTACTCCTTCTAAACGTTTAAGCAATTATATCCTGTGCCATCTGACAGATTAGAGTTTGGGACAAAATCTCTAAGGTTAATGGGGCTGTCTCTTCTCCTGCTAAACGTACTACTATTCCTATGGCAGATAGTACTTCATTTAAGGATCCTTTAGATAGGAAAATTGAATCCTTTCTAAGAAATGCTTACTTATGTTCAGGTAATCTTCTTAGACCTGCTATATTTTTAGCGGATGTTGCTGCAGCTTCAACTTTTTTGGTTAGAAGCTTTAGCGCAACAAGTAACATATCATAATTTTATAGCATTTTTATTATTCTATAACATGCTAATAATTTTATTTGTGATACCATCTTTTGATATCATTAGAGTTGATGTCAGGTATATGTCTCTAGCTATTTTAGCTAGAAAAACTTTATGGCTTAAAAATTGGAATGCTGATATGTCTTCTAAGTCAACTTTGCTTTCCCTTTCTTTCCATGGTAATAAATTATTCGATTTTCAGTTGGTTTCTATTATCTCAACTGTTACTGGAGGGAAGGGAACTTTTTTACCAAAGGATAAAAATCTAAGGTAAATTTAGGTCTAATAACCATTTTCGTTTCTTTCCTCACAACAAGGAACAAAAGCCTGATCCTTCATCCTCAGGAGCGGTATCAGTTTGGAAACCATTTCCAGTTTGGAATATATCCAAGCCTTATAGAAACCTATAGCCAGCTCCTAAATACCCATGAAGGTGCGGCCCTCATTCCAGCTCAGCTGGTATGGGGCAGTTTACGTTTTCTTCAAGGAAATTTGGATCAATTCCGTTCACAATCTCTGGTTTCAGAACATTGTTTCAGAAAGGTACAGAATTGGCTTCAAGTTAAGGCCTCCTGCAAAGAGATTTTTTTCTTTCCCGTGTCCCAGTAAACACAGCAAAGGCTCAGCATTTCTGAAATGTGTTTCAGATCTAGAGTTGGCTGGAGTAATTATGCCAGTTCCAGTTCTGGAACAGGGGCTGGGGTTTTATTCTATCTCTTCATTGTACCAAAGAAGGTCAATTCCTTCAGACCAGTTCCGGATCTATCTATATTGAACCGTTATGTAAGGATACCAACATTCAAGATGGTAACTGTAGGACTATCCTGCCTTTTGTTTAGCAAGGGCATTATATGTCTATAATAGATTTACAGGATGTATATCTGCATATTCCGATTCATCCAGATCACTTTCAGTTTCTGAGATTCTCTTTTTAGACAAGCATTACCAGTTTTGTGGCTCTACCGTTTGGCCTAGCGTCAGCTCCAAGAATTTTTTTCAAAGGTTCTTGGTGCCCTTCTGTCTGTAATCAGAGAACAGGGTTTTGGTATTTCCTTATTTGGACGATATCTTGGTACTTGCTCAGTCTTTTCATTTTCGCAGAATCTCATACGAATCGACTTGTGTTTTTTTCTTCAAGATCATGGTTGGAGGATCAATTTACCATTTAGTTCATTGTTTCCTCAGACAAGGGTAACCTTTTTAGGTTTCCAGATAGATTCAGTGTCTATGACTCTGTCCTTGTCAGATAAGAGAAGTTTAACATTGATATCAGCTTGTCAAAACCTTCAGTCACAATCATTCCCTTTGGTAGCCTTATGCATGGAAATTTTAGGTCTTAGGACTGCCGCATCGGATGCGATCTCCTTTGCTCGTTTTCACATGCGACCTCTTCAGCTCTGTATGCTGAACCAGTGGTGCAGGGATTACACAAAGATATCTCAATTAATATCTTCAAACCGATTTTACGACACTCTCTGACATGGTGGACAGTTCACCATCGTTTAGTTCAGGGGGCTTCTTTGTTCTTCAGACCTGGACTATAATCTCAACAGATGCAAGTCTTACAGGTTGGGGAGCTGTGTGGGGGTCTCTGACGGCACAAGGGGTTTGGGAATCTCAGGAGGTGAGATTTGCGATCAATATTTTGAACTCCGTGCAATTTTCAGAGCTCTTCAGTCTTGGCCTCTTCTGAAGAGAGAGTTGTTCATTTGTTTTCAGATAGACAATGTCACAGCTGTGGCATACATCAATCATCAAGGAGGGACTCACAGTCCTCTGGCTATGAAAGAAGTATCTTGAATTTTGGTTTGGGCGGAATCCAGCTCCTGTCTAATCTCTGCGGTTCATATCCCAGGTATAGACAATTGGGAAGCGGATTATCTCAGTCGCCAAACGTTGCATCCGGGCGAATGGTCTCTTCACCCAGAGGTATTTCTTCAGATTGTTCAAATGTGGAAACTCCTAGAAATAGATCTGATGGCTTCTCATCTAAACAAGAAACTTCCCTGGTATCTGTCCAGATCCCGGGATCCTTGGGCGGAAGCAGTGGATACATTATCACTTCCTTGGAAGTATCATCCTGCCTATATCTTTCCGCCTCTAGTTCTTCTTCCAAGAGTATTCTCCAAGATTCTAAAGGAATGCTCGTTTGTCCTGCTGGTAGCTCCAGCATGGCCTCACAGGTTTTGGTATGCGGATCTTGTCCGGATGGCCTCTTGCCAGCTGTCGACTCTTCCGTTAAGACCAGACTTTCTGTCGCAAGGTCCTTTTTTCCATCAGGATCTCAAATCCTTAAATTTTAAGGTATGGAGTTTGAACGCTTGATTCTTGGTCAAAGAAGGTTTCTCTGACTCTGTGATTAATACTATGTGACAGGCTCATAAATCTGTATCTAGAGAGATATATTATAGAGTCTGGAAGGCTTATATTTCTTAGTGTCTTTCTCATCATTTTTTCTTGGCATTCTTTTTGAATACCGAGAATTTTTTCGGTTTCTTCAGGATGGTTTAGATAAAGGTTTGTCCGCAAGTTCCTTGACAGGACAAATCTCTGCTCTTTCTGTTCTTTTTTCACAGATGGATTGCTAATCTTCCTGATATTTCATTGTTTTGTACAAGCTTTGGTTCGTTGGTACTGGGGGCTTTTCAAGCTCCTCCTTTTGAACCCATGCATTCTTTGGCCGTTTTATTACTTTCTTGGAAAGTTTTGTTTCTTTTGGCCATCTCTTCTGCCAGAATAGTCTCTGAATTATCTGCTCTTTCTTGTGAGTCTCCTTTTCTGATTTTTCATCAGGATAAGGCGGTGCTGCGAACTTCTTTTGAATTTTTTACCTAAGGTTGTGAATTCTAACAACCTTAGTAGAGAAATTGTGGTTCCTTCATTATGTCCTAATCCTATGAATTCTAAGGAAAAATCATTGCATTCTTTGGATGCTGTTAGAGCTTTGTATTATTTGTCATCTTTTCCGGTTCTAGAAAAGGCCAGAAAGCTTCTGCCATTTCTTTGGCATCTTGGTTGAAATCTTTATTTCATCATGCCTATGTCGAGTCGGGTAAAATTCCGCCTCGAAGGATTACAGTTCATTCTACTAGGTAAGTTTCTACTTCCTGGGCGTTTAGGAATGAAGCTTCGATTGATCAGATTTGCAAAGCAGCAACTTGGTCCTCTTTGCATACGTTTTCTTCTTCTGAAGCAGTTTTTGGTAGAAAAGTACTTCAGGCAGTGGTTTCAGTTTGAATCTTCTGCTTATGTTTTTCATTAAACTTTATTTTGGGTGTGGATTATTTTCAGCAGGAATTGGCTGTCTTTATTTTATCCCTCCCTCTCTAGTGACTCTTGTGTGGAAAGATCCACATCTTGGGTAGTCATTATCCCATACGTCACTAGCTCATGGACTCTTGCTAATTACATGAAAGAAAACATAATTTATGTAAGAACTTACCTGATAAATTCATTTCTTTCATATTAGCAAGAGTCCATGAGGCCCGCCCTTTTTTTGTGGTGGTTATGATTTTTTTGTATAAAGCACAATTATTCCAATTCCTTATTTTATATGCTTTCGCACTTTTTTCTTATCACCCCACTTCTTGGCTATTCGTTAAACTGAATTGTGGGTGTGGTGAGGGGTGTATTTATAGGCATTTTAAGGTTTGGGAAACTTTGCCCCTCCTGGTAGGAATGTATATCCCATACGTCACTAGCTCATGGACTCTTGCTAATATGAAAGAAATGTATTTATCAGGTAAGTTCTTACATAAATTATGTTTTTTGTTTCAGACCTCTGGACAGCACTTTTTTTATTGGTGGATGAATTTATCCACCAATCAGCAAGAACAACCCAACTTAAATTTTTGCATTTCAAATAAAGATACCAAGAGAATGAAGAGAATTTGATAATAGGAGTAAATTAGAAAGTTGCTTAAAATTGCATGCGCTATCTGAATCACGAAAGAAAAATTTTGGGTTCAGTGTCCCTTTAAACTTTCATGATTCAGATAGAGCAGCAATTTTAAACAACTTTCCAATTTACTTGCATTAAAAAAAGTGCACAATCTTTTTATATTTGCACTTTTTGAGTCACTTGCTCCTACTGAGCATGTGCAAGAATTCACAGAATAATCATATATGCATTTGTGATTGGCTGATGGCTGTCACATAATACGTGTATGCATTTGTGATTGGCTGATGGATGTCACATGGTACAGGGGGAGTGGAAATAGACATAACTTTTAAAATTGTCAGAAAAAAAAATCTACTATTCATTTGAAGTTCAGACTAAGTGCTATTGCAATGTCTTGTTATCTTGCATTTGTTGATTATGCAAATCTACTGTGTTGACTGGTCCTTTAAAACATTTTTGTAGTAACACACAATTTTCTTTGACTGAAGCCCACGCCTGAGCTAAATTTACAATCACCCATGAAACTCTATGGAAATGTGAATTTATACAGACAAAGTTCACCTGAAATACAGGTTTTCTAAACCATGCATTTTCTTCAGAAACATTTAATAAGAAACATGCATGGTCTAACCTGTAAACATTCTAAAATTAAATCAACATATCTGACTCCTGCAAAACTAATTGGCATATAGATTTGTCTATAAACTTTGTGGCCACCAAAATGTGGTTTTTAAAATGTATGTAGATTTTTAAATTTAAACTAAATATAATTCTATTGTAAACCTCCCCCACACACACACTAAAACCATTACACCTAAGTGAATACTAACAGAACCCATTACAAATAAGTTCTTAAATAAACACTATAAAAGGGTCTCTGTTGTTTCCAAATGATTTATTAGGAACCACTATATGTTGTAATAAGATTAATATTTACAGGCATATTTACAAATATATTATACAGCAAAACAGTCCAAATAATGAATACAGGGCAACTCTACCACAACCCCAATTAGTGCAACAATGCTAAAATAATCACAGGAATATACTGACCCAAATTCTTTAATATGTGCTTTCTTGCATTGTTGAATATCAGTCATTTTCATCAGGAGATGGAAGAGGGAAGAAGTAGAGAGTGTTCCCCAATTGTATTCTCAATTCAAAGGGGTTTTGCTTATCACATGCCAGTCAAGGCTAACTGGAGTGTCTTTAGCTAAGACACAAAGGTGTATCTGGGGGGAAGGGATTTTAAAACCAACTATGTGAATTTTCCAGGGATAAAATTCTGTAAGCTATGTCATCACACCGTGCATTACCACTTTACTTGGTAAAGCTATATCATACCTTCTGAATTCAACAACACCATTTCCAGTTTGCTTATTGTGAATACTGTCTACTATCACATTCACATTGTACTCTCTGAATCTTTTGCTGTGTACTGTATGTCAAGATTACAGTCATGCTCTCTGAATCTCAATACTATCTGTTCCATTTTGAAGCCTGAATATGTTACATATATCTGTTTTACACTTCATGAACCCTGCAATAACTAGAACTAGAAATTCAACTATCCACGTCCATTATACTGTTCCCCGGGTCAGGGGTCGGTGGCTCCAATTCCCTGCCACAGCCCCGAGGGTCTGTCTCCTGAGCAGTTATACACTTAAAATGTCACATCAGGGGGGGCGGAGTCTGCCAAGATGGAGGTTCTTTGCTAGAGCTCCGTGATTCAGGAAAGGGAGAAGAGCCTGCAGTCCTGTAATTTTGCACCCAGGGGGACACCTAACGGCTTCAAAAGTTCAATGAAGCATTAGAGAAGAAGGGGATCGCATCATTAGGGGCCAGTCCCACGGCCAGAACTTACACCGGGGCTCTTAGAGAAATCGGCATGTCGCCATTTTTTCTTGCTGACCAGGAGGACTCAGCAACGTGAGGCACAATAGGATACCGGGCAGCGCTCCGATCAGAGACAATTCAGGGGCATATTAGATATTTCATGACCGAAGAGACATGCACCATATAATTGAACCGGCATCCTTCAGACTGTGAGTACCGGACATGATTGTGTCATTTACCCCTCAAGGTCTATAAAGCCCCAGATACGGTATAGGGCACACAATAAGCATTTAGTTTTCAGAAGCACTGCTTTAACATTACTATTACCCCTGTGAACTGGTTAGCCTATTAGTCTTGAGAGAATTATGGCTACATTTTTTATAAGGGACTTTACTGTGGTACTATATATGGAATCCACCCACAAATCACTTTCATAGCAGAGGCAAGAAGCCAAGAAGTGGGGTTGAAGTTACACAGCCTAGTGCTTTCCACGTGGTTCCAATGTGAGGAGCTTTCATTCCCCAGGTCATACATTATAGAACATTACAAGAAAAGTTTATCAGATAAACATCCCAGGATTAATTTATTCGAGATGCTTGAAAACTGCTCATATATGTTCCTAGAGCCTGTTTTTTAAGTGAAAACTTGGGAGACCGGTCAGTGAAAATAAATCTAGACTGGTGCCTAGGCCTATTTCTCTTTTCTCTATTAAACTCGTTCTTACTTAGAGACTTTTCATTTCTAATACAAGACTCCCACCATGTGGTCACTGGTGATATTGCACCTTGGTGACACAATCTTTCAGCTACCAAAATAGAAGTAGAAGGACATTAAACGACAATAGACCTCTTGTCACTAAGAAGTGTAACCCCTTAATCTCTACACTCACAGGAGAGACAGAATGGCTTCAAAAAGATTGAGTAAAATAGAGAAATTAAGTAAACCCACCCCTGTTACATCCTACTTCAAACCTTCTCAAGGGGACAACTCTGTGGATCACATTAAAGATGTAGCGGGTGCTAGTGAAATCATACCAACAATGTCTGACCCCCAAGAGGATAATACCCCTCTAACATCTATTAGTCTCCAAACAAGACATCATCAGCAGCTTTGATAAGTTATGGTCTAAAATAGACACTATGCACACAGCCATGAATGCAAGTCTAAATTACATCAAACAAGATATATCTGAATTAGGCACAAGAGTTGAAACCTTGGAAGATAATAATGACAACCTGGTGGAAGATGTAGAGATGGCGGTTCAACAGGTCTCACAACAAAAACAAGTGGTTAATGATCTATTAGATAAGATTGAAGACATGGAAAATAGAAGTAGGAGATATAATATCCGTCTCAAGGGTATACCGGAATCAGTCAAGACTGAAGATCTCCCATCCTATCTTCACCAATTGTTTTGTGCGATAACAGGAGTGGACCCTTCCACAGAAATTGAAATTGAGAGGGCTCAAAGAGCTTTAAAACCTAGACACAGAGCTGACCTCCCACCAAGAGACGTTATTGTGGCATTTCTGCGATATCCTGAAAAAGATAAGATCCTTAGAGAGGCAGCTAAACAACCGACTTTTAAGTTTCGTGGCAATGTGGTCCACTTTTTTCAAGACTTAAGCACTAGAACATTACAAAGAAGAGGAATCCTGAGACCTCTAACTACTCTCCTACGGAAAAATCAAATTCAATATAGGTGGGGTTATCCATTTGCTCTACACATAACTAAGGACAATAAAATCCTCACAATCAGGGATGCAGTAGGGATTCCAGTTATATGTGCAGCATTGGATCTGGAGACACCAACACTACCAGAACCCTCCCCACCAACTGAGATGCCCAATTTTTAATGAGTGCCCCTGAAGTCACAGAGATCACAATGGGCTAGGATTCCTAAGAAGAGATCAAAGAATAAATGAAAGACTTAACCTAAATTGTTTGGTTTGTTTTCTCTTTTCTCCACAGGTCGGTTCTACACACGGGATGTGATGAACATCAACCTTGGCCTATGGGCCCAAGATCTGAGTCTATTTACAGGCAGTATCATATGTTACACCTAGAGGGTGTTGTTATTGTTCTTAAATACTAGCTAGTATATTTAGTTTTAACGTGTTTATCTATTGTGATGTTATTTAGCTTTAAGGTAAATGCTGAGAAAACAGGTACATATATATGACCTTCGGTCTAGTGACCCTATACCTAAACTTCCCCCATGCAATATTATGTCAGAAGATGAATGGCATCTCCCTAGTTCCTGAGAGTCCCTCTAGATTCATATTTTAAGTCAGGAATATACATTTTTATTTTTTATCCCAAATTTTATTTGAATGGTTTTGCAATGTGTTTTCGGACGTTAATAACCTGTTTCCTTTTTTCCTTTTTCATCTTCAGACTTTCTTTTCCTCTACTCACTTTCTTTCCCCTTTATCCCCTTCCACAAAAGGACTATCGCTATTCCTATCACATTGGCGATTGGCGGATCTCCTTATATGGGCCCTGAGGACAACAGGGCCAGGTGAGCTTTATACACCTCACTACTTGACCGGAGTTTTTAGGTCACATAAGGGGCTCCTCACACACGATAAAACCACTAATGAGCTGCCCTAATATTACTCTAATCTCACATAACGTGAGAGGCCTTATATGGGCCCTGAGGACAACAGGGCCAGGTGAGCTTTATACACCTCACTACTTGACCGGAGTTTTTAGGTCACATAAGGGGCTCCTCACACACGATAAAACCACTAATGAGCTGCCCTAATATTACTCTAATCTCACATAACGTGAGAGGCCTCAATTCTGATACAAAACGAAGGAAAGCAATGTCACAATTCAGACTACTAGGGGCTAACGTAATATTTCTACAAGAGACCCACTTTATGTCAGCACATGTCCCTAAATACTGGGAAAGACAGTTTCCTTTACACGTCCATTCTACTGTAGATCAGAAAAAAGAGGGCTATCCATTTTATTGCACTCTTCCCTGAATTTTAATCATACAGACACTATCAGCGACAAGGAAGGTAGATATCTAATAATCAAAGGTACTTTAAATGACGTAGAAATAGTTTTCTGTAACGTATATGCCCCAAATGAACATCAGGAACAATGTTTTTAACAAATTGTCCTACCTCCTCACTAGCTGGAGCTCAGCTAGGATTGTCCTAGCAGGTGACTTCAATGTATCTTTATATCTACGAGACCAGTTACCTAACACTCATCACACCAACACATACAATAGAAATAATAGAAAAATTTAATCAATACTGAACATTATGGAGGGACACAATCTGATTGATTCCTGGAAAGCTCTATATGGAGTAACATCAGATCACACATTTTTTTCTGCGGCTCATCGTAAATACTTCAGACTTGATTACATTTTTCTGAGCCAAATTCTGTTAGAAAATGTTATATCCTCCTCTATTCACTCATGTGTGTGGTCTGACCACTTCTAGTGATGATAAAATTAGAGGGGCTTCTCCCACCTAATTCTGCGAGAAGCTGGTCCTATGATCCTACTAGCCTAAAGAACCCCATTCACAAGGAAATTATACTCCAAAACATGTTAGAATATTGGAATCTTAATACAGATACGGTAGATAATCCTATACAGGTGTGGGCAGCGCACAAAACATTGATGAGGGGTTTATTGATCCAAATCAAAGCACAAACTAAACGCCGGGCAAAAGCATTATTTAATTCCCTTCAAACGGAAATAGCAACCTTGGAGAGGTGCCACAAAATGACCAACTCCAAGAGTCTATATAAAACAATGATCAGTTGATCAGAGCAGGGTTAAGACTCCAATCTAAATACTTTATCTACGCGAACAAGCCAGACAAATTCTAGGCCCATAGAATCAGAAACAAAAATAGAGACATGTCTATACCTGTCCTTCACAATGCCTCAGGGATACTGACCTCAAAACCTAAAGATATAGTCAACACTTTTGCAACATATTACGGTTCTTTATACGATGGTAGGAAAGTAAATAAAACAACGCAAAAACTGAATGCATTCATAGAGGAGGCTGCTATGTCTGAGATAAGCCAACAGGACTTAGATTCTCTAAATGCGGACATCTCGGATAGAGAGGTACTCAGTGTCCTTCGGGAATTAAAACCGGGTAAAGCAGCGGGTCCTGACGGCTTTCCAGGCGACTACTACAAACTATTTAAATCTTCTCTTACATCTCAGTTGGTCAAGCTATGTAATTACATCTTAAAAGGCCACACCATCCCCCCTGAACTTTTAGAAGCTAAAATTGTAGTTCTACCCAAACCAGGCAAAGATAGGACGCTATGTCAAAACTATAGACCGATATCCCTAATAAACCAGGATTTAAAAATATTTAGAAAAATCTTAGCTAACCGTCTTAAACATCTCCTTTCCAATTTAATACACCCCGACCAGGTCGACTTTATTAAAAATAGAGAAGCACCAGACAACATCAGGAGAATGGTGGCCCTGCTTGACTATTTACAGGAGACAAAAACACCTTCTCTGCTGCTCTCTTTGGACGCGGAGAAGGCGTTTGACAGAGTTGATTGGGATTATATGAAGACAGTTTTAAGTAAGATTGGTATTACGGGGGGCCGTTTATGGATGTAGTCAAAAATATATACTCCACTCCTTCGGCATGTGTTAGGTCTATGGGACATCAGTCTGATAGATTTGCAGTACTTAATGGCACTCGTCAGGGGTGCCCATTGTCCCCTTTGCTGTTTGCTATTTGTATAGAACCTTTAGCTCAACATATTAGAAAATCCCCTGATATAACAGGAGTGACAATAAAACAGAAGGAATATAAGCTAACACTTTTCGCAGACGATAGTCTCTCCTTGACTAGGCCACTAATTACACTACCGAATCTCTTGAATCATTTTCCTTAATATCAGGATATAAAGTAAACTTAGAAAAATGTGAAGCTATGCCCATAGAGCTCCCAGAACATACTAAAAAGCTAATAGAAGTAAACTTTGAATTCAAATGGGACAAGCACCACCTTAGATATTTAGGGATCAACCTCACAAAGCACTCTTCAGACTTATATAGGGCCAATTACCCTCCAATATATAAATCTATTAAACAAGACCTATCTGCGGTTAAAATGATGGTGTTACCACGGATTCTTTATCTGTTCCGTACCTTACCAATAGGAATCCCGACCCCAGACCTTGAAGACCTCCAAAAACGCATAAACTGTTTCATAAGGGGAAGTAAAAAAGCTAGAATCCCCTCCGCTATACGTAATAAGAACAGAAAGCTGGGGGGGCGGGGCACCAAATTTTAAACACTACTATCAGGCAGCCAGACTAGCACAGACAACTCTTCTTAATGACCTAGACGATGAGATCATTTGGACAAAACTTGAATCGGACATGACGGGAATAAAGCCACGTGAGTTGATTTTATGGGATCCAAAAGTATAGGTGGAAATTACCACAAAGCTCCAATTACAGATTTTATGATTAGGCAGTGGTCCAGGTTAACCTCCTCTCTTGGGCTGCTCCCCCAAAATTCCATTAAAACTCCACTCACATGCATAGTAGGTCCAGAACACATACCAATTCTTAAGAAATGGGAGAACAGAGGTCTTTATAGAATAGCGGATATACTGGACAGGGGTAAAGTGCTAAGTTACTCTCAATTACAAGACAAATTACATCCAATCAAACTTGATTGGTTTTTGTACCTACAACTTACCTCTTTTATGCAACACCTTAGACCAGCAACTAATAACAGCCCACTCACTACTTTAGAAAATATAGACAGTGCGACATCTAGACCCAAGAAAACCATAACACAAATATACCACGCAATTCAATCTGCTACATGGAACTCTAAAACCACTTTGCAAATTAATTGGGAAAAAGATCTCAACAAGGATATAGATACACACACATGGCATACAATTCTTTATAATGCGGGGAGGGGACTGCTAAGTGCAGATATGCAGGAAAGCTGTATTACAACCAATTTTTGCTGGTATCTTACTCCATTGATAACTTCACATGCTTCCAGAAACGGGTCCAGACTCTGCTATAGGGGATGTGGAGAAGAGGGCAATTATAAGCATATGTGGTGGGACTGTTCCCATACACACAGAGTCTGGAACCAACTTTCCCAATTTCTAAGCTCTATTCTAGACAACCCAATAAAACTATCCATGAAACAAGCATTACTCCATGTGAGGCTTAAGGAGTTCAATAAATATATTAATCAATTTATTAAGATAACATGTACAGCTACAAGGGTATGTATAGCATGCCATTGGAGGGAGGGTGCCCCATCTTGGGAAGAAATTGTACTTAAGATAAATCATTATTACAATATGTCGGCGCAGGCAGCTTTTATATTAGACAACCAGGAAACCTTCCAGAAGCTTTGGTATTACTGGATCTTACATGATTCGGTATAACATAAAATTTCATGGGAATAAGGTGTTCTCTCTCACATTGCACTTCGCCTTTACATGCTTATAGTCCCTCTGTGATAGGATAAAAATTAAATAACAAACTACAGATCCAACACTATGATCAAGATAGTCCCCTCTCTCTAATATTTCCCCCCTCTTTCAATTCCTCCTCTTCCTCCCTTTTTTTTCTCTTTTCTTTTTGTCTCTCATTATTTCCTCCTTTACTTGGTAAAATGGTGCTTTGAAATATTCATAGGCGGACAACTGAATTAAGAGATACTAAACTTATACGGCTATGTCTGGTTTTCACCTCTAAACCTCCGCCACTACAGAATTTATTGTAAACCTGTTCTCTATGATAAAGAGATCAGTAGTCACTGGTTTATGTTGACTGTAGACACTGTAACCTCTTCTCTTATTATGTTATATACCATTTTGTAATCAAGACTTATGTTGTTATAGTCTTTTTTTTTTGTGTTTTTTTTTTTGCTCTCAAAACAAAATAATAAAAATTACTTTATCAAAAAGTCCCATCAGGACCCCAACATCTACAAAATTCACATTCACACTGTCACAATTGTCACTTACATTACATTAACAGTATTACGCAATCGTGAATTTCCATCCGCACCACTGCTAAACTATCTGAATGCCATTTGTATGTTGGCATGATGGCATACTAAGCACAATTCCTCAATCACTATATTGTCACTTTTAATCATATTTTTTCTACAATATTTATTTCTATTGTTTGTTTCTGTCTTGCCATGGTCTTAAAATGAAATTGACATTACAGGTTTCTATTGAAAAGAATTATGACTTCTTATACTGGATTTTAACAGTGCTGAAACTTTAAAGCGTGAACCCGCTCCATTGCAACATTGCATCTACATAGAAGATAATCAAACAGGAACGTCCCTTCCTGCACGTGAGTTCAATAATGTGAGCTCAAGCACTTTGAAATTAACTGTCATGATTGTGTTTGGACATAGCGTGCATGAAGGCATGCCCCCTATAAAAACCCGGTCATAAAGGTGCAATCTCTTTTGAACATCTAAAAAGTGATGAAAAGTCACTCAAAAATGAATTGTGATCACCGGGAACTTTTTAGCTCCATAGAAAAAATAGGTATTTTAGTGAGGAGCCAAAACACTTGATCACAGTAGCAGGAAAGTACCAAAATCACACTATTGTGTTCACGTTGAATCAAAATTGGCCTTTTTGGCCTAAAAGAATAGTCAAAAAGGCCTCGGCCTATAATCAACACCTAAATGTTCCTTACAAATTGAATTCACTTTATGTTTGGATTTAGTTTTATTGGGGTGAAATTAGTTACCTAACGTTTCAGTAGATCCCTTCAATGAAAACCCTACAAGCCTTAAATTAATGGTTAAAAAATTCTGCTGTTTCCTTTGCTAATGCCATCAGGTTTCTTAACAACTAACACTGCAAAAAACTTTGAAATGTCAAAGAGCTCTCTTATGGATCTGTAAATGTATAAAATTAAATTAAATGGAAGAATATTAAAAAAGATATGACAACCTAGCAAGAATCATATAATTAAAAAATGATTAAATGCATAACACTCTAAAACTACATTATACAGGTACCAAAACCCTTTATCCAAACTGATTGGGACCGGGAAAGATATTATAGTACTGTAATCAGGAAGGTAATTGTTGTTTTACATACAGTAATTATAGAATCGAGCTTACATTTTAGAACACTAATACCAAACTAAAGACACAGACAGAGAAGATTGTTACTCGCAGGGAAAATGGTAATTTTTTTTGTTTTAATTTTTTTTTAAATACTAATGAAAAAGTATGAATTTTGGAATTCTGGATTTGTAACTGTAGTAGAAAATTACATTCTCTTATTCGGTAATTTTAGGACTAGTGCAGAATTATTAGGCAAATGAGTATTTTAACCACATCATCCTCTTTATGCATGTTGTCTTACTCCAAGCTGTATAGGCTCGAAAGCCTACTACCAATTAAGCATATTAGGTGATGTGCATCTCTGTAATGAGAAGGGGTGTGGTCTAATGACATCAACACCCTATATCAGGTGTGCATAATTATTAGGAAACTTCCTTTCCTTTGGCAAAATGGGTCAAAAGAAGGACTTGACAGGCTCAGAAAAGTCAAAATAGTGAGATATCTTGCAGAGGGATGCAGCACTCTTAAAATTGCAAAGCTTCTGAAGCGTGATCATCGAACAATCAAGCGTTTCATTCAAAATAGTCAACAGGGTCGCAAGAAGCGTTTGGAAAAACCAAGGCGCAAAATAACTGCCCATGAACTGAGAAAAGTCAAGCGTGCAGCTGCCAAGATGCCACTTGCCACCAGTTTGGCCATATTTCAGAGCTGCAACATCACTGGAGTGCCCAAAAGCACAAGGTGTGCAATACTCAGAGACATGGCCAAGGTAAGAAAGGCTGAAAGACGACCACCACTAAACAAGACACACAAGCTGAAAGGTCAAGACTGGGCCAAGAAATTTCTCAAGACTGATTTTTCTAAGGTTTTATGGACTGATGAAATGAGAGTGAGTCTTGATGGGCCAGATGGATGGGCCCGTGGCTGGATTGGTAAAGGGCAGAGAGCTCCAGTCCGACTCAGACGCCAGCAAGGTGGAGGTGGAGTACTGGTTTGGGCTGGTATCATCAAAGATGAGCTTGTGGGGCCTTTTCGGGTTGAGGATGGAGTCAAGCTCAACTCCCAGTCCTACTGCCAGTTTCTGGAAGACACCTTCTTCAAGCAGTGGTACAGGAAGAAGTCTGCATCCTTCAAGAAAAACATGATTTTCATGCAGGACAATGCTCCATCACACGCGTCCAAGTACTCCACAGCGTGGCTGGCAAGAAAGGGTATAAAAGAAGAAAATCTAATGACATGGCCTCCTTGTTCACCTGATCTGAACCCCATTGAGAACCTGTGGTCCATCATCAAATGTGAGATTTACAAGGAGGGAAAACAGTACACCTCTCTGACCAGTGTCTGGGAGGCTGTGGTTGCTGCTGCATACAATGTTGATGGTGAACAGATCAAAACACTGACAGAATCCATGGATGGCAGGCTTTTGAGTGTCCTTGCAAAGAAAGGTGGCTATATTGGTTACTGATTTGTTTTTGTTTTGTTTTTGAATGTCAGAAATGTATATTTGTGAATGTTGAGATGTTATATTGGTTTCACTGGTAAAAATAAATAATTGAAATGGGTATATATTTGTTTTTTGTTAAGTTGCCTAATAATTATGCACAGTAATAGTCACCTGCACACACAGATATCCCCCTAAAATAGCTAAAACTAAAAACAAATTAAAAACTACTTCCAAAAATATTCAGCTTTGATATTAATGAGTTTTTTGGGTTCATTGAGAACATGGTTGTTGTTCAATAATAAAATTAATCCTCAAAAATACAACTTGCCTAATAATTCTGCACTCCCTGTAGTGACCCTGCTATGGGCTAGATTACAAGTAAAGCGCTAAATTAGTGTGTGCCCGCAAATGGACAAATTTGCCCGTTTGCAGGCGTGTGATAATTAATCAGTCATTACAAGTGGCTGGTTATTGCTACCGTGAGCTCGCGGTAGCAATTAGCGCTTATATAATTAACCAAAGTACTGTCTAGTGTATTTTATTAACAAATAAAGATGGCAGCATCTTTATTTTCTCCATAAAATTACTGCACTAGGCAGTATTTTGGGGATAAAGTTGGTGTGAGTTGGGTGTTAGAAAAAAAAAAATGGCATTGAAAAGTGCCTTTACATTGCGGTCAAAGGAAACTGCGTGTTCCTAGTAAATATTCGCATAGTAACACAAGTATATATGTATATCAGCATATATATTTATATTTGCTGCCATTGCTGCACGACTTACCCCGTTCGCTAATGCTGAAGTTCTGATGCTGTCTCTGACGGCATCAGAACGAGGCTCCCATAGGAGTCTATGGAAGTATGCTGTCATTAGCGCAATGCTTCCCAGTGATGCGAACACGAGATCGCATTCGCATTGCTGAAAACTTTTAATACGAGCACACATTATCGTGCGCTGGTATTATACAGTGGAGCGCAAATATCGCTTTCATCAAAGTGAAATTTAGCGCTCCACTTGTAATCTGGCCCTATGTATTTAATCCACAAAGACACTGCTGGTTCCAAGCGGATACAAATTATGTATCAGTCACATGACTAGTACTCTGGGGCTGCTGAGCATGCTTTAAAGGGATAGTAAATTCCAAATTAAACTTTTATGATTCAGATAGGACATGGAATTTAAAATAACTTTCTAATTTACTTTTATGATCAAATTTGCTTTGTTCTCTTGTTATTGAAATCTAAACCTAGGTAGGCTCATATGCTAATTTCTTGAAGATGGACCCGCTCTGCGCCGGATGGGTGAAGATAGAAGATGCCGTCTGAATGAAGACTTCTGCCCACTTGGATGAAGACTTCTGCCGGCTTCGATGAGGACTTCTGCCCGCTTGGATGAAGACTTCTGCCGCCTGGATGAGGATGGATGTCCGGTCTTCGAAAACTGTAAGTGGATCGTTGGGGGTTAGTGTTAGGATTTTTAAGGGTTTATTGGGTGGGTTTTATTTTTAGAGTAGGGTTTTGGGCAATGTAAAAGAGCTAAATACCATTTTAAGGGCAATGCCCTTCCAAATGCCCTTTCCAGGACAATGGTTAGCTTAGGTTTATTTAGATAGGTTTTTATTTGAGGGGTTTAGTTGTGTGGGTGGTGGGTTTTACTGTTGGGGGGTTGTTTGTAATTTTTTTTTTACAGGTAAAAGAGCTGATTTCTTTGGGGCAATGCCCCACAAAAGGCCCTTTTAAGGGCTATTGGCAGTTTAGTGTAGGCTAGGGGTTTTTTTATTTTGGGGGGGCTTTTTTTATTTTTATAGGGCTATTAGATTAGGAGTAATTTGTTTTTATTTTGGATAATTTCATTTTTTATTTTGTATAATTTAGTGTTTATTTTTTTTTTTGTAATTTAGATCATTGTATTTGATTAATTAAATTTTTTTATTTTATTGTAATGTTAGTTTTTAGTGTAAGGCAGGTTAGGTTTTATTTTACAGGTAACTTTTATTTATTTTATCTAGGTAGTTAGTAAATAGTTAATAACTATTTACTAACTAGTCTACCTAGTTAAAATAAATACAAACTTATGTGTGAAATAAAAATAAAACCTAAGTTAGCTACAATGTAACTATTAGTTATTTTGTAGCTAGCTTAGGTTTTATTTTACAGGTAAGTATGTATTTAGTTTTAAATAGGAATTATTTAGGTAATAATTGTAAGTTTTATTTAGATTTATTTTAATTATATTTAAGTAAAAGGGGGTGTTAGGGTTAGGGTTATGGTTAGACTTAGGGTTACGTTAGAGTTAGGTTTAGGGGTTAATAGGTTTATTATAGCGGCGGTGTGGGCGGATGGCAGATTAGGGGTTAATAATATTTAAATAGTGTTTGCGATGCGGAAGGGCAGCGGTTTAGGAACTGATAAGTTTATAGTGGCGACGATGTTGGGGAGCTGCGGAATAGGGGTTAATACATTTTTTAAGTGGCGGCGATGTCCGGAGCGGCAGATTAGGGGTTAATAATTTTATTTTAGTGTTTGTTATGTGGGAGGGCCTTGGTTTAGGGGTTAATAGGTAGTTTATGGGTGTTTAGTGTACTTTTTAACACTTTAGAGTGTACCGCTCACTTTTTGGCCTCCCAGGCAAACTTGTAATACCAGCGCTATGAAAGTCCCATTGAAAAAGGACTTTTTTAAAAGTGAGGTACTGACGTTGCGTGAAGGCCAAAAAGGTGTGCGGTACACCTATACCTGCTACACTTGTAATATTGGCGTTACGGAAAAAGAATTGTTATGAAGCATAACAATGCCTTTTCACTCATAACGCCAAACTCGTAATCTAGCTGTGTGTGCTCATGCATGTGAAATTATTTAAGTCATCACTAATTGCCTATAATGCAAGTCTGTCAAAAGATCTGAGATAAGGAGGCAGTCTGCAGAATCTTAGATGCAAGGTAATTACAGAGGTAAAAAGTCTATTTCTATAACAGTGTTGGTTATGCAAAACTGGGGAATGGTAAATAAAGGAATTATCTATCTTTTTAAACAATAACATTTTTGGTGTTTACTATCCCTTTAACTATGTGCTTAACACCATTTTCTTTGCAATAGAGAGGGTATGAAACAAACTGGACTGTTAAATGGTGAAGTGTGTATATATATATATACAGGCAGCCCTGAGTTTACGCCGGGGTTAGGTTCCAGAAGGAATGGTTGTAAATCGAAACCGTTGTAAATTGAAACCCAGTTTATAATGTAAGTCAATGGGAAGTGAGGGAGATACGTTCCAGCAGTTTAATGTAACTTTCAGAATGATCTGTGTCAGTAAGTGCCCTCTCAAGAATAACGTTTTACTCTGATTTAACAGTTTGGAGAGAGTATGATATAGCACCTGATGCTCTAAAGCTTTCAGTAGGGCAAAATTATCTTTAAAAAATACATGGCTACAAGGTACTTCAGGGGATATCTTGCTAAGGGGGTGTATCCTACATTTCTGTATGTAAAGATTACTGGGCTCATAGTGTTAAATAGAACTTCTGACATGGGGGAAATGGCTATTTTAGTGAAGTCTTGTATCCATAAATAAGTTTGTCAGAAGAGAGAGAAGACCTATGTATCAATAGTGATTTGAGTTGAAATCTGAAGTCAATGAGCATAACCATATCAAGTGTTAAAAATGGCACATTTATTAATCATTTGAACATATACTAGAATATATAACTAAGTGATCCTCTTCATATATTTTAAACCAATTGTTATAAAGTATTCATGTGTGATATTCTATAAATAATATTGTAATTTCTATGTATTTTACATAATAGTGTTTCTCAAATGTTATATACTGTATGTATGGGTTTTGCTTTTTTTTACCTTTAACTTATTTTTTATTAATTATCACCACTAATAATAGCACATACTTTTAATTCAGAAACAATGGATCCTTTTGTTTGAAAGATATCAAATGCATGGTAAAGCACACACATTTTATTATGCATTTGAGATTATAAATAGTATACACTCTACATATAGTTTGCATGTGGCAACCAAATCATTAAGAAGTGTTTGGGATAGATATTTATAGGAAAATACTACACTGGTTTGTTTTGACTGCTTTTGTAAATTAACGAAGTATGCTTTATTTGCAGTAGTTAGGTGGGTTTCCAATACAGCAATGTGAAATGAATACATTGGCCACTAGATGGTGCTAGTGCATTTCTACAGATGAACATATTTTTTTTTTTGCTAGTTAATTTATATATATATATATATATATATTATTTTTTTAGATTCTGCTATATGAGTTTTTAGATTGCTTTATACTGGGTAAGAATGTATTACTTTTACAGCCATAAACTCCTATTATTTCACCTGAAGGAGTTTAATAAAAACTAAATGTTTTGATGAAAAATGATAAAAAATAAATCTTCTAATCATGCAGCAAGAATGGGTATTTCTGAAACTGAAAAACTAGTTTTAAGCTAGGTATCTGTGTTGAAATTTAAGGCAAGGTTGCCAGCAATGTTATGTCACCATTTTGCAGTCTTTATGATGGATGTAAACAGTGCAAATGTTGAAATAGAAGTAATAAAGATATTAATATATTTACATAATTGTGAACCTTGTGATACATCCATCAAAAATGCCAAGGTCACTAAGGCCCTGAGTTAAAAGGCTCGTCAGATCCACAAGAAATTCTCATTTCAATATCGCCACTTTTGTCAAGCAACCACTGGGTAAATTGTTTTTAAAAAGTTGGCTGACCAATGTCCAAACAAGTGGTGATGTGTCTTCCATAAGAAACAATAGAGATCGCTGCCTGTTCAGCAATCCACCCACTTAAAAAAACTAAATATAAAGTAAATGTGTACTGTATATTAAAAAATGAGAAAACAGAAAATAGGTGATACACTGTGTGATTTTCACGGTATCTATAGTA
Organism: Bombina bombina; assembly: GCF_027579735.1. NCBI lineage: Eukaryota > Metazoa > Chordata > Amphibia > Anura > Bombinatoridae > Bombina > Bombina bombina. Next base: position 179,787,199 of record NC_069501.1, on the reverse strand, counting down.
ACAATGTAGATAAGGAAGCCTGCCCTCTAGTGAAGTTCTCTCCACATTAGTGTATGAAGGATTACCCCAACATAAAACAGAAGAACAAGAGAAATAATAGTGTTATACAATCTTAAATAGTTTGGTTGTAGTTTAAATGGATATTACTTATGCTCTTCTGAACTGTTAACCCAGTTCTTAGGATCTCGGCAGTGTGAAGGCAGCGTGTTTTAAAAATATGTTTACGCAACATATAATACGTGTTCACTAAATATAATTTTTTTTAAGTTCAAATAATAGATATGTAAACTAAGTTTTATTGTAAAGTCATACCTCAGCTAAAGGATATTTTTTTTTACAAAATTAGAAATCCCAGTTGATGTTTCCCCTTAAAGCACCTATGAAATTGCAATGGAGCACCTACTGTATATATTCAATATGTACAGTATGTGATCACCATTGTTAATAACAAACATAAAAAAACAACAACCTTAATAATAAACCTATATACTGGGAAGTTGTTGATTAATTTTTCATGTGCCTAGTGTTGTATGTATATATTATTCTGTAAAATACTATTTAATGTATTATTTCACACTAGTTTGGGGATGTGCATTGCACAGGGGGGTGCATTGCCTGGGCAGTGTACTTTTTAACAATAGCATATGTTCAAAGTGAACATTTCATAAGTGAGGCACTAATTTTTAAGAATTATACAAGAATTACACTCAATAATCACCACACTGCTGGTTACTAACTAACAAACTGCCTACTGACATCTGCTAAGGAATGCTGAGTTAACCTACTGTCTCTTCTGCTTTCAGGTATGTGAATTAAGGCCCTGCATTCAAATCCTGCTATTCCCTGCTTTTCTGTCATTTTACTCCAAGTCTCTCTTTTTGGTATGTGAATTAAGGCCCTGCATTGAAATCCTGCTATTCCCTGCTTTTCTGTCATTTTACTCCAAGTCTCTCTTTTTGGTATGTGAATTAAGGCCCTGCATTGAAATCCTGCTATTCCCTGCTTCTGTGTCATTTTTACTCCAAGTCTCTCTGTGTATATGTATATTGAGCACATGAATTTAAGCTGTTAAAATTAAGTCCTGCATTTATTGTAATGGTTTTTCCCAATGTCTCAATTCTAATGTCTAGTTAATTGCCATGTGATGCTCAATCCTTATCAATACTTGCTATAACTCTAAAATTTAGAGTTGTCTTATGTCACAGTTTTTACCCCCTCCAAATTTTATTGCCTGTTTACTTAACTCATCTCACCCTGACCAGAATCTAACATTCCAATTGGCCTTACCAACTGTCTTTGATTAGCAATCAACTAAATGTAGTGGACTCAGCTGACTGCCCTGCCTGTATATATTTCACACTAGTTTGGGGATGTGCATTGCACAGGGGGGTACATTGCCTGGGCAGTGTACTTTTTAACAATAGCATATGTTCACATTTTCAAAGTGAATATTTTATAAGTGAGGCACTAATTTTTAAGAATTATACAAGAATTAAACAAGGATTGGGCAAGGGTCCACTTGTAATACTGTGGTTTTTTTGTATCTCATTGTATCTTTTTGCAAGTGCTGCTGTAAACCTGGTTCCCACTTTCATAATAATGCTCAATATCTTCATATTCCTTTTTGCTACCTCTTGTCTCTATAACAAACTACATTACTCAATTACTCCTTCTCCCTCTCCACCTGCACTGTTCATTAGCCCATCTCTCTTATACTCACCTTACTTTTGTACTCAGGAACTTTACCTATTCCTAAACACTCTCTTTCCCCCCTGCACTTCAGCCAAAACACAGTCTCATTACTGCAAATCTGCTTCTCATCTCATGTCACTCTCCCTCTTGCTCATACTAGCTGCTGGCGACATCTCCCCTAATCCTGGTCCCTCACAACCTCCTAGCCTTTCACATCCTTGTGTGCCTTTCAATAGACTTCATAAACTAAACTCTGGTAACCTTAATCACATTCCTCTTACATCTAAAACCACCTCCCCCTTCACTTGTGCACTCTGGAACTCTTGCTCTGTTTGCAACAAGCTCACTTCTATCAATGATCTCTTTATCTCCCACTCTCTTAACATTCTGTCTCTTACAGAAACCTGGCTCTATGCTTCAGACACAGCATCCACTGCTGCACTGTCACATCGGGGTCTCCATTTCAGCCACACTCCTAGGTCTGGCAATAGACAATAAGGTGTTGTCGGTATTTTACTTTCCTCTCGTTGCACCTTCCAAAAAATACAGCCCTTCTCTTCACTCACATTTTCTTCATTTGAAGCACACCTGATTCACTTATTCTCTCCCCTCTCTATATGTGTTGCAGTCATATACCGCCCCCCTGGCTCCCCAACTCAATTTTTAGATCACATTGCTGCCTGGCTTCCTTATTTCCTTTCATCAGACACCCCTGCCCTCATTCTTGGTGACTTTAACATCCCTCTTGACAATCCCACTGCCTCCTCTGCAAAACAACTTCTTCAACTGACTTCCTCTTATGGCCTGTCAGAATGGACTGACTCTCCCACTCACAAAGATGGTCATTCCCTTGATCTGATTTTCACCTATCGATGCACTCTTTCAAATTTAACAATCTCCCCTTTTCCTCTCTCTGACCATCATCTCCTAACTTGCAACATCACTTCCCTACCTACAACTCCCCCTCCCTCTACCCCTCACACCAAACTTCACAGAAGCACTAAGTCAGCCTGCTAGCTCTCTCAAACCTCTCCTCTCATCCATCACCTCCTTTTCCTGCCCTGACCAATCTATCTGCCAGTATAATTCCACCCTTACATCGGTCATTGACACTCTGGCCCCTCCAACCTTAGCTCAGAAACCACACTCTCATCCTCAGCCCTGGCATACTCCTCTGACACAATACCTACGCAGATGCTCCCATACTGCTGAGCGACACTGGAGGAAATCTCGGAGTTCAGCTGACTTTCTTCACTACAAGTTCATCCTGAACTCCTATTATTCTGCCCTTAATCTTTATAAGCAACAATATTTCTCTAATCTCATCTCTACTCTTTCCTCTAACCCTAAACGTCTGTTTTCCATGTTCAATACTCTTCTCTGCCCACCCCACCTCCTAACACAACCTCTCTCTCAGCTCAAGATTTTGCCAGCCACTTCAACAACAAAATTGACTCCATCAGAAGTGAAATCAGCTCTCAACATACTTCCAATCTCTCACCCCCTCAAAAGCTCACAATCACCCAAGTTTCTGCCCTTATACTGTCCTCCCACCTCACCACCTGTCCCCTCGACCCCATCCCCTCACAGCTACTCCCCTCACACACATTTTCAACCTCTCCCTCAGCACTGGTATATTTCCCTCATCTCTAAAACATGCACTGGTCACACCTATACTCAAAAAACCTTCCCTCGATCCAACCTCCCCATCCAACTACCACCCTATTTCCCTACTCCCTCTTGCCTCCTCGAAAAGCTAGTTTACGCACATCTATCCCATTTCCTTACACTAAACTCACTTCTTGACCCACTGCAATCTGGATTTCATTCCCATCACTCTACAGAGACAGCAATTGTCAAGGTTACCAATGACCTACTTACAGCAAAATCCAAAGGCCACTTCTCTCTGCTTATCCTCCTTGACCTGTCTGCAGCATTTGACACTATTGACCACCCTCTTCTGCTCCAAACCCTCCAATCCTTCGGCATCTGTGACACAGCTCTCTCATGGTTCTCTTCCTATCTGACTAACTGTACATTTAGTGTAGCCTTCTCCGGAGCATCCTCTGCCCCGTTACTACTTTCTGTTGGGGTACCTCAAGGCTCTGTCCTTGGTCCCCTTCTCTTTTCAATCTACACGTCATCACTAGGTTCCTTAATAAATTCCCATGGGTTTCAATACCATTTGTATGCCGATGACACCCAAATCTACCTCTCTGCACCAGACCTACCTCCTTCCTTACTAACCCATGTCACTAACTGTCTTTCTCACATCTCATCTTGGATGTCCTCTCACTACCTTAAGCTAAATCTCTTCAGAACTGAACTCCTTATTTTTCCCCCTTCTTCCAATGTCTCCACCCCCAAAATTTCTATAACTGTTGATAATTCCATCATTACCCCTACCCCGCACTCCTGATGTCTTGGGGTCACACTTGACTCAGATCTTTCCTTCACTCCTCACATTCAGTCCTTGGCTAAAGCCTGCCGCTTCCACCTTAAAAACATCGCTAAAATTAGACATTTCCTTACACATGATACAACCAAGATTTTAATCCATTCTCTCATCCTTTCTCGCCTCAACTACTGCAACTCCATCCTCTCTGGTCTACCTAGCTGCCGCATAGCTCCTTTACAATCCATTATGAATGCCTCTGCCAGGCTCATCTTCCTTACTCGTCGCTCTTCATCTGCTGCGCCTCTCTGCCAATACCTTCACTTGCTTCCTCTTGCCTCTAGGATTAAACATAATATCCTTACTCTGACATTCAAAGCTCTCAACTGCACTGCTCCCCCCTACATCTCAGAACTTGTCTCTAGATACTCTCCCTCCCGTCCCCTTCGATCAGCTCAGGATCTCCTCCTCTCCTCCTCTCTTGTTACTTCCTCACATTCCCGTTTACAGGACTTCTCCAAACTGGCCCCCATCTTGTGGAATTCCCTGCCTCGCTCCATAAGACTCTCCCTTAGTTTTAACAGCTTCAAGCACTCCCTAAAAACTCTACTATTCAGGGATGCATACAACCAACATTAACCTTTCCTAACTCCATTGCTTTCCCCTTGAACCCCTTAGAATGTAAGCCTATGGGCCCAGGTGTTTACAGATCGCTTCATAAGAGCCGACTACAACAGTGAAACTCTCGGCAGGGCCCTCTACCCACTTGACCCCTACAAAAGCTATCCTGTACACCGACTATGTTTACAGCTCTGTGGAATCTGTTGGCGCTCTAAAAATACCTGATAATAATAATAACATTAGATCAAGATATAAAAAACATTTTTTAACTTTTGGTGTGTAGACATAGGGGCCTATTTATCAAGGCATCAATTTCAACGCATTCGTGATGGGCGAACTACATTTGACGGCCTTATTGATCAAAAAGTCTGTCAAAAACACGTGCGTCAAGTCCGGTGCGATTAGCATCAGACTGTTGATAAATAAGAGTCATCGATGTTGCATTATCCTTATTTATCAAATTATCTACCCTGAATGTCTATCAAATAAAGACATTTTATTCTTCTTATTCCAACTTTATTTATACCATTGTACATACATCTTTTCATATACTTGTGTATTTATATATATATATATATATATATATATATATATATATATATATATATATATATATATATATATACTGTATTAGTATGCAGTTGATATGTATGTGTATACACTATCAGTGATATGGATAACAAAAATTCCTAGGATATAGATAATGTCAATAGAAGTCCATTTGATGCTTTAAATGTAATGAATACCCTTACCAGAATTTACCTCAATCGTATGAGGTAAGTTGCTGCACTGGAGGGTATGCTTGGTTCTTTGTGGTAGATTAATTCCGGATACCAGTGTATGCTTCTAAGGTTTCATCCACCTCTTGGAGTATATGAGGATTTTGTCCCTCCAATGGTAGTCTCCCAAACTTCGTGTGTAGGGGTGCTCGTCGCCTCTTGGAGTGTGCAGTCTTGGTATATACTTCCTCATCCACAGGTGTACCCAAGAAGACAAAAGGTCATATATAGTGTAATACTGTTTTTATTGCAAAATAAAAGCAAGCACACATTAAACTCACATTCGATGTCCTCAAACACTGTGAGGTATGTTAACAGCAATGAATGTACAAATTGTCTTTATTGAGATACCCAGGATAGTGTTCCCAATTTGTTTGCAGGCAATAATTTCAAATAAGCATAAGTCCGGTATAGAAACCACATAGTGATATAAAAGTCGAGAATAAAGCAATGAATAATATACATAAAAGTGCTAAAAACGGGTAATCAGATACCCTAAAATAATACCCTGACACGTTTCAAAGGATACAGATTCTCCTTCTTCCTCAGAGGGGTAATTTCTCAAACAGATAGCGTCCATTTAAACATAGAGGGCGGTGGCACGCCCCCAACGTCCAATGGGCTATTGCTGGTCATGTGGTCTAACGTTATGACGTCAAGCGCCATAACGTTCTACTGGTATTAGATGCAGGGGGTCTGGAGACTCAGATACGCGATTGCGTATATACGCATAAGTGTGATGTATATTGTTAACGTCACTGCGTCCTGTAGTTCTACTGAATTTTCGTAGAGGCGCATGTGCAGATGCGCGACACTATTGTAGCGGGCTGCTTTCAGTGATCGGCTGTATTTCGTATGACAGTTTCGTCAGATATAGAAGCAGGCTGGAATTTGTGTTAATAAATATTTTCTATGCATAATATTCCACTTTTAAAGTTGTAAGGATGAGTCTCCAATAGACATCCCTTATAGGTGTACATTAGGTAAATTAGTAAATACATGAATACCTACTTCTAATAAACAATCAATTAAAACCTGAATGCTAATAATGGGAATATATATATATATATGTGTGTGAACTTCGCTCAATCTATAAGCATATACATTAGAATACATTAAAACCATAAGAGTAGACAAATGTTAAAATCATACAGTTCTAATACATACATTGTTAAAAAGGTATATATATATGTGTTTATATATATATATATATATATATATATATATATATATATATATATATATATAAATCCAACAAGATTTGAACGCTCAAATAGCGCAAGGAACTCCAAAGTTTTAAAAAATACTGACTTTATTGATACAAAGTAAAAACATGACAGCAAAAAACGCAGCTGTATTGAAGCACTATATAAAAGAAAATAGACACAATGTCAGCGATCAGGACCCCACGCAGACATGTTTAGTGCGGTTGCGCACTTGATCACTGCTTGTTAGCAGTCATGACCGCTCAATGCTTTATAGCTCTCTTCTTAAAGAAACAGTCACATTGTAATTGACATATGTGTCTTTTCATACTATTCTCTTTTTCCCATTTGTTGATAGAAATTTTTTTTTGAAGAAAGATTTTTATGGAAAGTTTTGTTTGTATAATTTATAGTTGATATATGCATATTAACTTCGTTAACTTTTAGAAAAATGTATTTTTAAATATATTTAAGAATTTTTGTCAAAGTTTACAAATTTATCAGATGTTAGTATCTTCATTAAAACCATTGATGGTAACATAAGATGACTTAATTGAGACTAACATTTTCAAAGAAACATATTTAACTGTTACACTCATATTTCACAAATGATCCTATCTTGACCATATATCAGTTGAAATCACATATTATTTCTAAACGTGTATACATTTAAATCAGTATTTATGTTTGTATGGGAATTGATGTGCATTTCAGAATATAGAATTTTAGGGAAATGCTATGTGGACTATCATAAGTTTTTTGATGATGTCATTTTTCTTTATTAGACAACATAAGAGATTAATTTTTTTTTTAAATTAGTTAAATTAAGAAAATATTTAATAGCTTACAAATGAATATAAGAAAAACTTATGAAGTTTCAATTTACAAATAAATCCAAATCCCTTCTCATGTTAAGTCCAAGGGGGTTGCAAGTGTTGAGTGTAAATATCCAAAATACCTCGCGCTTGTTTAGTTTGTCTTCCCTGTCTCCCCCATGTTTCCATAAAGGAACATGATCAATGCCTTGAAGTTTTAGTAATGAGGCATCTGAATTGTGGAGGGTTTTAAAGTGTCTGGATACCGGAGTATCCGTATCATCATCCTCAATCGACCTTAAGTGTTGTAAGAATCTGTCTTTTATACTACGCTTCGTTTTACCTACATACTGTATGTTACAAAGTTCACATTTCAGCAGGATTACTACATGTGTAGTTGAACAGTTAATGTAGTATTTGATGTTATATTCTAACTGAGTGGCATGAGAGGTAAAGTTACTTCCCTCAATTATGTGATTACAAGTTTTGCAAATATTTCTTCTGCATTTGAAGAAACCTTTTTTTTCTTTTAACCAACATCTATTTTGTTTAGCTGGAAGATTAGAAGGTGAAAGGTAATTTGATAGTGTTTTACCTCTTCTGGATATTATGTCTATACCATTGCTGGTTATTGCTTTTAATACTGGATCAGAGTGTAAAATGGGAATAGTTTCTTTTATGATTTTGCTTATACTCTTATAATCTGTACGGTATGTGGTGATGAATCTTGGTTTCTCCCTGTCTTTCAAGTTGGTTTCTTTCGTTTTATATTTTAGTAAATCCTCTCTTGTTCTTTGCTGTAAACTTTCTTTAGCTTTGTTTAAAGTATCTTCACTATACCCTCTCTGCTTTAATGTTTCTGTAATGATAGCACATTGATTAGTATAATCTTCCTCCTTGGAACAATTTCTTTTGGCCCTAATATATTCGCCTTTAGGGATACCTCTTAAGACGTGTCTGGGATGGCATGATTCAAAGAGTAATGTGGTATTTCCTGCTGTTGGCTTTCTATAAAGGGTTGAAACTATTGTTTCACTTTCCTCATCAGCTAGTAATGTAAGATCTAGAAAATTTATACATTTTGGACTGTGCTCTCCTATAAACTTCAAGCCACACTTGTTTTCATTAAGATAAACACAGAATTCTTCAACTTCTTTTGTTTCACCATCATAGATGAAAAGCAAATCATCTATGTACCTGAAAAAATGTACAACCCTTTCTCGGTGTGGATTTCTTTCTCCAAAGACGTGGAACAGCTCCCACCAACCCATGAAAAGGTTGGCGTAAGATGGGGCAAATTTGCCAAATGCAAAGAAATTATGAGTCAAGAGGTACTCAATTGCATTAAGTATGAATGTTTTAGTGGCTGATTCATAATCAGTATACTGATTAAAAAAAAACTTGATAGCTGTTATTCCCAAATTGTGTTGAATACATGTGTACAATGAAGATACATCTACTGCCAAAAATTTGTAGTTCGCTTTCCATTTAATATGTCTCAGTTTGTTTAGTAAGTCTGTGCTGTCCTGTACATAACTTAAAAGATTTTTAACTAAGGGCTGTAGAAATGTATCAATTAAATCAGATAAGGGTTCATTTAATGATCTGATTCCTGCTATTATCGGACGTCCTGGTGGACATCTGGAATCTTTGTGTAACTTTGGAAAATAATGAAATGCTGGAATTACTGAATTAGGTGGTGTTAATACTTCTTCCAAAGATGATGTTATAATGTTGTTTAATTTAGCTGTTTTAGTTATCTTCATTAATTCCTTTCTGAATTCTCTAGTAGGATTGCTACTTAGTTTGATGTATACTTCTTGATCAGATAGCTGCCTTTTGGCCTCTTTTAGGTAGTCATCAGTGTTTAAAATGACCACATTGCCACCTTTATCAGATGGACGGATCATTATGTTTTCATTTTCTTTTAGAGCCCTCAATGGCTCTTTTTCTTTATTAGATAGGTTAGAATATTTTTTTCTTTTTGGCCTTTAGATTTTTTTTCATGCAAAATTCTTAGTTTATTCTCCAATGTTTTTTGGAAAATATCTAATGCTTTTGGTCTAGTGTGAACTGGATAAAAGCTGCTTTTCTTTTTTAAATGACTATACTTTATTTCCTCTTGTGTTATTTTGTTTGAAAATTCACTATTTCCTTCTCCAGCAAGATCTTGTAAGATTTTACCGGCACATAAATCTGAGAATAGGAAAGTATTGTCAATGGCTGTAGTGGAACTCTCATTAATATCCCTCTCAGTTTCATTTTGTGCCACCTGCTCCCTTTCAGAAAAAAAATATGTTTTTTTAAAGTAAGTTTGCGAACAAAACTGTTCACATCTAAAACTGTTTCAAACAGGTTGAAGTGAGCAGATGGCACAAAATTGAGACCTTTGGACAGTAATCTGATTTGTGTGGTACTCAGAGTTATATCAGACAAATTACAAACACTCATATCAATGTTCATTTCTGTTTGTTCTGTCCTTGTGACCTTGTGATGTATTTTTTCTGTTGTCCTCTCTTCTGGTGTTGTTTGTCGTATTTGTTGCTGCTTTCTCCTCTTGCCCCTCCTACCTCAATGGTTTTTTTTGTTTTTCTTGGGAAAAAAATCTAAAGGCCAAAAAGAAAAAATATTCTAACTTATCTAATAAAGAAAAAGAGGCATTGATGGCTCTAAAAGAAAATGAAAACATAATGATCCGTCCATCTGATAAAGGTGGCAATGTGGTCATTTTAAACACTGATGACTACCTAAAAGAGGCCAAAAGGCAGCTATCTGATCAAGAAGTATACATCAAACTAAGTAGCAATCCTACTAGGGAATTCAGAAAGGAATTAATGAAGATAACTAAAACAGCTAAATTAAACAACATTATAACATCATCTTTGGAAGAAGTATTAACACCACCTAATTCAGTAATTCCAGCATTTCATTATTTTCCAAAGTTACACAAAGATTCCAGATGTCCACCAGGACGTCCGATAATAGCAGGAATCAGCTCATTAAATGAACCCTTATCTGATTTAATTGATACATTTTTACAGCCCTTAGTTAAAAATCTTTTAAGTTATGTACAGGACAGCACAGACTTACTAAACAAACTGAGACATATTAAATGGAAAGCGAACTACAAATGTTTGGCAGTAGATGTATCTTCATTGTACACATGTATTCAACACAATTTGGGAATAACAGCTATCAAGTTTTTTTTTAATCAGTATACTGATTATGAATCAGCCACTAAAACATTCATACTTAATGCAATTGAGTACCTCTTGACTCATAATTTCTTTGCATTTGGCAATGATTTCTTTCTCCAAAGGCGTGGAACAGCTATGGGGGCAAAATTTGCCCCATCTTACGCCAACCTTTTCATGGGTTGGTGGGAGCTGTTCCACGTCTTTGGAGAGAGAAATCCACACAGAGAAAGAGTTGTACATTTTTTCAGGTACATGGATGATTTGCTTTTCATCTATGATGGTGAAACAAAAGAAGTTGAAGAATTCTGTGTTTATCTTAATGAAAACAAGTGTGGCTTGAAGTTTATAGGAGAGCACAGTCCATAATGTATACATTTTCTAGATTTTACATTACTAGCTGATGAGGAAAGTGAAACAATAGTTTCAACCCTTTATAGAAAGCCAACAGCAGGAAATACCACATTACTCTTTGAATCATGCCATCCCAGACACGTCTTAAGAGGTATCCCTAAAGGCGAATATATTAGGGCCAAAAGAAATTGTTCCAAGGAGGAAGATTATACTAATCAATGTGCTATCATTACAGAAAGATTAAAGCAGAGAGGGTATAGTGAAGATACTTTAAACAAAGCTAAAGAAAGTTTACAGCAAAGAACAAGAGAGGATTTACTAAAATATAAAACGAAAGAAACCAACTTGAAAGACAGGGAGAAACCAAGATTCATCACCACATACAGTACAGATTACAAGAGTATAAGTAAAATCATAAAAGAAACTATTCCCATTTTACACTCTGATCCAATATTAAAAGCAATAACCAGCAATGGTATAGACATAATATCCAGAAGATGTAAAACACTATCAAATTACTTTTCACCTTCTAATCTTCCAGCTAAACAAAATAGATGTTGGTTAAAAGAAAGAAAAGGTTTCTTCAAATGCAGAAGAAATATTTGCAAAACTTGTAATCACGTAATTGAGGGAAGTAACTTTACCTCTCATGCCACTCAGTTAGAATATAACATCAAATACTACATTAACTGTTCAACTACACATGTAGTGTACCTGCTGAAATGTGAACTTTGTAACATACAGTATGTAGGTAAAACGAAGCGTAGTATAAAAGACAGATTCTTACAACACTTAAGGTCGATTGAGGATGATGATACGGATACTCTAAAACCCTCCACAATTCAGATGCCTCATTACTAAAACTTCAAGGCATTGATCATGTTTCTTTATGGAAACGTGGGGGAGACAGGGAAGACAAACTAAACAAGCGCGAGGTATTTTGGATATTTACACTCAACACTTGCAACCCCCTTGGACTTAACATGAGAAGGGATTTGGATTTATTTGTAAATTGAAACTACATAAGTTTTTCTTATATTCATTTGTAAGCTATTAAATATTTTCTTAATTTAACTTTTTTTAAAAAAAAATTTAATCTCTTATGTTGTCTAATAAAGAAAAATGACATCATCAAAAAACTTATGATAGTCCACATAGCATTTCCCTAAAATTCTATATTCAGAAATGCACATCAATTCCCTTGCAAACATAAATACTAATTTAAATGTATACACGTTTAGAAATAATATGTGATTTCAACTGATATAGTGTCAAGATAGGATCATTTGTGAAATATGAGTGTAACGTAACAGTTAAACATGTTTCTTTGAAAATGTTAGTCTCAATTAAGTCATCTTATGTTACCATCAATGGTTTTAATGAAGATACTAACATCTCATAAATTTGTAAACTTTGACAAAAATTCTTAAATATATTTAAAAATACATTTTTTCTAAAAGTTAACGAAGTTAATATGCATATATCAACTATAAATTATACAAACAAAACTTTCTATAAAAATCTTTCTTCAAAAAAAATTTTCTATCAACAAATGGGAAAAAGAGAATAGTATGAAAAGACACATTTGTCAATTACAGTGTGACTGTTTCTTTAAGAAGAGAGCTATAAAGCATTGAGCGGTCATGACTGCTAACAAGCAGTGATCAAGTGCGCAACCACACGAAACATGTCTGCGTGGGGTCCTGATCGCTGACATTGTGTCTATTTTGTTTTATATAGTGCTTCAATACAGCTGCGTTTTTTGCTGTCATGTTTTTACTTTGTATCAATAAAGTCAATATTTTTTAAAACTTTGGAGTTCCTTGCGCTATTTGAGCGTTCAAATCTTGTTTGATTTCTATTTGTTGTTTGGAGTGGTTTACAGACCGGGCTCAGAACGCCACAGCTGCAGATCTCCTACAATCAACACTTGCCTGCTCTCCCCAGCGTGCTTTGACTTAGCAACACACAGGTACCAATATTTGTTGAACTTTTTGTTTTCACACACTTGTTTGGTTACTATAGAATCTCTTAGTGCGCTTACCTCTACCATTGTTTGTATATATATATATATATATATATATATATATATATACACAACGTTATTTAATATCCTAGGAAAATTTCTTTGTTTGTGTTCCATGCTCATGAAAAAAGGATAATATATACATGCGTCCAATAAATGCACATACATTAAAGTGCATAGGAACAATGAAAATAAATGAGTAATAAAATCATACAGCACTAAATTAATACACTGCTAAAAATAAAAGATGATGCATGGCATATTTCCTTGTTTATGGCCTATAATAGTTAGAGGAGATAATGTATAAATGAGATATTGGGACTTCAGAGAATTATCTTAGATAGTCTCCATTATATCTTATTATGTTAGTATATCTGATTATGGAAAATATCCCATTCTTTAAATTTAAAGAATAAACAATCAAATATAAACAATCAAATATACTAACATAATGAGCGAAGTTCACACACACACACACACACATATATATATATATATATATATATATATATATATATATATATATATATATATATATTCCCATTATTAGCATTCAGGTTTTAATTGATTGTTTATTAGAAGTAGGTATTCATGTATTTACTTATTTACCTAATGTACACCTATAAGGGATGTCTATTGGAGACTCATCCTTACAACTTTAAAAGTGGAATATTATGCATAGAAAATATTTATTAACACAAATTCCAGCCTGCTTCCATATCTGACGAAACTGTCATACCAAATACAGCCGATCACTGAAAGCAGCCCGCTACAATAGTGTCGCGCATCTGCGCATTCGCCTCTATAAAAATTCAGTAGAACTACAGGACGCAGCGACTTTAACGATATACATCACACGTTATGCGAATATACGCAATCGCGTATCTGAGTCTCCAGACACCCCCTGCATCTAATGCCAGTAGAACGTTATGACGCTTGACGTCATAACGTTAGACCACATGACCAGCAATAGCCCATTGGACGTTGGGGGTGTGCCGCCGCCCTCTATGTTTAAATGGACGCTATGTTATAATCTGCCCTAATATGAGCTTAGTGGTTTTGTTGCTATTTATGTACTTCAGCTCACACTGAATTTGTGAGTGAAAACAGGACTCAAATAGCAGTTTTATAAATTTATACAATGAAGTGTATTTTCTGCAACATGAAAAAGTTACAAAGAATAAATGCGAGAATAGCTTTACTGACTGCTGTTAATTTCACTCAAGCCCTCTTAGTAAGCGCTTTGTATATTATTCAAGTTAGTGTTGATGTGACAAGTATTTTGTTAATATTAGTAAGCAAAGTTCATTCTGTCAAGCTGGTAACAGTTAGTATGGCAGATGGTAAGATGAGCGTGGTTAGCAAAAACTCACAAGTATAAACAATGCAGAGGTGATTATATCGACACTTGTTATAATGAAACAAACAATACTTGCGGCTGTTACGTGTTCACAGAGCTGGAGGAGGAGACCGCAGTGCTCTGACAGAGCGGGGGAGGTGGGTCAGGCTCAGAGCGGATGTTATCAGCTCAGCGTGTCAGGAGAATATACTTGGAAAGAGGTAAAAGTCTAATTAAGCTGAATATTCAATATATATACTTGCGGTTTGAATTGAGATGAGAATAAGATCCTTTGCAGGTGACTTGATCCATAGCTGCAGATGAAATATTTATGCAGAGCGAAGACGGTTCACAACAGGTTTAAGTATAAACAGAGTTCAGTGTTTGCTCTGAATCAGCGTGAGTAGAATACAGCGGATTGTAGAGATGAGAAGGCAAAGTTTAAAGTCCTTAGAGAAAAAACCTCTGTTGGTAACAGTAGGTGTTCACGATATGAAAATAGATCCAAACGATCCTTTTTAGGCTTGTCAGAAATACAGAGGTCTGGAGTTGTAGGCAAACAAACTTCAATTAACAAGCAAAGAACAGGTGTAACAGTCACACCTTTGTAGGGCAGAGCTAGTGGGCGGTAGTAAAGAAGTTAAAGGTACATAGAGTCATGACAGATCCCCCTCCTCAGGAAACCCCTCACCGAAGTGTCGGTCCAGGTTTAGACGGGTATTTGTTATGGAAGTCAGCGAGCAATTGTGGAGCTTGGATATCTCGGAGGGGAATCCAAGAGTCCTCCTCAGGTCCATATCCCATCCAATGGACTAAATATTCTAATCTCCTCCAACGAATGCGAGAATCAAGGATGGAATCCCCCTCGTAGTCTAGGGAATCATCAACCAGAGAATGAGATGAATCATCCTGTGAAGAATCAGAATTCGTATCGCCAGTAAAAGGCTTTAGTAGAGAGACATGAAATTATGGATGAATGCGAAGAGTTGGGGGCAAGTGTAGAACTACTGCATTGGAATTGATGATTTTCTTTATCTTGAAGGGTCCTATAAATTGGTTTGCCAATTTTTTACTGGGAACCTTGAGTTTGAGGTTTCTAGTCGAAAGCCAGACTCGATCATCAACTTTGTAGGAGGGTGAAGGCTTATGTTTTTTGTCATAGTACAATTTTTGTTTCGTCTTTGCTTTGTCTAGATGTATTTTCAGTAGAGATAAAGTATTTTTAATTTCACTAACGTAGTCCACAATGTGGGGTGAGGTTGAAGTAGGAATGGTATTAGGCACAGACATGGGATGAAATCCATAGGATGCAAAGAACGGGGAAGTTCTTGTGGATGAGTTTGGTGAATTATTGTATGCAAATTCAGCCATATAGATCCAGTCAGACCAATCTTCTTGGAGATGTGAAACATAACACCGAAGATATTGCTCCAAAGTTTGGTTTAGGCGTTCCGTTAACCCGTTTGACTGAGGGTGAAAAGCGGTTGTGAATCTTGGAGTAACTTTCAATATACGACACAGTTCTTTCCAAAAATTAGATGTGAACTGAGTCCCTCAATCAGAAACTATGGAAGTTGGCAATCCATGTAATCTGACAATTTGCGAGAAGAATACATTAGCTGTTGTTACAGCATTCAAAATTTTCTTTAAGGGGATGAAGTGAGCCATTCGAGTTAGGTGATCCACTACCACTAGTATGGTTGTAAAGTTATTGGAGGGTGGCAAAACAACTATAAAATCCATAGCAATCATTTGCCAAGGCATGTCAGGAATTGGTAAATGATTTAGTAAACCAAAGGGTTTATGGTGGTCTTTTTTGCTTTGAGCACATATTCGACAATTCCTGAAATAATCATATATGTCCTTTTTGAAACCTGGCCACCAATACAACCTAGTCAAGAGTTGTTCCATTTTGGCAACTCCGGGGTGTCCTGATAAAGGCAAATCATGGTAGTATTGGAGTATTTCATTTCTTAGAGAATGAGGTACGTATATGAGTTTGGCTTGACAATATAAACCTGATGTATACTCTTTGACACATGTGGATGGTATGTTTGAATCCTTGTTTTGAGCAGTTAAGAGATCAGATTGTAAGGTGGTTGCTAGGGATAAAAACTTATGTGATGGTAATACGTTTTGAGGTTCTTCTTGTTCAGGAAATACTTTGAATGCTCTGGATAGAGCATCTGCTTGAATATTTTTTGATCCAGGTCTGTAATCGAGATTAAAATTGAAGCGATCAAAAAAGAGTGACCAACGTACCTGCCTTGATGAGAGAGTTTTGTTCTTTTTGAGATATTGTACATTTTTATGGTCTGTTAGTACCAGAAAAGGTTTATCTGTACCTTCTAGCAAGTGTCTCCAATGTTCAAGAGCACTTTTTATGGCAAGCAACTCTAGATCTCGAACTGAATAGTTTCTTTCGGCTGGGGTAAGAAGTCATGAGTAAAAGGCTATTGGGTGACGATCAGTTGAATGGAACCTTTGTTGGGATAAAATAGCACCTACTCCCACATTTGAAGCATCCACTTCAAGTGTGAAGTCTGCTTCAGGATCAGGGAGTTGTAGGGTTGGTGCAGAGGTAAAACAATTTTTGAAATGGTCAAAAGCCTCCTGGGCCTCCTTAGTCCAAATGAATTTTTGTTTCCCTTTAAGTTTCGTTAATGGTTGAAAAATAGAGGAGAAATCTTTAATAAACCTCCTATAAAAATTGGAGAAGCCAAGAAATCTCTGCAACGACTTTAAAGAAGAAGGAGTAGGCCAGTTTAGTATAGATTCTACTTTCACAGGATCCATGTGTATGCCATTCGGAGTAATGATATAACCAAGGAATTTAATTGTTTTTACGTGGAACTCACATTTCTCGAATTTGGCATATAATCTATGCTCTCTTAATCTTGCCAGAACCCACCTTACGTGTTTTATGTGTTCGGTTTTAGTTTTTGAATAGATTAAAATATCGTCAAGATATATTACCACACAAACATCTAATAAATCTTTAAAAATATCATTAATAAAAAACTGAAACATTGCAGGAGCATTAGTTAAACCGAAAGGCATGACGTTGTATTGAAAGAGTCCATACCGTGTTCTAAATGCAGTTTTCCACTCATCCCCCTTTCTCATTCGGATTAGATTATACGCCCCCTTAAGATCTAGCTTGGTAAATATCGAGGCGTCTGTCAATCTCTCGAGAAGTTCGGGAATGAGTGGTAACGGATACCTATTCTTTATTGTTATTGCATTAAGACCCCTATAGTCAATTATTGGGCGCAAAGTACCGTCTTTATTAGTGGCGAAAAATATACCAGCAGCAGCTGATGAGGTGGAGGTGGAGATAAACACTTTTCTGATGTTCTCATCTAGATATTTTCTAAGATGTTTTAACTCTTTGACTGAAAGTGGAAAGATACGCCCAAAGGGTATGGTAGTTTCGGGCTTGGTGTCTATAGGGCAATCATATGGTCTATGTGGGGGTAGATTTTCTGCCTCTTTAAGATCAAAAACATCTGAGAACTCAGTATATTCATGTGGTATATGTATATGGGAGTGTTTTATCTCTACATAAGGATAACAGGTTGAGGTACAATAAGATTAATTAAACAGACAAGTGTTCTGAGACCAATCTATGACCGGGTTGTGTTTGTGTAACCATGGGAACCCCAAAATGATAGGATGTAGAGATGTAGGGAGAGTATCAAATGTAATGTATTCTTTATGACCATCTGTACAGGTTACTAAAATAGGTATGGTGTGCTGTGTTATAGGACCCCTTAAATAAGTTGAGCCATCAATAACTTTTACGTGAACAGGTTGTTGTTTAAGTATACTAGGAATTTTATTTTTGGATACAAAAGTATGATCCATAAACATTCCATACGACCCAGAGTCGATCATTGCCTCATTCTTGAGATGTTGCTGGTCCCACTGTAAAGACAACAAAATGACAACATCTTGATAAAGCCCAAGGGAGGGCGAAACGCGTCGCTTGCACTTGTGACATTGTGACTTTGAAAGAAGGACAATTTATTGCAGTCTTTACTGTAACTTTAACCCGGGTTAATACTATTTCCACATACTCAAGGGTGAGGAAGAACCTGTACCCCACCTCTCTACTGGAACATCAGTACACCTTCAGCTGGCAAGTCTGTTTAAACAACGAACTGATATACGGACACAGCGATCAGCTGTTTGCCTTTACGCTGTTGGAACATTGGATTGAGAAGAGCAGATGGGGAATTTGTGACGTCAGACGCCGACTCACACGTGCAGAGGTCTGTACACTTCTATCCCCAGGAACGGCGGTGACTACATTTGCGGTCCAAGTTTTGACCGAAAGACCTAACTTTTCGGTAACACCCTCTGGACTCACGGTACAGTAACCTTGCATATTTCTTGTGGAGCATGTTAACAGCAAGCCAATTTGAGCTGTCATTCCTTGCATTTGTCTAAATGCCTACGCTGATTGTAGACGGCTATCTGCACTGCAGTTACACATTTGAACTTGTCACTATCAAGTTTTTCTATCCTATTTGTTTTTATATATGTCACATACGGATATATAATCTTGTAGTGCCATACAGTCTTTTATTCATTTAGAGAGATAGCACTTTTTGATAATATGTTTCTATATATCACTGTATGATACAATGTTTGTATAGTAGTTTTAGGATCCAGTCCGCATTTGAACCTAGCGAGTGGAATATATTTTTTATAATCCTGGATTTACAGGGAGACGTCCCTATTAAGTATTGTATATTGTGCATATTGTACATATCTGTGTTTATTAAATTTGTTTACTATTTTTATTTGGTGTGTATACTTTTAGCCTAAGGGCGCACTTACTCTATCTTGAAGCTTAGTGCTTCGTTAGTGTTTAACAAAATGGTAAAGTGAGTCTTAGGATTCAATACAATTTGAGGATTAACAAATAATATCTGTCGGTTGAGGATTGGACAGTTTGAGACATTATGTTCTCTGTTTCCACAATACATGCAGAAATTCCTAGTATGTCTACGAGTCTTCTCTTCTTGAGAAAGTGGGCCTTTCATAACTCCTATTTCCATTGGAATGGCAGGTCTCTACTTGAGAGGTATAGTATTTCTTAGGAAAATAATCTGTGGGAGTTTTTTCCGCACGTCTTTCTCTGTACCTTCTATCCATAGCGATACAGGTTTTTATTAGTGAATCCAATGTTCCTGTTCAGAAAGACCCAGACAAAACTGCAAACGGAATTCCATTGTGACTCAGTGGCCCATAATTGAAATTCCGCAACTTAGTCTTCAACCGGCCTCTTTCCCTGTTTTAGGGCCCTTAAGTTATTCTCTGCAACAATTTGAGTGTTAGTATCTTCATAAAGGAAGGCCATGGTCTTAAAAAAAAATTAAACGGATTCAAGAATGGGGTCCCCAGTTTTGATAAACCTATCTGCCCATGACCTTGGTTCCCCTCCAAGGTAAGAGATGGCTGTGCAAACTTTAATTCGGTCAGAATGATAGGTTTTGGGCCTCATTTTAAATAGCAACAAACAGGCCTTGCGATATTCACGAAATTTTGCACGCACACCAGAGAAAACAGTAGGTGGATTGATATGGGGTTCAGGGTGTTCGGATTGCTTTTGAACGATTAAATCATTTAAAAGTGTCTTTAGAGTATTGTTTTCATTTCTAACATCAGTTAAACCCTGTGCGAGGATATCAACTTTTTGGTTTAGAGTGGTTATCTCATTTGTCAATGTAGCTGGATCCATGTTATATAATTTATTAGAGATTTTAGTAGTTTTTTTTTTTGTGACTTGTTAATTCTGTTATAATCTGCCCTAATATGAGCTTAGTGGTTTTGTTGCTATTTATGTACTTCAGCTCACACTGAATTTGTGAGTGAAAACAGGACTCAAATAGCAGTTTTATAAATTTATACAATGAAGTGTATTTTCTGCAACATGAAAAAGTTACAAAGAATAAATGCGAGAATAGCTTTGCTGACTGCTGTTAATTTCTCTCAAGCCCTCTTAGTAAGCACTTTGTATATTATTCAAGTTAGTGTTGATGTGACAAGTATTTTGTTAATATTAGTAAGCAAAGTTCATTCTGTCAAGCTGGTAACAGTTAGTATGGCAGATGGTAAGATGAGCGGTGGTTAGCAAAAACTCACAAGTATAAACAATGCAGAGGTGATTATATCGACACTTGTTATAATGAAACAAACAATACTTGCGGATGTTACGTGTTCATAGAGCTGGAGGAGGAGACCGCAATGCTCCGACAGAGCGGGTGAGGCGGGTCAGGCTCAGAGCGGATGTTATCGGCTCAGCGTGTCAGGAGAATATACTTGGAAAGAGGTAAAAGTCTAATTAAGCTGAATATTCAATATATATACTTGCGGTTTGAATTGAGATGAGAATAAGATCCTTTGCAGGTGACTTGATCCGTAGCTGCAGATGAAATATTTATGCAGAGCGAAGACGGTTCACAGCAGGTTTGAGTATAAACAGAGTTCAGTGTTTGCTCGGAATCAGCGTGAGTAGAATACAGCGGATTGTAGAGATAAGAAGGCAAAGTTTAAAGTCCTTAGAGAAAAAACCTCTGTTGGTAACAGGAGGTGTTCACGATATGAAAATAGATCCAAACGATCCTTTTTAGGCTTGTCAGAAATACAGAGGTCTGGAGTTGTAGGCAAACAAACTTCAATTAACAAGCAAAGAACAGGTGTAACAGTCACACCTTTATAGGGCAGAGCTAGTGGGCGGTAGTAAAGAAGTTAAAGGTACAGAGAGTCATGACACGCTATCTGAGAAATTACCCCTCTGAGGAAGAAGGAGAATCGGTATCCTTTGAAACGCGTCAGGGTATTATTTTAGGGTATCTGATTACCCGATTTTAGCACTTTTATGTACATTATTCATTGCTTTATTCTCGACTTTGATATCACTTTATGGTTTCTATACCGGACTTATGCTTATTTGAAATTACTGCCTGCAAAAAAATTGGGAACACTATCCTGGGTATCTCAATAAGGACAATTTGTACATTCATTGCTGTTAACATACCTCACAGTGTTTGAGGACATTGAATGTGAGTTTAATGTGTGCTTGCTTTTATTTTTTGGTTATACAATAAAAACAGTATTACACTATATATGACCTGTTGTCTTCTTGGGTACACCTGTGGATGAGGAAGTATATACCAAGACTGCACACTCCAAGAGGCCACGAGCACCCCTACACACAAAGTTTGGGAGACTACCATTGGAGGGACAAAATCCTCATATACTCCAAGAGGTGGATGAAATCTTAGAAGCATACACTGGTATCCGGAATTAATCTACCACAAAGAACCAAGCATACCCTCCAGTGCGGCAACCTACCTCATATGATTGCGGTAAATTCTGGTAAGGGTATTCATTACATTTAAAGCATCAAATGGACTTCTATTTACATTATCTATATCCTAGGAATTTTTGTTATCCATATCACTGATAGTGTATACACATACATATCAACTGCATACTACTCTTTTTTTTTATTAGGATTTGAGAGCGCTGTTAACCCCTTGTGTATTTATTGTTACTTTTACTTAATTGGGGTTTACCCCTCTAAAGGTTTAGTCTCTAATAGCTGCCAATCATCTCCTGTTCCCTTGACTGGCGCAATTTATGAGTATCACTTGTTTTCAATTCAGGTCTCTGAATTGTAACATTCTACTTGTCTGTTCCATATATATATGTGTATATAGATATGTATATATATGTAAATATATGTGTTGGGTCTTCATTTTTTTCAAACATATTTACATGTATTATTTAGCTTTTAAATTATTTTCATTCAAAAGTTATGTAAGTTCAAGTGCTGGCCCAGTTTTTGTGCGACACATCATTTCCAGATTTTATTTGATTATAATACTCTTACAAATGTTGACTAATTATGTATTTTCTGAATATTAAATTGTTCATCTTTTTTGGTTATGTTCATGTGACAACTAATTGTTCATGGAGTTGAAAGTGACAGCCATTGTATGTCTTAGCAATTATAATACACAATCTAAAAAATGTCACTTACAATTTTTGACAATTGATTTGTTATCCTTATAACACTGTTTTTTGCATTGTCGAAGGTCACTATATCGCCTTATACATATTACCTGGGGTACATGCGTCCCATCAACTCATGAATGTTATAATCCCTTTTTTGTCGTCTCTAACACTAACTACTACTACAATACCAATTCCACCAGCATTGACCAATTCGATTTGTTATTAAGAGTAGAAAACGTATGTTAGTTAACTTTTGATTCGCTTATTTAATTAATCATGTGATTATGCATTTCCCAATAAAACATGGTCGATAATTGACTTATTTGTTGGTTATTGGAGTATTGCGTGGAAGAAAAAAGCAGAAATGTTGTGAGAATTCTTTCAACTATGGAGTAGTTGTTCCATGCGTTAAACATGAGGCAAAAAAATTTATTAACAAATTAAGTTAAACTCTTTCGTATTCAGCATTATCCAAGTGATTGGAGCAAGAGTGCTATTAATCCCCTCTCAATCCCTTCTTATCCCTTATCCTGTTTTACTCATTCTTTGGTATTCGAAATATATTATGTAATATCTCATTTGTTCTCTTTTATCCCTATATGTTTGACAACATCTACTAGTGAAAGAAGTTCATCCCTTTCACTCAAAGGATATAGACCAATTCTTGGGAGAAATACTCTTGGCGCTCTTATGCGTCTTTGTTGACAAACATCTACTTGTGCAGCCTGTTGCTGGTTTATCAATTTCCTCCTTCTGCATCTAAAAGGTCAGGGACTGTATTCTTTTCCTTCATTCCTGTATAAATAATTTGTCCCCTTGCTTTGTAATGAACTCTACGACAGAGAGATGAAACATAACCCATAAGTAGGGTAACATCTCCCTACTTGATTTTAATAGTATTAAGGGCAGATCTTAGTATATTTTGTTATCACAAAAAGTTAAAGGGACATAAAACATTTTTATTTTACTCCATGATTCAGATGGATCATTAATATCCTCCTTCCGCGTCATAAAAGTATTGCACATTTAGAAATATTCTGCATGTTTATTGTTAACTGTCTGCGATAAATAACAGCATAGAACAAAACCTGTTCAGACTCCCATTGATTTCTATGGCATTCGCGGCCTCAGAGGTGGCGGTTTGAAGGATAGGTATGTTGCATCAGAATAGACGCAAGCGTACATGTTGAATTTTGATAAATTGGTGAGAGGGTCAAATAGAGTCGAATAGAGTTGAATGTGAAGGCGGATGATCTGTATTACGCTCGAATAACGCAAGCAACGATTTGCATCAGATTGATCTTGCGGGAGAGTATATTATGTTGAACATTTCTATATTGAGGCTGTGTTAACTAGGGCAGATCAACTTTGCGTCTAATTTTATGCGAACAGCGCATCCACAGTTGAAGCTTTGATAAATCAGCCCCATAGAAGACAGTAGTCGTGACTTTTTCAGTTTACCAAAGTGCATTCTTTTTTCTATCTTTACACTATGTAAAATTTGTTTTTAGGAATTTACGACTTATATTAATGTTATATTTTTATAGCCTCTATAAATGTTCTCTGTACTGTACATGTTTTAGTTCTGATATTGTGACCACACTGTACAATATTAAACAAAACAAAAAAGTGCAGCTACTGTCCTCTCTAGGATATTATTATCCTGTACAAAGAAAAAAAGAAAAAAACACTCCAAAAGTTAAAAACACGTTTTTTTTATATATCAAACTTACTTAAAATACATAATACCTTTATAGGATAATACATACACATATAACAAACTATATACAACTATACAATATACCCACAATCCCTAAGTTCATAGAGGTCTATTATCCATATACTAGTTTCACTATTGTTTTGTAACAGCCAATAGAATGCGAGGTCAATCCGATTGGCTGATTGGATCAGCCAATCCGATGAGCTTCAATCCGATTGACTGATTGAATCAGCCAATCAGATTTTTCCTACCTTAATTCCGATTGGCTGATAGAATCCTATCAGCCAATCGGAATTTGAGGGACGCCATCTTGGATGACGTCCCTTAAAGGAACCTTCATTCGTCGGGTAGTCGTCGGGCCAGAAGGATGTTCTGCGTCGGAGGTCTGGAAGATGGAGCCGCGGTTGGATGAAGATAGAAGACACCGCTTGGATGAAGACTTCTACCGGATGGAGGACCTCTTTTTGCCCCGCTTGGATGAAGACTTCTACCGGATGGAGGACCTCTTCTTGCTCCGCTTGGATGAAGAATTTGGCCCGGCTGGGTGAACACGGCTCAAGGTAGGGTGATCTTCAGGGGGTTAGTGTTAGGTTTTTTTAAGGGGGGTTTGGGTGGGTTAGAGTAGGGGTATGTGGGTGGTGGGTTTTAATGTTGGGGGGGTTGTATTTTTTTTTACAGGTAAAAGAGCTGATTACTTTGGGGCAATGCCCCGCAAAAAAACCCTTTTAAGGGCTGGTAAAAGAGCTGATTACTTTGCAATTTAGAATAGGGTAGGGCATTTTTTTATTTTGGGGGCTTTATTATTTTATTAGGGGGCTTAGATTAGGTGTAATTAGTTTAAACTTCTTGTAATTATTTTTTTATTTTCTGTAATTTAGTGTTTGTTTTTTTTGTACTATAGTTTAGTTTATTTAATTGAATTTAATTTTATGTAATTGTAGTTAATTTATTTAATTAA
The DNA here is from genome assembly GCF_027579735.1 of Bombina bombina. Taxonomy (NCBI): domain Eukaryota; kingdom Metazoa; phylum Chordata; class Amphibia; order Anura; family Bombinatoridae; genus Bombina; species Bombina bombina. The sequence goes on along the minus strand of NC_069501.1, from coordinate 179,762,070 downwards.
TTTAATGATAGTGTAGTGTTAGGTTTAATTGTAACTTAGGTAAGGATTTATTTTACAGGTAATTTTGTAAGTATTTTAGCTAGGTAGTTATTAAATAGTTAATAACTATTTAATAACTATTGTACCTGGTTAAAATAAATACAAAGTTGCCTGTAAAATAAAAATAAATCCTAAAATAGCTACAATATAAATTATATTGTAGCTATCTTAGTGTTTATTTTACAGGTAAGTATTTATTTTTAAATAGGAATAATTTAGTTAATAATATTAATTTTTATTTAGATTTATTTAAATAATATTTAAGTTAGGGGGGTGTTAGGGTTAGGGTTAGACTTAGGTTTAGGGGTTAATAAGTTTAATATAGTGGCGGCGGTGTAGGGGGGGCAGGATAGGGGTTAATAAATTTAAGATAGGTGGCGGCAGTATAGGGGGGCAGGATAGGGGTTAATAAATTTAATATAGGTGGCGGCGGTATAGGGGGCGGCAGATTAGGGGTTAATAGGTTCTATGTAGGTGGCGGCAGGGTCCGGGAGCGGCGGTTTAGGGGTTAATATATTTATTATAGTTGCGGCGGGTTTTGGGAGCGGCGGTTTAGGGGGTAATAACTTTATTTAGGTGCAGGGGGCTCCGGGAGCAGCGGTTTAGGGGTTAGTAGGTTTATTTAGTTGCAGCGGGGTCCGGGAGCGGCGGTTTAGGGGTTAATAAGTATACTGTAGGCGGCGGTGTAGGGGGGACAGATTAGGGGTGTTTAGACTCGGGGTACATGTTAGGGTGTTAGGTGCAGACGTTTCCATAGGAATCAATGGGATATCGGGCAGCAACGAACATGAGCTCTCACTTCTGTCAGACTCCCATTGATTCCTATTGAAAACCAGGTACGCTGGGCCGGAAAAGTGCCGAGCGTACCTGCTAGTTCTTTGATAACTAGCAAAAGTAGTCAGATTGTGCCGAACTTGCGTTCGGCACATCTGTAGTGACGTAAGAATCGATCTGTGTCGGACTGAGACTGGCGGATCATAGCTTACGTCACTATATTCTACTTTTGCCGGTCTCTAGCCTTTGATAACTAAGGCGAATCAGCCTCGCCACAAATACGCTTTGGAATTCCAGCGTATTTGCGGTTGACGGCTTGATAACTAGAGGCCAAAATGCCATTCTTCTGTGGTGTATGTACACCAGTGGCACAATCTATGATTCACAATTGTAATTCCCACCACGCACACTCTGCACTTTATCTTATTAATATTAGCAGCTATTGCACCATTAGGCAATATAGAGAGACCAGCCCATAGAGCGACTATTGACATGACCCGTTTCATTATAAGCTTTCCAGTTAATACATTAATTAAACATTTAATTGACTTATATTTGTGTGCTTAGGATCATGGCCAAGAACAAGAGTCAATGTGTAAAAGCAATGTTCTTGCTACTCACAAATGGGTAGTCCGGTTCATTTTCTGCAAATAAAGGGCCAGATTACAAGTGGCGCACTATTTAGCACTTTTGCTTAAGCTTTTTGCATGCATCAGGTAGCCGCATATTACAAGTTGAAAATAAAGTTTCAACGAGAGCGAAACCCAATGTGTGCTAACAAAATATTGTGACCACGCTTATTCTCCCCAGAGAAGTCAGTGGAGAGTGCAGAAGAATAAAACCTAACACCTATCACTCGTGTGGTCACCCGACAGAAGCTATGAATGTTCCACATTCCAATGTTCTTCACTTACAGGATAATGTAATTTGTTAATTATACCTATATCTGTACAGGTATAGATATCTATTTTACATTAACATTAACACACACACACACATATATATATTTAATAATAATTTCTACGTGAAGAACATAGGAATGTAAAATATGCGTAATGTGCGTCAGGGTTTGCAATTTAGGTCTAACGCAGTGTTGAGTTAGCGCACCTGTAGAATTGCTAACTGCAATGTGCATTATTGAAATATTAAATATAAATTATTAAAAATTAGTATACATACTATGAAAGATATATATATATATATATATATATATATATATATATATATTATTAAATATTAAATATTTATTTTGCTTATTCCTGTTTCGCCCTGAGAGGCAACAGGAACTACCATGTAATCACATGACTCAAAGTCACACCTGGTACAAGTCCCAAACCCCTTTTCGTGTGAATGTCTCCTAATACGGGAAGGCACCGGATTATCTCAGATGCTTCACTTCTCACAGGTTTGGGTTGCCTTTCCTAGTGATGTAACCTCTCATCTAAATCTTCAAATTATGTTCCTTATTCTGCTCTATTTAAAGATTCCAAAAATATCTGGTTTTATATATTAAAAAATGACACAGTTCAAATTCTTTATTACACCGTATGAGAATGTCTAATTTGAATATACATTTAGGGCTCCATGTACGAAGCAGCAAAAGCCGTAGCAGGGCAGGTTCGCATATGCAAACCTGCTTCCCGCAATGTACACCCTATACCACCTCTGAGGTGGCGAGGGAAAATCATTGAGAGCTTGCTTGCTCTCGGTAATTACAGTCCCTTCAGACGCACAATTCGTTGCACAAATAGAGTAGACATTACACTGCGATTAGTGTGTAATGCTACATACTGGCCAGCGGACAAACAGATCCGCTGCCCATGTGTAGCGAAGGCGGGTGGACAGCTTTGCAAGTTGAGAAGCAGCTGTCCTTCTGCTTCTTAGTACATGGGGCCCTTAATTTCCAATGTAGACAAATTATTACTCCCATTCTCTCCCTTCCAATATGGTTTACTTCTCCTTATAGCCAAAAACTGCAAATGTTTTATATTCCTTTCATATATTTTATCAAAATTACTAGAAATGGAATGTTTTTGGAATCCTATTTTAATGCAATAATTATGTAAAATAAATGACATGAGCGAATAAGAAGAAATATAATATAAAAACTCCATAATTTCATACTTTCTATCTCAATCTTTAGAGTAGAAATATTTCTTATTTATTTCTTTATTACCACAATAGTAATGCTGTCTATCCTATGCATGCTTTACCTTTACATTCTAACCATGTTTTATGTAACATATTACCCCTTATTCTATATATTATAAATTATTGTTATTCAGAGGCGTAACTAGAAACCACAGGGCCCAGGTGCAAGAATCTAATAAAGGGCCCCCCCACCACCCCTCCCCCCTCCAAAAAAAGGTGAATTTAATAAAAAAAAATTATTACATTTAACACAGAAAAAAATGTGAATCAGATTACATGTCTGCTAAAGGAGGTACCCTGTGGCCACAGTCTGTGAGATGGTCTGACCCCCCTATTACTGTATATATATAGTGACACTATTTAACCCCCCAGTACTGTATATAGTAAGTTAGTGACACAGTCTGTAATCTGCTGGTGAGATGGCTGGCCTGATCCTACCCGCCCAGTACTTTATAAAGTGACCACAGTAGTCTGTGACATGGTCCAGCCCCCCCGTACTGTATATAGTGGTACTGTATAGTGACACTGTTTACCCCCTGCCCCCCCCCCCATGCTGTAGTAACAAGGTCTGTAATTTGCTGGTTCCACAAACATACACAAACACACATACATGCATAAATACACACAAAGTCACATACATACACACACACACACATAAACACCAATGGGTAAAACAGAAACACTAACCCCTGTAGTCATGTCACACTCACATGATATCAGTGCAGGCAGTGGTAGGTTAATGTTTTTTATTAAAAAAAAAAAAAATTATAAAAAAAAAATAATAATAATTTTTTTTTTTTTTTTTTTTAAGCTGGGCCCCCACCCTCAGGGGCCCAGTCGCACCTGTGACCTCTGCACCCCTGTAGTTTTGCCCCTGTTGTTATTATCCAAATATTTTCAACTTTATCTTTCCTTTTTTTAGTTTATTCTTATTTGTTTCATGTTTTTCCAAGAAATATCTATCTCCAGTACAAATAACAGCACTCTCAGGTCTTTCGTTAAAGTGAGAACAGCAAAAGTCTCTTTTAAAAAAAGAGACTTTTGCTGTTCTCACTTTAACGAAAGACCTGAGAGTGCTGTTATTTGTACTGGAGATATTCAAAACATCACTGCACCCAGGCAGACGACCTTGGGAGGACGGTATTATATATATATATATATATATATATATATATATATATATATATATATATATATATATATATATTTATATTCTGCTATGTGCAGAACATTGGAATGTGAAATATTTACAGTAAATACACAGGGTTTAGGTATTACAGCTTTTTAATATGTAGCCCCTCTTTTTCAAGAGAACAAAAGTAATTGGACAATTGACTCAAAAGCTGTTTCATGGAAAGGTGTGGGCTATTCCTTCGTTATTTCATCATCAATTAAGCAGGTGAAAGGTCTGGAGTTGAATCTAGGTGTGAAATTTGCATTTGGAAGCTGTTGCTGTGAACCCACAACATGCATACAAAGGAGCTCTCAATGCAAGTGAAACAGGCCATCCTTAGGCTGCAAAAAAAAAAAAAAGAAATATATCAGAGAGATAGCAGAAAAATTAGGATTGGCCAAATAAACAGTTTGGTACATTCTGAGAAAAAAAGATTGTACAAGTGAGCTCTGCAACACAAAAAGGCATGGACGTCCATGGAAGATAACAGTGGTGGATGGTTGTAGGATCCTTTCCATAGTAAAGAAAAACCCCTTCACAACATCCAGCCAAGTGAAGAACACTCTCCAGGAGTAGGAATATAATTATCCGAGGCAATGTAATGACATGGGCATGCATGGCTTCCAAAGGCACATGGTCTCTAGTGTTTATTGATGTTGTGACAGAAGACAGAAGCAGCCGGATGAATTTTGAAGTGTATAGGGATATATTGTCTGCTCAGTTTCAGCCAATTTCAGTGAAGTTGATTGGACAGAGCTTCCCTTTACAAATGGACATTGACCCAAAACATACTGCAAAAACAACCCAAAAGTATTTAAAGGTAAAGAAGTGGAATATTCTGCAATAGCCAAGTCAATCACCTGATCTCAACCCGATCGAGCATGCATTTCACTTGCTGAAGAGAGAACTTAAGGCAGAAAGACCCATTAACAAACAACAACTTAAGACAGGTGCAGTAAACGCCTGTCAAAGCATCAAAAAGGAGGTAACCCAACATTTGGGAATATCCATGCGTTCCAGACTTCAAGCAGTCATTGCATACAAAGAGAGAAGCGATCTACAACAGCTCAGTAGCATGTTCTAGGGCAAGGTACCACCTAGGAGCAACCTCTTTTAGCCCAGTTGTGCTTTTCACAGAGGAAAACCTGAAGTATATCAGTCTGATCCCGCTGAGTAAGGTCAGTGCAGTCCCAAAGTAGTAGGAAATTCTTCTCTGAACAAGGAATACGAGAACCCCAGATGATCGTTTCAGCCTTCTGTGGGCCTCGTCAGTGAGGTGCAGCCATGTTCCTCTAAGCACACTGGACAAGGAGTCCACGTCTGGTTTCCCCCATCACCTTTAGGGAAACCTCCCCAGGGTCATAATACAAATGCATGCAAAGAGAGAAGAGCTCTACCAGGAACAGACAACAGCTCAGTAGCTTGTTATATGGTGAGATACCTCCTAGGAGCAGCCTCTTTTAGCCCAATTGTGCTTTTCACAGGGGAAAACTTTCCTGAAGTATATCAGTCTGATCCCACTGAGTAAGGTCAGTCCAGCCTCAAAATACTAGGCAATTCTCCTCTGAACAAGGAACATAACAACCCCAGATGATCATTTTGGCCTTCTGTGGGCCTCATCAGTGAGGTGCAGTCATATTCCAGCATATTCAACCACTCATTGCCTGCGAAGGATTCTCAACAAAGTATTAATAGTGAACATTTTATTTATGATTGTTTTAATTTGTCCAATTACATTTGAGCCCCTGAAATAAGGGGACTGTGTATGAAAATGGTTGCATTTCCTAAACGTTTCATACAATATTTTTGTTCAACCCCTTGAGTTAAAGATGAAAGTCTGCACTTCAATCCCATATCAGTTGTTTCATTTTAAATCCATTGTAGTGGTTGGTGTACAGAGGCTGTGTCAGTGTCAAATTATTTACGGTAATTGTCTGAGGACGGGGGCAACCCCGAAACATCACATCAACAAATAGTAAGAAGATAAGACCCGGTGAGTGCCCTCTTGATTGGTGAACTGTGTTTATACATTGAAGAGCACCCCTGGCATAGAAGGATATATGGGCCTGTAAATGCTGTAATCAGGAGTACCATACCATACTATGACTATATATATATATATATATATATATATATATATATATATATATAATTTCTTTTTAAACAATTAAATAGAACCTTCAGTTAATGTTTAACCCATCTCTTTAGATGACAATTTCCTGTATCTATAAAATTATTCACATCATTGGCAGGCATTTCATACTAATGTTCACTGAGCAACTGTAGAAAGTACCTATAAATTTTGGGGCTAGATTCATAGGTATTTGTTATGTTTCTGAGACGCTAGTTGTTCAGGCGAGATTGTGTTCAAAATTCATTGAAGCTCACTTCTGTCTTTTTTTAAGACAATCACCAGTGGGCATATAAACAACAGTATAACAGCCAGGGACCTGTTAGAGCATCTACCAACTCCACCTGAGGATCCATGGATATTGCAAAGTATCTGTAAAGTTTGTTGTTCAAATGAGAAGCCATCAGGTTTATCTCTGGTTGACCACATCATTCTATAATCTGATTGAAAACGTTCCAATGTAAAAAACATTCCCCTGGATATGAATTGTGTACATTGTACAAAGATTGTACTCTGCCCAAGACAGAATCTGAGAAACCTCCTTCATTGCTAGAGAACTGTGTGTTCCCCCTTGGTGATTTATATACATCACAAATGTGACATTGTCTGATTGACAGTGTAGATAAGTGTCTTGTTTCAGGAAATGCCAGCTCCGGAGTTCTAAGATATTTATTAGTAACCTCACCTCCTGAGGAGATCAACAACCTTGTGATATGCTGGACCCCTATACTGTACCCCAACCCAAGAGACTTGAATCTGTTGTTAGCATTGTCCAGGTTAGACAGACAAAAGATGCCCCTAGAGAAATGGACTAGTTCTCTATCCACCAGGATAGAGACTTCCTTGTTGTGGGACCCAAAATTATCCTTTGCAAAAATTGAGTGTAATCCTTGCACCACTGACATAGCATGCATAATTGAAGATATCTCACAAGGAAAAGTAATAACATCTTATGCAGCAATCACCAGGCCTAATACCTCTATGCAGAGGGCTACAGAAAGATTGGAGGGAGACTGAAGTTTCACATATAGTGCCTGTAACGTTGGTAACACCATATTTTTGGCATTGATTCCATTAATCTCAACAATAATATCACAGATAAAAGCATTTGCTGACCTAAGAAGTTTCAAATGAAAATCTTAATCAATAGAATCATCTGAAATTTGATCTTAAATTTTTTCACAAAAAACAGTAGAAACTGCTGCCTTGCAAATAATACTAATAGCTGGTTTAAACACATGACCAACTTGAAGAAAAGCTTTTCTGGGAATTACTCAACTTTTCAGTCCATAGGGTATTTTAAAGGTAGTTCTATCCTCCAAAGGGATAGCAGTGCATTTTGCTAAAATGGAGATGGTTCCATCCACCTTTGGGATAGTTTCACAAAGCTCTATTCTATCAGTTGGTAAAGGAAACATAATTTTAAACGTAAAAAAATGTTTAAAAGGAAGACCAGCAATTGACCACTCTTCGGTAATAATCTCAGTTATCGCTTCTGGAAGAGGAAAAACTTCCGGAGTCTTAACAGATGGTTTGAAAATTAAATCCAATTGTTTGATGGATCTTTAAATTCTGGAGCAAAATCAGAAGAAATCCCCTGTACAGTACAAACAGAGAGCAGACAGATTCTTTTAGAAGCAAGGGCAGCATTTGACTGATTAGAATGCATAAGGTGATCCATACATGAATTGCATTGCTGATCTGATGGAGTAATAGGAATAATTTTGCAAAAAAATACACTTTAAGTTGTCAAAGGATCTACCCTCCATAAAATCTAAATTATTGGGGACTTTATGTTCCAGTATGCTCCATTTTGGTTACAGATAAATCATATAAGATCTCCTCCCTCACACTTCCACTATAACCTGCCCTTATTTTGCTGCAGCCCACTATAACAAAACTCTCTCCTCTGCACTAGACACATTTGCCCCTCCTCAACTGTGCAAAACATCACACCGTCAATTACAGCCTTGGCACTCTCAGCAAACACGTTATTTGCAAAAATGCTCCTGTACTGCCGAGCATGTCTGGAGGAAAACTCACTCTGAAGCTGATTTCATCCACTGTAAGTTTATTCTTCGTTCATACACTTCTCCCCTTCACTTAGCTAAGCAAACCTACTTCTCTTCTCTCATATCTACTCTTTCCTCAAACCCTTAAAGACTCTTTTCCACCTTTAACTCTCTCATCTATCCACCTGATCCACCACCCCCCATCTGTCTTTAGTGCTTAAGACCTGGCAGTCTACTTTTTAAACAAAACACATACTATCCGATGCAACATCCAAACACCTACCTGCAATCTTCCAACAACAGGCCCAGTTACTCCCTCTGCCACCCTCTGCATCTTCCATTCAGCCACTGAGAATGAAGTTTCTTCTTTACTATCTTCCTCATGCCGCACTACCAGACCGCTGGACCCTATCCCTTCCCATCTAATACCCTCCCTGTCTTCCACCCTCACTCCTGCTCTTACTCACATCTTCAACCTATCTCTCTCTACCGGTTCATTCTCATCTTCTTTCAAATACGCAAAGGTCACTCCCATACTCAAAACCCGCCTTTGACCCTAATTCTACTGAAAGCTACCACCCCATATCACTGCTTACACTAACATTAGACCTCCTTGAAATACTAGTTTACAACCGTCTAACCCACTTCCTGTCCACCAACTCCTTGCTTGACCCCCTGCAATCTGGATTCCACCCCAAACACTCAACTGAGCCTGCCCTTACCAAGGTTACCAACGATCTTCTTTCTGCTGAAATTAATGGCCACTACTCTATACTTATCTTACTTGAACTCTCAGCTTGTTTCGACACAGTTGACCACCCCCTCCTCCTACAAACCCTTAGCTCTTTTGGCCTCTGTGACACTGCTCTTTCTTGGATTTACTCTTATCTTTCTCACAGGTATTTTTCTGTGTCATTTGCTGGTGACTCCTCCTCTCCAATGCCTCTGTCTGTTGGAGTACCTCAAGGATCTTTTCTGGGGCCTCTACTCTTCTCCATTTATACTTCTTCACTGGGTAAACTTATCAACAGTTATGGCTTCAAATATCACCTCTATGCTGATGGCACCCAGATTTACCTCTCCATCCCTGCTCTCCCTCCCTCTGTCCTTTCTCATGTCAGCAACTGCTTATCTGATATTTCTTCATGGATGGCCTCTTACCACCTAAAGATTAACATGTCCAAGACTTGGCTCCTTCTAATCCCTCCCTCAAGCTCTATGCCGACTTCTGACTTTTCTATCCCTGTAAACGACATCACCATCTACCTATCGCCCCAAGTCCGCTGCCTAAGAGTTACACTTGACTCAAATCTAATCCTTCATAACCCACATCCAATCGCTTTCTTCATCCTGTCGCAACCAGCTATGCAATATTTCCAAGATTTGCCCTTTTCTGAGCGCTAACACCATAATGCAAATAATCCACTCCCTTGTTATTTCCCGACTTGACTACTGCAATAACCTACTTACTGGCCTTCCTCTTTCCCACCCCTCCCCTCTTCAATCCATCCTAAATGCCTCTGCCAGGCTAATCCACCTTTCCCATCGCTCTGTATCTGCTGCACCTCTCTGCGAGTCCCTTCATTGGCTCCCCATTCACAGCAGAATTAAATTCAAAATTCTCACCCTTACATACAAAGCTCCCACCAACACCGCTCCCCATTACCTATTCTAATCAACAAGTATACTCCAGCCACCCCGCTAAGATCCAACAATGACCTGTTCCTTGCATCTTCGACTATCACCTCTTCCCATGCTAGACTGAAGGACTTCTGTCGTGCAGCACCTACCCTCTGGAACACTCTCCCTCGTGCTGTCAGGCTTTGCCCTAATCTCTCTTCTTTTAAATGTTCCCTGTAGACTTTTTTGTTCAGAGAAGCCTTCCACCCAACTCAGTAATAAATTAATTCCACCTACCTAACACATCCCTCATCTAACTCTGTATTAACATCTTTCTCACTCAAGCCATTTCTTGGCGAAACATGTTAGGGACGTCAGGGCAATGGTGAGGAGTCCTAGGAGCTCCTGTGTTTTTAGCTAGCCTTAGGCTACCACAATTTTACTGTAGTGTAATGACAATATTTGGGTAAACGTTATTCACTTAGTACAACCTGATATCCATCGTAGTTTATACCTCATATTATTTTTCTTATCTTCGACGCCATTTGCAAACAGTAACGTGTTACCGGTATTGACTCTGTGTATACACCATTAGCTTATCACTTGTTATCGATCTAAATTTAAAGTGTTACAGATTTTACCTGCACACTGGCATGTTATGATATAATAGCTGAAGATATACTGTTTGAAAGTTTTTTAAACACTAATACGTGGTTTATTCATAACATCAGTACTTTAAGTTATTACCAGTAGCAATATTATCTGTTGGTTTATAAACAATAGCAAGTAACATGCACCACATTGGTTATACAGCAGTGACTGTTGACTCAGTATCAATCTGACTTTGATGCCATACATCCAATTCTGAGTCATGGGGGAAGAAAAAGAATTGTCTCTCTTCTATCCACCTGATCCACCACCCCCCATCTGTCTTTAGTGCTTAAGACCTGGCAGTCTACTTTTTAAACAAAACACATACTATCCGATGCAACATCCAAACACCTACCTGCAATCTTCCAACAACAGGCCCAGTTACTCCCTCTGCCACCCTCTGCATCTTCCATTCAGCCACTGAGAATGAAGTTTCTTCTTTACTATCTTCCTCATGCCGCACTACCAGACCGCTGGACCCTATCCCTTCCCATCTAATACCCTCCCTGTCTTCCACCCTCACTCCTGCTCTTACTCACATATTCAACCTATCTCTCTCTACCGGTTCATTCTCATCTTCTTTCAAATACGCAAAGGTCACTCCCATACTCAAAACCCGCCTTTGACCCTAATTCTCCTGAAAGCTCCCACCCCATATCACTGCTTCCACTAACATTAAACCTCCTTGAAATACTAGTTTACAACCGTCTAACCCACTTCCTGTCCACCAACTCCTTGCTTGACCCCCTGCAATCTGGATTCCACCCCAAACACTCAACTGAGCCTGCCCTTACCAAGGTTACCAACGATCTTCTTTCTGCTGAAATTAATGGCCACTACTCTATACTTATCTTACTTGAACTCTCAGCTTGTTTTGACACAGTTGACCACCCCCTCCTCCTACAAACCCTTAGCTCTTTTGGCCTCTGTGACACTGCTCTTTCTTGGATTTACTCTTATCTTTCTCACAGGTATTTTTCTGTGTCATTTGCTGGTGACTCCTCCTCTCCAATGCCTCTGTCTGTTGGAGTACCTCAAGGATCTGTTCTGGGGCCTCTACTCTTCTCCATTTATACTTCTTCACTGGGTAAACTTATCAACAGTTATGGCTTCAAATATCACCTCTATGCTGATGGCACCCAGATCTACCTCTCCACCCCTGCTCTCCCTCCCTCTGTCCTTTCTAATGTCAGCAACTGTTTATCTGATATTTCTTCATGGATGCCTCTTACCACCTAAAGATTAACATGTCCAAGGCTTGGCTCCTTCTAATCCCTCCCTCAAGCTCTATGCCGACTTCTGACTTTTCTATCCCTGTCAACGACATCACCATCTACCTATCACCCCAAGTCCGCTGCCTAAGAGTTACACTTGACTCAAATCTATCCTTCATCCCCCACATCCAATCGCTTTCTTCATCCTGTCGCAACCAGCTATGCAATATTTCCAAGATTTGCCCTTTTCTGAGCGCTAACACCATAATGCAAATAATCCACTCCCTTGTTATTTCCCGACTTGACTACTGCAATAACCTACTTACTGGCCTTCCTCTTTCCCACCCCTCCCCTCTTCAATCCATCCTAAATGCCTCTGCCAGGCTAATCCACCTTTCCCATCGCTCTGTATCTGCTGCACCTCTCTGCGAGTCCCTTCATTGGCTCCCCATTCATAGCAGAATTAAATTCAAAATTCTCACCCTTACATACAAAGCTCCCACCAACACCGCTCCCCATTACCTATTCTAATCAACAAGTATACTCCAGCCACCCAGCTAAGATCCAACAATGACCTGTTCCTTGCATCTTCGACTATCACCTCTTCCCATGCTAGACTGAAGGACTTCTGTCGTGCAGCACCTACCCTCTGGAACACTCTCCCTCATGCTGTCAGGCTTTGCCCTAATCTCTCTTCTTTTAAATGTTCCCTGTAGACTTTTTTGTTCAGAGAAGCCTACCACCCAACTCAGTAATAAATTAATTCCACCTACCTAACACATCCCTCATCTAACTCTGTATTAACATTTTTCTCACTCAAGCCATTTCTTGGCGAAACATGTTAGGGACGTTAGGGCAATGGTGAGGAGTCCTAGGAGCTCCTGTGTTTTTAGCTAGCCTTACTGAAAAACAGGGATCGGTACAGCGCCAGAAGGCCAAGGGACAAATATACAAAACTGCCGATACGTTTAAAAATGTGGATTTATTACAATCAGATAAAATAATAAATTGTACAATAAGATAAAACCAAGTGGTGTAGTGGCAAAAATTGCCAAACAAGTATTAAAACATATATAAAACCATAGGACGGTAAGTGGATTTAAAAAACTTTAAAATCAGAAATAACTTGGCATTCATGTAATTAACGTAGAAGTCTAGGGTACATAAAAAGGTTGGTAGCGCTGTCTGAGAATTCAATGGGTGTGATGTGGTGTGTTCGTGGAGTAGGTTATGGATCCATATATAGTGTACACTGTAGTGAAGTGTGGGAGGTGCGTGCAAAGTTGTGCAAAATTATGAGAATAACCCTTTTCAGAGTAGACCTGGATGTGGATGCTTGAAAGCTACCAGAGAACGAATACAATGTAGCAAAATACAACACAGTAAAAATGGTTACAGGTGGAATGTGACAGAGTGCAACACAGTGAAAATAATAAAACTGGATGTAAAATCACAAGTAAAAAATACCGAATGGGAACTAGGACTCCGACATAAAAACAAAAGATATCCAATCAAAAATAGTGAGGGGTCCTAAAAAAACAAATAGGATGAAAATTGAAAGTCAAATAAATAGTCAATGAAAAATCCAAAAATTGATGCTCAACAAAGGGGGGATGGAGTACAAAGTCAGTGCAAAAATCGGTGGAAAAAGACGAAAAAAGCAGGCAAAAAAAGTTAATCCATTTGTTATCCAAATTGTGACCAATAGGTGATCCAAATATATCGCAGTGGTGATAAAAAATTAAAGTCTAATCACAACAAAGCCAGGTGAAAAAAAGAAATATAAAACAAAGTGTAATGGGTGAGACAAGATAAATTCCAGGGATCCCAATGAACTTTAGGCAATCAGCGGCTCAATATTGTCGTCCCTAGTAGATTCCTGCAACCCAAAATAACAACATAGCGTAATACAGTAAGAAATAGTAATAATCAAGTTGAAAAGATGCTTACCAAAGGGTCTACGCGTTTCGGTCCTCAAAAGACCTTTTTCAAGACTGCAAACTTGCAGTCTTGAAAAAGGTCTTTTGAGGACCGAAACGCGTAGACCCTTTGGTAAGCATCTTTTCAACTTGATTATTACTATTTCTTACTGTATTACGCTATGTTGTTATTTTGGGTTGCAGGAATCTACTAGGGACGACAATATTGAGCCGCTGATTGCCTAAAGTTCATTGGGATCCCTGGAATTTATCTTGTCTCACCCATTACACTTTGTTTTATATTTCTTTTTTTCACCTGGCTTTGTTGTGATTAGACTTTAATTTTTTATCACCACTGCAATATATTTGGATCACCTATTGGTCACAATTTGGATAACAAATGGATTAACTTTTTTTGCCTGCTTTTTTCGTCTTTTTCCACCGATTTTTGCACTGACTTTGTTCTCCATCCCCCCTTTGTTGAGCATCAATTTTTGGATTTTTCATTGACTATTTATTTGACTTTCAATTTTCATCCTATTTGTTTTTTTAGGACCCCTCACTATTTTTGATTGGATATCTTTTGTTTTTATGTCGGAGTCCTAGTTCCCATTCGGTATTTTTTACTTGTGATTTTACATCCAGTTTTATTATTTTCACTGTGTTGCACTCTGTCACATTCCACCTGTAACCATTTTTACTGTGTTGTATTTTGCTACATTGTATTCGTTCTCTGGTAGCTTTCAAGCATCCACATCCAGGTCTACTCTGAAAAGGGTTATTCTCATAATTTTGCACAACTTTGCACGCACCTCCCACACTTCACCACAGTGTACACTATATATGGATCCATAACCTACTCCACGAACACACCACATCACACCCATTGAATTCTCAGACAGCGCTACCAACCTTTTTATGTACCCTAGACTTCTACGTTAATTACATGAATGCCAAGTTATTTCTGATTTTAAAGTTTTTTAAATCCACTTACCGTCCTATGGTTTTATATATGTTTTAATACTTGTTTGGCAATTTTTGCCACTACACCACTTGGTTTTATCTTATTGTACAATTTATTATTTTATCTGATTGTAATAAATCCACATTTTTAAACGTATCGGCAGTTTTGTATATTTGTCCCTTGGCCTTCTGGCGCTGTACCGATCCCTGTTTTTCAGTAATACTTTTTTCTGGGGGAGGTTAGACCCCATTTTTCGGTCACAGCTTAGGGCACTCTTAGCGCTAGAATATCACCATTATTATCTTTTTAGCTAGCCTTAGGCTACCACAATTTTACTGTAGTGTAATGACAATATTTGGGTAAACGTTATTCACTTAGTACAACCTGATATCCATCGTAGTTTATACGTCATATTATTTTTCTTATCTTCGACGCCATTTGCAAACAGTAACGTGTTACCGGTATTGACTCTGTGTATACACCATTAGCTTATCACTTGTTATCGATCTAAAGTGTTACAGATTTTACCTGCACACTGGCATGTTATGATATAATAGCTGAAGATATACTGTTTGAAAGTTTTTTAAACACTAATACGTGGTTTATTCATAACATCAGTACTTTAAGTTATTACCAGTAGCAATATTATCTGTTGGTTTATAAACAATAGCAAGTAACATGCACCACATTGGTTATACAGCAGTGACTGTTGACTCAGTATCAATCTGACTTTGATGCCATACATCCATTCTGAGTCATGGGGGAAGAAAAAGAATTGTCAAAGGATCTGTGGGAAAAGGTAGTTGAACTGTATAAAACAGGAAAGGGATATAAAAAGATATCCAAGGAATTGAGAATGTAAATCGACAGTGTTCAAACTCTAATCAAGAAGTGGAAAATGAGGCGTTCTGTTTGATAACATACTGCATTCATCTTGCCATCAATTCTGACCAAATTTCCTTTGCCTTTGTAGCTCACACATCCCCAAAACACAGCCATTTATTATCAATCAACTGTGTTTACTCTTTTTAAATCATAATGACAAAAGAAACTACCCAAATGACCCTGATCAAAAGTTTACATACACTGGTGATTTTGGCCTGATAACATGCACACAAGTTGACACAAAGGGGTTTGAATGGCTATTAAAGGTAACCAACCTCACCTGTGATCTGTTTTCTTGTAATTAGTGTGTGTGTATAAAAGGTCAATGAGTTTCTGGACTCATGACAGACCCTTGCATCTTTCATCCAGTGCTGCACTGACGATTCTGGATTCTAAGTCATGGGGAAAGCAAAAGAATTGTCAAAGGATCTGCTGGAAAAGATAGTTGAACTGTATATAACAGGAAAGGGATATAAAAAGATATCCAAGGAATTGAGAATGCAAATCAGCAGTGTTCAAACTTTTATAAAGAAGTGGAAAATGAGGGGTTCTGTTGAAACCAAACCACGGTCAGGTAGACCAACTAAAATTCCAGCCACAACTGCCAGGAAAATTGTTTGGGATGCAAAGACAAACCCACAAGATGCACAATAAGGAGGCACTTGAAGAAAGATGGGCTGCATGGTCGAGTCGCAAGAAGAAAGCCATTACTACACAAATGCCACAAAGTATCCCACTTACAATACGCCAAACAGCACAGAGACAAGCCTCAAACCTTCTGGCACAAAGTCATTTGGAGTGATGAGACCAAAATTGACCTTTTTGGCCACAACCATAAACGCTACATTTGGAGAGGAGTCAACAAGGCCTATGATGAAAGGTACACCATTCCTACTGTAAAACACGGAGGTGGATCGCTGATGTTTTGGGGATGTGTGAGCTACAAAGGCAAAGGAAATTTGGTCAGAATTGATGGCAAGATGAATGCAGTATGTTATCAAACAGAACGCCTCATTTTCCACTTCTTGATTAGAGTTTGAACACTGTCGATTTGCATTCTCAATTCCTTGAATATCGTTTTATATCCCTTTCCTGTTTTATACAGTTCAACTACCTTTTCCCACAGATCCTTTGACAATTCTTTTTCTTCCCCCATGACTCAGAATCCAGAAACGTCAGTGCAGCACTGGATGAACGTTGCAAGGGTCTGTCAGGAGTCCAGAAACTCATTGACCTTTTATACACACACACTACAAGCAATCAGATCACAGGTGAGGATGGTTACCTTTAATAGCCATTAAAACCCCTTTGTGTCAACTTGTGTGCATGTTATCAGGCCAAAATCACCAGGATATGTAAACTTTTTATTAGGGTCATTTGGGTAGTTTCTGTTGTCATTATGATTTAAAAAGAGTAAACACAGTTGATTGATAATAAATGGCTTCAGCCAAACACTAACCATGAGTGAAAGAAAAGTTTTTGTGTTATCATTCATATTCTCTGAAAAATGGCCAAGAAATAATAAATTCTGCCAGGGTAAGTAAACTTATGAGCACAACTGTATAATTAATTAGGGACTTAAAGCAGTACAGTCTGAAAAAAAGGAAAACAATTAGAGAATGTAATAAAGACATCTTTAAGCAAAATACGCACTAAAAACTTCAAGCATTACATTTTAAAATATTATATATAATAATATTTATGAACCAGCTCTTGAGATTTTAGGCAATCTTACCCCCTCCTGAAAGATCACGGAGAATGGAGTAAAGTAGCTGCAATAAACTCAGACCAGGAGCGCTAACCTACAGATGAAAATAGGGGACTTTTTAGCACGGTCTGAAAAAAATTGACTACCACGCTGCTACATAGAAACCTTTGCCTTAAAGATTAATATACATGTTTGTAGCGCACTAACCTGAAATGGGAGTGTGGCACTGTAGCATTTATTAGATTACCTTATTGCATAGAAGAAGCCAGCACAATATTAAGCGCATAAAGTATATACATAAAAAGAATAAGTAGCGTTTATCGGATTTCCTTATTGCGTAAAAGAAGCTGGCATGCTATTAAGTGCCTTAACATAAAAACTGAATTTATGCTTACCTGGTAAATTATTTTCTTTTGGAATGATGATATTCCATAGGCTCCATAACATGTGGAATATAATTTGCGCTACTAGGAGGAAGCCAAAAACACACAAAAGAGATTAAATTCCTTCCCACCTCCCATCTCTCCTCAGTTTAACGCATTGCCAAGCAGAGAAGAGGAAACAGAGGCGTAGGAAAAACAAAAGCAGGGTCTATAGAGGTGCAAAGTAGAACTGTTTCCCAAAAAATAGATAAAGGCGGGGCCTATGAACTATAATCATTCTTAGAGAAAATAATTTATCAGGTAAGCCTAAATTTTGTTTTCTTTCATATAATGATGATAGTCCATAGGGTCCATAACATGTGGGATTAATACCCAAGCAGATAGTCCATGTTATGGAATGGGTGGGACATTTTCCTGGCAGTTCCTATTTATCATACACTGTGGCCTGAAGGACTTTCCTGCCCAAAGCTGCTTGCGAAGAAGCAATAACATCAAAACGATAACATTAAGAAAAGGTATGCAGAGAAGACCATTTTGCAATTTTACAAATCTGCTCCAAAGATGCATAATTTTTGAAAGCCCAGGAAGTTGCAACTGATCTTGTAGATTGAACTGTGATAAGTTTAGGAGGTAACTTTCCTGCCACCAAGTAAGCCTTGTGAATAACATATTTGAGCCAAGATGCTAAAGCAACATTAGTAGCCTTTTGTCCTTTACAAATCCCAGAGTAATAAAAAAAAAGCTGGAAGATTGTCTGAACTCCTTAGTAGCTTGAAGATAAAACTTCATTGTACATCAATATTATGTAAAAGCTGTTCCGTAGAATTAGCAGGATCTGGACACAAAGGAACAACAATCTCCTGATTGATATTTTATGAAGAAACTATCTTAGGAAAAAATCATATTTAGTACAAAGTACAGCTTTATCTTAATGAAAAACTAAAAATGGAGAATTACAGGACAAAGCTGAATGTAATTGGTATACATTAGTTCAAATGGAGAACCTTGCTGAACAGAAAGAACTAAATTCAAATTCCAGGGAGGAGAAATAGGTCTCACAACTGGCCTTATTCTTACTAGCTCCTAGACAAAAGTCTGAATGTCAGAAAGCTAAGCTATCTTTCTATGAAATAAAACAGATAAAGCAGAAAGTTAACTTTTTAAGAAGCTAGCAGACAAATCCTTGTCAAGGTCATCTTGTAGAAACAGAAGAGTTCTAGGAATCCTAAAGGAATACCAAGAAAATCCTCAGGAAGAGCACCATTTAATATATGCCTTCCAAATTTTGTGATACTTTTTTGGGGTAACAGGTTTTCTGGCTTGAATCAGAGTGTCAATAACTGAATCAGAGAAACCTCTATTGTTTTAAAACTAGGCATTTAACCTCCACAACGTTAAATTTAGATATATGAGATCCTGATGGAAAAGCAGCGCCTGAGACAATAGATCTTGTCTTAGTGGAAGATGCCATGGAGAAGATGAGGACATCTACCCTAGACCCACATACCATGCTCTCCAGGGCCAGGCTGGAGAAATAAAGATGACAGAAGCTGACTCCTGTTTGATTTGAGCAATTACTCTTGGAAGTAAAACAAACGGAGGAAACAGGTACGCTAGATGAAAATTCTATGGACACACAAAGCCTATCATTTGAGCCTTTGGATCTCTTGATCTTGTACAATACATTGGAAGGTTATGATTTAAATTGAAGGCCATCAGATCTATGTCTGGTAGACCCATTTGATCAAAAATTGATCAAAGATATCTTTATGGAGAGACCACTCTCCTGGATGGACTCATTGATGGCTGAGGTAATCCTCTTCCCAGTTGTTCACACCTGGAATGTCAACTGCTGATAGGGAGCATTGAGTCCTCTCTGCCCAAGACAGAGTTTTGGACACTTCCTACATAGTCAGTGGACAGTGGGTACCACCTTGATGATTTATGTAGGCCACCATGGTAGTATTGTCCAACTGGGAATGGATAACCTTTCCTCTTTTAAAAGGGGCCAGGACTGAAGAGCCTGAAGAATTGATTGGAGTTCCAGAATGTTGATTTGTAACTTTGCCTCCAGAGGGGACTAAAATCCTTGTGCTCTTCAAGAATTCCAGACCATGCCCCAGCCTGAAAGACCGGCATCCATCATTACAATAACCCATTGTGGGCAAAGAAAGGATGCCCCAAGGGTCCAAGAAGGACCTTGTATCGACCAACAGAGAGATTGTGTGATGGATACATCCAAAGGAATCTGCGGTTCTAATTGCAGATTATTATTTGACTACTGATTGAGCATAGATAGCTGTAGGGGTAGCAAGTGGAGGCACGCAAAGAGAATCACATCCGAAGCCACAACCATAACACCCACTACCTTAATGCACTGAGTTACTGGTGGAAATGAAGCATGTTGCAGAGACAGACATGCCTTCTGAAGTTTTATTCTGCATGATTCCGTCAGAAATAAATGCATTAGGACTTAATCTATGATAACTTGTAGAAAGGACACCCTTGTAGCAGGAGTTAAAGAGCTTTTTGGAACATTGATGGTCCAACTGTGGTCTTGGAGAAAAGATAGTAGCCTTTGAGTATGAGCAATAGCTAGAGGCAAGAAAGGGCCCTGCACTAAGATATTGTCTAGATAAGGGGCAATTGAGATACCCTGAACTCTGATCTCCACCAACAATGCTCCTAGCACCTTTTTGAAGATGTGAGGTGCTGTAGCCAGACCAAATGGAAGGGCAACAAATTGGTAGTTTGTCTAGGAATGCTAACCTTTGGAATTGATGGTGATCCTTGTGAATAGCGATGTACAGGTATGCATCCATTAGGTCTATAGTAGACATGAATTGACCTTGTTGGATTAAGGGTAGAATTGTGCGAATGATTTCCATCTAAAAAGTGGGAAACTTTAGAGTTTTCAAATTTAAAATGGGTCTAAAAGACTCTTCCTTCTTAGGGACAATGAACAGATTGGAGTAAAACCCTTGACCCTGTTGAGAGACAGGTACAGGGATAATTACTCCCATATTCTCTAAATCCTTCAACATTGCATAAAGGCAGCCACATTTACAGGATTTTTGGGGACATGAGACAGATGGAATAATCCTCAAGGAGGCCTGGAGCAAAAACCTATCCTGTAACCCTGGCATATGAAGTTTTGAACCCAGGGGTCCTGGACTGACTGGAACCAGACTTTTTGAAAAAAAGACTCAGTCTACCCCTACAATAACATAATGTGGTCTGGGGCCGCACCTTCATTCAGATTTTGTATTGACGTTGGACTTCTTGGTCTGCTTGTTTTTTACCCATGAAGAACCAGGCTTCCCAGTCTTTTGAGAAGAGGAGGAATTCTGATCTCCAGAGGAACAAAACCTATTTTCTTCCCCTGAAGGAGAAAAACTAATGTCCTACCAGTAACAGTCTTAATAATTAAGTCCAAATCAGAACCAAATAGAATCTTCCCTTGAAAGGAAATAGACATTAACCTATTTTTTTAAACCATGTCTGCTGACCATGATTTTAACCATAAGGCCCTTCTTGCAATAACTACCGTAGGCATGTTCTTGACATCAATCTTGATGATGTCCATTACAGCAACACATTTAAAGTTGTTAACCATTTTAAGGGTTTTAATGCAATTCTGGATATCCTCAGCAGAAGATTTTTCCGAAACCATTTTGGATAGAGAATAACATCAGAGGGGCCCTCTGCAGTGACACAAGTGATAGATACTACTGGTTTAAGCAGAAGACCTGTCGGAAGGAAGAGCTTTCTCAGGAAATATTCCATTTTGCGGTCTATTGGATTCCTGAAAGAGGTGCTATCCTCAAGGGGGAAATAGCTCCATCAACCTTGGGTATGGTTTCCCATAACTCCATGTTCTGCTCTGGAACCAGATACATTCTCTTAAACCTGGAAGAAGGAGCAAATGGAATACCAGTTTTTTTCCCTATTCTTTGGCTATATAGTCAGAAAATAAATCTGGAACCTGAAATACTTCTGGTATTTTAGGAGGAGCTTTGAAAACAACATGCAACTGTTTTTTGTTTTTGTTTAATTTTTTTTATTGTATACACATTATTACAAGGACAAAAATAACATATACAACAACATAAAACAAAAACAATTACCCATCTCTTATCCAGGGATGCAGCCCTACAAGAATCGATTATACATGGGAATCCTGGTACATCTTATACCTCTGATATTTTATCATTCTTCCAGGCAGTATAGACTAATAAATTGTTGTCTTACAATCATAATCTGATCCAACAAAATACATCAATGACCTATATAACTCTAGTTGGTAAACATGACAATAATTATTTTCATTACTGTCTTATCTAAAAAAAAAAACTACTAGGGAGGAAGAAAAAAAAACAAAAAAAACCCTGTCTCACTCAACCCTCTCGCCTTGCGTAGCCCGTCCAACATACCTCCAGCCCCTTCTAAATGTCGCTACGGTCGCACCAAACCCCATTGTTGTGGCAAAATGTTTTTTTAATATGAGTAGGATGAACTCGGGGGTGTTTTGTATAGGTAGGATAAATTGGACTTGTGCCGTTGTGCCGTTAGTGACAACATGCAACTGTTTACCGACTTGTTTTTAGCAGGTTTTTCCTCAGAAATGCCCATATTTCTCACCACCTTATGCAAAAAGGTGTGGGTATGCTAAATTTGAAAGCATTGTCATATTCAGGGTCAAGGACAGAGCCCTGTTCATCAGAGGAAACTTCCTCATCTGAACTGGATGATTTAGAGTCCTCAGAGTCAGAGCTGTAAAGCAGGACAGGCATTTTAAGTTGAGAGGAAGGAGTTTACATGTTCACATGGAGAGACTGAGCTAAATCCTCAGTTTTGTGTTTAAGCTTATTTGGCTTGGGGATAGCCACTAAATATTCTGCCATAGCCATGAGTTAATTATCTTTAAACTCAGGAGTAAAGTCAATAGAGATTCATGAGTAACAGGACAGAATTCCTTAGAGGAAGTAGAGGGATGCAGCTGATTTGGATGCAGAAATTGAGATACACAACTATTGCAAAGTTGATTGACCTGGCACACTGGAACATATTTGCAAAATAGACACACAAATTTACAGGGAGAGGTATCAGCAGGACTCTCTTCCATAATGTTTGACATAGTTTAATTGGGGACAGATTCAATGGGTTCCATTTATGTGCAAAACTCATAAGCAAAAAGCAGACTATGAAACCACACACATACATTTATTAAAAGAAATTATAGAGAGCCCCATGTACTAGCCAATTTAAACCCCTGACATCTGCAAAATACATAAAGGGTAAGGTAATACCTATGCCCTATAGTAAACTGAATGACAAAATACCCCCTGCCTGGCAGCTCATGTGTGGGTGCTCACACCCCTCCAGTAATGGGAGCACAAATTGAAGAGGATTTGAGATGAAAATAGCAGGCAGATGCTTTGATGGCCTGTTCCTCCCCAGCTGCAGTTCCAGAGTGTGTAGAAAAAGACCAGGAAGCTAAGGGAGTGAGGCTACCACCTAGAACAGCGCCTTAAATAGGCTAAAAACTGTGAAAAAGGCCACAAATAAAGTTTTAGTGAAAAACATACATACATACCCACAAACATTACCTACATGCTGCATAGACTAACTGGATGCCTAGTGAGCAATCAGCCATTCTCGTAAAGGGCCATACCCCTATTTTTTTAAAAAGCTTAAGGGTCCAAAAGGGGTATAAGTGGTCTGATAATGCCCTCCTAAATAATGTAGGACAGTTATATTCTTGTTTTAGGCAAAAAAAAAGTGTGTCAGTGGGAGAATAGGTCCCCTGGCTATGCTGTACCTGTGTCAGTGTACCTTCTAATAGCATATGAGCTGTTTTTGTGCTGTGAAAAGTGACTTACCTGAAGTTGCACCCCTGCAACGGCTTACCAGTCACCAAGCTGCAGCAGAATTCAATAGAGAGCCAATCCACTGCTTGCACAAGTACAGCAGAGGATATCTGAAGAAATACCATTATCACACAGGGGGAAGCTAATTACAGCTAAAATCCTCAGGGACATACTTCACACATAACAGGGTATACATATGTCTCTGTAATTTAGCTTGCTGGAAATCTCTTCTGTCTTCTTTGTGAATGATATATCCAAAGTATAAAGGGTCTCACATTAATCTGAGCTCCCAAACATGAATCTATAAGCAAGTAGCTGAAACACCTCTATTCTCAACCTTCTCCTGGGAGGCCAAGAAACAAAACTGAGGAGAAATGGGAGGTGGGAGGGAATTTAAGCTCTTGTGTGGGTTCTTACCCTTCTCCTGGTGGTGTGAATTCTATCCCACATGTTATGGACCCTATGGACTATCATCATTATACGAAAAAAAAGAATAAATAGCACTGATCAAATTTCTTTACTGAGTAGAAAAAGTCTGTGCGCTATTAAAGGGACATTAAACACTTTGAGATGGTAATATAAAATGATAAATCATATATTTATAAAAAAAACCTCTGCAATATATGTACTTTCATTATTTATCTTTCCCCTTTTTTTGTAATTCCATTCTGAACAGTTACTGTTAGAAATGGTAGTGCAGAAGACATATTCCACACAGCCATTGGCTACACATTCTAGTGACCTATTTATAACATTCCCTAATAGTCATAGCAGAGAAGGTAACCTAAGTTACAACATGGCAGCATTCAAGCACAGCAAAAAAAAAATTACTGCATCACCATACTCACTATTTCTCTATTTAACTAAAAAGGTTCAACTACTTTTAAGGGAGCATAGAGTTTCAGTTTAAAATTTTTCAAACTTACAAAATAGGGATTTATGTACACATTCATAGAAGCTACATATCTATACTTATATATATATAGGAATAATCTCCAATGTAATGACTGCACTTACTGGGTTTGCAAAGATAAAAAATAACTTTTATTCAAAACATGTAATTAAAACAAAGTCCATGACGTTTCAATGCCCAACTGACATCTTTATCAAGTGTTCCCAGTGCTTAGGTCAAAGATATCACAGGCATGATATGCCAAAGGACGTCTGTTTCAATGTGACAAACACAGTCTTATATATCGTTACCCGTGAAATCAACCAACTGGCTTCACCTGTTAGCATCCAACACGCTCCGTTCGTGGAATCATGAACCCATCACCTCCGGGTGTATGTTATGATCTCATTGGTTAGCGTCATTACTCCTTTCAGTCACTCCACTGTTTCATCAGCTAAACCGCATGGCTAATTATCATATTACAGGAGGAGCGTGACAAACAATTTCAGTGTGATGCAGGGGCGGGACTACAGGTGGTACAGAGGTCGCAAATGCGACCGGGCCCCCAAGGGTGGGGGCCCAGCTTAAAAAAACAAAAACATTTTTTTCAATAAAAAATGCTGATCTGCCACTGCCTGCACTGATATAATGTGAGTGTGACATGATGCTTCACTAGTGTCTCTGTCTCTGACTACAGGGGTTAGTGTTTCTGTTTTACCCATTGGTGTTTATGTGTGTGTATGTATGTATGTGACTGTGTGTGTATTTATGCTGTATTTGTGTGTGTGTGTATGTTTGTGGAACCAGCAAATTACAGACCTTGTTACTACATCATGGGGGGCGGGGAGTAAACAGTGTCACTATACAGTACCTGAAATAAACAAATTGAATGGTAATTAAGACTCTATATTTCTTAGTGTCTAGTGTCTTTAGTGAAAGGCTAATATTACATTTAATAATCCCTTATGAATTATTATACCCACTATAAAATATTAACACAAAATTACTAGCTTAATTAAACTACTTGTAAGGTCATTAACTCACAAAGTCGTGCTCCAGCAATAATACAAAACTTTTATTACAATGAGACTAATTAAACATTATTACAATATGCAGATTAAATATAATTTACACATATGCAGATCACTTATAAATACACAGCACTGAATTAAACATCAATATTACACTAATACATTGGCCCATTCTAATGTGAGTGTGTATGGTGTGCTGTAAGTATATGTGTCAGCAAGAAGTACTTACTTAATGTTAACTGACCATCATCCCAAAGATAAGAGAGAGAACAGGTTATTTGTGTAGGGTCTTATGTAAGTCTTTCATCACTCCCACAATGATGTGGTCACTCATATGCCAGCCCCCTTGTACTGTTTAAGGTATGGTTCCAGCCATGCCATGTGATCAGGGGAGGAAGGGCATCTGGCCACACAAAGGGGTCTCTATATAGATCTTTACTTAAACCAGCTGGTCATCCTTATCAGATGGGGCCTGGTAATGTGATCTTTCTACATTCCAAAGTGTTCTAGTCTCTGAATGAGGAGTTAACCCTTTCCTGATTACACAGCTGAGTTCTTACAGTATTATGCCATATTACCCTTTTCTGACCATATCTGAATTCAGATCATGCCATTATTACAGTACCACTATATATATATATATATATATATATATATATATATATATAGTACGGGGGGCTGGACCATGTCACAGACTACTGTGGTCCCTTTTAAAGTACTGGTACGGGTAGGGTCAGGCCAACCATCTCACTGGCAGATTACAGACTGTGTCACTAACTCACTATATACAGTACTGTTGGGTTAAACAGTGTCACTATATACAGTAATAGGGGGTCAGATCATCTCACAGACTGTGGGCACAGGGTACCTCCTTTTGCAGAAAGGTAATCTGATTCAAAAAATGTTTTCTGTGTTAAAGGGACAGTCTACACCAGAATTTTTATTGTTTAAAAAGATAGATAATCCTTTTATTACCCATTCCCTAGTTTTGCATAACCAACACAGTTATATAAATACACTTTTTACCTCTGTGATTACCTTGTATATCAGCCTCTGCAAACTGCAAAGTTCTTTTGACAGACATCCATTTTAGCCAATCAGAGCTGGCTCACTGGAACTCCACATGCGTGAGCACAGTGTTATCTATATGACACACATGAACTAGCACCCTCTAGTGGGGAAAACTGTCAAAATGCCCTGAGAGAAGAGGCGGCTTTCAAGGGCTTAGAAATTAGAATATGAACTTCCTAGATTTAGCTTTCAACTAAGAATACCAAGAGAACAAAGCAAAATTGGTGATAAAAGTAAATTGGAAAATTGTTTAAAATTATAGTCTCTAATTGAATCATGAAAGTTTATTTTGGACTAGACTGTCCCTTTAAATGTTAAAAAAAAATAGAAAAGATATGAGATATGTATCAAATTCATCTTTTTTTTGGGGGGTGGGGTGGGCCTTCTTAGATTCTTGCACCTGGGCCCTGTGGTTTCTAGTTACGCCTCTGGTGTTATGCTTTACACATGGCTCATGTAAACTGATGATCCATATACAGTCTTAAGCTCCACATATGCTCAGAGTAGAAAGGGGTCATCAAATAAGTGTCGATCCCAGTATACATTAACTTTGTCCATCAGAGGAGGCAGGTCAGCTGTCACCTTTGTCCAACTCATTGTGGTATTTACATTCTTGATGTAAACCACATCATTGCACACAAATTGATGAAATCAGTATAGTACATCATTATCTGGAAAATAATAAGCCACAGGTATCTTCTATGGCTCATCCTTTCTGCATATAGTGTAGTTTATTTGAGGGATGAGGTTGTTCACGGGTAAAGAAGGGTAATGAATTAAAATGTATCCAAATAAAAACATTTATTTCTGAATTGCACACAATGGAAAACCCGAAGCTTTCATCAGGAGGAACTGTGAAGAAGACTGCAACAAAAAAACATAATTTATGTAAGAACTTACCTGATAAATTCATTTCTTTCATATTGGCAAGAGTCCATGAGCTAGTGACATATGGGATATACAATCCTACCAGGAGGGGCAAAGTTTCCCAAACCTCAAAATGCCTATAAATACACCCCTCACCACACCCACAATTCAGTTTAACGAATAGCCAAGCAGTGGGGTGATAAAGAAAGGAGTAGAAAGCATCAACAAAGGAAATTTGGAAATAATTGTGCTTTATACAAAAAATCATAACCACCATAAAAGGGTGGGCCTCATGGACTCTTGTCAATATGAAAGAAATTAATTTATCAGGTAAGTTCTTACATAAATTATGTTTTCCCTCATGTAATTGGCAAGAGTCCATGAGCTAGTGACATATGGGATATCAATACCCAAGATGTGGAGTCTTCCACTCAAGAGTCACTAGAGAGGGAGGGAATAAAAAATAAAAACAGCCATATTTCGCTGAAAAAATTAATCCACAACCCAAAAAAATAAGTTTATTTTCATTTTTGAAAGAAAAAAACTTAAATCAAAAAGCAGAAGAATCAAACTGAAACAGCTGCCTGAAGAACTTTTCTACCAAAAACTGCTTCCAAAGAAGCAAATACATCAAAATGGTAGAATTTAGTAAATGTATGCAAAGAAGACCAAGTCGCCGCTTTGCAAATCTGATCAACTGAAGCTTCATTCTTAAAAGCCCACGAAGTGGAGACTGATCTAGTAGAATGAGCTGTAATTCTCTGAGGCGGGGCCTGACCCGACTCCAAATAAGCTTGATGAATCAAAAATTTCAACCAAGAAGCCAAGGAAATAGCAGAAGCCTTCTGACCTTTCCTAGGACCAGAAAATAAAACAAATAGACTGGAAGTCTTCCTGAAATCTTTAGTAGCCTCCACATAATATTTCAAAGCTCTTACCACATCCAAAGAATGTAAGGATCTTTCCAAAGAATTCTTAGGATTAGGACATAAGGAAGGGACAACAATTTCTCTACTAATGTTGTTAGAATTCACAACCTTAGGTAAAAATTTAAAAGAAGTCCGCAAAACTGCCTTATCCTGATGAAAAATCAGAAAAAGAGACTCACAAGAAAGAGCAGATAGCTCAGAAACTCTTCTAGCAGAAGAAATAGCCAAAAGGAACAACACTTTCCAGGAAAGTAGTTTAATGTCCAAAGAATGCATAGGCTCAAATGGAAAAGCCTGTAAAGCCTTCAGAACCAAATTAAGACTCCAAGGAGGAGAAATTGATTTAATGACAGGCTTAATACGAACTAAAGCCTGTACAAAACAGTGAATATCAGGAAGTATAGCAATCTTTCTGTGAAATAAAACAGAAAGAGCGGAGATTTGTCCTTTCAAGGAACTTGCAGACAAACCCTTATCCAAACCATCCTGAAGGAAGTGTAAAATTCTAGGAATTCTAAAAGAATGCCAGGAGAATTTATGAGAAGAACACCATGAAATGTAAGTCTTCCAAACTCTATAATAAATATTTCTAGAGACAGATTTACGAGCTTGTAACATAGTTTTAATCACTGAGTCAGAGAAACCTCTATGACTTAGAACTAAGCGTTCAATTTCCATACCTGGTATCCTGATGGAAAAACGGACCTTGAGATAGTAGGTCCGGCCGTAACAGAAGTGGCCAAGGCGGGCAATTGGACATCCGAACCAGATCCACATACCAAAACCTGTGTGGCCATGCTGGAGCCACCAGCAACACAAAAGACTGTTCCATGATGATTTTGGAGATTACTCTTTGAAGGAGAACTAGAGGCGGGAAGATGTAAGCAGGTTGATAACACCAAGGAAGTGTCAGCACATCCACTGCTTCCACCTGAACATCCCTGGACCTGGACAGGTATCTGGGAAGTTTCTTGTTTAGATGAGAGGCCATGAGATCTATCTCTAGAAGCCCCCACATCTGAACAATCTGAGAAAACACATTCGGAATGGAGAGACCACTCCCCTGGATGTAAAGTCTGGCGGCTGAGATAATCCGCCTCCCAATTGTCTACACCTGGGATATGCACCGCAGAGATTAGACAAGAGCTGGATTCCGCCCAGGCAAGTATCCGAGATACTTCTTTCATAGCTTGGGGACTGTGAGTCCCACCCTGATGATTGACATAAGCCACAGTTGTGATATTGTCTGTCTGAAAACAAATGAACGGTTCTCTCTTTAGCAGAGGCCAGAACTGAAGAGCCCTGAGAATTGCACGGAGTTCTAATATATTTATTGGTAATCTCGCCTCTTGAGATTTCCAAACCCCTTGTGCTGTCAGAGATCCCCAAACAGCTCCCCAACCTGAAAGACTCACATCTGTTGTGATCACAGTCCAGGTTGGGCAAACAAAAGAAGCCCCTTGAACCAAACGATGGTGATCTATCCACCATGTCAGAGTGTCGTACATTGGGATTCAAGGATATTAATTGTGATATCTTTGTATAATCCCTGCACCATTGATTCAGCATACAAAGCTGTAGAGGTCTCATGTGAAAACAAGCAAAGGGGATTGCGTCCTATGCTGCAGTCATGAGACCTAAAACTTCCATGCACATAGCCACTGAAGGGAATGACTGAGACTGAAGGAGCCGGCATGCTGCGACCAATTTTAAACGTCTCTTGTCTGTTAGAGACAGAGTCATGGACACTGAATCTATCTGGAAGCCTAAAAAGGTGACCCTTGTCTGAGGAATCAAGAAACTTTTTGGTAAATTGATCCTCCAACCATGTTTCCGAAGAAACAACACTAGTTGATTCGTGTGAGATTCTGCAGAATGTAAAGACTGAGCTAGTACCAAGATATCATCCAAATAAGGAAACACCGCAATACCCTGTTCTCTGATTACAGATAGTAGGGCACCCATAACCTTTGAAAAGATTCTTGGAGCTGTTGCTAGGCCAAATAGAAGAGCAACAAATTGGTAATGCTTGTCTAGAAAAGAGAATCTCAGAAACTGATAGTGTTCTGGATGAATCGGAATATGAAGGTATGCATCCTGCAAGTCTATTGTGGACATAAAATGTCCTTGATGAACAAAAGGCAGAATAGTCCTTATAGTCACCATCTTGAAAGTTGGTACTCTTACATAACGATTCAAAATTTTCAGATCCAGAACTGGTCTGAACAAATTTTCTTTCTTTGGTACAATGAATAGGTTTGAATAAAACCCCAAACCTTGTTCCTGTGGAGGAACTGGCATGATTACCCCTGAAGACTCCAGGTCTGAAACACACTTCAGAAAAGCCTGAGCTTTTACTGGATTTACAGGGATGCGTGAGAGAAAAAATCTTCTCACAGGAGGTCTAACTTTGAATCCTATTTGATACCCTTGAGATACAATGCTCTGAATCCAATGATTTTGGACAGATTGTATCCAAAAATCCTTGAAAAACCTTAATCTGCCCCCTACCAGCTGAGCTGGAATGAGGGCCGCACCTTCATGCGGACTTAGGGGCAGACTTTGGTTTCCTAAATGGCTTGGATTTATTCCAATTTGAAGAAGGCTTCCAACTGGAAGCAGATTCCTTGGGAGGAGGATTGAGTTTTTGTTCCTTATTCTGACGAAAGGAACAA
The DNA here is from genome assembly GCF_027579735.1 of Bombina bombina. Taxonomy (NCBI): domain Eukaryota; kingdom Metazoa; phylum Chordata; class Amphibia; order Anura; family Bombinatoridae; genus Bombina; species Bombina bombina. The sequence continues at coordinate 179,731,110 of NC_069501.1, read as the reverse complement.
AAACGGTTAGAAGCCTTAGATTTACATTAGGTTTTTTATCCTGAGGCAAAAAAACTCCTTTTCCTCCAGTGATAGTTGGAATAATAGAATCCAACTGAGAACCAAATAAATTATTACCTTGGAAAGAAAGAGATAGTAATCTAGATTTAGATGTCATATCAGCATTCCAAGATTTAAGCCACAAAGCTCTTCTAGCTAATACAGCTAAAGACATGGATCTAACATCAATTTTGATAATATAAAAAATGGCATCACAAATAAAATGATTAGCATGTTGCAGTAAGCGAACAATGCTAGATATGTCAAAATCCAATTCATGTTGCGCTAAATTTTCCAACCAGAAAGTTGATGCAGCTGCAACATCACCCAAAGAAATAGCAGGTCTGAGAAGATGACCTGAATATAAATAGGCCTTCCTTAGATAAGATTCAAGCTTCCTATCTAAAGGATCCTTAAAGGAAGTGCTATCTTCCATAGGAATAGTGGTACGTTTAGCAAGAGTAGAAATAGCCCCATCAACTTTGGGGATCTTTTCCCAAAACTCTATAGATTTTGCTGGTAAAGGATACAATCTCTTAAACCTTGAAGAAGGAATAAAGGAAGTACCTGGCTTATTCCATTCCCTAGAAATCATATCAGAAATAGCCTCAGGAATGGGAAAAACCCCTGGAGAAACCACAGGAGGTTTAAAAACAGCATTTAAATGTTTATTAGACTGAACGTCAATAGGACTGGTTACCTCAATATCCAAAGTAATTAACACTTCTTTTAATAAAGAACGCAAATACTCTATTTTAAATAAATAAGTAGATTTGTCAGTGTCAATATCTGAGGAAGGATCTTCTGTTTCAGATAGATCCTCATCAGAAGAGGATGAATTATTATGTTGTTGGTCATTTGAAATTTCATCAGCTAAATGAGAAATTTTAAAAGACCTTTTACATTTATTAGAAGGTGGAAATGCAGACAAAGCCTTCATAATAGAATCAGAAACGAATTCTTTAAAATTTACAGGTATATCATGCACATTAGAAGTTGAAGGAACTGCAACTGGCAATGTACTATTACTGATAGAAACACTATCTGCATGTAAAAGTTTATCATGACAACTATTACAAATGACATTCTGTGGAAAAATTTCTACAATTTTACAACAAATGCACTTAGCTTTGGTAGAACCGATGTCAGGCAGCAATGTTCCAGCAGAAACTTCAGAGGCAGGATCAGATTGGGACATCTTGCTCAATGTAAGAGAAAAAACAACATATAAAGCAAAATTATCTATTTCCTTAAATGACAGTTTCAGGAATGGGAAAAAATGCAAAAGCATAGGCCTCTTGATAGAAAAGAAACAGGAGGCAAACAACAATGGGGTATTGAAATAATGAAAAAAATTTGGCGCCAAGTATGACGCACAACGTAACGTAAACTTTTTTGGCACCAAAAATGACCGGAAATGACACACTTGCATCACTAATGACGCCGCCGTGTGAAAGGTCTCGGCGTCGCATATGACTCCGGAAATGACGAAGTTGCATCAAAAACGTATTTTTCCGCGACAAAAAAGTTTGCAACAAAAATGACGCAATAAAGTCTAACATTTGACGCACCCGCGGGCCTAACACCTGCAATTGCAAAAAATAGTCAAATTGAAAAAAGACTAAACCCCAGGTAAGAAATAAATTTCTTAAAGTGTTTATATTCCCAAATATGAAACTGACAGTCTGCAGAAGGAAATACATGAACCTGACTCATGGCAAATATAAGTACAATACATATATTTAGAACTTTATATAAATTGCATAAAGTGCCAAACCATAGCTGAGAGTATCTTAAGTAATGAAAACATACTTACCAAAAGACACCCATCCACATATAGCAGATAGCCAAACCAGTACTACAACAGTTATTAGTAGAGGTAATGGTAAATTGAGAGTATATCGTCGATCTGAAAAGGGAGGTAGGAGATGAATCTCTACAACCGATAACAGAGAACCCATGAAAAAGACCCCCGTTAGAGAAATCATTGTATTCAATAGGTGATACTCCCTTCATGTCCCTCTGACATTCGCTGTACTTTGAGAGGAATCGGGCTTCAACAATGCTGAGAAGCACATATCAACTTAGAAATCATAGCACAAACTTACTTCACCACCTTCATAGGAGGCAAAGTTTGTAAAAACTGAATTGTGGGTGTGGTGAGGGGTGTATTTATAGGCATTTTGAGGTTTGGGAAACTTTGCCCCTCCTGGTAGGATTGTATAGCCCATATGTCACTAGCTCATGGACTCTTGCCAATTACATGAAAGAAATATACAGCAAGATGTGTGTTATAAACAGAGATATCCATTGGAACATTCCCCTATATCAATTAGTGGATTATGTTGGAGAATACACACCAGCAGAAAAGATAGTTCATTGCCATCACTATAATATTGCAGTGAGGATTCAATCCAATAAAGGGCCCAAAGCCCAACTTCACATTGAGTCCTCTTGGTGTGACAGTATACAACATATATATCCATTTGGACTCCAGGTGGAGTAGCAATCTGGCACGATCACCACCCCTCTTTGGGGGAGGTATGTGATCAATGACCATGGTGCGTAAGCTTGACAAATTGTGCCTATGTGTGGTGAAGTGACGAACCACTGGTTCATCAGAGTCTCCTTTCTTGATTGCCTCCCTGATAGCATATCTATGGTTGGCCATTCTCTCCTTAAAGGTAGTTGTCGTCTTGCCAGCATAGAAGAGGGAACACGGGCAGATCAGTATATAGATCACTTTAAGCAGTGACAAATAGTGTACCTCTTGTTCGTATGGGGGTGTTGGAAAGAATCCCTCACCTGCATAATATTACAAGTAATGCAGTCCCTCACACCTGAAGCATCCCAGTCATGTGGATTTGAGCCATAGCTCCTTGGTATAACAATTCATAGGGTCTTTTTTGACCCGTAGGTCACGGACATTATTCGGTGTGTGTATGTATGTATGTGTGTGTATATATATATATTTATATGTGTGTGTGTGTGTGCAAGTGTGTACATTAGAGCCCTATGTAGTCAAATACCTGAAAACATGAAAAATCATTTTTATTTGCTATTAAAATTAAATAATCTGTTTAACTGAGTATGTAGTGTAAATATTTTATATTTCAATGTTCTTCACATAATAGAACATCTTCTATGTATTTTTAAATTGATATTCCATAGGTATAGATATACATTTTACAAAAAAATCATTAGATATATAAAGAAATATTTATTTAAGAAAAATAGAACATATTCTTCTATGTGAAGAACGTAGGAATGTCAAGTATTCATAAATCATGTCGGGTTTAGCACACTTGAATATACGCGGTTGGTTTAGTGCATGAAAATGGGGACTCGTTTTTTTTTCAGTTTTGGAGCTCCTTTGAAGTCTATTGGAGAAGATAACCCCGTCACTTTTTACTGTCAACTTGTAATACGAGCACAACCTGATGCGCGCAAAAAGCCTCTGTCTAGCGTAGTTTACGATTGAGCGGTAATGCTAAATTGTGCTCAACTCATACTCTAGCCTTATGTTGGGTCTCTAGGTATTGCAATGAGACTTAAAGGGACAGTTTACCCAACATGATAATATATTTTAAATGAATGAGCAGACAAAGTTAAATATAGTATTGCTGGAGAGTCCATAAACATCACTTTCTATGTTTTTAAATATTTTTTTGAAAAATCTATTATTACATAGTCTTACCTATAACCCTTACTGTATTTTCAATATGTGCAACCACTTCGGTCGCACTCCATGCAGCACACCACGCATGTGCCGGCCCCCACAATGACTACTGTGCTAGTATGAACACTGACCAGTGCTCAATAAATGTGCTTCCATGTTGAGCAGTGACAACTTGCTCTTGGATTGTTGACTGTTGGTGCTCATGAGTACTGCATCAGTGAAGCATCATTTATTTTATTGCAAGACAGGAGGCTAGTATTTTGCTTTACCTCCTTTACTTGATAATCTCTAGCAGTAAAGATATATAACATTTGAAACAAAGTAAAAACCCCTCAACCAATGGGGCCACAGCAACCATAATCTATACTATAATTGTGTTTGTAAAGTCCGTCGCCGTCGGCAGTTGTGCACGCATCCTCAATGGAATGTTGGCAGCTGCATCCAGGTGAATTCCGAAAATGGCAGAGTTGTGAAAGAATCCCCTGCCATTTTTGGAATCCACCAGGATGCAGCGAAGGCAAATGGAGCATTACAAAAAAAAAAAACAACGCCCGCAGAAAGTATAACAAAAAAAATGAACCTCACAAAGTATTAACACCTACACTGCAAACATCGCAAAATAAAAAAATAATTAACCCCTTAATCCCTTAACCGTCAACCACCCCCATCGCAATAAACCTAATTACCCTATTAACCCCTAAACCACAAAACCCCCACATCGCAATAAACCTAATTACCCTATAACCCCTTAAACCACCAAAACCCACAACGCAAATAACTAATTAAATTACTAAGCTCCCTAACCTAACACCACCTAAATTAACACAAATTAACTCAACTAAAAAATACTAAAGTTACAAAAAAAAAGTTAAGATTACAAAAAATTAAAAAAGGCTAACATTACAGAAAATAAAAAAAACAAATTACCAAACTTTACAAAATTAAACCTAATCCCCTTGAAAATAAAAAAGCCCCCCAAAATAAAAACACCCCCTAATCTAAGAATACACTGCCAGTAGCCCTTAAAAGGGCTTTTTGCAGGGCATTGCTCCAAGATAAACAGCTCTTTTACAGTAAAAAAGTCTAAGTCCCCCTAACAGTATCCCCCCCACCCACCAAACCCCCCAAAATAAAAGAACCTAACACTTAAAAACCTAAACTACCCATTGCCCTGAAAAGGGCATTTAGCTCTTTTACTACGCATCTCTAATCTAAATAAAACAACCCCCTCCAAAAAACCCTTACAAAAACCTAAGTCTAACCCCCAGGTTGGTACTCACTGTTCCTGAAGTCTGGCGGGGAAGAAGGTCCTGTTCCACGCGGTGAAGTCTTCTTCCAAACGGTGACCTCTTCTTTCTTCTTCCAGGAACATCCGGCGCGGAACGGAGCTAAAGACCGATGACCGTGGAGCGGAAAAAAAATGGCGTCCCTTGAATTTCTATTGACTGATTTTAATCGTGTACCTTGAATTCACTATTCAGTGTATGGCGGCGATAATACGAAGAGGATCCTCCATGCTCCATGGCTCCGCGGTCACCGGTCTTCAGTTCCAGGGTCTCTGGTCTTCAGTTCCAGGATCGCCGGTCTTCAGTTCCAGGGTCGCCGGTCTTCAGCTCCGCGGTCATCAGTCTTCAGCTCCGCCCTTCACTCTGCGCTTGATTGTTCTTGGAAGAAGAAAGAAGAAGTTGCCACTTGTTAGATGACTTCTCCGTCGAACTTCAGGAACGGTAAGTACCAACCTAAGGGTTAGACTTAGGACTAAGGGTTTTTAAGTTTTTTTTTGGGGGGGTTTGTTTTATTTAGATTAGGGATGGGTAGTAAAAGAGCTAAATGCCCTTTTAAGGGCAGTGCCAAACAAATGCCCTTTTCAGGGCAATGGATAGTTTAGGTTTTTTAGTGTTAGGTTTATTTACTTTGGGAAGTGGTGGGTTTTACTGTTAGGGGGGACTTAGAATTTTTGGTAACTGCAAAAGAGCTGTTTAACTTAGGGCAATGCCCTACAAAAGCCATTTTAAGGGCTATTGGTAGTTTAGCATTAGATTAGGGGGTGTTTTTATTTGGGGGGGCTTTTTTATTTTCATAGGGATTAGGCTTTATTTTTATTATTTTTGATAATTTGTTTATTTTTTTTTGTAGTTTTTTTTTAAATTTAACAACACATAGACTGAGAGGGGAGAGAGAGCAAATGAGAGGGCAGAGAGGGCAAATGAGAGGGGAGAGAGAGCAAAAGAGAAGGTGGAGAGAGAGCAAAAGAGAGGGGGGAGAGAGAGCAAAAGAGAGGGGGAAGACAGAGCAAAAGAAAGGGGGAGAAAGAGCAAAAGAGAGGGGGAGAGAGCTAAAAGAGAGGGGAGAGAGAGCAAAAGAGAGGGGAGAGAGAGCAAAATAGAGGGGAGAGAGAGCAAAAGAGAGGGGAGAAAGAGAGCAAAAGATAGGGGGGAGAGAGAGCAAAAGAGAGGGGGGAGACAGAGAGCAAAAGAGAGGGGAGAAAGAGAGCAAAAGAGAGGGAAGAGAGAGAGCAAAAGAGAGGGGGGGAGAGAGAGCAACAGAGATGGGGGAGAGAGAGCAAAAGAGAGGGGGAGACAGAGAGCAAAAGAGAGGGGAGAAAGAGAGGAAAAGAGAGGTGGGAGAGAGAGAGCAAAAGAGAGGGGGAGAGAGAGAGCAAAAGAGAGGGGAGAGAGAGAGAGTGAGCAAAGGAGAGGGGAGACAGAGAGCAAAAGAGAGGGGAAAAAGAGAGCAAAAGAGAGGGGAGAAAGAGAGCAAAAGAGAGGGAAGAGAGAGAGCAAAAGAGAGGGGGGGGAGAGAGAGCAACAGAGATGGGGGAGAGAGAGCAAAAGAGAGGGGGAGACAGAGAGCAAAAGAAAGGGGAGAGAGAGCAAAAGAGAGGGGGGAGATAGAGAGCAAAAAAGAGGGGGGAGAGAGCAAAAGAGAGGGGGGAGAGAGAGCAAAAGGGGTGGTGAAAGAATCCACCTGGATGCAGCATAAGCTGCATCCAGGTAAATTCTTTCACCACCCTGCCATTTTCGGAATCCACCTGCTGCCTCCAGGTGGATTCCGAAAATGGTAGGGTGGTTCTTTCACCATAATAGACTGTCCTTCCGAAAAATGGCAGGGTGGTTCCGTCACCACAATAGACTGCCCTCTGGCCAGGCTTTCCCACTAGTATATACATAAGTCAGTCCCTTTCACTCCCTCTTTCTTTACTGCTCCAGTAGAAAGGTGATGTGATTTATTTCCTCAGACTATTTTTTCTACAATTGCAGCTTATCTTATTTATTCTGTATTTTCCTTTTCCTTCCACTCATTCAATGAGAGTGGACTTGCTTTCTGTCAATATATTTCTTTCTTTCTATTTTTATACAGTTAACTTATTAACTTATTAACTTTTCAACTTTAAATGGTTTCTATTAATGCTGTTTTTTCCCATTATCTATCTTACAATATAACTGTTTATAGTACCCCTTTTATATCTTCCGGATATTGTATTTGTAATTGTTTTATTACTGTTTTTCAATGTCTGCTATGTTACCTCCGTAGCCGTAATTTTACATCTATGTTATCCCACGAGTAGCCATCTTTTCTTCTTCTACCTATTACGTCCGCCATCTTGGATCACGTGATGCAACGCAACGTTTTTTTGCACCACGCCACGTGATCACCGCCATTTTGCTTTACATTTTTTACTCGATTACACACGTTTTGCAATCCTTTGCAATCCGGTGTAATCCTCCTTTATTTATTTTTTTTAAATTAACTTTTTATTGAGGAAAAATGGCACATACAGTACAAATCAAGACAGTCTTCATGTAGCATTCGTACAAATCCTCCTTTATTTTATTGATTTTCTTTCAAAACCTACTTTATATGTACTCACAGTATTTATATAATTTACTATTTTGTAAGTATTTTACTGAATTGTGTGTTTACTGCAGGTGCCATCCCTGCATATCTATACGGTATACGGATCTGCCTTTATACAAAAGAATATAACCAACTGAAAAACGTATCTTTTATTGTACAATAATACTATTCTACAACATTATTTCAATAATATTGTTTACATTACGGTACTCAAACGAGCCCCACTGCAGGCTAATACAAATACTTTTATTACTGTTATTAATCCTTAGCATCTATTCAGATTTATCATGTCTGATTCAGAGCAATCCCAGGACATACAGTCCATGATTTCAGACTCAGTTGCTAAAGCCATATCATCAGCTATGGGGGACATGCTAGCCCTGGTAAAAAACATCCTACAAGAGTACTTACAAGATCAATTAGATACTGATCAACCTAAAAAGAAATCTAAAAAGACACATAATCTGGAGAGCAACCCCTCCTCCAGTGATAATTTGCCTGCCTTGAACCCCACCCCTGGGGTAATAATAAGGGATAATGAAACCTCTGCAGAGGAAATATCCAAAAATCCACCCACCCCTATGGATAAGGAGTATTACCCAGAGGTCTATTTGTCAGATGAATCAGACCACGACCCTTCTAATGACATTATACCTATACCTAACTTAGAGTTTATAGAAAATGCTATTATGGACCCCCTTGGCCAACCCATGTTTGATCCAGATAATTTGAGGCACCCTAGGTCCTCTGAATGGTACCCTGCCCCACATATTACAGCTTTTTTACAATATTGGTTAAGTAAACCCCTGTCTAATTCAGCCAGGAACCAATTACGGGTGGAATGCCCCGTCTTATCCTCCCAGACAAAGAGGCTCATACCCCAGATTATGACCCTAATATCGTCACTTTAATTACCCAAAGTGGTAGAGACCCTAGCAGGGGCATTGACAAGTCACTAAAGTCCACTCAGGATGAACTCCTGGACCAAGTGGAACCACTAACACAGATCCTTCAGTTAGCGGACAATGCTATAATGTCCTCTTAATCATAAAACCCCATACAAATCAGAGAGTGGGCGCAAAGGACAATATGTCTTCTGGGAAATGCAAACGTGTTTTTATCCATAGAACGCTGCAGAGTGGCCCTATCTCGCCTCGACCCTAAATTGGCAGAAATGGCCCGCTCGGAAAAGAGGCTCCGCAGCAAAAGGGTTACTTTTTGGCAAATCTTTTATTAGGGAACTCAGCCGATATGTATCGGCTTACGCGACGCTTGATAGGGTCCAATCCAACATCAGGAGGGTCCTATATGCCCAATGAGGTGTTTTTTTCCAGGGCTGGCAGGTTCAGGAATCACCTGTCCAGCCCTGCTAACTTCAGAGGTTCCTTCAGGCAAACCTACACAGCGCCACATATTAGACCAGATTAGCGGTGCCCCTTGACAGCTACAAATGCCCCTAACAGGACCAGAACCAGGTGAGCACCACTTTACCCCTTCTTGTTTTCAACAAAAAGTTAGGGGGCAGACTTGCCCATTACATTTCAACATGGTTGACAATCACATCAGACCCATGGGTACTTCAGACTATACAGGGTTTCCACCTAGAATTCGTACAATTCCCATCCCAACCCTATCCTCCGACCCCTATACCTTTCCCTCCCCAAATGCAATGTCTGATAGATTCAGAACTGACTCAGTTATGGCAAAAAGGTGCTGTCGAGGAATCCCAGTCACAAGGTTTCCTCAGCAACATGTTCATAGTAAAAAAGAAAGATGGGGGTGCCTGTCCAGTCATAAACATGAAAGAACTCAATCGATTTCTGGTATACAGACATTTCAAGATAGAAGGCATCCATCTCCTCAGGGACATTCTCCAATTGAACGATTGGATGATCTGTCTGGATCTAAAAGATGCCTATCTAACAGTCCCCATGCACCAATCATTTCGCCACTATCTCCAGTTCCTATGGCATGGACGGACCTGGCAATTCACCTGCCTTCCCTTTGGCCTCAGTTCAGCACCCTGGTGCTTCACAAAGATCATGACACCGGTCGCAGCCTTCCTCAGATCCAGGGGTATTCGCCTGATCATATATCTAGATGATATTCTCATTCTAGCTCAGGACAAATCCATCCTGTTGCAACACCTTTCAACCACAGCCCATCTCCTACAAAATCTAGGGTTTGCAATAAACTTCTAAAAATAAAAAAAAATCTTGTACCTGTCCTTCACAGTCCATGGAATTTCTGTTTTTTTTAGTGAATTCCCTACTGGCTTCTCTGGCTCTTCCACAAACCAAGTTACAAACCATTCGCAAATAACTCAGTTCTACACTAAATAAGTCACACATTTCTCTCTGACTACTAGCCAGAGTCATCGGTCTTCTCTCAGCCTCAATACAGGCGATTTTTCCTGGACCTCTAGCTATGCAGAGACTCAAACCCTCTTTTACCTCACTCTAAATCCCTATTATTCTCAATCCATTACCCTAACTCAAGAGGTCAAACAGTAAATGTCATGGTGGCTTCACAAAATGGAGGCATGGAATGGCAGGGCTATTTTCGGATCCCTTCCAGACTTTATAATAGAATCTGATGCCAGCCTTCTGGGCTGGAAAGCGTCCTGCAATTTCCAATCCATGGGAGGCAAATGGACTCCGGAAGAATCTTCCCTCCACATCAATTGTTTAGAACTCATTGCAGGTTCTTTTGCAATACGTTCCATCGCAAATCCCTTGACGAATTGCTGTGTCCTACTCCGCATGGACAATATATCAGCGGTTCAGTACATAAACCGCCTAGGTGGCACCAGATCACAGACTCTGTCTTCCTTGGCAAAACAGTTCTACCAATTCTGCTTTGATCACAGAATATCAGTGTAGCGGAATACTTGCCGGGCCAGTCCAACGTCATAGCAGATTGGTTTTCATGCCATTGGAGAGACGTGAGTGATTGGCACCTACTCAAATCAGTGTTCCTCCACATCCAATCCCTCAGAGGCCCTCTTTCTCTGGACCTCTCCTCCAAACCTGACTACTCACGGGGGGTTATGCCTTCCCCCTTTCTCTATGATACCCAGGGTCATTCTCAACACTCGGATGTTCCAGATTCGATTAGTCTTGATCACTCCTTGTTGCCGTCCCAAGCTTGGTTTCCAGACCTACTAGAAATCTCAGTTCTTCCCCCCTGGCCCTTCCTCACCGACAGGACCTGATCACAGACTCACAGGGATCTCCTCATCCCCTAATTCTCAACAACAGTCTCCAACTGCTTGCATGGACGATTTCCAGGGATCCTGGGATTCTTCAGGTCTTTTGAGCCCAGCTCGGGTGCTCCGCTGGGACTCTTGGGTTTTGGGAACTAGAAGATCTTACCTGGCAGCCTGGTCAGTATGGCTGCATTCGTGTATGGCAGAACGTTCCGATCCCTATTCTGCCCTTGTTACCTTGATAACGAATTTCATTGCTCATCTCTTTGAACAAGGAAAAGCATTTCACTCTATTAATCTTTACAGATCAGCTTTTTCGGCAGCTCACTATTTGATAGATGATTTCCCTGTTGGCAAGCACCAACTCATTAGTGATGTCCCGAACTGTTCGCCCGCGAACGGTTCACGGCGAACATAGTATGTTCACGTTCGCGGCTGTGGGCGAACACATGCAATGTTCGATCCGCCCCCTATGTGTCATCATTGAGGAAACTTTGACCCTGTATGTCACAGCCTTCTGACACATTAGAGCCAATCAGCATCAGACACTCCCACACAGACCCTCCCAGCTCCTTGGAAGCCGCCATTTTAGACTCATAACGACCTTGCTTTCTTAGTGAGAGGACGTGTTGTTTTTGTGCTGCTGACATTATAGGGAAATAGATAGCTAGGCTAGTGTATTTAGTGTCCACTACAGTCCAGAAGGACTCATCTCATCTCTGCTGCAAGGACAGCACCCCAAAAAGCCCTTTTTAGGGCTATAATTCAAGCCTTTTTTTTTCTTCGTATTTTTATTAGCATTTGCCTGGCTTTCAGCCTGTATGTGAGGCTCACAGCATATGCTGTGATTACTGCCACCACTGATATCTGCCTAACAACATTAGTTTAAATTTAACCAACAAATTTTTTTAATTATTTTGCTAGTGTAATTAATTTTCATTTTCTATCAGGCCTGTGTCACACAGCATATACTCTGGTTCATTGCTCTGTGCCAGCCACCAGTGTTAATATCCGTTTATAACATTATTTTAAATTTAAAAAAAAAAAAATTAAATCATTTTGCTAGTGTAATATAATTACATTTTCTATCAGGCTTGTGTCTGTCAGACTCACATAGCATTAATATACTTCATTTTTTTTCAGTCTTTTGGTTAATTGCTCTGTGCCAGGCAGCCACCACTCATATCTTCTTCACCTTATTTTAAATGTAAAAAAAAAAAATGTTTACATTTTTTTGTTAGTGTAATCTAATATTTTCTATCAGGCCTGTGTGTTTTGCTGACATACAGAGCATACTGTGTTTACTTACTGCCCGCCCTAGTCTTTGAGCCACGACTCATATGTGTTTAACCTTTTTTTAATTCCCCCTCCAAAAAAAAAATTTAAATAATTTTTCTAGTGTAATCTAATCCCGATAGGGTGAGTAACAGGTATTAAAATGCTAAGAACAGTACTAATTAACACAAGCTAGTTACCATGGGTCCCACACCACGTGTCTTGTTGTTATACTTTCTCAGGGTAATCATGCAGACCATATAGACCTCCCCCGACAGGGTGTAACAGGTATTAAAATGCTAAGAACAGTACTACTTAACACAACCTAGTTACAGGTCCCAGACCCAGAGCAGATGTCTTATTATTATATTTTGTATGGGTAATCATGCAGGCCGTATAGACCTCCCACGATAGGGTGAGTAACAGGTATTAAAATGCTAAGAAGAGTAATACTTAACACAACCTAGTTACCATGGGTCCCAGACCGCATGTTTTGTTATTATATTTTGTAAGGGTAATCATGCAGGCCATATAGACCTCCTCTAACAGGTATTAAAATGCTAAGGAAATTACTACTTAACACAACCTAGTTACCATGGGTCCCAGACTGCATGTTTTGTTATTATATTTTGTAAGGGTAATCATGCAGGCCATATAGACCTCCACCGATAGGGTGAGTAACAGCTATTAAAATGCTAAGGACATTACTACTTAACACAACATAGTTACCATGGGTCCAAGACCCAGAGCAGATGTCTTATTATTATATTTTGTATGGGTAATCATCCAGGCCGTATAGACCTCCCCAAATAGGGGGAGTTACAGAGATTAAAGTGCTAAGAATGGTACTACTTAAAACACAACCTAGTTAACATGTGTCCCAGACCGCATGTCTTATTATTATATTTTTTCAGGGTAATCAGGCAGGCCATATAGACCTCCCCCGATAGGGGGGGGGGGTAACAGGGATTAAAGTGCTAAGAAAAGTACTAATTAACACAAGCTAGTTACCATGGGTCCAACACCGTGTGTCTTGTTGTTATACTTTGTCAGGGTAATCATGCAGGCCATATAGACCTCCATTGATAGGGGGAGTAACAGGGATTACAGTTCTAAGAATAGTACTACTTAACACAACCTAGTTACCATGGGTCCCAGACCAGATGTTTTCTTGTTATACTTTGTCAGGCTAATCATGCAGGCCATATAGAACTCCAACAAAAGGGGGGGTAAGAGGGATTCAAGTGATAAGAAAAGTTTTACTTAACACAACAAAATTACCATGGGTCCCAGACCGCGTGTCTTGTTGTTATACTTTGTCAGGGTAATCATTACCGCCATATAGACCTCCACCAATAGGGGGAGTTACAGGGCTGAAAGTGCTAAGAATAGTACTACTTAACACAACCTAGTTACCATGGGTCCAAGACCGCATGATTAATTATTATACTTTATCAGGGTAATTATATATCTAACAAATCTATCTATTTCTCTTCTATCGATTCTATCTAACTATCAATCTATGTATATCTATCTATCTATCCTATCTATTGATCTAACTTCTGTCCGGACTGTTTTGAGACAGCCACTTGTGTTTTTGACAAATTTGAAGTAGGAGGACAGAACAATCATCTTCTTCCATCTCCCGGTTCCAAAAATGAAGGCCATATAGACCTCCCCCGATAGGGGGAGTAACAGGTTGTAGTAAACTGTTAAGAATAGTACTACTTAACACACCACGGGTCACAAACCGCATGTCTTATTGTTATACTCTGTCAGGGAAATTATATATATTTCAAATCGATTTATTTATCTATCAAATCGATCAAACTATCAAACGTATCTATCAAACGTAGATTGCATCTATTGATCGATGTAATTCGTATCTATAAAATGTATATTACATATTTTGGTTGATGTCATTCGTATCTTTGATCTTTGATCATCTTTGATTCGATAACATTCGTATCTATCAAATGTATATTGCATCTATTGATCGATGTAATTCGTATCTATCAAATGTATATTGCATCTATTGATCTATGTACAGTGTATCAATCATATGTATATTGCATCGATTGAGCTATGTAATCTATGTATCTATCTATCAAATCTATCTCGTGGTTTTGCGTGTAGCTTTAAAAAAGCAAAATAGGTGCCTCCTGTCTTGCAGTAAAATGAGGATTATGTTAGCCTGGGTGAAACAATAGTCACAAAAGTGTTTCTTTGACTTTAACTTAGTGTTTTGTTTGATTTATTCATTCATTGTGACCAGAATATTATGCAGTGTTTTTCTCATTTCATTTTCATTGTAATCATTCTTTCTCTTCATGAGATTTGGATACAACGGATTTGTCACGGATTCTGAGATCCTATCCTCCGGCATTTGTTTGGCTCATCATCAGTTCTGGATGCCGTTTGGATCCAGTAAAGAAAGAGGAAGTGAAAGGGACTAACTTAAGTATATATTATGGTTGATGTGCCCCCATTGGTTGAGGGGCTTTTACTTTGTTTCAAATGTTATATATCTTTACTGCTGGAGATTTTCAAGTAAAGGAAGTAAAGCAAAATACTTGCCTCCTATCTTTAATAGAATTGTGTGACATCCCCTGTAGTGACTCGCAGGTGTGTATGAACACCTTACTGTAACTGTACTGCGCTAGCACACAGAGGCATTGTACAACACTCAGGAATGTAATCTGCCATTGTTGGGGGAAGTAACCACATTCAGCCTTTCCTCCTTGTAAGATAGTCATCTTGTGACTAAACCACATTATTTAATAATTGCACCTCTGTGTGCGGCTGTTACAGATCAGGTCATACAAATAACTGGCAGAATTAACTAGCACAGCAGGAAACCTCATGGGATCATACAATGTTAAAGCCATTATACTGAGCCTACGAAATGTTCCCAATCTGAGATATTGGTTACACAAGGTAGGAAGAGGTGGCAGTATACTCACTAATGATGAATGGGGCACAAGCTTGACATGTATTGTGCATGCGCTTGGGAACATAATTACTCCTGCATATAATTATTGGAACCATTATGATTGGTTATGGGGCGGGCTAACATATCGCTGCTGCCCAGCCCTTTTATCTGGGCGTTGCAAGATAGTTGAGGACATTTTTGAAATAAAGAAAAAAGGTTAAAAATGTTCTACTACAACAAAATGTATGTGTATTACTCTATCTAATTTGTTAATATTGTGTTGCTGCTGCTAGGTAATATAACAATTGTGAGTGAACTGGTCCTTTAAATGTTGCAAATACTCAATTTCAATCTGGACTTCATTAACTGAAAATGTCAGTGTCATATACATTATGTGTTGTGTTTTAGCTTGCACATCTGCATAGTAAACCAAATTAAAGATTTTTTCTTTTGCAGGGTGACAGTCTGATAACAACTAAAATTTAATTTTAGACTGATTTTTACTTCACTTATTTCATGCATGAACTATGTTACCATATGTAAGTGCTTCTATTTCATATGCATGCTAAAAAATAAATGTGTATGCAATATCCTTTTAAATATCCAAGCCCCATATCAAGTGAACGGAAGTTACATATTATGATTGAGATACTGGCCCATAGTTATCAAGGTCTGTCGGACCTGATCCGACAGTGCGGATCAGGTCCGACAGACCTCGCTGAATTCAGCATTGCACCAGCAGCTCACAATTAGAGCAGGCGGACAGGTTATGGAGCAGCGGTCTTTGTGACCGCTGCTTCATAACTGCTGTTTCTGGCGAGTCTGAAGACTCGCCAGAAACAGGGGCCATCAAGCTCCACACGGAGCTTGTTAAATAGAGCCCATTAAATTAAGCAGCAGAAAAAAAGATACCTCACGACAGCACTCTTAGTCCTATAATCAGTTTACTAGTAAGAAAATAGTTTACAATATATATAAACTACCTACTGTGCACAGTGGTCACAAAACAACAAGTGTAATAGCAGGTTTATCAAATCAAATTCCTGTCTATTATACACTTTAACAGAAGAATAAAGGAAAAACACATCACATAAATATGTACGGTATAATAAATGCAGCTGGTACAAAAAACACAGTTATAGTAATCAATACTTATTGTCAGCTGTAGGCTAATGTCAATCAGACTGCTGTTCAAAAGAGCCTGGTAAATGCTGACCAAGAATTCCAGATAGGTCCACTTATTTGTAATCCTAGGGTAATGGTTTTCCCCAAAACAAAGCAGAGGTGATCCTGGAAGGGGCTGGTAAACAAGCGCCCACAGCCGAAGACCGGGTAATCCCAGTGCACGCAAGCCGTGGCGCGGACAAAAGAAGCTGTCCTGACAGCGTCTCCCTCTACACCTGCAATTGCTTCCTGCTGGACCGGAAACTGTGAAGTAGCTGACTCCTGCTTGTGCCGCACAGTGCATCTTCCCTTGAAAAGCTCAGGATCAAACTGAGCGGTTGCCGACGTACGTTTCACCAAATGTATGGCTTCATCCGGGCAAGTGTATACTGAATTCTAGTATCTGCTTATCATTTAAAGCTATACTATGTGCAAATGCCCCCGGAAATTGGGCCGGTGAATATAGGTTCCTATGTTAACAATGTAAGATACACATACATAGCCAATATAAAAAACTCTTCTGTTATAATGGCTCCTAATTTCTTTCATGTAATTAGCAAGAGTCCATGAGCTAGTGACGTATGGGATATACATTCCTACCAGGAGAAGCAAAGTTTCCCAAACCTCAAAATGCCTATAAATACACCCCTCACCACACCCACAAATCATTTTCAGAAGCTCTTCAGTCATGGCCTCTTCTAAAGAGAGAATCGTTCATTTGTTTTCAGACAGACAATGTCACAACTGTGGCATATATCAATCATCAAGGAGGGACTCACAGTCCTCTGGCTATGAAAGAAGTATCTTGAATACTGGTATGGGCGGAATCCAGCTCCTGTCTAATCTCTGCGGTTCATATCCCAGGTATCGACAATTGGAAAGCGGATTATCTCAGTCGCCAAACGTTACATCCGGGCGAGTGGTCTCTTCACCCAGAGGTGTTTCTTCAGATTGTTCAAATGTGGGGACTTCCAGAAATAGATCTGATGGCTTCTCATCTAAACAAGAAACTTCCCAGGTATCTGTCCAGATCCAGGGATCCTCAGGCGGAAGCAGTGGATGCATTGTCACTTCCTTGGAAGTATCATCCTGCCTATATCTTTCCGCCTCTAGTTCTTCTTCCAAGAGTAATCTCCAAGATTCTGAAGGAATGCTCATTTTTTCTGCTGGTTGCTCCAGCATGGTCTAACAGGTTTTGGTATACGGATCTTGTCCGCATGGCTTCTTGCCAACCGTGGACTCTTCCGTTAAGACCAGACCTTCTGTCACAAGGTCCTTTTTTACCATCAGGATCTCAAATCCTTAAATTTAAAGGTATGGAGATTGAACGCTTGATTCTTAGTCAAAGAGGTTTCTCTGACTCTGTGATTAATACTATGTTACAGGCTCGTAGATATGTATCTAGGAAGATATATTATCGAGTCTGGAAGACTTACATTTCTTGGTGTCTTTCTCATCATTTTTCCTGGCATTCTTTTAGAATTCCGAGAATTTTTCAGTTTCTTCAGGATGGTTTGGATAAAGGTTTGTCTGCAAGTTCCTTGAAAGGACAAATCTCTGCTCTTTCTGTTCTTTTTCACAGAAGGATTGCTATTCTTCCTGATATTCATTGTTTTGTACAAGCTTTGGTTCGTATAAAACCTGTTATTAAGTCAATTTCTCCTCCTTGGAGTTTGAATTTGGTTCTGGGGGCTCTTCAAGCTCTTCCGTTTGAACCTATGCATTCACTGGACATTAAATTACTTTCTTGGAAAGTTTTGTTTTTCTTTTGGCCATCTCTTCTGCTAGAAGAGTTTCTGAATTATCTGCTCTTTCTTGTGAATCTCCTTTACTGATTTTCCATCAGGATAAGGCGGTGTTGCGAACTTCTTTTAAATTTTTACCTAAGGTTGTGAATTCTAACAACATTAGTAGAGAAATTGTGGTTCCTTCATTATGTCCTAATCCTAAGAATTCTAAGGAGAGATCATTGCATTCTTTGGATGTAGTTAGAGCTTTGAAATATTATGTTGAAGCTACTAAGAATTTCCGAAAGACTTCTAGTCTATTTGTTATCTTTTCCGGTTCTAGGAAAGGTCAGAAGGCCTCTGTCATTTCTTTGGCATTTTGGTTGAAATCTTTAATTCATCATGCTTATGTCGAGTCGGGTAAATCTCCGCCTCAAAGGATTACAGCTCATTCTACTAGGTCAGTTTCTACTTCCTGGGCGTTTAGGAATGAAGCTTCGATTGATCAGATTTGCAAAGCAGCAACTTGGTCTTCTTTGCATACTTTTACTAATTCTACCATTTTGATGTGTATTCTTCTTCTGAAGCAGTTTTTGGTAGAAAAATACTTCAGGCAGCTGTTTCAGTTTGATTCTTCTGCTTATAATTTCAGTTTTCTTCATTATAAGATTTAAACTTTATTTTGGGTGTGGATTATTTTTCAGCGGAATTGGCTGTCTTTATTTTATCCCTCCCTCTCTAGTGACTCTTGCGTGGAAGATCCACATCTTGGGTAGTCATTATCCCATACGTCACTAGCTCATGGACTCTAATTGCTAATTACATGAAAGAAAACATAATTTATGTAAGAACTTACCTGATAAATTCATTTCTTTCATATTAGCAAGAGTCCATGAGGCCCACCCTTTTTTGTGGTGGTTATGATTTTTTTGTATAAAGCACAATTATTCCAATTCCTTGTTTTTTATGCTTTCGCACTTTTTTCTTATCACCCCACTTCTTGGCTATTCGTTAAACTGATTTGTGGGTGTGGTGAGGGGTGAATTTATAGGCATTTTGAGGTTTGGGAAACTTTGCCCCTCCTGGTAGGAATGTATATCCCATACGTCACTAGCTCATGGACTCTTGCTAATATGAAAGAAATGAATTTATCAGGTAAGTTCTTACATAAATTATGTTTTCTAATTTGGATTAAGGATAGCATGTAAGCTTAATATAATACTTAATCACAAAATGACAACTATATGTTGACCTTCTTAGTTAGATTGGCTAACATGGTTCTCTTAATTTGCATAGTAAATCAAATTAAAGATTTTTTCTTTTGCAGGGTGACAGTCTGATAACAACTAAAATTTAATTTTAGACTGATTTTTACTTCACTTATTTCATGCATGAACTATGTTACCATATGTAAGTGCTTCTATTTCATATGCATGCTAAAAAATAAATGTGTATGCAATATCCTTTTAAATATCCAAGCCCCATATCAAGTGAACGGAAGTTACATATTAAGATTGAGATACTGGCCCATAGTTATCAAGGTCTGTTGGACCTGATCCGACAGTGCGGATCAGGTCCGACAGACCTCGCTGAATACGGCGAGCAATACGCTCGCCGTATTCAGCATTGCACCAGCAGCTCACAATTAGAGCAAGTGGACAGGTTATGGAGCAGCGGTCTTTGTGACAGCTGCTTCATAACTGCTGTTTCTGGCGAGTCTGAAGACTCGCCAGAAACAGGGGCCATCAAGCTCCATACGGAGCTTGTTGAATAGAGCCCATTGTCTGATATCGTGTAGTTGTATAACTTTTTTTTTTTTCTAGTTTAATTTATAGGGACAGTCAACACCGGCAGAACTTAATACCATAATTTAGATACTCAGAATAAGATGCGCCTGCACCACCTCCCATGTTAAATACCTCTAACGTTATGGAATAATCGTCCACAGCACATACGTTTTTCAGCTGTAGACATGGCTGCCAAACTCCACCCAACGTAACGTAATACGTTTCTTTTCAAAATAAACAGCCAATCAGAATAGAATCCTCGGTCGAATTCTTTACCCACGGTCACGGCGATTCCCAGCAGCAGTTCAAATTTCTTTGTTCCAATCTAGACAAATAAGTCCCATCAGGAAGCGGTTAAACTAACCTGTTTATTCATTGTGTATTATGGGTTCCCTGTGGTCGAGTATTCAGAAGAGAAGGATGGACTGATTCTCCCCCTCACTATCAGGGTGATTAAGGGCTAAATTACAAATGTAATTAAGGGCAAATTTGCCATTATAAGTGGCTGGTTATTGCTACCTCAAGCTCACAGTAGCAATTAGTGCTCATAAAATTAACCAGAGATCTGATTTTCTAAATGTGCCCCAATTGCCCCTAAATTTAACTGTGGTGTTCTTTATTAAAAAATAAAAATAATAGCATTTTTATTTTTTAATAAAGTAACTGCACAAAGCAGTTATAAGGGGCTAACGTTGGTGAGTGTTAGAAAAGAAACATCACTGAAAAGTGCCTTTAAATTGCGGTCTATGGGTACTGTGTGTTCCCTGTAAATATATATGTATATGCTTTTATACATATATATATATATTTATTTATATTTGTTTCCCTTTGCTGCGCTAGTTCTCATGCCTTGTCTCATGGCTTGAGAACGAGGCTCCCATTGGAGCCTATGGAAGTGCTCTCTCATGAGAGCAATGCTTCTGTGCAATGCGGATGCAATGTCACGTTCACATTGCACCTCGATTGTAATACCAGCACACATTTGCGATATTTTGCTCTCAACTTTTAATCTAACCCTAAATTTACAGGATCAGTCTAGATTTTTCTGGATTCTTTATGTCTGAGTTAATGAGTCTTATTAAGATCACCTGGAGTGTGCTGAGGTCTTGTTAAGTAAATAATGAAGGTGGCGTGTTACTTTGGTGAATGGAAGTGCTGGAGAACACTGGAATGGCTCAGTGTTAAACAGAATGCTGCTATTATCTGGACTGTATGCTGTAAACTTGCTGTTTATTGGATTTACTGGAGATTTGCAGTGAGCTACAAACAAACAGACCGCAGGCCTTTTAACCTTGACATTGGTTTCTGTTTTGTTTTCTTTAAAACCCTAGAGCATACCCCCAACTGTGCCAAATTTTGGGGGACAGTCTTGATTTTAGGAGTCTGCCCTCTGTTCCAGGATGATTGACGTCCGTCCCGCATTGCCCCATGTATTTAAAAAAATATATATTTGGCCCATACATGGTCATCACGTGACCACATTCTACCAATACACAGTCAGTATTTTTTGGTGCATGTGACTGCATGTGCCATGTTGACTCATCTTTGAGCTCAGTCATGAGAAGGTAGCGACCGTGCCGTGGTGTTGTCTCAAGGACTAACTTGGAAGATCTTACTAGTCACATCAGGAGCCTCACTGTGTCTACTTACTAGTGAAGTATGACAGTGTGCTTTGAGTCTCAGAGAAAGGCAGTCAGGACTACTATGACCATGGGTAAGATCTGAGAGAAGTTTAAACTAAGAGTCGGATCCTCAACATCGCTAGAGATTTATCTCCCCTTTAAACCCATGCTGTTTATACACAATTAATTGCTTTACAGTTGTATGATGGGTTTTGCTACATACTCCTAGCCCTATCCCTGCAGAGTGAGGAGTGACCGCACCCAGTCTCCATTATTATGTCACATAAAGCAGGCCTTGCTTTTAATCGTGCACATTACAGAGGTGGTTTTACTACCCAGGCAGGAGGGTGAGGAGAAAAGGGGCAGACTGATATCAAACCATTGCTACAACTTAAAATAGAAAGTCAGATCACTGTGTGTAACAAGGGGGGGGGGTAGTGGTGGGGGCAACGGCGGTGTGGGTGTGGGGACGGTTCAGGTGTGAGGAGGGTGCCGCCGCATCAGCCAGGATAATGTGTTTGCTGTCTGCTTAGCTGAATAGTTTGAATTTTTGCAGAGTGATCTGTAGTAGTCTGTGAAACGTTTGGCAGCATAAGTAAATTATCTGAAAGTTGTATACAGGGCTAAAGTTGTTGTGGGATTTATATACTGCTCCAAATGCCTTTTTTTTACACAGAGCATTTAATATCTGCTAAATGTCTGGAGTATCATGTACAAACATAAGAAAATCACTGTACAAAAAAAAAGTATCAGCTTTAATTTGATAGGAATATTCCTTCTGCTGTCAGGTAAAATGTTTGCTTCAAGCAAAGTCTGCACACATTACAGGTTGCAGACTACGGAAGGAGGCTTGGTGTGGTTACCTAAGCAACCAGAAAGTGTCCCCCTAGTAATGAAAGTCAGTTATCAAAGTGCTTATACTTTAAAAAAAATACTTAATGTGTTATGTTCTGCCACTTGTTAAGCCCACTCCCCAGACCCCATCCCTGCTCCTGCCCACCACATATCACACTTTTTGCTCAGTGGGGGGGGTCCCTCTTTTGGATTTTTGAAATGTTGGGAGTTATGCTAGAGGGCTGTGTAGGTAAATGCCCACACAGATAGGCAGGCTTTTGCATTGTCTATTCTCTTATAACAGGGATGGAAAACTGGTGGTCGTGGGCCACATCCGGCCATCTGTACTAGGTTTTACAGCCCCTGGAAAAAAGTTGAACTAAGAATGTGTGCCATGCTTTCTGTGGTCCAAGAAAAAAAGCAAAACTAAACATGTGTGCTCTGGGGACTTTTGAGGGTAGGGTGGGTGGGTAAACAAGGTGGCCACAGCAAAAAACAGCCTATAATATGTGTTTTTATCTGTGTGTATATAATGCAGTGTATTGCAAAATGTCCTTTAATGCGTTTCAGATGACATAGCAGCAGCAAAATGTATTGGAACACTCTATATATATTTGAAATAATGTATTTTGCTAGTTGAAACAACAGTTTATGCAAATGGCCTCAGCCCAAGGAAGCAGACATCTTTATCTATTTTTTTCTCTGCATGCACAATGGCATTCATTTCTTATCTTTATATGATTATACAAAAGCAACTGCCATTTAAAAATAAACATTTTACTACAAACATCACACCCCCCCTCTGAGAAGTATAAATTCTTCACGTATACATAGCTTTAATATAGCCACTAAGTTCTTACATTTTCAGTATAGGTAACAGACAAAAGAAGCAATTTTAAATGGCAAAATAAAGGTAAATTAACTATTTGTAAACAATTTATATCACTCCATCAGGTAAAATGGATAATAGGGAACAAATTATTGGTAGAACATTTTACAGAATACTGTTCATTTAATACAATTGGTTTGTTGCTGGAAAACTTCTTATCTTATTTCCTAGTTGCAAAAACAATGACACAAACCACATTCCCCCCCCCCCCCCCCGGGAAATATTACACCTCTGTGTTATTGCTCCTAATGTTCACCCCCAACATTGATTTCAAAACAAACATGACAAGACAAATTGAAGTACTATGAACTAACAACCTACAATAGACACCACAGTGTCCGTATGTGAGTCTGGTCACAGTGCATCCATCCTACATGTCAAAGTAATTCATTCTGTATCAGTTAGGCAATTATCTCTTTACCCTAATCACATTAGAAATGAAAGACATTCATCAAACTTGTTTCCATGCACTCACCTTTACATTAGTACCACAAGCAGTGGTAATAAATGTAATTTGTATGGAATAGTGTTAGCTTTTCTTCATGTTAACATCATACATGATTAATAACTTGTTCATGGTTAGATCCTACAACCTACCAAAACATAAAAAGAAAATACAAACTCCTTGGTTAAAATTAGATTAACTACTTAGCATAAAAATTGACACTAATAATAAAAGAGATAGATGATCAAGTCATAGGGTTAAACGACAATTTTTACATAATATAATCATGGACATTTCCAAGAAAATGTTGCTTACTGAAAAAGGATCTGCAAAACTTTTATAGCATAATAATTTCCAAGAAGTCATTAAAGTATTTGGAAAAGGAAAATATAAAGAAAAAAAAAATTACAAATAATAATCTGATATATAAGGCAGTAATAAAGTAAAGTTTCTGGAATTATGCAAACGCTAATATTAGAAGTACTAAGATCGAAAAAAATAGCTTCATAGTTCCAAAAATGAATTAATATACACAAAAACTATTAAGGTAATTACATTTTTACAATTTTTTTTTATTTATGAATGAATTAGAAAACTTATATCACATGTCAAATAATAAAAACAACTTAGCGTTAGTATCATAAATATAATTTAATATAATTATTTAGTAATATCATAATACAATATTAGTTCATGTAAGATGCTTTCTATGAAATGTAATATTTACTGGCTTTGGACTATGAGTTTATCAAGTGCAGTATTTCACAGATTTAAACTGTTGGCATTTTGCTAAAACTTATAAATTACTGTTTTATGCTGAAATACCTGTCTTGTGTTGTGAGAGTTGATTAAACTCCAAAGAATTTTCCTTTTCTGGTTAGAAAAATAAATTACATTTAAGAGTCAGCATATAACATATTTTCTATAAGATGCTATATATATAAATACATTTTTTTTACTCCCCATTTTTTGTACTTTATACAATATTAGTTCCCTATGCTTATATAATATAGTTAAGTAACATTATATTTTCCATCTTCTTATCATTTTATGAATGGCAATATTTACCATAAAATGAAATACAATAAGGTACTATGGAACATCTATAGACTTAGATATAACTTATAAATGTCAATGTAGTAAATATAAATAGTTTCCCTTTTGATCATAACTAGAATGAGGCATATTGGATTGAAGTACATTTTAAGAATAGCTGTTACACATAAAGATTTAATTGAAACAGATTTAATTGAAGAAAATTATTGTATATATAAATCATATTATTGTTGGGGTTATATTTATGATATCCCCAAAACTGATTCTACTCTATTTGCTTGTGAGAAGAGCTTTTTTGTGTGCATTTTTTGAATGCAAATACATTAGAATTTGTTAGGAAACCATGGTTATTTTCTGTTGACTTACAAACTATTTAGCAATCAGATCAATTACCTGGGGTATTCTAGTCCATCAGAAAAATAAACTCTTGTACTATTTTTGCATATTTTCTTTTTTTTCTTTTACATTAAAAACCTATAGGGGCCATGTTCAATTCACAGTTTTATCAAAATCTTAAAAAGGATATCAAAATAAACTATGAAACTATGAAACATGGTGATAAGTAAATTATTAATATCAGATCATGAATGCAAAAAACAGTATTTGAAAACTATAAAACAGGCATTATTTAATTACTCTAAATGGTAATAAAATGTTTCATTGTACACATGTTATGAATGATATTTTTATTAAAGTGAGAAAAAAAAAACATAAGTCATTATCAATACTTAATAAATTAGTGGTAACATTTTAATTTTTTTTATTGGATATGTAGTACTTGTGCTCTAGAGTATTTAAAAAAACAAAACAGGAAAAAGCCTGATATATATTTTTTTAGAGGTTTTAGTGGGTTTATCTTAACCAAATATTGGAAATCCAGATGTTTCAGTTACATAAAATATACAAATTGGGTGGCTTAATTAATTAATTATTTAATTAATTAATTCACATAGAAACTATTCAAATATATTGTAATTTTTTTTAAATGAAAGTGAAAAAAATAACAAAGTTGAGTTCAAAGTTCTCACACAGTAAATTCTAAAAGATTGGAAGTAGTATTTATACAGCAAGGTTTAAATAAAATATTTCATGTTTTTGGAATTATATCTGTTTCTTTATTTTTTTTTTACAAAGTATTTTATTAGTACTGAGAGCTGTTTATTGTATATACCCTTAAAGGGAAAGTAAACACCTTTAGATTTGTATATCAAATGTTTAGTTATGCATGACGAAATAACTACAATATACTGTTTTATTATTTATTTTGCCCCCTTTTCATGTAATTTAGCTCTTAAAATTGAGCAATTTCTAATTACCAGAACTTAAACTGCACTTTGCAAATTTTCCAGACTAACTCTGCTCTATATCTTACCCTAATTGGTTTTATCTGATAACAGCTGCAAAATAATTCACTCTATACTAACATTATAGCCGTGGGTTGACTTGTTGTCTATGGACTAAAGCCCAGATCAACTCCTCCAAATAAAGCAAATGGTAAGTGGATAGTGGAAGTAGCTATGGATAAATAATTGCAGTAAAAGGGATGCTAATTTGTTTAACTAAGGCCTCAATTTATCAAAGCTTCAACTGATAATACGCTTGAATCCAGCGTCATATTTGACGCAAGATTGATTCGCTGTAGTTAACAAAGCGCCACGATTGTCAAATGCTTGACGTAATATACACGCCTGTGAAATAAATTTGACGCATATCGATGCTCACGGTCTTCGAGCGGAATACTGATGATCCGCTTTCATATTCTCCAAAATTGTAGCGTAATACTGATGATCCGACTTCACATTCGACTCTATGTGAACTTCTTGGAAATTTATAAAAATTCAACATGTACGCTCGCGTCTACTCCGACTCAGCGTACCTATCGTACAAACCGCCACCTCTGAGGCTGCGAATGCCATAGAAATCAATAGGAGTCTGAAAAGTTTTTTTGAAGTTGCGTGTAAAACTGAATACATTAAAGAGATGCAGATGGATAGTGACCAGAAGGGTCAAGAAGTGTCCTTTGTTGGGTCTGTTGTGGAATGGTCTGGTTCAGATGAAGATTGGTGGGTTACTCTTACTGTAATAGGAGCCAAAGTTGCCTTTAAGATTGACACAGGAGCAGATATCACTGTTATGTCCCTTGCAACATTAATAAAACTGCCTTGACAGCCTCAGCTGACGAAAGTTACAACAAAAGTTCATAGTCCTGGTGGCCGCATTGATTGAGCGGGGAAATTTCTTGCCAGCTGCGAGTACAAGCAGAGGAAATTTACCATGTGGGTACATGTGATTAGAGGTCAGTGTGTTAACAACCTATTGAGCAGAAAAGCAGCCTGTGGTTTGGGCCTGGTTGCCAGAGTGAATGAGATTTCAGAAGACATGTTTGGTGAATTGGGCCTACTGAATTGCAACCCAGTCCGAATATCACTTAAAGGTGACGCAGTCCCATACAGCATTACCACTCCTCATAGAAATCCGTTCCCACTCATGCCTCAAGTGGAGAAGGAACTTCTGCGTATGAAGAATATGGGAGTTTTTGAAGAGGTTGTTGAAGCAACTGACTGGTGTGCCCCCATTGTACCTGTCGCAAATAAAAATGGGAAGGTACGCATCTGCGTAGACTTGAAAAGGCTGAATGAGGCAGTAAAGAGAGAGAGATATGTGCTGCCAACACTTGAAGACATAGCTCTGAAATTGGCTGGGGCGAAGTTCTTCTCTACAATGGATGCTTCCAGCAGCTTCTGGTAGATACCTCTAGATCCAAAGTGCCAGAAAGCACACGATCAGTGAATATATATCAAATGTAAAGACAGGCAGCACTAGAGAACACAGAAGCGTAGTATAGCACTTCACGTTAGAGGCAAGATAAGAGAATTACTCTGAAGCGGTGCTGAGCTACGGAGTAGCGTACCTGATGCTCCAAAGGCTTCGGTGCGAGTGCGACTTCCGGTCGCGGTGGTGAAAGTAGATCCGGCTGTCCCTGGCCGGGGAGAGAAGAAGTCTGGATAATACTCTCAACGAAGAGTAGAATTTACTAAACAGTAAACCTAATCACTGTTTAGAATGCAGAGTGAAAGTCCCAGGAGGTAAATATCAGAGTAACTAGCTTAGAAGTAGAACAATAAGTAACAAAACGAACATTAGCTTAGAATGAGCTTTGCAAGTAAGGAACAAAATTTTCAGGCACTGATGATCAGCACCCAACCCCTTTTAAAGGGAGGTTCCCTATTCAGGGCGGGATGCACCTTAAAGGTGTATCACACACTCCCCCCTTCAAAGCTCCCCCTCAACCAGTGGGAGAAGCTTTAAGAGGATAACGACGATGGAAAGCACGAATAAGACGAGGAGCGTGGACCTCAGTGTCCCTTGTCCAAGTGTTCTCCTCAGGACCAAAACCTTTCCACTTCAAATAATATTCCAATTGACCACCCCTCAATCTAGAATCCAGTATTTTCTCGATCTCAAATTCTTCTTGGTTATCTACCAGGATAGGATTAGTTTCCTGTGTGATTGAGACGTTAGGTGCATGGTATGGTTTTACAAGTGACACATGAAATGTTGGATGAAACTTCGTAAACGTAAAGCGCTGGTAACTTTAACTGCACAGTCGAGGGATTCAATATTTTATCAATGACAAAAGGACCTAAAAACTGATTAGCCAGTTTCTTTGTGGGTACACGTAACCTAAGATGTTTCGTGGATAATAAAACTTTGTCCCCCACCTGATACTTAGGAGCAGATCTGTGATGTAGATCATAATAATGTTTTTGTGAGGTCTTTGCTTCAGAGAGGTGTAACTTCACTGTATCTAATCGTTCTTGTAATTGAGTGGAATAATCAATTGCTGCAGGGGAATTCACTTCGATATTGGATAACGATATGATTGTGGGATGAAAACCATACGTTGCGTAGAAAGGTGATACCTTGGTAGTGGATGAAACAGAGTTGTTATAAGCGAATTCTGCCATGGGGAGATAGGTCACCCAATCATCCTGTTGGTGAGTTATATAGGAGCGCAAATACTGCTCCAAGGTTTGATTCAATCTTTCAGTTAACCCGTTAGTCTGGGGGTGGAAAGCAATAGAAAACATAGGGTTTATGTGTAATCTTTTACATAGAGACCTCCAAAAAGATGAAGTAAACTGTGTACCCCTATCAGTTATTATATTATTGGGTAACCCGTGTAATTTCACTATATGAGTTATAAAAGTGTTAGCAGTAGTATAGGCTGATGGTAACCCTTTTAACGGTATAAAGTGTCCTAACTTAGTTAGGTGATCAACTACTACTAAAATGGTGTTGTAATGTTGGGATTTGGGTAATTCTACTATGAAATCCATAGATATAGTTTCCCAGGGTCTATCAGGAACAGGCAGAGGAGATAGGAGTCCTACCGGACCTTTATGGTCTATTTTATTTCTAGCGCAAGTGTCACAAGATTGAACATACTTATGTATGGACTGATTCATTTGGGGCCACCAAAATGCTCTTCTAGTTCTTTCTGTAGTTTTTTGTATACTGCTATGACCTGCAAAAGGTATGTCGTGGGTGTGATGGAGAACTTGTTTCCTTATAGTGGTAGGCACATACAGTTTGGTTTTATGATAGAATAATCCGGTCTTAGTATCTTTAATACAAGACTTGGTTAGAATAGGTTCTTTCTTTAAGGCCTGCGTGATTCTTACCTCAATAGGTGTTAAGATACCTATGAATTTTTCAAGAGGGATAATAGGATTTAGAGTTTCTACAGGAGTTTGCTCGTGAAATCGTGAGAGGGCATCAGCCTTTGTGTTTAATACCCCAGGTCTGTAGGTTATCAAGAAATCAAACCTGTCTAAGAACAATGACCATCTCATTTGTCTTGCTGATAAAGTTTTACTTTGCTGAAGATATTGGAGGTTCTTGTGGTCGGTATAGATTATAAAAGGCTCATTAGTGCCTTCCAATAAATGTCTCCACTGTTCTAGTGATACCTTTATAGCCAGTAATTCCTTGTCACCTATTCCATAGTTATTCTCTGAAGAGGTGAACCTTCTAGAGTAGTAGGCAACAGGTGATATCACTGTTTTTTCCTTGTTATATTGGGACAGAACAGCCCCAATTCCTGAAGTAGAAGCATCCACCTCCAAAACATATTGTAACTGTGGATCTGGTATATGCAATAAAGGGGCTGAACTAAAGTTTTGTTTTAAAACATCAAATGCTCTCTGCGCTTCTTTAGTCCATTTAAATCTTTGCTTTTTACTCGTAAGTTGGGTTAAAGGTTTAACTATATCAGAAAAATTATTAATGAATTTTCGATAATAGTTAGCAAAACCTATGAATCTTTGAAGTGCACGTATGGTAGAGGGTATAGGCCATTGCATTACTGCCGAAATCTTTTCAGGATCCATTTGTATCTGATCCGGGGTAATAATATACCCTAAAAATTTAATTTTATTAACGTGAAACAGACACTTTTCTTTTTTAGCGTACAATTTATGTTCTTTCAACCGTGTTAGAACCCATCTTACATGTTTTTCGTGTTCCTGTTGTGTCTAAGAATAGATCAATATATCGTCTAAATAAATAATAATGCATGTATCCATTAGATCGTGAAAGATTTCATTTATAAAATGCTGAAACGTCGCCGGGGCGTTACTGAGACCAAACGGCATGACGTTATACTGGAAGAGACCATACCTAGTGCAAAAAGCGGTCTTCCATTCGTCTCCCTCCTTTATACGTATGAGATTATATGCTCCTTTTAGGTCTAATTTTGTGTATACCGTGGCACCCTTTAGACGTTCTATTAATTCAGGTATTAATGGGAGTGGGTATCTATTTTTGACAGTTACAGCATTCAAAGCTCTATAATCAATTATTGGTCTCAATGTGCCATCTTTATTTTTTACCAAAAACATCCCTGCAGCTGCAGGGGATGTAGAATGTGATATAAACCCTTTTCTTAAATTATCATCCAGATAAAATCTTAAAAATGTTAGTTCACTTTGAGATAGAGGGTAAATTTTCCCATGGGGTATTACCGCCCCTGGGATGAGATCTATAGGACAGTCAAAGGTCCTATGCGGAGGCAGATTTTCTGCCTCCACGAGATTAAATACCTCTGCCAAATCCTGATAGAGTTCTGGGACTACCTCCATCACAGCAGAGATGGAAATAACACTCTGAGGAAAGCAAGTAACTAAGCAATAGTTAGATTTTAACTTAATTTGTGAATGTTCCCAATCTATTTCTGGATTGTGTTTTTGCAGCCAAGAATACCCTAAAATGATAGTATGAAGGGCAATGGGTATGACGTCATAGCTGACATACTCAGTGTGTCCTTCTTTTATTGTGGTTAGAAGTGGTATGGTTTGATGTGTGATTGGACCCCTTTTGATTAAGGTTCCATCAATAGATTTGACATAGACAGGGTTTTGCTTGCACACAAAGGGGATTTTATTATTTACAACATATAATGAATCAATATAATTTCCGGAAGCACCAGAATCAATCAAAGCCCTGCACTGGATATTTTCCTGATCCCACTGTAAAGAGAGAACCAAAGTCAATTGTACATTTTATGTTATATGGTAAATGCTAAAAGTTTTATTTCGCTTACCCTTCCTTTGTCTTTGAAGAAGTGGACAATTAGATACAATATGCTCCTTTATTCCACAATATAGACACAAGTTTTCCAGTCTTCTCCTTGTTTTTTCTTCCTCTGAGAGAGGACCTTTTATAACTCCGATCTCCATGGGCAGGGGGCTGGTGGTGGATTTCTCTGTGTGGGTGGCGTAAGTGATTGATCTTTTTGGTGTATAATCATATGAGGCCTTCTCTGCATGCCTCTCTCTGATCCTTCTATCGATTGCTGTACTCAGTTTTATAAGTCCTGAGAGACTATCTGGTAATTCCTGTCTAGAGAGCTCATCTTTCAGAGTCTCAGACAGGCCCAGCCTAAACTGATTTTTTTAAGCTCATTTGGTTCCATTGGGAGTCTACTGCCCACATCTGGAAATCAGTAGTATACTCCTCCACTGTCCCCTTCCCTTGTTTTAAGGAGCGCAGTTTTATTTCTGCTAGGATTTGTGTGTCTGGGTCCTCATATAGATTAGCCATAGCCTGGAAAAAATCTTGCAAGGAATCCAGTATGGGATCATTGTTTTGGTAATACCTATTTGCCCATGTCCTAGGCTCTCCTTGTAAAAAGGATATGGTAGTGCAAACCTTTATACGGTTTGAGTGGTATGTGCGTGGGCGCAGAGAAAAAAGCAAGTGACAGGCCGTCTTAAAATCCCTAAACTCTTGTCTCTTACCAGAGAAAGGTTGAGGGTACTGTATATGTGGTTCAGGTACCTCACTGCTTTTAGCAGCCATATAATCTTTAAGTACAGTCTTAATGGCTAGATTTTATGCTTGTACCTCAGTTAAAGAATGAGCCAAATAATCAAGCTTTTGTTCTATGCTGTTAAATTGGGTTTCTATTTCCTCAGGGGTCATGATTAGTCACATTTCCAATTAACACTTGTGGCCTGAAAATTATGTGATGATTTTGGTCAGAAGCGTTTTAAATATTGGAATTGTAACTCTTTAGGAAAATAAACAGGAGATCAATTCTTGTAATAACCTGCTTACTCCAATTTTGAGTCAGTTTATTTTTAGATGAATATAAATGTGAAAAATCAATGCAAGCAGACTGGGTTTACACTGAATAACCATGAGAAGTATATATAAACTATATAGAAAGTAGTTTACTGAGGCAGTTCTTGAGACAATTGTTGTAATATTACAGGATAAAGTCCCCTTTAGTCTTCACGCACTCACACACAGTCAGCTTTAAAATATGTACAAGTCCATTCATACAAATAATACAGCCAGAAAGCACACAATCAGTGAATATATATCAAATGTAAAGACAGGCATCACTAGAGAACACAGAAGCGTAGTATAGCACTTCACGTTAGAGACAAGATAAGAGAATTACTCTGAAGCGGTGCTGAGCTACTGAGTAGCGTACCTGATGCTCCAAAGGCTTCGGTGCGAGTGCGACTTCCAGTCGCGGTGGTGAAAGTAGATCCGGCTGTCCCTGGCCGGGGAGAGAAGTCTGGATAATACTCTCAACGAAGAGTAGAATTTACTAAACAGTAAACCTAATCACTGTTTAGAATGCAGAGTGAAAGTCCCAGGAGGTAAATATCAGAGTAACTAGCTTAGAAGTAGAACAATAAGTAACAGAACGAACATTAGCTTAGAATGAGCTTTGCAAGTAAGGAACAAAATTTTCAGGCACTGATGATCAGCACCCAATCCCTTTTAAAGGGAGGTTCCCTATTCAGAGCGGGATGCACCTTAAAGGTGTATCACAAGACCATTAGAGAGTCCGGGCTGAAATTAAATAAGGAGAAATGCCATTTTAGGAAGGCTGAGTTATGTTACTTTGGGCATATTATCAATGGGGATGGCATCAAGCCAGACCCTGATAAAATCCTTGCTATTAAACAGATGAAAAGTCCTTCTGATGTACATGAGCTGAGACAAATATTGTGCCTTGTGAATTATGTGGGCAGGTTTTTTCCAGATTTATCCACAATACTACACCCTATCACAGAGTTGCTAAAGAAAGATGTTGCCTGGGTCGGGGACCTTCACAGGAAGAATCTTTTGTGCAGGTCATGTCCCTGCTGGGGTCTGCCCCAGTGTTAGGGTTCTATGACCCTTCCAAAAAGACTGTGGTTAGTGCTGATGCAAACAGTTATGGGTTACGGGGCCACCCTCCTGCAGTTGAATGAGAACAAACTACAGCCCATTGCCTACTGTTCCCGTACACTGATGGCTGCTGAGTCAAAATACGCCCAAATTGAGAAAGAGTGCCTTGCTGCAGTTTGGGCCTGTGAGCGCTTCCAGCGTTACCTAGTGGGTTTAGAGAAATTTAGTCTGGAGACTGACCATAAACCGCTAGTCCCTCTAATCAACTCCTATGATATTGACAAAACACCCCTAAGTTGCCAAAAAACATCTGATGAGGCTGCTCAGGTTCAACGTTCAGGCATTGCATGTACCAGGGAAACAACTGGTAGTGGCAGATACACTTTCCAGGCTCCCGCTGGCTGCTGCTGAAGAATCTTCAACGGAATCAGATGTGAAAGTGGATGTAGATTCAGTTCTGGCATCCAAATCCATTTCGTCAGGGAAGCTAGAGCAAATAAGAAAGGAGACATATTTAGATACTGACCTTCAAGAAGTTATTAAGTACATAAAAGAAGGTTGGCCCGAAAGCAAGGCAGCCTGGATGTCTTTAAGTTCTTACCAGTCAGAAAGGTCGCAGCTCACGGAACTGGATGGGTTGGTGCTGTTCCAGGACCGCATTGTTATTCCTGTTAGCATGTGGCAGGAGATGTTAAGCAGGATTCATGATGGCCACTTGGGCATTACAAAGTGCAGAGAAAGGGCAGCTACGGCAGTATGGTGGCCTGGGATCAGTTCTGACATCGCAAGCCATGTGTCAAAATGTGCTTTTTGCCGGGAACATTGGCCTACTCAGAGAAGGGAGCCTTTGATTTCTACTCCGCTGCCTGCAGGCCCGTAGCAGAAAATAGCTGCTGATTTGTGTGAACTGCACTGGAAAAAGTACCTAGTCGTGATTGACTACTATTCGAGGTATTTGGAGATTGCACCCTTGAATAAGATCACAAGTCAAGCCGTTATCACTTGTCTCAAGAGCTTGTTCGCCCGGTGGGGCATATCAATGGAGTTTGTGAGTGATAACGGAATGCAGTTTGCTTCCATGGAGTTGACTTCTTTCAGCAGTGAATATGATTTTGTCCATTCTACGTTGAGTCCACATTACCTGCAGGCCAATGGAATGGCTGAAAGTGCAGTTCAAACAACAAAGTTCATTTTGAAGCAATCTGAGCCATACCTAGCCCTCTTGGCCTATAGGGTGACTCCCATTCAAGCCACGGGGTTTAGCCTGGCACAGCTGATGCTAGGACGTCAGATTCGCACCACTTTACCCTCTGTGGGTGTCTTCCAGCCAACTAGCTCTGTTCCTCGGGACGAGGTCCTTAGGAGAGATGAAGAGGCTAAAAGGGGCTATTGTTTCTTCTACGACAGGAAACACTTTGTGAGGCCCTTGCAGGAGCTGAATGTGGGGCAAAGTGTCAGAGTTAAACTGGATGATGAGAAGAAATGGAAAACGCCTGCTACGTTAATTGGACGCTCTCCAGAACCAAGGTCTTATGTAGTCCTTACTGATGGAGGGACAGTCACACGTTGAAATCAAAAACATCTTCAGCCAGTACCTGAGCGTTTGGGACTGGATGCCTCAGTACCACTGCTGGTGGGATCCCCTGTTTTAATAGGGATGCCTTCCCCTCAGCGAAATCACAGCGGGGATACTTCTTTGCTTCCAGCAGACTCTCAATCACCATCTTCTATATAAGAGGACAGTTCATGTAAAATGGCATCAAGTGGAAGGGTGGTGAAACTTCCAGCCCGATATCGGGATTAGCACTAGTTAGAGCAGTGACCGGAAGTATGGGCAGAATAATCCCATGGTCACTGTGGACTAGGGTAGTCTAACCCGATGTTCAAGTCAGGATTTTATTTCATGTTATTTATATATATTCTCTTTAACTTGTTATTTGTTGTATACTAAACAAAACTATTTCTGTATGCTTCTTGTATACCTTGTTATTTGATGTATTCAAAGAAAAAAAAATGTATGCTTTGTCCTTTGAAAAGGGGGAAGATGTGATGAGAGTGGAAAGTGACGTCACTGGATGGGGGCATGGTTTAGGGCCGTTATTGTCTATGTCGCAGTTACCAAGTTAGATGTGTTGTACAAGCTGTTTACTTCTATGCTCTGCAATAAAATACCATTGTACCTTCAATGCTGTGTCCTGCATCTCATGACATCTTGCATTATAAAAGGGAGTGTCTAACAACATAGAATGGTTGGTGTATGCATTTTGATTTGTGAGATGGAGATGCTAAATATTTTTGCGTTTGCGATCCAACAACGACGCAGGAGAAGGAGTTTGTCATGAAAGACACAGAAGAGTACCCAGGTTATTCTTACCCAGGATAGGCCTGCATGCCCTCAGTGATAAGGAGGTTATCCGGACATCCAGATTAAATAGAGTTTCTATAGAGAGACTCTATCTTGAAATAAAAGACTCACTGGAACCAATAACATTGAGGACAAGGGCAATCCCTGGTATGTTAAAACTGCTGTCTGTCCTCTATTTCCTGGCAACAGGATAATTTCAAGCAGTAACCAGTGTAGCTGTTGGAATGAGTCAGGCTACTTTCTTCAGGCATATAACAGTTGTTCTAAATTCCTTGCACCAAAGGCTAGTGCATCATGTACATTTACCACAGACACCTGAGGATTGGCATCATGTCAAGGTACAGTTCTACCAGATCGCTAGGACGCCAAACATTTTGGGTGCAATTGATTGCACCCATATATTAGTGCGGCCTCCCAAGGGAATAGATGAGCCATATCATGACCGTAAAGAAAATCACTTCTTGAAAATTCAGGTGATCTCTGATACAAATTTAAGGATAATGAACATCCGATCCGGATTTCCAGGTTCCACCCATGACTTTATCCTGAGGAATTCGGCCATCTATGACAGCTTTCAGGATGGACAAATGTCAAAGGGATTTCTACTAGGTAAATGTCTATTACAATTATTTATACATGTATATTATAATATTATTTCATTCATATTGCTAATATATATTGTCTATTACTTGCACGCAGGAGATTCAGGCTATTCATGTCTCCCATGGCTTTTCACTCCTGTAATTAACCCCACAACTCATTAGCAAGTGTGCTATAATGAGGCTCTCATATCTACTCAATGTATGATAGAGCGCACATTTGGGGTTTTGAAAAGCCGTTTTCAATGTCTGGACAGCTCCGGGGTGTACTTCAATACGCACCAAAAAAAGTTTCTCAGATTTTTCTAATATGTTGCTGTAATGCTCGTGGGATATTCCTCTATCAGACCAAACTTGGCCAGTAGTCTTCTTATCCCGGCGTCAAGTGGAATGATAGGAAATATCCCAGAGCAGAGAGAGTTTTTAAAATGAGGTAAGCAGAACTCACAGTAGGCAGGGTAGTCCTTAGTCGTAACATGAAGACAATCCAGCAGTATAGCAGTTCAGGGGTAAACCAATAGAAGGACCAGGAACAGGCAGGAGTCAGCAACAAAAGGAAATCCAGCAGTATAACAGTTCAGGGGTAAACCAATAGTAGGACCAGACAGGCAGAATTCAGTAACAGTATAGCAATCCAACAGTTCAGGGGTTAAGCAGGCAGAGTGGTCAGACAGGCAGAGTTCAGCAACAGTATAGCAATCCAGCAGTTCAAGGGTTAAGCAGGCAGAGTGGTCAGACAAGCAGAGTTCAGCAACAGTATAGCAATCTAGCAGTTCAGGGGTTAAGCAGGCAGAGTGGTCAGACAAGTAGAGTTCAGCAACAGTATAGCAATCCAGCAGTTCAGGGGTTAAGCAGGCAGAATGGTCAGACAAGCAGAGTTCAGCAACAGTATAGCAATCCAGCAGTTCAGGGGTTAAGCAGGCAGAGTGGTCAGACAAGAAGAGTTTAGCAACAGTATAGCAATCCAGCATAAATTAATAACACCCAGGAGCACACTAAGCAGCACCTATAGTTGGGCAGAGAAGATAGTAAGTGAAAGACTTACATAGGCGCAGGATTCACGCCACAGGAGATCCAGACTGGCTTCAGAGGGGGAGAGATGTGTGGCGACGATGTCATCGTCGCACGCTCACAGGAACCACCATATCCCTGGCAACAGCCAGAGCAACAACCGCCGTATCCCTGGCAATAGCCAGAGCGGTGCGGTGTGACAGTTGCATGCTCCACAACATAGCCTTAAGCATGCCAGATGTCGATATGTCAAACTTGGATGTTGAGTATGATGATAATGTTGCACCCTTAGAGCAAATTGATGCTAGAGGAGTGCAAGCAAGATCAGAATATGTTCATGCTGTATTTGGCCACTAATTGTGTAAATATATTGTACATATGTTCATTTATTTCATCATATATTTATTTTTTTCATTCATCCAAAAAATGTTTATTTTGGGTGTCTAACTATGATTATTTTTTTTATATAAATATCTTTAAAAATATGCATTAAAATAAATGTTCTTTATTTTAAACACTTTACTTTTTTATTCTAAATGTTGTATTTCATAGTTAATAGATTATAAATGATATTTCATTTGATCATAGGGCTCTCAGAAGATACTTAGATACACAAACATGTTCTTTCATGATTTAGGTAGAAGGTAAAATATTAAACTAGTTTAAAAAAATGTATACTATCAAATCGTCCTCATTCTCTTGTTATCATTTCTTGAATGAGCAGCAATGCACTACTGGTTTCACACCTGAGCTTGGGTTGGGTGCTTTAACCAATGGGAGATGGGCAGTCTCCCTGATTATGTTTTAATACAAATACAAAATTTGGTTTAGCACACCTTGCAAAAAGTCTATATACACATCTTTGGTAGTGTATATGTGTATATCTCCCTTTCTAATTGTAATCTCTCCCTATCTAATTCCATGGCCATCTCAACATGATGCCCCTGTTGCTGCATATATTCTCCTAATGTCTCAATCAACTCCTGTTGAGCAGCCCTATACTGCCTCCCCAGATTGACCATATCCTGCATTGCTGCATCCTCTGGTGAATCAGATGTTCAGGGGCAGCAGCAGCAGGGTCAAGGGCAGCTGGTACAGGGGCAGCATGGCCAAAAGCAGATGGAGCTGAAGAATCTTGAGAACTTTCCTGCTCATCAGCTTCCTGAGAAAGGATGTCTCCAATTAATTCCTCTGATCCCTCAAAGAGACTTTCCTGTATTTCTCTAACAACAATGGTCAGCTCCTCAGAAATCTGATGACACCGTTCTGTACCTATTGTAAATGTGAAATATAAATATTATAATCACATTTAATTTCAAGATAAAGATTAAAGTGATATTAAACTGACTAAATGAAAAAAACATGGTTCTGATAGGGAATGTGATTTTAATACACCTTTAAATTCACTTCTATTTACAATTGTGATTTGTTCTCTTGGAATGTCCCTTTGAGATAGAAATATGGACATATCCAACACTAGTGCTAGGTATTTGATGGTTGTTGCCTGCACAGATTTGTCTCTTGTGATTGTCAATGTCTAACTATAAGTGTACAGCTATCTGCCAGGATTGCAATCATTTTTCATTCATCAATGGATAACAAGATAATGAAAGGGACATTAAACACACACTTATTTTCTGATATATGAAGAGAATTCAATATTAATCATTTTTCATATTTACTTTAAAAATCTATTTTGCGTCATTCTCTTGATATCCTTAGTTGAAAAGCAGTACTAGGTAATATTATCATCTGATGATTGGTGGCTGCACACAGATGCCTCATGTGATTGGCTCACCCATGTGCATTCTTATTTATCCAACAAAAGAGAATCTAAATCTAAATAAAAAAGATAATAGAAGTACATTTTAATGTTGTTTAAAATTGTATTCTCCATCTGAAACATGAAAGAAACATTTTGTGTTATATGTACCTTTAAAGGGATATTCCATTAAAAATTGAAAACCATAAGGATGTTTTTCAGGTTTGAATAGAAACATTTTTGTAATATACATGTATTAGCAAAACCTGCTTTTAATCAAAAATATAACCGTTTCAAACGTGTATTTAAATATGCACTGTGCACCAGCATTTTTTACACAGCACTTGCTCACAGAGCCTAAGGTGCTTGTACCATCTGGTAATGACCTAATTTGTTAATTGCTCACATGATACAAGCACCTCTTGTGCTCTGAACAGTGCTGGTGCACTAAGAATATCTAGCTATGCTTCACACACTGGCGGTTCGTGGGTTATTCAAATGGGGTTCACGGACCAGTTATGTAAAATAGTTATATATATATATATATATATATATATATATATATATATATAAACTTCTCAAGTAAAGAAGAGGCACTCACAGGTCTTAATAGGCATAAAGGTTTTATTAGTTCATAGGTTGGGTCAACGTTTCGGTCCTCGCAGGGACCTTTGTCAAGACCGTTCTATATACAAAAATACAAAAGTAAGGGGATACAATAAATTCATCAAAGGGGAATAAACACATCACAAGGTATGAAGACTAATAATACCCATGGCGGTAATAAAAAGAGAGACAAAGTAAAGAAGCAAAGAGAAAGAAAACAAAGAAAGCAAAGTTAAAAAGGCAAACAGTAACAGCTCTACTCCTAGTTTGATCGCTGAAATATGTTAAGTACATAGATACAGGTGTGTGACGAGCAGTGTCACAGATAGTCAAATCATGAAGACCATAGAGTCTCATAAAGCAGAGGCCTGTAGCAAGAGGATATGATAAAGCTCACAAGAGGAAAGAGTAATTAATAAATATATATGTGAACACATGACCTGACGGCTCTAGTGTTTAATACACATTAGGAGAGAGGCATGAGAAGGATCTCATAGGCAGTCACAGAGGTGTCTAGAGTCATGTGTACCATATATGGTAAAAGTAACAAAGTAGTGGAGCTGAACAATACTGTGCATATTAAAATCAAAGACAAA
Source organism: Bombina bombina (assembly GCF_027579735.1). NCBI lineage: Eukaryota > Metazoa > Chordata > Amphibia > Anura > Bombinatoridae > Bombina > Bombina bombina. The sequence continues at coordinate 179,690,965 of NC_069501.1, read as the reverse complement.
AGCCCACAACGAGTGGCAGGCTACAAAATTTACAACTATATATTGTCCACGGTTTATAAAACATCAACAGAGTGGAAGTGCAAAAACATAACAGCAAGATATAAAAAGTCTTCAATGGCAGGTCGGCTAGAATCTGTGCAGAGTGCTAGACTATATCAGTTATACGGTAATCGATATATACATAGCCATTTTTAACAAGACTATATCAGGTATACAGTAGTAAATATATAAAGCCAATTTTACAATGTATCAACATATGCAGGGAGCCAGACAGATAAACACCCCACAGTCTGGCCGTATTGAGCGCTACTTCAACCATACAAGATGCTACAAACTGTTAGTTGCTCCATAACGAGTGCAAAACAAATATGTGCTAAAGGGCAGCAGCTAATCTAAGCGTGTAGACTCACCTCGGCTTACATCAATGTTAGGCGTTCAGCAGTGAGCAGATTGTGTTCTGCGCCACCTTTAAATAACCAGTACGTGTCGGCGTCAAATGACGTCACACGTAGAGCGAGTTTGGGGTTGCCATGGTGATGCAAGATCACGTGATCAAATAAGGAAATGTGCGCAGATGGCATGTCAAAGCAGTAGAAACCAATGATGGTATGGTTCAAAGTGTGTCAGCGGATGCTAAGTCCTGGCATCTATTGCAATGTGATACTGGTTGATGAGAATAAAGGGTGGACAGTATGTGTGTTAAAAGGCTGTATGTGTATGTAAGTGTGATGAGGAGAGCAGACAGGGGGCACCACACAGGGACCCAACACCAAAATAAGGAGACTGGTTCCAAAAATAATAATGAAAATAAACATGATACAAGAGTAAATATCACAATAAACATCAACAACCATAATGCAAATGTAAGAATTAAACATTATTATAAGCATCTTTATCAATGTGATTGTATTAGATATCAACATAAGCATCACTCCTCATATCAACATCGATATGAATGTTACTATAGGTATAATGCATAATGCAAGTATAATATCACGTCTATAGGGGAGACTGCACGTAAGGTCAAGAGGGGGTGGAGAGAAATGTACACAAGGGGATAAACTGAAAACTGAAAGGCTATACATACTATATAGTATACAAGGATATGGGAACAAGATACACAATTGGTGGGCGGGATAAGTACACTAGTAAAAGAGGGCATAGTCGATGCTGGTGTTCAATCCCTTTGGTATAAGTGTGTCAGGCTCTGTCAGACTTGTCAGCAACCTACAACAACTAGAGAGATAAATGTGTTACAAAAACTGACCTCAGCTGCTGAGATGTGAAAATTATGATTTGTTTCTGGGAGATGTGAGGGGAACAGATAAAACACCAAGATGGTGTTCTGATACCCATATACAACCAGAGTGTTAATATACTGGTTCACCAGTGAACTTTGGCTACATTAAGATAATTTAAGACCTTTGTAGCGTAGTTTACTGGAAGAACCTTATAAAACTCAGTAACAAAAATTAGAGTTATAATATGCCACTTAGTAAGAGACTTTAACTGATCAAGTTAACTTAGATAGGAACGTTTTAGGCAAGGATTTATACGGAGTAGAAGTCAGTGTACGTTTATGTACATATTGTTACCTTGTCCCCTTAGTTTGGATTATGGATAGAACTTCGGTAGTCAGATGGGCAGTGGGAACAGAGCCCTGACGGTAGCGGAGCGGGAGCAGCAGCTAGCAATGTCCGTTGATCCGTGAAGCTGGCGTGTGACGTCACCGCGGATGGATACGAGGTCCGGCCGTCTTAAGTGGAAGAAGTTCCGTGCGAAGAACAGACACAGGTAGTTCAGGCAGGAAAGCAGCGCATACACAGAGAGTGCTGCTCTAGAATAGATTTGATTTTGGAAAGGATAACTTGATCCAAAGAGAGTTGATAATTTCCTAAGCATCAAATGCAAGGCAGAGGCTGGATATAATGTAGGCACAATAATACCAAGCAAAAGAAAAAGGGCTGCTGGGAATTTATAGGGTGTGAACATGACCTTAATTGAAATTTAAAGGTACAAGTCAGAGAAAAGGAAGGTAAGTCCGGTTTGCAGAATGACATCCTGACAGGACCCCCCCCCTCAAGGAGCAACTCCGGTGCTCAAGGTCTAGGGCGATCCGGGTTGTGACGATGAAACAGTGCGACCAATGTAGGAGCAGAGATGTTTGAAGCCGGTTCCCAGGAGTCATCATCCGGGGAGTAATTCTTCCAACGGACCAAATACTGAAGGGATCCGCGGAACCGTCTGGAATCCAGGATGGAATGGACCTCATATTCGGTATTGGGATCAATGATGACAGGGGGGTTTTGAGAGAGAGGCAGGGAATCCCTAAGAGCCCTGTAAGGTTTTAGCAGGGAGACGTGGAATGTGGGGTGAATTTTCATACTATCCGGTAGAGTAAGCCGAACAGCATTAGTATTGATGATCTGGGAGATAGGATAAGGTCCAACAAATAGAGGAGTAAATTTCCTGGATGGGGTGTTCAAGTTCAGGTTCTTGGTAGATAACCAGACCAAGTCACCTATAGCATAGTCAGGAGAGGGTATCCTCTTTCTTTTCGTAGTAAAGTTTTTGGGTTTTCTTGGCCTCTTCGATAGCAGCTTTAATGGAGGTGAAGTTAGAAGAAATAAGATCTGAAAGTTCAGATACATTTGGTGAGGTAGTCTGGTTGTCAGGTAAAATTTGGAACTGTGGATGAAACCCGTAGTTGACAAAGAAAGGAGTCTTTTGGGTTGTAGAATGAATTGTGTTGTTGAAACAGAATTCAGCATATGGGAGATGAGCGGACCAAGACAATGGTTGTGATGAGCAATAAGTCCTGAGGAATTGTTCAAGCCATTGGTTTGATCTTTCTGTTTGGCCGTTTGTTTGAGGGTGATATGATGTGGTGAGGTTTTTGTTTATGGAAAAACATTTACAGAACTCAGACCACAATTTGCTAGAAAATTGGCTACCACGGTCACTCAATATGCTGTTTGGGATACCATGATATTTGAAGACATGTTGGATGAGTAGTTGTATAGTTTCAGTTGCTGTAGGGAGTTTATGGTATGGGATGAAGTGGGACATCTTACTAAAAAGATCAACAACGACAAGAATGGTAGTGTTATTCCTTGACTTAGGTAGATCAACAATAAAATCAACAGCTATTTCTAGCCAGGGTCTACTAGGAGTAGGTAATGGAATCAGTAAGCCATAAGGGTAGTGCTTTGATCTTTTGGAAATGGTACATTCCCTACAGGTAAGAATATGATTTGTGATGTCTTTTGATATACCAGGCCACCAATATGTTCTTCTTATAAGTTCCTGAGTTTTTTTAATGCCAGGGTGTCCCGCCAGTTGAGACTCGTGACAGGATAGGAGTACCATCTGACGTAATGATGGGGGTATATAGAGCTTATCCTGGAAGTAGTAAAGACCATCTTGTCTTTTATTGAGGCATAAGGGTTTGTTGGTATCTTGTTGAAGTTCCTGTATAAGGAAGGGTTTTGATTCAATCACAAAAGAAACGAAATTCTCTGGAGGAATCACTGTGTCCTCTGGGGTCTGCGAGCGGATATAATTCGGAAGCCTAGATAGAGCATCAGCTTTATGATTCTTATTGGCAGGTCGATATAAGATTTGAAAGTTGAACCTTGAAAAAAAAAGGTTCCATCTTACCTGTCTTGCAGAGAGAGTTTTTGTTGTTTTAAGATACTGGAGGTTACGATGGTCTGTATATATCAGCGTTGGCATGGAAGTACCCTCAAGAAGATGCCTCCAGTGTTCCAGTGCCATCTTGATAGCCAGGAGTTCCTTGTCTCCTATGGGATAGTTTTGTTCTGCAGGTGATAAACTGTGAGAATAGAAGGCTACAGGATGCAAGGGTTTATTCAAACCTTCTCGTTGGGAAAGTACAGCTCCTACGGCCACGTCTGAGGCATCTACTTCGAGCACAAATGGTAGATCAGGGTTTGGGAACCGTAATATAGGTGCGGTGGTGAATCTGTGTTTTAAGTAGTTGAGGACACTGTCAGCCTTAGAATCCCAATGAAACGGTATAGAAGTTTTGGTTAATGTAGTTAAAGGTTTAGTTACATGAGAAAAGTCTTTTATGAATTTGCGATAAAAGTTCGCGAACCCGAGGAAGCTTTGTACTTCTTTTCGGGTTTTAGGGGTAAGCCAATCGGTTATAGCCTGTATCTTTGTCTGTTCCATCTGAATGCCAGTTGAGCTGATTACATATCCAAGAAAAGTGATACTTTGGGAGTTGAAAATGCACTTCTCCGGTTTGGCATACAGGAAGTTGCTTCTTAACCTTGATAGGACCTGCCTGACATGTCTGATGTGTTCAGGTAAAGTTTTTGAGTAAATTAAGATGTCATCCAAAATACAACAAGGAAAACATCAAGAAAGTCTCTGAAGAGATCATTAATTAGGTGCTGGAAAGTGGCTGGGGCGTTACATAACCCAAAGGGCATAACGGTGTATTCATATAAGCCGTAGCGAGTACGAAACGCCGTCAGCCACTCATCACCGCTTCTCACACGGATGAGGTTATACGCACCTCTTAAATCCAGCTTGGTAAAAAATTTTGCACCCTCTAATCTCTCTATTAGCTCTGGAATTAGGGGAAGGGGATAGCGGTTCTTTATTGTGACCTTGTTTAGCTGTCTGTAGTCTATTATAGGACGCAGGCTGCCATCTTTATTTTTAACAAAAAATATTCCAGCACCAGCTGGAGAAGTGGATGGCCTAATGAAGCCTTTTTTCAAGTTGTCCTCTAGGTAAGATTTTAAATGTTTGAGTTCTGGGTTGGATAAAGGAAATATATGTCCATATGGGATTTCTGCACCTGGTACCAGTTATATAGGACAGTCGTATTTTCTGTGAGGTGGTAAGGTTTCAGACTCAGTCTTGCTAAATACGTCTGTAAAGTCCTTATATTTGTCAGGTATTGTAATGTTTGGTTCTGTGTTGCATGAAAGTAATATATTTACTGGGAAACAGGTATTAGTACAGTATGTAGAGGTGAAGGAAACAGTCAAAGTGGTCCATGAGATAGAGGGGTTATGTAGTATTAACCAGTTTAGACCTAATATGACAGGGGATACAGGAGAACATATAACGTCAAAAGTTAAGTATTCCCTGTGATGGTCTGGCATGATAACCAACAAAGGAATAGTTTGAAATTCTACAGGACCTGATGAAACAGGTCTACCATCAATCCCTCTTAATAAAACAGCAGATTTTTTTTGCATCAGTGGAATTTTATTTACAAGTGTATATTGCTTATCTATGTAACAAGCGGTAGCTCCTGAATCAATTATTGCGGGAACGGTGAGGCAATAGTGATCCCACTGAAAAAGAAGTGAGAGTTTACAATAGGGACTTTTATTATCATAGGAATTACAGCAAAAAGAGGGATTTTTAAACTCACCCCTATCAGATTTCTGAAGTGCTGGGCATTCTTTTACTGAATGTTCATCAGAAGCACAATACAGACAGAGGTTATTCTCCCTTCTTCTGGTCTTTTCCTGTGCACTCAGGGGCCTTTTAGAAAGCCAATCTCCATAGGTTCAGTGTGTACCTTAGAACTAGGGAGTGATGTTGAGGTGCTAGGGTTTTTTTTGTGTATGCCTCTGGATAGGTTCTTTTGTGTTGTCTCTCACGTAACCGTCTGTCTATAGTGATGCTTAATTTAATTAACCCCTCAAGTGTAGGGGGTATTTCGGTACGGGACAACTCATCTTTCACTGCGTCTGACAGTCCCAGACGGAACTGATTTCTTAAAGATAGGTTGTTCCATTCCGAATCTTTTGCCCAACGTTTAAAGTCGGTTATATAATCTTCAACCACTCTTTTCTTTTGCTTTAAAGCCCTAAGAGCAGTTTCAGCTGTCTGCTGTTTAAAGGGGTCTTCATACAGCTGACCCATAGCAGAAAAAAAATCATCTAAAGAGTTCAGAATATTCTCATTAGATTCAAAAAAAGAATTAGCCCAGCTACGTGGTTCACCCCTTAAGAAAGAAATAGTTGTCAGTACTCTGATCCTCTCAGTGGGGTAAGACTGGGGTTTGAGTGTAAAGAGAAGTAAGCAAGCATTTTTGAAATCTCTATACTGTGCCCTGTCACCATATAATTTTTCAGGGAGACTGACTGAGGGCTCAGGTGTATGTATCTTTGTTTCAATGCAATCTTTGATATAAGCTTTTAAAGCAACATTCTCAGCTTTAAGTGTGTTAAGACCCTGAGTGAGTGAGTCTAACCTTTGGCTCAGAGTCTGTATATGTGCAGTCATCTCAGCTAGGTTCATTGTAAAGGGCTTGGTATTCTGTCAGGCTCTGTCAGACTTGTCAGCAACCTACAACAACTAGAGAGATAAATGTGTTACAAAAACTGACCTCAGCTGCTGAGATGTGAAAATTGGGATTTGTTTCTGGGAGATGTGAGGGGAACAGATAAAACACCAAGATGGTGTTCTGATACCCATATACAACCAGAGTGTTAATATACTGGTTCACCAGTGAACTTTGGCTACATTAAGATAATTTAAGACCTTTGTAGCGTAGTTTACTGGAAGAACCTTATAAAACTCAGTAACAAAAATTAGAGTTATAATATGCCACTTAGTAAGAGACTTTAACTGATCAAGTTAACTTAGATAGGAACGTTTTAGGCAAGGATTTATACGGAGTAGAAGTCAGTGTACGTTTATGTACATATTGTTACCTTGTCCCCTTAGTTTGGATTATGGATAGAACTTCGGTAGTCAGATGGGCAGTGGGAACAGAGCCCTGACGGTAGCGGAGCGGGAGCAGCAGCTAGCAATGTCCATTGATCCGTGAAGATGGCGTGTGACGTCACCGCGGATGGATACGAGGTTCGGCCGTCTTAGGTGGAAGAAGTTCCGTGTGAAGAACAGACACAGGTAGTTCAGGCAGCAAAGCATCGCATACACAGAGAGTGCTGCTGTAGAATAGATTTGATTTTGGAAAGGATAACTTGATCCAAAGAGAGTTGATAATTTCCTAAGCATCAAATGCAAGGCAGAGGCTGGATATAATGTAGGCACAATAATACCAAGCAAAAGAAAAAGGGCTGCTGGGAATTTATAGGGTGTGAACATGACCTTAATTGAAATTTAAAGGTACAAGTCAGAGAAAAGGAAGGTAAGTCCGGTTTGCAGAATGACATCCTGACACAGTGTCTCTAGGCGGTGTATCCATTTAGCCTCCCTTTTAAGAAGTTCATTATTCCTGTCACCCCCTCTTTTTAGGGGTGGTATCCAGTCAATGAGGATAGACCTCAACATGGCTACACTGTGGCCCTGCTGCATAAAGTGTTGTGCCACCGGTTGCTCACTCTTCTTCTCTTTGATGGCTTTTCTGATGGCGCTGCGGTGATTGGCTAGCCTTTCCCTGAAGGTTGTGCTCGTTTTCCCAACGTAATAAAGTCCACATGGACAGATGATCACATAAACTACAAGCTCTGTTGTGCAGGTCAGTCTGTGTTGTATCTGTATTGTCCTTCCATTGTGAGGATGGTGAAATTTGGGGCCTGTGATAAAGGAGTTGCAGGTGACACAATTCCCGCAGCTAAAGCACCCTTTCTTGGGTGTCGGTAGCCATCCTTTGTGTACCTGGTTTGGTTCAAAGGTTGTTTTCACAAGAACATCTCGGAGGTTACTAGTTCTACTGTACACCATTCTAGGTAGTGGTTGATTGTAGAATGGAAGCGTAGGATCCTGGCTTAGTATAAACCAATTCTTGATTATTGTTTGTTTAACAGATCTGCTAGTGGGGTTGAATGTGACCATCATATTCATATAATCCTCTTTTGTCTTCACTCCAGTGGCCTTATGGAGTAGATCACCCTGTGTCTTGTTCCAGATGTTCTTCATGACTTCTTCAATTTCTGTGTGTTTGTATCCTCTCTGTAGGAATTTCTTTCTCAAGGCTTCAAGTTGTATTTCTTTGTTTTGTTCACTGCTGTTGTTGCGAATCACTCTCAGCATTTGGGACCTAATTATTCCTTTCTTTAGTGCCGTTAGTGCCGTTAGGAGGGAATTCCGATCTGTAGGCTTGGAGTAGAGTGTTGTCCTGTCCTTATAGATCTCAATGTCCAAGAAGTGGATGCTCTGTTTATTATATTCCATCTTGAACTTCACAAATGGTAGTGCGTTGTCTGTTTCATTATACCACTGTAAAATTTCCTCTTCATTACCATTCCAAATAAGGAAGATGTCATCAATATACCTGCGGTATGTGTTAATTTTGTCCATATTCCTCGGAAAGATATACTTATCTTCAAACCAGGCCATGAAGAGCATATGCAGGTGCCATATTAGAGCCCATTGCAGTGCCCATTTGTTGCAAGTAGAATTTGTTCTCGAATTTGAAATAGTTATGTGTTAGACATAAGTGGATGAGATCCAAGATGAATTCAATAGGGAGGCCGCAATACATAGTATCATTGATAAGGAATTATTTTGTGGCCTCAATGCCGGTGTCATGGGGAATGATAGTGTACAGGCTGCTGACGTCAAGGGTCACAAAGAAGCAATCTTGTTTGATGCTAGAGATGGAGTTCAGTGTTGTAATCGGAGACTTGGAGTCAAGTAGGAAGGATTTAGTTTTTCTGACCGTCTGCTGTAGAAAGTGGTCTATATATTGTGCTATGGGTTGAAATAAAGATCCCCTTGCAGACACTATTGGTCTCCCCGGAGGGCTGGTCAATGATTTATGTATCTTGGGGACTGTGTATATTATTGGACACTTTGGATAAGTAGTGGTGAGGAATTCTCCAAGTTTTTCATCTATGTATCCATTTTGAATAGCCATATTGATGATGTCGTCAACCACTCTTTTGTATACATTAGTGGGGTTGGTAGTTAGTACTTTATATATAGAGGCATCATGTAGTTGAGTGAGGAGTTCATCTCTATAATAGGTGTAATCCATTATGACAATAGCCCCGCTATTGTCGGCAGGTCGTATGACGATGATAGTGTCTTCTGATAGGTCCTTCAGGGCTTTCCTCTGTGCTATGGTGAGGTTTTGTCTTCTGTTTTTCAGCTTTTTGTTTGTCTTCTCAATTTCCTCTGTGCAGACCTTTATATAGGTTTTAATGGATGGATGGGTTTTAATCGGTTCGAATTTGCTTTTTGTGTAAAATGGGTTATCATTTATCTGTTGTTCTGTTCTAAAGAAATCTTTAAGTTTAAGTTGTCTCTGTAACCTGTTAAGTTCAACATGGTTGACGAACATGTCAGTCTTTGGAGTTGGTACAAACCTGAGGCCCTTGTTGAGAACCTCCTTTTCCAAGTCTGTGATGATTCTTGAGCTCAAGTTCACTACTATGTCCTCTGGGCCATACCTGACCGAGTCACTCTTTGTTTGTCCGCCCCGTCTGGTGTGGGATCTTGTTCTTTTCTTCCTCCCTTTTTTTGAACCTGGGTAGGTGGTTTGGATGTTGTTCTATTCTTGTTATCTCTGCTGGTTCTGGTGTTTTCAGTATCCTGGTCACTGGAATCAGCTCCACTGCTATCAATGGTATTGATTGGTTTGCTTGTGGTTCTATTTCTATTGAACCTCCTGTTAGGTGTTTTTCCAGTGAGCCATGCATAGACATTCTTCTCCCTGTAGTCCCCCTCAACTACCAGTTGTTTCTTGTTTTTAAAGTTGATCAGGTCCTGCTGGTATTTGTTCACTTTCTCTTGGAGTTTAGTTAGCCAATCTTCCTTTGGGTCATTGCACAATGTATCAAGTTTGCTTTCTTCAAGGGCTCCAATGTCTCCTCCAATCTGTTTTTTCAGTCTGGTAACTTCCTCCAGTATAAGTAACATCAGGTCAAAGGAGCATTTATTGAGAATACTGCACCACTTTTTACAGAACTCTGTGTTTTTTTCTTCCGATAGTTGGAATGCTCTTCATCCTCAGGCCCCTAGGTATCATCTTTCTCTTATAGTAGTCTGCTATATAGTTAGCGTGTACTTTGTAGTCTATCTCTCTCCGTTTCAGGTTGAGTAGTTTGTAAAATAGATTGATGGGTATCTCCCCCAGTTCACCTTGTTCACATTCCTGTAGGATTCTGTCGGCGTCTTCATCAGTATAGGCAAAGGTCTCACTGCAGTCATCATGTTCCAAGTCATGGGTGTGTGTGGTAGTTGCGTGCTCCATAAGTAGTGTGTGTGTATGTTCACCTTTGAACGTAGATTCTTAGTGCCACTGCGTGGCATTGCAGGGTGCTGTAAGGAACGTTTATGCCTATTAAGACCTGTGAGTGCCTCTTCTTTACTTGAGAAGTTTCTACCTATCTACAATAGAGTGCACCCAGGCATTACAACTAACAGTGAGTGCTTGGATCCCTCAACTAGCATATATATATATATATATATATATATATATATATATATATATATATATATATATATATATATATATACACAGCAAGCAGAAAGCAGCACTCACTGGGCTTAGTAGTTTCAAACAATGATGTTTATTTAGTCACGGTTTGGGGAATGCTCCCCTTCATCAGACCAGTGTTACAATGAGTGTACATAACATTTATACCCTATAAAGACCCTCCCCTGTGCAAAAAAATGCCAAACTGGTTGCCAGGCAACCAGCACCCCACACCAATATACATTAAATAAGTGAAATGTTATATACTTATGTATAAAGTAGTCAAACAGTGAAACAATTGTGTATCAGCATACATCATCCATATATATATAAACTCCACAGGGTAAATTACCTTAAAAGTAACAAATTAATAATATACAGGCCAGCTACATATACATCCAAATATTGGAAGAACACAGCAGGGGATGAAAACAATACCGTTAACATCATGGTTCATAATATAAGCCAGACCAGACTAGCACTGAAATATCCATTCAAATACTTCATAGTAAAGGGTGTAAATGGATCCGATGCGAAGGTATATAACTACAAACTGTATAAGCCTATGTGGAATACTCCTAATCCTTCCTTGTATGGTGCATAAAATATAAGTAGTGGAGCCAAATGTGGAACAAGTAGCCGCACAGGAGGGTGAATAAGATACGGGAGTGTGAGTGACGTAAATATGGAGCGTGAGCTGTGATAGGTTAAGCGGGTCCAGCCTCTATCTATGTACACAAGCGATATGAGGGCCCAATGTCAGCAATTACCAACAGAATGAGTACTGTCACTATCGCCAAGATACAACCGCATAGCCGTATTCCCATGTTAAAAGTGTAACACCATATAACAGTAATCAATATACACCAAGTGCACCGGGTCAATGACATTAAGAGTCTAGAATCGTCAGCAACTGGCTGCTTTAGTACCTGAATAACACAAGAACACCGGAAGGTATAGGGAATGCGGTTAACTGCTATGCCTCCAATAAAAGCCCAACCGGGCTAGCACGGGCATAAGAATATTATATAATAAGGGCAGACATAAGAACCGATGCACAGGTATAACAACTAGAAATGTACGGGCCTATGTGTAATGCTACTTGTCCTGCCTAGTACAGGGCATAATCTATAAAGTGGAGCCTAGTGTGATATATATACCAGCTTAACAGGTAGAATAAGCTACGGGCATGTGAAAGACACCAACAAAAAGGCATGTGTAGCGATTGGCTGAGAATGTCCAGCCTATATCATTTGCATAGACACCTAACGATCGCAATGCCGGCACCTATTATCCATACGAGAACTATCACTAGTGGCAGCATGGATCTATGTCAATAAAACAACGGGGGGAAACCTAAATAGAAACATGATGGGAAACCGTAAGTGCAAATGGACTAGTGATTGCGCATGTGTCACACTCAGAGTCATAACGAGCTAGATAAATCAAACAGATCTGCTAGGAATGCTTAACTCCAGTGTAGCGAAAAGTAGACAACACTATAGAGTGCCAATGAACAAACACAACAATTCAAATACTATGAAAGGGGCTGGACTGCCTCAACTTGTAGGGAAACAATGAGCTGTGTTGTATATGTAGAAGTATAATGTGTGATGTCAATCAATAATAGACAGTGTCACCAGGGCATACAGAGAAAAAATACTAATGTTACACACACAATGGACCATCAGTGTCTAGTATATAATACTAGTACTACTACACAACCGGTACATAGAAATATATACAAAAATGGTGGCATATATAAGTGCACTAGTATAAAGTCTATGCAACTATACAGGCACAAAAATCAAGGGCATATGATTTATTTTCTGAGTGAACTATTGAGCTAATAAAACCTGATTTGCCTGTCTGTCTGCTTTAGAAAATATACCTCTTTTTATAGAGCCCACGAGTCACAACTGCAAGCTGGCTGCAGAAAATGGAGTCCCGTTGCTGCCAATTTACTTTTACCTTGCTTGCTGTGGATGGTGTCATGGTGGAGACAGTTAGAATAGAGCCTATAACGACCGGTACAGTAAAGTATTGCCTTCTCACACCACCGTGTCCAGGTCATGCAGCTCTTATTCAGTGGGACACTAGATACTCGAGCAGGTGCAGCTCGGGCTTAGTATCCCCAGATCACCCACTGCCTACTGGATGAGCACTGAGCAGCACTCCTGTAACTTGCTTCCTGTTCCTGGCTTGTGCAGTCGATCACTGAAGCCAGCACAAAAAAGGAAACTTTAAAAAAAGTGTTCCCCCTGCTGCCCGCCTATAGAAATGGCCCAACTCGCACACTGAAAATTGTGCAACTAACAAAGATATAAGCTCTGTTTTGGGCGGCGCAGCAGGCACATAGAAAAAATGTGCAAAGGGCTATGGCAGGCTATACCTCTCTACCTTGCGTGTGGTAGAGAGGTATAGAGGTATATAAAATGGATTTTTTTAATGAAACTGTACAGTCTAGACTGGAACATTTTTTGGCTGAATAAATATAATTTTTCCAATAGGGGGGCTATTGGAGAAATTATATTTATTCAGCCAAAAATGTATTTTCTTTCTTTTTTTCTTTTTTTCTTTTGGGGGTTCACGTGCGGGTGTTCTCCTATGGAAGAGCCTCCACTGGCTTCACATGAATGTGCAGAGATACATGCTAGCACTAAAAAAGATAACTCACTATAATCTTTTTTTGTCAATACATTAATATTACAAATATGTTTTTAATCATATATGTAATTCATCAATGTGCATTTGAATGTTGACCGGAATGTCCCTTTAATTGTTATTCACCACACACTTCTATCTTCAAAACTTTCATTGTGCCCTAATACTGTCTAACCCTTTACATTACATGCTTCAGCACAAGATTACATATGTCACACCTGCTATTGTTTTCTCCTCTCAGTAATCTCAAAATCTAATGTTACATCTATGTTGTTATGACAAACAACTCAATTTTTTTGTTTTATACAAAGGTATCTAAAAGCATTGACTAACCAGTAATCATTCCCCGTATATTTATTAAATATATTTTTGTTTTCACAATATTTAAAATACAGAAATATATGTTTGAGAATGTGGATATTTGAAGATTAAAGCTACTATTCAATCACACATTCTAAAATAAATGTAAATTAACAATGTTGGTTAATACTGTGATTTTCTAGAGAAAGACAAATTAATGATTATGGCATTCACTGTCCTTTTAAGAGAGCACATTTAGAACATTGAGGTGTTGTCTTAATTTTCTTACCTGAGGAGCATATGGAAGTTGGAGCTGGCCCCATAGCCCTTGTGACTTCCACTAAAATATAAAGTTATATTAAATTAAATGTGATTATTACAAATCAAATATAAATCATATGGGTAATAGTAGTTTTATGAAACAACAGCTAACATTAACTGACATACCTGTTGTTTGTCCAAAACCTGCTTCAGGGGTGCTGCACATTATATCCGGCTGTGTTGCCGCTGAGGAGAAGCTGTGGCTGGAGTTGGCTACTATCATTACAGGCTCAACTATAGCAGGTAATGCCTGTGTGGCAGCAGCAGAAGCTGCAATAGAAAAAGCAGCAGAAGCAGCAGCAGCAGCACTAGTAGATGCTGCAATACATAAATGTTTAAAAGATAAAACGTAATGTAAAAATATAATGTAATACAAACACAAAAAACAAAGGAATTCAAAACATCTGCATCATGATAGACGCATGTAATATAGAATTAATACCTGCCAATGCGTCTGTATCGTGTTCAAAGTCACCGAGACCCTGCACAAGATTGTCCCCCAATCTCTCCATCAGTATGTTTTCATAGTAGAAAGCTCTGCGACATATGCTTTGCCACCCCCTGTAACACGAGAAGACTTCTCCCTGGCCAACTTAGACTTCGAAATCATCTTTATATCTGAGAAGCGTTTTTTGAAACGCTCCACAGATTTTGCATGGTTTCCTTTAGCAGAAACATTAGCAGCAATTTGTCGCCAGATTTCATTCTTCCTGGACAAAGTAGTCTTCTGTGCTTTAGCACCATAAAAAATTTTGTAATGCTGCAGAACCATAGTTACAAGAACCTGGTTTTGCTGAAAATTAAATTGGATATTGTGGCCAGATTTTGTTTTCCCAGACTCTGAAGATGCCATAATATATATATATATATATATATATATATATATACTGAATCCAAATTAGTGCACTCTCACTTGCCAACCCTAACAGAGACCAGAGTGCTTAACAAAATATTCAATCTGGACAAGAAATAAGCACTCACTGGATTTAAGCACAGCAAACTATTTATTAGGCAGTGACGTTTCGGGGCATTCACCCCTTCTTCAGACAACCCGAAATGTGATACAAGCAGTGTTATATACCTAGCCAAACCCCTCCCCCATCTAATTTCAGCCAATCAAAATACATCAAATCAAATCAATAGGAGATGTATGTCAACAAAACAATTCCACTTCTGTGTATTATCAACAATAATATAAAATATGTGTAAGGTACATACATCTATTGTGAGATGTTATTGTGAAACATTGACAGTGTAATAAGTGGCTATGGAACGTTAATAAAATCAGCCTATTGTTCAATAAGCCCTCTTCAGCACACAACATAAATTTATCACACAAGGCATTAACATAACTTCATATAGCAGTGAATTCAATAGAACAAATAGGGAGGCTTACTTTTTAAAGCTTGCTTAGCAGTCATCTAACAGTACAAGCAGTCCGCCATTCTCTACCACGCTCAACACAGCGTGGTCTGTGGGGGGCGTGTTCCCATTCGGGCTACCATCCAATCTGATCACAGATCGTCATGCCCCGAGCACTGTTAGACGTTGCCATGGCAACATATAATGACGCAACAGCATCCACCAGAGAGAGGCTAACGTTGCAAGTTGATGACAGGTTGTCATGGCAACCCTTAAAACAATCCACTCGATCGTAAACACAGTACCCCAGTGGCAATTCAATATACAATGTTAAATCAATGTGCCAGCTTGGAAAGTAAAATAATCAAATCAGACAATACAAGTAACTATGTGTACTATAGAGGGATCGTAGGGCACTGTTACATGGCATCTCTGTAAGTAGTTATCTAAAGTCTATCTAAAGTAACAGCTATCATGTAATATAAATATCAGTGAATATTAAGTTATGTAGCTAAGTGACCCATATTATCACAAAAAAGGCGCCTATGGGACCATAATGGGTACATAATCAAGTATCATATGGGGATCTATATATCAAAAATAAGGCACAACTATAGCTGTGTATCTTCAAACCTGAAATCTAGCAATGACTTGTATTCATAGAAAACTGTCCATTCTATTATTGATAAAAACACATACACAAAATACCTAAGTGCTAAGTCATAATATGTCCTACTTCTAACCAATATCATTTACTCCTTACCAACTCAAGACTGACAGTGGGGTACCCCAGTGTCCTATGGGTATCATCTAGACCCTATATTCCTAATAAGGGGCCTCACCATGTAAGTTAGTATGGTGTCCAGGGCTCTACACATACCAAAATCAAAGGAGGGCTATACTAACCAAGTCAGCCACACATCTGTAACCTCACGTCAGTTAGGAAGTTAGTCTCTAAGGCCCCAACAGTTATTCAGCTTTAAACTAGAGAACTGAACTTCGTGACACCTAGAGTATGGTGTTACAAGATAAATAGTTAATGAATGGATTATGCGTGGACTCTCAATATACCCACAGGGGCACCATGGAATGTGCATGGACTCTCATTGAAAATTATTTGATAGTGTGTTTGGAGACATCATACGAGTTCTGACCCCAGAACAGGTACTATAAGAAACAATGCCAGTCCACATTTGCATTAAGTCCACCAGGTTGCACCGTTCCAAGTCTGTGGATCCACTTGGCTTCAATTTGTAGGAGCCTCTTCTTTCTATTGCCTCCTCGTATCAATGTTGGCACATGATCAATAAGTATGAAGCACAAGTCCTTCACAGTGTGGTTCATCTGTAAAAAGTGGCGTGCCACAGGTTGTTCTGATATACCATCTTTGAGTGCAGTCCTGATAGCACTCCGATGGTTAGCCATCCTCTTCTTGATGTCATCATCCGTCTTACCGACGTAATAAATCCCACACGTGCAATTCAGCAGGTAGATGACAAATGGAGTAGAACAGGTTAGATGGTGTTGGATCTTGAAACTCTTATTGGTATGTGGATGGTGGAATGTTTTACTCTGTATCATCGAGTTACATGTTGTACATCCAAGGCACTTAAAGCACCCCTGTCTCTTAGATTGTAACCATGTATCCTTAATGTAAGCATGTTTTGGGTCAGTAATCATCAGCAGATCTTGGAGGTTGCGTCCTCTTTTATACCCCATCCTTGGTGGGGGAAATTCTTTGAATGGTAATTGTTGGTCTGTGGTCAGTAAATCCCAGTGGTCCTTCACCGATCTTGCCACAATCCCAAAATTAGGTGAGTATGTCATGGTACAAGTCATCCATTTTTCAACAGGCTTCTCCCCTCGTGTTTTGAGTAGGGTACTCCTTTCAGTTTCCTTGGCTGTTCTATGGGCTCTTTTAATGGTTGCATAGGAATAGCCTCTCTGTAGAAATTTGATGGACATCTCTTCCAATTGTGTCTCCCCTTTCTTCCGTATAGAGTTGTTCCTCACTACTCGGTAGAGTTGTGCCAATGGGATGGCTCTGATGAGAGATCTCGGGTGGCTACTGCTTGCCAACAGGAGGGAATTCCTGTCAGTAGGTTTTTGATACATGGTAGTTTCTAGTTGTCCATTCTCCTTAAGTATTCTCAAATCAAGAAAGTCAATGGACTCTTTGTTAGCCACCATCTTAAATTTCACCGGGTGTGGTAGATCATTAAGGTCCTGTATCCACTTGTATAGATGTTCTTCTGTACCTCTCCACACCAGCAGGACATCATCAATGTATATCATATATTTGATGATTTCAGGAACCTCATATACCTTCATTATGTTGGATTCAAAGTACTCCATAAATAAGTTTGCATAAGACGGGGCCATGTTCGACCCCATGGCGGTCCCCGTGATTTGCTGGTAGTATTTCAGTTCAAATCGGAAAAAATGTAATGTCAAACATAATTCAAGGATCTTAAAGATGTAGGTACTGCTAGGCCCAACATAGGGGTATCTAGAAAGAGCATGTGTAACTGCCATCATTCCATCCTGGTGTGGGATGATGGTATAGAGGCTTGTAACATCCATAGATACCATGTAATCATCTGCAGAGAGATCTTAAACCTGTGAGAGTTGTCCCAATACATCAGTGGAATCTTTCACATATGATTTCATGTGTCTCACCAGTGGTTGGAGAAATGAGTCAATCCACTTTGCCAAAGGACTCAATAAGGATCCTCTCTCAGACACAATCGGGCGTCCAGGGGGTTTCTCCAGGCCCTTGTGCACCTTAGGAAGGGTGTAAATAATAGGGCAAATCGGATATGCCACCCGCAGCCAATCATATGTATCCTTGTTGACCCAACCTTCCACCACACCTTCAAGCAGTATTCTATCAATCCGTTCTTGAAATTGATTAGTAGGATCCCTCGTAAGAGGTAGATATTCCAGGTTGTCGTTCAGTTGTGAGAGTATTTCTTCTTTGTAGTCCTTATAGTTCAGGACCACAATGGCCCCACCTTTGTCCGCATTACGGATCACTATGTTGGGGTCGCGGGCCAGACTCTCAATCGCCATACGTTACTCCATTTGTGGTCTACCTGCTGAATTGCACGTGTGGGATTTATTACGTCGGTAAGACGGATGATGACATCAAGTAGAGGATGGCTAACCATCGGAGTGCTATCAGGACTGCACTCAAAGATGGTATATCGGAACAACCTGTGGCATGCCACTTTTACAGATGAACCACACTGTGAAGGACTTGCGCTTCATACTTATTGATCATGTGCCAACATTGATACGAGGAGGCAATAGAAAGAAGAGGCTCCTACAAATTGAAGCCAAGTGGATCCACAGACTTGGAACGGTGCAACCTGGTGGACTTAATGCAAATGTAGACTGGCATTGTTTCTTATAGTACCTGTTCTGGGGTCAGAACTCGTATGATGTCTCCAAACACACTATCAAATAATTTTCAAAGAGAGTCCATGCACATTCCATGGTGCCCCTGTGGGTATATTGAGAGTCCACGCATAATCCATTCATTAACTATTTATCTTGTAACACCATACTCTAGGTGTCACGAAGTTCAGTTCTCTAGTTTAAAGCTGAATAACTGTTGGGGCCTTAGAGACTAACTTCCTAACTGACGTGAGGTTACAGATGTGTGGCTGACTTGGTTAGTATAGCCCTCCTTTGATTTTGGTATGTGTAGAGCCCTGGACACCATACTAACTTACATGGTGAGGCCCCTTATTAGGAATATAGGGTCTAGATGATACCCATAGGACACTGGGGTACCCCACTGTCAGTCTTGAGTTGGTAAGGAGTAAATGATATTGGTTAGAAGTAGGACATACTATGACTTAGCACTTAGGTATTTTGTGTATGTGTTTTTATCAATAATAGAATGGACAGTTTTCTATGAATACAAGTCATTGCTAGATTTCAGGTTTGAAGATACACAGCTATAGTTGTGCCTTATTTTTGATATATAGATCCCCATATGATACTTGATTATGTACCCATTATGGTCCCATAGGCGCCTTTTTTGTGATAATATGGGTCACTTAGCTACATAACTTAATATTCGCTAATATTTATATTACATGATAGCTGTTACTTTAGATAGCCTTTAGATAACTACTTACAGAGATGCCATGTAACAGTGCCCTACGATCCCTCTATAGTACACATAGTTACTTGTAATGTCTGATTTGATTATTTTACTTTCCAAGCTGGCACATTGATTTAACATTGTATATTGAATTGCCGCTGGGGTACTGTGTATACGATCGAGTGGATTGTTTTAAGGGTTGCCATGACAACCTGTCGTCAACTTGCAACGTTAGCCTCTCTCTGGTGGATGCTGTTGCGTCATTATATGTTGCCATGGCAACGTCTAACAGTGCTCGGGGCATGACAATCTGTGATCAGATTGGATGGTAGCCCGAATGGGAACACGCCCCCCACAGACCACGCTGTGTTGAGCGTGGTTGAGAATGGCAGACTGCTTGTACTGTTAGATGACTGCTAAGCAAGCTTTAAAAAGTAAGCCTCCCTATTTGTTCTATTGAATTCACTGCTATATGAAGTTATGTTAATGCCTTGTGTGATAAATTTATGTTGTGTGCTGAAGAGGGCTTATTGAACAATAGGCTGATTTTATTAACGTTCCATAGCCACTTATTACACTGTCAATGTTTCACAATAACATCTCACAATAGATGTATGTACCTTACACATATTTTATATTATTGTTGATAATACACAGAAGTGGAATTGTTTTGTTGACATACATCTCCTATTGATTTGATTTGATGTATTTTGATTGGCTGAAATTAGATGGGGGAGGGGTTTGGCTAGGTATATAACACTGCTTGTATCACATTTTGGGTTGTCTGAAGAAGGGGTGAATGCCCCGAAACGTCACTGCCTAATAAATAGTTTGCTGTGCTTAAATCCAGTGAGTGCTTATTACTTGTCCAGATTATATATATATATATAAAAATAAAAATCTATATATATATATATATATATATATATATATATATATACTGTATATATATATATATATATATATATATATATATATATATATATATATATATATATACAGGTAGCCCTCAGTGTATGCTGGGGTTGCTTCCAGAAGGAATGGTTGTAAATAGAAACCATTGTAAATTGAAACCCATTTTATAATATAAGTCAATGTGAAGTGAGGGAGTTAGGTTCCAGGCCCCTCTCAAAATTGACACAAGTAACACCTAATGCATTATTTTTAAAGATTTGAAATAAAGACTTTAAATGCTAAACAGCATTATAAACCTAATAAAATAATCACACAACACAGAATATATCATAAAACTAAATTTAATGAACAAAAACATTTGCTAAACAGCATTATAAACCTAATGAATTATCAAGCTAAGTTTAATGAACAAAAACTTTTTTTTTACTTGCATTTTTCTGCAAACAGTTCTCTGCATTGTTAGCATGTTAGATAATATTAGGTCTACAGCTATTTTATGCATTCCAGTCTTGACTGATTTATAGGCACCCTGACCCTCAAGCAGCTGGACAGGAAGATAAAATGGAATGGCTGCTAGATCTTGTTCCTTTGAAAGCTGCTTGATAGCTCAGGTCTGGTTACACTGATTAATTTCAGCCTGCTTGGCTTGCATATCTTTGCTGCAACAAAAGCGGACAGCTCCACCTACTGGTCTGCCCTTATTTTAATCAATGCACTGCTCTCAGTGCTTTCCAATAGCAGTCACATGACTGAAAAGAAGGGTGTTAGTCTGAAACTACGCAAATTAAACTGGCGCAAAACAATAAAAATATCTTTTAAGATAATGGAAAAATATGACGCTACAAGCTACTATTCAATGCACAATCCAAGCTCCTAAACAATCCACAATCTAGTGCATTTTCAATTAATTTTTATTGGCAAATGCTCAATCATCTGATCATTCAAATCAGCCAATCTGGATGTCATATTAGTATTTTAAACAATCACCAATCACATTACTCTATACTTGGAGAGTTGAAGAGACAGATAAAAATTCAGCACATAATTTGTGTGTCATTGGTGACGCTGAGAAAATTGTTAGAAATAAGCATGCACTTGCTAGATATAATGTGCAGCGCCCCTGAAGCAGGTGTTGGACAAACAACAGGTATGTTAGTTAATGTTAGCTGTTGTTTCATAAAACTACTATTACCCATATAATTTATATTTGATTTGTAATAATCAAATTTAATTTTTGGACACTAGATACTCTTGCAGGTGCAGCTCGGGCTTAGTATCCCCAGATCACCCACTGGCTACTGGATGAGCACTGAGCAGCACTCCTGTAATTTGCTCCCTGTTCCTGGTTTGTGCAGTCGATCATCACAGCCAGCAAAAAAAGGAAAGTTTAAAAAAAAAGTGTTCCCCCTGCTGCCCGCCTATAGAAATTAACCAACTCGCACACTGAAAATTGTGCGATTAAGAAAGGTATAGGCTCTGTTATGGGTGGTGCAGCAGACACATAGAAAAAATGTGCAAAGGGCTATGGCAGGCTATACCTCTCTACCTCCCGTGTGGTAGAGAGGTATAGAGGTATATAAAAGGGATTTTTTTTTATGAAACTGTACAGTCTAGACTGGAACATTTTTTGGCTGAATAAATATAATTTTTCCAATAGGGGGTCTATTGGAGAAATTATATTTATTCAGCCAAAAATGTATTTTCTTTCTTTTTTTTCTTTTTTCTTTTGGGGGTTCACATGCGGGTGTTCTCCTATGGAAGAGCCTCCACTGGCTTCACATGCATGTGCAGAGATAAATGCTAGCACTAAAAAAGATAACACTACAATCTTTTTTATCAATACATTAATATTGCAAATATGTTTTTAATCCTATATGTAATTCATCAATGTTGACTGGAATGTCCCTTTAATTGTTATTCACCACACACTTCTATCTTCAAAATTTTCATTGTGCCCTAATACTGTCTAATCCTTTACATTACATGCTTCAGCACAAGATTACATATGTCACACCTGCTATTGTTTTCTCCTCTCAGTAATCTCAAAATCTAATGTTACATCTATGTTGTTATGACAAACAACTCTATTTTTTTATGTTTTATGCAAAGATATCTAAAAGCATTGACTAACCAGTAATCATTCCCCATATATTTATTAAATATATTTTTGTTTTCACAATATTTAAAATACAGAAATATATGTTTGAGAATGTGGATGTTTGAAGATTAAAGCTAATATTCAATCACACATTCTCAAATAAATGTAAATTAACAATATTGGTTAATACTGTGATTTTCTAGAGAAAGACAAATTAATGATTATGGCATTCACTGTCCCTTTAAGAGAGCGCATTTAGAACATTCAGGTGTTGTCTTAATTTTCTTACATGAGGAGCATATGGAAGAGGTTGGAGCTGGCCCCATAGCCCTTGTGACTTCCACTAAAATATAAAGTTATATTAAATTAAATGTGATTATTACAAATCAAATATAAATCATATGGGTAATAGTAGTTTTATGAAACAACAGCTAACATTAACTGACATACCTGTTGTTTGTCCAAAACCTGCTTCAGGGGTGCTGCACATTATATCCGGCTGTGTTGCCGCTGAGGAGAAGCTGTGGCTGAAGTTGGTTACTATCAATACAGGCTCAACTATAGCAGGTAATGCCTGCGTGGCAGCAGCAGAAGCTGCAATAGAAAAAGCAGCAGAAGCAGCAGTAGCAGCACTAGTAGATGCTGCAATACATAAATGTTTAAAAGATAAAAAGTAATGTAAAAATATAATGTAATACAAACACAAAAACGGCATTTAGCTCTTTTAGGAAATGTCCAACCCCTAATCTAAAAAAACCCCCTAACACTAACCCCTCTTAGATTAGGTGTAAATCTTTTTTATTTTTGATAATTTCGTTTGTTATTTTTTGTAATTTAGTGTTTGTTATTTTTTGTAATTTTGTATTTTTTATAATTAGATACATTGTAATTTTTATAGTAGTGTTAGGATTTTTTTAATGTGCATTTTAGTTTTCTTTAATTGGTAGTTAGTTTAATTTTAGTTGGACTTAACGTGCGTGTTTTTGACAGACTTGTTAATAAATAAGGGAGTCGTATGTAATTCACGGCAGCAAAGTCTGGGGAGCGTATTGACGCCAGCAAATGCACCAAGATTGACACTTTTGATAAATAGAGTCCTAAGACTTGGAGCTCCATGTACTAAGCAGTCAGCGAGCTACCCGCAACAAATCTCGCGTCAAAACTCGCAAACTGATATGTACAAAGTCGTCAACTATGTTCAAACTCGCATCTTTAAAATTGCGAGCGTACTTATCCGCCAAACCTCGCTACCTCTCCATTTTTCACTGTAATTAGACACATTTGACCACCAACTAGCCAAAAACGAATGTACTAAAAAATCTATTTGTCCGCTCGCTACAATTTCCGCTCCCACCTCGTTATTTTTGCCTCGCCACCTTTTAGGTGGCGGGCAAGGTACAAAACAATAGGAAAGTCAATCTAGACGCCAGTCTAGACATATATAAAAGGCAGTAATATCAGCATTGTACAGCATAACTGGCGTCTAATTTGTCTCTCATTTCCATGTACATAAATTGCGCCAAATTTGTCGACTGTAATTAAAGAGTAATCTATATTTTAAATTTGTATTGTATAGTTGTCAATCTTTATAATTATTTTTATATTAATATTTATATATTATCAGATCCAGATGAAGCCATATCCAAATTGTAAATAAATATTACAAAAATAACGCTCTGTTATCACTCTTCAAAAAATTTTGAACAATAATAAAGTTGTTTAGATAAGTTGAACTTTTATAGGAGCAAAATTCTATTCCCGCGACTACTATGATGTTCGTGACACCTTGCATGTCACGTGTTAATAATTGGCCAGACAATTCAACTGAAAGTTAAGTACATCAGCTTAGTCGCGGCGAGCGAGGCGTCAAATTTATCAATAATCCGCCACTGCTCGCGGCGGGCTAGACTTGTCTATTTATTGGGGGATTATTAGTACATAGTGACAGCGGACACCATTTCGCCCGCGGCGAGTAACGGCGAGTTTATCCGCGTCTAAAATGACGGATGAATTGACGGCTTAGTACATGGAGCCCTTGGTTGATATTTTATTCTATAGCAACACAACAGAAATGTCTTGTAATTACATAATTGTCCCTTTAAACATTTCTATATTATGATATCCCTATTAAAAATATTTTTTATTGTTTGATATCTAATGTATACATTCTTTCATAGTTGTAAGCACATTCAAATAATAACCTGGCCTGTTAAAAGGGACATGAAATCCAAAAATGTCAAATCTACATCTATTATCAAATTGCTTTGTTGAAAAGCATACCTAGGTAGGGTCAGTTTGACTTCACTGGCCCTTTAATATTGAATAGAAAGGGAGAATAAAAATGCTTAGCCTCCATAGGATGGAAAGTTTTAGATTCAAAGCAACAATATATTTTCACACGTACAGTTCATTTACTTTCATTTGAACATATTGCTCACTTACAGTCCAACTTTGCAGCAATTAGGTTATTCAGAGTAAACGACTTTGTAATATATTTTAATTATTTCTTTTGCCTGTGTTTTCTGTAATTTAACCCTGAGCATTGTTGTTTTTTTTCCCTTCATAAAACTAAAAGACAAAAACACACAGGAGGCGCTCCATAGCGTTATATCGCATTCGACAAATCCCCTAATGATGAGGCTCACAAGATGGAAAAGCACAGCCAGTGCTCATTTAGATAGGTTGGATAATAAGTTCTTCAGCTGAACTTCTTCCGGTATACAGAATCACAGGAAGTGCAAAGCTCTACTAACAATGATGCCACTGCTGCTGTGTACAAGCACAATACCTTCAGCCACAGTGTAGATCCGCAATCTTAGCAAATCGGCTTAAGGATCCAATATCCTCACAGTCTGGATCCCAAGAATTGTTGTTTTATTTCCTTCAGTAAACTAACTTTATAAAATTCTACCCAGTGATTGCTTAACCAGCGCAGGAGATGAATAATATCTTATCCTAACTGTTTACTGGAAAGGCAATAAAAAATCATACTAAAGAGGCTTTCCAAGCTGTGTATTCCTGAACAGCTCTGAAATACAAAAAACTTTAGTATTGATACCAAACTTTACTACTGTAATTTAATCAATCAATTATTAAATATTGCATTATGTAGTTAAAGACTAACAATAAAATTCCACAAAAAGTTTATGCTATCAACTTGTTTCTCTACTTTTTTTTTTTTTATCCTAAGCAGATTTTATTTACATACTTTTAAAATTAGCTTGTAAAAATGATATCCTTGACATCTTTGTAAAAAAAAATATGCACTTTACTGAGACAACATATAATTATTGCTTTGACAAAATTTCAGATATCACAATCTTCATCCCAAGCAAACTATAATTAAGCAACAAACTTATATCATTTGAAATTTCTCAGTGGGATATGCCTGAATATGTATAACACACCTGACTGAAATTTGTGGTTTGCATATTGAAAAAACACCTCAACTAGCAAAAGTAATTTTAAATAAATGATTACATTAGGTAAATATGTACACTTCAGATTGAATTTTAAGTTTTAGTAATCATCTTATCTAGTTTTGTCTTCATATTTCCATATGTGATGTTGAATGTGACTGAGGCTGAAAATCATAACTATAGCATTGAAAGAGAGAAACCAGAGATGGTCTGTTATTAGAAACTGTATGGTCAGAAAGAGCCAAATAAGTGAATAACTACAGAATATTGAAAAAACAAAACTTGAATTAATTGTTGCATCAAAAACCTTATTTATTTATTTTCCTGTCACCACTCGGACAAAAGATTCAAATAAATTCTGATTATTAAATGCTAATGAAATCTTGTAAATTAAAGGGTGCTTAAAGGGACAGTCAACACCAGAATTTTTGTTGTTTAAAAAGAAAGATAATCCCTTTATTACACATTCCCCAGTTTTGCATAACCAACGCAGTTATATTAATTTACTTTTTACCTCTGTGATTACCTTGTATCTAAGCTTCTGCTGACTGCCCCCTTATTTCAGTTCTTTTGACAGACATGCAGTTTAGCCAATCAGTGCTCACTCCTAGGTCACTTTACGTGCGTGAGCTCAATGTTATCTATATGAAACATATGAACTAATGCCCTCTAGTGGTCAAAATGTATTCAGATTAGAGGCAGTCTTCAAGGTCTAATAAATTAGCATATGAACATCCTAGTTTTAGCTTTCAACTAAGAATACCAAGAGAACAAAGCAAAATTGGTGATAAAAGTAAATTGGGAAGTTGTTTAAAATTGCATGCCCTATTAAAAACATGAAAGTTTTTTTTGGACTTGACTGTCCCTTTAAGAGCAAAGACTCAATCCTGTATATCCCTAGTTATCTATAAAATACAAATCTAAAACACAATATTAATAATTTGCAATATCGTAATATTACACAGATTTAAAACAAAATATAAATCACAAATAAGAATGAATGTCTCTGTGTTTGCTGATACAGAGTTAAGGGCTGCGCTAACCTGAAGAGTGTTTGCAGATCCAGATTTTAGAGCCACGCTGTAAAGAAAGTGGTTTGTGTGGTTGGTATCCAAACTGCACTGTTAAAGGAAGGTATAGCGCTGTGTATAGTTTGAGGCTCGCCATGCGCTTCTTGACTTCTAGAGTGTCTTCAGCGGAGTGCACTAAATTGGGCATGCAGAGTTTGCAGTTATTGTGTCTAACTGTGATACCCTTGTTAAAGATTGCACTATTTATGATTCTTGTGTAGGAAGTAACCTCCAGTAGTTTTAGCACCAAGGCCTATGGAGCAGGTGTTAAAATATCCTTTCTAATGTCAATCAAGTGCTTGGTTATTCTGATTTACGTCCTGATGTTTTTTTTTTACTGATCTGTCTTCCTGCGTTCCTGCTCTAAGCATTCTCCTTGCCCTTACCTTGTTTAGCGGACAAATTTACTTGTTCCTGACCCCTGGAACTGTTCTTCTGACTGATCCCTTGGCTGTGGTGTCTTGTTACTGACAGTTAAGCTGCTGTTGAACTTCGGCCTGGTTATTGACTACCCTCCTGGATTCTGTTTTGTCATCTTCTTGGTAGCAATCCCGGCCTGTTTCTGACTATTGCATAGTTTTCATCTCCTTTGAATTTTGGTTCAGTCTGTTTAGGTAAACCACTTATTACCTTATAGTCTGCCTCTATAAAATTCTCTTTAAAAAGACTGGGAAGTCAAAATTAAACTTTTGTGATTCGAAAAGGGCATACAATTTTAAATTCTTTCCAATTTACTTTTATCATCAAACTTGCTTTGTTCTCTTGGCATTCTTTGTTGAAAGCTAACCCTAGGTAGACTCAGAAACTGACTTCTAGGACATTGCAGGATGCCTCTTCTTTTAGGGCATTTTGAGTGTTTTTTTTTCACAGATAGACAGAGCTAGTTAATGTGTACCATACACAGTAGATAACACTATGCTCACTCCTGTGCAGCTATTTATGAGTCAGCATCAATTGGCTAAAATTAAAGTCTGTCAAAAGCAATGAGATAAAGGGGCAGTCTACAGAGGCTTAAATACAAAGTAATAACACAGGTAAAAAGTGTATTAATATTACAGTGTTGGCTATGCAAAGGGATATAGGAATTATTTATCTTTTTAAACAATCATTTTTTTCAAGTAGACTGCCCCTTTACCTGGTTTAAAGCTGATTTTTCAGTATTTTAAAACACCTCCAACACACAAACATTAACCAAATAAATGTTCCTTTTGTTTTGATTTAACAAAACTAAATCTTTTTTCACATGAATAAAAACAATATAATATAATTTTTCTTGAATTAAAGTGTTGAAGTTAAATATCCCATTGTTAAAAAGGTGTTGACGTTGGATATTTCGATATTAAAAAAGGTCATAGCATAAATTAGTACTAGAATTTCCTGTATTTTAAAATGGTTAAAGCTAGTGTCTGTGCAACTTATGTTTATATCTCACAGTCCATTTTTACTATAAGCCAGTGTCAATTTGTAAGCTTTACTGCTTATGACTACATAAACTTAGGACCCATTGAAACCATGGACTAGATGATCTGCTTGCCGAAATTGATATGAACTGGGCATCAATTACCCAGTAGCTATCAGTAGTAACTGTTTGAAATAAATGAAGCAACAGCTGCATTTTCAGTCCACAAATGAAATAAACAATTGTTACTATTCAATAAGACACACTGAACAATATTAGGGAGAGTATTACTTTTGCTATTATTTGTAAAAAAAAAAACTATCTTGATCTGATATGAAGTCCTTGAAGCATATACAACCAGAGAAAGTTGCAAAAAGAGTGTACACAATAATAGCACTCATTCCCTCAAATGTTAAATTGTGTACGTATGGTGTGGTATATGTGTATGAAAAAATGACACGTTAAAATATAAACTTTAATAAATATGAATTAAAAATTGGGTACACTTAAAAACCCTAGACAACTAGTAGTTGTGATGAATAAATTTGTCTGTATAATAACAGGCGAAGCTAAATATTATTTGAGTAGCTGTAGAAAATGTGGAGATGGGTTGTCAGTAAAAATCCAATTGGAGAAGGTTAATTTTAAGGATAATTGCATGTGGATGACATTTATCTGACATGGAGATAGTAGGGATCCATATGCTATTGAAACCACTGTTACAAATATAATATATATACTAGTGTTAGTGTGGTGGATCATTTATTTTTGTTCAGTTTGTAATTTCATGGTACATTATGACTGATGTAAGGACTTCATATCAGTTTTCAAAGAAAAAGAGGGGTTGCGATGGCACTACTATTTGTATTGAGGGTTGGGCTAATAATCGTATCGGCTTGGCCTTGTTAATCGTCTCTATTGCCCTGAGGTGCTGTGTACCAATATTACATGAAGCATATACAACCAGAGAAAGTTGCAAAAAGAGTGTACACAATAATAGCACTCACTCCCTCAAATGTTAAATTGTGTACGTATGGTGTGGTGTATGTGTATGAAAAAATGACACGTTAAAATATAAACTTTAATAAATATGAATTAAAAATTGAGCACACTTAAAAACCCTAGACAACTAGTAGTTGTGATGAATAAATTCGTCTGTATAAAAGCAGGCGAAGCTAAATATTATTTGAGTTGTCGGATAATTATTAATGACTTCACCTTGGGTATTAATATGCTAAATTTGTAGTTGGTCGAACAAAATTATATTAGGTACTCATGGTGGGACCAAAATAGTTTGTATTTGGTGCCCCTTAGTATTGAGTGTAATACCTATTCCTGTTATGTTTGAACCATCTACAATAATGGGTGGAGTATCATGAGAACCAAGTTTGTAATAGTTTCTTGATAATTAAAGTATCCAAAGGCTATGTTTCTCCTTATAGTTATATAAAGGTATTGTTATTAGACCATCCCTTATGTAATGTAAATATGTGACAATGAGTATATTTATATCACCACAGATGTCAGTAGATGGTATATTGTTCTACAGTATTGATATTAATAACCTAACTGTTGTATTCGGATAATACAATTACAAGCTACAAGTTGCTGTTATAGATGGTAAAAGATAATATATATTCGATTATCTTATATATTGCCTCCAAATATCCTGAGGTCTAATGCTATATGATCATATTATTTCCATTCAATAATATCTTAGAAACAATTAATTGTTTGTCACTAAGTTAAGTTACTGTATCTGCTTAATAACATTAGAAACAAAAGAAAATCTTGGTTGCTATGTTTTGATACTATAGCTGCTTGGTAGCGTATTATTCAACCATTTGTTATTTTTTATAAGTGTTGTTATAACTTAGTAGCATATCATTCAATATTATTGTAAATGATCTTGTAATACTGTATCAGCAGTCTAAATTTATCAATACCTTTAGCTGTGAGGTCAGGTGATTTGTAAGATATTGTTTAAAGATGGTATTAGTTTAATGGTATTAGTTTAAATACTGTGTTCTTTTAGTTATAAACTAAACGGCTAATTAAGTGATGTGATTTCAAACTAAGGAATGTTATTAATGTGAGAAATAATAATAAAAGTGTGATTACTGTGTATGATTTTAGGTGATTAAAACAAGACTAGAGTTAATCCATCTGTTTCTAAATTGTGACGTGTAATGGAGATGAGTGATTTTTGGTTGTGATACTATTCATATATTAGATTAGAAAAAATAAATTGGTCATGAATTAGACCGTGAATATATATTTCCAAATTTCAGGCGTTGGACTAGTTATTCCCATCCAGCTCCTTGTGTGGTAGTGTTAAAACAACATTAGATTGTTAATTGGTGTATTATTCCTTCAAGTTTATTCATTCAAGTTCGATCTTATATGTTGATTTTTAACCACATAGGGAGAAATAAATAAGTGACAAAGATGTTATTATTATTAAAGGTAGGTGAAGAGTTATTGTTCTCATTTAGACCTACTGGAAAGACTGAGTTCATGAGATAAATCCAGCGGCTTTCTCTTTTTAATAGAGTGTCTTCTAAATTCCCTCCTCTAATTCCTAATGAGACTTTTTCCACCCCTTGACAGTGAAATGCTGAGGCTTGTCCTTTGTGATGTTTGAGGAAATGGGATGCTACACTTGTAATGTTTTTATGATCTAATAGATCCTTAGCTGCATTTCTCACGTTACTTAAACTTTCTCACGTTTCTAGTACAGAGTTTTCTAGAAGACATCCCAATATAATACATGTCACAGCTACATGTAATAGCATAGATAATATTTGTAGTATTGCAGTTGATGTGAGACTTAATTGTGTGTTTCTGTCCAAATCTATCCTTTATAGATTTTACAGGTAACATATGTTTGCAGATAGAACAATTTCTGCATTTAAAATTTCCCAAAGATATTGGGTCATATTTATTTTTTCTTCTCACGAAGTGACTAGGACTTAGAATATCTTTAAGATTTTTAGCTTGTCTGTATCCAATTTGGATTTTATCACCAATGATGCTATTTAATTTTGGATCAGCTTGGAGGATATGTACATGTTTGTTGAGGATGTTAATCACTTCATTTGTTTGAGGTGAATAAGTAAGGATCAGTCTGGTATTTTGATCTTAGTTTTTGTTCTTTTTTTGAAGCAGATCCTTTCTATTAGATCTTTTTGCTCTTTGTTTTGCTCTTTTGATACTTCTGTTACTATATCCTCTTTGCTGTAGTCGGAGTTGTAGTTCTTCAGCTCTGAGTTTATATGTTGTTTGATCAGAGCAATTTCTCTTCATCTTTAAGAATTCTCCTATTGGTAATGCTTGGACAGTATTCGGTGCATTGTAATAGGGGAGGTGAGGGAGAATTGGGTGGGTTATATTAATCTAAACTTAAGGGGCAAATCAAAATTATTTCTTATATATTCATAACCATTAAATTCCAGAACCATTAACAGTAATATACATCAAAATGTACAATGAGATGCAAAAAAGAGAGAGATTTTGCAGCGCAAAGAGAAAAGACTGTTGGTTACTGGACTCGTTCAATACTGTGACCCACTATAAGGATATTCTCAAAGTGAGTAATATCAAAATTTAGATTCTATGAAATAGCACAGACAACTGTATTCACACAAAATAAATTTATTGGGAGAAAAAATATAGTAGTAGTCCGGCTGGACTAGTACTCACGCACACACCCACACATACGGTTAAAACTTGCTGGAACTCAGACAGTACAATTAATCTAGATTGCACCTGTTGAATACAAATCACTCCCTTACAAGAGATATTTGAATATTTATGTTTATACAGGTAATTAGCTCCTGTAGGTAAGTGTGTGTATTATTGGCAGTTATAATGGAGTGTGTCTATATGTGCTTATACAAAGAGGCACATCACTGTTGTATACAATACAAACTCAAATTTATCAGTTTGTGTGCTAAGAATGTGAAGTTGCAGAAAAAGTCTCCAGCACACTCCGTGTGTATAGGTTAATCAATCAGTCGTAAATAAAACTAGTGGTTATTATATTTCTTAGGTATTAGAATTGCCAAATTTACAAGCTATGCTGAATCGGCATCAAAGGACCCCAGTTAAAGCAAAGTCGTTGGTAATTTTGAAGTACGGTATATACCTTTAAGGTCAAAGAGTGTTACCAGTTATATTGTAATTGACAATCCCAATATTATTTACTGTATACAACTCAGTGTTGCAACACTACTACTTGTGATGATAAACTCTAGGCTTAAGAAAAATATTACCCAACCATATTATATTTATGTGTTAGCTTAAGCCATGGGTTGTAAATCTATGCAACAAACACTAGTAGTTATATAGGAAATCAAATGCACTATATAGGAACAATACAAATATACACCACTGAGTGCGGTTTAAAATCTCAGTATACCGCTTATACAAACAATTATACACTTTGCTTATAGAGAGAAAGATAGAAATTAAAGCGTCAATTCAACCTAAGTATAAAAAACCAACAGGTTACCCGCGAATGGAAAGATATATTGAACTGAGCTGAAAAAGGTCTCTTCTATAGCGGAGACCTGTCAACGCTAACTGTCACTGTGTATAAAAGCTTTCACCAAAGGTTACCCACAAATGGAGAGATATCTACTGAGCTGAACTGAAAGAGGTCTCTTCTATAGCGGAGACCTAAATTAACATTAACTGCCACTGTTTATGAAAACTATCACTGAGGTGCAATTCGAAATTTGGACTGAGTCAGCTGTATTAAAATAGAGGTTCCATCACCTCGGTGCATGTCCACTCGTAGCGTGGAGTAGATTATTTGTTGCTGTTTTTTTACGGAACAAATCAGTTGCTATTGTTCCAGATTCTCCTTTGGAGATTTTTAAGTCCAAAAATGTCACTTCTTTGCTATTGAATTCATATGTTAATTTAATGTTCAAATCATTTTGATTCAGTTTGGTCAGAAACTCCATTAATACATCCGACGGTCCCTCCCATAGGAAGAACACGTTGTCTATATATCTCAACCATAATGGTATATGGTCAGTGTAGGGTGCATTAATGTCAGAAAATACTGTTTGTTGCTCCCACCAACCTAGAAAAAGATTTGTATAGGTTGGTGCGCATGATGTACCCATCGCAGTACCCCTGATCTGCAAGTAAAATTGTTGGTCAAACACGAAGTAGTTGTGATACAAAATGAATTTGAGTAATTTCATGATAAAATTGTCATGAGCTTTTTCCTCATTTGAGGAGCAGTTTAGGAAATGTTGTACAGCTTTTAAACCTAGTTGGTGATCAATACTCGTATACAGTGCTTCGATGTCTGCAGTTACCAATATGGTGTTATCAGTTAATTGAATATTTTCAAGATAATGTAGGACTTCCATCGTGTCTTTGACAAAGGATGGCATTTGTGTGACAAATTCTCTATGTCTAAAGTCCACATACTGGCTCGCCTTTTCGGTAAGATTATCAATCCCCGACACAATAATGAGTACAAGTGGCATTGTTGAATTTTTATGGACCTTAGGTATAGCGTAAAATGTAGCAATTTTGGGATTGCGTACTGTTAAGAATTTATTCTCTTTCGGTGTAATAATTTGATCTTTCATAGCATTTGATATTATGTTATTATAACTTTCATGATAGTTATTAGTAGGATCAAATAATAGTTTAGAATAGCATTCTTTATTACGTAGCTGTTTATGTACTTCACGTAGGTACATTTCTTATGGCCAGACTACCACATTGCCACCTTTATCTGAGTTTTTAATGAGTACATCGTCCCATTTTTGTATCTCATGTAATGCTGAAATCTCAGATTTTGTCAAATTAGATTGTGTAGTTCGAATATGTAATTTTGCAATTTCTTTTGTTACTATTTCATTGAAAATTTCAACATGTCTTGAGAAATTGAATTTAGGTGTGTACTTTGATTTGTTTACAATCTTTTCCCTCCAGTTACAATCAATATTAGGTTCATTCTCCTGTAATAAGCCCTGCATAGTCTGAATTGTTACTCTTTCATCCTCTGTCCAATCAGTGTTAATGCCTTCAATTTCACATGCGTTCTTTTTCATGAATTGTTTTTTGAGCAAGATTTTTCTAAGATATAATTGTATATCCTTTGTTATCTCGAATTTGTCTAAGACCCAGTAGGGCAGAAGGAGAGACCTTTCTTTAAGACTGATTGATGTTCAGCAGATAATATCTTATTTGATAGATTTATTATTTGCATTAAGTCAGTCTCATTTTGGAAAATGGACTTGGTGGTCTCTTGTATGGTTTCCATCGTTTGGATTCCTGCTTCGATTTGTCTTTTGTTTTTGTAGGTTTTGGATTTATTTCTACCTCCCCTCCTGGTGTTTCTTCCTGTTCTTAGATGCCCTCTTCTAAAAAATCTTTGCATTTTTTGCTTTGTTGTCTGGTTAGCCGGTGAGTAGAGGTACTGGGTGCGGTACTTTCTGTATCTGTAGTATCAGATTCGCTACCCTCAAATTCCGAGGCATCGCTGTCTATAATGTGTGTTCTTGATTGTCTATTGGGATTTTGTTTGAATCTATTACCCCACTTATAGACTTTGTTGTTTTTGAAATCAGCAAGGTCTCTGTTAAGTTTTGATTGTTTAGTTTATTTAATTTCTGCCTCGTATTTATCCAATTCTAGTTGATATTTTTTGTATCTAGCCTCAAATTCTGGTAGGTTTTCGAATGTTTTTAACTTGTTGTCAGATCTTTTATTTCAGTCTCTAACCTATCATGTTGAGCTGTGTCATTTTTAATTAGAATTTTCATTAATTTAAATGAACAGTCAGATAGTGTTTCCTCCCATTCCTTACTATGTTCTGGGTTCTTAAACTCATAGGCTGAAAAGAGCTGGATTCTTAAACCTTGTGGAATTAATTTAGGTTCAATATATTTATCGAAGAAATTTTTGCTCCACCATACCTTGTCTTGTTTAAAAAACAATTTGTGGATATCTCTTAATGTGTTTTCTATATGATTTTTGTCATTACTAGGTGTCTCAGGATTTTCTAAATTGAATACTTCATTCAGATCATTCAATCTTTTTTTGCTGTCTGTTAATTCTATCTGTTTGATAATTGTTCGCCATTATGAACTAAATAATCAGTGTGCTCTATCACAGAAACCTATTACTAGGTTAGATACAATTTTCAAAGAAAAAGAGGGGTTGCGATGGCACTACTATTTGTATTGAGGGTTGGGCACACTTAAAAACCCTAGACAACTAGTAGTTGTGATGAATAAATTTGTCTGTATAATAACAGGTGAAGCTAAATATTATTTGAGTTGTCAGATAATTATTAATGACTTCACCTTGGGTATATTAATATCCTAAATTTGTAGTTGGTCGAACAAAATTATATTAGGTACTCATGGTGGGATCAAAATAGTTTGTATTTGGTGCCCCTTATTATTGAGTGTAATACCTATTCCTGTTATGTTTGAACCATCTACAATAATGGGTGGAGTATCATCAGAACCAAGTTTGTAATAGTTTCTTTATAATTAAAGTATCCAAAGGCTATGTTTCTCCTTATAGTTATATAAAGGTATTGTTATTAGACCATCCCATATGTAATATAAATATGTGACAATGAGTATATTTATATCACCACAGATGTCACTAGATGGTATATTGTTCTACAGTATTGATATTAATAACCTAGCTGTTGTATTCGGATAATACAATTACAAGCTACAAGTTGCCGTTATAGGCCTCGCTTCCATTGAGTCGTAATTCAGTTTGCGTGCACTCGCAAACCGATAAATATGCTGTCGGAAGCAATATCGTTTATCGACTGTTTCCAATGGCGCGTTATACCTCGATATCGGCAGCCGGACTTCGGCTGCCGAAAAGATCTTCGCGTCCCATAGAAAGTAATAGAAGCCGTTAATCGATAAATTATACCAGGTTTCCAATGAAAGCGCTAACCGTTAATACATTGTCGGAGGCTGTCGATACATTGAGATATATTACCCCCAGCTCAACTAGGTGTAAAAGAGGAAAATTGTGCTTTTTGAGACATATTTTCTATTGAAATTATAAAACTTGCAAATAATGCAAGTGTTTTAATGTAGAAATAAATTGTTATAAGTAATATTTATTGTTGTATCACGTATAGAAATAGTTGAACTTATATTCTAATAGAAATATCAGTATATATTTAAATATAATAATATATGCAAGAACATATCTACAGAATGCAAACTAGACCTATGCCTAGGGCAGCAAGAAATATTACTTATATTTATGAAGTGTTAAATATAATTATATTAGAAAATAGTATTTGATTATTAAAAATATGGATAAGTGTTTTTTTATTTTTCTTGAGAGGCGATCACAGGTAAGAAGCACGGACGTTAAACGTAAATTCTATAGCGTAAGGTCGGGTTACCTTAGCAACTAATTGATTTTCAAGAAATCCGACGTCAGATGGAAGCGTTAACACAACGTTAACTTACAGCTACACGAAAAGAGCGACTGCGCGCAACACGCTAATCTTTTCAATGGAAACCTGGTACTAAAATGCAGCCGTAAATTACTTTTAGCTGTCGGCCGCTTCGGTAGCTTACGGCTCCATTTTTAACGACTCAATGGAAGCGAGGCCTTAGATGGTAAAAGATAATATATATTCGATTATCTTATATATTGCCTCCAAATGTACTGAGGTCTAATGCTATATGATCATATTATTTCCATTCAATAATATCTTAGAAACAATTAATTGTTTGTCACTAAGTTAAGTTACTGTATCTGCTTAATAACATTAGAAACAAAAGAAAATCTTGGTTGCTATGTTTTGATACTATAGCGGCTTAGTAGCGTATTATTCAACCATTTGTTATTTTTTATAAGTGTTGTTATAACTTAGTAGCATATCATTCAATATTATTGTAAATGATCTTGTAATACTGTATCAGCAGTCTAAATGTATCAATACCTTTAGCTGTGAGGTCAGGTTACTGAAAAGCGTGTTAAATAATATTATGTATATGTGCATTAGAGATAAGTAATTTATATTTCTATATCGGGATATTTTACCTCCTCAACAGCGTACTGGAAACAAGTAGTCAATAGAAATATATAAGGTTACTGTGTCAGCTCAATAGTGTTTGAAGAGCAAAGCGTTCTTAATTGCTGTATATAAATAATACAGCAACTTAGTAGTGTATTATTCAATGTATGATTGGTTTGCACTATGGGCGGTTTAAATATATCTCTGTATTCCGCCGTAAGTTCAAACAAATACGGAGCTTGTTTGCCGTGTATATACAACGGTAGCCTACTAGTTGTTTTAGCATGTATATATATTAGCTAGATTTTCAATTATAAATGCTTGTTTTTCAAGGTAGGTAACAGCCCGGTATGCGGACAAACTTTATATCCCGATATAGAAATATAAATTACTTATCTCTAATGCACATATACATAATATTATTTAACAAGCTTTTCAGTAAACTGACCTCACAGCTAAAGGTATTGATAAATTTAGACTGCTGATACAGTAATTCAAGATCATTTACCGTAATATTGAATGATATGCTACTAAGTTATAACAACACTTATAAAAAATAACAAATGGTTGAATAATACGCTACCAAGCAGCTATAGTATCAAAACATAGCAACCAAGATTTTCTTTTGTTTCTAATGTTATTAAGCAGATACAGTAACTTAACTTAGTGACAAACAATTAATTGTTTCTAAGATATTATTGAATGGAAATAATATGATCATATAGCATTAGACCTCAGTACATTTGGAGGCAATATATAAGATAATCGAATATATATTATCTTTTACCATCTATAAGGGCAACTTGTAGCTTGTAATTATGTTATCCGAATACAACAGTTAGGTTATTAATATCAATACTGTAGAACAATATACCATCTACTGACATCTGTGGTGATATAAATATACTCATTGTCACATATTTATATTACATAAGGGATGGTCTAATAACAATACCTTTATATAACTATAAGGAGAAACATAGCCTTTGGATACTTTAATTATCAAGAAACTATTACAAACTTGGGCCTAGATTTAGAGTTTGGCGTTAGCCGTGAAAACCAGCGTTAGAGGCTCCTAACGCTGGTTTTAGGCTACCGCCGGTATTTGGAGTCGTGTAGGTAAGGGTCTAACGCTCACTTTTCAGCCGCGACTTTTCCATACCGCAGATCCCCCTACGCCATTTGCGTATCCTATCTTTTCAATGGGATCTTTCTAACGCCGGTATTTAAAGTCGTTTCTGAAGTGAGCGTTAGAGTTCTAACGACAAA
The DNA here is from genome assembly GCF_027579735.1 of Bombina bombina. NCBI lineage: Eukaryota > Metazoa > Chordata > Amphibia > Anura > Bombinatoridae > Bombina > Bombina bombina. The sequence goes on along the minus strand of NC_069501.1, from coordinate 179,652,610 downwards.
ACTCCAGCCGCAGGAAAAAAGCAGGAGTTAAGAGCTTTATGGGCTAACGCCGGTTTCTAAAGCTCTTAACTACTGTACTCTAAAGTACACTAACACCCATAAACTACCTATGTACCCCTAAACCGAGGTCCCCCCACATCGCCGCAACTCGATTAATTTTTTTTAACCCCTAATCTGCCGACCGCCACCTACGTTATACTTATGTACCCCTAATCTGCTGCCCCTAACCCCGCCGACCCCTGTATTATATTTATTAACCCCTAACCTGCCCCCCACAACGTCGCCGCCAGCTACTTACAATAATTAACCCCTAATCTGCCGACCGCAAAGCGCCGCCACCTACGTTATCCTTATGTACCCCTAATCTGCTGCCCCTAACACCGCCGACCCCTATATTATATTTATTAACCCCTAATCTGCCCCCCTCAACGTCGCCGACACCTGCCTACATTTATTAACCCCTAATCTGCCGAGCGGACCTGAGCGCTACTATAATAAAGTTATTAACCCCTAATCCGCCTCACTAACCCTATCATAAATAGTATTAACCCCTAATCTGCCCTCCCTAACATCGCCGACACCTAACTTCAATTATTAACCCCTAATCTGACGACCGAATCTCGCCGCTATTCTAATAAATGTATTAACCCCTAAAGCTAAGTCTAACCCTAACACTAACACCCCCCTAACTTAAATATAATTTAAATCTAACGAAATTAATTAACTCTTATTAAATAAATTATTCCTATTTAAAGCTAAATACTTACCTGTAAAATAAATCCTAATATAGCTACAATATAAATTATAATTACATTGTAGCTATTTTAGGATTAATATTTATTTTACAGGTAACTTTGTATTTATTTTAACCAGGTACAATAGCTATTAAATAGTTAAGAACTATTTAATAGTTACCTAGTTAAAATAATAACAAAATTACCTGTAAAATAAGTCCTAACCTAAGTTATAATTAAACCTAACACTACACTATCAATAAATTAATTAAATAAAATACCTACAATTACCTACAATAAAACCTAACACTACACTATCAATAAATAAATTAAATACAATTTCTACAAATAACTACAATTACATAAACTAACTAAAGTACAAAAAATAAAAAAGAACTAAGTTACAAAAAATAAAAAAATATTTACAAACATAAGAAAAATATTACAACAATTTTAAACTAATTACACCTACTCTAAGCCCCCTAATAAAATAACAAAGACCCCCAAAATAAAAAATTCCCTACCCTATTCTAAATTAATAAATTTAAAAGCTCTTTTACCTTACCAGCCCTGAACAGGGCCCTTTGCGGGGCATGCCCCAAGAAAATCAGCTCTTTTGCCTGTAAAAAAAAACATACAATACCCCCCCCAACATTACAACCCACCACCCACATACCCCTAATCTAACCCAAACCCCCCTTAAATAAACCTAACACTAAGCCCCTGAAGATCTTCCTACCTTGTCTTCACCTCAACAGGTATCACCGATCCGTCCTGGCATCCGGTGCTGAAGAAGTCCAGAAGAGGCTCCAAAGTCTTCCTCCTATCCGGCAAGAAGAGGACATCCGGACCGGCAAACATCTTCATCCAAGCGGCATCTTCGATCTTCTTCCATCCGGTGCGGAGCGGGTCCATGTTGAAGCATCCGACGCGGATCCATCCTCTTCTTCCGGCGTCTCCCGACGAATGACGGTTCCTTTAAGGGACGTCATCCAAGATGGCGTCCCTCGAATTCCGATTGGCTGATAGGATTCTATCAGCCAATCGGAATTAAGGTAGGAATATTCTGATTGGCTGATGGAATCAGCCAATCAGAATCAAGTTCAATCCGATTGGCTGATCCAATCAGCCAATCAGATTGAGCTCGCATTCTATTGGATCAGCCAATCGGATTGAACTTGATTCTGATTGGCTGATCAGCCAATCGGAATTCGAGGGACGCCATCTTGGATGACGTCCCTTAAAGGAACCGTCATTCGTCGGGAGACGCCGGAAGAAGAGGATGGATCCACGTCGGATGCTTCAACATGGACCCGCTCCGCACCGGATGGAAGAAGATCGAAGATGCCGCTTGGATGAAGATGTTTGCTGGTCCGGATGTCCTCTTCTTGCCGGATAGGAGGAGGACTTTGGAGCCTCTTCTGGACCTCTTCAGCACCGGATGCCAGGACGGATCGGTGATACCTGTTGAGGTGAAGACAAGGTAGGAAGATCTTCAGGGGCTTAGTGTTAGGTTTATTTAAGGGGGGTTTGGGTTAGATTAGGGGTATGTGGGTGGTGGGTTGTAATGTTGGGGGGGGGGTATTGTATGTTTTTTTTACAGGCAAAAGAGCTGATTTTCTTGGGGCATGCCCCGCAAAGGGCCCTGTTCAGGGCTGGTAAGGTAAAAGAGCTTTTAAATTTATTAATTTAGAATAGGGTAGGGCATTTTTTATTTTGGGGGTCTTTGTTATTTTATTAGGGGGCTTAGAGTAGGTGTAATTAGTTTAAAATTGTTGTAATATTTTTCTTATGTTTGTAAATATTTTTTTATTTTTTGTAACTTAGTTCTTTTTTATTTTTTGTACTTTAGTTAGTTTATGTAATTGTAGTTATTTGTAGAAATTGTATTTAATTTATTTATTGATAGTGTAGTGTTAGGTTTTATTGTAGGTAATTGTAGGTATTTTATTTAATTAATTTATTGATAGGGTAGTGTTAGGTTTAATTATAATTTAGGTTAGGATTTATTTTACAGGTAAATTTGTAATTATTTTAACTATTTTAGCTACTAAATAGTTCTTAACTATTTAATAGCTATTGTACCTGGTTAAAATAAATACAAAGTTACCTGTAAAATAAATATTAATCCTAAAATAGCTACAATGTAATTATAATTTATATTGTAGCTATATTAGGATTTATTTTACAGGTAAGTATTTAGCTTTAAATAGGAATAATTTATTTAATAAGAGTTAATTAATTTCGTTAGATTTAAATTATATTTAACTTAGGGGGGTGTTAGTGTTAGGGTTAGACTTAGCTTTAGGGGTTAATACATTTATTAGAATAGCGGCGAGATTCGGTCGTCAGATTAGGGGTTAATAATTGAAGTTAGGTGTCGGCGATGTTAGGGAGGGCAGATTAGGGGTTAATACTATTTATGATAGGGATAGTGAGGCGGATTAGGGGTTAATAACTTTATTATAGTAGCGCTCAGGTCCGCTCGGCAGATTAGGGGTTAATAAGTGTAGGCAGGTGTCGGCGACGTTGAGGGGGGCAGATTAGGGGTTAATAAATATAATATAGGGGTCGGCGGTGTTAGGGGCAGCAGATTAGGGGTACATAAGGATAACGTAGGTGGCGGCGCTTTGCGGTCGGCAGATTAGGGGTTAATTATTGTAAGTAGCTGGCGGCGACGTTGTGGGAGGCAGGTTAGGGGTTAATAAATATAATATAGGGGTCGGCGGTGTTAGGGGCAGCAGATTAGGGGTACATAAGGATAACGTAGGTGGCGGCGCTTTGCGGTCGGCAGATTAGGGGTTAATTATTGTAAGTAGCTGGCGGCGACGTTGTGGGGGGCAGGTTAGGGGTTAATAAATATAATATAGGGGTCGGCGGTGTTAGGGGCAGCAGATTAGGGGTACATAGGGATAACGTAGGTTGCGGCGGTGTACGGAGCGGCAGATTAGGGGTTAATAATAATATGCAGGGGTCAGCGATAGCGGGGGCGGAAGATTAGGGGTTAATAAGTGTAAGGGTAGGGGTGTTTAGACTCGGGGTACATGTTAGGGTGTTAGGTGCAGACGTAGGAAGTGTTTCCCCATAGGAAACAATGGGGCTGCGTTAGGAGCTGAACGCTGCTTTTTTGCAGGTGTTAGGTTTTTTTTCAGCTCAAACAGCCCCATTGTTTCCTATGGGAGAATCGTGCACGAGCACGTTTTTGAGGCTGGCCGCGTCCGTAAGCAACTCTGGTATCGAGAGTTGCATTTGCGGTAAAAATGCTCTACGCTCCTTTTTTGGAGCCTAACGCAGCATTTTTTTGGACTCTCGATACCAGAGTTAATTTTATGGTGCGGCCAGAAAAAAGCCCGCGTAGCGTTAACAGCCCATCTACCGCCAAACTCCAAATCTAGGCCTTGGTTCTCATGATACTCCACCCATTATTGTAGATGGTTCAAACATAACAGGAATAGGTATTACACTCAATACTAAGGGGCACCAAATACAAACTATTTTGGTCCCACCATGAGTACCTAATATAATTTTGTTCGACCAACTACAAATTTAGCATATTAATACCCAAGGTGAAGTCATTAATAATTATCCGACAACTCAAATAATATTTAGCTTTGCCTGCTATTTTACAGACGAATTTATTCATCACAGCTACTAGTTGTCTTGGGTTTTTAAGTGTGCTCAATTTTTAATTCATATTTATTAAAGTTTATATTTTAACGTGTCATTTTTTCATACACATACACCACACCATACGTACACAATTTAACATTTGAGGGAATGAGTGCTATTATTGTGTACACTCTTTTTGCAACTTTCTCTGGTTGTATATGCTTCATGTAATATTGGTACACAGCACCTCAGGGCAATAGAGACGATTAACAAGGCCAAGCCGATACGATTATTAGCCCAACCCTCAATACAAATAGTAGTGCCATCGCAACCCCTCTTTTTCTTTGAAAACTGATATGAAGTCCTTACATCAGTCATAATGTACCATGAAATTACAAACTGAACAAAAATAAATGATCCACCACACTAACACTAGTATATATATTATATTTGTAACAGTGGTTTCAATAGCATATGGATCCCTACTATCTCCATGTCAGATAAATGTCATCCACATGCAATTATCCTTAAAATTAACCTTCTCCAATGGGATTTTAACTGACAACCCATCTCCACATTTTCTACAGCACCCAATGGACCCACATACATTCCAACATTAATTATTATTATTATTATCGGTTATTTGTAGAGCGCCAACAGATTCTGCAGCGCTAGTTTATTAATACATCTTAATACAATGATAGATAAAAATATAACTCCATTATCTCATTAAATTCTTGACTTTTAATCTGATTTACTATAACTATAATGGTTGTTTTTTGCAAAACATTAATGTACCAAAGTGGTGGCTCTGCACAACACAGCAAATCAGTGGTGGCTCTGCATTATTAATCAAGCAGTGGTGACATTATATAAAACACACAAACCTGGAGGCAGGATGACCTATTTTCTCTTAACAATTGTACCTATACTGATAGTAGCATGTCTAACAGGAACATTTATCAATCTACATACAACCTGTCCACCTGCAATTGCCACTTGGCAAAATTTAAGACTGAAGACGAGCTCTGGTGTTTAATCCTGCCCCCTGCTCTTTGGCAACTAATTAATTCATTTTATGTGATTTAGCTCTGCCATAAAGGATAATAAGCAGAAACGGCTTCTTAGATTTGTGGTTGCAAACTCACTCTTCAAGTTCAGCTTCAAGTCCTCAGAAGCTTTGAATGCATCTTGATGCATCTTGAGTAGCTTTACACTGAGAACATTTATGCTGCACTGTATAATCATGTGGAAAGCTCATGCACTGAAAAACAGAACAGGCAGCCCTGTATAATGATGATGGGTTACTATACATCTTGCATGATATAAAAAGTCGTTGGATTGTCAGTGTTCCTACAAGCTCCTATCAGCCCCAGTAATACCCATTATGCCATGGGTGGGGGAAGAGTCCCACTGCTGTCACCGGCTCCACTAACTTTTGTGAAAGCTGCTAAAGTTTTGCAGAGAGTGCATGGGATGCTTCCAGCTGTTCTGTCTGACCTATACTGAAATGACTCTCTTTTTCTGCCTATGTCTGCCTCCTGCTATTATAGCCATTATACCACCATATATAGCCCAAACTATGAAGCCAAAGTTAAGCAACAAAAAAAAAATGTCATGCACCAAATTTTTGCCCCCTCCTGCATGAGTGCCCTTAGGCGGATGCCTAATCTGCCTCTTTTGAAGCACAGGTTCTGAATAATAGATTAATGTACAAAATCTAAATGTTTTACTTCTGCCCTCATGTTACCCACATACACATAAAATAAAAAATGATTGACTTTTTAACTACATTTTTGCAAACATAGGGTGATATTCTTTATGTACTGTTGATTATAATTTCATTATAATTTCCATCTCAAAACAAGTCAGTTTCTCTCTAGATATATTTTTCCTACTTCGTTTTGTTGAAATAAAAATTTTAATGCATGGTCATACAATTGGAATGAATTTTCAAAGTGTCCATCACTTCTAGCCAGTAAAGTGGTTTTTTTTTCATTTCTTTATTACTTGATAATGTTGAGAACCTCAGCACAATACAAATTTTGAATGAATGGCAGACAATTTACATTTTCAATGCATGTTGTGCTCTCTAAACACTATAATGTCAAAGCCCGGCATTGAATATCCAACGAAAAGTCCATTTATGAGTGCTTGATTGAGCACCATCAGATAAATGACTTTTCCTGGAGTATTTATATTGTCTCAATTTCATAATGTCTTTCCTGCCAACCTAATCTTTAAGTCACTATTCTCAGGAAATGCTTCATATGAATCTGCACTTTTATGTAAACTGAAGAGGTTCTACTTTTGCTAAAAAAGATAAGCTTCCAACAGTCTATTCAGTTATTGCAATAATCAATCCAAAATTCACCCAATGCAGGTAAAATAAAAAGTTCATTTATATCTCTAAGATTCCAGCATAATTCAAACTTGCTATGATAAGCAAGCACAGGTACAAATCCTCAAATCCATAATTCCAAAATCTGTAACTATTCTAAAGTCTAGACCTTTTTCATTAATATTTTTTTAAAATACAATTATAAAAAATTAAAATTTCACTGCCAGTAAGTCACAATCTTCTCTCACTGTGTCTTTGGTTTGTTTTTTGCATTCTAAAATGCAAATGGCAGTCTATATTCATTTAAAACAATAACTACTACCTTTGTGATTATAGTACTGTGTTATCATTATGAAAATATTGACTAAATAACATAAAAAATTATTGTTTACACTTGGGGGCTGATTTATCATTTGTTGGACGAACATGATCCACTATAGTGGATCATGTCTGCCCGACATCGATAAATGCAGACAGCATGCTTATTATTGCACAAGCATTTCTCGTGAAATGCTTGTGCAATAAAACATGTTTCTGGCGAGCCTAAAGGCTCATGCTTTAACTGCTGCATTCGCAGCATAATAAATCGACCCCCAAGTCCCATCCTTTGTCCAATTTTACAGATGCAAATACTTTTAAGATTTTTTTACCTGTGTTATGTACTCAGCTTTAATTAATACTGAACTTGTAAACTGGATCAAACATTAGTGACAGTGAGTTCAGTAATGTATGTGCAAGCATTTTGAAAGGCACTCTCATGAACAAGTTTGGACTTTGAGTGTGCATAGAGGCCATCCCCTATAAAAACCTGCTCACAACGGTGCAAGATAGAAAGTAGCAAGGCAGCAGGGTTATGATTTACAGTTTACATTTTATTTTAATCCTGTAAAAAAAAAGATAATTCTTTTGCACAGAAACCTGTATTCTACATTTTGGAAAAACAGCGCACAGCCTGCCCAACCTGAAAACCTAAAAGATGCATTTAGATGGGCTAGCAGTAGTGCGGATGGAAACAGATTATAATAATTAACTTTGAAAGTTGTGATTGTCCAATCTCCTATAAAAACAAGATTTTAATAATACCATTACTATTAGTGACAATCATGGCAGTACCAGTGAGGCAAATATTAAAATTTAAATATAATAAAACTCCATTTGTAGATGTTGGTGTCCTGAAGTGTATATATAAGTATGTCCATCATGCCAAGATACGTATGGCATTCATATTGTTAGGGTTGAGGATATATTCTGATGACAATAGGTTAATGTGACAAGTGCAAATGAGAATTGTCCTTGTAGAGTGAACAAAGGGGTTACATGAATAGATCTTTCCTGTAAACTAAAGAGTTTTGAATGAGCTTTAGTATTAATCAGATTTTTGGGAGACCTCCCAATTTCTGTTTCAAAAACAGGTACTTAAGACATGAAAAGTCCTTTTCAGGAGCTTTTCAGTTGCAAACTCATTCATGGTGGTGGGGTTTTAAAAAATGAAACAATATAGCATTGTGATCACTAGAGAAACTACCAACTGGTCCATAAACAAAAGGTGTTTTCAGAAACAAATGACTGATAACTTGTAATCAAGGCCTTAGTTCTCTGAGGAAGTGAGCTTCAGGTGCATTAAAAAAATGTTAGGGGCCCGATCCGAAATTTGCACTGGTTTGGTATCCTATATATGGCGTAACCTAGAAGTTACGCTCGTATATTTCTGCCGTCGCCCGTAGTTTTTTGGGCCATAGGCAGGTATACCAAACCAGCGCAGTTTGGTATCCAATATACAGCGTAAGGACTTACGTGGCGAAAATGGAGAAATCTTACTCCATTTTCACCTTGCCACAAAATGCAGCCGTAGTAAACCTTACGCTGTCTATTGGAGCCCCGTAACTCCCTAAAATAACTGCAAAATAAAACCTAACACCTAACGCATGCGCAATGTCTACCTACCTGTCAACCGCGATCTGCTAAATAAAACCTAACACCTAACGCATGCGCAATGTCTATCTACCTGTCAACCGCGATCCCCGCCGCAATCCCTAATAAAGAATGTAACCCCTAAACTGCCGCACACAGACCCCGCTGCCACCTACATTAAAAGTATAACCCCCTAATGTGATCCCCCTACACTGTCGCAAGCTACATTACATACCCCCTAAAGTGAGCCCCTACCCCGCCGCCATCTATCTTACCTACCCCCTAAAGTGAGCCCCCTACACCGCCGCCATCTATTTTAAAAATATTAACCCCTAATTTAATCCCCCTACACCGCCGCCAGCTATATTAACTATTTTAACCCTAATTATATTAGGGTTAATATAGTTAATATAGTTATTATATTATATATATTAACTATATTAACCCTAATTATATTAGGGTTAATATAGTTAATATCGTTATTATAATATATATATATATATTAAGTATAATAACCCTATCTAACGCTAACACCCCTAACTAAATTCTTATTAAAATAGATCTAATTAATATTAATATTATTAATTAAAATATTCCTATTTAAATCTAAATACTTACCTATAAAATAAACCCTAAGATAGCTACAATGTAATTAATAATTACATTGTAGCTATTTTAGGGTTTATATTTATTTTACAGGTAAATTGGTATTTATTTTAACTAGGTACAATAGCTATTAAATAGTTAATAACTATTTAATAGCTACTTAGTTAAAATAATTGCCAATTTACCTGTAAAATAAATCCTAACCTAAGTTATAAATACACCTACACTATCAATACATTAAATAAACTACAAATATCTAAACTAAAATACAATAAAATAATCTAAACTAAATTACAAAAACAAAAACACTAAATTACAAAAAATAAAAAAAATTACAAGATTTTTAAGCTAATTACACCTATTCTAAGCCCCCTAATAAAATAATAAAGCCCCCCAAAATAAAAAAAATTCCCTACCCTATTCTAAATTTAAAAAGTTCAAAGCTCTTTTACCTTACCAGCCCTTAAAAGGGCCTTTTGCCCCAAAGTATTCAGCTCTTTTGCATTGAAATAAATATACAATACCCCCCCAACATTACAACCCACCACCCACATACCCCTATTCTAAACCCACCCAAACCCCCCTTAAAAAAAACTAACACTACCCCCCTGAAGATCTCCCTACCTTGTCTTCACCCAGCCGGGCCAAACTCTTCATCCGATCCGGGCGATGTCCAATCCAGCGGCAGTGAAGTCTTCTTCCATCCGGGTGATGTCTTCAATCAAGCGGCAGTGAAGTCTTCTTCCATCCGGCGATGTCTTCTTCCATCCGGCGATGTCTTCAAGCAAAGCGGCATCTTCAATCTTCTTTCTTCGCTCCTCCGCCACGGAGTATCCATCCAGCACAACGACTTCCCGACGAATGAGGTTCCTTTAAATGACGTCATCCAAGATGGCGTCCGTCGAATTCTAATTGGCGGATAGGATTCTATCAGTCAATCGGAATTAAGGTAGGAATAATCTGATTGGCTGATGGAATCAGCCAATCAGATTCAAGTTCAATCCGATGTCATTTAAAGGAACCTCATTTGGATGACGTCATTTAAAGGAACCTCATTCGTCGGGAAGTCGTCGTGCCGGATGGATGCTCCGCGGCGGAGGAGCGAAGAAAGAAGATTGAAGAAGCCGCTTTGCTTGAAGACATCGCCGAATGGAAGAAGACATTGCCGGATGGAAGAAGACTTCACTGCCGCTTGATTGAAGACATCGCCCGGATGGAAGAAGACTTCACTGCCGCTTGATTGGACATTGCCCGGATCGGATGAAGAGTTCGGCCCGGCTGGGTGAAGACAAGGTAGGGAGATCTTCAGGGGGTAGTGTTAGTTTTTTTTAAGGGGGGTTTGGGTGGGTTTAGAATAGGGGTATGTGGGTGGTGGGTTGTAATGTTGGGGGGGGTATTGTATATTTATTTCAATGCAAAAGAGCTGAATTCTTTGGGGCTGGTAAGGTAAAAGAGCTTTGAACTTTTTTAATTTAGAATAGGGTAGGGAATTTTTTTTATTTTGGGGGGCTTTATTATTTTATTAGGGGGCTTAGAAAAGGTGTAATTAGCTTAAAAATCTTGTAATGTTTTTTTTATTTTTTGTAATTTAGTGGGTTTTTTTTTTTTATTTAGTTTAGATTATTTTATTGTTTTTTAGTTTAGATATTTGTAGTTTATTTAATTTATTGATAGTGTAGGTGTATTTGAAACTTAGGTTAGGATTTATTTTACAGGTAAATTGGTAATTATTTTAACTATTATTAACTATTTAATAGCTATTGTACCTAGTTAAAATAAATACCAATTTACCTGTAAAATAAATATAAACCCTAAAATAGCTACAATGTAATTATTAATTACATTGTAGCTATCTTAGGGTTTATTTTATAGGTAAGTATTTAGATTTAAATAGGAATATTTTAATTAATAATATTAATATTAATTAGATCTATTTTAATAAGAATTTAGTTAGGGGTGTTAGTGTTAGATAGGGTTATTATACTTAATATATATATATTATAATAACGATATTAACTATATTAACCCTAATATAATTAGGGTTAATATAGTTAATATATATAATAACTATATTAACTATATTAACCCTAATATAATTAGGGTTAATATAGTTAATATATATAATAACTATATTAACTATATTAACCCTAATATAATTAGGGTTAATATAGTTAATATAGCTGGTGTCGGTGTAGGGGGATTAGATTAGGGGTTAATCTATTTAATATAGGTGGCGGCGGTGTAGGGGGATTAGATTAGGGGTTAATACATTTATTATAGGTGGCGGCGGTGTAGGGGGATTTAGCTTAGATGCAAAAGAGCTGTTTACTTTGTGACAATGCCCTGCCAAAAGCCCTTTTAAGGGCTGGTAAAAGAGCTGATTTCTTTGTGACAATGCCCCGCAAAAAGGCTTTTAAGGGCTGGCAATAGAGCTGTTTACTTTGGGGTAATGCCACGCAAAAAGCCCTTTCCAGGGCTATTTGTAGGGTTAGACTTAGGTTTAGTGGTAGGGATAGTTTAGTATTTTAGGGGTTAATTAATTTAATATAGGTGGCAGCGGTATAGGGGGATTAGATTAGGGTTTAATTAATTTAAAATAGGTGGCGGCGGTATAGGGGGATTAGATTAGGGGTTAATTATTTAATATAGTTGGCGGCGGGGTAGGAGCTCACATTAGGGGGTAGGTAATGTAGGTGGCGGTGGTATAGGGGCTCACATTAGGGGGTAGGTAATGTAGGTGGCGGCGGTATAGGGGCTCACATTAGGGGGTAGCTAATGTAGGTGGCGGCGGGTAAGAACTCACATTAGGGGGTAGTTAATGTAGGTGGCGGCGGGGTCCGGGAGCTGCGGTTTAGGGGTTAATAACTTTATTAGGTGGCGGCGGGGTCCGGGTGCGGCGGTTTAGAGGTTAATGCATTTATTGTTAGGATAGTGAGGGGGGATAGCGGATAGAGGGTTAGACATGTCGGGCTATGTTTGGAAGGCGTGTTAGACAGTACGTGATATTTTATACTTTAGTCAGGTTTTGTAGGCGCCGGCAGTTTCTTAAGTGCCGTAAGTCACTGGCGACTCCAGAAATTTGTGCTTACGCAGATTTCTGGACATCGCTGGTTTATCAGATTTACGACACTTTAGCCTCTGACGGCGCCGTATATAGGATAGCTCGAGTTGCAAGCTGAAACTGCGGGCAGCGGGGGTTCCCTCGCTTGCGCCGCAAACTACGATCTTTATCGGATCGCGCCCCAGATATCTACTGGCCCTTGAATATGGCTATGATGAAGTGCTATCCTTTTTACTATAAATAAACTCTGGATTTTTTAACTGAAACTATTCTTAGTGTCTGAGACACCGCATCTTTGTGTTGTAAGTTCATATGAGTTTTGACTTCCTTTTCTATACCATTCAGTACGTTAAAAGCAGTACTATTGGGGGGGCGGAGCCAGCACCGTAACAGAGAAGTCGCATGTCTATACAGCTCTGCTAAATTCCTACTTTTAAACCTAACACTGACTGATTTAACCAGCTTAACTTTTAAATAACATGATAACAAGTATTCCAAAGAACTAATACGAGAAGCCTGGAGGCTAGAATACCCCTACAACTAGCAGGATGCCGTTTCTTAGGTGAGGCCCTATTTGCAGATGCTCCGTGGAGCGGCCATTATCTGAATCCTGGCCAGATCTACTTACTGAAAACAGCTTGCCATAACCACCGCTTTTATCTACTTTGATGGTGGGCTCCTACGGCACTTAAAAGAACAACAAATAAACACAATGGAGCTCTTAAGCTATGCCTTTGTAGAGTCACTCCATGGCCTGTTATGTAATCATTTCTCGCGGCTTGAGAGAAGCATGATGGAGGCTTGGGGAGGCGCTGTAGCTATAGAAGCACAAAGCTCTGAACCGACAACTTCAAGGGCCGCTCCTATTTTGAATCCTGAGGTCGGATGGTCGGACCGGGCGACATACAGCACCGCTCAGCCTGAACTCGGACAAGATCTCACCACAATGCAGAAATCAGCCAACAACTTGGCTCAACAGCGAAAGGTCTCCGTAACAAGCAAGATTACACCTGATGGACTACAAGATCATGGAGGCGAGCTAGCGAAACCGGAGAAGGGAAGCAACCTTTTATTATGCAGGCACAGTATGAATGGGCTTCAAGCATGGGACTTACTTCACTTTGGCCTCTTACAGTTGGTATTATCGCTGCAAGATGGCTTGCCTGGGGGCACCCAGCATTACGGTCTTTCCTTACTATCAGCACAAAATGACATTAAATTAGGCATCGGCTAATGCCGACTTATCAAAGAAATCTTGTACTGCTGCCTCATTGAACTCTTTTATTGCAGTTTGTCCTACAAGACTTCATAGTTATAGTTCATTGATCTCTACAGCTGGCTCATGTTAAGTATTGGACATTACGTTATATTGTTATGCCTTATCTGAATGTTTTCCTTTACAGTCTAGTTCATAGGCCTTTATACACACCATACCCTCTAATGTGTTTTATGCTAGTTAATTAGATCTATTTAGAGGCTTGGTTTATATTTGTTAGCATATGTCGTCTCTCTGATATGTATGGGTGTCACTTGCACCTAGCATACCTATATTCTTCTAATTGAGTCATTTATCTATAAATGTTGGTCCCTGCTATCTATATAAGCTATAAAGGCTATGGGTCAATGTTTATATCTCACAGAAATGTTTTTTAACTCTATCTTGCTAACATGCTTTCAGGTGTTTTTTTTTTTTTTCACCAGCTGCCTTGAGCTCCCAATATTGTTCCTATTATTGCTGCTCATCCCCTTCTATCTTACATAGCTATATCTAGTTTTAAACCAGCGGCCTATATTGGTATATCTCTTTATTTTATTTTATACTAGTTACATGCTGCACTATGTATGGGAGGTACTTGAGGAATACTTAGATCAGTATAAGGCACACATATATATACTCAATTTTACAGTATATTGGGTTACAATATCCTACATGACAGCGGATAATATATTTGACATTATTGCTGCGTATTTATTTAATGTGAGAGTAGACATGTATAATCCATCTACTAACTCGCCATACGACATCTGCTGCTCTCTTTAGTACACTACAATTCAGCAGTGCAATATTAGTCCTATGTCTTAGCCAGTAGTATTTACCATATTCTACCTACAAATGTATAGGTTTTATATGACAGTTGTTAGTTGTAAATGGCCCCCTCTAGGGATCGCCTCATTAGCCCTATATAGAATACACATTATGGTGCCAAAGAAGATCTAGCAAATCGTTCTTCACTTTCTTGTATATATATATTTATTTCCCTATCCAACCTATATAGCTAAGCGATGATAATGGTCAGAATAAAATTTGATCTGTTGTCCCCTACCATGCTAAATATTCCTAGGGGCTTGGATGTCTGCGGCCGGGATATCTGAGCCTCCTACTTATAGACATGACAGGCAACATATATGTAGATAAAAGACCACACGACTAGTTAGAAAAAATCAACGCTCCTCATTAGATCTATACATATGCCCTTAGAGATAGTTCCAGATTTTTGTGTAACATTAATGCTTATATATCACTATGTGCAGACTACCATTTAAGTATTTAACTCATTATTAACGCAGGCTGGCCCTGTAGTTTGCACTGTCTCCCTCTTTGAGGTATCAGAGCTGAAATCACTTATTAGCAACCCATATATACCCAGTCTCACATAGATGTGGTGCCTTGTCTTACTGAAGCATGTTTAATTAGAACTACAATATTGCTGCAACCCTTGCCTTTTTTAAGACGACATGGCTTTTTGATATGTCTAGTTTATTATGCTCAATTTACCACCTCCCCCCCCCCACACTTACACTTATTCTACCTATAAAAAGTATATCTCCTAATCTAGGAGATCTAACTACACGACTTTTCTTGTCTATGTTGTATCCTGTTTATTCCTATTTTTATACATAGCATACCGCACATTCAATAGTACTAAATTACTTTACCATATATCTTGTTAGATAGATATAATTCTACCACACCTACACCACACTATTTAACCAGTAACAACGTTCGCCGACGTTGCTTGAAATATATCTTGTTAATCTACCTAGGAGAATTGGTCGATGTTGCTTAAAATATATCTTGGTAATCTATTCTATCATATTATTATAGAAAAGAGGTTCCTGATTCTTCCATAGATTAGCCTATGATGTTGATCTTATATATTTGGATGGACGTAGTGTATGTGAAATGTTTCATTTATACATGTTCTGTACCACATTTTTATTGCATAAGCTGTATTGGTTTTTCGCACAACCTCAATAAAAATCTTTAAAAAAAAAAAAAAAAAAAAGCAGTACTATTTATATTAGCAATAATGCCCATATTATGTATAGAATTTAACAGGAAAATGTATGTTTCTTACACTTATATAGGGTACACATGACAAAGTGTAAGAAAAATTGTTTTATTTAATTTCAAAAGTATAAAAAAAGAAAAAAAGAAAATGTTATAATAGAAGTAAATTAGAAAGTTGTTTAAAATGCCATGCTCTATCCTGATTTTGGGTTTTATGTCCCTTTAAATGAACATAAAACCCAGATTTGTTATCTTATGATTCGGATACAACATACAATTTTCAAAAAGCTTTCAATTTACTTCTATAATAAAAAAGTACTTTGTTCTCATGGAACTGTTTGGTGAAGAGAATACCTGGGCCTGGTGTTCATCGCTGTTGTAAAGTGTGTAAACTGGTTCTAACAATAAGTATCTCCATTAAAGTGTACAGAGATGTTTTATGTTATAGGTAGATGGAGCGCATATATCTGTAGAACTTTATGGCTGATGTTTTGAAAGCACTAGAAGACAGCATAGTTTGCACAATGTATGACACTGTTTAAAGCACTCTTGCAAAATCCAGACATGTGCTTTCTCCTGAGCCTACCTACCTGCTTTTCAAAAAAGGATGCCAACAAGAGAACCAAGTAAATTGGAAAAATAATAATAATTGTAAACACATATTTGGTTTCATGTCCTTTTAATATTGATAGTGTGTCTTAATTCCCCTTTTTATATTTAACCAATAATATTAGTTCAAGTAATGTGCACATATTAATTATATATATTTTTGGTTCATTTTGTAATTAATATTTTGTTAACATTAAACAAATAATTGCAATAATAAATCAACATTCTGATGGTCATATTGTAGTTAAGTTGTGTATACTTTTTACGGTTTGAAAATTAGATTAGTTCTATGTATTTAACTTTTTAATAACAAGGGAACCTTTATTGAGTTTATTTATAGGTTAAAAAAAGCTGTGCAAGACATGCAGTATGACACTTGGCAAAATGGGTTCTCAAGTAGTCAAAGTTGTCAAATTAGATCACTATGAATATTAAAAGTATGGTGAAGTGTCCTTATAGTCACTATATTTTTTCCACTTGACACACTGCTATACTTGAAATTAATTTAAGGGGATGATACGAACATTTGCTTGAAATATGAATCAGCTTTTCTCAACAACTGTTTTCAATTGTGCTTAATAGGGCATATGCTTAGTATATTCTTGCTTGAGTTCTTCAGTAACTCATTAATTCTAATGGACTTTTCTGCCAAAGCGTCATCAGATACAACGCACCTTCATTAATTAATTGACTATCTGGATGGGCACTGTCAAATTGTAGCAATGTTTTTCTATCAGTAGTCTTCCTATGCAAATGAGTCTGTAATCTATCACCATCCTTAATTAAACATATATCTAGGAATTCAATATTTTCTTCACTAAAAGACAAAGGGCCAGATTACAAGTGGAGAGCTAATTAATGCTCCAGCTTGAGCGTTAACTGCGCTAGAAGTAAGATTTTTGCGTGCGTTGGGTTGCGCTTCTATTATAAGTTGAAAGTAAACTGTTTTCGGTCACATGCCAATCCAACGAGTGCAAAAAGCCAAGTTAGAATATTAAAGTGCATGTTCACATATTCCCCCATAGAAGTCAAAGGAGCAAAAAAGTAGGGAAAAAAACACCATTCTCACGCAAACCTAATCACATATTCTCAAGTGTGCTAACCCAACATGAAAATATGAATATTTCACATTCCAATGTTCTTCACATAAAATAATATGTTCTATTTATTCATAAATAAATTAATATTGCATAAATGTTTTTTCATGTTTTCATCTACTTAATTGCAAAGGACTCCAATGCACGTCTATATATGTCTATATATATATGTACATATGTATTTAGGTGTTTTTATGTGTATATATGTCTGTATATACACATATACACATATAAATACATATGTATACACACACACACACACACACACACACACATATATATATATATATATATATATATATATACATACATACATATACATTTTTATAGATGTATATGTACAGTATGTATCTCTATGTTAAACCTTATGAACTAGCGGACATCCTAAGCTAACTACTGAACTGACAGTGTATATAGTAACAACTGCTAAAGCATATATCAATTTAACTAGTTCTATACAAATGTGATACTGACTATTGTAAAATAACTTTTTAGCATAAACTCTAATAGACTAGTCTAAAAAGAATTATTATAGCAATAATAAAAGCTCTAGTATACAATATTGAATAAATAGTAAATGTTGCAGCAGCTCAAATGTGTTTATAGAGCGACAAAAAACAGAAAAATGTTTATGACCCCCAAGGTCATAAAAAACATTGGACATATAAATGTTAGCTGGGGCCAAGAATGCCTGAAAGTCCCAAATTAACATGGGAACTTAAAGTTATTCCCAATAATTAATTAAATCACATCTGGAATTTAACCCTTCAGGCACCCTGGTCCTCAAACGAAACATCTAAAATATCTCTCTTTTAGCCAGCAACTTATCAACATCCCCACCCCTTTTAGGCCTATGCACCTTCTCAATAGCTCACCATTTGAAGCTGTCTAGTCTGCTATTGTGTTTTTCGACAAAATGGCGTACAAGGGGGGTAGATGATTTGCCTTGGTTTATAGTAGAGAAGTGTTCACGAATCCTGGATTTTATATCCCTGGACATAAGTCCTATGTATTGGACCCTACAGGAATCACATTGGATCATATAGATCACCTGAGTAGTCATGCAATTCATGCATGTTCTGATATCAAACTTTTCATCAGTTACATATGAACTAAACACTTTAATTTTGTCCGGGTACTCGCATGGTCTGCATTTTTTATGCCCACAACCATACATGCCTAAGCTTCTTAGCCAGGAACTAGTAATGACCTGTTTCTCTCTAAGTTGTGTTGGTGAAAGAAGAGTTCCCAGAGTGGGACTCTTCCTTGAACTACACTTAAGACCATTCTTTACCACATCCATTAATCTATCATCTGCCGCGAGAATGGAAAAGTGGTTGCGTATAATGGACACTATTTGGGGAAATTCAGTGCTATAATTAGTGACAAAGTTAATGCCTTTAAACTTATTTACTTTCTTTTGATTCTCTTGCAGCAGAGAATCTCTTGGTTTGAATTCTACTTGTTTCTTAGCTTTAGGCTATTACCTTTCTGGAATAATCCCTCTCTCTGAGTCTCTTTTCAAGATCTTTTGCCTGTATACTGTACTCATCCCTATCAGAACAGTTTCTCTTTAAGCGAGTGAACTGGCCCTTCGCTACTGCCACTGCAGTGTGGGTGGGATGGCAACTCTTCCCATGTAGGAGAGAATTCCCAGAGATTGGTTTTCTATACAGCTTGGTAGTAATCCTCCCAGTTATCGTGTCAGTCAGAGTCAAATCTAAATAATTAATATCTGTGGGATGACTTTCAAAAGTGAATTGAAGACCAATCTCATTAAGATTGAAAACTTCCACAAACCCGGGGATATCCTCCCTTTGACCACTCCATACAAGCAGGAGGTCGTCAATAAATCTGCCATATAACTGAATACTGTTCTTATAGGGATTTTTATCTCCAAAGATGTGGAAGAACTCCCACCAACCTAAAAATAGGTTGGCTTATGATGGGACACATTTTGCACCCATCGCCGTTCCACACCTTTGGAGATAGAAAGTAGAGTGAGCAACAACTTTAACTCTCCCAATATAAACACCTGAAAATCTTCTGTGTATTCGGTAAAATACTTAAGGAAAAATGCTAAAGCTTTGATACCTTCCTCATGTGGAATTGAGGAGTATAATGCCACTACATCAACCTTGAACCATGTGAATGTTTCATTCTAATGTAGACCCTTCATTTGGAACATTTAGTGCTTAAAGAGACTAGAGTCTAATGGGATATTTGGACCTTTGAGAGGTATATTAAGGCTAAGGTGATATCCAGAGGTTTATGAATATTCAAATTTTCCACATTTGAAGTAGACAGCAAGGGCACAGAGTTTATTGAGGCCTGGAATCAGGTCCTGTCTGAATGTTTGTCAGACTTATGCTTCTACTTATGGACTATACAAACAAATTGTTATTTGACATTAGAAAAGAAATTGATGCTGTTCAATATGAAATTAATAAGAGGTGCAAGGGCAGATCGCGGCGGCCGGATAGGGAGGAGCTAGCAGCAACGTGGGACGCTAGCACCGAGCTCAGGGGATTTTGAGCTCTAGAGACCTAACCTACCTGCGTTATTCCTTGGCCGGGTGACTCACACTGGCCCGGATATCTACCAGCAGAGCCCGGCTGCCGGATGGCAGATTGACTCAGGCGCAGAGTCGCGACGCCAAGGGGCGTTCAATTTCAAGTACAAGCAGGATAACAACCGATCTGACTACCTGTTTGGAGACACGCGAGTGGGGCAGTGTTTGGCGGCGGAGCGGAACCGGCAGAGCTGATTTCACAGATTTGTACCCCTGGAGGTGCTTAAGCTCGACAAGTTCCCCACTTACCCGGAACCTAAGGATAACATCTGGTCCGGTGCTGATTCGTTTGGTCCTGACAGGGGAGCGAAGGTGAAGGAGCAGGCTGAGGGCAGGGCTGCAGCCGCAGAGGTGTCTGTATTCGGCGGCCTTAACCTACAGTGCTCCTGGTCGATCCCCCCTCCACTGAATAGAAGCACAAAGGTCCCGGCGGCATCAAACAGGACCTGGTTGCTGGAGACCGGCTTGTCTCAACAAGGTATTGTGTTTACAGTCAGACGGAGTGCCGGAAGAAGCAGGTACTACGGGCAAGGCTTGTTTGTCTCTGACTATTCTCCCCTTCTGTGGTGCTAAGTGCCCCCAATCCTTAATGACACTCAAGCTAGGTCCCCCTGGAATTTAGAGTTGGACTGCAAGTTTGGCCAGGGATAAAGGGGAAGTCTGAGTGTCGTTACCTAGTAGAAGGCTGCAGGTTAAATCCCCCTCATAAGATCGCCCCAATGCTTCCTACATTATAGTTGGTTAATTGGACTTTAAGTGGGCAAGAGCTGAGGACTGAGGGTATGGATCAAACAAAGCCATGAATAGCTGCCAAATGGTTAAATGAATAAGCTAGTAGCCTAAATCTGTAAATTCCTCTCTGGCACAAAACCCTAAAATCAAGGGACATTCTACAGGACCCTCTAAAGTAATAACAAGAGGACCACTACCTTGAGATGTGAAAAGGGGTGAGGTGGCAGGAAAGTGCGGTCCTCTGAAGGCAAAGTCCCCTTGGAAATAAGTTGTAGCTGATTACAGAGAGGATATAGTATCAGAATAAGACCTGTGACATTAAACCAATCCAGTGACTTTAAAACTCCAAAATAAAGACTGCATCAGAGTGATCTCTAAATATCAGAACTTTATAAGCTGATTGTGATGTGTTTAGAGTAACAGAGAACTAGCCTAACAGAGTTCATTTGGGCTTGTATACCCTAAATATAAACAGAAAAGAGTGGTCACACTCTTTTATGTAGCTCTTCTCATAACAACTCTGCTGCAGCTCTCGCTAAGGCTATATAAGGTTTTTCCTCAAGTGTATCTGTCTATACAGACAAGAAATAGTTTATTGGTTAAGTTTTATGCATATAAAGGGTCTGGTCTGTTTCTGTTTTTTTTCTTTCCGCTCTTCTCTCTCTCTTCTATTTTGTTTCTTAATTTTTCTCTTTCTCCAGAAGTATAAAGTTGACTGCGTGCTAAAAATGTTTGTTTTCTGATACTGTGGCAGAACACAGAATAATTACTGGGAAGTGTAACAAGGTTTTTTAAAAGCGGCAGATACACTGTTCTTTTTTTTCTCTTTTGTCTTTTTCTCCCTTCTCTCTTCTTTTTTTTCTTATTTGCACTCCTTTTTTTCCTCACTCTCACTTTGCTGTGTTTTTTCTTTCTTTTTTTTTTATATACACATAGAAAAAAAAAAAAAAAAAAAAATCTTTTTTCACTATAATAAGAAAGTCTATATTGAAAAATTGTTTTTGCTGATTCTTATTACTAATTAAGAGGTTGGAACATATGTAATTAAGTTTTGCACAGAATATCACAATTGTGTTCCGGCTGGTATTGCTTTTAACCAGCAGGAAAGGGGAAGGGAATCTTAAGAGTTTGTTTTTTCTCCTCTTCTAATCTCCCTCTCTTGGGACACGCTTACACGATATTTGTTGTTGACACCACGATATACACTCATAAAGTAGCGAGGGAATAAAAATTCTAGTTGATAAAATATCTGCACTATAAACCTAAATTTGAGAATTGGTCCCTCTATTTGATAGATTTATCTACCTATATGGAAAGATATATTTCACATTCCAAAACACTCTCACCTAACATGCCGCCTAAACCAAAGGAGAAAAAACTTAAGCCCAATGAAAGTAGTACAGAAATACACGTACAAAATGAAATAGCTTCAAGCTGTATAGATAATCCATCCCTACTACAGCAAATTTCAGAATTAATTATGCCACAATTTGAGTCCTTAAGACAAGAAGTGGCCGCAGCTACAAATGAAATTAAACAATTTACAGCACGGATGAATGAGTTAGAAACCAGAGTGTCGGACATGGAAGATAGATCAGTAGCTCAAGATCAGACAATCAATTCACATGACAGTAAACTTAACCTTATACAATCCAAAATTGAGGAACTTGAAGACAGGTCCAGGCGCAACAACCTGAGGGTTGTTGGCCTACCAGAAACGGCAGAATATCATGACCTGATAAACTTTGCATCTAGTCAGCTTCCTAAGTTGGTAGGGAGTACTGTTGAGAACGTAAGGTTACCCATAGAGAGAGCCCATAGAATAGGAGCACCCAGAAGGAACTCAGATGGTCCTATTAAACCTAGGGTTGTAATTATTAAATTTTTAAATTTCCAGGACAAGTTCCATATACTTAGATTGTACCGTAAAAATAATAATATCATGGTGGGGTCCAGTAAATTACTACTGTTTCAAGACTTCTCATACGAGACTCAAAATAAACGTAGGGAAATGGCCCCATTTTGTTCTCAACTAATTAGAGCTAATCTAAGAGCAAGACTCGTATATCCAGCAAAGATTGTAATAGATAAGGATGGAGAAATACATACTTTTACAAAAGTTGAACAGATTAAATTATATTGCCAGAGCTTAGGGATAGTATAAAAATGGAAGGACAGGGAAATATACTGTTTAAATACACATGAGATCAATAGGATGAATTTCTGGATGTTTACCTTTTTGTTTTGTTTTTTCTCTGGCTGGAGTAAGAAAGAGATAAAGAGCGGTGACGGAGTGGAGGGGTCATGGGGCGGGGCTGAGCTGGGAGGGGGGATCTGTATAGGGGGTCTTTTTTTGTTTTTTCCTTATATTACTAAGTTTTCTGTTCTGTACCCTTCTATAATATTTTAAATGGTTACTCTTAATTTTCTTTCTTGGAACATTGGAGGGATCTCTTCTCCAAGTAAAAGGAAATTGCTGATTAGACACCTTGGGAGACAGAAACCTGATCTAGTTTTTATACAGGAGACCCATCTTCGGCCTAAAGAGGCCATGAAACTTAAAAGTAAGTGGGTGGGGGAGGTGGTGTACACCCCCTATGATAAGACCAAAAGAGGCTTGGCTATTCTAATAAATAAACAGCTGACTTACAACATCATTTCAGTCCTCAATGATATTAACGGGAGATTTCAAATCCTTGAGATAGAAATTAATAACTGTATCTTTGTCCTATGCAATGTATATGGACCTAATATGATAGACAGAGATTTTTGGGAAGATATTAGTCTAAAGTTGTTTTTACATATTGGGAAGAATATAGTGGTTGCTGGCGATTTTAATATGGCTTTCTCACATAGTTTGGACAGATCAAAGCCCAGATTCACTCCGAGAAAAGCTAGGGAAGCGGTAATCTTACAAAAATTTTGTCAAAAATTGGCTCTGCAAGATATATGGCGGACACAAAATCCAGATCAACGAGAATATACGTGTGCGTCAGGCGCACATTCTTCCTTTTCTCGAATTGACTATTTTTTAATTGCGAAACATATGCTAAAAATGAAAATTGGGTCTGCAATTCAGGACATTGTGATCTCAGATCACGCTATTATCTCATTGAAGATAAATTTGATTGATAGATCTTCAGCTGGTAATAATAGGTTATTTTTTCCGCAGTATCTGGTGAATAATGCCAGCTTTAGAAAATGGATGCAGAATAGATGGAATCTATTTCAGGCTGATAATGTAAATTACTTAGATAGGCCAGAAATATTCTGGGAAACAGCAAAGGCGGTCTTCAGAGGCGAGATTAAAGCGTACCTAGTAAGAACTAAGGCGATTCGGGCTAAGAGAGAGGAGCAACTTTCCAACACATTGAGAAATAGTTACCGTAAATATCTTAGCAACCCATCTATTGATCTTTGGACTAAGTATAAAAATAATAAGTTACTATACGACCTCTTTTTAAAACAACAATCAAATGCAGAAGAACAAAAATTGAAGGCTTTTTATTTAGGGGTACAGGGTGTCTCGGCTAAGTACATTGCGAGAATTATCAAGATCAGGCAACAAAAGAATTTTATTTCGGCACTGAAAATTGGGAACAATAGAGTGACCGATCCTGTAGAAATAAGGGAAGCTTTTTTTCAAACCTTTCAACAGCTTTATGCAACTAAACAGGTTAATACGGCAAATAAGGAGCAGTTTTGGCAAAGAGTTAATTTACCTCAAATTGAATTAGAAGATCTCCAGTGTCTCAACGAACCCATATCTGGGGAAGAAATAAGTAGCACTATAAAAAAGTTAAAACTGGGAAAAGCCCCCGGGCCAGATGATTTGCCGGCCGAATTCTATAAAATACTATCGGAACATATATCCCCTGTTTTGGGTAAACTATTTAATAAATACTTTGTAGATAACAACCCACAATCCCCCTTTTTTGCGGCATCTAATATAGTCTTGATATTAAAGAAAGGTAAGGACCCAGAACTTACATCTTCTTATAGGCCAATCTCACTCCTCAACCAGGACTATAAAATTCTTACGTACATCTTAGCCAATAGATTAAAATCTCCCCTAGGTTCCATGATACACCCCGACCAGACCGGTTTTATGATGGGCAGAAACCCAGTTAAGAATCTACGGAAAGTCCAGCTAGTATTGGACTATTACTGGAACAAGGTGGAGAAGAAAAGACAGTATACTAAGCCTGACCAAGCTATTCTCACAATTGATGCTGAAAAAGCATTTGATGCTATCATATGGGACCATCTTTTCACTTCTTTGGAGAAGTTTGGTATAACAGGTATCTTCCAACAATTTATTAGACAACTCTATAGAGAACCATATTCTTCAATAATAGTGAATGGGCAACCCACTAATAGGATTGTTCTTAGATGTGGAACCCGGCAAGGCTGCCCTTTATCCCCATTCTTATTCAATCTTTCTATTGAACCATTGGCAGTTTACTTGCGGAATGTAATGCAGGGCATTCAGATTGGAGGGCATAGATTGGTCCTTTCATTATTTGCAGACGACCTATTACTCTTCCTTAGTAACACAACTATTTCTATTCCCCAGCTTATTTTGATATTTAATATATTTAGTTCCTTTTCAGGTTATAAAATTAACTATGGGAAATCTGAGATTATGTGGATTCATAAACCCCGCAACTCTGGGAACTATCCTTTCAAGGAAACAACACAGATTACTTACCTAGGTATTACACTGAGCAAAGACCCTAACCTATGGTATGAGCTTAATTTTAAGCCATGTATCAGAGGGCTTGATAGGAGTCTCAAGAATTGGGGTAATTTACCAATATCAATCTCAGCCCGAATTATACTGATCAAGGTGATTTTGTTTCCAAAGCTTCTATATTTCTTACAGAACCTACCTTTGTTACTATATAACAGAGACTTGATCGGGCTCCAGAGGAGCTTTAACCACTTCATTTGGCAAGGTAAGAAACCACGCATCTCCATCTTTAAACTATCATTACCTAAAGCCTATGGCGGTATGGCATGTCCTAACGTTAAATTTTACAATTATGCCGCCTTAGCTAAATTTGCGCTAGATTGGATCTCTGAAAGGGAATCGGTTTCCTTCTTTGAAATTGAATCATCAATAATTAAGCCTTTTAGTTTAAAGGCAGTCTTGCATCACCCTGTAAGTAGATTGCCTGGAATAATCCATCAAATAACTATATTCAAATCCATAGTACAGGCCTGGCAAAAAATATGTAGTGAACTAAGAATTGACTTTCGCAAATCAGAGTTTTTGCCTTTACGAGGTAACCCGGGCTTTTTGCCGGGATTAGACCCCTCTATATTTCAGACATGGTCGGAGAGAGGAGTGCACGATGTAATTCAGGTATGTGAAGGCAATAATCTAAGGCTTCAGTCGTTCGAGCAAATATCTCTCCAATTTAACCTCCCGAGGTCCAGCTTCTTTGCCTACTTACAGCTTAGGCATTGGATAGAGACATTAAGGCAGGACACAGGACCAGAAATCGATAGCCAAGAATTAAAAATAATTTTAAGAGAATATCGGGGGGGGGGGGGGGTGTGCACTATCTCCCGCATCTATAACACTATTCTGAAAATTGGGGGGAAGCGCAATATTCTGGAAATAACGAATAAATGGGCTAAGGACAAGGTTACTTTAGATATCACGACAACTTTACAGAGTATAACATTGGTTTCTTGTGCTACGATTATGCATAGCTGGAAAGAATCACACCTCAAACTATTAAATAGGGTGTATTATACACCAGCCCGATTGGCAAAATGGAACCCTGAAAGGCAAAATTGCCCCAAATGCTGTTATGAGAGTGCAGATTTGCTACACTGTTTCTGGACTTGTCCAAAAATATATCAGTTCTGGCAGAAAATAAACTTTTGGAGTAATAAGATTACAGGGATAAGTTTGAAATTGACCCCATTACAAATTCTTTTTCTGTGTAAATACAACCCTGCTATTCCCAACAATAGATTTGTTAATCTACTTATTCTGATAGGGAGGAATCTAATTCTTAAAAGTTGGAGAGGTAAAAAATCCCCTAATTTCAAAGACTTCTTAAAAGAAGTACAACATCAGATGGTATTCGAGCAATATAATATTAGAAATAACAATCCTAAACAGTTATCCAGGTTCTTCAATAAATGGAAGAGATTTATTGGCTCCCTCCCCACGGGAACACAGAGTCAGCTCTTATCTTACTGGAAAGGGTCCACGTGGATACAACAACAAATTGACAGGGGAAATCTCCCAAGGCTCTGGTTTTTAGAGCCATAGTTTGGCGATGTGACATATAAGCTGGAAAGGGGGGCAATATAATTTTTTCCTCTCTCCACTTTCCCCTTTTTTTCCCCCCTTCCCCCCCCTTTTTTTTTTTTTCTCTCTTCCTCTTCTTTTCTCCCCCTCCTTCCCCTCCCCTTTCCCCTCCCCTCCGCCTACCGCTCGCTGCTCTCTTCTGGGGTTAAACCTCAGAAGGCTGGATGGCTGAAGTTCTCTAGAGATTTAACATATTAGGATTGAGTTTTGTTGAGAACCATTAAATAGACTTTATGCAGGTAAAGGTACCCCCCAATAAATACGGTTATTGGTCATGGGAAATGGACATATATAGAGTCAAAACTTGCTGATCCTAGATTCAGATATCCTAGGCAGTTTAAGGTTCGGAGGCATCAGAGTTAGTCCACAAGCCCTTAGAAAGCTGAGTATTTTAGATTTATATAGATTAGTAATTCGGTCCAAGGACCGAATGATCATTTAAAGCTAGAGGATGCTAATTATTAAACCCAAATCGAATAGGGCTTGAGCGACAATACTGAGGAAGGGACTTAAGAAGAACCCCCTTTCTATTTCTATTATCTGAATTATACAAGGGGTTTTCTCTGAAATGTTATTTTACTTTCTCTACGTGATAGATGCTTGATATCTGATATTTGCAATTTTTTATATTTCCTTTTGTTATATTAGTTGGACCCTGTTTAGACATGATGTGGATATTTTTCATATCTATGTGCTGCAAATGAATGTAATATTTTTCTTTTCTGTAACTATAAAAACTTGAAAAATAAAAAAAAAATAAAAAAAAAAAAGAGGTGCAATGATATTGATTTTCCTAAATTTGATAAGCTATTAATGGATACTGTTGCAGTCAGTAAATCAGAAATTATGCAACATAAGCACAATAAGTATTTGAGGGATAAAACAGATTATGCCACTAATACTGTCTATATATGGAACCGTAAACAACATACTCTAAATAGACGCAAGGCCTTTAATGGCAATAAAAATAATAAAAATGAAATCAATAAGAAAAAAAAAAGGGCAACTCCTCACGATGAGGAAGTAGTGGTTGTAAATCAGTATCATTTTCAGATAGTAATACAGACTTTTCATCAGATTAAAGACAACATGCTAACAAAGCAAATACTAATACACAAACAGGGATATTGAAAAGAACTACTGTTAATCCCCCATTAGAGAGTACATTATCAGTAAGACCTAAAGAAACCAATGCTGACAATTCCAGAGGTGCTTAGTATGCCCCTTCCAGAGGTGCTAAGTATGACACCAACTGCAGATGCATCTGTTCTCGAACATGTTTTTCCCTTGGAACCGGACCCTCAGGGGCTGAATCTACAAACTCAGACATCCCAGGACAGGTATCAGCTATGGGGTGCCAGGGGCCAAAGCAATTACAAGTAAGGAATGTAGTTAATTTATCTAGTACAGGGTTCTTGGATACGGTCTGTCATTTGCACCTACAATCAATTTTGATCTTTTTCAGACTATAATAGATGTTAATCGTTTAGTTCGCAACTTAACCTTAAATAAACATTTTTGTGGTCAGAAATCAAATGATTCATGTTTTCAGGTGGAAACTACGGAGAGGGTCCCAGGTGCGTTTGACAGACTTAGTTTCCAGGAATCCTGTGATATGATAGCATTACAAAGTTTACAGACTGAAGAATTGGCACATTCAGGTTACATTGGGAAAGGTCTGACTTATAAACCCAAATCTCACTTTTACCCTATTCACAATAGAGGGCCCATAATAGAAATGTTCTTTAACAGGGTGGAGCAGGACCTTACGATACTAAAAGCAACTACTATATCTAATGCACATAACTTAAGTAATCAAGAGATGAGGGCCCTAAAGCTTTTGCAAGACAACACCGAAATTGTAATTAAAAATGCAGACAAGGGCTGGACTGTGGTAGTGCTAGATAAGGGAGTAATTGTTGCAGAGGCTCTCAGACAGTTGAAC
Source organism: Bombina bombina (assembly GCF_027579735.1). Lineage (NCBI taxonomy): Eukaryota > Metazoa > Chordata > Amphibia > Anura > Bombinatoridae > Bombina > Bombina bombina. The sequence goes on along the minus strand of NC_069501.1, from coordinate 179,623,770 downwards.
AATGGTGACAACTATATGGTATTACCTGCTGATTCCACTAACTGTTATAGGAAAGAATTGTCCCATATCTTGGATGAAGGTGTGAAACAGGGGTTCTTGGGCATAAATACAGCTCAGTATTTGGATGTCAAGAATCCAAAGATACACCTGTTCCATCACCTTCCTAAGATACATAAATCACTCAGCAACATACAAGGATCTTTATTAGAGCACCAGTCCCAATGACATGACTCCATACTCCAAGCTATGGTTGCTACTCTTCTTTTGTACATGAAGGACACAAAACATGTCCTTAGCCAAATGAAGGGTCTACATTGGAATGAAACATTCACTTGGGTCACGGTTGACGTAGTGGCATTATACTCCTCAATTCTCCATAAGGAAGGTATCAAAGCTATAGCATTTTTCCTTAAGTATTTTACCGAATACACAGAAGATTTTCAGGTTTTTATATTGGGAGTGTTAAACTTTTTTTCTCACTCATAATTTTTTTCAATTACAGGGTACTTTCTATCTCCAAAGGTGTGGAATGACGAAGGGAGCAAAATTTGCCCCATCATACGCCAACCTATTTTTAGGTTGGTGGGAGATCTTTCACATATTTGGAGAGAGAAATCCCTATAAGAACAATATTCAGTTCTATGGCAGATTTATCAACGACCTCCTGCTTGTATGGAATGGTCAAAGGGAGGATATCCCTGGGTTTGTGGAAGTTTTGAATCTTAATTAAATTGGTCTTCAGTTCACTTTTGAAAGTCATCCCACGGATATTAATTATTTAGATTTGACTCTGAGTGGCATGATAACTGGGAGGATTACTACCAAGCTGTATAGAAAACCAAATTCTGGGAATTTTCTCCTACATGGGAATAGTTGCCATCCCACCCACGCTGCAGCAGCAGTAGCGAAGGGCCAGTTCACTCGCTTAAAGAGAAACTGTTCTGATAGGGATGAGTACAGTATACAGGCGAAAGATCTTGAAAAGAGACTCAGAAAGAGGGATTATTCCAGAAAGGTAATAGCCAAAGCTAAGAAACAAGAAGAATGCAAACCAAGATATTCTCTGCTGCAAGAGAATCAAAAGAAAGCAAATGAGTTTAAAGGCATTAACTTTGTCACTAACTATAGCACTGAATTTCCCCTAATAGTGTCCATTATACGCAACCACTTTTCCATTCTGGCTGCAGATGATAGATTAACGGATGTGGTAAAGAATGGTCTTAAGTGTAGTTCAAAGAAGGATTCCCACTCTGGGAACTTTTCTTTAACCAACACAAGTTAGAGAGAAACAGGTCATTACTAGTTCCTGGCTAAGAAGCTTAGGCATGTATGGTTGTGGGCATAAAAAATGCAGACCATGAGAGTACCTGGACAAAACTAAAAAATTTTGTTCATATGTAACTGGTGAAAAGTTTGATATAAGAACATGCATGAATTGCATGACTACTCAGGTGATCTATATGATCTGATGTGATTCCTGTGGGGTCCAATACATAGGACTTACGTCCAGGGATATAAAATCCAGGATTCGTGAACAATTCTCTACTATAAACCAAGGCAAATCATCTACCCCCTTGTACGCCATTTTGTCAAAAAACACAATAGCAGACTAGACAGCTTCAAATGGTGAGCTATTAAGAAGGTGAATAGGCTTAAAAGAAATGGTTATGTTGATAAGTTGCTGGCTAAAGGAAAGATATTTTGGATGTTTCGTTTGAGGACCAGGGTGCCTGAAGGATTAAATTCCAGATGTGATGTAAATAATTATTGGGAGTAATTTTAAGTTCTCCTGTTAATTTGGGACTTTCAGGCATTCTTGGCCCCAGCAAACATTGTCCATTTATATGTCCAATGTTTTTATGACCTTGGGGGTCATAAACATTTTTCTGTTTTTTGTCGCTCTATAAACACATTTGAGCTGCTGCAACACTTATTATTTATTCAATATTGTATACTAGAGCTTTTATTATTGCTATAATAATTCTTTTTATGCTAAAAAGTAATTTTACAATAATCAGTATCAGATTTGTATAGAACTAGTCAGATTTTTATATGCTTTAGCAATTGTTACTTATATACACTGTCATTTCAGTAGTTAGCTTAGGATGTCCTCTAGGTCATAAGGGTTAATTTTCTCCAGTCCTTGCAGGTGACCAGGTAAGGAGTTGGTGATGTGCTCCTTCCAGTCAACCAACAGAAATATTTTTAAGGGTATTTTAAGTAGTGAGAACTGCACATTGTTAGGCTATGAATATGGCTGAATGCCGAAACGCGTAAGCCTGTTGTGGTGTGCATCCCACCATTTTGTATTCTTTGCTGGCTGTTGTCATCATTTTTACTTTGTTATTAAAACTCAAGTTTTATTTTAGTTATGAGCGGAGTTTGCTTTTTCTTTGAACTGTGTACTACGCTACTGGTACTCCCTGCTCATTGGTGCATGCTTACCTCAGTGTATTGGGACAACAAAGACACACCCTCTCAGTGACGTCAGACTCCAGAGCCGAGTAAGTCCACGGGACGCCAAACATGGAGGCCGATAAGCCCGTGCAACTAGTTAGGATTAGAAGAGCGACGGAGGGCTTGGCCGTAATTAATATATTTCACTGCATTAGCGTTTCCCCATTTTGCCTAAGGAGATTGGGGTGTCTGACCAAACCTACGGAGGTACGTGTATAAACCCTTTCTTACAAAGGAGTATTTTATTTGGCTTGTGTGAACATAGCGTTCCGGGGACATGAGGTCTCTGTCATTCGGCAGCATAAGGTTTGGGAATTAAAATCCCTGGATGTACACTACTGCTGTTTCCACCTCAGGGTGTACACGATACCATATAAAGGGTGCAGACTAATTTCTGGATTATAATTGCATAGTTTTGTCCCGATATACATGATTGACTGTGACATATATCTTTAATGAACAGTGTAATATCACACATTTCCTGACCCTTTTGTATCTCTCTTTGTTAAAGCCATTCATCTGACTTTTCTTCTCATATCTTTGAGCTTTTATGTTTGTGTGCAATATTTAATTTGAATAATTTTTTATTAGATGGTGTTATTATGATTGTAAGTTTACTTTGTAATGTATTTTCAATGTGTTTTGTGAAATGTTTTGTTTTGCAAAACAGTTAACCAGAGCTCTGAGAACGCAGTAATCATTCAAGCGTAAATTGTGATTATGCTGAAGTGATCGTGTTTACTTTCAACTCGTAATACCAGCGGTAAACTCGACGAGTGCAAACACCAGCGATAAACCACTTTTCGCTTGTGTGCAAACGCTAGCGCTATATAGGTGCAACTCCATTGAGTAATCTTTTTGAGTTGACCAACAGGTTAATAGGTGTTGAACAAAACATAACATATTGATAAACTGGAGCTCCCAGGAAGCATGTGTTTGATCTCTGACAGCCTAATCCATTTGTGTCTATGACCCTGTTGTTATAAAGTTGTTTTTTTAAAGGTACATAATACCCATATGCTAAATCACTTGAAAGGGATGCAGTTTAACTGTAAAAAGTTAAAAAGGAAATATCACCTAAACATTTTTATTTAAAAAAAAAGAAGATATTTTACATCAAATTTGTTTCAGCTCACAATAGTAAGTGCTATGTGAACAGATATGCTGTAGCTACTGCCAGCTGCATGTTAAAAAAAACAACAGCCATTTAACTTCATCAAGAGTATTGATGACACACTTTGCTTGCTGTGATCTCATGAGATTTCACTGAAATGTTGTGAGATTTCATAGTAATCTTACTTAAACTGAGGAGGAAAATAACATGACTATGCCTGCGCATGCCAGATGCACACTAATTTGCAAGTCCTTGGATTATCATTCTGATTGGCTGCTAAAAGTCCCTTTACAATGGGATGTGGCTGCTGAGGAAATTTTGAGGTAAAAAGTCTTCCTTTTTTACATAGAGTTGTTCAGGTGATATTTTCTAGTCAGTTTTCTACAGCCATGCTGCATCACTTTCAAGTGCTTCAACATCTGGGTATCATATCCCTTTAAGATGTTAAACACACAAATAGGTTGTGGAGGATCAGGTCCAGCTAGGGCTCCATGTACGAAGCAGCGAAAGCTGCTCCGGAGCCCTTGCGGAGCAGGTTCGCATATGCGAGCCTGCTTCCCGCAATGTAAGAAGCAGCGGTCATTAGACCGCTGTTTCTTACACCCTACGCCATCTCTGAGGTGGCAAGGGAAAATCACAGAGAGCTCGCTCGCGGTGATTGACAGCCCCTTCAGTCTACAGATCCGCTGCCCGTGTGTAGCGAAGGTGGGCGGACAGCCTTGCGAGTTGAGAAGCTGTCCGCCCGTCGCTTAGTACATGAGCCCTTACTAGTTTCTAATATCTCTGTGTTGCATGTTCATCCCACAAACGTAAGAATGTTGTTATGTTACAGTGCCTGGTCTTAACAGTGATTGAGTGGTGTCTATGATCACAGTATCCACTAGATGTTAGTGTTGAATGTTGATTAAACATTTTCTTTGTCTTTGCTGTTGATTTTTTTTGTTTAAAGCTTTCTGTGTCTTCTGGGGAGAGGTAAAATCCTTGTTTGATAGACTCACTAAAAATGTTGATCAGTAGTGCTGTGGCAATTGATTTTTTAATAATTTTTTTCTTAAAAATAGCCTTTATTGTAAGCATTTTACAACCATTCTACATATGAACAGATGTATGCCATTTTTAGCTTAAGCTTGCTCATTTACTTGGCGTGAATACTTCAGTACATTATGAAATATTAATATATTTTACAAGAAAGCCTCAGTAAAGCAATGTTTTTTTTTTTTAAACCTAAACATACCAATCACAAGTCATTGATATTAATTAATTTAATAAAAATAACCATTAAACAGAGAGGCTGCTATTTTAAGCAATGGACTCCCTGGAAGACCTTCACTGAATTACAAAGCGTGCTATAAATTAATGGATATGACACCTGACAAAAAGAAGCAACTTAACAAAAAATATGTCAGCAAGTTTTATTATATTCTTTCAGATATTACTTTTAGCTCTTTTAATAGCCAGACCACACTGCATTAATCCATAACAGCTGTAAAATTATTTTTTGGTATATTAACTTTATTAATATAAAATCAATGTATATACTGTATATTTTCTAAAAAGTTAAATATTAAATACTAATCCATCTGGATATATGTAATTTGGATTGTCTGGCTGCATGTAGCCTGCATACACTTAACAAACACAGCACTAATTTGTTCCTAATATTTTACAAGCTTGCTTCCTCACTACATGCATACTCCAGATGTCTTTTCCTAAAAATATATTTTTAGCTGTTTTTCAGATTGAAATCAGACAATGGATAATGTATGACAATTATAAGATATTTTAAAGCTAGGGAAAGTAAATATGAAAAAGATACCTCTTTTGCAACTGCATGTTTGCTAGTCATCTCACTATTACTATTAATCATGTTTTTTAAGATACTTAAGGAATACAACTAAGCTGTTCTTGGATTTGCTGGGTGTGCTATGTACATTCTATTAAATCTCAAAACATTGTGTGAACAGTCTTCTGCTTCTTCTGAGGAGGGTAAAAACTGCCCATCTATCCATGCCCAGAACCACCCTGTTCTGTCCACAGCATGCCTGCATCCTCCAACACAACATCCACATCTTTAGTTTCACCTGCTTTAATTTCTGCCCTTGGAAACCCTAAAATTCTGCCCGTTGTCCTCCCTGACTTCCTGTTCCCAGTCTCCTTGCACCAAAGTTATTCAGAGTAGGGAAGCATTTTCCCCTTGATTGAATATTTTTTTTCTAGGACCAACCATGGCGATCAACCCTAATGTCCGTAGCCAAACATTTAGTATTCAGTCCATTGTTTACATGCCATTTAAAAATGTTTTTGCTCAATATGCAACAAGAAGATAGGTAAATAAAGGGAAAGAATGGTTTAAAGAAAAAATGTAGGAATAAGTAGCAGAAAAAAATGACTCCCTCACCAGTTAAACCTTCACCCTTAATATGAAGATTTATTTCAAAGTTTGTAATAGTCCATTAACCTATAATCACATGAACAAAAAGTTGAATGATATTGCAATATTTAGTTTGTGTTTTTTACAAGTTAATCATTATTGTACTTGTGTTAAATGTTAGTAGTGAGGCACGGAAACCTTCCACAACAGTTTGTGATACCATGTCCATAAGCACTCTATCTCTATTAATTTAATTTTTCTGATTATCAAAGCATTCATTAAGACAAATTTCTTTCCATTTGACCCATACCATCCCCATATAAGGCCAGATTACGAGTGGAGCAGCATTTATCGCTCCCACTCGTGCACTAACTCCACTAGAAGTAATGTTTTTGCACACGTCAGGTAGCTCTCATATTACAAGTTGAAAGTAAAATGTTTTCACTTGCATGCTAACCTGATGTACGCAAAAAGCCCAACTTAGAATAACGCAACTGCATTAACATATTCCCCCATAGAAGTCATTGGAGCAAAAAAAGTGGAAAAACAACCTAACAACCTACCTGCGCACAAATCCGATCGCATATTCTCAAGTGCGCTTACCCGAAATGAAAATATCAATATTTCCCATTCCAATGTTCTTCACAAGGCAGAATATGTTATAATTATTTATAAATACATATTTCTACATGTATCTGATGGTATTTTTGTACAATATCTATCTATCTAGTTGTTTATATATTGGTACAGATATATATATATATATATATATATATATATATATATATATATGTATATATATGAATATCTATTACTTAGAACATATTCTGCTATGTGCAGAACATTGGAATAGGAAGAATTTACAGTAAATACACAGTGTAACACTTTATTAAATATGAATATTGCATAAATATGCTTTTTCATATTTTCATCTACTTGATTGCAAAGGGCTCCAATGCACTTATATATATATGTCAATATATGTATACATATGTATTTATGTGCTTATATGTGTATATAAGTCTCTAAATACATATAACAACATATGTACTCACATATAAACACACACACGCACACACACACACACACACATATATATATATATATATATATATATATATACACAGTGGGGCAAAAGAGTATTTAGTCAGCCACCAATTGTGCAAGTTCTCCCACTTAAGAAGCTAAGAGAGGCCTGTAATTTTCATCATAGGTGTACTTCAACTATGAGAGACAAAATGTGGAAACAAATACAGACAATCACATTGTCTGATTTGGAAAGAATTTATTTGCATATTATGGTGGAAAATAAGTATTTGGTCACCAACAAACAAACAAGATTTCTGGCTCTCACAGTATGTGGAAGACATACAAGACCACTGATAATCTCCCTCGATCGGGGGCTCCATGCAAGATATCACCCCGTGGCATCAAAATGATCACAAGAACGGTGAGCAAACATCCCAGAACCACACGGGGGGACCTAGTGAAGGACCTGCAGAGAGCTGGGACCAACGTAACAAAGGCTATCATCAGTAACACACTAGGCCGCCAGGGACTCAGATCCTGCAGTGACAGACGTGTCCCCCTGCTTAAACCAGTACATGTCCGAGAGCATTTGGATGATCCAGAAGCAGATTGGGAGAATGTCATATGGTCAGATGAAACCAAAGTAAAACTGTTTGGTAGAAACACAACTCGTTGTGTTTGGAGGAGAGAGAATGCTGAGTTGCAACCAAAGAACACCATACCTACTGTGAAGCATGGGGGTGGCAACATCATGCTTTGGGGCTGTTTGTCTGCAAAGGGAACAGGACGACTGATCCGTGTACATGAAAGAATGAATGGGGTAATGTATCGTGAGATTTTGAGTGCAACCCTCCTTCCATCAGCAAGGGCATTGAAGATGAAACGTGGCTGGGTCTTTCAGCATGACAATGATCCCAAACACACCGCCTGGGCAACGAAGGAGTGGCTTCGTAAGAAGCATTTCAAGGTCCTGGAGTGGCCTAGCCAGTCTCCAGATCTCAACCCCATAGAAAACCTTTGGAGGGAGTTGAAAGTCCTTGTTGCCCAGCGACAGCCCCGAAACATCACTGCTCTAGAGGAGATCTGCATGCAGGAGTGGGCCAACATACCAGCAACAGTGTGTGACAACCTTGTGAAGATTTACAGAAAACGTTTGACCTCTGTCATTGCCAAAAAAGGATATATAACAAAGTATTGAGATGAACTTTTGATATTGACCAAATACTTATTTTCCACCATAATATGCAAATAAATTATTTCCAAATCAGACAATGTGATTGTCTGGATTTGTTTCCACATTTTGTCTCTCATAGTTGAGGTATACCTATTATGAAAATTACAGGCCTCTCTCATCTTCTTAAGTGGGAGAACTTGCACAATTGGTGGCTGACTAAATACTTTTTTGCCCCACTGTATATATACACACAAATACATATTTAGACATGTATATGGATGTATCTCAAAGCTAAAGCCCTTTGCCTGATACCTATCTTTGAGCACTTTTAACTTTTTTTGTGCATTATTTTTTTTAAATAATTTTTATTAGGTAGTGTTATTATGAGTGTAACTATACATTTCAATGTATTTTTGATTTGTTTTGTGACACTTTTTTGTTTCCCAAACGTTAGCCAGAACTCTAAGGTCACGTTATCCTGATGTGCGTTACATTCAATTGAATTCAAGCTATCATGTTTACTTTCATTACGAGCGCTACATCTGAGGTGTGCAAACAGCCGTGATAAACCCAATATTGCTTGCATGTAACTGTTAGCGGGCCACTCATAATCTGACCCATAGTGTTCGTGAAATCTACGGGGACAATTATTTCATTGTAAATGGAGGTGTTATTTTTAGATATACAACATTATATGTTCATCTATTGTTTTATAGTGATTGCGAATTCAGGAGCATTGATTGGCAGCTGTCAAAAGTATTGTGAAAGAAACATTGTACATTGAGACTTTTCTCCCCTTTTTATGTGTTCCTAATAGTCCGTTTTACCCGATGGAGTGTGTTCAATTGTTTGCTAATTACCCCTATACCTTTATTTTGTTATTTGAAATAGCCACACTTGCATGTTGTATCCCTACATATACTGACAATGTGAGTAATAAACCTTTTCTTGGTAGAAAAGATATGTAAACAGCAGACAATGGCACTAATTAATCCCCCAGTGGGGTGTAGGAGATAGAGAGCATTTTTTATATCTGAAATAGCTGGTTGTGCTAATTCAACACCACCAGCCATATTTAGCATTTGATTACTCTGCCCATTGTTATGGTCATGTCTTGGAGAACAACAGGTGCAGTTTTAATTAATAAAACCAGCTATTTCAAATACAAAAATAAGCATGAATGAACAATTCACCATACTATTAAAAACTATTCAGTAGGTATAGCAAGTCATTTGGAATACATTAAGGGGAAATACATTGTATAGTACAGTGTCCCTTTAAGCTTTGGGAACAATACCTGTACAATAATCCAGTGTTGTTTGAACAATAAATATCCCAGAGTGGTCAGAGTAAAGAGTCCCTTTCAGATTCTATATCAGAAATGGTTGGGAGGGATTATATAATATAAAAGCTCAGCCTACCAGACCTTGTCAAGTTTGCCTATTGGTCAGTCTGGGTCTATTCCACTGTAGCCAGTAGCAGGGCTATAATCATTAACTAAAACTGAAACAAAAAGTATTGGAAAAAATAATTTTCCAAAAGTAAAAGTAAAAAAATTAAAAACATAACAAAATTAAAAACATAACAAAATTAAAAACAGTTTTTGGAAAACTATTTTGAACAAAACAATAATTACAGGAAACTAAAATATTAGTTTTCATTGCAATCCTTTATAATGTCTGATGATGCAGTTATATCTGACCTGTAGATGGCGCATGAGCAAGTAAAGTTACTTATAGCCCTACTTCACCAAAATGTTATTATGACTGGTAAGAAACATCCAAGCCCTGTGTGGGACAAGTGAACTGTTATGTGAAGCCACACATTTTGTGGCACAGACATAAGGGGGAAAATATCACAAACCTTAATGTACATTTGCTAATCTTTTATCAAATTATTCATGGCTAAATATGAAGAAAGACAGAGCAATAGATATGGGAAGCAGCAAGGAGTAACATCATATTTGCAAAGGTCTGATGACTTTAAGTACGTGTTTAACCCCCTTCGTAGAGGGCCTATGTAGTTTAAAAAGTACCACTTGCAGTCATCCAGAATGTATGTATATTGTAAAGTACATGAAAGAAACATTAAAAAATGATTTTTTAAAACCTTTGCATCTTACATTTAGCAAATGTAGGGGCACAGAAAAGGGTCTAAGAAGCTCAACAGACTTTAATTGCAAACTTCTAAATACAATTCAGCTTTTATTTAATGCTAATTAAAAGCAAACATGGAACATCATTTAAAAAGTAGGATAGCACTGGAATAAGTTTTTGCATTAAACAAACCTTATTCATAGACATAACTCACGCTCAGAAAAAATAACCCACATGAAAACTGAAAGCCGAGGGCCTTGGGCATATCAGGAAGTGGTAATGGTGGTTGTTTTGTCAACATAAATTTGAACTACAGAGCTGAAAATGATTGAAATAATATTGTTTTAAGTATATGACAATCCTTATTTATTTATGCATTCATTTGTTTTTTTAGCCGCACTGAACTAAATATTAACCCCTTGCACCATATGGATGTAGATACCAGGTCACACAGGTATATTGAGGAGGGATCCCTACACTACAGACATTTAAAAAAATATATATATATATTTTAAAAAAATAAATAAAAAATAAATTAAATAAAATCCCTAAACTGCATACTGGCAGATTTTCTGCCAGTAATTTAGATGTTGGTGGCCAGTGGGGGAGGAGAAAGTGGGCTGTTTGGGAGGGATTGGGGTGGGAGGTGTCAGATGGGAGGGTAATCCCTACTCTAGTGCAAATATTTACCATATAATCTAACTGATTAAACCCTTTACTGCTGGGAATATCAGAAGTGTGCAGCAGCAATAAGAAGCATTTTAATTGATAAAAAACAATGACTAACTAATGCATGTCTACTATTTCTGAACAAAGGGGACCCTAGAGTAGCTTTTACAATTATTTGTGTTATGACTGCACTAGTTGTGTGTAAATAATTTCAGTAAGAAACCCAAAATTTGCGGAAACAAAGTTAAAGGGACATGAAACACAACATTTTTCTTTCATGATTCAGATAGAGACTACAATTTTAAACAATTTTCCAATTTAATTATATTATTTAATTTGCTTCCTTCTCTTGTTATCCTTTGCTGAAAGGTTTATCTAGACAAGCTCAGGAGCAGCATATATATAAACTGATTGTGATTGGCTCACACATGTGTTCAGTTAGAAACCATTAGTGCATTGCTGCTCCTTCAACAACTGATACCAGGCGAATCAAACAGGTTAGATAATAGAAGTAAATTAGAAAGTTGTTTAAAATTGTATTCTCTATCTCAGTGATTTTTAACCTTTTTTTTGCCGTGGCACAATTTTTTACATTAAAAAATCCTGTGGCACACCACCATCCCAAAATTTTAAAAAAATCACACATTGTAGCCTAATACAGCATATATATATACACATACACACAAGCACACACATACTGTATGTATTGTGCTGTTATGCCATGCCTCCTACAAACTACCCCTGCACTGGGAGTAAAAAACAAGCAAAGTTTAAAAAATGTCACACTGTTGTCAGTCTGCCGTGGCACACCTGAGGATCTCTCACGGCACACTAGTGTGCCACGGCACACTGGTTGAAAAACACTGAATCATGAAAGAAAATTTTTGGATTTCATGTCCCTTTAATGTTTTTTTGTTTTTTTATATGATAGTATTAGACAGCCAAATAGTGGCATCAAATATATCAAAATTGTCCTAAATGAATACCTTGGGTTGTCTTCTTTAAAAATATATATTGTTTCCATAGGTAAATAAATAAAATAAAAAAGGCTATATTAATTCCCTGTAGCAATGGTGTTAAAGGGACATGAAACCCATTTTTTTCCTTCATGATTCAGAGAGAGTATTCCATTTTGAACAATTTTCTAGTTTGCTTCTATTATTAAATATGCTTTATTCTCTTGTTATCCTTTGTTGAAAGAACAGCAACACAATACTGGCAGCTAGCTTTACACATTGGGTAAGCTGACAACAAAAAGCATATTTACGTAGCCCCCAATCACGATCTAGCTGCCATAGTGCTTGGTACTCCTGAGCCTACCTGAGCCTACCTTGTTATTTTTTCAATAAAAGATATCTAGAAAACAAAGCAAATTAATTTGGAAACTTGTCTAAAATTGCATGCTCTATCTGAAGCATGAGCGCTTAATTTTTACTTTACTGTTCCTTTAAGAAACAGCTTTGTTGTTCTTAATTTACCTAGCACAACCTTCTTGTAGCAATGTTTATGGGTAGTTTGAATACTTTTGCATATAATGTATATCTTTTATGTTTTCCTAAAATATATTGATTTAAAATACACTCCTGTCAACATCTTTAGACCTAGCCTTATATTTTCTCACGCATGAATAATCATAGTTTCCCCATAAGAACGCACGTTAAGTGCTCAGAAATAAACAACCTATTTACTTGTTTGAAAATGATTCATTTTCACTGGAATACAATTTATGGAAATGCAATGTTTCAATTTTTCTACTTTATTACATTTTACTACTTGACGGTGCAGCGTAATTTTGAATCTGAATGTATTTTATACACTGCATTTCACTTTGCAACATAAATTGTGCTGAGAAAATGCTTTGATGAAACAGAAGGAAAATTAATGAAAGGAATTTTGGGTTAGCTCAAGGAAAATGAAATAAGAAATTTGCTAGCATTGCTGATAGCTGGCTTTTAATTATATGTTTATATTTTAAATATGAAATCAGGCTTAAAAAAATCTGATCTATAGGTCTGTTAATATAATTTGGAAGGGGTTGTGTTAGTATATGTATGTGATGTGGAGGTGCCAGAGTGTGTGTGAAATTGGATATGACACTAGATTTCTGCAAATTCATATGAACAAATAATCTCTTTTATCTGAGTTTGAGGACTCTAATAGTTTGAATAAAATGAATATGATGAACAATGTAGTATTGCAGTGAGTAAGGCCAGTAGAATGCATGGTTGTTTAAGTAGAGGTATTCAAAGCAGAAATAGTAAGGTTATTATGCCACTTTACAGACTATTATTTAGGCGTCATCTTGAGTACTGTGTACAGTTATGGAGGCCATGGGGCCTAGTTATCAAGCCGTCAACCTCAAATACGCTGGAATTCCGCAGCGTATTTGTGGCGAGGCTGATTCGCCTTAGTTATCAAAGGCTCGAGACCGGCAAAAGTAGAATTTTGTGACGTAAGCATCGATCCGCCGGACTCAGTCCGACACAGATCGATTCTTACGTCACTCCAGATGTTCCGCACACAAGTGCGGCACATTCTCACTACTTTTGCTAGCTATCAAAAAACTAGCAGGTACGCTCGGAACTTTTACGGCCCAGCGTACCTGGTTTTCAATCCGCCACCCCTGGAGGCGGCGGATCCCATAGGAATCAATGGGAGTCTGACCATAGCGAAAGTACAAGTTCGCTGCTGACAGACATCCTATTGATTTCTATGGGAGATGTCTGCACCTAACACCCTAACATGTACCCCGAGTCTAAACACCACTAATCTGTCCCCCCCTACACCGCCGCAACTAAATAAAGTTATTACCCCCTAAACCGCCGCTCCCGGAGCCCACCGCAAGCTACTCTATACATATTAACCCCTAAACCGCCGCTCCCTGAGCCCACCGCAACTATAATAAATGTATTAACCCCTAAACCGCCGCTCCCTGAACCCGCCGCAACCTATATTAAATGTATTAACCCCTATCCTGCCCCCCCTACACCGTCGCCACCTATAATAAATTTATTAACCCCTAATCTGCCCCCCCTACACCGTCGCCACCTATAATAAATTTATTAACCCCTATCCTGCCCCCCACTACGCCGCCGCCACTGTAATAAAATTATTAACCCCTAAACCTAAGTCTAACCCTAACCCTAACGCCCCCCTAACTTAAATATTAATTAAATAAATCTAAATAAATTAACTCTTATTAAGTAAATGAATCCTATTTAAAACTAAATACTTACCTTTAAAATAAACCCTAATATAGCTACAATATAAATAATAATTATATTCTAGCTATCTTAGGATTTATATTTATTTTACAGGTACCTTTCAATTTATTTTAACCATGTACAATAACTATTAAATAGTTATTAACTATTTAATAGCTTACCTAGCTAAAATAAAGAGAAATGTACCTGTGAAATAAATCCTAACCTAAGTTACAATTACACCTAACACTACACTATACTTTAATAAATTATTCCTATTTAAAAATAAATACCTACCTGTAAAATAAACCCTAAGATAGCTACAATATAATTAATAATTATATTATAGCTATCTTAGGATTTATATTTATTTTACAGGTAACTTTGTATTTATTTCAGCTAGTTAGAATAGTTATTAAATAGTTATTAACTATTTAATAACTACATAGCTAAAAGAAATACAAAATTACCTGTAAAATAAATCCTAACTTAAGTTACAATTAAACCTAATACTACACTATCATTAAATTAATTAAATAAATTACCTACAAATAACTACAATTAAATACAATTACATAAACTAACTAAAGTACAAAAAATAAAAAAAGCTAAGTTACAAAAAATAAAAAAATAAGTTACAAACATGTTACAAATATTACAACAATTTTAAGCTACTTACACCTAATCTAAGCCCCCTAATAAAATAACAAACCCCCCCAAAATAAAAAAATGCCCTACCCTATTCTAAATTAAATAAATTTCAAAGCTCTTTTACCTTACCAGCCCTTAAAAGGGCCATTTGTGGGGGCATGCCCCAAAGAAAACAGCTCTTTTGCCTGTAAAAGAAAAATACAACCCCCCCCCAACATTAAAACCCACCACCCACATACCCCTAATCTAACCCAAACCCCCCTTACAAAAACCTAACACTAATCCCCTGAAGATCATCCTACCTTGAGTCGTCTTCACTCAGCCGAGCCACCGATGGAACTGAAGAGGACATCCGGAGCGGAAGAAGTTAATCCTCCAAGCGGCGCTGAAGAAATCTTCCATCCGATGAAGTCATCATCCAGGCGGCGCTGAAGAAAAGTCTTCGATCCGTCCGATGTCATCTTCAAAGAGGCGCTGAAGAGGTCTTCTGTTCCGATCAGCCAATAGAATGCAAGCTCAATCTGATTGGCTGATTGGATCAGCCAATCGGATTGAACTTGAATCTGATTGGCTGATTCCATCAGCCAATCAGATTTTCCTACCTTAATTCCGATTGGCTGATAGAATCCTATCAACCAATCGGAATTGAGGGGACGCCATCTTGGATGACGTCCCTTAAAGGAGCCGTCATTCGTCGTAGTCCGTCGGTGAAGAAGGTGGTTCCGCGTCAGCGGAAGGAAGATTCAAGACCCGGCTTGGAAGATGACTTCGCCCGGATAGAAGACCTCTTCAGCGCCTCTTTGAAGATGACATCGGACGGATCGAAGACTTTTCTTCAGCGCCGCCTGGATGATGACTTCATCGGATGGAAGATTTCTTCAGCGCCGCTTGGAGGATTAACTTCTTCCGCTCCGGATGTCCTCTTCAGTTCCATCGGTGGCTCGGCTGAGTGAAGACGACTCAAGGTAGGATGATCTTCAGGGGATTAGTGTTAGGTTTTTGTAAGGGGGGTTTGGGTTAGATTAGGGGTATGTGGGTGGCGGGTTTTAATGTTGGTGGGGGGGTTGTATTTTTCTTTTACAGGCAAAAGAGCTGTTTTCTTTGGGGCATGCCCCCACAAATGGCCCTTTTAAGGGCTGGTAAGGTAAAAGAGCTTTGAAATTTATTTAATTTAGAATAGGGTAGGGCATTTTTTTATTTTGGGGGGGTTTGTTATTTTATTAGGGGGCTTAGATTAGGTGTAAGTAGCTTAAAATTGTTGTAATATTTGTAACATGTTTGTAACTTATTTTTTTATTTTTTGTAACTTAGCTTTTTTATTTTTTGTACTTTAGTTAGTTTATGTAATTGTATTTAATTGTAGTTATTTGTAGTTAATTTATTTAATTAATTTAATGATAGTGTAGTATTAGGTTTAATTGTAACTTAAGTTATGATTTATTTTACAGGTCATTTTGTATTTCTTTTAGCTATGTAGTTATTAAATAGTTAATAACTATTTAATAACTATTCTAACTAGCTAAAATAAATACAAAGTTACCTGTAAAATAAATATAAATCCTAAGATAGCTATAATATAATTATTAATTACATTGTAGCTATCTTAGGGTTTATTTTACAGGTAAGTATTTATTTTTAAATAGGAATAATTTATTAAAGTATAGTGTAGTGTTAGGTGTAATTGTAACTTAGGTTAGGATTTATTTCACAGGTACATTTCTCTTTATTTTAGCTAGGTAAGCTATTAAATAGTTAATAACTATTTAATAGTTATTGTACATGGTTAAAATAAATTGAAAGGTACCTGTAAAATAAAAATAAATCCTAAGATAGCTAGAATATAATTATTATTTATATTGTAGCTATATTAGGGTTTATTTTAAAGGTAAGTATTCTGTTTTAAATAGGATTCATTTACTTAATAAGAGTTAATTTATTTAGATTTATTTAATTAATATTTAAGTTAGGGGGGCGTTAGGGTTAGGGTTAGACTTAGGTTTAGGGGTTAATAATTTTATTACAGTGGCGGCGGCGTAGTGGGGGGCAGGATAGGGGTTAATAAATTTATTATAGGGAGCGACGGTGTAGGGGAGGCAGATTAGGGGTTAATAAATTTATTATAGGTGACGACGGTGTAGGGGGGGCAGGATAGGGGTTAATAGGTTTAATATAGGTTGCGGCGGGTTCATGGAGCGGCGGTTTAGGGGTTAAACTATTTATTTAGTTGCGGAGAGGTGCGGGATCAGCAGGATAGGGGTTAATAATTTTATTATAGAGGGCGACGGTATGGGGGGGGGCAGGATAGGGGTTACTAGGTATACTGTAGGTGGTAGCGGTGTCCGGGAGCGGCGGTTTAGGGGTTAATACATTTATAAGAGTTGCGGCGGGGTCTAGGAGCTGCGGTTTAGGGATTAGTAACTTTATTGAGTTGCGGGAGGCTCCGGGGGCGCCGGTATAGGGATAGAACAGTGTAGTTTAGTGTGAGTGCTTAGTGACAGGCTAGCAATAAAGCTGGGAAAAAGCCGAAGGGCAGCGAGATCGGATGAGTGACAACTGTCACAGTCCGCTGCTCATCGCCCCGCGGCTTTTTGACAGCTTTATTTGATAACTTAGGCGTATTTTTTCAGGTCCGCGGCGGCGAAGGTAGGCGAGCTTAGGCGGGCGTATTGGGCCGGCGAAGCAAGAAAAGTAGATGGCTTGATAACTACCCCCCCATGTCTCTAGAAGGATATAAATAAACTGGAATCTGCCCTCTAAGAGGGCAACTAAAATGTTAAATGGTCTAAAAAATAAAACTTACAAAGAAAGAGTCAAAAACTTAAAGGGACAATCTACACCAATTTTCATATAAGCATGTAATAAACACTACTGTAAAGAAGAATATGCACAGACACTGATCTACAAATCCAGTATAAAACCTTTTAAAAACGTACTTAGAAGCTCTCAATTTAGCACTGTTGACGAGGTTAGGTTGCAACACCCACTGAATGGATCTGGGAAAACATGAAGATCAGACCCCCCTTCCTTGCATACAAAAAGAAAGGTTATACAAACAATAGCAGCTGGAATCTGTAGACTTGGTTTTACATCTGATACTTTGGGGCTTGGTTAGGAGTCAGCACAATGTTATTAAAAAATAATCAAAACTATACATTGTTACAAAACACTCCCAGATGGGCAATATAAAGATCATCTACAAAACATTTATGCAAAGAAAAATCTAGAGTACAATGTTTCTTTAACTATGCATAGCTTA
Organism: Bombina bombina; assembly: GCF_027579735.1. Lineage (NCBI taxonomy): Eukaryota > Metazoa > Chordata > Amphibia > Anura > Bombinatoridae > Bombina > Bombina bombina. The sequence goes on along the minus strand of NC_069501.1, from coordinate 179,605,750 downwards.
CAAGAGAGAAGGGAGAGAGGTGATATGATAGTAACTTTCAACTATATTATCATTGCAAATCTGGGATTGACATTACAAATATATATTCATATACACACATTTCCATTATTTATAGATATATTAAATTAGCAGGTTTAACATATGACCCTCTGGGTTGAAATAAAGAGTGGGGGGGGGAGTCCTAAAAAATATTACTAGGAACATGCTACAAGACCCCCAAATTAGTGTCATGGAGGGAACTCAACTACTAATGCAAATAGGTAAGGCTGCTAATAACAGTGCTGTAAATATGGGAGATTTTAACTACCCTGATATAAATTGGGCCAATGAAACTAGTAATTCAGCTAAGGGAGATATATTTTTAAATGTTCTCAGGGATAACTTCTTGTCACAATTAATAGAGGAGCCAACTAGGAGTAAAGCTATATTGGATTTAGTGCTATCAAACAATACAGATATAATATCAAACATAGAAGTCAAAGAGCATTTGGGTAACAGTGATCAAAACATGGTCACATTTGAAATCTCTTTTCATAAGCAGTGTCTTAAAGGTTTAACTAAGACTTTTAATTTCAAGAAAGCAAAATTCAACAATTTAAGGAAATCTTTAAATAACATAAACTGGGACAAAGTATTCTCTAATAAAACTACAGAGGATAAATGGATAACATTTAAAACTTTGTTAAATAAATATACATATCAACAAATACCATATGGTTATAAAAATAAAAGTAAAATAAAAAATCCAAGCCAATGTAGCTAAATAAAAATGTGTTAAGAGAAATTAGGAAAAAATGTAGGGCATTTAAATTACTCAAAGAAAATAGTACAGACTCAACATACCATATTTATAAGGAATGTAACAAAGCATGGAAAAAAGCAATCAAATTAGTCAAAATTGAAAAGAAAAGATTAAAGTCCAGGGCCGCCATCAGGGGGTGACAGGGGTGACTCCTGTCAGGGGCCCAGTGGGCCAGGGGGGCCCCATGAGGCAAGAATTAAAATTTTTTTTTTTAATTTTGGCAGCCACCAGTGGGTACTACAGCAGAGTACTAATTGAGCATGGGAAATGTTTTTACAAGGAGTAAAGTATTAGCATTTGAGAGGATTTCTGAGTGTGCACTAAACCACTATGCACAGTGTGAGACAGACTTGGCACTTTGTACAGTGTGTGTCTGAGTCAGACAGCAGATCACTTTCATTTGCAGAGAGGGTAGGACTTATTTATTTCTTTGCAATTTCGGATTGTAACTTCAGTGTGGTAGTAGTTGTATGGTGGGGCCAGGGGTCAATAAAAACTATTTTTTTTAGCAGCAGTGTATTTATGATTATTTGACAATGCTGTAGAAATTCTATATTTAAAACCATGCAGAAATGTTTCCTCCTCAATACACAAATGGTAGGTGCCCGTTTGGCAGATATGCATTTATATACATTATATATATTACATTCCAGTTTACTGCCACTTTATGCAAGGACTTTCCAGATGCAAGGAGGCATTTTATCTAAGATGTTTACATCTGTATAAAATGTTATACTCTCAGACTAAGATTGCTCAGTGTTTGAAATGAGAAAACTGTTCAGTTTACACTACAGCTGACTTAATTTTGAAATACATACCAACAAGCCTAAATCCTGCATTTAACCAGATCTAATGGTATGAGACTGAGTACCACAGCTTATGGTTCCACCAAGACCATATAGAGTACAGCATTTTCAAAATCCATAAGTACAGCTGACAGATGGGAACATTTGTACACTATATTTGAAGTGGTGCTTTTGGTTGGGGAAAATGGGGAAACAACAAACATGTGTCAACCTTTTAAAAGTACTTTTCTTCATCTAGCCATCTACCCAGATCATTAATGTACAATTTTGAATTCACAGAATTATTTTTGTTTGCACATTTACAAATATGATTCTTTAAAAAGTGATCTCTTAATTTCTGCATTTTTTTTGTATCATGCATGTCACACAACGTTGATTTAGGGGATGCAAGGTGCATCAATGTTTCCTCCTGTGAGTGTTTCTGTGGGTGTCTGTCTTTATGTCTTTGTGCCTTGGTTTGTGTCTCTGTGTGTATGTATTTTTTTTCTGTGGGTCTCTCTGTGAGGGTGGGTGTGTATGTCTTTGTGCATTTTCTTTGGATGTCTGTGAGTGTGTGTGCATATGTCTTTGAGCTTTTTTTATGGGTGTCTCTGTGAGGGTGTGTGTATGTTTGTCTTTGTGTATTTTCTCTGGATGCCTCTGTGAGGGTGGGTGTGTATGTCTGTGTTTTCTGTGGATGTCTCTGTGAGGGTGGGTGTGTGTATGTATGTATGTCTGTGTTTTCTGTGGATGTCTCTGTGAGGGTGTGTGTTTTCTGTGGGTGTCTCTGTGAGGGTGTGTGTATGTCTTTGTGTGTTTTCTCTGGGTATCTCAGTGAGGGTGTGTGTATGTATGTCTTTCTGTGTTTTATGTGGTTGTCTCTCTGTGTGTGTGTCTTTGTGTGTTTTCTGAGGCTGTCTCTGTCGGTGTTTCCTTGGGTGTATGTGCAAGTTTGAGTTTGTGTGTGTGTGTCCATTGTCTGTTCCTTTTAGGACATTTTGACCTTACTACTGATTATTCACATCTTTCTACAGACTTTGAGACTAATAAGACCTTTCCGGAAGTCACCAATCCATCATTTAACCTTTAAATTATTGTTTAGGCAGTTCAGGGCCCTTCCTTTCAGCCACTGCATGTTGTTGTCATCATTTAGTTGGCATCTTCCTTTACAAAAAGATAATCAGAACTCCATATTTTGTTTTCTAAATCTCCTTTTTTTTTTTTTTTACAAAACTTTAGTTTACCTCATTACTTGTCAGGTCAATGTAAACAAGTGCTGAGTGTCTGTTTGGGTGTCTGTGTCTGAGTGTGTTTATTTGCGTGTCTGCTAGAGTGTCTATATGTGAATCCTTATGTGTGAGTGTGAGTGTGTGTTTCAGTGTATGAGTGTGTCTGTGTGTTTGTATGTTACTACCTTTACAACATTTCCAAGTTTAAATAGACACTTAAAGGGACATAGAAACATAGATATTGATGGCAGATAAGAGCCATAGGCCCAGCAAGTCTGCCCGACCTTACCTAACAGTATAAACTTATCTAGTTCGTAGGATAGCCTTATGCTTGTCCCATGCATTTTTAAAGTCCCCCACAGTGTTTGTTGCTACTACCTCTTGAGGAAGTTTATTCCATAAATCAATCACTCTTTCTGTAAAGAAGTGCTTCCTCAAATTACTCCTGAATCTACTACCCTTTAGCTTGAGCTCATGACCCCTTGTTCTTGAATTTTCCATTTTATGTAAAATACCCACAGTCTCAGTTTTACTAAACCCTTTAATGTACTTGAAAGTTGCTATCATATCACCTCTTTCCCTTCTCTCCTCTAAGCTATACATATTTAGGTCATTGAGCCTATCCTGGTAAGTTTTATTTTTTAGACCATGTACCATTTTGGTAGCCCTCCTTTGCACAGATTCAAGTTTGTTAATATCCTTCTGAAGATATGGCCTCCAGAACTGCACACAATACTCAAGATGAGGCCTAACTAATGATCTATAAAGTGGCATAAGAACCTTACTATTTCTGCTGCAAATACCTCTACCAATACATCCAAGCATTCTGCTAGCCTTACTTGCTGCATTACTACATTGTTTACTAAGTTTTAAATCATCTGAAATAATAATTCCCAAGTCCTGTTCCTCATCTGTAACAGTCAGTAAAGTGTCATTGAGTCTGTAATTAACATTTGGATTTTTCTTCCCTAAATGCATTATTTTACACTTTGCTGTGTTAAACTTTAGATCCCAGTCGTTTGTCCAATCCTCCAATTGTTGTATATCACTTCTCATTTTGTCTACCCCCCCTGGAACATCCACTCTGTTGCAAATTTTTGTATCATCTGCAAAGAGACATACTTTCCCCTGTAGCCCTTTGCTGATATCGCAGATAAATATGTTAAACAAAACAGGCCCCAGAACTGATCCCTGAGGAACACCACTAGTAACAGCCCCCTCTGCTGAATGAACTCCATTTACTAAGACACTTTGTTTTCTGTCCTTAAGCCAGCATTCCACCCAGTTCACAATTTTTGAATCTAGACCAAGGAGATATAGCTTGTGAATTAGTTTATTGTGTGGGACGGTGTCAAATGCTTTGCTGAAATCTAGATATGCTACATCAACTGCTCCACCCTTGTCTAATACTTTTGTTACATAATCAAAGAAGTCAATTAGATTAGTCTGACATGATCTCCCTGAAGTAAAACCATGCTGATTTTGGTCCTCTAAATTGTTTGTCTTTATGTAAGTCATAATTCTTTCTTTTAAGAGGCTTTCCATTAATTTCCCTACTACTGAAGTTAAACTAACTGGCCTGTAGTTGCCAGATTCTTCTCTACTGCCCTTTTTATGAAGCGGTATTACATTTGCTATTCTCCAATCATCTGGGACAGCTCCTGTTAATAGTGACTGATTAAACAGATCAGTTAATGGGACAGTTAGCACTGATCGAAGTTCTTTTAAAACCCTTGGATGAATATTATCAGGACCCACTGCCTTTTTAACATTTATTTTTGATAATGCTAACAAAACCTCATCCTCTGAAACCTACATTTTTTCTTTCATGATTTAGAAAGAGAATGCAATTTTAAACATATTTCTATTTTACTTCTATTATCTAATTAATTTTATTCTCTTGATATTCTTTGCTGAAAAGCATATCTAGATATGCTCAGTAGCTGCTGATTGGTTGCTGCACATAGAAGCCTCATGTGATTGGCTCACCCATGTGCATTGCTTTGTCTTCAAATAAGGATTTCTTAAAAATGAAGCAAAATAAATAATAGAAGTAAATTGTAATGTTGTTTAAATTTGTATGTTCTATCTGAATCATGAAAGAAAGATTTTGGGTTTAGTGGCCCTTTAAGAATAAAGTGCATATACGTTTTAGTAACTTGGTAAAAAATTGCACATGTCAAGGGGGGGGGGGCCCTGGTCAATGGTTAAGTCAGGGGCCCCAAAATTCCTAGTGGCGGCCCTGTCTAAGTCTAACCCTAAAAGGTTTGTTGCGTACATAAATAGCAAAAAATCTAAGAAGGACAATATAGGTACATTAAAATGTGTGGAGGGTAACATGATTAACAGTGACAGGGAGACGGCTGAGGTACTTAACCAGTTCTTTTCTTCAGTATACATAGGAAAGGAACCAATGGCGGACACTTTGGAACAAACTAGAAGATACCAGCCCATACCATTAACTGGGTTATGTCTATAGGATATTAGGAAAAAAACTGGATAATATTAAGGTAAATAAAACTCCAGGCCCAGATGGAATACACCCAAGGGTGTTAAGGGAAGTTAGAACTATTATAGACAAACCTCTACTCTTAATTTTTCAAGACTCATTATCCTCAGGCATAGTACCCCAGGATTGGCGTAAAGCTAGTGTGGTTCCACTCTTCAAAAAGGGAAGCAGGGATGATCCAGGAAGTTATATGCCAGTTAGTCTGACATAAATAGTGGGGAAAATATTTAAAGGGATTATAAGGGATTATATTGATGATCAAATTATTATTATTATTACTATTATTATTATTATTATTAGTATTATACTTTATTTAGCACCAACATATTCCCCAGCGCTGTCCATGGATACAATTAATTTAAATAAAACAATATAAGACTTGTAAAAGACAGGACAAAATTTACATACACATACAGGAGGGATTGAGGGCCCTATTCCCGTGGGAATTTACAATCTAGAAGGGCAGGAGGTTGAAAAACAGGAGGTGAGGACTGCAAGATTGAGAAAGATGTTAATACAGATTTGATGAGGGAAATGTTAGGTAAGTGAAATTAATTTATTATTGAGTTGGGTGGTAGGCTTCCCTAAACAGAAAAGTCTTCAGGGAACATTTTAAGGAAGAAAGATTAGGGCAAAGCCCGACAGCATGAGGGAGAGTGTTTCAGAGGGTAGGTGCTGCACGACAGAAGTCCTGCAGTCTAGCATGAGAGGAGGTGATAGTCGCGGATTCAAGGAGCAGGTCATTGTTGGATCTTAGTGGGCGGGCTGGAGTATACTTGTGTATTAGAGAGGATAGGTAGAGGGGAGCGGCGTTTGAGAGAGCTTTGTATGTAAGGGTGAGAATTTTGAATTTAATTCTGCTGTGAATGGGGAGCCAATGAAGGGACTTGCAGAGAGGTGCAGCAGATACAGAGCAATGGGAAAGGTGGATCAGCCTGGAAGAGGCATTTAGGATGGATTGAAGAGGGGAGAGGCGGGAAAGAGGAAGGCCAGCGAGTAGATTATTGCAGTAGTCAAGTCGGGAAATAACAAGGGAGTGGATTATTTGCTTTGTGGTGTCAGCGCTCAGAAAAGGGTGAATCTTGGAAATATTGCGTAGATGGTTATGGCAGGATGTAGAAAGCGATCGGATATGGGAGATGAAGGATAGATTTGAGTTGAGTGTAACTCTGAGGCAGCAAACTTGGGGCGATGGGGAAATGGTGATGCCATCAATAGGGATAAAGAAGTCAGAAGTCGGCGTAGAGCTTGAGGGGGGAATAAGAAGGAGCTCAGTCTTGGACATGTTAATCTTTAGGTGGTGAGAGGCCATCCAGGAAGAAATACCAGATAAGCAGTCGCTGACATGAGAAAGGACAGAGGGAGAGAGAGCAGGGGTGGAGAGGTAGATCTGGTTGTCATCAGCATAGAGGTGATATTTGAAGCCATAACTGTTGATAAGTTTACCCAGAGAAGAAGTATATATGGAGAAGAGTAGAGGACCCAGAACAGATCCTTGAGGTACTCCAACAGACAGAAGCATAGGAGAGGAGGAGTCGCCGGCAAATTACACAGAAAAAGACCTGTGAGAAAGATATGAGTGAATCCAGGAAAGAGCAGTGTCACAGAGGCCAAAAGAGCTAAGGGTCTGTAGGAGAAGGGGGTGGTCAACTGTGTCGAAGGCAGATGAGAGGTTAAGTAAGATGAGTATAGAGTAGTGGCCAATATTTTTAGCAGATAGAAGATCATTAGTAACCTTGGTAAGGACAGTCTCAGTTGAGTGTTTGGGATGGAATCTAGATTACAGGGGGTCAAGCAAAGAGTTGGTGGACAGGAAGTGGGTTAGGCAATTGTAAACTAGTTTTTCAAGGAGTTTTGATGTTAGTGCAAGCAGTGATATGGGATGGTAGCTTTCAAGAGAATTAGGGTTGAGGGAGGGTTTTTTGAGTATGGGAGTGACTTTTGCGTGTTTGAAAGAAGATGAGAATGAGCCGGTAGAGAGAGATAGGTTGAAGATGTGAGTAAGAGCAGGAGTGAGGGTGGAAGACAGGGAGGGTATTAGACGGGAAGGGATAGGGTTGAGCAGGCAGGTAGTGAGGCGTGAGGAAGATAGTAAGGAAGAAACTTCATTCTCAGTGACTGTATGGAAGATGCAGAGGGTGGCAGAGGGAGTAACTGGGCCTGTTGTCAGCATAATGCAGTTTGGTGTTGGGATGTTGCTTCGGATAGTACGGATAGTATATTAATGTAAACAAAATTATGAGTTCAAATCAGCAGGGTTTTATGAAAAATAGATCATGTCAAACTAATCTAATTAGATTGTATGAAGAAGTAAGTAAAAATATAGATAAAGGGGAATCAGTTGATGTGATATACTTAGATTTTGCAAAGGCGTTTGCTACAGTGCCACATGAGAGAATAATGCACAAAATTAAGGGACTGGGAATAGCTGAAAATGTTAGCTCATAGATAAATAACTGGATAAAAGATAGGGAGTAGTATTGAATGGATCATACTCAGATTGGACAAAGGTAATCAGTGGAGTCCCCCAAGGATCAGTACTGTGCCCTGTTATTTTTAATATTTTTATTAATTACTTGGAGCAAGGATTAAATAGCGACATCTCTATTTTTGCAGATGATACTAAGTTAAATAAGGTCATTAGGTCAGAACAGGATGAACTTTCGTTACAAAGGGATCTGCAAAAATTAGAAGTATGGGCAGGTAAATGGAAAATTAGATTTAATACGGGAAAAGGTTCTACATTTTGGAAGTAAAAATAAGCAGGCAATGTATTTTCTAAATGGGACAAGACTTAGCCAAACAGAGGAGGAAAGGGATTTGGGAGTAGTAATAGATAAGAAGCTAAAGATAGGTGCACAAGGCAGGGCAGCAGCTTCAAAGGCTAATAAGATACTAGCATGTATTAAAAGTGGCATTGATTCAAGGGAGGAAAACATCTTCACTTCTTTCACTATCCCTGGTAAGACCTCACCTTGAGTATGGAGTACAGTTCTGGGGACGATTGCAAAAAGAGATATTACAGAACTAGAAAAATTTCAGAGAAGGGCCACAAAGCTAATAAGGGGAATGGAGAATTTAAGCTATAAGAAGAGGCTATCCAAACTGGGTCTGTTTTCTCTAGAAAAAAGGCTCTTAAGAGGTGACATGATTACTTTATATAAATATATTCAACGCCCATATACAGAGATGGCAGAAACTGTTTATTCCAAGAATATTGGTTGTGACAAGAGGTTACAATTTAAGGTTGGAGGAAAGGAGATTTAATCTCCTGCAATGGAAACGTTTTTTCACTGTAAGAGCAATAAAATTGTAGAACTCATTACCAAAGGAGGTAGTGAATGCTAATACCCTAGATACAATTGTTTGAATACATTTTTGGCTAGAAACAAAATTCATGGATATGATTGCTTGTATTAAATGAGTAACCTTTTAGTGGGATTAAGCTCAACTGGAGCTTTTTGTAAGTATATTAGATTTGTATAGGTTGAACTCCAGGGACTTCGGTCTTTTTTCAACCTCATCTACTATGTTACTATGTTACATTGAGAATGCTGTATGAATGGCCAAGAATGGTTAAAGCTTTGATATATTGCTACTGTTCACATGCACCTAGATTACGAGTTTTGCGTTACGGTTTTAACGCTCAAAAAATGGCAATTTCAGCATAAAAACCATAACGCAGCCAATACGAGTCTTGACGGTATAGCTGTGCTGCAAACATTTTAGCCTGTAATGCTAAAATGACGTTTTTGCATGGGATTTCCATAGCGCCGGTATAACAGGTTGTGTGGTGAGGCTAAAATGCTTGCGTTTGGTGACTTTCGGTGGGCGGTGATCCAAGATGGCCACGGACTCTTGAAGCTCTGTTCAGCTTGGAGTTAAAGTGGCTATATACCATCCTTTCATCCCTTGGCAACATCTGTGCCAGGGAACTCTCTAGGATCAAGGTATACTATCACTTGGCCACGAGAAGCAAGAAAATAAGCTGTTTGGCTCTGTGGTGGGAGTATCGCCGCCACATTGTAAAAATTCTACTGCAACTTAGCATATGCTTATGCCCACTCCTGATCTCACACAATTGCATTACTTATCACTAAAGATTGTTACATCAACTCCCACATCCTGGCTGAACTAAAAGCTACGTTCCTGCCTAAACTGGACCAACTGCTGCTTTCCTGCTCTATCCTATGCGCAGTTATGAAGGCAAATGAACACCCTTATCAGCAGAGGAGACCTGCTTTCAGTCCTGCCTCACAAAGTGCGATAACCATCCCCACATGACATCTGTGAGTGGATGACAACCTCGTGGCCTCAGAGCTTTGACAGAGGAGAGAGGCGGCAGTGACAATGGTGACCGGGGCAAGTACCTCCAATACAAATTCGTTGAACTCTGTCATGGAGCCGACTACACCATCAGAAGAGAGCTCATGAATATTGCAACTGGTCCATCCAGTTACTGCCTCTGTTCCAGACCTGGATTTTAGACTGAGCCAACATAATCACCTTACATACAGAGTCCACGTTATGCCTACATGGGGAATCACCGAATTTAAAATGGACAGGCTTCCTTACTTGAATAAGGCACACTCGAACAGAGAACAACATAATGCAATTGTGCAGGGCTCCTACGGCTGTCGTCCCCTGCAAACAAGCTGCATTCTTCTGAGATATGGCTATCTAATTACAAACCATGTGAGAATCAGGTAATCTACTTACCCACCTGCCCACCTATTGCTGAGCCACAGCTCATCCATTACTCTTGCTGACTAAGGACTTTTTCGGACTGAGGACTTGTTGAGCTATGAAGAGTGTAATCTCACTTTGACTATTCTGCTTTTAAAAGGTTTCTTGTCTCAGGGAGGCGGAGCCAACTACTAAGGCAGTAGGACGTGCTTTCTGCAGCTCTGAGCTCTCAAATACAATTTTCTAGTTTAATTTATATCAAAAGAGCTCAAAAAGTACTGGGATTTATCTGAGAACAAGCTGTATTGGTCCTACACATAAAGACACTAAAGGATTCTCTCTTTTGGGACTATAACTTTGATATCCCTTTTCAGCCTTACCACGTGTTACTGCTGCAACTAAATACAAAAAGCTTTACCGATATGGAGTCTCTGGAAGCCTGGGAACAACGCACCCAGCAACTCTTAGAAAGGCATTACCGAAGTATGCAGGAGGACATAAAGTCGCTGCTATTTGCCTTTATTTCGCCATTGACTCACGCAACAGAGAGATCAGAACCCCAGGAGGCCGCATCAGAGCCGAAGCACTCTTACATTAAAGTAGCCCAGACTATGGGGCTGTACGAGGCACAGCAGAAGATAGAGCCCAAAGAGGAGATGGAGCAAATTGCCTGGCCATCTAAACAACAGCTACCACTCTGGAGAAGAGGTGAGCCGCAGGCCGTGGGGGCGATAGACAGGATAGAGACAGGGAGCCCCTTACCAGTGATGATAGACAGGATAGAGACAGGGAGCCCCTTACCAGTGATGGTGAACCCATCAGACACCCGCGAGCATTGCAGCACCTCACAGCCACCTAATATCCTTGCAGGCCCTGCACAGTATACTGTCGCCCAACTGGATGCCGGATCTGTGATCGTCGCCCAGAGCGTGGACAGGCTAAAGGTAGCTAGGAGCCCTCATTCTGATTGCGGTCACCAACCTAACTGCATACCCAGAGAAACGACCAGCATTTCCAGAGCAGCTGGCCTTAGTGGAGGGTCGGCAACTGCAGAACATACCCGCATGGTCAATAGATCAGCTCTGAGTCAACATCTCACCCTTGGACAATGCTCGAGCACTATCACAGGAACCACCAGATTAAGCCATGTACCCCTGAGGGAGGTAGGAGATACCGCTAACCCGCTTGTGACCCCGCAGGATATTCTGGTTCCTCAGAAAGTTGGTATTGGGTAACAGACTAGTGGCTTGTACTAAAGCTCCCTTGCCACCTTTTGACTTAACTCTTACCCTGATAACCCTCCTATTGGTGGATTGACACGGACAGCTTCCTCTCCTTTAGTTAATACCAAGTTATTCATGTTGCATATTATACGACTATCCGATGAGTTTTCCTTCATTTGTTTTACTTCTGTTGCCCCAGAACTGTATTAACTATTTACATATGGGAATCACTACTTGGGGATATACATAGACTATAGGTATAATGGCAACAGTGTTAGAAGCATAAAAGTCCCAATATCTATAGTTTTTTTTGTTTTGTTTTTATTTTTTGCTATCTTTTCTGCTTGTACATGCAACTTTTTATGGGATATGTTTCGGTGTTGCCCTAATAATAATTAATGTATTTCGTCATAACCTGTAGCCAATAATTCTTAAGTCACGCTCTATAGTTGTGGTTCCTGTTACTTAATCTTGTTTACTGTTCTATATACATGAGCATATTTTTCCTCACCTTATTATTATATATTACCCTCATTAGTTTATATGTTAAGGTTCACTTTACTATATTTAGCAGACTATGGGGCTGTTACTGACAATTTGATGTTTACTTTTCCATAGGTTTGTTGCCACCAAAAATTGATTCATAACTGTACAATCCTGCTATAACTACAGCATATTTCTCTCTTATGTGGATATTGTAGGTAGCTGATGTATATGGAATGCACTCTCACATTTTATCTTTGCCATATTTAGACCCAGTACAACTCAACTGATACAAGTCAGTGTTATTCTTGTGTATACCTGGTGGGGCTACCCTATATGCCCAAGCCTTTTCTTAGGTGATAGGCTGGTTTACTTTTAGGTGCAGAGTATACCACTTTGATATTAAAAAACAATGCTCTCAATTTCAGAGACACGCATTCTATCTGCTTCAGTTTTTCCATACATGTATTAATACATGTTGTTGGGCTGTGTCAGCTGGGAAAGCACGGTCCAGCATACACATCTTTATTTTTTACAAACATGTAGGCTTTAACCACAAAGCGCTGGACATATGATGTGTTCTAAGTTATGAGATAACTTAACTATATTGATTTAAAGTAAATATATAGTAACTGACAGTATATATGGTGCCAAAGATATTTCCCCCACAGCTCTCTATATACTTTGGCCGTGATATATTATGCCCATCTCCTCCCTTGGTGTCCTATATGTCAGTGCTGTTGCAGCATGAGAATGTTAGAAATGCCCATGCAAGCGACTCGCTTATCTCTCTTAAAGTACCCCACTGCGTGGATGCTAGAGACTTTACAATACCTCCTCATGAATGTCATTTATTTCATGTTGAGAGTTGTTTGTTTTGCGACTGGCGGTTCCTTTTGCCCTCTACTTACACATTTGTTTTATATGTGAAGTTTGCTGTTATGTCTTAAACTACCTTAAGGGAAAATTTTCAATTGTGATCCCACTCTATTTATAGCTCCCTTTAAGCTTGTATGTAAGGGACACATAGTTTTCTCAGGACATTGCTCTCTCAGTCATTCACCACCTTTGTCTGACCCCTCTCCTCCCTTTCCCGCCGGCATTTGCTACCTGCGGGTCATAGCCCTACTCCTTTTACCCGCATCGCCTATAGTTGGCACCTCCCCAGGAGAGGGGTTCATGTCGTAGTCCCTTACCTTTCGTGCATATAAATGTCCCCCCCTGTTTATATCCTTTTTGGGAAGCTACCCTTACTTTCACATGCCTTAGCTTTAATTTACTAGAGGCGTAGATTAAGACCAACCCCTCTAGGAGGGTACTCAAAAGCCCTGCGATCTAATTCCATTCCATTTTAAATATCCCTGTAGTCTGTACTTTCATAACATTCTAAATGGCTCCGCCCCCCCTTTTCCACTCCATTACGAGCGGCTCTTGTCCGCTGTATTTCCCACCCCCCCATACACTCAGGCCTACGGGAGGCCTGACAAAGACCAGCTCCCTATCTCTCACTATTTTCAGCTTATATAATACCCCTTATCTTGGAGTAGGGACCACTTGTTACCTGCTTTAAAAAAAAAATTGAGGCTTCATTCCTATATGTTCCAGTCACACATATTTCATATATACTGCTCTACAGCTCATACTCAAGGTTATAAAGGTAGTACTATAGCTTATGTCAACTGTTATCCTTCTGTTATTGTCCTGGATGTATTCCATGTCATTGACTCTTACTTTTATATAAATATTGAACTGCTATGGACTAGATACTATTATAACAAATACTACATTAGCGCACCAATGTTTTAATCCTTGTATACCTTTTATATGTGAAATATATCAGTTTCTCTATTGTTTTTGTTCCGTGCCTGGACATACTCTGTATTGTATTGATTCCACTCAATGTCTCAATAAAAAATTATTAAAAAAAAAAAAAAGGTTTCTTGTCTCAACTCCCTATATACTTTGGTCAGTTTTCCCTCGGTTATGCTTTGATCCTAGGGTATATCTGTATAGATGCTATACTATGGCAATGATTCATTTCTGCTATACAATCTTACATGTCTGTCTTGTAGATAGCTAAGTATCGAGATATATTTGTAGACATTTGTGTGCTGATAATAACACTTCACTAGGTTGACCAATTTCTAATAATGGTTCGCTTACAATCCTCCAACAAACTCCCTAAACTATGCTCTACTATTCAAATCTGAACCACCCATTCCCCCATATGCAACTCTTTATGGAAACAGACATAGCAACCTACCTATGTTTTCTTTTTATCAAATCTATATACAATGACATAACAATCTATCTGATGAGTTACATGTTTAATCATTAAAGCATATACTGACCCTGGGTAATTGGTGCTCTATAGGTCAAATTTTCCTACTTCTTTTTAATTGGGAGCCGTGCACTAGAAGCCTATGCCCTCTGAATATTTAAAACATTACAGGGAATCTTGCACAAGTAGCGTCTGTTCCCCTAACACCCCCAGCAATATAGGGTAAGAAACAGATTTTAAAATAGATGTTTGACAGTTTTGTTGAATTAGTTAACTTACAGCTAGATTACAAGTTTTGCATTATGAGTGAAAAAGCATGCTTCATAACGATGCTTTTTCACTAACGCTGCTATTACAAGTCTTGTCGGTATAGGTGTACCGCACACCTTTTTGGCCGTCACGCAATGTCAGTACCGCACTTTAAGAAAAGTCCTTTTTCAATGGGACTCCCATAGCGCCGGTATTACAAGTTTTGCGGTGAGGCCAAAAAGTGAGCAGTACAGCCTAAAATGACAAGATCCGTACCGTCATCTAAAGTCAGTAGTTATGAGTTTTATGCTACAAAGCTGTAACATAAAACTCATAAATAAACTGTCACAAAGTGCACTAATACCCATAAACTACCTATTAACCACTAAACTGAGGCCCTCCCGCATCACAAACACTAAATTAAACTTATTAACCCCTAATCTGCCGCACCCTAACATTGCCCACACTAGAATAAAGCTATTAACCCCTATTCTGCCACTCCCCAACATCGCCGCCACTAAATAAAGTTATTGACCCCTAACCTTCTGGCCTCCCATATCACCGCCACTAAATTAACCTATTAACCCCTAAACCACCAGCCCTCCACATCGCAAAAAATGAAATAAACTATTAATCCCTAAACCTAACAACCCCCTAACTTTAAATTAAAATTACAATATCCCTATCTTAAAATAAATAAAAACGTACCTGGGGGGGGGGGGGGGCGGAGCGTGCAGCCGTCGGTGATGGCCGCACTTCACTAGAGCTCCAGCATCGGCAGTGATGGAGCCTACCTTTTAGCTATCCTCACACGTCTCTAGAGCCCTAAAAACAGCTCCTGACAGCATGTGAACATCTGGGGAGCTGATTGCAGAGGTTCGGCTGCTCAGTAGAGCTTACAAGTTTGCGGCAACGATCCGCGGCCTAGGCCATGCATGAGACCTGCCTAGAGTGACCGGGCACCAGAACGGAGGAGCGGAACAATCCCCACAAGCGGAGACAACGCCCATAGACTACCAGGGCGTGCAGCAGCAACCTTAACTTCGGGGCCTGACCTAGCGTTAATGGTCCCCAGACTCCAGCGACCTGAGTGAGAGGCAGCCTTCAGACATCCGCCATTTTGGGGCTAAGAGATTCTACATGCGCAACAAAGCACAACACGGGCATAGTGGGGGAAGCACAATGATATCCTAAATACAGCAACACAGAATTTCAGGACATATGCAGTGACTTTTTAAACTAAAAACCTGAACGCTACATAACAGACTGAATATGCAAACGCTATGCTAGCTTCAGACAGCAGGCCCCTGACATATTGAATTACATGGAAAGCATGATATTATCCTGTCTCTATCCACCTGCTGGGCTATCTTATCAAGCACAAAACGAATCCTTTAATTTTATACAGCTAGCTGAATCAAGAAGAGGTGCATATCCTGTTTAAATCACCCTGGTCTTGCTCTTAGACATCAGATACCGGACACCATGCACTGTAATTGTAATACAGGCCCACTTCATTGGATTCAATAATCTGTCCCCCTGCTTCTAACATGGTGCAAAAAAAGAATACAAAAGCGGACAAAAATATAAAATCGATTAATGCTGCTACCACTGTCAGCACCTTTTTCAAGAACACAGACAAAAAGAAAAAAACAGATACACTCCAGATGGGAAGTGAAGATGAATCTCTACCAGACTACCCGGGTACCCCTCTAGATCACACTTTCTCCCCGGACCCTGCACAACAGACCCCTGATGGTCCAGTGACACTCAAGGCCATGGAAGCCCTAATAAATCAAGTTAAATCTTGCATCAAATCTGAATGTGCTGAGCTTAAAAGAGAATTAAACGAACTTGGCTTTCGTGTTGAGACCTTGGAGGATGATAGAGAAGAGCTAGTTAAGGAAATGTCCTCAATGTCTCACTCACTTGAATCGCAGCACACGCAAATGATTGATTTGGAGAATAAAATTGACGACATTGAAAACCGGGCACGCCGGAACAATCTCAGGATTAGAGGGGTCCCAGAGTCAATAAAAGGCGAGGATATACCTGATCAGCTGCAGAACCTGTTTCAATCCCTGGTGATTGCATGTCAGAGAATAATAGAACATATCCCCCTGGAAAGGGCCCATCATGCTTTACGTCCCAAACCCTCTGATAACCAACCCCCCAGGGATATCATTGTCTGCTTCCAAACCTATAGAGATCGGGAGAAGATATTCCAATTAGCAAGAGAACACCCTACATTCATGTTTCTGGGATCTAAAATCCAGATATACCAGGACCTCTCAGTAAGAACACTTCAAATGAGAAGAGAATATGCCTTCTTTACCGCCCATCTCCGATCCCTGAAGATCCCTTACAGATGGGGCTTCCCTGTCTCCCTACAGGTGGTTAAGAATGGCAAGCGCTATGAGTGCACAAGCCCCTCCATGATTACTGACTTCTGTAGTAAACTTGATATCCCTGTCCAAGAAACAGATAATACTCCTTTGGTGAAAGAAAGCCCAGCGCCTCCTAGGCCGCAGAGGAGAATGTGCTCCGAGGTGGTAAACAAGCAAGGCAAGAAAAAGCAATGTGTAGAACCGACTAATCAACTAGAAAACACTTGACCTACAGTCTGTACTTATCGGTAACCGTAAGTACTTAATGTCTGGACACTTTCTTTGTTCTCTTAAATGATGAAGAAACCGCCCTCAGACAAGGATGGTAATTCCCATACATGCAACTGTTTACCTTAGTGCCTTATGCTCTAGAATAGTATTATTGTTCTCTGTTCTTCCACTTATCTCTTGCTATCTTTCTAAGTTTGAACCAATGCGTAGATTCTATGTTATTCAACTGCTTGAGAAATGGGCCCTAGGCCAAAAGGGACATCTGAGACTATTTTCACATACTAACAGAGGCCCAAACATGAATGTGTCAACAAAATATCATTGCAGTTTTGATTTCACTGTTTGAAATATTGTCTAACTAGTTATATGTTTATGCTTTGGAGATGTTTGAGGTTATATTTTATATGTTAAATGCCTATTGGTTAGAGCTCCGTCGAGCCGATCTTTCCCCCTCTGTCAGTTTTTCTCTTTCTTTTAACCCTCTTTCTCCCGGAGTAGAGGGCATACTGACGCTTTCTTTTCCATTCTCCTCTCTTCTTTACCTTTACCATCCCCCCTTCTTTCCCCCTTTCTTTCCTTTTTTCTTCTCCCCCCCTTCCTCTTCCCCTCTTTCCTCTTTTTGTTCTCATTTTACAGTGTTAAAATTTGGTACAGACTGATCTTATTGTTACCTAGCCTCAGTGATTTGCTTACACAACATTCTAACACACCACCAACTCATAAAACCTTCATATTACCTAGACATACATGGATTCACACACCCCGACTAGTCAAATGAGTAATTTCAGAATAGCCTCACAAAATGTTAAAGGCTTTTTGGCCCCTCAAAAACGATCCATAGCCCTCCATGACTTTTATAAAAAGTGCCTGGATATTGTAATGATCCAGGAAACGCACTTTAAGAGAAATCATGAGCCTACCTTGTCCCAATTCTACTTTGACCAGCATTTTTTAAATTCTGGCCCGACTAAACACAATGGGGTAGGCATTTTCTTTAGAAAAGGGATTTCCTTTAAATTGTTACAGAAAACGCAAGACCATGACGGCAGAATATTAATCCTAGTGGGGTTATACTACGGAAGACCTATAACATTGGCCAATATTTATGCTCCTAACCACCCCTCACCCCCCTTTTTCCGTAAAGTCACTAATCTTATATTAGATATAGCCAAGGGACCAATCCTACTAGGTGGGGACTTCAATTTTCCTTTCTCGCCTGCACTTGACACCTCTACAGGTAGGTCTTACTTGCGAAACATCCAAATAAAAGCCAACAGCCAGGCAATTAGTATCATTCCCCTCATAGACACCTGGAGAATCACACACCCCTCAACTAGGGATTATACATTTTTCTCTAGCCCACAGCGCTCCTACACCCGATTGGACTATATTCTCTGTGACCAAAACATACTTACATCCCTTTCTGACTCCAGATTATACCACACTACATGGTCTGATCACAGTATGGTATGCTCCATATTTAAATGGTCCCCTAAACCTTTGCACCTCCAACACTGGAAACTCAATGACCATATTTTCTCTGACCCCTTAATAACCACTGATATTAAGGAGAAGACTGAGGATTTTTTTTCCATTAACATTCCCTCTGCCACCTCCCCCGCAAATAATTGGGAAGCATATAAATGCTACATAAGGGGACTAATCATGAGCCACACACACAAATTAAGAAAACAAAAAGCGGCACAATATTTAGCGTTAACAAAAGACTTTCGTAGCAGTGAGAAGGCACTAAAACAAAACCCCAAATCTCAACAACTGCTGGCAGCCTCGCAACAAGCTAGAGAGGCCCTTAACCAGTACCTGGTTAAAAATGCACATCTCAGAGCTCTCACGCAGAAATCTAAATTTTTTATAGAGAACAATAAAGCAGGCCGCCTCCTGGCTCGCTCCCTTAAAAGGAAAAGTTATAAGACTTTTATAACTAAAATATCTGATACCTCAGGAAACTCTTTCACAACTAGTGGAGATATAACTAATCAGTTTGCAAAATATTACTCCTCCCTGTATAATCTTGCACCCTCCAATATAAACACAAAATGCCAGCTATTGCTAGATTATCTATCAGAGTCCCAATTACCATCCCTCTCCAAGGAGGACAGTGCCTCCCTAGATTCTCAGTTCTCCCTCCAGGAGTTGTTAATTGCCATCAAAAACCTTCCACAGGGCAAAGCCCCAGGCCCTGATGCCTTCACCCCAAAGTTTTTTCACCTATTTAAAACATTGTTAGGCCCCCATCTATTATCATTATATAACTCCATAGGCAATGGTGGCCATTTCTCAAAAACACTGCTAGAAGCGACCATTTCGGTTATACCAAAACCGGGCAAGAACATAGAGCAAGTGCCTAACTATCGGCCAATCTCGTTGATAAATATTGACATTAAATTATATGCGAAGTTGCTGGCGTCAAGAATCAACAAAGTTCTCCCCTCCCTCATCCATACTGACCAAGTTGGCTTTATTCCTGAGAGAGAGGCTAAGGACAACTACATTAGAGTCTTGCAAACTATCCATACTGCCAATACCCATAAGACCCCCCTGATCCTATAATCGAGGGACGCCGAGAAGGCCTTCGACAGGGTGGACTGGGAATTTTTGTGGTCCACTCTGTCGAAGTTCAGGTTTTCCAACACCCTGATCACGCGAATACAAGCCCTATACAATAATCCTTCTGCCAGAGTAAATGTTAACTGTACTCTGTCCCAAACAATCCCTATATGTAATGGCACTCGGCAGGGATGCCCTTTGTCTCCACTGCTTTTCGCTTTGGCAGTGGAGATCTTTGCTTCGAGAGTTAGAAATAATTACAACATACAGGGCATTGCTTTTGGCTCAGCCCAACAAAAATGCCTGCTTTATGCAGACGATATTATATTCTCTGTCCGCTCTCCAGCTATATCTTTGCCGGCCCTCCTCTCCGAATTCGAATCCTATAAAAAAGTCTCAAATTTTTCTATTAACATGGAAAAGTCCACACTAATGCCCCTAAACTTGACCGAGGACGACCTCCGCTATATAAAGACCCACACCACCTTTCAGATAAATGGCAAATTACGCTACTTGGGAATAGAAATCTCATCCAAACTTATAGAACTATTCAACCTTAACTCTATTCCTCTCCAGGATCAGGTCAAGGCCACTCTTGAAACTTGGCAGAAACAGGGACACCTCTCCTGGTTAGGGCGCATCAACGCAATCAAAATGACACTTCTCCCTAAATACCTTTACTTGTTCCAAGCTCTCCCATTAGATCTCCCCACTCTGTACTTAGCTAAGCAGCAAAAACTCTTTGAATCATTTATCTGGGCGCAGAAAAGGACGAGGGTTTCCAAACATACTCTGTACCTAATTAAAGAGGATGGAGGCCTGGGCGCCCCCGACCTAACTACATACTACCATGCAACACATGCTGCACGTATTACAGCATGGAAACATGCAAAACCAAACAAACCCTGGGTACAAATTGAAAACTATCTTACTGGAAACCACAATCTGGGCGACATGTGCTGGATAACACCTAAACACAGACCAACCTCCATTTACACTAACTACTTTGTGACATCTACATTGCGAACCTGGGATAAAATACTGACAATAGACAAAAAAATATCGAGCTTACCATCGCCCCTTACTCCCCTCTTGAATAACCCCCTGATTCTGCAGTCTGGTAGCATACCCACGCCAACAATAGAAGGATCTCCCACTAACATCCCGGTACACCTGCTTATTAATAAGGGAATGATCCGCCCGCAAACAGAGCTCTCCCAATTACTAGGCCCCCATTTCATCTATGGTTTCCCTATCTACAAATTAGACACACTATCACTTCCAACCCCCACAAAGCTGCCCTCACTAGAACCCTCACCCCCTTTGAGAATCTCTGTGCCTCGCCCGCCATAAACAAAGCCCACATTTCTATTATTTATAAGATATTACGGGGTTATTTCCTGTCTAAAAAAGCTTCCTATATTTCTAAATGGGAAAAAGAATTAGATATCAACATACCAGAAACCAATTGGAGCCATATTTTTACAGAAATTAAAAAGTCATCATTGTCATTGACAATTGTTGAGATGAATTACAAGCTGCTTTCTCGATGGTATCTGACCCCCCATCGCTTACACAGCATTTTCCCTAGCTCTTCCCCCTTCTGTTGGAGACATTGTGGAGACCGTGGCACTTTATCTCATATTTGGTGGTCATGTCCGCTATTACAGAACTACTGGCAGGCTATAAATGAATGTATCAACACAACCTTAGGAACTTCGATAACACTATCTTCCACCATAGTCCTTTTAAATGACACACCTAAAATTCCATGTAGATATCGAAAGAAACTACTGCAATGCATGTTAAACTGTGCCAAACGGTTAATTCCAAGGTATTGGAAGAAACACCAAATTCCTGATTTCTTAATGTGGGTAAGAGAAATGGATCATGTATTGTCTTTAGAAAAAGTGTACTACACATATATGGGCAAACAAGACTTTATTGCACACATACTATACATTTGGGAGCAGAGAGAATAGTCGCACTACATTCACAGCTGTAGCGTATACATTATGTCCAGCACTAATTGCACTGCTGAGAGATCAGAAATATGTCATGTGAAATATGAAAAATGAAATATGAACTGCTTAGGCTTAGATTTACACTTTTTAGGTGTATGACTTATCACTGCTATTGTACTTTTCAGTCTGTACCTGATGTTTGTAAACAATCCATGTTGGATTGACAATGTTGCATTCCATGTCATGTTATTCTAATTTCAAAAGTAATAAAACTGTTTAATGAAAAAAAAAAAAACGTACCTGTGAAATTAAAAAACCTAAGTTTAAACTATAAATTAATCTAACATAACTATTATACTAAAATTAAAATAACTATCAATTAAATAAACTAAATTAAACATAAAAAAAACAACACTACTGGTCGCAAGTGGCGGGGTAAGACAAAAATTTTTTGCAAAACTAAGCATAAGTTTACTCCGGAGACTATTACTGTTGTTGCCTTGTTATATGTTGTTTTTGACTTTTATATACCATTCATAGACTCTCTTCGTAAGTACCAAAACTAGTCTCACTAGCATTTGCCAAAACAGAGCTTGATTTCTATTATAACAGCTATTCAAGACCCCTAAGAAATATACTATCTGGCAATTAAAGCTAAGTTACAACTTCTTCACTGTTGTAAACATTGAACTGTTCCTGGTCGCAAGTGGTGGGGTAAGACAAAAATTTTGCAAAACTAAGCATAAGTTTACTCCTGGGACTATTACTGTTGTGGCCTTGTTATATGTTGTTTTTGGCCTTTTATATACCATTCATAGACTCTCTTCGTAAGTACCAAGACTAGTCTCACTAGCATCTGCCAAAACAGAGCTTGGTTTCTATTATAACAGCTATGTTGAGATCAAATTTTGATGAAAGAAAAGTAATAATGAAAATGTGATCACGTTCTTTATGACCCTTACTTATCCCTACCACTAATACCCCCTCCTTCTATATCTCTTTCTCCCTTCTTCTCCAATCCCTTACCCCCTCTCCACTCCTTCATACTCATACCCTTTTCTCAGGTCCCCACCTGAAACTCCTCCATATTATTTAGTTATAGATTCAGAGCTACACGCAATGCCAATCACTCCCCAAACAAGGTGTATAGTTCCACAAATACACTCTATGTTGGTTTCGTGTGTTGTCTATGTTCATTTTATTGTATTTACATATGTTGTGTATGTGATATCTCTTGCTGTCTACAGGATAGTGTTCAACTTTACCCTAATGTGCAAAACAGAACTGTGCTTGCTATTTATAATGTTATATATGCAGAACCACTTTACTGTCGATGGATAAGTTTCATTTTAAATTACTCTCCCATAATGTAAAGGGGCTCAATATCCCTCAAAAGAGAACCATTGCTTTTAAAGATTATAAAAGACTCAAATGTGATATTGTGATGTTGCAGGAGACCCACTTTAAAAAGGGAAGGGAACCTCGGGCTTCCTTTAAGAAATTTGGCACAGCGTATTTCTCCTCCAATAACTCTAAACATAACGGTGTTTGCACAATGATTAATAAGAATTTCCCTTTCCAGGTAACTTCAATAGATAGAGACAAACAGGGTAGATACTTACTCATCTCTGGATTACTAAACCGCAGGCCCTTAACCTTAGCTAACATATATAACCCCAGCCTGGACTCCCCTAACTTCTTTCACCAGCTCTGTAATAAACTCCTAGAGTTCTCGATGGGCGGTTTGGTGCTGGGGGGAGACCTTAATGCAGCTCTAGATCCCACAATAGATTGCTCAGCTGGCAAATCAGCCATCCCTGCCAAGACCCTGAAACTAATTAGGTCTAAGTTAACTACACTAGCCATTCACGATGTTTGGAGGCTCCACCATCCGGGCGAAAGAGATTTTACCTTCTACTCTCACCCGCACCAAAACTATTCTAGAATAGACTACATACTTACAGATGTTAATAGCCTAGCACACGCGCGTCACTCTGAAATACACCCCATAACATGGTCTGACCATGCTATGGTCAGCTGCATATTCGATATTCCCATAGACACCACACAATCACGTACTTGGAGATTAGACGAGTCCCTCTTAAAGGATCCATTAATAAAAATACGCCTCATTAAGGTTATTGAAGATTACTTTGAGACTAATAATACCCCAGATGTATGTCAGCAACACATATGGAATGCCCATAAATGCGTTCTTAGAGGTGAGCTAATTGCTCTAAAGGCAGCTAGATCGAAACAGCAACAACTTTATTTAACATCCCTACTTACTGACTTAGGTAAGAAATACACAAAATATTCCCGAAAGACCGATCTCTCCTAGACAGTCTCGAGCATAAACGTCTACAACTTAATTGTTACTTGGGGAAGGAGGCTAAACGTAATGCTCTCTTCCTTAAAAAGACCTACTTTGAAGGTGCTAACAAACAAGGCAGATTCCTGGCCAGGCAACTGAGAAGGAAAACTTTCAGTAGATATATCTTACATATTAAAGACGAGAAGGGAAAAGACTGGCACTCCTCCAAAGACATAGCTGATAGCTTTAGGCGCTACTACCACTCATTATATAACTTATCTGTAGATACCCACCCTCCAGCACAGGAGGTTATTCAAGGTTATCTGACACAGCTCCACTTGCCTCAAATTAGTGATGTACAGAGGACTGATTTAGAAGCCCCAATATCTACCGAAGAGATCAAACTAGCCATAAAATCACTCAAAACTGGTAAATCCCCAGGCCCAGATGGATTTAGTAATACCTATTATACAACCTTTAGGGACATACTGATTCCACACCTTCTGGCATACTTCCAAAGCATAGAACATAAGCCCTTTCCACCCCTAGCCTTACAAGCCAACATCTCATTAATCCCAAAACCCAATAAATCTCCCCTATCTATATCTAATTACAGGCCAATTTCCCTTTTGAACTCAGATATCAAGATTTTCGCTAAAATTATCGCCAATAGACTTAATCTAATACTGCCCACTATCATACATCGCGACCAAGTTGGCTTTGTACCATACCGAGAGGCAAGAGATAATACTGTGCGTAACTTGCACTTGCTGTGGTACGCTAAGACAAATCGGATCCCCTCACTTTGGGTTTCCACTGATGCGGAAAAGGCCTTCGACAGGGTCGGATGGCCTTTTCTAGAAGCAACATTGCGAGCTTATGGACTTGGCGATAAAATATTAAAAATGATCTTTGCATTATATAACAAACCTAGTGCCAGAATTGCCCTTAATGGAATTCTTTCACCCCCATTCCAGATCACCAATGGTACTAGGCAGGGTTGCCCCTTATCCCCCCTGCTTTTCACTTGCCTCATTGAAACATTAGCCACCAAAATTAGATCTAATAACAATATCCAGGGCCTGAGGGTGGGGAGAGAAGTCTACAAATTATCACTCTTCGCTGACGATATCCTATTTACTATGGTATCGCCGGTGGAATCCATCCCTCATCTACTTGAAGAATTAGAGACATTTCATAACCTATCTAATTACAAAATTAATCAAACTAAATCTGAGATGCTAGGGGTAGCCATCGACCCCTTAATGGAGGGCTTAATCACAAAAATTTGCCAATTTAAATGGAATAAAGACTCACTAAAATACTTATGGATTTACCTAACTGATAACCCCGACTTATTGCACAAGCTGAATTACTCAAATATAAGAAATGACATAGTGCGAGACCTTTCCTCCTGGACCAGGAAACGCTTGTCCTGGCTAGGGAGGATTAACACAATCAAAATGAATATTTTCCCAAGATTGCTTTATATCATGCAGACCCTCCCTGTCCAACTCCCTAGCACATACATTCCACAAATGCAACAGCTATTTAGCTCGTTCATTTGGAACAGACGTCCCCCCAGGATAAATAAAATCACAATGTCCCGTCCCACATCCCAAGGAGGCTTAGGCGTCCCAAATATAGATTCATATCGTAGGTCCATATTTCTCCAAAGGATTCTTGACTGGAGGATCCATAGGGAACACAAACGATGGGTTTCACTAGAAGAAGCACTCAGCCCTGGCCTTAATCTCCCCTCTATATGTTGGAACCCAGACTTCCAGGCACTCTATGGACGAATTGATAATCCTATCACTCAAGAAACTCTGAGAACCTGGGACTCATCCAATAGGATGAATCCATATATCTCTTCGTGCCCAGGCCCCTTGACTTCGCTTCTCCACAATAATGAGTTCTCACTGCTAACTTTAGCCACTGGCATAGGAACTCAATATAAAGATGCAGACATCCAACTCCTAACCCTAAATACTAATGACCAGATAAAATCCCAAAATCAACTCATAGAAATAGGTCACAACTGGGCCAGCAATTGGTTCACATATAGAAAGGTACATCACTACATCACGACTCACCAACAACATCTAAACATGTTAAGACCTCTGACCAACATAGAGAAACTATACATGTCAACCCCTCCGGTTAAACATAGCCTTTCATATATCAACAACATCATTACCCAACTGCCACCTGGTAACCTACCACGCTCTATAGAGATGTGGGAAAGGGAATTGGGAGTCACCATCACACCTCAGACAGCGACAAATATCTTTCTTAATACCAAATCGGTTTCTATGTCCGCGTCTATTAAAGAACTCAATTATAAACTATTACATGGATGGTACTTAACCCCTAGAAGACTTCATAAGCTCTTTCCACATACCAATAATCGCTGCTGGAGATGTGGACATGTAGGCAGTGGCATGAGTCATATGTGGTGGTGGTGCTCTCAGATAAATTCGTTATGGCGAATAATAATCACAGAAATAGAACACATCTTTCAAATAAGTATCCCATTAGACCCCCTCATCTGGTTATTAAATAAATCATTTAAGCTGCCTCAACCTCATTTCAAACCTCTGTTAAAAATCATGACGAATAGCCTGAAAGTCCTGATAGCACAAAACTGGAGATCACCAGAGATCCCCTCGCAAGCTATGTGGCGCAATAAGGTCACAGACTTGATTGAACTGGAAGAGTACGGCTCCTTTGTGAATGATAAAAGAGAACAATTTATAGAACTGCAAATAACATGGGTAAACTATACCAAATCTATTGAACCCCCACCTAACCCACTCGACAATGAATAAAGGTCAACTGGCCAGCTATAATGACAGATTCTATCTAAGCACAAGCACGGCATTTGAACAATATCCATAAGTAGACTTTAATACATGAAAAGATAAGCATAGAGATATCTTCATTTTTGTTTTTGTCAGTTTAATATTGTTTTAAGGAAAAGTGAAAACAAGAGTTTAGGATGCATGACAATTACTTGGTATTTTTCTATGTAAGATTGATTCCTTGACTGTTATTATGGCATTCTTCCATGTTTATATTGTCAATCTTTTTGTATCTTTGATTCTTAATAAAACTTCTTTGAAAAAAAAACAACAACACTACTATAAAAAATTAATTCTAAAATTACAAAAAATAAAATATTCTAAATTACAAAAAATAACAAACACTATATTACAAAAAATAACAAACACTAAATTACGAAAAATAACAAATTAAATTATCCAAAATAAAATCAATTACACCTTATGTAATAGCCCTATAAAAATAAAAAAGCCCCCCCCAAAATAAAAAAAACCCTAGCCTACAATCAACTACCAATATCCCTTAAAAGGGCCTTTTGTAGGGCATTGCCCTAAAGAAATCAGCTCTTTTCCATGTAAAAAAAGACAAAGAACCCCCCAACAGTAAAACCCACCACCCAACCAACCCCCCAAAATAAAAAACCTAACTCTAACAAAAACCTAAGCTACCCATTGCCCTGAAAAGGGCATTTGTATGGGTGTTGCCCTTAAAAGAAAGAAAAAAAAACACCAAAAAAAGCTTAAAAAACCCCCAAAGACTAACCCCTGACGATCCACTTACAGTTTTTTTAAGTCTGGACATCTAGGCAGCGAGAAGTCTTCATCCAGGCAGCGAGGTCTTCATCCATCCAGACAGCATCTGCTATCTTCATCCAGGCGGGATCTTCTATTTTCCTCCCAGCGACGTCTTCTATCTTCATCCCGGCGGCACGGAGTAGGTCCATCCTTCAAGACATCCGGCGCGGAGCGTCCTCTTCATACGGTCGCCGCGGTACACTGAATCTTCAATGCAAGGGAGCCTTTTCAAAATGGCTTCCCTTGCATGCCTAGTGGCTGATTCGATTTTTGAAATTCAAATCAGCCAATAGGATGAGAGCTACTGAAATCCTATTGGCTGTTCAAATCAGCCAATAGGATGAGAGCTATTGAAATTCTATTGGCTGATTTGAATAGGTGTGGCATTTTCCATAGCGCCGTATTACAGGTTGCGCGGTTCGGCTAAAATGCTTGCATTATAGTCTATACCGATACAAGCCATTCCACAATCTGAGATCAGTAGTTATGTATTTTTTGAGAAACAAAATGTTTTCACAATACTCATTACTAAAATATTAAAAAGTACACTAATACCCATAAACTACCTATTAACCCCTAAACCACCACACTCCCACATCGCAAATACTATATTAAACTCACTAACCCCTAATCTGCCAGCCACCCACATTGCCGACACTAAAAATAAGCCTATTAAACCCTAAACTGCCTGCCCCTCAAGATGGCCAACACTATATAAGTCTAGTAACCCCTAAACCAAAGGCCCCCCACATTGCAACTAATAAACTAAACTTATTAACCCCTAAACTGCCAGCCCCCACATTGTAACTAATAAACTAAACCTATTAACCCCTAAACTGCCAGTCCCCCACATCGCAAAACACTAAACTATTAACCCCTAAACCTAACACCCCCTAACTTTAAATTAAAAGTTACAATATAACTATCTTTAAATAAATAAAAATTTACCTGTGAAATAAAAAAAACTAACATTAAACCATAAACTAACCTAACATAACTATTCTACTAAAATAAAAAAAAAATACCAATTAAAAAAACCTAAATTACAAATTTAAATAAATCTAATTCTACGAAAAAATAAAAAAATCTAACATTACAAAAAATAATAAACACTAAAAATACAAAAAATAAAAAACTCTAAGATTACAAAAAATAATAAATGAAATTATCAAAAATAAAAACAATTACACCTAATCTAATAGTCCTATAAAAATAAAAAAGCCCTCCCAAATTAAAACACACCCTAACCTAACAATAAACTACCAAGTCTAAAAAAATCCTAAACTACCCATTGCCCCTAAAGGGGCATTTGTATTGGCGTTGTCCTTAAAAGTGCATTCAACTCTTTTACTGCCCTTAAAAGGATAGTCAGCTCTTTTACTGCCCAAAGCCCTAATCTAAAAAAAAAACATCCCAAAAAAAAAACAAAAAAACTAACACTAACCCCAGAATATCTACTCACGGTTCCTGGAGTCCGGTCATTCATCCTCATCCATGCAGCGAGAAGTCTTCATCCAGGCGGTGACATCTTCCACCATCGAAGGGACCATTTTCTATCTTCATCCAGGTGGCGCGGAGCTGTGGAGGCGCGGAGCAGAGCTGTCCAGGACCGGCGATGACATCCAGTGCAGAGTGTCCTCTTTATATGATAAAAAAATGGGGTACCTTACATTCCTATTTGCTGACATTTTCAAATCAGCCAATAGGATGAGAGCTACTGGAATCCTATTGGCTGTTCAAAGGCTGTTGGGGAGTAAAAGAGCTGAATACCCTTTAAAGGGCAGTAAAGGAGCTGAATGCCTTTTAAGGTCAATGCCCATAAAAATGCCCCTTTAGGGGCAATGGGTAGTATAGGATTTTTTTAGACTTAGGTTTTTTATTTTGGGGGGTTGGTTGGGTGGGGCTTTTTTCTATTTTAGGGGGGACTTTGTAATGTTTTAATGTAAAAGAGCTGTTTAACTTAGGGCAATGCCCTACAAAAGGCCTTTTTAAGGGCCATTAGTAGTTTATTGTTAGGTTAGGGGGTGTTTTTATTTTGGGGGAGATTTTTTCAACCCCTAATCTGCCGACCACCACCTACGTTATACTTATGTACCCCTAATCTGCTGCCCCTAACACCGCCGACCCCTGTATTATATTTATTAACCCCTAATCTGCCCCCCACAACGTCGCCGCCAGCTACCTACAATAATTAACCCCTAATCTGCCGACCGCAAAGCGCCGCCACCTACATTATAGCTATGTACCCCTAATCTGCTGCCCCTAACACCGCCGACCCCTAAATTATATTTATTAACCCCTAATCTGCCCCCCACAACGTCGCCTCCACCTGCCTACACTTATTAACCCCTAATCTGCCGAGCGGACCGCACCGCTACTATAATAAAGTTATTAACCCCTAATCCGCCTCACTAACCCTATAATAAATAGTATTAACCCCTAATCTGCCGACCGGAGCTCACCGCTATTCTAATAAATGTATTAACCCCTAAAGCTAAGTCTAACCCTAACACTAACACCCCCCTAAGTTAAATATAATTTTAATCTAACAAAATTAATTAACTCTTATTAAATAAATTATTCCTATTTAAAGCTAAATACTTACCTAAAAAAATAAACCCTTATATAGCTACAATATAACAAATAATTACATTGTAGCTATTTTAGGATTAATATTTATTTTACAGGCAACTTTGTAATTATTTTAACCAGGTACAATAGCTATTTAATAGTTAAGAACTATTTAATAGCTAAAATAGTTAAAATAATTACAAATTTACCTGTAAAATAAATCCTAACCTAAGTTACAATTAAACCTAACACTACACTATCAATAAATTAATTAAATAAAATACCTATAATTATCTACAATTAAACCTACCACTACACTATCAATAAATAAATTAAATACAATACCTACAAATAACTACAATGAAATAAACTATCTAAAGTACAAAAAATAAAAAAGAACTAAGTTACAAAAAATAAAAAAATATTTACAAACATAAGAAAAATATTACAACAATTTTAAACTAATTACACCTACTCTAAGCCCCCTAATAAAATAACAAAGACCCCCAAAATAACAAAATGCCCTACCCTATTCTAAATTACTACATTTCAAAGCTCTTTTACCTTACCAGCCCCAAGAAATTCAGCTCTTTTGCCTGTAAAAAAAAACATACAATACCCCCCCAACATTACAACCCACCACCCACATACCCCTAATCTAACCCAAACCCCCCTTAAATAAACCTAACACTAAGCCCCTGAAGATCTTCCTACCTTGTCTTCACCCTACCAGGTTCACCAATCCGTCCTGAAGAGCTCCTCCGATGTCCTGATCCAAGCCCAAGCGGGGGGCTGAAGAGGTCCATGATCCGGCTGAAGTCTTCATCCAAGCGGGAGCTGAAGAGGTCCATAATCCGGATGAAGTCTTCATCCAAGCGGGAGCTGAAGAGGTCCATGATCCGGATGAAGTCTTCTATCAACGGCATCTTCAATCTTCTTTCTTCCGGATCCATCTTGCAGACCTCCGACACGGAACATCCTCTTCTCCCGACGCCTACTAGCCGAATGACGGTTCCTTTAAGGGACGTCATCCAAGATGGCGTCCCTCGAATTCCGATTGGCTGATAGGATTCTATCAGCCAATCGGAATTAAGGTAGGAATATTCTGATTGGCTTATGGAATCAGCCAATCAGAATCAAGATCAATCCGATTGGCTGATCCAATCAGCCAATCAGATTGAGCTCGCATTCTATTGGCTGATCGGAACAGCCAATAGAATGCAAGCTCAATCTGATTGGCTGATCGAATCAGCCAATCGGATTGAACTTGATTCTGATTGGCTGATTCCATCAGCCAATCAGAATATTCCTACCTTAATTCCAATTGGCTGATAGAATCCTATCAGCCAATCGGAATTCGAGGGACGCCATCTTGGATGACGTCCCTTAAAGGAACCGTCATTCGGCTAGTAGGCGTCGGGAGAAGAGGATGTTCCGCGTCGGAGGTCTGCAAGATGGATCCGGAAGAAAGAAGATTGAAGATGCCGTTGATAGAAGATTTCATCCGGATCATGGACCTCTTCAGCTCCCGCTTGGATGAAGACTTCAGCCGGATCATGGACCTCTTCAGCCCCCCGCTTGGGCTTGGATCAGGACATCGGAGGAGCTCTTCAGGACGGATCGGTGATCCTGGTAGGGTGAAGACAAGGTAGGAAGATCTTCAGAGGCTTAGTGTTAGGTTTATTTAAGGGGGGTTTGGGTTAGATTAGGGGTATGTGGGTGGTGGGTTGTAATGTTGGGGGGGGGTATTGTATGTTTTTTTTTACAGGCAAAAGAGCTGAATTTCTTGGGGCATGCCCCGCAAAGGGCCCTGTTCAGGGCTGGTAAGGTAAAAGAGCTTTGAAATGTAGTAATTTAGAATAGGGTAGGGCATTTTGTTATTTTGGGGGTCTTTGTTATTTTATTAGGGGGCTTAGAGTAGGTGTAATTAGTTTAAAATTGTTGTAATATTTTTCTTATGTTTGTAAATATTTTTTTATTTTTTGTAACTTAGTTCTTTTTTATTTTTTGTACTTTAGATAGTTTATTTCATTGTAGTTATTTGTAGGTATTGTATTTAATTTATTTATTGATAGTGTAGTGGTAGGTTTAATTGTAGATAATTATAGGTATTTTATTTAATTAATTTATTGATAGTGTAGTGTTAGGTTTAATTGTAACTTAAGTTAGGATTTATTTTACAGGTAATTTTGTTATTATTTTAACTATGTAACTATTAAATAGTTCTTAACTATTTAATAGCTATTGTACCGGGTTAAAATAATTACAAAGTTGCCTGTAAAATAAATATTAATCCTAAAATAGCTACAATGTAATTATAATTTATATTGTAGCTATATTAGGATTTATTTTACAGGTAAGTATTTAGCTTTAAATAGGAATAATTTATTTAATAAGAGTTAATTAATTTCGTTAGATTAAAATTATATTTAAGTTAGGGGGGTGTTAGTGTTAGGGTTAGACTTAGCTTTAGGGGTTAATACATTTATTATAGTAGCGGTGAGCTCAGGTCGGCAGATTAGGGGTTAATGTTTGAAGTTAGGTGTCGGCGATGTTAGGGAGGGCAGATTAGGGGTTAATACTATTTATTATAGGGTTAGTGATGCGGATTAGGGGTTAATAACTTTATTATAGTAGCGCTCAGGTCCGCTCGGCAGATTAGGGGTTAAAAGTGTAGGCAGGTGGAGGCGACGTTGAGGGGGGCAGATTAGGGGTTAATAAATATAATATAGGGGTCGGCGGTGTTAGGGGCAGCAGATTAGGGGTACATAAGGATAATGTAAGTAGCGGCGGTTTACGGAGCGGCAGATTAGGGGTTAAAAATAATATGCAGGGGTCAGCGATAGCGGGGGCAACAGATTAGGGGTTAATAAGTGTAAGGCTAGGGGTGTTTAGACTCGGGGTACATGTTAGGGTGTTAGGTGCAGACGTAGGAAGTGTTTCCCCATAGCAAACAATGGGGCTGCGTTAGGAGCTGAACGCGGCTTTTTTGCAGGTGTTAGGTTTTTTTTCAGCTCAAACAGCCCCATTGTTTCCTATGGGGGAATCGTGCACAAGCACGTTTTTGAGGCTGGCCGCTTACGTAAGCAACTCTGGTATCGAGAGTTGAAGCTGCGTTAAAAATGCTCTACGCTCCTTTTTTGGAGCCTAACGCAGCCTTTTTGTGGACTCTCAATACCAGAGTTATTTTTATGGTGCGGCCAGAAAAAAGCCGGCGTTAGCTACGCGGGTCGTTACCGACAAAACTCTAAATCTAGGCCTTAGAATTTTGTATTTTTTTATTTTTTGTAATTTTAGATATTTTTATTTTTCTCGTAGTATTAGGTTAATTTAAATTAGTAATTTAGGTTTTTTAAATGGTAGTTTATTTTTATTTTATTAGAATAGTTATGTTAGGTTAATTTATAGTTTAATCTTAGTTTTTTTTTATTTCACAGGTAAGTTTTTATTTATTTTAAGATAGATATATTGTAACTTTTAATTTAAAGTTAGGGGGGTGTTAGGTTTAGGGGTTAATAGTTAAATTGAATGTTTTGCGATGTGGGGGCCAGTGGTTTAGGGGTTAAAAGGTTTAGTTTATTAGTTGCGATGTGGGGGCTGGTAGTTAAGGCGTTAATACTTTATTATAGTGTTGAAGATGTGGGGGCCCGCAGTTTAGGGTTTAATAGGTTTATTATAGTAGTAGCAATGTGGTTGGGCAGCAGATTAGGGGTTAATAGGTTTATTTATTAGTTGTGATGTGGG
Organism: Bombina bombina; assembly: GCF_027579735.1. Classification (NCBI taxonomy): domain Eukaryota; kingdom Metazoa; phylum Chordata; class Amphibia; order Anura; family Bombinatoridae; genus Bombina; species Bombina bombina. The sequence goes on along the minus strand of NC_069501.1, from coordinate 179,572,086 downwards.
GGGCCGGCGGTTTAGGGGTTAATAGGTTTATTTAGTGTCGGCGATGTCAGGGATTGGCGGATTAGGGTTTAATCACTTTATTTAGCATTGACGATGTCAGGGAGCGACGGATTAGGGGGTTAATAACTTTATTTAGGTGTCGGCGATGTTGGGGGGTTGGCGGTTTAGGGGTTAATAGTTTTATTTAGGTGTTAGCAATGTCGGGGGGGCAGACTAGGGGTAGTTAGCCTAGGGGTTTATGTTAGGGTGTTAGGTTTAAACATAACTTTCTTTTCCCCATAGACATCAACGGGGCTTAACGCACCATACCGCACAGCACAAGGAGGTTTTTCAGTAACTCGGAATGGGAGCGCTATGGAAAGTGTGATACTGCTCATTTTATTGCATTATTTACGCACCGGGTATAGCACAAAACTCGTAATCTAGGCGTTTAATATTAAAGTTTGAAGAAGACAATAATAACAGGCTATAACATAGACAGTGGTTTTAACTATTACTTACTTATTATCAAACCTGTAAGCAAATATTTCAAACATAAATGTGCAAACAATAATGACCATATCACTAAAATTATATTTAGGGAAACCTCAGTGTTATATGTTATACAATAATATCCTGTAAATACAGTTCCTTTGCAAAGAAAAAAAGACCACTAATGGAAGGAGGGAAGTACTGTACTACTATATAACAGAACTTAAATAACCACAGCTTTACAGGATATAAGGCACTGATCTACTCAACATACAGGAGACTAACTTAAAACCTGAACACAGACTATCACTAAGGTACTTTCAGTATTTAAATAATAACATAATAAAGTAAAGAGCATACGTTCTTGCTATGAAATTACAGTATAATATCAGTTCAGAAACTTATATTATGGGAAATAATTTGTTTGAAGGTTCTGTCCTACTAAATAAGTCTTTAACAGAGAAAACAATTTTTATAGTTTAGGAAAACATGGAATGATAATGATATTGGCCAGCATCTGACGTTGTGGCATTTACAGGTTTGTAACTGAGCTTTATAAGCTAGATTGTCTATCAGGTTTTAGCAATCTCCAGCATCTTGCTCCCGCCTTGTAGTACCAGTGTGATTTATTGGGCAGATCTTATGTAAACTTACTACTACTTAAAATATATCATAAAACTTTGGTCTGCTGGTAACCAGCCTTCATTGCTGAACCACTTCTATAGGTATTATTCACTACTGAGTCAAGGGACAATTCATCTCAAGTGGTCCAATAATTGTCAAGTTGGCTGCTTGACCATTTTAAATTTTTCTGGGTTTTTTTGTGTATTGGTATTGCACAACCACCATTTTTTAAAATTTGTATTTTTCTTGGTTTAACGATGGCGGCCATCTTTGTGTCATGGTGCATGCCAATTTTTGTTATACAAATGTTTACGGAAAACTGAATATCTCAGCTCAGGGTGGTCCTAGCTCCTTGGAACAAAAACTGATGTCTAGAGCACATTACAAGGTAAAGTATAAACATTTTGGACATTCTTGTTTCATTGACTTAGAACTTAAAGGGGCATGAAAACCAATTTCATGCAATTTTAAACAACTTTCCAATTTACTTCTGTTATCTAATTTGCTTCATTCTCTTGAAATACTTTGTTGAAAAGCATATCTATATAGGCTAAGTAGTTACTGATTGGTGGCTGCACATAGATGCCTTGTGTGATTGGCTCACCCATGTGCATTATTATTTCTTTAAAGGGACATTAAACACTTTGAGATGGTAATATAAAATGATAAATTGTATATAATAAAACAACTCTGCAATATACTTTCATTATTTATTTTGTCCTCTTTGCCTGTAATTTCATTCTGAAATTGTGAGCTTTTCAGCTCCTGTTAGAAATGGAAGTGCAGAACACTGTTAAATCCAGCACAACCATTGGCTGCACACTCTAGCGACCTATTTATAACTGACCCTAATTGGCCACAGCAGAGAAGGTAACACAAGTTACAACATGGCAGCTCCCAGTGTTTTATAGACACTAAAACTTTACACTTATTTTGTCACTTTTTAAACAACTAATGAAACTTTAAAAAATACATCTACATGTTAGTCATGGACTAATCTTTTCTTTGAATGCATCATTCTATCTAGCATGAATTTAGTGTTTAATGTCCCTTTAACACAGGAAATCTAAAGAATTAAGCAAATTAGTTAAAGGGACAGTCTATTCCAAAATAAACTTTCATGATTCAGATAGAGAATGTAATTTTAAACAATTTTCCAATTTACTTTTATCACCAATTTTGCTTTGTTCTCTCTGTATTCTTAGTTGAAAGCTAAATATGATATGCTAATTTCTAAGCCCTTGAAGGCCGCCTCTTCTCTCAGGGCATTTTGACAGTTTTTCACCACTAGAGAGTGTTTGTTCACGTATGTCATATAGATAACACTGTGCTCACGCACCTGGAGTTCCAGTGAGCAAGCTCTGACTGGATAAAATGGATGTCTGTCAAAAGGACTGAAATAAGGAGGCAGCTTGCAGAGGATTAGATACAAGGTAATCACAGAGGTAAAAAGTGTATTTATACAACTGTGTTGGTAATGCAAAACTAGGGAATGGGTAATAAAGGTATTATCTATCTTTTCAAACAATAATAATTCTGGTGTAGACTGTCCCTTTAATAGAAGTAAATTTGAATTTTGTTTAAAATAGTTTTCTCTACCTGAATCCCAAAAGAAAATGTTTGGGTTTCATGTCTCTTTAAGTCCTACTGTAATGATCAAGATCGCTAAAAGTTCCACTTTTGTGTCAATTTATAATGGGAAGGGTTTGGGCCTCATTCCTATTTTTTCTAGGAGGTACCTATTTTTCAAGTTGATTATATCTGGTTGGGGACCAGATAGGAACCTGATATTTTCCCAGTCCTTTATGGTAGCATTGATTTTGAGATTTCACTGGTTACAGAGCTAGGAAATCTGGGGAGAAGCCTACTTTATTCATGCGTTTTGAGAAATGAACATATGTAATATAAACATAACAAATAATAAAAATGAACAGTATTTTACAGTAATTATATTTATGATTGTCAATGAGGTCTAAAATGCTACTACATTTGATATTGGCAACAGTCAAGCATGATCTTTCACGTTGGGACAGGCACAAACATGACATTAGGGCAGGAAGATTTGTCACTGCATATTTGGGCTTGCCTAAACCTACAAGTTTATGGACAAACCTTGTGTTGGCAGAATTCTTGTAGGTTTATGGACAAAGCAAGTGTTGGCAAAATTCATGGGATTTAGAGGCTAAAAGCTGGTGTTTTATTTTCAAGTGATTTCAGGAATAGATTGTATCCAAATATGTTAAAACAGTGTTCAGTTGGGTGTTTTAGAAATAAACAGTGTCATAAACAGAGCTATGGTGTTGTTTCTGTTGTGATAAAAATACTGTGTTCAAGGGTAGGATGTGATGTTACACCAGTCTGTAAGTACCATGAAAACAAATTTCTATTTAAATATCATCACCTATTTGGTAACAGATGTTGTAATTCCTAGGGAAATCACACAAAAAAAATATTACTAAAGCACTAATTCAATTAGAGCACATTTTAAAGGAAAGATCTATCCTCTAAAATGTGTCCCTGGTAGATAACTGTGTCCAACCTTCTACAAAAAAAATGTTTGTTATTGCAAAAGACACATGTATGGAACAGAGCACTAAATATTACCCAAAGATTCTCTTCAGAAGGTTGACTCAGCTTTTTCTACTCTTGGTGTATTCACTGCATGCAAGATTAGGAAGATAGGTGCAGATGAAAGACAGTGCTTTGGAAGTTAAAGCAAAAAGTATTTCTGACATTTTAAAAATAAATCTATGTCAAAAGCAAAGCGATTTCTGAACTTCATGAACTAAAACTCAAGGACAGGTTCGATAAGTGTGAGAGAATTCTGGGTATAAGAACATTTTACAGTTTTCAGCCGGTATCAAGGAGAACTATCAAGTGCCTCTTTAAATCTGCATCACAAGCCTTTGAAGAACATTCAGTGATGAAATCTGCCCCCCTGATACTGCGGAATAATGGCTGTGTAGCTTGTGTCTATGATGATCAGTGGTGGTTAGGCTTGTTTGAAGACATCAGCAAGGAAACCTGTGATGTTTGTGTAAAATTATTCCACTCACCTGGAGCAAGAACATCATTCAAGATATCTGCTGAGAACAAAGTGTGGTTTCCCATAAAAAGTTCAGATTCCTATCTGGTCCCCCACCAGAGATAATCAACCCAAAAGTGAGGAGAAATGTTAAAGAAATTGCACTTTCTCACCCCATAAGGAAAAAAATAAGAAAACTCTCAAACCTTTAATGTTCTGTATGCACACTATACTTACCTAGCTACCCCCTAAAAAAAATGTAGGACTCGAACCCTTCCTAATATACAGTAAATTGACCTTAAAAGCCAAACTTGATCATTACATTAGGATTAAAAGTGATAGTAAATCCTAGCGTTTGTGAAACGCAGGAAATTACCAGTTCAAAAAATAAAAGGGACTTTCAGTCATAGTAGGGTGAGTGCCGCTGCAGAAAATCCCATCAGTGGGAAAAAGAAGCCAGGTCACAGTCAAACACAGGGGCAGTGTGGAGCCAGTGGGAAAGCGGTGGACAGCTGCACATTAACACAAGAAAAAAAACTGGCTACTGAGCAACAGCATGAGTGTGAAAAAGCGTCTTCTTTATTCCATATAAAATATAAGATACAAGACACAAACGGAAGGTCTCAGCTATCTTACGCATTTCACACCGCAAGGAGCTTACTCATAGATACTGAGCACAAGTAAGAGCGCCATCACATTTGAAGGCTGAACCACCAATCATGCTATGAGTCGAAATTACGTATACTACAGCTGAACCAAAATACAGCTGTTATGATATCAATCAATCATATGTCAGTATAGTGGTGGTCACGCCCTCAAAAATGTGACGGCTTCTAAAATCAAATAATCGTTACTTACAAATGATGGCAAAAAGGAATACATAACTTGATCAATCATAATTGCTAACAGTAAATACTGATAGGGGAAACAATATATTTTACGATTAAGTATTTAACAGTTAAAAACATGTTACAAACCCTGTAGCAGCAGTATGTGTTACACCCAAATATCGCAACATTGCAAAATATAACAAAATGTAATATGATATAGTGTATTATACACGTTTAGGCAGTGTCACATAGTTAAAGATTCTAAAATGTTGTTATAAAATGAATTTCTGGCAACTGTAATAAAATTTAGATTTAAAGTTTAAAGACAAATACCATAAAATAAAATAAAACATATGCATTGCAGAATATATGACACAATATCAGGCATGTATGTACAGTATATATATATACACACAAAATTGCTTTACTTGGGCTTAATCTACATAATAGCACATATCCTATTCCAGGTTCATACCAAGTGGTGATTTGGTTTTTAATTTAAAAATCCAAAATAGTTCCTTTTTATCAAGTATTTTAATTAGATTACCACCTCTTTGTGGGACCCTGGCTAGATCAAGGATCTTAATCTTAAAAAGGGGAATGTTTGTAAAATGAAAAAAGGTTAAAGTGCTTGGCCACCGCAGAATCTTTATTGAAGTTTTTTACATCCCTCAAATGTTCCCTAGGATGGGATCTGAGGGCTCTGGTCGATTGGTTCACATATTGGACTCCACATATTTGACAATCCAATAAGTATACTATATGATCAGTGAGGCAGGTGGCATAAAAGGAAATCTAAAAACATTCTCCTGTAACATTACTAGTAAAATTGTTAGCGAAATCCATATTTTCACATGTTAAACAATTTGTGAGATGCGACCTGAAATTTCCCTTGCCACGTAGGCATGACAATTTTTCAGATACATTGGAAGTAATTAAGCTTGGAGAAAGCCTAAAGGCTAAAGTGAGTGGTTTATTCGCTACAAATGTGCAATTCTTGATATATCACTTTTTAGCACACCCAGATGTTTTTTAAGGATGCCACAAATCTTAATTCAAATTCTGTAGAAAAAACTATGCTATTTTCATCAAGATACCCCTTAGCCATTCTTAGATCAGTCTCCAAATCACAATAGATGGAAGTAATTCCTAAATTAATAGAAGTGTTCAAATGGGTAGAATGAGTAGGGACATTACTTTGTACATATAAGTCGACCTGATCAAATGTCTCCCTTTTTCTTGGTTTCCAACCTTTTATTTCCTCAAATGTTTTGAGAAGTGCATCCTCATTTTTACCTCTTAGTTTAAGTCTGGATATCAATTCCTGACCACCTTCTGTGTAATTCTGGAGAGTACTCTCATTGCACTTTAGCCTTATAAATTGGCTTCTCGGAATAGAATTGACAAGGTGCCTAGGGTGACAGGAAGTGGCATGCAAGAGTGTTGCCAGCAGTTTCTTTTCTGTATGTATTAGACATTATTCTTTGAGTAACAGTATCTCCATATAAATGTAAATCAAGGAAATTAACACCATATTCTCTCAGTTCTCCAGTGAATTTGAGATTAACCTCATTGTCATTAATGTATGCCAAAAAAATCTTCAAACGAGAAAGTCCTGTTAACAGTGAAGATACGGTCATCATGTACAAAAGGATGCCGAACCCTAAAGACTCACCAATATTGTATATATGCTCGAGCTCCCACCTACCCACAAACAAATTAGCATACGAAGGGGCAAATTTTGCCCCCATCACTGTACCTTGACATTGTAAATAATACTCAGATTAAAAAAATAAATAAATGTGGGTAAGTAGGAACTCAACAACATCCAAAATAAGCTTTTTTACCTCAACAGTATAGGAGGTTTCAGTATTTAAAAAATACTCCAAGACCCGACACCCATGCACATGAGGTATAGAGGAATATAAAGAAACAGCATCTACCACAACCCACCTATATCCCTCCTGCCAAACAAAATTCTTTAAAACATCTAAGAGGTGACTAGAGTCTCTAAGATATCTATATAAGTTTTTTACCATGGGTTGCAGAATATTATCAATCCATTCGGACACAGGCTCCAAGTGGAAGCCTATGCCCGAAATGATAGGTCTCCCTGGGGGGAGATACAAGGCTCTTATGTGTTTTGGGAAGGTAATGAAAAATAGGGATGGTGATTTTAGTATGGATAAGTTGCCTTGACTGTTCATTAGTCATAATTCCCAAAGTAACTGCCTTATCTAATATTTTATTAAGTTGTTGGGTAATTGTAATGGTAGGGTCACAAGAAAGCTTACGATATGTGGCCGTATCCAATAGTTGTCTATTAGCTTCAGTAATATAATCTGCCCTGTTGAAAACAACAACATTGCCACCCTTGTCCGCATTCCTGATGACAATGTTGTTGTTCCCAGCCAGGTCTCTAAGGGCCAATCTCTTGGGTCCTGTTAAATAACCTTTTGGCTTAGTCATTCTACTTAATTCTTCCAACTTTAATATATCCTCCTCTACACGTTTATGAAAGGAATTTATGAAACTACCCCTAAAATGTATTGAGTAAAAGCTTGACCCCAATCTTTTGGGGGGAGGAATTTCTCTTATCATTCTTACTGGGGTATCATTAAAAAATGTTATAGTCGCAACCAAGCATAAATCTGCAAAACTAAATACTTTATTCCAATCTGTAGTGTTATTAGTATCATTTATTTTTCAGATCATAAACATCATATGTGATATTGTGCTCATTCGAGTGAATTAGTGTCAATTCTCTGACAAACTTGTTTACATCTATCAACGTCCTAAAGGCCAAAAACATATGCTATGGGGAAAACCCTAGACCTTTCTATAGGACTTTTTCATGTATAGAAGTAAGATTAAAGTCTGACAGCTTTATAACATTTAAAGTTATTTTTTTCTTTTGCGATTTCTGCTTCATCAATCCTCCTTCTTTTCTTCTTCCTTGATCTTCTGGTCCTACTTCTAAAGGGGCACTTGGCTGGTTACGTGTCTTGGGTCGAACTACCATCTGCAATCCCCCTTTATCTTGCTTCAAAGGAACCTGTAAAGATAGGAAGACAGAAGGGGGAGAAACAGGAGCTGATGGATCATCACTGGAACCCATATTGTCAGAGTCAGGGTCAGTAGATTCTGGTTCCGTAGATGAGAAAACCACCCTTTGTTCTTTATCTTTACCACTGTAGATTTCTTTAGGATGGGCTTTGGTGATTTACTCTCTTCCCCATTATGATTGTGATTTTTTGGGTGTTTTCTCTGACGTCTGCGGAACTTTGACCAGTCATAGACCCTGTTATTATCATAATCTTCACGTGAGAATTTCTTTCTCTTCCTCTCTGCAATCTCTTCATCAGCTTTTTTTTATCTTATCTTTCATCTGTGCCTTGAGTACAGCATACTGTTCATCGCTTTTCCTTGTTTTAAGGTCTAATTTAGTTGTAGTTGTAGTTTTATCCTTCAAATTGCCACAGTTACATTCTTTGCTCTTGACAAGGATCCTTAATAGTGTGATTGAACATTCGTTCAAAGTCGTGTTCCATTCATCTAAGAGATCTGCATCTTCTAAATCGTAGTTAGGATACTTTTTTAATCTCAGGCCTCTTGGGACACGCTTTGCATCTGTATAATGTGAAAATGTGACTACATCCCACATAAAACATAAATCCGATAATAGCAATTTTTCAAGGATATTAAATTGATGTTTTAGATCCCCATCATGGGCATATGTAGTAGTAGATGAAAATAGTTTCTCAAAATATTGTTTCCTGGTTTGTATATCAAAATATGTTGCCAGATTGCCACCTTCAAGGAAAGATTGTGGGTGGCGCCAGTGAAGGCTAACTGTGAGAGTAATTGATTTCTGGTGGGGAATATGTCTAAAAGTGTGAGTCACAATTTCCAAAAAATAAAAGTATATATATAAATCACAACTATACCTATTGTAAAAAGAGATTATTAATAATATTACCAAACTAATTCAGCTCTAAGGACAATAAAAAATAATCCTAAAAAACAAGTTGTTTAAATAAATTGATAATATTTTATTTTAATACATAGACTAGTCAAAACATTAGGACATTTAGAGTAGAATTGCACCGGTGCCCCTAAAATAATTAGTATTAAAAAATCTAATAGAACAATGATTCCTAAAAAACAATTCCTAAAACACAATATAATATACTTATTCCTAAAACACAATTTATTATACTTATAATATACTTCTTCCTAAAACACAATATATTATACTTATCAAACAATCTAAAATAAAGAACATAAGATGAGAGGTGATTCGTGTGATGCAGGTTAGTGGAAGTATAATACAGATACCAGCTCTCAAAGTCCCTTTTAGTAACCTTGCAGCGATAACATTAGTCAGATTCTGATTTACTCTTATTCCGGATAAGTGTAATAAAGTTGCAACTTAAGATATTTTTCCAATTTGTTACATCAAATTTGTTACATCAAATTAGCCCGGGCTGATCTTTTCAGTATTGATGCGTGTAAGATAAATCTAGTATGCTGAATCTGGGTCTCAGCGATATTGGCAAGCTTTTGTATTATCAGTTCTTACTCACCAAATATCCCCTCAGTGTAGCACAGTCTGGTTTCACTGTTGTATAACCGCCAGGCTATCTCACCAACAGTTGGACTTTCCTTCTTAATTTGCGACAAATACAGATCAGCAGTTTCTTCGCTTTAATACTTGAAAATCTTCTTGGTATACGGTTCTGGGAGCACAATGATGGTACATACAGGCTCTCAATCAGCCTCTCCTTGCTTTGCACAAAGCTCACAGGTGCTGGGAAATCAGTCAATCCACGCGTATCGGCTCTCATGGGGCCTTTGTCAAGATCCTTTGACAAAGGCCCCATGAGAGCCGATACGCGTGGATTGACTGATTTCCCAGCACCTGTGAGCTTTGTGCAAAGCAAGGAGAGGCTGATTGAGAGCCTGTATGTACCATCATTGTGCTCCCAGAACCGTATACCAAGAAGCCAGGATCTGTGCAAACAAAAGGAAGACAGATTGGTTGAACGGTAGGAGCGGCAATTTCAAAATAAGTGCGCGCACTTCTGCAAACGGATCGTTATACCCTCTGAGGATTTTCAAGTATTAAAGCGAAGAAACTGCTGATCTGTATTTGTCGCAAATTAAGAAGGAAAGTCCAACTGTTGGTGAGATAGCCTGGCGGTTATACAACAGTGAAACCAGACTGTGCTACACTGAGGGGATATTTGGTGAGTAAGAACTGATAATACAAAAGCTTGCCAATATCGCTGAGACCCAGATTCAGCATACTAGATTTATCTTACACGCATCAATACTGAAAAGATCAGCCCGGGCTAATTTGATGTAACAAATTTGATGTAACAAATTGGAAAAATATCTTAAGTTGCAACTTTATTACACTTATCCGGAATAGGAGTAAATCAGAATCTGACTAATGTTATCGCTGCAAGGTTACTAAAAGGGACTTTGAGAGCTGGTATCTGTATTATACTTCCACTAACCTGCATCACACGAATCACCTCTCATCTTATGTTCTTTATTTTAGATTGTTTGATAAGTATAATATATTGTGTTTTAGGAAGAAGTATATTATAAGTATAATAAATTGTGTTTTAGGAATAAGTATATTATATTGTGTTTTAGGAATTGTTTTTTAGGAATCATTGTTCTATTAGATTTTTTAATACTAATTATTTTAGGGGCACCGGTGCAATTCTACTCTAAATGTCCTAATGTTTTGACTAGTCTATGTATTAAAATAAAATATTATCAATTTATTTAAACAACTTGTTTTTTAAGATTATTTTTTATTGTCCTTAGAGCTGAATTAGTTTGGTAATATTATTAATAATCTCTTTTTACAATAGGTATAGTTGTGATTTATATATATACTTTTATTTTTTGGAAATTGTGACTCACACTTTTAGACATATTCCCCACCAGAAATCAATTACTCTCACAGTTAGCCTTCACTGGCGCCACCCACAATCTTTCCTTTCAGTCTTTTCAAATTTTTCACACTTTGTGAGGAGTGTGAACAGTGGGCAGGCTTAAACTGTTTTACTGAGCTCCCTGACACATCCACTTTTTACCTATTAGATTGCCACCTTCACCCTCCATAGTGAATGTATCAAAATATCACACAATGGATATATATATATATATATATATATATATATATATATATATATATATATATATATATATATATATATAACCCCAGCAAATGTGTATACATATATGTTAATGGCTGACCACATAGAAACGTCAAAAATGGTGAACGACAAAAAGATATGTGTGGATGTCAGAAAAACAAAATGTTTGTAATATCAATATTGTTCCTAGAATTTCAGTCATATTTTTTATTTTCTATAGGGCAAATAATAAAATAAATGTATATGATTCTTCAAATCATCAAAATTTGCATTATTTATTTTAAAATGAAAGAAAGATTAAAATGGTTGGTAATACGGTCACTTGAAAGTAAACTATAGCCAGAACATAATATATTCATACAAATAGAAATATGTATTTGATCACCTCTATTTTTCCTATCCCTGATAAAAAGAAAAAGTCAGCAACATGTGCCTTGATCTATTATGCTAATTAAATCTTGACTGAAAAATATTAATTATTTTAGAAAGTTAATTAATCATATGCAGCAATTATAGCTCATTGAATATATTTTGGAGAGTTTTGACATTGGCTGTCTAGTTTTCCTTGTGATGGGGATCAAGGTGCTGAATATACTTGGTTACTTTTATAAACTGTGAGCTTTATATATTCTCAAAGTACATTTTTGTCCTATGAATAAGTTTGGAATATCCTTAATATAGACACACTGAAGAGCCAGTGTTAGTACCAATTACCAAAGGTTGTGATCACAATTAACACTGAAATTAGGAGATATTTAAAAAATAGCAGATTCTGAAAATTTTGTATAAACAATCAAATTTGTATTTTTAAAATATTTTCTTCTGTAAAAAAAAGTTTTGTCTCATATAAAGAAATATCTTTATTCTGCTTTATTGTTCTACAACTATTATACCGGGAAGATAGAGTGGCATCTACTAGTTGACATGCTATTGTTGACCTGTTTATCATAAGATTTTTTAGAATAATTTCCCTCAAAGCCAGCGATGGTATTATGGCTTTAATTTAAAAATGTGATAATATGTTTTGTAAAAGTATTCTTAGGGTACAGCTATGATCATAAGTAAAAAACAAATGTATTGTATAATTAAGTACTGATTCCCTTTGAATGTAAATACAATGAAAGGGACTTTGTACTCTAAGGATTTCTGTCATATTACCAGCATTTAAAAATGTCGATTTTTTTTTCTTTTGCATTAAAAAATAAATGTGAGGTAAAAGCTATTTAAATGTAAAATGTAACTAAAGCAAATGTATGGCTTCATACTTTCTACTAATCCTCATTGGCTGGTATGCACTTTCTATTAACTCTCATTGGCTGATAGGCACTTACTTTTGTTGACTATTGGTTAGTGGTTATTTTGTGGTAATGCACGTTGAAACAAAAAAACAAATAATACAATACAGTATCATAAAGATGAGGCCAGTAAGAGATATAAGAAGGCCTAGAAAATAATCTCTAAAAAGTTTCTAAACTCTTAGAATGAAGATTTTTTTAAAGTCACAAACAGCTAAGTTTTAGCTAGAAATATGTCAATTTTATTTTTTAAATAAATAACGTTTTTTTTAGTTTATATCTGTTATGGCCCTTGAGCTAACTTCTACCATTTGAAGATTTTTAACAAGCTGCTATGGGTGATTAGCTGGATGGCTCAGTGGAGCTATGACCCTTATACTTCATCACACTGGGACTTGGTGTACTTATTCCTAACTTTATATTTTAGTATCCTAAATACTACAGCATGAGGAGCCTTTTATTTTTTTTTTCAGAAGTACCTTTAAGCAAATGAGCATTAGTAGGAAGTGTACAGCTGAAAGGTTGTATATTTGTTTAAATTTAAACAGCTTTTATTTATATTTTTTGAGACAAAGGGGCCGATTTATTAAGGCCCGAATTCTGCTATATGCAGCTTTTTCAGTGCAAGCCTTCAGGCTTGCCGGAAGCAGGAGTTAAGAAGGACAGCAATCTGCATGATTGGATACGTTGACACCCCCTGCTAGCACAGTTGCTATTGTGATCATAGTCATCCGAACATGCAACCCTACTAATTTGTAAGATTCAGTGACCTTGGGGTACTAGGAATGAGTGATTCTTTCTCATGATGATTTAGATTAAAGACAGTGGTAGAAACTGGATTTACAATTGACTTACTAACCATCTGAAGTAAGTAGTTTTAATAATTCTTAGGAGCATAAAAACAAGTAATTTGCGTGTGGGGCTGAGCATGGGAAGGGCAGGCTTAAGTGTGATCAGCGAGCATGAGCAGGTATTCAGTAGACATATTGAAGCAATCAGCAGGCACATCTGGGTGATGGTTCATCAGTCCCTTAAAACTGGGACACCGATGGGCTGCAGGCAGGAAGTGGGTGAAACTTTCCAACCCATGACAATCCTGCAGGATGCAGAATAGATAGAAGGAATTAATTTTCCATAATAACATGACATCTGTATTTGTTTACTTTCAAAGTAAAGGGTTAATGTCTAAATTTGCAAGTTTATCATTCTAGCGCTCTTGCAGATCTTTGTTTTTGTGCGAAGTACCAACAACACAAGTTGATTGACAGCTTGAGAAAGTTGTTTGTAAACTTGGTCACACGAGTCCACAACAATTTTATCCAGGCAGTAGCTAGTTCCCAAACTGAGTTGGAACCAAGATGATCAACTCACTGAGCAGGACAATTTATTGCATTTATACTCCACAGAGTTCTGATTGCTGGACAAGAACAACAATCTGCCATGGTCTATGGGGGTAAATATAACCTCAAGATTGTGAGCATATTGTTAAAAAAGTCTTATAGGTAAAAGCACTACATATTTGGCCAATTTAATGAATAAAAAACATAAAATTAAAATATCAAACATATGGACATAGCTACATTTTTTTATTTTTTTAATATAAAAGTTCATTTTAATATCTCAATATTGAATGTAATAAATTATGAGTTTGATTCTAATACTTTGAAAAACTTATGTAATTATTTTCTGCTAAATATCACCATTAAAGTGATATCACATTCTAGCATTTTTGAAATGCTAGGATTTACCAGTGCAACAAATAAGTCATGAAGTATAAAATAGTTCATGCTATTTTTTTCAATTAGGTTACATTTCCACCTCTTAGCCAATAGCCATGCAGCCTAGTTTACATTATGCCGGATAGCTAGCACGCTATTGGCTAAGATCACTGAAAAATAGCATTCTGCCGTGGGTTGCCTGAGTCGTTTAGTGCGGCATAAGCTGCCAACAAATAAAGGAACTTTCAGCATGAAGTATTTTATAGTTCATGACTAAATGTTGGCTTATTTGTTTCACTAGTAAATCCTAGCATTTAAAAAAATGCTAGGATTTACCATCACTTTAAAGACTATGGGGATTTTTGTTGATAAGTCTTTCTAAATGATTAGAATTGGCCCCTATATTGTTTATATGTAGTATTTCCTTTATTGACCTTTGCGATTTTTTTTTTGAGGGTTAATATCATATGCAAAGGTCAATTTTTTTTTTTTGTGTACAACTAACCAACTTAAAAATGTTGTCCTAAATTACAAGTGGAGCAATGATGATTGCACGTGGCTTGTTATTTTGTGCTTGGCATCGTGCGTTCAGTACTGCTCAATTTGGTATTAATTAGATAAAAATCAATCGCCAGATTACAAGTTTTGTGGTAACAGGGGCGCGTTGCTAACTTGCAGTTTATTCTCACTGCTCACTTACCTGCAGCGCTGGTATTACGGGTTTTTATCAACCCAGCGTTAACAGGCAAGAAGTGAGCGTAGAGCAAAATTGCGCTCCACACTGCACTCCAATACCAGCGCTGCTTAAGTGAGCGGTGAGCTGGTTATACGTGCTTGTGCACAATTTCCCCATAGACATCAATAGGGAGAGCCGGCTGAGAAAAAGTCTAACACCTGCCAAAAAGCAGCGTAAAACTCAGTAACGCAGCCCCATAATTTTATGTGTACACCTAACACCCTAACATGAACCCCGAGTCTAAACACCCCTAATCTTACACTTATTAACCCCTAATCTGCTGCCCCCGACATCGCCAACACCTACATTATACTGATTAACCCCTAATCTGCCTCTCCGGACATCGCCACCACCTACATTATACTTATTAACCCCTAATCTACTGCCCCCAACATCGCCGACACCTACATTATATTTATTAACCCCTAATCTGCCACCCCTAACATCGCCGCCACCTACCTACATTTATTAACCCCTAATCTGCCGTCCCCAACGTCGCCGCCACTATTCTAAATTTATTAACCCCTAAACCTAAGTCTAACCCTAACACCCCCTAACTTAAATATAATTTAAATAAATCTAAATAAAATTACTATCATTAAAGGGACAGTACACACTCATTTTCATATAACTGCATGTAATAGACACTACTATAAAGAATAAGATGCACAGATACTGATATAAAAATCCAGTATTAAATGGTTTAAAAACGTATTTAGAAGCTTTCAGTTTAGCTCTGTTGGAAAGCCCACTACAAGTGGGAAATAAGACACTCCTCTCTCCCCCTTCTTTTGCATATGAAAAGACCCTTTACACAAACAGGAGCAAGCTGGAGAAGGTAGCTGACGGTATTCAAATAAAACTTTGGGGCTTTGTTAGGAGTCTGAAAATCAGAGCAATGTTCTTTAAAAATAAGCAAAATTATACATTTTTTAAAAAACAAACTTTATGGGCTTTATAAATAGATCATCTACAAAACATTTATGCAAAGAAAAAATGAGTGTATAATGGCCCTTTAACTAAATTATTCCTATTTAAAACTAAATACTTACCTATAAAATAAACCCTAAGCTAGCTACAATATTACTAATAGTTACAGTGTCTCTAGCTTAGGGTTTATTTTTATTTTACAGGAAAGTTTGTATTTATTTTAACTAGGTAGAATAGTTACTAAATAGTTATTAACTACCTAGCTAAAATAAATACAAATTTACCTGTAAAATAAAACCTAACCTAAGTTACACTAACACCTAACACTACACTACAATTAAATACATTACCTAAATTAAATACAATTAAATAATTCAAATATAATTAGCTAAATTACAAAAAAAAACCCACTAAATTACAGAAAATAAAAAACAAATTACAAGATATTTAAACTAATTACACCTAATCTAATAGCCCTATCAAAATAAAAAAGCCCCCCCCAAAATAAAAAAAGAACCCTAGCCTAAACTAAACTATCAATAGCCCTTAAAAGGGCCTTTTGCGAGGCATTGCCCCAAAGAAATCAGCTCTTTTACCTGAAAAAAAAATACAAACAAACCCCAACAGTAAAACCCACCACCCACACAACCAACCCCCCAAATAAAACCCTAACTAAAAAAACCTAAGCTTCCCATTGCCCTGAAAAGGGCATTTGGGTGGGCATTGCCCTTAAAAAGGCATTTAGCTCTATTGCTGCCCAAAACCCTAACCTAAAAATAAAACCCACCCAATACACCCTTAAAAAATCCTAACACTAACCCCCGAAGATTCACTTACCTGGAGAAGTCTTCATCCAAGCTGCAAGATGTCCTCAATGAAGCCGGCAGAAGTGGTCCTCCAGATGGGCAGAAGTGGTCCTCCAGATGGGCAGAAGTGGTCCTCCACACGGGCAGAAGTCTTCACCCAGACGGCATCTTCTATCTTCATCCTTCCGACGTGGAGCAGCTCCATCTTGAAGACATCCGGCGTGGAGCATCCTCTTCTTCTGACGTCTTCTTGCTGAATGAAGGTACCTTTAAGTGATGTCATCCAAGATGGCATCCCTTAGATTCCGATTGGCTGATAGAATTCTATCAGCCAATCGGAATTAAGGTTGAAAAAATCCTATTGGCTGATGCAATCAACCAATAGGATTGAACTTCAATCCTATTGGCTGATCCAATCAGCCAATAGGATTGAGCTTGCATTCTATTGGCTGTTCCAATCAGCCAATAGAATGCAAGCTCAATCCTATTGGCTGATTGAATCAGCCAATAGGATTTTTTCAACCTTAATTCCGATTGGCTGATAGAATTCTATCAGCCAATTGGAATCTAAGGGATGCCATCTTGGATGACGTCATTTAAAGGTACCTTTATTCAGCAAGAAGACGTCGGAAGAAGAGAATGCTCCGCGTTGGAAGGATGAAGATAGAAGATGCCATCTGGATGAAGACTTCTGCCCGTCTGGAGGACCACTTCTGCCAGCTTCGTTGAGGACATCTTGCCGCTTGGATGAAGACTTCTCCTGGTAAGTGAATCTTCGGGGGTTAGTGTTAGGATTTTTTAAGGGTGTATTGGGTGGGTTTTATTTTTAGGTTAGGGCTTTGGGCAGCAATAGAGCTAAATGCCCTTTTAAGGGCAATGCCCATCCAAATGCCCTTTACAGGGCAATGGGGAGCTTAGGTTTTTTTAGTTAGGGTTTTATTTGGGGGGTTGGTTGTGTGGGTGGTGGGTTTTACTGTTGGGGGTTTGTTTGTATTTCTTTTTAAGGTAAAAGAGCTGATTACTTTGGGGCAATGCCCCACAAAAGGCCCTTTTAAGGGCTATTGATAGTTTAGTTTAGGCTAGGTTTTTTTTATTTTGGGGGGACTTTTTTTATTTTGATAGGGCTATTAGATTAGGTGTAATTAGTTTAAAGATCTTGTAATTTGTTTTTTATTTTCTGTAATTTAGTGTTTTTTGTTTGTTTTTGTAATTTAGCTAATTATATTTGATTTATTTAATTGTATTTAATTTAGGTAATTTATTTAATTGTAGTGTAGTGTTAGGTGTTAGTGTAACTTAGGTTAGGTTTTATTTTACAGGTAAATTTGTATTTATTTTATCTAGGTAGTTAGTAAATAGTTAATAACTATTTAGTAACTATTTTACCTAGTTAAAATAAATACAAACATGCCTGTAAAATAAAAATAAACCCTAAGCTAGGTACAGTGTAACTATTAGTTATATTGTAGCTAGCTTAGGGTTTATTTTACAGGTAAGTATTTCGTTTTAAATAGGAATAATTTAGGTAATGATAGGAATTTTTATTTAGATTTATTTTAATTATATTTAAGTTAGGGGGAGTTAGGGTTAGGGTTAGACTTAGGTTTAAAGGGTTAATAAATTTAGAATAGTAGCGGCAACATTGGGGGCGGCAGATTAGAGGTTAATAATATTTAACTAGTGTTTGCGAGGCGGGAGTGCGGTGGTTTAGGGGTTAATATGTTTATTCTAGTGGTGGCGATGTCCGGAGCGGCAAATAAGGGGTTAATAATTTTATTTTAGTATTTACGATGTGGGAGGGCCTCCATTTAGGGGTTAATAGGTAGTTTATGGGTGTTAGTGTACTTTGTAACACTTTAGTTTCGAGTTTTATGCTACAGCTTTGTAGTGTAAGACTCATAACTACTGACTTTAAAATGCGTTAGGACTTAGAAAACACTCCAACACACGCCATATCAAAACTATACAAACTATTGCTAATCAGCAGCTAAATTTTTATCAAGATGGTATCTGACCCCCAGCAGACTACACACTATTTACAAAACGGCTAGCAATAAGTGTTGGAGGGGATGCAGAGAAATAGGCACCCCTACACACATATGGTGGCAGTGTAATAAACTAGATACGTTCTGGCTAACGGTACTGGAGCGTATGTCAGATGCAATAGGCAAACAGCTACCAAACGATCCACAGATCTTACTATTTCTACTCCTGCCCAATCTGCATGACATTAATGCTAGGGACCTGTTGATCCTCATGCTAAACAGCGCTAAAACCCTAATCCCAAGACATTGGAAATCCTCCAATATCCCGACTGAGAAAGAGTGGGAGGACCAGGTAGAGAGTTTCCTACAACTTGAAAGGTACCACCACCTCCAATTAGGCTCATTAGTCACACACGAACTTAAACTATCTTTATGGAACCAGCACAAAGAGCGACACAAACTTAGCACCCACTAACATCCACTACACCAAACATCAGGCTTTTCCCTTAGACACCATCTTAGCCAGTTGCCAGTAACCTTTTGAGGATAACTCTATTTAATATATGTTGTAACTCATGTAATATCCCAGAGACTGTAATATAGAAGCATGGGTCATACAGGCCTCTGCACTGAACCTATGTACTGAACTTGTTGCACTGTTATGTATGATGTATGGATCTTTAATCCAAAAGCACTTTTACTGCTGTACCTCATTGTTACGCTATGGAAATATTCTTATCTACATTTTGTAAAATCTGTTATTTCTTCAAAATAAAAACTTCTTTAAAATAAAATGCGTTAGGAATCTTGGCGGTAGAGGGTGTACCGCTCACTTTTGGCCTCCCAGGATAAACTCGTAATACCGCGCTATGCAAGTCACATTGAAAAAAGCCTTTACGAAATTTACGTAAGTTGGTTTGCGGTAAGGCCAAAAAAGTGTGCGGTGCCCCTAAACCTGCAAGACTCGTAACACCAGCGGGCGTAAAAAAGCAGCGTTAGGACCTGTTAACGCTGCTTTTTTACCTTAACGCAAAACTCGTAATCTAGCTGAATGCTTTTTATACTTATAATGGGAATGGTAATGCACTGGGGTCATTTACCTTGATATTACAAGTTAAGTATTGCCTGTGTAACAAACTACCAACACTATTAAAAGGACAGTCTACTCCAGAATTGTTATTGTTTAAAAAGATAGATAATCCCTTTATTACCCATTCCCCAGTTTTGCATAATCAACACTGTTATATTAATATACTTTTTACCTCTGTGATTACCTTGTATCTAAACCTCTGCAGACTGCCCCCTTATTTCAGTTCTTTTGACAGACTTGCATTTTAGCCAATCAGTGCTTACTCCTAAATAACTCTACAGGAGTGAGCACAATGTGTATCTATATTGCACACATGAACTAGCACTTCCTAGCTGTGAAAACTGTCAAAATGCACTGAGATAAGAGTCATCCTTCAAGGGCATAGAAATTTTGAGCCTACCACGTTTTAGTTTTCAACAAAGAATACAAAGAGAACAAAGGCAAATTTGATGATAAAAGTAAATTAGAAAGTTTTTTTTAAAATTCATCCCCTATCTGAATCCTGAAAGTTTAATTTTGATAAGACTGTCCCTTTAAGTGTGTTTTTGCTGGTAGTTTCAGGAGGATTTACTTGAAGATTCATCACATATAGGGCTAGATTAAGAATGGCACGGTAACTGTGAGCGAAATGAGGTTTATTGTGATATTACAAGTTGAAAGTAAATGCTTTCACTTGAGCACAATTGAATTTAGTGTATGTCGGTATAGCGCAACCTCAGAGCTATGGTTAACTGTAACGTGTTATATATAGTCTATGCAGGAATACAGTAACTCTTCTGCGATATTCAATGTTCACATTTTTGTGAGAGCGAAAACGTTTTACTTTCAACTTGTAATATGCGTGCAACCCAACACGCAAAAAGCTGAAGTCTAGCAGGGTTAATGCACGAGGGAGAGCACAAACTACCGCTCCACTCATAGGGCGATATTTATCAAGCTGTCAACTGCAAATGCGCTGGAATTCCGCGTCGTAATTGTTGTGAGATTGATCCGACCTAGTTATCAAAGACTCAAGATCGGCAAATGTTGAAATCTGTGACATAACATACAAACCGGCGATCTCAATCCGACGCAGATCGATGCTTACATCATTACAGATGTTCCGAATATACATTCGGCTCTATTTGACACTTTTTGCCATTTATCAAATCGTTAACAGGTACGCTCGCGTCTTTTTTGACACAGAGTAACTGGTTTTCAATCCGCCAGATTCAAGTTCAATCCGATTGGCTGATTGGATCAGCCAATCAGATTGAGCTTGCATTCTATTGGCTGTTCCGATCATCCAATAGAATGCAAGCTCAATCTGATTGGCTGATCCAATCAGCCAATCAGAATTTTCCTACCTTAATTCCGATTGGCTGATAGAATCCTATTAGCCAATCGGAATTCGAGGGACGCCATCTTGGATGACGGCCCTTAAAGGAACCTTCATTCGTCGGGAGTTCGTCGTGGAGGAAGGATGTTCCGCGTCGGCGGGATGCAGATGGAGCCGGAAGAAAGAAGATTGAAGATGCCGCTTGATAGAAGACTTCAGCCGGATGATGGACCTCTTCAGCCCCCGCTTGGATGAAGACTTCAGCCGGATGATGGACCTCTTCAGTCCCCGCTTGGATGAAGACATCGCCCGGATTGGATGAAGAATTCGGCTCGACTGAGTGAAGACGACTCAAGGTAGGAAGATCTTCAGGGGGGTAGTGTTTTATTTAAGGGGGGTTTGGGTTAGATTAGGGGTATGTTGGTGGTGGGTTGTAATGTTGGGGGGGTATTGTATGTTTTTTTTTACAGGCAAAAGAGCAGAATTCTTTGGGGCATGCCCCGCAAAAGGCCCTTTTAAGGGCTGGTAAGGTAAAAGAGCTTTACAATTTTTATTTTAGAATAGGGTAGGGCATTTTTTTATTTTGGGGGGCTTTGTTATTTTTTTAGGGGGCTTAGAGTAGGTGTAATTAGTTTAAAATTCTTGTAATCTTTTTTTATTTTTTGTAATTTAGTGTTTGTTTTTTTGTAATTTAGTGTTTGTTTTTTTTGTAATTTAGTTTAGTTGATATAATTGTAGGTAATTGTAGGTAGTTTAATTTATTTATTGATAGTGTAGTGTTAGGTTTAATTGTAACTTAGGTTAGGATTTATTTTACAGGTAATTTGGTAATTATTTTAACTAGGTAGCTATTAAATAGTTATTAACTATTTAATAGCTATTGTACCTGGTTAAAATAAATACAAAGTTGCCTGTAAAATAAATATTAATCCTAAAATAGCTACAATATAATTATTATTTATATTGTAGCTATATTAGGGTTTATTTTACAGGTAAGTATTTAGCTTTAAATAGGAATAATTTATTTAATAAGATTTATTTTATTTTGTTAGATAAAAATTATATTTAACTTAGGGGGGTGTTAGGGTTAGGGTTAGACTTTAGAGCTTTAGGGGTTAATACATTTATTAGAGTAGCCGTGAGGTCCGGTCGGCAGATTAGGGGTTAATAATTGTAGGTAGGTAGCAGCGACGTGGGGGGGGGCAGATTAGGGGGTAATAAATATAATGTAGGGGTCGGCGGGGGTTAGAGGCAGTAGATTAGCTGTTCATAGGGATAACGTAGGTTGCGGCGGTGTACGGAGCGGCAGATTAGGGGTTAAAAATAATATGCAGGGGTCAGCGATAGCGGGGGCGGCAGATTAGGGTTTAATAAGTGTAAGGTTAGGGATGTTTAGACTCGGGGTACATGTTAGGGTGTTAGGTGCAGACATAGGAAGTGTTTCCCCATAGGAAACAATGGGGCTGCGTTAGGAGCTGAACGCTGCTTTTTTGCAGGTGTTAGGTTTTTTTTCAGCTCAAACTGCCCCATTGTTTCCTATGGGGGAATCGTGCATGAGCACGTTTTTGAAGCTGGCCGCGTCCGTAAGCACCGCTGGTATTTAGAGTTGCAGTATCGGTAAATTATGCTCTACGCTCCCTTTTTGGAGCCTAACACAGCCCTTCTGTGAACTCTAAATACCAGCGGTATTTAAAAGGTGCGGGGGAAAAATACAGGTGTAGCTAACGCACCCCTTTGGCCGCAGAACTCTAAATCTAGCCGTTAGTTACAAAAAAAACAAACACTAAATTACGAGATAATTTTTTTATCAAAAATAAAAAAAATTACACCTAATCTAATAGCCCTATCAAAATAAAAAAGCCCCCCAAAATAAAAAACCCTAGCCTTCAATAAACTACCAATGACCCTTAAAAGGGCCTATTGTGGGACATTGCCCCAAAGATATCAGCTCTTTTACCTGTAAAAAAAAATACACACACACCCCCAACATTAAAACCGACCACCCAACCAACCCCCCAAAATAAAAAACGTATCTAATCTAAAATAACTTAAGCTACCCATTTTCCTAAAAAGGGCATTTGTATGGGCATTAAGCTCTTTTACTGCCCATACCCTAATCTAAAAATAAAACCCACCCAAAAAACCCTTAAAAAAACCCTTAAAAAAACACTAACCCTCAACGATCCACTTACAGTTCTTGAAGTCCCGCTTGAAGGATCCATCCAGCCGGCGAAGTCCTCATCCATGCGGCAAGAAGTCTTCATCCAGACGGCATTTTCTATCTTCATCCAGCCAGCGAATTCCTCATCCAGTCGGCAAGAAGTATTCATCCAGACGGCATCTTCTATCTCCATCCATCCGCCGCGGAGCGGGTCCATCCTGCAGACATCCGACGTGGAGCATTCTCTTCATATGATCACCGCCGTACACTGGAACTTACTTGAATGCAAGTGACGCAATCCAAAATGGCATCCCTTGCATTCCTATTGGCTGAAAGATTTCAATCAGCCAATAAGAATTATAGCTGCTAAAATCCTATTGGCTGTCCCAATTGGTGCACGTGTTTTTGATGGCTTTTTTTATAAATATGGAGATCGTATTGAGATCCACGGCCGCAATGTTTGGCGATGTTAGGCGAGCGTATTGATGCCGGCGAATGCAACATAGTTGACAGCTTGATAAATATCCCCCATAATCTAGCCCATAATATGGAATAGTAGACTTGGGGATTTTAGATATTTAACGACCAGTAGAAAGTTATATATATAATATTTGTGGTTGTGTTAGCCCTGCATACATGGTTAAGGTTGTTTTATTTTATATTTTAGTATAACTTAATGAAGGGCCTTCCACAAATGTTGATTGTATATGTAGTTTGTTCAACTTTAAAAAAAAATAAAAAAATTACATTGTAAAAAAAAATTGATTACTGTTTTATTATTATTAATGTTACTATTTTTATTATCAATATTTCATTTTTAAACCATACCCAAATTATATATTATGGGCCAGATTACAAGTGTTGCGCGCTAACTGCGCTCAAAGTAAAAAAAATATTGCATTCACATCTGCGTGCATATTACAAGTTGAAAGTAAAAAGTGCCCAAGTTAAAGACCAAGGTGTGCTAACTTTGAGCGCAAACTATCACTTTCAACTTGTAATACCAGCAAAAGTTGGAGCATTCACAATCTCCATTGAAAGTATAGGTTGATTTGAGCAATGTTGGATGCGGTAACCCTTCTCTGGTGAACGCGATTTACCATAGACTTGTAAAATTAAGTTGTGCGCTAATGTTAGCACGGTCCAGCGATATCACATATAACGTCCCGTGCTTTTATTAGCGCACCAATTGTAATCAGATCCAATGTATAATAAAAATATATATTATGCAAACCTTATTTTCCTACATATCACCAATCTATTTTTATGCCATATGAAATGTTATAGATAGATAATTGTATTTGACTTTTGTTGATTTAACTCAAACCTGCAATTTAATATTAAAGTTAGATCTCTAGAGGAACTTTGAGATGCCTGTTATTTATTGTAGAGCTCACTTCCTAATTTGTTATATGAAAGCTATTTTTTTTGGGGGGGGGGTCTGCAAAAACCATATTGTGTATTTCCTTATATGTATATTTATTCCTCATACATTTCTGCATCTTTATTGTGTTAGGGGTCTATATTAAACTAGGGGCTACATACCCTCACAGTTGCATAAATGCTGATGAGTGGAACTCACAAAGACGACCATATTATTGTGCTGTTCTGTTTATGCCAGCCTCTGTATAATATCCTATATTGTACTACTATATTTTGAATCTTGAGATTACTGAAAGTATATATTTATTCATCACAGAGCTCGGAATCAATGCTATATTTTGAAAATCAGTGTTTAGTGTGGGTTGATATTTTAACCTTTTTCATTGTCTATCCTCTGCATTTTACTGTATTTGTGTATCTCTGTTAATTCTAACATTCGCTCAGATAAATCATATTGCAGTTTGTATTATTTTATCAAGTAGTCTTTCTCCTAGAACTATTTTATCATTTACATTTTGTATTACTTTAAGGACACTATAAGATTACATCATTAGTTTAGGTCACAAGCTATTTTTATGTTTACAGAAATCATTTGCATGTGGTTTTTCAGACAGGCTGCACTACTTCTTAAGTACAAATAGGCCTGTTGGGATACATTTTGCTTAGCAATAACCTGTTCGACAGCCTCATTGTTAAATTTGTTTGCTGCAGTAATCACTTGACTCAGGAGAACATAATCCCACTTGAAGTTATAGATGATTTTTGCTTGGAGTGTTATGAGATGGGAAAAGCAAACCAGATTTTCATATTTTAACTGAAAAGGTAATAATGTTTTTTTTTTTGTACAAATGGATGTTCTAGTTAACTATGAAACAAATGTTCATAAAATTATTTTATCATAATATAGATTCTTAGGGGCCGATTTAACAAAGTGCGAGCAGACATGATCCCCCGCACATCGATAAATGCCAACAGCATACGCTGTCAGCATTTATCATTGCACAAGCAGTTCTGGTGAACTGCTTGTGCAATGCCGCCCCCTGCCGATTCGCGGCCAATCGGTCGTTAGCAGGGGGTGTCAATCAACCCGATCTTATGCGATCGGGCGGATTGATGTCCGCCACCTCAGAGGAGGCGTACGAGTTAAGGAGCAGCGGTCTTAAGACCACTGCTTCTTAACTACTGTTTCCAGTGAGCCTGAAGGCCATTTGGCCCTTGTTAAATCGGCCCCTTAAAAGGAAATGTGATCCAGGTTATTATTCTACCCGAACATATATTGCATACACTTGGTTAATTTGCTCATAGTATTTCTAAAATATATTAATGTACACACACAGGTAGCCGATCTACTAACCATGAAAAATATTTCAAAATGTATAATAATTTGCATATTGAATGATATCACAAAAAATGTGATTGGCTTAGGATACTCCTGATCCAATACAAGACTAATTCATTGTAAAATGCTTTGGAGGGCTGTATATATATATATATAAAAAGTTTGTAGGAACAGTGACACACACCATCCACACAACTACCTGGTGCTCTGCAGAATGGGTAAGTACTCATATAGGGACACATAAATTTAGAATTGTTTATATATATTGTTATAATATTATAATTGTAATATTATTATATATTGTTGTTTTATTGTATGTGTTTGTATTTTTAGTGATAATTCCTTTTGTTTTGTTTTGTTTTGTTTTTATTTTACATGTATATACTACCATGACTCTGTAAATACAGGCTGTGCTTGTCATAATTTGCATAGCTCTAGCTCATTGCATATTTTATAAATTTTATGTCTGCCATTATGTTAAGTTAGTTTAAGCAGCTTTTGCCCAGTTATCTGTATATTTGTTTAATGGTTTTATTTCACCCCTGGTATACCTCAGTCTCATTCTTATCTCTGTAATATTTTGTTGATGTTTTTTTATTCTGTTTCTGCATGATTGTTCCCCAGCTTAAATGTACC
Organism: Bombina bombina; assembly: GCF_027579735.1. Taxonomy (NCBI): domain Eukaryota; kingdom Metazoa; phylum Chordata; class Amphibia; order Anura; family Bombinatoridae; genus Bombina; species Bombina bombina. The sequence continues at coordinate 179,545,563 of NC_069501.1, read as the reverse complement.
CTCCACTCCTTTAACACACTCTTGCTGGACCATCATTAACCTAATATCTCTCTCCTTTAGTTTGATTTCCAACACATCCTCTCCCAAACTCAGAGAAAATACACAGACTTTTCCACTCAGCTGCAACAACTGCCATCTAACTTACTACAGGTAGCCTTCTGGAAAACAGCTTCCCTCCCACCCTACCGCTCACCCCACTCACCCCAAGCTCATTTCCTCATTTATAGATAGTCTTCCACACAACTTTCACTCTCCTGAAATGACAGGTGCAAACACTGATCAGCACATCCTTCCATTCCCTTAACCCCATAGAATACACAGTACTTTTATTATATTATGTTTCACATACCTTTTGTTCCCTTATGCAATTGTTACAGTAATTCCGTGTCTTATGTTTTTAACTGGTTCCCAATTCTGTAAAAATGCTCAATATATTCATATTCCTTTTTGCTACCCTTTGTCTCTATAACAAACTACACTATTCAATTACTCCTTCTCCCTCTCCACCTGCACTGTTCATTAGCCCATCTCTCTTAAACTCACCTTACTTTTCTACTCATGAACTTTACCTATTCCTAAACACTCTCTCTACCCCCTGCAGCTCATCTCAAAAGCAGTCTCACTACTGCAAATCTGTATCTCATCTCATGTCACTCTCCCTCTTGCTTCTACTTACTGCTGGTGACATCTCCCCTAATCTCGTGCACATCCATGTGTACCATCCCATAGACTCAGAAAACAAAACTCTGCACACCTTACTCACATTCCTCTTGCATCTAAAGCCACTACCCCTTTCACTTGTGCACTCTGGAACTCTCGCTCTGTTTGCAACAAGCTCACTTCTATACATGATCTCTTCATCTCCCGCTCCCTCAACCTTCTGGCCCTAACAGAAACCTGGCTCTCTCCCCTAGACACAGCATCGACTGCTGCTCTGTCACATGGGGGTCTCCACTTCAGCCACACTCCTAGGTCTGGTAACAGACAAGGTGGTGGTGTAGGTATTTTACTTTCCTCTCGTTGCACCTTCCAACAAATACATCCTATCTCTTCCTTCACTTTTCCCTCACTCGAAACCCACATGATTCGCTTATTCTCCCCTCTCTCTGTACGTGTTGCAGTCATATACCGACCTCCTGGCTCCGCAACTCAATTTCTAGATCACTTGGCTGCCTGGCTACCCTATTTCCTTTCCTCAGACACCCCTGCCCTCATTCTTGGCGACTTCAACATCCCCCTTAACAATCCCACTGCCTCATCTGCTAAACAACTTCTGCAACTATCGATGCACTCTCTCAAACTTCTCAAACTCCCCTTTTCCTCTTTCTGACCACCATCTCCTTACCTGCAACATATCATCCCTTCCTACAACTCTCCCACCTTCTACTCCTCACACCAAACTTCACAGAAGCATTAGGTCTTTAGATCAGCAACAACTTGCTAATTCCCTTAAACCGCTCCTCTCATCTTTCTCCTCCTTTTCCTGCCCTGAACAATCTATCTGCCACTATAATTCCACCCTTATATCCGTCCTTCACAATCTCGCCCCTCTTACCACTGCTCGGAAATCACACACTCATCCCCAGCCCTGGCATACTCCTCTGACACGGTACCTACGCAGATGTTTCCGTACTGCTGAACAGCATTGGAGAAAATCACGGAGTTCAGCTGATTTTCTTCATTACAAATTCATCTTGAACTCCTACTACTCTGCCCTTAATCTCCACAAGAAACACTACTTCTCTACTCTTATCTCTAATCTTTCTTCAAACCCAAAACGTCTGTTCTCCACTTTCAATACTCTCCTCCGCCCTCCCCCACTTCCTCATACAACTTCTCTGTCAGCTCAAGATTTTGCCAGTCACTTCATTAACTAAATTGACTCCATCAGACATGAAATCAGCTCTCAACACAATTCCATTCTCTCCCCCCTCAAACACTCTCACTCAACCACAACCCTCATAACCTGAAACTTAGTTCATTCTCCCCTGTTACTGAGGAAGAAGTTTCAGCACTTATACTGCGCTCTCACCTCACTACCTGTCCCCTTGACCCTATCCCCTCACAGCTGCTCCCCTCTCTCTCTGCTACCCTTACCCCTATACTAACACACATTTTCAACCTCTCCCTCAGCACTGGTACATTTCCCTCATCGATGAAACATGCACTGGTCACACCTATCCTCAAAAAACCTTCCCTTGATCCTACCTCCCCATCCAACTACCGCCCTATTTCCCTCCTCCCTCTTGCTTCAAAGCTTCTTGAAAAACTAGTATATGCACGCCTATCCCATTTCCTTACGTTAAACTCCCTTCTTGACCCGCTGCAATCTGGATTTCGTCCCTATCACTCCACAGAGACAGCTATTGTTAAGGTCACCAACGACCTACTTACAGCTAAATCAAAAGGCCACTTCTCTCTGCTTATCCTCCTTGATCTGTCCGCAGCCTTTGACACTGTCGACCACCCTCTTTTGCTCCAAACTCTCCAATCCTTCAGCATCTGTGACACAGCCTTTTTGTGGCTCTCGTCCTACCTGTCAAACCGTACCTTCAGTGTAGCCTTCTCTGGGGCCTCCTCTGCCCCGTCACCACTTTCTGTCGGAGTACCGCAAGGCTCTGTCCTCGGTCCCCTTCTCTTCTCAATCTATACATCATCACTAGGTTCCCTAATTAAGTCCCACGGTTTCCAATATCATTTGTATGCCGATGACACCCAAATCTACTTCTCTGCACCAGAACTATATCCTTCCGTGCTAACCTGTGTCACTAACTGTCTTTCTCACATCTCTTCCTGGATGTCCTCTCACTACCTCAAGATAAATCTCTCCAAAACTGAGCTCCTCATTTTCCCCCCTTCTTCCAAAATCTCCACCCCCAATATCTCTATAACTGTCGACAACTCCATCATTACCCCTACCCCACATGCCCGAAGTCTCGGGGTCACATTTGACTCAGATCTTTCCTTCACTCCTCACATTCAGTCCTTGGCTACAGCATGCCGCTTCCACCTTAAAAACATCTCTAAAATTAGACACTTCCTTACACAAGAGACAACTAAGATTTTAATCCACTCTCTCATTCTTTCCCGCCTTGATTACTGCAACTCTGTCCTCTCTGGTCTCCCCACCTGCCGCCTAGCTCCTTTACAATCCATAATGAATGCCTCTGCCAGACTCATCTTCCTTACACGTTGCTCTTCATCTGCTGCGCCTCTCTGCCAATCCCTTCACTGGCTTCCTCTTGCCTCTAGGATCAAACACAAAACTCCCACTCTTACATACAAAGCCCTCAACTGCACTGCTCCCCCCTACATCTCAGACCTTGTCTCCAAATACTCTCCCTCCCGTCCCCTTCGCTCTGCTCATGACCTCCTACTCTCCTCCTCTCTTGTCACCTCATCACACTCCCGTTTACAGGATTTCTCCAGACTGGCTCCCATCTTGTGGAACTCTCTGCCTTGCTCCACAAGACTCTCTTCTAGTTTTAAAAGCTTCAAGTGCTCCCTAAAGACTCTACTGTTCAGGGACGCATACAACCTACGCTAACCTTTCCTAATACCAGTTCCTCTTCTCCACTGCAATCCCCTGAACCCTCTTAGCATGTAAGCCTAAAAGTCCAGCTGTTTGTAGATCACCTTCTTAAGAGCTGACTACAACAGTGCAACTCTTGGCAGGGCCCTCTACCCTATAATTGTTTTTTTGTACTCCCCCTTTGTTTATAGTGCTGCGGAATCTGTTGGCGCTCTACAAATAACCGATAATAATAATATATATGTGTGTGTGTGTGTATTTAAAGGGACACTCAAGTCAAAATAAACTTTTATGATTCTGATAGAGGGGTAGATTTACCAAGCAGCGGTTGCTGCTATCTAGCCCCGTACTTTCCTGCTGTCTGCATTTATCGATGTAGGGCAGACATGATCGGCTACAGTGGATAATTTCCTCCTGAACATGATACATCGGCCCCAGAGCATTCAGTTTTAAGACACTTTCCAATTTACTTCCATTATGAAATTTTGCACAGTCTTTTTTGAGTAATTTATTGAGAAATGTCTCAAGTGGCAATGTTTAGCAAAAAAAAGAAAAATAAAGTCCCTTATTAGTGAAAGTCCCAAAAAAAGATATCAACTAGATGGGAATCTTCCAGGAATATAAAACAGCAGCAGCACTCTCCTCACATCACCAATGGCAGACGTCTGTACAAAGAAAAAGAGGAAAAGAGAGGTGCTATGTGTGTACCAGTAAAAGCAGATATGTAAGACAAAAAGGCCCACACCAGGGTACTCACATTCTGTAGGAACACTCAGACAGTGCTATTAGGCGTGGACTGGGTACTCAACAGCAACCCAGCTTGCTGAAACAACCAGCGTGTCTCCAGGGACAATCCGGATGCCCCCCTCTGGGACTGGAAAGGTGGATAATCCAGGTGATGAACTCCAGCAAATCAAGTAGTGCGTCCAGGTGATGTCCAGAGCCCCCACAACAGGGGGGAGCAATCCCAGTGATGGGAATGCAAATGGTGTGTTAAGTAGAGTAGATCAGTAACAGTTCCAGGTTTAAAATGTAACGCGTTTCTATGCTATTGTGCTTTTTCATCAGATATGCCTGATGAAACAGCACTATAGCTGAGAAACGCGTTGCATGATTATATAGGGGGGGTCTGTTTGCCCTTCCCTATTGTTCCAGCCTTTTAATTGGTTTTAATAAATCTATCTTTTGTTACATTTTAAACCTGGAACTGTTACTGATCTACTCTACTTAACACACCATTTGCATTCCCATCACTGGGATTGCTCCCGTCTGTTGTGGGGGCTCTGGACATCACCTGGACGCACTACCTGATTTGCTGGAGTTCATCATCTGGATTATCCACCTTTCCAGTCCCAGAGGGGGGCATCCGGATTGTCCCTGGAGACACGCTGGTTGTTTCAGCAAGCTGGGTTGCTGTTGAGTACCCAGTCCGCACCTAATAGCACTGTCTGAGTGCTCCTACAGAATGTGAGTACCCTGGTGTGGGCCTTTTTGTCTTACATATCTGCTTTTACTGGTACACACTTAGCGCTTCTCTTTTCCTCTTTTTCTTTGTACTGACAAGGTATACGTATATTAGTCTATAATTGGCTGATGTCTGTCACATGATACAGAGGGCCGGCAAATGGGAGAAAAAATATATTTGTCAGAAAAAAAATCTAATTCTTATTGGAAATTCAGAGTAAGGGCTGATTTATCATTGGTCTATCTGACATGATCTGCTCAGCGGATCATGTCCGACAGACATCGGTGAATGCCGACAGCATATGCTGTCTGCATTTATCATTGCACAAGCAGTTCTTGTGAACTACTTGTGCAATGCCGCCCCCTGCAGATTCACGGCCAATTGGCCGCTAGAAGGGGGTGTCAATCAGCCCAATCGTATAGGATCGGGCGGATTGATGTCCGCAGCCTCAAAGCAGGCGGACCAGTTATAAACTGCTGTTTCCTGAAGGCTCGCTCGTAAACAGGGGCATCATGCTCCATTCGTAGCTTGATAATTCGCCCCCTATGTGTTAAATCATTGTCTTTTTATTTTGCAATTGTTCATTATGCAATTCTACTGCATTGAGTGGTCCTTTAAGAGACAAGGAAATCAAAATTAAACTTTAAAGAGACATGATATGCAAATCTCGAATCACTTGAAAGTGGTGCAGCAAATCTGTAAAATGCTGACTAGAAAATATCACTTGGACATCTTTTTGTAAAAAATAAAGATATTTTACATTTCATGTAAAGGTACTTTAAGCAGCTAATCAGGATGCTAGTTTTGAGACTTGTGAGGAAACTTGCATCTGGTATGTACAGGCACAGTCTTGTTATTTCCCTCCTCAGTTTAAGGAAGTTTACTATGAAACCTCACAATATTTCAGTGAAATCTCAGAAGATCACAGTAAAGCTAAGTGTGACTTCAGCACTGTGGAAGTTGATTGACTGTTTTTTCAAAATTCAGCTGACAGTAGCTGAAGGATAACGACACAGAGCACTTACTCTGGTGAGCAGAACATTTTTCTTGTCTGCTTTCTACAGTTATGCTGCATCAATTTAAAGTGATTTAGCATATGGATATTATGCCCCTTTAATGATTCAGGTAGAGTAAGCAATTCACACGAGAATATATTTGTGCATGTCAGCAATTACATCACACAACACAGAGAAGTGTCCATCAGCAGGTTAACTTCTTCATTGCTTATGTCCCTTACAGAGCTCTTACTTTTGCCTCCACTGCACCTAGAATAGTGTTTCTCAACTCCAGTCCTCCAGTCCTCAGGACCCTTAACAGGCCACATATTCATTATATTTTAACTAGAGTACAGGTGAAATAATCAGATGATCAGTAACCATGGTTACTAACCTGCTCTCACCCTTCAGATGATTATTTCCCCTGTGCTCTTGTTAATACATAATTAATATGTGGCCTATTAAGGGTCCTAAGGACTGGAGGACTGGAGTTGAGAAACACTATTCTAGGTGCAGTGGAGGCAAAAGTAAGAGCTCTGTAAGGGACATAAGCAATGAAGAAGTTAACCTGCTGATGGACACTTCTTTGTGTTGTGTGATGTAATTGCTGACATGCACAAATACATTCTCTTGTGCCACCAATGGGCATCAACATGGGGATGGACAACAATGAGCATTATATAATGAAGAATACAAAGGGTGCTTGCCCTTGCCATTGCGCAGATAAAGGTGTAGATTTATCATTGCCTGGACAGACAAGGTTCACATATAGTTGATTTGTTCACCTGAGATGGAAAATTGTAGGGCACAATTGTTCACAATATTTATAATTGCACAAGCTGAAGCTCCCCTTGGTCTTGTACAACCAATTCCAAGAGAGTGGAAATCCTCAATTACCTTGGTCGAATCAGTCCAGGGTGCTTTTTATTCGTCATCTCTTCCATGTAAAGAGGGTTTAGGCACCAGTGATGTAGCATTTGCTTCTTGATAAATCTACCCCAACATGGAGGAAGACAACCTTGTAACATACTCAAAGCAAAAACAAAAATTCTGAAGATTTCATTGTGAAAACCATACAGTGCACACACGTGTATGGAGATCTGATTAATATCTGTATTCTTTGAAATACACCTACATTTTTTTGCAGATTTGCTTAGAATCACATCTGTAAATACAGGCTCAAACACATATAAGAGCAGATAATGGTTTAATACACACAGAAAATGAAGATGAAGAGTAAGTGTGCCTTTAATACACTAACGCATTCCCAATGAATCTCTGGCAAATCAAGTTTAATTTTTTCTTCTTCACTGAATAAGTGATTAATTTAAACTTTTGTCTTCAGCTACCAAATTGCCTTCCTATTTCTACATTTTCCACTACATCTTATACTAATTTTTTAAAAAGTAAAAATATCTGTACGTTTTTCATGCTTCCTGCAGGGTTTCTATAGACAGCAATGAAAGACAAATCACGTATGTTAAGTAAGGTAATGTCAACAGCAGATGTTCAGCTCATTTATGTTAAAATAATAAGTACTTATCATGTGATTTTCCATTCTTAAAGAAGAACAGTTAATTGCCTGCTTCAAAATAAGGCTAAGGTCCTATCCTGCTTCCATCCAATTGCAACAAACTCCTTTTCAATACAAAATGTGGCTGGGAAATCTATTTAATATAGCTACATCCATATTACTTAACTCTGCCCCTAGGTACCCATTGACAGATCATATTTAAAGAATATACTAAGATGAGTATAGCTGATTATTCATTGACTCATCTCTCTACTTCACTCATTTGCTGAAACTTAAAATCTGGAAGAGCAAAGGTTATGAAAGAATTGGCTAAGCAAACTAAATTTTACTTTATTTTTCATTTGTTTGCAGTTCTTTTTGTAGAAATGATGGCTATTGTTTTCTTGCTCTAGGGAGATTTCTGACTATTACTCAGCTCTAATGTTACACAGAAGAGAGAATGACACAATTCACGTGTTTATTGTTAAACATGCAAAATTCTAGTTCTAAACATTGTTTTAGTTCTCAATCAAGTGCACTAAATGAGAAAATAAAGAAAAAATAAACATCTAAGCCCATTTGGCTTTGCTATTTACATCACTGATAAGACCACCAATAACATCATAAATTAACATTATACTATTACTGATCCCATGATATAAAACATATAGAACTGTGTCACGGATAAACTATCAAACAAAAATCAAGCTTCAATACTAACTCAGGAAACTAATAACAAGTAACTGCTCTGAACGTGCTCTAAACCAAATTTCCAACATTGATATGTCATTGCCAAACACAGATATTGCAGCACAAAAATTAAAACACTAAAAAAAAAAAATGCTTATAGCATTTAAACTTATTTTCATTTAAAATAAATTGAAGTATGCCCCCTTCCTCTATTGCTCCGTTCATAAAACCAATCAATGGCAGAAAACCATCCAAATGTTAAATGTTCAAATTATAAAAAGGTCTGAGAAAAGTGAAGGAAATATTTAGATAAAGTGCCTAATAAGCACAAGAAATGCATATAGAAGGCAAAAATATCAGTGCTGATGCACCTCAAATAGTAGTACAAGTAAAGCACAACTTGCATCATGAAACCAATCAGATGTACTAACAGGACTGATACTTCCATATTACACTGTGGAATAAATAAATCAATGCATTGGGCTCTATTTACTATTGGTCAGAAAGACATGATTCGCTACCATGAATCATGACCGCTGGACCTCACAGCGAGCGGACATCATACACCCTCTGCATTTACCATTGTGAAGCATTGCACCAGCAGTCAGCTGCTAGCAGTGGCTGTCACTCATCCTGATCAGATCAAGATGATTGTAATCCACCACATTTTAGGTGGCAGAAAGTTTAGAGGGACACAAAACCTTATTTTTTTATTTCATGATTCAAATAGAACATGCAATTTTAAGTAACTTTCTAATTTACTACTATTATACATTTTTTCTTTATTTCACTTGCTATTTTTATTTGAAAAAGCAGGAATGTAAGCATAAGAGCTGGCCAATTTTTGGTTCAGCACCTGGGTAGCTCTTGCTGATTGGTGGCTACATTTGCTCTAGCTTTTCTTGCCTTGAATTTCTATTTGTGGGCCTGTGTATTCAATATAGTCTTCAAAAGTATTTGTTTTTGATTGTTGATTAGAGGAAATACTCTACTTGTCAACTTAGAAATAATTACATTATTGAGAGGTGATACAATTTTAATCATTTGACGTTTAAGTGATGTTGCACCGGGGTGTACTCACTTCTGTTGTATACTGTATATATAACTGATTCATGCAGTTTTTTATTTAAAAAAATGCTAAATTTTTTTAATAAAAAACTAAAATATACTTTATTTTGGGGGCAATTGGGGCACATTTTTAAAATTAACAAGAGATATGGGGCCCTATTTATCAAGGTCTGGCGGACCTGATCCGACAGTGCGGATCAGGTCTGCCAGACCTCGCTGAATACGGCGAGCAATACGCTCGCCGTATTCAGCATTGCACCAGCAGCTCACAAGAGCTGCTGGTGCAACGCCGCCCTGCAGACTCGCCGCCAATCGGCCGCCAGCAAGGGGTGTCAATCAACCCGATCATTCTCGATCGGGTTGATTTCCGGCGATGTCTGTCCACCTGCTCAGAGCAAGGTTATAGAGCAGCAGTCTTTGTGACCGCTGCTTCATAACTGCTGTTTCTGGCGAGTCGGCAGGCTCGCCAGAAACATGGGGCATCAAGCCCCATACAGAGCTTGATAAATATGCCCCATGATCTCTGGCTAATTGTTTGAGCACCAATTGCAACCGCAAGCTCGTGGTAGCAAAAACCAGCCGCTTGCAATGGCTGGTTTTTTTTTGTGCGCATGTAAATAGGTAAATTTGCCCGTTTAAAGGCTACAATAAATTAGCGCTCCACTTGTAACACAGCCCTAGATGTGTTCTGCTGCCTTCCAGTAGTACATTGTTGCTTTGCATGGGTTAAACACATCGGCAACTGTTAACATGTAGATCAATCCCATATTTTTATTGTTTATACACAATAAAGATTATTTTACTACTACTTTATCCCTACATTACTGGGCAACATTTGTTAAATCAACCCCATAGTTGCTTTAATACATAAGAGCATTTTCTTTTGGGTCTTTTACGTCCCTTTAACAATTTCTTAGAGTTCAGCAAAGCTGTAGTTAACACGGAATAATTTGTTGTTGCAAATAAATTCTTATTCATGCAAATATACATAATTAGCTCAGATTAGGTTTGGAGATTGGTTTCTCTACTGTCATTTATAATTGTCATTCTTGTTTTCAATTTTTAATACATTAATAAAGATTTTATTTTAATATTAATCACAGACTGAAAATTGTATTATAGACAGTAGTGTTCTTTAAGTATATTTCCTTTTCAGTTTTTTACTGAATCAGTTTAATTAGTTAATGTCATAGCTCTTTTTAAGTAATATATGCAATCTGTGATTCCTCTGCTTTCATTTTTCACTTATCATTATTAATATTTGTAGTGCATAGGTTAGCCAGCTGCCAAACAAATAAATACTAGGCGCCCGGTATGTGAATGGGCACTGGCTTTGTAAGTGGAAACCAAATTTTTTGGGCCCAGGTATTAAAAGCTTCTGTGATAATAGTGATATTTTAAAAAGGGATCTGACTTGCGATCGAGATTGGCTGTGGGATGTGGGAACTTTCATGTCACATTTTGATCCACAATAGGACTAAATAAGGTTGCTCACTGTCCCCTTTGCTCTTGTGAGGACTAGAAGCAGAACGATTGGTCCAACTTTTCAATAAACTTTATTAAGTCTGAAATACTTAACAAACACCTAAAGCTAGATTACAAGTGGAGCGCTAAATTATTGCACGGCCGCAAACAGGCAAATTTGCCCGTTTGGGGGCGCACGTTAATTAATCAGCCATTACAGTGGCTGGTTATTGCTACCATGAGTTCAGTGTAGCAATTAGCGCTTATTATATTAACCAGAGATCAGATCTATGGTTAATTTTATAAATGTGCCCCAAAATACATTGTAGTGTATTTTACTAAAAAAATAAAGATAGCAGCATCTTTAATTTGTTATAACATTACTCCATTAGGCGGTATTTTGGGGCTAAAGTTGTTGGTAATGGGGTGTTAGAAAAAAAATGGCACTGATACAGGCAGACGGATGTAGATCAAGCTGTGATAGAGCTTGACAATAGAAGACTTCTAAATTCAAGAATTGGAGATAGCCAGGCTAGTCAAACAAGCTGTAGACTAGGGTTAGAAACAGCAATGATAATCAAGTAATTAGTGCACAGTCAGAACACAAGAAACAAAATTGCAAAGCCAATGCTATAAACAGCCTCAACAGTAAAGCAATGAGTATTTGCAGGAAATGTTTTTTTTTTTTAGGCCCAAACCAGTCACATGGTCAAATTTAGGTGCAGAAAATTCATGAAATTACACAGATCTAGGTACAGGGATATCAGAGCACAGGGAAAAAAATCTCTCTTTTTATATTTTTAAGATGGTTTTAAAATGTAATAAAAATGATTAAACTTAAAAATATAGTGATAGTGGTACTGAAAAGCTTCAGTTTATAAGAAATTATACTTGATAAAAAACAAATGTCAAAATATAGATTTGCTGTTATTGAGCAAAGGAAAACAAGAAAACATATTTTTATAATGAAATATGCACCACAAAATCACCACCAGAGATTGCTTTCAAATTTACAAGATAAATAAAATATTTCACAAAAAATTACTTTCCAAACAAAGAATATACAATAATAGATGTTATTTATCAATTATTCAATAAACTTTATTGCATCGTTAGTGTGACAGATTACAAAGATCACATATGAGGTGAGTGTAGTAACTGACAGGAGAAGAATTGCTCCATTTACTATATAGGAAGTGAGCATTATATACCTTGCATGCGGAATGCTGTGAACACACATTTTATTTATAAAACAAGGGCTATATTACAAGTAGGGATGGGCGAATGTTTCGCAACATTCGAAAAACGGCACGAATTTTAACACATTCGTTCGTTCGAATCGAATTTCGAATGTTTACATAACATTCTAACATTTGATTTTCGAATGTTCGGTTTCGAATTTTACGATTACATTCAAAAATATTCTTTACGAAAAATTCGAATTTAGATTGTAATAGTATTTCTAATGCTTTTTCTTTAAATGTAATATTCGAATTATGCAATACGTGTATTCAAATTCGAAAAATTCGAATTTAAATTGTAATAGTATTTCTAATGCTTTTTCTTTAAATGTAATATTCGAATTATGCAATATTCGAATTTGAAAAATTCGAATTTATATTCGAATTTATATGTTTGTAATAATATTTCTAATGCTTTCTTTAAATGTAATATTCGAATTATGCAATATTCTATATGGAAACATTCGAAATGATATATTTGTATCTATTATGTATCAATTTACTAGATTCCCGCCCTACCACATGAACTATTGAACTTCTGAATAGTATTTGTTAAATAGAATGTTAAATTCGAAATTTCGAATGTGGACATTCGATATAATTATAAACATTCAAATTCGAAAGTGACATTCGAAAACTGTAAATAACATTCGATTTTCGAATTTTTAAGAATATTCGTTCTTATTGACATTCGGAATTAGAATTCGAATTTCGGTAATAACATTCGTTCTACATTCGAAATTTGAAAATTTACACATTCGCCCATCCCTAATTACAAGTCCGGTGCAAACATTTTTGTGCAAGTGATATCGCGACCCATTTTAATTGTGCTTATATTACAAGTTGAGCAAAATCGTGATTTACGCTTCAATCCTTAATGTGATCTCAGAGTTTTGGTTAACTGTTTTCCGAAAATAAAAAGTGTCACAAAACATATAAAAAAATACATTACAAAGTACAGTTACACTCATAATAACACCATCTAATAAAAAATATTCAAAAAAATATTGCACACAAAAGTAATAAGGACTCAAAGGTATGAGATCTCGGGTGTTAGAGGGAAAAAAAGCCACCAAAGTGTTTTAACATTGAGATACATACAGAAACATTATTAAAGATGTATTTGTATGCATATATATTTACTGTAAATATTTCAAACTCTAATGTGAACATAGCAGAATATGTTCTAAGTATTTCTAAATAGATATTCCTCTATATATCTGTATATATCTAAACCTATATATAATCTTATATATATATATATATATATATATATATATATATATATATATATATATATATATATATATATATATATATATATATATAAATATTTAATTAGAACATTGGAATATGAAATATTCATATTTTCATGTCTGGTTAGTGCAATTGCGAAAATGCGAAAAAAAGTGTTTGTGGGAGAGAGTGGGTGTTAGGTTGTTTTTCTTCATTGATTTCTATGGGAGAATACGGGAAGGCGCCCGCGATATTGTAAGTTCAGATTTTTTCGCTAGTCGGGTTACCGTTTGCACAAAATAAATATTTTTTTAACTTGTAATAGGAGCGCAAACCGAATAGCGCAAAAAGCTTAAATCTAGCGGAGTTTTTGGAATCGCAAAAAAAAGAAAAGAAAAATACCACTTCACTTGTAATCTAGCCTTAAATGTATTGCAGGAATATTAATAGCTTAAACCACAGGTACATTTAAGACCACACAATTTTAGTATTTTATATTGGATATAAATGTAAATATAAGTAGCATCCTGAAAAATAGTTATAATTAATAAAATCTTACCCACCCACTTTCCTGTTCTAAACAATCATGTGATGCACACAATGGGCGAGGCATCACATGCTATATGTATTCTACAGCAGTGTGCTATCAAGCTGTTGCTTTCTTCAAGCATCCAATGTCAATGCACAGTTGCAAGTATAATCCAATGAATCTGCTATATCTGTCATAGTTTTAAAAAGCAAATACTAGGGTGGAGGCTGTGGTGTGATTAGGAGGTAAAATAAAAGTTACGTTTTTATTAATTCTTATTATTTACCAGGAAAGCCACTATGCTAAACATGCTCACAATTACAGTTACTATCACATACTGAAAATCTGAAGTCTTTAAATCTTGAAATTACCATCCATCACTGTAACTACGTATAGTGGTCATTAAAAATAATAAATTAAATTCCAAAATATGATATAAAACAGCAAATAAAAATTAAATACCTTAGGTTTAAATTAGATCAGACATAATTTTTAAAAAAAATATATTACTATCCAAAATAAAAAATGCAACTCCTAGATTAAATTAAATCCTATTTGCCTTTAACTTTTTTTTCTTTTTTTCTTTTTTCTATTTATTGAATAATAGTATTATAATAAAGTTTCTAAGGAACCAGGAGAATGTATTTTTCAGAGATATTTGGATTAGTGTAATTGGATTGCCTGCAATAGATTTTTTCCTTCTGCTCTGCCATGTCTGATATAGAGATTTACACTGACCTTTGAGCTTTTACATTTTGCAATTTGAGAGCTCCTTGATAGAAAATCACCATCTCGCTGGATACTTAATTCCTTTCTGAACAGTTTAATGTTACAATGTCAGTTGAAAGCTCATTGATTCACTGTGACAAAAGGAAGAAAGGAATGACCATATTTTGAACATGCCATTCGTAAAGTCCTCTAAGCTGACTTTTATCTTGTCTTCATTTCAGGAGATTTTGTCAACCCATAAAGCCAGCTAGCCTAAAACAAGATAAGACAAGTTGAATATTTTGAGAAAAAGCTTATCTGTTGTAAAAATTCATGTTACAGTAACTGCCTCCTTTGTGTGCTAATACAGAACTGTATACAAGCTGTCCATCAAACAGCTATCATCTTAATCAATGAGTTATCACTACGTGAGGTAGAATTGAATACATCCTGTAGAATCTTGTCATAGGATTACTATTTCAGTGCCAGTGATATATATTTCTGTAGACTACTGTTAACTTATTTTACAAAATATATGAATGTAAGATTTATGCAGAAGGTTTATGATTTCTGCAAAAATGTTTAACATAATATAAGCTTTATTTTCAAATTTTAGGTTTCATTGTAGGCTCTTCTAAGTAGTTTAAAGGTCAAGTCTAAAGTCTGCATTGCATTTTTTTGTAAATGTTATATATTGAATGCCATCATGATCCTGTAATCAGTGCTGACATAGAGTACAAATTGAGAATAATCAATAGCAATGGGTGTGTTATGTTTTGTGCAACTCCTTGCAAAGAATAACAAACCATCTGATAGTAAAAGTGGATGGTTAAATATTTTAGACTTAGGGCTCCATGTACTAAGCAGTCAGCGAGCTACCCGCAACAAATCTCGCGTCAAAACTCGCAAACTGATATGTACAAAGTCGTCAACTATGTTCAAACTCGCATCTTTAAAATTGCGAGCGTACTTATCCGCCAAACCTCGCTACCTCTCCATTTTTCACTGTAATTAGACACATTTGACCACCAACTCGCCAAAAACGAATGTACTAAAAAATCTATTTGTCCGCTCGCTACAATTTCCGCTCCCACCTCGTTATTTTTGCCTCGCCACCTTTTAGGTGGCGGGCAAGGTACAAAACAATAGGAAAGTCAATCTAGACGCCAGTCTAGACATATATAAAAGGCAGTAATATCAGCATTGTACAGCATAACTGGCGTCTAATTTGTCTCTCATTTCCATGTACATAAATTGTGCCAAATTTGTCGACTGTAATTAAAGAGTAATCTATATTTTAAATTTGTATTGTATAGTTGTCAATCTTTATAATTATTTTTATATTAATATTTATATATTATCAGATCCACATGAAGCCATATCCAAATTGTAAATAAATATTACAAAAATAACGCTCTGTTATCACTCTTCAAAAAATTTAGAACAATAATAAAGTTGTTTAGATAAGTTGAACTTTTATAGGAGCAAAATTCTATTCCCGCGACTACTATGATGTTCGTGACACCTTGCATGTCACGTGTTAATAATTGGCCAGACAATTCAACTGAAAGTTAAAAGTACATCAGCTTAGTCGCGGCGAGCGAGACGTCAAATTTATCAATAATCCGCCACTGCTCGCGGCGGGCTAGACTTGTCTATTTATTGGGGGATTATTAGTACATAGTGACAGCGGACACCATTTCGCCCGCGGCGAGTAACGGCGAGTTTATCCGTGTCTAAAATGACGGATGAATTGATGGCTTAGTACATGGAGCCCTTAGCATCTTAACACACCCAAAAAATATTTAGGATCCCCTATACTTTTAACATGTAGTGCTAGGAGATGTATTAGTGGGCTCATTTCTCTAGTATTACAAGTTTTGAGTTATGTTGCGCTTAAGTACACTAAAAAATAGCGCTGTCAAATTGAAATGTTTAACATGTAAACCATTATAATTAACATTATAGCAGAGAACTACATGAAGAACTTCACTAATTGTGCACCATTGGCTTAGCGCACACTCAGCTTAGCACACCATCAGCTTTGTGCTTGTGCGATACACTACATGAACTTTACTGCAGACGTCCATAGAATTCTATTATGTGAGGGATTTAGCCTGTTATACAACATGCATATATTAGCGTGTCCTAGGCTATCACTCTAGTGATAAAAATATATTTGAACCTGTAATATGAGCTAAAAAATAGAAATGCTTTTCAATGTTCTAGGGGATGTTAAAGGAACTGTGTACTGTAAAATAGTTTTACCTTAATGTGTTTCCAATGACTTTTAATACTAGCTGCAGAGTATAACATCTATAAAAAACTTGGTTTACAACGGTTCAATTTAAGCCGTTTCAGAATAACAACCTTTTTTTCAGTCATGTGACTGCTATTGAAAAGCATTGAGAAGCACTGCTTTGCTTAAAATAGCCAGTAGGTGGAGCTGTCCGCTTGTGTTGCAGCAAAGATATGAAAGCCAAGCAAGCTGAAATTAATTTGTGTAACTAGACCTGAGCTATCGAGCAGTTTTCAAAGGAACAAGATCTACCTGTCTATAAATCAGTTCAGATTGAAATGCATAGAAAGAACTGTTTGCAGAAAAATGCAAGTAAAGTCTGTGTTGTGTGATTATTTTATTCGGTTTATAATGCAGTTTAGCAAATGTTTTTGTTCATTTAACTTAGTTTAATTATATATTCTGTGTTGTGTGATTATTTTATTAGGTTTAAAATGCTGTTTAGCATTTAAAGTCTTTATTTCAAAGTTTTAAAAATAATATTTAGGTGTTACTTATGACAATTTTGAGAGGAGCCTGGAACCTAACTCCCTCACTTCCCATCGACTTACATTATAAACTGGGTTTCAATTTACAACGGTTTCGATTTACAACCATTCCTTCTGGAACCTAATCCCGGCGTAAACTGAGGGCTACCTGTAGCTGGTTTTGTTCTTTGAAACCACAACTCATTTAAATGGGTTGAGCATGCAGGGAAATCAGATATCCTTATTTTATCAATTTCTATACACACAAGTTTCTTTATATTGTCTCTATATGTTAACCAAAGCCCAGTAGTTAGAGAGAACAAACAATTAAACTGTTATTGCTTATATCTTCTACCTCCAACAGAGGGTGTAATTTATTCTGCTGTCTATATTTACACATCTTTTCTCTAGCCTATACTTGAGTATAGACTCTTTCAGTATAGGTATGGCGGCATATTTATCAAGTTCAGTATGTAGTTTGAGGCCCCTTGTTTCCGGCAAGTCGGGAAACAGAATTTATGAAGCAGCTGTCTAAAGACAGCTGTTCCATAACCTATCCGCCTGCTCTGAGGCGGCAGACAGAAATCAACCCGATTGAATACAATCGGGTTGATTGACACCCCCTGGCCACGAATCTGCAGGGGGCGGTATTGCACCAGCAGTTCACAAAAACTGCTGGTGCAATGATAAATGCTGACAGCGTATGCTGTCGGCATTTATCGATGTGCAGCGGACATGATACACTACTTCGTATCACAATCATAAATATGCCCCATGGACTCTACTGGGAAAATCAGCTATTTCAAATGCCAATATAACGTAAAAGGAACTATTTTTAAAGACTTTAATACATTCCAGTAGGTAAAATTAATCATTAGGAACAAATTAAAGGGGGGGATTTAGGGTATATTGTTCCTTTAATGTACGTTTTTGAGCTATGCTTGTAATCTAGGGCAATGACTTGATAAAGAACATCTCTTATACAATTTTGGATAGATTACAATTGAATTGCAATCAATAGTTATGGGTCCGTTATCTTTTGCGCAACTTTGTACACAGAATAAACTCATCATTTGGTATAACAAGTGGATAGTTCAATATGACACGGCTGAATTTTCTTTAGCGTGCCCTATGCTTTTAATGGATAGCACCATGAGTGGGTTGTGTTCAAGTGGAATCCAAAATAGGGCTGTAAAATGTAGCACTTTTTAATACCTGATGTAAACCATTATTATCAATAGTACAGTATAGCAAATAACTTCATGAAGAATTCTACTGCTTGTACAGCAACAGCTTAGCACACCTTTGGCTTATCACTCAAGCAATATCCAACATGGCTTTTACTGTGCACCCCATAGAAGTCTATTGTTCCTTTAATTGTTATTTATTTGAAAGGAAAAGTGTTTCACAAGAACTGCTGGTGCAATGATAAATGCCGACAGCATATGTTGTCGGCATTTATCGATATGCGGCGGACATGATACATTACTTCGTATCATGTCCACTCGCACATTGATAAATATACCCTTAGTCTTTTTTGATCTTTTGTTCAAAAAGTACACAAAACCCTCTGCTCTCATGGATATCAAACAATTGCAAACACAACACAGGTTTATAAAAAAAAAAAAAATCTTTGTTAAATATATATATATGTGCCACAATTGTTTAATGAAGAGTTGCATAGCAAGGGATCTGAGACCATTCCTCAATACAGAATCTCTCCAGATTCTTAAAATTTTGAAATGGACTCTCCTCTTCAATTCGCCCTACAAGTTTTCTATGGGGTTCAAGTCAGGAGACTGGAATGGCCACAACAGGACCTTGATTTTGTGGTCAGTAAACAATTTCTGTGTTGATTTTGATGTATGTTTTGGATCATTGTCCTGCTGGTTGATCCAACCAACTGCCCATTTTATGCTTTCTGGCAGAGGCAGTCAGGTGTTCATTTAATATCTGTTGATATTTGATAGAGTCCTGATGCCATGTATCCTAACAAAATTTCCAGTTCCTCTGGCAGAAAAACAGCCACAAAACACCATATTTAACTGTGGGCATGAGGTCCTTTTCCATATGGCTACCTCTCTGTGTGTGTCAAACCCACCTCTGGTGTTTATTGCCAAAAAGCTCTGTTTTGGTTTTATCTAACCATATAACCTGATCCCATTTGAAGTTCCAGTAGTGTCTGGCAAACTGAAGATGCTTGAATTTGTTTTTGGATGAGAGTAGAGCTTTTTTTCTTAAAAGCCTTCCAAACAACTTGTGGTGATGTAGGTGAAATCGGATTGTAGTTTTGGAGACTTTCTGACCCCAAGACAGAACTAACTTCTGATATTCTCTAGCTGTGATCCTCGGAGATATTTTGGCCACTCGAACCATCCTCTTAACAGTGCGTTGAGACAATATAGACACACATCCTCTTACAGATTGATTCATAACATTTCTATTTGAC
Source organism: Bombina bombina (assembly GCF_027579735.1). Classification (NCBI taxonomy): domain Eukaryota; kingdom Metazoa; phylum Chordata; class Amphibia; order Anura; family Bombinatoridae; genus Bombina; species Bombina bombina. Next base: position 179,525,907 of record NC_069501.1, on the reverse strand, counting down.
TGGAACTTCTGAATCATTGCCCTGATGGTGGAAATTAGCATTTTAAATTATTTTGCTATTTTATTGTAGCCACTTCCCATTTTATGAAGCTCAACAACCTTTTGTCGCACATCACAGCTATATCTCTTGATCTTACCCATTGTTATGAATGACTAAGGGAATTTGGCCTGTGTGTTACCTAATATTTATACCCCTGTGAAAAAGGAATTCATTGTTGAACAATTTCCTGTTCCCAGTCACCCAGGTATACTAAAAAATGTAAAATATATATATATATCAATATCTCATATTATTATTATTATTATTATTATTATCAGTAATTTTTAGAACACCAACAGATTCCACAGCGCTATCATATATGAATTCATAGGGGTGCCAATAATTGTGGCACATATTTCTTTAACAAAGATTTTTTTTAATACATCTGTGTTGTGTTTGCAATTGTGAGATTGAGAATGAGAGCAGAGTATTTTTGTGTACTTTTTGTTTATAAGATCAAATGGTTAAACAATAAAGACAATTTTTCACAACCTTCTTTGCTTATATTTACCAAGGTTTTTTTTTTTTACCTTCTACACATTATGAGAGATCTTCACTTATGCCAACCGATGAGCGCAAATTTAGTTTGCACTCAACCACACCCGTTTATTTCAAATTGTAATGCGCACGCAAGTAAGAGTTATTGCTTATCACGACCCGTGAAAACTTTAGTGTGCAATTTGTAATCTAGCCATAATGAGAAAGGACAATGGAGAGCAGAGCTGCTCCTGAAAATTACTCTGTTTCAATATTCACTCAGTTAATAGGTGAGCAGTATTGCATTTAAGTAATACTGACATCTAGAGCCCACTGCTCGTCTATGCTATTGTCCTGTAAATATTGCAAGTATTGGTGAAATTACCCAGTGTGTTGTGATTTAAACAAAAGTAAACCTCACAGCAATGTCTGCTAAAATGCATCAAAAGATTGTATGTTATCAAGTATATCATATAAGTAATTTACATTGTATACATGGTGCTATCTATCAGAATTTCTCACTCACTCTCTCTCGTCTGTTTAATACAAAATAAAATGTTCCCGGATTTATTTTTCATTTACAGATTAATAAAAGTTCAACTAGGATTTTTGTGAGACATGATTTCATAAACTCTCAATTATATTTCATTAAATAGAGTTTAATTTGAAGCGTTTTGGAGGAAACTGATTTCAGTCAGCTCTAATAGGAAAAATATTCCCACTCTTATCTCTATACCAATTCATTTGAAATAGTCTGCACTCTGGTGATAACCATATTAGAAAAGCCAAATACAGGGGTTGGTGTGATAAGAAAAACAAGCATAAGGATATTAGAACTCACTGTTCATCTGTTTTAGCTGGAATGTACCTAGTTTACAGTAGAATCAAGAACAATGTAAATGTTGTTTAGTTAAAAACACATGCACTACTTAAATTATGTTTGCAATTTTGTATTTATTGTACAATATTATATATATATATATATATATATATATATATATATATATATATATTTATAATGTATATTTTTTATATATATATTACAAACATTTGTATAATATTTGGTGCCAGATTAACAGCAGTGTGCTAGCAGTTATGTGCAAGTGAAAAGGGGGTTATTATGGCTCTTTGTGCATGTCAGATGTAGCGCAAATATTACAAGTTGAAAGTAAATGCTATAAAAAATAATATAATACACGGTATCAGGAAAAAAAGGTCTCAAGCTTCTCAATACACTGTACCTGTGTTACAGTAAAATATCAATATAAATAAATAGTTTGAGAAGCGCTGAATGAGCTTAAGACACCATTTATTTAAACACTTGGTGCTATCAGATAGAATACATCAAACCCTATTCATATCTAAAATATACAAAACCGGAAATCAATTACTACACTATTATTAAAATTAATTAATTAGATTGAAATCTATATTTAGAGTGCGTACTCCGTAAATAAAAACACATAAAATGCTTCAAATAATAAACACAAATATTGTGATATGGTGTGTGTTTTTCTTCATATGATAGTCTCTCTTCACACAACACAGTCACTTATATTCTCCTTAGAGATCACGTGTCCTATATTGGCCAATAGGAGACATGAATTGACATTGCTACTAAATTCAAAATTGTAACGGTTTATCTTTTTGATTGTATCCAAATATTGAAAGAAATAAATTTCACAATATAAAGCGCTTTATATACTGTTGCTGTTCCAAAAACTTATGAACAGATTATCAGTTCTTACTCACAATTTTTGCTGTTGTACTTCGGTCATATAAACAATGATTCTTTAGCTATGCCTTTTCCTTCTTTTTCACTCCATTTGCTCTCGACCCTGCTTTGGCTCTCGACTCCTATGATCTGTTAACTTGCCTTCCGATGACACCGTTTAGTTATTACAGCGTGTCTCCAGGCTGTCAGATCTTCCTTAGAGTCTCAGGGTTCACACGGAGCTGTATAGTGTTTACTTCAGGCAGTTGTGTACAATTGTGCTCCCGGTACATACAGTTTCCCAGCGTTTACAGCCTGAAGTAAACACTATTGGATTTTAAAACTCAAAACACGCCATCCCATTGGCATGAATAGGGAATGTGATATCAGTTATTTTATTGATAACTAGACTATGCTTAATTATCAATGCCTGATATCTATGGCTTGTATTTTCAGCACATTTGCCTTTCCCCTTTTTCTTAGTTTAATATTACTGTGCATCAGCTAATTGTATCATGTCTCACATTAGTTTTTTCTACTAGTCAAAATATAGAAAACCACATTATTTAAGCTTTTTTCTAATATATGGTACACATTTCTTCATCTTAGAAAATTAAAGTATATGTATATTTTTACTTCTGCTTAATTTTACAATACTTGGTTTTCGAATTCTGTATCATGATGCATTTAATAGCTTTATCATTAGCTCTTACATTCTGTGACTGTGTACGCTGTAATTATGTTTATCTACTGTTAATCTCAATTGTCCTGTATCTACTCAGCACTATCTATGTTTTTAACCTGTTTTTATTTGGCTGCTGAAGGGTTAACCTTTTTTCTGATTAGCCTATAAATAGTCTAGGTTGTAACATAGACAACAGTCTATGAGTAAGCGCCACTAGGGGGCGCGAAACGCGTAAGACCTTGTTTGTGCTGTTTCCCCTGCCTGTCAGTCTGCCTTTTAACATGGCTAAGTGCCTTCAATAAAGACTTTTTGTTTTTTTCCACTTAGCTTGTGGGTCTGATAAGTAGTGCCTGCCGCCTCTTCTTCTTCGACATTGCTTCACGGGCTAATCCTCCGTTCTTTGGCTACGGCACTCCGTGAGTATCCTGGGGACTTTACAGTGACCTCTCCTTAAGGTTTGCACTTCCGGTTCACTCCGAGGACGCAACAGCTGCGATTACCCTCTTACCCTTACACTCATAATAACACTATCTTATAAACAATATATAAAAAAAAAAGTTATAAAGGCTTAAAAGATATGAAGTCTCAGGTGTTAGAAAAATGGCAAAGGGCTTTAATATAGAGATACATACCTACATAGATACATGTCTAAATATGTGTATGTATGCATATATATATATATATATATATATATATATTTATATTTATATATATATATATATATATATGTGTGTGTAAATATGTATTTATGTATTTAAATAGACATACATAGAAATATAAAAACATAAATACGTATACATATATAGACATATATAAAAGTGGATATACAAAAAGAAAGAAGTGCTCAACTTGGGAACGAACAATAGCATAATAGCTCGTTATATGGCTAGTTACCACCCTAGGAGCAGCCTCTTTTTGCTCAACATGTGCCTTTCATATAGAAGAACTTTCCTGTACTATATACGTCTGGACCTGACTAAACAGTCCAGTCCAATCCCCAAAATACCAGGCAATCCCACTCTGAACTAGAGAAATGGCAAAACACCAGCCATATGTTTCGGCCTAGTCTGGGCCTCGTCAGTAAGTTGCATCCATATCCTCTATGCACACTGATCAACGGGTCCACGCCTGGTTTCCAGCATCACCCTTTGGAGACTTCCCACAAGGTCATAATTTTCATATTGAAAAAGAGAGAAATGTTCAACCTGGGAAAGAACAATAGTTAATACCTTGTACTGTGGCTAGTTACCACCCGAGGAGCAACCTCTTTTGCTCAACATGTGCTTTTACCAGAGGTGCAGCCATATCCTTTAGGCACACTGAGTAATTGGTCCACGTCTGGTTTCCCGCAACACCCTTAGGGCTGTACCTCACTGACTAGGCCCATATCATAAATATATATTACTACATATATCTGTATATATCTATACCTAATATATAAATATATATATAATGTTAAATATTTATATTTTCATGTCGGGTTAGTGCACTTGAGAATATATTATCGGGTTTGCACGCAATAGGGTGTTTTCCACCTTTTTTTCTGAATTGACTTCTAAGGGGTAACATATTAATATTTTTGAGATATTCTAATTTCGGCTTTTTCCATGCATCGGGTTAGCTCTCGTGCGAAAATGTTTCCTCTTATCTTGCAAAATGAGCGCTACCCGACATGCACAAAAAGATTACTACTAGTGGAGTAAGCGCACGAGCAGGAGTGGTAAATACCAGTCCACTTATGTGCAGAATCCTAAATGTGGAACTATTAACAAAATGATTCCCATGCTTGCTATAATTATTTTTTTTATATTTTGTGGTAGCTTTTTTGAAAATAAAAAATATTTAAAAAAAATATGAAGTTTGCTGAAAAACAATGTACAATTTATTTGGGAACCTCACAGAAAATGCAGTGAAATTGATGAATTGATTAATTGAATGAGTGCAAACAACAAAAACAGGTTAAGCAATAAGAGTTATACATTTTAAAAAGTGTTATTTCATAGCCACCATAAAAAAAAAATTAGGGCCAGAATACAGGTAGCGTGCTAATGATAGCGTGGGACCCAATAAGCAATATCACTGAAATAATCAAATTAACATCCAACTTGATATTACAAGCTCATGGTAAATCCCATTTACCAGAGAAGGGTTAGCGCAGCCGACATTGCTCTAGCACAACCTACACTTTCAATAGATATCACGGCTGTGATAAGTAGTGATCATATTACCAGATGAAAGTTATTGGTTGCGCTCAACAGAAACAGCTCTAGAATATTTAACCCCTTAACAACCGAGGACGTGCCAGGTACGTCCTCCAAAAACTGGCAATTAAGGACTATGGATGTACCTGGCACGTCCTCGGTCAAATTATGGGCTGGAAGCAATCACAATCACTTCCAGACGCTCTCAGGGTATTGCAGCAATGCCTCAATATTGAGGCATCATGCAATACCCTTTAGGCAGTAATCGATGCAGAGATGGCCACTCTGTGGCCCTCTCTGCATCGGCCAGCGATGGTGACGATCGTTGGTGGTGTGGGAGGATTAGGAGGGAGGTGAGTGGGCGGCCCATTGTTGGAGGGGGCAGGAGGAAGCGCTACGCCACGCTATAAGGAAACAAAAAAAAAACATTTGAGATGCAGCGCCAGTGAGGGGGAAGGAGGGAGGGGGTAGGAAGGGCAATGAAATGGATCCTATGTTTGATCATCCAATGAGGGAAAGGGATCTGGGAGTGGGAGGGTAAAAAGGTGGGGCAGCTACACTACTTTTTTGGGGTTTAAAAAAATAAAATAAATAATAAAAGCAAAAACTGCAGCAAACTGTTTACTGGCAGACAATAGGTAGAAGAGGTAGGGTTAGAGAGCTATTTTGGGGGATCAGGGAGGTTGGGGCATAAAGGGGGATCCTACACTGAAGAAAATATATAATAAAAAAGAAAACTTTTATTTTTATACTGGCAGACTTTGTGCTAGTACTTAAGATGGGTGTGACCATTGGGAGGGGGGAAGAAAGCTGTTTGAGAGGGATCAGGGGTTGGGATATGTTAAAATTAATCCTACAACCTACCTAATTATCCCCTTCACTGCTGTGCGTAATACAAGTGTGGTGCACAGCTGCAATTAGCGGCTTTTTAATTACCAAAAAGCAATGCCAAAGCCATAAATGTCTGCTATTTCTGAACAAAGGGGATCCCAGAGATGCATTTAAAACAATTTGTGCCATAATTGCACAAGCTGTTTGTAAATCATTTCAGTGAGAAACCTAAAGTTTGTGAAAAAGTTAAAGTTTTTTTTTTATTTGATCGCATTTGGCGGTGAAATGGTGGCATGAATATACCAAAATGGGCCTAGATCAATACTTTGGTTTGTCTACCAAAAAAAATAAAAAAAAAAATATATATATATATATATATATATATATATATATATGTGAAGGGTTATTCAGGGATTCCTAACAGATATTAGTGTTACAATGTAACTTTCTCTAATTTTGAAAAAAAAAATGGTTTGGAAATAGCAAATTGCTACTTGTACTTATTGCCCTATAACTTGCAAAAAAGCAAAGAACATTTAGACATTGGGTAATTCTAAACTGAGGACAAAATTTAGAAACTATTTAGCATGGGAGTTTTTTGGTGGTTGTAGATGCTTAACAGATTTTGGGGGTCAAAGTTAGAAAAAGTGTTTTTTTTTCAATTTTTTCATCATATTTTATAATTTTTTATAGTAAATTATATGATATGATGAAAATAATGGTATCTTTAGAAAGTCCATTTAATGTTAAAAAAAAGGTATATAATATGTGCGGGTACGGTAAATGAGTAAGAGGAAAATTACAGCTAAACACAAACACTGCAGAAATTTAAAAACAGCCCTGGTCCTTAACAGTAAGAAAATAAACAAATGGTCTGGTCACTAAGGGGTTAATGCAACTTGAGACCTGAAGTATACTATAATTCTCATATGCACATTTTTATTAAAAATATCAGTTAGATATTGAAAAAAATGTTTTAAAGGTATGATACATGATAATGTTTTTGACAAGATTATTATGTCTAAATAATAAATGTCTAAATAATAAATAAAAAAAATAAAATAAAAAAATATAATTAAAAATATAAATATGTGTATGTGTGTATGTATACATGCCTATATATGTTGTATGTATGTGTATACATGTATATTTATGTGTTTGAATATGTATGTACATATATACACATATAAACACATATATATATATACAGTATCTCACAAAACTGAGTACACTCCTCACATTTTTGTAAATATTTTATTATATCTTTTCATGTGACAACACTGAAGAAATTATACTTTGCTACAATGTGAAGTACTGAGTGTACAGCCTGTATAACAGTGTAAATTTGCTGTCTCCTTAAAATAACTCAACACACAGCCATTAATGTCTAAACCGTTGGAAACAAAAGTGAGTACACCCCTAAGTGGAAATCCATATTGGGCCCAATTAGCTATGTTCCCTCCCCAGTGTCATGTGACTCGTTAGTGTTACAAGGTCTCAGGTGTGAATGGGGAGCAGGTGTGTTAAATTTGATGTTATCGCTCTCACACTCTCTCATACTGATTACTGGAAGTTCAACATGGCACCTTGTGGGAAAGAACTCTCTGTGGATCTGAAAAAAAGAATCGTTGCTCTACATAAAGATGGCATAGGCTATAAGAAGTTTGCCAAGATTCTGAAACTGAGCTGCAGCACGGTGGGCAATACCATACGGCGGTTTCACAGGACAGGTTCCACTCAGAACAGGCCTCGCCATGCTCGACCAAAGAAGTTGAGTGCATGTGCTCAGCATTATATCCAGAGGTTGTCTTTTGGAAATAGACGTATGAGTGCTGCCAACATTGCTGCAGAGGTTGAAGGGGTGGGAGGTCAGCCTGTCAGTGCTCAGACCATACGCCACATACTGCATCAAATTGGTCTGCATGGCTGTCATCCCAGAAGGAAGCCCCTCCAAAAAAATATGCACAAGAAAGCCTGCAAACAGTTTGCTGAGGACAAGCAGACTAAGGACATGGGTTACTGGAACCATGTCCTGTGGTCCCATGAGACCAATATAAACTTATTTGGTTCAGATGGTGTCAAGCGTGTGTGGCTGCAACCAGGTGAGGAGTACAAAGACAAGTGTGTCTTGCCTACAGTCAAGCATGGTGGTGGGAGTGTCATGGTCTGGGCCTGCATAAGTGCTGCCGGCACTGGGGAGCTACAGTTAATTGAGGGAACCATGAATGCCAACATGTACTGTGACACACTGAAGCAGAGCATGATCCCCTCCCTTCGGAGACTGGGCCACAGGGCAGTATTCCAACATGATAATGACCAAAAACACAACTCCAAGATGACCACTGCCTTGCTAAAGAAGCTGAGGGTAAAGGTGATGGACTGGCCAAGCATGTCTCCAGACCTAAACCCTATTGAGCATAGATGGGGCATCCTCAAATGGAAGGTAGGGGAGCGCAAGATCTCTTACATCCACGACTCTGTGATGTCGTTATGGCGGAGTGGAAGAGGACTCCAGTGGCAACCTGTGAAGCTCTGGTGAACTCCATGCCCAAGAGGGTTAAGGCAGTGCTGCAAAATAATGCTGGCCACACAAAATATTGACACTTTGGGCCCAATTTGGACATTTCCACTTAGGGGTGTACTCACTTTTGTTGCCAACGGTTTACACATTAATGGCTGTGTGTTGAGTTATTTTAAGGGGACAGCAAATGTACACTGTTATACAGGCTGTACACTCACTACTTTACATTGTAGCAAAGTGTCATTTCTTCAGTGTTGTCACATGAAAAGAAATAATAAAATATTTATCAAAAATGTGAGGGGTGTACTCACTTTTGGGAGATACTGCATATATATATATATATATATATATATATATATATATATATATATATATATCATATATATATATATATATATATATATATATATATATATATATATATATATATATATATATATATATATATACACACACATTTTTTAGCCCTTCCCAGTCAAATATGTAATATAATTTTTAATCATTTTTAATGTTTTAATGTGTAAGGCTATGGGGAGAGAGAGACGTAATGTCCGAAGTCCTAAAATTAGCACCCCTGAGTCTTTCGCTCATGCACTTTTTATTTTCAACTAGAAATACCTGCGCAAACCCGACTGCGCTATTTTTTTAACTTGAGTGCTCAAGTGAAAAAAAAAAAATCAGCACGCCTCTTGTAATCTAGGCCTTAATGCCACTTTAAAAATATTCCAGCCAACATTAAAAAAGAGCTAACGTCCAACATTCTATCATAAGTCTTCGATTTATAAAAGATGCCATTATAAAAGTCACAGAAAAATATTGATATACTATAAATACACTAATCTTTGCCTGTTTTAATGTTTGTGAATTATATTTCTTACTTTTTTATAACATTTGTTTTGTAGTGTTTGAAAAGCAACAGGCAAACTGTATGTTTAAAACACATGATTCAATGACAGGGCAATGCCGTAATCACAGAATTTAGTGATTAAAGATGGTTCATGCTTTTAACGTAGTTAATAGTAGTGTGTTAAAGGGAAATTTATGTTGTCTTTCGATAGAGTACAGTATCAGCTAAGTCTTAGCTTTTTGTAAAAAATTAACTTCTTGTTTGCTGTATTTAATTTTTTTAAATAGCTAAACTTCATCCTTCACTTGCTAATCCAGGCCTGAGTCTGTAGACAACAAGGCCATCCTTGGGCAATTATAATAAATTATATTAAAGGGACAGTCAAGTCCAAAAAAAAACCTTTCATGATTTAATTAGGGAATGAAATTTCAAACAACTTTCAAATTTACTTTTATCACCAATTTAGCTTTGTTCTCTTCATATTCTTAGTTGAAAGCTAATTTTAGAAGGTTCAAATGCTAATTTCTTATACATTGAAGACTGCCTCTAATCTGAATGCATTTTGACCACTAGAGGGCATTAGTTCATGTGTTTTTGTCAGGATTCCACACTGTCCCTTTAAGTTAGAAGAACAATCTGATTGGCAGCAATACCTTTAAATCCTAACCACTTCCTTTTACTCATTGCTTAGTAATTTTACCTGCAGCCTACCTGATCCAGGTTTCCTGAATCTATTGGGGAATACTTAAGCTTACTAACGCTATCTTAACAAATAAGTCATTGTTGTTTTTTCAACTTACAGAAGCCTCATATCCTGCTTATCTTGTGCAGCTTGGAAATACTAAAACGAGTTAAGTGATCAACCACAGATCTACTTATTCCTTCTAACCACTTAATACCTGCAAGCTCTGTCCGGACTTCTCAGATAAAACATCTTTCACTTCCTTGCCTTGATCGTTGCCTGTAAGGAATCGGCAAACAGACCGGACCGGACCAACGGCTCTACATTCTCCTCCCCTCTGTGACGTCAGACGCTACCGATCGCGGTAAGAGTAATATCTCCTTATTCCTCCTCTCACAGAGAGACCGCTGCAGCTCTTGTACTACCGACAGAAACTTCATCCAGATTCTACTAGCAACTATCGGCTACAGCCTCCTGCAACTTCTAACAGATCTGGGACCACAGCGGTTAGGGGTGAGAATAAAAGAGCAAGCAAGCAAGGTAAACAAAGACATTTTATTTAAAGTATCTGAATTGACTGAATAATACAAAGACTGTTTCTCAAGCCTGAAAAGTACAGATTCATTCATTCAAAGGACTGATTATCAAATATTTCCTCTAATTTAAAGTTTAATTATTACTGTATTACCTGAGTATTACTTAATTTGCTGCATAATCCCTGGACTTTGGTTTCTGTTATTTTTCTCTAGTTTAGGAGTATAAACTAGAGTTCTTTGTATATGAAGTAATATACAGAGTTAATCCTTTACTAAACTTCACTTTATATTTACTGAATCCTTTTCCCTATAAAGGATTTCACATTATTCAGTGATACACTGCAAAATTTAAAGGTACAGCAGTTGTGTTCCTTAAAAGGTTTTAACACCTCATATAATTACTAAGCCAAAAAATATGGAACCAGCTGACCTCCCACAAATTGTCTACAACCTTTCCCAAAAGGTAGACCAACTTACTCAAGCAGTTCGTGATGTACAGTTTGAAAATCAATCCTTAAGAACCATTATAAGAGACTCTATTGCAGTAAAAACCTCTCAACAAGAGATTTCTCCAGAACCACAGGTGTCTATGCCTGAGACTTTTTCAGGGAATAGAAAGCTATATAGACAATTTAAAAATTCCTGTCAATTATTATTTAACCTCAGACCCAGAACATACCCCACCGAGAGAGTAAAAGTTTTAAGCACCATCTCTTTTCTCAGAGGGGAACCCAGGACCTGGGCAGACAACCTTTGTGAGAATGATGATCCTTTGTTAGGATCGTTAGAAGATTTTTTTACAGCATTGGATGAGCTATATCAAGACTCTGATGTCCAGATTACAGCAGAAGCCTCCATGAGGAATTTAAAACAAGGGAAAAGACCTGTGGAGGACTACATCACAGAGTTCAAGATGTATGCAGCTGATTCCCAATGGAACCAAATCTCATTAAGGAACCAGTTCCGTCTAGGACTAGCTGACAACCTTAAAGACGAATTAGCACGATTCGAATTGCCCAAAACATTAGATGCCCTGATGAGATCCTCTGTCCAACTAGATCGTAAATTACGTGAACGCAGAGCAGAACGCTACTCTTCAGAGATTCGTCCTAAGACATCAAATTATCCCCAGGTTCATAATTTCACGCCTACTACTAAACCTATTTCTGAACCTATGGAGATAGGAGTGCTCAGAGGACCTTTAACTCCAGAAGAAAGACTCCGCAGGAGAGTTAAAAGTTTCTGCATGTATTGCGCAAATCCAATGCATACCGTGCAAGATTGTCCATTACTTCAAAAATCCAAAAGAAGTAAGTTTACATATCTTAATACCTCAATACAGACTACCAACCAATCATCTTTTAACATTTTATCTATCTCTCTACAGTGGCACCAAAGACAACTGAAGGTTGATGGCATCATCGATTCTGGGGCTTATGGAAACTTCATAGATTATCACACTGTAGTTTCTAATAAAATTCCTTTAATTTGCAAAACAAAACCTATTTGTGTACGTGTCATTGATGGTTCAACTATTTCCACGGGACCTATTACACATCACACAGAACCACTTCTTATGTCTTTTTTAGGACACACAGAACTTCTGTCTTTCGATGTGATTCCTTCACCTCAATTCCCTATTATCCTAGGTATTACCTGGCTCAAACTTCATAATCCACACATAAATTGGGATCCTTTCACAATTACTTTCCCCTCTACATATTGTAAGAAACAATGTATTCCAGAGCCTTTAATTTTACAGGTTAATTCCCTAGAAGAAACCTTACCGAAAGAATATGAACAATACCACAATGTGTTCAGTAAAACGGAAGCGGAGAACCTCCCTCCTCATCGACCATACGATTGTCCCATTGAACTACAACCTGGGGCCAGCATCCCATATGGACATCTCTATCCTATGAGCCAACCTGAATTAGACTACCTAAAACAATATCTCGACGATAACCTAAGGAAAGGCTTTATAAGAACTTCAACTTCCCCAGCAGGAGCAGGGATGTTTTTTGTCCTCAACAAAGATTCAACTATCAGACCAATAATTGACTATCGTGAGCTCAACAAGAGAACCATAAAAAACAGGTATCCCCTTCCATTAATACCGGAATTAATCGAACGTCTTTCACAAGCCACTATCTACTCCAAGTTAGACCTGAGAGGAGCTTACAATTTGGTTCGCATAAAGGAAGGACACGAATGGTTAACAGCATTCAGAACGAGATATGGGCTCTACGAATATCTAGTCATGCCTTTTGGATTGTGCAACGCACCTGCCACTTTCCAACATTTTATTAATGATGTCTTCCGTGATCTTTTGGATATTTGCCTTGTAGTATACCTGGATGACATACTCATTTACTCAAACAAAAAGACAGAACACATTGAACATGTCAGAAAGGTGCTTCAAAGGTTAAGAGAGAACAAATTGTATGCTAAATTGGAAAAATGTCTTTTTCACACAAACAAAGTTTCTTTCCTTGGTTACAACATTTCACCTCTGGGAATAGAAATGCAAAAAGAAAAAGTTGAAGCAGTAGAAGACTGGCCTACTCCCAGAAACAAAAAAGAGCTTCAAAAATTTCTAGGATTCTCCAATTACTATAGAAAATTTATAAAGGATTATTCGAAAATTGCAAAACCTCTTACACGTTTAACCAGCACTTTAATTCCTTATCATTGGGACACCGAAGCTTCTGCTTCCTTTACAACATTAAAAAACCGGTTCACCACCGCTCCCATATTGAAATTCCCAAACTCAAATCTACCATATATACTAGAAGTGGACTCCTCTGATTTTGCTTTAGGAGCAGTACTGTCGCAACAAGAAACACTTAATAGCCCTATTCACCCTGTTTCATTTCTTTCCAAAATGATGACTCCGGCAGAAAGAAATTACCCCATAGGGGAAGAAGAACTTTTGGCCATTAAACAATCTTTCGAACATTGGAGACATCTGTTGGAGGGTACTACATTCCCTATTAAAGTCTATACTGACCACAAAAACCTCCAATATTTACAATGCAACAAAACTTTATCTGCAAGACAGGTCCGTTGGAGCCTCTATTTTGCTAGGTTTAATTTTAATATCATATATAGACCAGCAAGTAAGAATGGCAAAGCCGATGCCCTGTCACAATTACCAGACAAACCTCAAGACCTTAACAACAATTTCCCCATCATTCCTACGGAACAGTTCATTGGTTTCACAAACCTATTCCTTGAAGATATAAGGAAATTTACAAATCAAGAACCAAATCCTCCACATCAATCACTCATTAAGAGAGAAAATGATTACTATCATGGAGAGAAACTATATGTTCCTGAAGCAATGAGATCACAAATTCTCAAAACATTCCACGACACTCCTCTAGCAGGACATCCAGGAATCTTGCGTACAACTGAATTAATAAAAAGGGATTTCTGGTGGCCAAATATGCAGAAGACTATATAAGATTATATCCAAACTTGTCTGATCTGTACAACCTCAAAATTAGAAAAAAGACCTCCATATGGCCTACTCATGCCATTACCTACTCCCACTAGACCTTGGCACCATTTATCAATGGACTTTATCGTTGATTTGCCTATCTCGAATAATCAAAACACCATATTTGTAGTAATAGATATCTTCTCAAAAATGGCTCACTTTATTCCGTATCATAAGCTGCCAACTTCTTCCGAAACAGCTCATCTTTTCATCAATAACATCGTCAAACTCCATGGTATCCCTCCAATTCTAACAACTGACAGGGGTTCTCAATTCACCTCACATTTCTGGAGGAACCTCTGTAAAATAACAGGCATTGAACATAGATACACCACAGCTTTCCACCCTCAGACCAACGGACAGGCTGAACGTCTTAACCAATGGTTGGAACAATATCTAAGGTGTTTCTGTTCATATCACCAAAACGACTGGATGAAATTTATTGCAATGGCTGAGTTTGCTTACAATAATTCTTTAAATTCCTCAACTAAACTCACTCCTTTCTACGCAAATTATGGTTTTCATCCACCGATCAATATAAGTTCTCAAGAGATTACTAATTCACCCCTTGTTGAAGATTTTCAGAATTCCCTTTTGGACAATTTTACCTTCATCCATAACAATATCAAAAAAGCACAAACCGTACAGAAATCCTATTATGACCTTCGTAGAAGGGTTCCTCCTTCCTATAAGATTGGAGACAAGGTTTGGTTATCCACCAAGAATCTAAAATTACAGATACCCAGTAAAAAGTTGGCAACCTTATTCCTTGGACCTTTTCCCATAATACGGGTTGTTAATAACAACGCTGTTACCCTTCAACTACCTGACAGTATCAAAGTCCATCCCACCTTCCATGTATCTCTTCTGAAACCTTATGTGAGTACGAGACAGACTACTGCTATTCTACCTCCATTGCCACAGACCTTGGACCCTGATGAGTATGAAGTCCACTCGATACTGGATTCTAGATACCATTTGGGTGAACTTCAATATTTAGTCCGGTGGAAAAACTACTCCCCTGATGATGATACATGGGAACCGGCTTCTAACCTCAGAGCCCCTAGGTTACTCTCTATCTTTCATCGCAGACATCCGGACCGTCCTAGACCTACAGCTGTGGGACAGCTGCCTTGAAGGGGGGGTCATGTCAGGATTCCACACTGTCCCTTTAAGTTAGAAGAACAATCTGATTGGCAGCATTACCTTTAAATCCTAACCACTTCCTTTTACTCATTGCTTAGTAATTTTACCTGCAGCCTACCTGATCCAGGTTTCCTGAATCTATTGGGGAATACTTAAGCTTACTAACGCTATCTTAACAAATAAGTCATTGTTGTTTTTTCAACTTACAGAAGCCTCATATCCTGCTTATCTTGTGCAGCTTGGAAATACTAAAACGAGTTAAGTGATCAACCACAGATCTACTTATTCCTTCTAACCACTTAATACCTGCAAGCTCTGTCCGGACTTCTCAGATAAAACATCTTTCACTTCCTTGCCTTGATCGTTGCCTGTAAGGAATCGGCAAACAGACCGGACCGGACCAACGGCTCTACATTCTCCTCCCCTCTGTGACGTCAGACGCTACCGATCGCGGTAAGAGTAATATCTCCTTATTCCTCCTCTCACAGAGAGACCGCTGCAGCTCCTGTACTACCGACAGAAACTTCATCCAGATTCTACTAGCAACTATCAGCTACAGCCTCCTGCAACTTCTAACAGATCTGGGACCACAGCGGTTAGGGGTGAGAATAAAAGAGCAAGCAAGCAAGGTAAACAAAGACATTTTATTTAAAGTATCTGAATTGATTGAATAATACAAAGACTGTTTCTCAAGCCTGAAAAGTACAGATTCATTCATTCAAAGGACTGATTATCAAATATTTCCTCTAATTTAAAGTTTAATTATTACTGTATTACCTGAGTATTACTTAATTTGCTGCATAATCCCTGGACTTTGGTTTCTGTTATTTTTCTCTAGTTTAGGAGTATAAACTAGAGTTCTTTGTATATGAAGTAATATACAGAGTTAATCCTTTACTAAACTTCACTTTATATTTACTGAATCCTTTTCCCTATAAAGGATTTCACATTATTCAGTGATACACTGCAAAATTTAAAGGTACAGCAGTTGTGTTCCTTAAAAGGTTTTAACACCTCATAGTTTTATATAGATAACATTGAGCTCATGCACGTGAAGTTACCCTGGAGCCAGCACTGATTGGCTAAAATGCATGTCTATCAAAAGAACCGAAATAAGGGGGAAGTCTGCAGAGCCTTTAGATACAAGGTAATCACAGAGGTTAAAAGTGTATTTCTATAACAGTGTTGATTATGCAAAACTGGGGAATGGGTAATAAAGGGATTATCTTTCTTTTAAAACAACAAAAATTCGGGTGTTGACTGTCCCTTTAATATGTAAACTCCATTGTTTTACAGTTATTATCTTTTAAAATCAATAAGGGAAAAATATGTAGCAGGATAAGCATTGTCAAGCTTGCATGTCCAAGAATTAGGGCTAAATTACATGAAAGGGTGTCTAAATAAATAATCAAAGTATATTGTTTTTAAGTTGTTTTACTGTACAGAACAAAACATTTTATATTAAAATCTCAAATTGTTTACTGTCTTTTGAAGGGTGATATTGACAATTTGGGGCGTGATCCGATATAGATCGCAGTTTGCGGCGCAAGCGAGGGAACCGGCGTCGCCCGCAGTTTCAGCTCGCAACTCGAGCTATCCCATATAAGTCGCCGTCAGATGCTAACGTGCAGTAAGTCTGATAAACCAGCGATGTCCAGAAATCTGCGCAAGTACAAATTTCTGGCGTCGCCAGTGACTTGCGGCACGTTAGAAACTGCCGGCGCCTATAAAACCTGACTAAAGTCTAAAACACCCGCACTGTCTAACACGCCTCCCTAACATAGCCCGACAAGTCTAACACGCCTCCCTAACATAGCCCGTACTGTCTAACCCTCTATCCGCTATCCCCCCTCACTATCCTAACAATAAAATATGTATTAACCCCTAAACCGCCGCTCCCGTACCCCGCCGCAACCTAATAAAGTTATTAACCCCTAAACCGCCGCTCCCGTACCCCGCCGCCAGCTATATTATATCTATAACCCCCTAAAGTGAGCCCCTAACACCGCCGCCATCTATATTAAAATTATTAACCCCCAATGTAAGCCCCTTACACCGCCGCCATCTCTATTAAAATGATTAACCCCTAATTTAATCTACCTACCCCGCCGCCAGCTATATTATCTATGTTAACCCTAAGTATATTATAGTTAATATAGGTATTACATTATATATATTAACTATATTAACCCTAATTATATTAGGGTTAATATAGTTAATATAGTTACTATAGTATTTATATTAACTATATTAACTCTATCTAACCCTAACACCCCTAACTAAATTTATATTAAATTAATCTAATTCATTTATAAACTAAAATATTCCTATTTAAATCTAAATACTTACCTATAAAATAAACCCTAAGATAGCTACAATATAATTAATAATTACATTGTAGCTATGTTAGGGTTAATATTTATTTTACAGGTAAATTGTTAATTATTTTAACTAGGTATAATAGCTATTAAATAGTTATTAACTATTTAATATATACCTAGTTAAAATAATTACCCAATTACCTGTAAAATAAATCCTAACCTAAGTTACAAATACACCTACACTATCAATAAATTAAATAAACTACAAACATCTATCTAAAAATACAATTAAATTAACTAAACTAAATTACAAAAAAAAAACAAACACTAAATTACAAAAAATAAAAAAAGATTACAAGATTTTTAAGCTAATTACACCTATTCTAAGCCCCCTAATAAAATAATAAACCCCCAAAATAAAAAAAATTCCCTGCCCTATTCTAAATTAAACAAATTTCAAAGCTCTTTACCTTACCAGCCCTTAAAAGGGCCTTTTGTGGGGCATGCCCCAAAGAATTCAGCTCTTTTGCATACAAATACAATACCCCCCCCCATTACAAACCACCACCCACATACCCCTATTCTAAAACCACCCAAACCCCCCTTAAAAAAGCCTAACACTACCCCCCTGAAGATCTCCCTACCTTGTCTTCACCACACCGGGCCGAACTCCTGATCCGATCCGGGCGATGTCTTCCTCCAAGCGGCAAAGAAGAATTCTTCCTCCGGCGATGTCTTCCTCCAAGCGGCAAAGAAGAATTCTTCCTCCGGGCGACGTCTTCCTCCAAGCGGCAGCAAAGTCTTCATTCTTCCGGCGGCATCTTCAATCTTCTTTCTTCGCTCCGCCGCCGCGGAGCATCCATCCCGGCCGACTACTGAACTTGGAATGAGGTACCTTTAAATGACGTCATCCAAGATGGCGTCCGCCGAATTCCGATTGGCTGATAGGATTCTATCAGCCAATCGGAATTAAGTTAAAAAAATCTGATTGGCTGATTGAATCAGCCAATCAGATTCAAGTTCAATCCGATTGGCTGATCCAATCAGCCAATCAGATTGAGCTCGCATTCTATTGGCTGTTCCGATCAGCCAATAGAATGCGAGCTCAATTTGATTGGCTGATTGGATCAGCCAATCGGATTGAACTTGAATCTGATTGGCTGATTCAATCAGCCAATCAGATTTTTTTAACTTAATTCCGATTGGCTGATAGAATCCTATCAGCCAATCGGAATTCGGCGGACGCCATCTTGGATGACGTCATTTAAAGGTACCTCATTCCAAGTTCAGTAGTCGGCCGGGATGGATGCTCCGCGGCGGCGGAGCGAAGAAAGAAGATTGAAGATGCCGCCGGAAGAATGAAGACTTTGCTGCCGCTTGGAGGAAGACGTCGCCGGAGGAAGAATTCTTCTTTGCCGCTTGGAGGAAGACATCGCCGGAGGAAGAATTCTTCTTTGCCGCTTGGAGGAAGACATCGCCCGGATCGGATCAGGAGTTCGGCCCGGTGTGGTGAAGACAAGGTAGGGAGATCTTCAGGGGGGTAGTGTTAGGCTTTTTTAAGGGGGGTTTGGGTGGTTTTAGAATAGGGGTATGTTGGTGGTGGGTTGTAATGGGGGGGGGTATTGTATTTGTATGCAAAAGAGCTGAATTCTTTGGGGCATGCCCCACAAAAGGCCCTTTTAAGGGCTGGTAAGGTAAAGAGCTTTGAAATTTGTTTAATTTAGAATAGGGCAGGGAATTCTTTTTATTTTGGGGGTTTATTATTTTATTAGGGGGCTTAGAATAGGTGTAATTAGCTTAAAAATCTTGTAATCTTTTTTTATTTTTTGTAATTTAGTGTTTGTTTTTTTTTGTAATTTAGTTTAGTTAATTTAATTGTATTTTTAGATAGATGTTTGTAGTTTATTTAATTTATTGATAGTGTAGGTGTATTTGTAACTTAGGTTAGGATTTATTTTACAGGTAATTGGGTAATTATTTTAACTAGGTATATATTAAATAGTTAATAACTATTTAATAGCTATTATACCTAGTTAAAATAATTAACAATTTACCTGTAAAATAAATATTAACCCTAACATAGCTACAATGTAATTATTAATTATATTGTAGCTATCTTAGGGTTTATGTTAAAGGTAAGTATTTAGATTTAAATAGGAACATTTTAGTTTATAAATGAATTAGATTAATTTAATATAAATTTAGTTAGGGGTGTTAGGGTTAGATAGAGTTAATATAGTTAATATAAATACTATAGTAACTATATTAACTATATTAACCCTAATATAATTAGGGTTAATATAGTTAATATATATAATGTAATACCTATATTAACTATAATATACTTAGGGTTAATATAGATAATATAGCTGGCGGCGGGGTAGGTAGATTAAATAAGGGGTTAATCATTTTAATAGAGATGGCGGCGGTGTAAGTGGCTTACATTAGGGGTTAATAATATTAATATAGCTGGCGGCGGTATAGGGGGATTAGGTTAGGGGTTAATAATTTTTATATAGGTGGCGGCGGTGTAAGGGGTCAGATTAGGGGATAGATAAGGTAGATGGCGGCGGTTTTACGGGCTCACAGTAGGGGGTTAGTTTATGTAGATGGCGGCGGGGTCCGTGAGCGGCGGTTTAGGGGTTAATAACTTTATTAGGGATTTCGGGGGGGGGGGATCGCGGTTGACAGGTAGATAGACATTGCGCATGCGTTAGGAGTTAGGTTTATTTTAGAAGATCGCGGTTGACAGGGAGATAGACATTGCGCATGCGTTAGGTGTTAGGTTTATTTTAGCAGCCAGTTTAGGGAGTTACGGGGCTCCAATAGTCAGCGTAAGGCTTCTTACGGCTGCTTTTTGTGGCGAGGTGAAAATGGAGTAAGTTTTCTCCATTTTCGCCACGTAAGTCCTTACGCTGCATATTGGATACCAAACTGCGCGGGTTTGGTATACCTGCCTATAGCCCAAAAAACTACGGGCGACGGCAGAAATATACGCGCGTAACTTCTAGGTTACGCCGTATATAGGATACCAAACCCGCGCAAATATTGGCATCGCCGGCTTTTGCGGGCGACGATTTTTATCGGATCGACCCCCTGGAACAGTTCTATGACCCCCATAATGTGGCAATGAAATGGCAACAAATGTCCCAAACCCATATGGGTTTTCAAGAATGTACTACAAAATATCTCACCTCAGTTTCAATTACCTCAATATTCCAGCTGTGATAACTGTAACTTCCTAAAAAACTTTCTATTTCTATAGAATCTATAGATTTATTTATCTCTGTCTTACAATGGTACACAATGTCTTAACTATTGAGATATATATATTTTAAATTTAAACACAATAGATGAACATTAAAGGGCCATTAAATATAGTAGAATTGCATAATTAACAAATTGCAATGAATTTCAAATAAGAGGTAGATTTTTTCTGACCTTTTCCCTCCAATTTTCTGGCCTCCTGTATCATGTGACAGCCATCAACCAATCACAGACTAGTACACGTATACACTGTCAACTTGTATACTTGGTCAGTAGTAGCTAGTGCCTCATAAAGTGTTCATATAAAAAGACTGTGCAAAATGTGACCATATAACTAAATTAGAGTGGCTCTTAAAACTGCTTGCTCTATCTGAATCATGAAAGTTTAATTCTGACTTTAGTGTATCTTTAAATCTAACAAAATAAGCTATACAAAAGTTATACTCCTAGTATGCTAAGATTGCAACTAGATGAGTAGTTAGAACTGGTATATATTTATCACAGCTGCATTCTATTACAGAACATTTGCCTAAGTTTGAATGGCAGTCCATCAATCACAAGCAAAAGACACAGGAAATAGGACAAAACAATGGTGTTTCTTTTCTTCATCATGTGTATCAAACCATTCTCATGCAGATCTGAGATAAAATTAAACTCCACCAAATAGGCTGACAGATATTGAAATTTAGTCCATTTGCAGATATTTTTCATGACAAATTTAACAATATTATTTTAAGGGTAGTACTCCACTCCTAAATAGTCTCATAAATTACATGTTAAAAAAACAAATTAAAACACATTTAATAATTGTGTATTAACTTGTATTGTATTTGTGCCGCCAAAGGTGCTCTAAAATCTTCTTTGCCTCTGCCCTTTTGCTGAGTTGAAGGGTAGATTGAGAGAACCTATTTGTGTATGTCAAAGTGTTTTTGTGCATGAATGGTAAGTATTTAATTGCTCTTGAGGTAAGGTATATGGTGGGGGTGGGAACCTGTGACAGCCATGCTCAAGGTGGAAAGCAAAACATTTTTGATAGACACCACCCCACCTTAAATCAATCCTGTCACCCGTCAGCTGACATCACCCCAGTTTCATTCAGCTGTAACAGGTGGCCTTCTTCTTCCTAGTATGCATATGGGAAAATACAACTCTCACCATGTTGTGGCACAGAAGGGATCATTGCCCATATACATGGCTATTTTCTTAAAGATCCATAGTGGAAGGCAATCACCAGCATGGACAAAGCTAGGACACAGAGCTAAAACACTCAGGATAAGTATATGTATAATGTACTTTACCTTTAAGGAGGCCTAGGAGATCAATTCAGTCTTAATTACATTAGTCTAAATTCGCTCTATGTTTGTAGTATGTTGTTGCTTGTGTATTAAGTCACTGAACCTCTTACACCTGCAATTATTTCTTGGACATACTGGTTTGACTTTTGCTTCCCCTAACAACGCTTTTTGTTAACTCCTTGTTTGTGACTGACTTGGTATTCAATTTTGGCATTTTTGTGCTGTTTTTTCATGTGAGGCCTTGACCTGGACTGTCTGACCAAGATTAACTTACCCTTGATACCTCTGCTATCAGAAGAACTGCATTAAGTATCTTATGCAAGTTGCATTCGTCTAGATAGTGAGACTAAACTTATACAAAGGTATGTCTTTCTTTGATATTCAAATTTATAAACTTACAGTTACTTTTTTGGTACTTAGTTGTTGTTTGTTTTGTATGAGCTGATTAAAGTTCAGCTATTAAGTTTAGTCTCATTGCTCTCTTACCCCTGGCCCCTGTTGAAACACTGCATTAATGTTCAGTGCATCAGTAAGGGTTTGTGGTGAGCTGAGTCTCTCAGCCATTGATTCCAGTGTGTTACATTTGAAACTACAGCACTCCACCTGACAATGAGAAGAAAGTTGTTTTGCTGTTTGTTACAAACATATTGTTGTCCTCCACACAAAATTCAAAGGATAAGGTCCTTTAGTGCAGGCCCTGGGAGCTGGCCACACTAAGTCTCCTTTTAGCGTGGCCGGGGTTCTGTGAAATAGATGTGCAGGTTAATGCTCTCTCTAGCACACAAAAGGTAAGTATAAAGCTACAGGTGAACTTTTTAACCTGTAACTTTTGAACATTTACATTTGTTTAACAAAAGCAAATGTAATAGTTTAATGAATATACAGTATTCGTTTAATAGTAAACTAAATGAATATCCCTGAATATTCTTATGAAAGATTTGGACAAACCATTTTTTGCAGCTTTACATCTCTAATGATTAGCACACCCTGTGATATTAATAGCACTCCCCAATCTAGAATTTTATATGCAAATATTTTTTTATTTTTTTTAAATATGTTTATGGATTTCCAGCAAAATTAAAAGCTGTCATCTCAACCACCTTAACTGCTACAAACACATCTGTGAGTTGCTTAGTTGTCAATTGCTTTATTTGTACAAAATTGAAATTTTGATAGAGTTTTTTTTTTTTTTTAAATGAATATTAATTATTGAAATCTAAAAATACATTTAAGGGAATAAAACTTTTTTGTTTATTTTATAAGTATTTGTTCATATCCACCTTCATAGTCAATATGTCAATTTATACAAGTTGTTTTAATGTGAAAATACCAAACTATTATGCAAAAGAATCATTTCTGTATAACACAATGATGAGATTAATTACAGAAAAGAATATGCATATTTGTTGAATCAGTGTTGTCAACAGTAAAACAAAGTAGCAAAAATATATTGCACATTGAATAGACTGATATTTTCAATGCTGTGTTTTCAATTGAAAAATCAATTTTTACGTAACTCTTTATCTGCATAATCTGCAAATCCCTGTGAAAATCCAAGTGAATTGCATTGTCATATATAATTAATTGTGGATTAGGCTTCAAGACATATGTAGAGCAGATTAATACAATCTCTATTCGCTATCATTTTGGTAAGGATGAACTTGTTCCTTTGGGTATTCTGCTTGTCAGGTTATATGTTGATTCATGAATATTAATCAGAAGGTTAATCTAAGGGTTATTATTCCCTGTACATAACGACACCTGATAGGGTTCACCGTTTAGGCTTTAGAATAACTGCAAATTAAAAGAGGCACCAATGATACTCTGCAGCCAGTTTGGAGTATTCTAATGTTTGAACAACCAATTACAAAATGTGGTATTTTAGTATTTATATATTATTAGAAAATATAAATGTAATAAACATAATTTAAAGTGAAAATCTAAGTATATGACATTTAAAGCACTTCACATGAATTCAGTGTTATTTTAACAATAAATGTAATAAATTATCAGAATATAGTCTATGATACTTTAACTATAATTGTACATTTTATTAGTAGAGCCTATAGAGTGTGTAGTAGCTAATTCTGGTATCCTGTATTTTAGATGGTTATTTCATCTTTAATTAGAATTAAAATATTGCACTTTTTCATGACATCTTTACTAATGGCTTTGAATTCTGTCTTTTTTCTTCTTTTAATTGAAATTGTTAAAAATATTGTCAAACATTATCTGCTTAAAGCAGTCTATTGTGTAAATATTATAAAATTACCTTAAACTTCATATTTAAAGGGACATAAAACCCATTTTTTTCTTTCAGGATTCAGATAGAAAATATAATTGAAACAACTTTACTATTTACTTCTATTATCAAATCTTCATTCTCTTAATACCCTTTGCTGAAAGAGCAGCAATGTACTACTTAGAGCTAGCTGAACATATCTAATCAGCCAATAACAAGAGTCAAATGTGTGCAGGCACCATTCACCAGCTAGCTCCCACTAGCGTAGGATATTTACATATTCTTTTATACACAATGGATACCAAGAGAACAAAGTACATTTGAAAATATAAGTGAATTCAAACATGTTTTAAAATAACTGAATCATGCAACTTTATTTTTGACTTTCCTAACTCTTTAAGACTTTATGTACCAGTAGTTGAAAAAAGTTTACAATTTTCCAAATTTTTAAAATGTCAAATGTCTCGTAGGGAGTGTATCTCAGTACATGCCACTCAGCTTTTCAGAAAGTTATTATTTAACAAAAAGTCTTCTTAAAGGGACACTGAACACTAAATACATTTCATGCACCCCCCCTTTAATCATGGGTGCTGCCTTTATGGAACCTAGGTTACACTGCAGGTATCTGAAGGAGAGTTGCTGCACGTGTGCAAACTGGTCAGCAGTGGAATGTAGTGAAAGTTAGATTTAAACATAGCAGCACCCATAACTAGATGGAGGCCAGGAATAACATTAATACTATGCTTATAAAATGTATTTACTGCTTAATGTCCCTTTAAATAATACATTTACCACCAGTGCCTCATTCTTTATAATAAGTTGAAGTATAGAGAGGGATTAAGTATAATATCTGACCCCATTTAACATATAGCTGCTGTATAAGGTTTTCAGTCAATCAAATCTGCCCGCTCGTGTTCAGACATGTAGGTGACAATACATTACACATGCACGTGCTTGTGCAGCCTCTTCCTCTCCCAGTAGGTTGTTAAAGAGCAGGGCTTGTCAGTCATTGCTGACAAATCTAAAGAAGTTAAGAAGCAGCGGTTTTGTTTGAACTTCATTTCATTTGAAGTCCATTAACTTGATCTTTTTTGTAAAATATGGCTCGATTTAGTCGTTCATTATCCCATTAAAATTGAGATTGTGTGTAGGTTCTGTTTATTTTTATTTTTCTCTGTATCAAAGGGACAGTAGACACATTGACATTTTTATATAATCAACCTGCACTATCCATTAAAAGTGAATGCTCCCTTGTGCTAGCTAAGTCATGTGGAGTAGACTATCAGCACATCCAGTCACACACTATCTAGTTAGCTCAGCTTCAGTGTTTAGCAGGGAATACTTCTTTGTAAAACGTTCCCACAAACACAGTCCTGTTGACTTCCTTAGTATGAACTAATTTACATAGCTTATAGCATTGCACAAAGTGCAATCACATAAAAAATGCAATATAGAAATTGGCTACACAATCCTTTTTATGTACAGATTATAAATATTTACAATATGCTAATATTACTAAGGTGTAGTGGGAACACAGGACTAAATTTGCATGATTTGATTGCTTACTTTGTTTTATAGTCAGCATTCTTACCCATGATGCAATCTAGAGCCAAGTGAGCCGTTTTACAACTCTTCAATAATCCTGTTTGTAAATACATATAGTAAAGCATTGTAAATATGTTATTCTTTTAATCACTTTGTACAAAATAAACCTCAGCTACTAGACACAAATCAGAGACATAAACTTGTTTAATTAAAAATAACCTTTCCAGCAACTCATTTTGCTGATGTATAGCCATGATATTGTTCCAACTGTTGAAGATTCTTGAAATATCAAAAGAGAACACAACAAAATATTGCCTCAAAATGGTATGTAACAAGGAAAAGCCACAATAAAGTTCGTGTAGGGCCCAGTGTGGGCCTGTAGTAGGCTAAGGGTTAAGGCTGTAGGAAAGTGGGATAGGAGATAGAGGGTTGGGTGCTAGATGCAACATTGTTGCAGGTTAGGTCAGGCCACTCCTTACCTGGTAAAAGCTGAGGTTTCCCTCCCAACTTCCTCTTCTCCATCCAATCCAGGCTGTGAAGTGTTTTGAGCAGGAAAAGGTCGCTAGGGGTGAGTCGTGGCCATAAATGGGAGGGGTGGTAGGCCTCAAGTGCACGTGGGGTAACCTCCCTCTCTCCCCATTGGGGGATGGTCACGTGAGCTCTGCAACCCCTCAGCGTCATTTCCTTTGAGCAGAGACCCCTCTGCTGCTCGTTCCCGTTGGGCCGTTGACCTCCTTTGCTGTTCTGGGCTTATATAGTCTATGCCGCCATTTCCGGTTCTGTTGGTTAAAAGTTATATAGGTAGTTTTAATAAAAATTTGACCGTGACGGTTAAAATTTTTCCCATTTAAGAATGTGTCTGCGTCTTTATTTATTCACAATGGTTTATGTTACAAGTTACTAAGTTAAGTTAGTTAAGTTAAGTTAAGATTGTTCTTCTACACTCCTGGAAACGCCCCGGTAAGCATTTAATCCCTTAAATACTCTTACTGACAGTTTAATAAACACAGTAAATTCCTGTTTTTTTTAAAAAAATAGTTAAAATTACAGTTAAAGGGACAGTCTAGCCCAAAATAAACTTTCATGATTCAGATAGAGCATGTAATTTTAAACAATTTTCCAATTCACTTTTATCACCAATTTTGCTTTGTTCTCTTGTTATTCTTAGTTGAAAGCTTAACCTAGGAGGTTCATATGCTAATTTCTTAGACCTTGAAGCCCACCTCTTTCAGATTGCATTTTAGCAGTTTTTCACCACTAGAGGGTGTTAGTTCACATATTTCATATAGATAACACTGTGCTCGTGCACGTGAAGTTATCTGGGAGCAGGCACTGATTGGCTAGACTGCAAGTCTGTCAAAAGAACTGGAAAAAGGGGCAGTCTACAGAGGCTTAGATACAAGATAATCACAGAGGTTAAAAATATATAATTATAACTGTGTTGGTTATGCAAAACTGGGAAATGGGTAATAAAGGGATTATCTATCTTTTAAAACAATAAAAATTCTGGTGTAGACTGTCCCTTTAACAGTCACTTTAATTATTGAATGAATCAGCAACTACACTGTTCAATGTTAAGACCCTTGAATTCACAATTAAAAAAACAAGAATTAAAAAAATTGCTAGGAAAAAGTTTTCTATCAGATTGGAATACCACTGTTGAGTTGATGAAACAGCGCTCCTTTAGTTAAAATTAAAATGTTAATTCATGTAAAAAATTACTTGTTTTCTTGTGAAATGAGTCCTTATAAATTATCAGTGTAACCCCCACATTTAGTAAGCTAAGGGAGATACCATTCTAAAACTAAAGTCATACTGCCACATGCTTTTTGATGCAACAGTCCTCTACTGAGCTGGGGCAGGAAAATGACTAGAGCTATTGTGGGTGTCTCCTTGTAACCACTTCAAATGAAAAGCTACTCCTTTAACTTCCTGTAGAGACCATAGCCTCATTGTGGGACTTTGACAGAAAGTAATGGATCTTGCATAAAGGTTAAAAGAAAAGACATAAAATGTAAAATCATTTTAAAATGAGGAATAATACAACCCAATGGTTTCTGTTAAATATAAACCAATGTTTAGTGCTTTTATTAAAAAAAAATGAAACAGACTGTTTTATATTTCTTGAAGTTAAAGGGATAGTAAACACCAAAAATGTTATTGTTTAAAAAGATAAATAATCCATTTATTTACCATTCCCCAGTGTTGCATAACTAACATTGTTATATAAATCTTCTTTTTACCTCTGTAATTACCTTGTATCTAAGCGTCTGCATCTCAGATCTTTTGACAGACTTGCATTACAGGCAATTAGTGCTATCACAATGTTATCTATATGAAACACATGAACTAACGCCATCTAGCTGTGAAAAACTGTCAAACGCATACACATAAGAGGGCAGCCTTCAAGGGCCTTAAAATTAGCATATGTTCCTACCTTGGTTTAGCTTTCAACTAAGAATAACAAGAGAACAAAGCAAATGTTATGATAAAAGTAAATTAGAAAGTTGTTTGAAAGGACATTCCCTATCTGAATCATGAAAGTTTAGTTTGGACTTTACTATCCCAAAGTGCAAAGTCACTTGAAAATCGACCATTTATTACATTTCTTTAATAGTTTGGAAAAGCTCCAATTTGAAACCCCCCACAAAAACCCTTGCAGGACAATGTGTGGCTTGACTAATAGTTTGGAATATACCCCAAGGACAGCAACATTTATTTTTATTGTTTCTGTTTTTTAGGGAAGAACAAGTTATAGATACAGTGTAAGAAGGAAGTGAAAAATACAATTGGCAATATAACAGCATAACATTAAACCATACTAGCATAATCATTAAAACATAGCAAAGAGCAGCAATTGTCTAATTTGCAAGGTGCAAAAAAATTGGCTAATTACTAGAAAAACTATGGGCCTGATGATAAAATAATTGTCAGAACTACGAGAAATTGCCTTTTTGGGCTCACCAGTCGTGCAAACCGTGGGTTTAGCAATATTTTAAATGAAAGTGGGCTGACCCTCTTTTCCAACAAATGGTGCTTTCCAAGGAAATTATATAGATTGCAGTTTCAGTAGTAGTCCAGCAATATCGCAGTGAACTCGGATCTTGGTTTTTGGGGGGGGGGGCATGTATTCAATGTATATTTACACAACACAGACTGTGTGTTCACTAACAAAAAAGGTTACTGTTCAAAATCTTCCTAAAAAAAGGAAAAAACATTGCAAAATACTATTTTTAAAATAACGACAACATTTTAAAAATATATTTTATCATTATAAAGTTAAATTCATATAAATAAGATATTGGGGCCAATTGATCATGTGTCTGGTGGACATGATCCACTGTAGGGATCATGTCCGCCAGACATCGATAAATGCCGACAGCATACGCTGTGGACATTTGTCATTGCACAAGCAGTTCTGGTGAACTGCTTGTGCAATGCCACCCCATGCAGAGCAGGGGCTGTCAATCAACCCGATCGTATGCAATCGGCGGATTGCTGTCCGCCACCTTAGAGGCGGCGTATGAGTTAAGGAGCAGCGGTCTTAAGAAACAGATGTATTTGGTCCAATTCGGGCCATGATAAATCGGTCCCATTGTATACATATGTACAATATTTTCACAGTTCCCGACTCATATAGGTGTATTATTGACGTCCTAGTTTCACTATTATATTGTAACTAAAGGAGATGAGTTTCTGTTGACAAATGTAAATCGTATTTCCATTCAATATTGTGTAGAGGGATCATTTACATTATACTTTCAATTTAGGTGATGAGGCTGCTTTTAAAATTCCGCCAATATCAGAAAAGCATCGCCAGCTGCAGAGATGATGTGTAATGAAATGCCTCTTGGCGAGGATGCCTTCAAACACTAATGCCAGCCCTTTTTAATATTTCAACAACAATCTCAATTGCACAACGGATCAATTTTTAAAATATTTCCATGAATGATCCTTAGTTGGTCTAGGATTGTACCAATATATAAAAATATTGACAGACAGTTATTTTGATGGTTTTGTATTAGGGTTAAGGCATTTACATTGATGGTTTAAAGGTCTATCTATCATGTACATTCCATTTTATCCACTAATCTAATAGCCCACATATGGTTTTCCATGACAGCAATCTATGTTTCAGCAATGTTATGGATGAAGTATAATAAAGCAGATAACTTAGGTATTTTTGCATTTAGCCAAAGTCTGGCAACAGCTAATTTTATGTATAGCAGAAAGTTAATCACTTGTATGGTCTTGCTTTGGACTGAACTATTGACCCACATGTAAAACTTTCAGGATAGTTATTGACAGAATACCTAGCAGTAGATTAAAGAAAATTGTAACAGTAGTGAATACATTTTAGAGGACACACTGAAAAAATAACATTGATGTGATAGCTTTGAAAACAACCATAAGTTTTACTTTGCAAACGCTTTCTATCACCTTTGTATAAATATTAGACATTTCTACAAAGCTACTAAAAGCCATTTGTAATTGCAAGTTTTACTATCAGCTTAAAATATTTCAGCTGGTGCTTTAAAGTGAAGGTCAATTTTGATTAATTAGTGCCCGGTTTTTAATAATCCTATTAAAAACAAGGGCACTTTAATTCATCAAAATTGACATTTCACTTCTTTTCTTCAAAAACTTACCTTTTAATCCTGACAGCCACTCCATCACTTCCTCCGCCCATCACAAGCCGCCTTCGCGAGTCCAAAATGACAAATCTGGCTTCCACCAATCACAGCGTTGCATCAGGCCAAGATTCCCCCGGGGGGAAGGCGTGATTGGAGGAAGCTGGGTTCACCATTTCTGACGTCTGCAGAGGCTTCCGATGGCCGGGGGAATCGCTTGAGCAGCTGCCAGGATTAAAAGGTAAGTTTTTGAAGACAAGAAGTGAAATGTCAATTTTGATTAATTAAAGTGCCCTTGTTTTTAATAGGATTATTAAAAACCAGGCACTAATTCATCAAAATTGACCTTGACTTTAAAAGGTATCACTTTCTACAGTCAGTCCTCAAGGATGTAAACTGTGGTCAGGAACAGAGGACAGAAGGCTGGTAACAAGCATGATACCAAAATCAATAAAGGTATATGATGCTCATCTTCTTTCAAAATATTTATGTAGGCTGCAAAATAAGGCAAATGTATCTACCAAAGAGAATGAATTATATGTATGATTAAAAGATGATAGAATCAAGTTAACAATGAACTGATTTACTGTGAAGGTGGCAGGTAGACAAGCTATGAGTTCATGACTTAGGATAAAGTTGCAGATTAATTTTGACTACCATGTTCGAAAACAAACAAAAAAATTGGAAAATCCACTAACTGCCATATATTTTACCCTCATCTAGTTCTTAATTTGTAATTGCTTAGAGAAACAATGACGTAGGTGTATTGATATTGATATTTCCAAAAAAGAGTCACATATATCTTTCTGTACTTTCAAAAATCTTCCAATTGCTGAGTTGAGAAGATGATCACTACTAACATTAAGATCGCCTGAAAATTGACTGCTCATTCAAAATACGAAATTCTTGTCGCTAAAATGAGGGGTGTGTTTCCCCACTGGGTAAAGCAACCATAGGGGTTTTGAAATATTTCCCAGGATAAATAAAATCTCACTGGCATTCTAAAGGGACAAATTACACCTCATTAGATATTGTCTCTTTAAAATATGAAGTCTTTGTAGGTTAATGGATTGTGATGTTTGTTAGAGCCCCATATATCTCTGCCAAAATTCAAAATTGCTGATGCTTAATTAATTACCTGCATTTTAGAGGAAATTCAACCCCTTCTTTGAAAGGGAATAATCTTCTATTTCAAACAAGAGTTTGCATGCCCTTTAAGCAATGCTGCAGTCAAGATAAGGTCTTCATAACACATCGTCAGCAATGAGGAAGATTTTGCCTCTGCCTATGGCCTCTTACTCATTGCATGTAAAACCATCACTACATAAAAACAGATTTATGGA
Source organism: Bombina bombina (assembly GCF_027579735.1). NCBI lineage: Eukaryota > Metazoa > Chordata > Amphibia > Anura > Bombinatoridae > Bombina > Bombina bombina. The sequence continues at coordinate 179,494,082 of NC_069501.1, read as the reverse complement.
AACTCAGAATAAGCAGTACCCACCAATCTCATTACAAAATATCCACTGTAGCTAGCAGCAGAGGATGCCACTGTATTGTCCTTGCTGCTGATTACAACCACTCATTAGCTTTTGCCTTGAAAACAGTTGCACCTGTCAATTTACTCCAGTACATGATGTTTCCACATATTATTATTGTCATAGACTTACCACACAAATTGTTCCCTTGATCCTATTCCATCTCATCTCACCCCTCACTCTCTGCTAACCTAACCTTTCCTTATCTACTTGAATATTTCCATCCAAGTTGAAACATGCACCAATATTGGAAAAACCTTTCTTTAATCCAACTCTCTTTAACTATTGCCCTAGCGCTCTACTTACTTTTGCCTCTAATCTGTTTGAATGAATTGTCTACAGCTGTCTTGAAGACTTTCTATCATCCAACTCCTTAAAGGGACAGTTCACCCAAAAAAAATGCTCCCCTTTAAATTGTTCCCAATGATTCATTTTACCTGTTGGAGTGTTTTAAATTGTTTGCAAGTAGCTCATTTACCCCTATTTTGGCATTTGAAATAGCTGATTTAGCTTGTGGTATCCCAACCTATACTGAAAGTTTCTATACTGGAGTATATTCTATTAAATAGCCTAAGTAAACACAGCCAGCAGAAGAGATTACACTCTCAGTGGGGGGCATGATAGTGAAGTAATAAGATGATAATTTTCCATTGTTCTCTCTAAGTATTGAGCTTTTGGTTTTCTAGACAAATATAAGATAAGGAAGCCTGTGTGTGTACACAAAGTGATAACATAATGAGATCTGATGTTACCTGAAGCTCAACCCATTGTAATAGGCTGTGGTTTAAAAGCACAAAAACTACTTCATATACACAAATAAACCTGAAAATGCAATTGCTCATAAATGTTATACTCTGCAGCTGGTTTAACAAGTCATTGAAAATACATTCATATAAAAACAATTTTACAGTGTACTATCCCTTTAAGTAACCCTCTATAATCTGGCAATCTGACAGTCTGCTGACACTGCAATCCCTAAAGTTAAAATGCAAAATCCAAAAAGAAACATTTTAACTACTTTTTCTTTATGTCTTTCTTTGATACTGAGGGGCCGATTTATCAAGGGCCAAATGGCACCTGATGCCCCTGGTTCCTCGCGAGCCTTCAGGCTCGCCGGAAACAGCAGTTATGAAGCAGCAGTTTTAAGACAGCTGCTCCATAACTGTTCCACTGCCTCTAAGGCTGCGGTCTGCAATCTGCCTGATCCTATACAATAAGGTTGATTGACACCCCCTGCTAGCGGTCAGCATTCAGCGATGTCTGTCGGACATGATACGCTACATATCATGTTGGACAGACAATGATAAATCGGCCCCTGAGTGTTGACCACCCTTGCTTACTGAAAAGTATTCTCTCCCTTGACCTCTGTTACACTGCCTTTTCATTGATAAAATCTTCCCTAACAGGACCTTTAGCATCTTCTTTGGTACCTCTTCACCAATCCTTCCATTGTTTGTTGGTGTACCCCAAAGCTCAGTTCTGCCACCCCCACACAATCTTATTTCCTTGAGAACCTTATATGTTCATTTGTGTTAAAATACCACATCTGTGCTGAAGACACCCAAATCCATATATCTTCCCCATCCTATCTCCCTTCCCTCCTAAATTGTGTCACAGACCTAAATCTATTCCTAGATAGATAGATCCAAGACTTTTCAAATGGAATATTCTAAACCTAACCTTCAAAACCCTTCACAATAATGCACCCTATAATATCTAAAACCTCATCTCTGCATGCTCATCTAGCTTCCTCTTTTAATCTGCTTCTTTCCTATACTTTGCAGTTTCTCTTATGACCACCTTACTCTCCCTTCTTCAGGATATATCTCTCCCTACATATCCTGTAGGACTCCCTTCCTCAGTCTGCTAGACACTGCCCAGCATTCAAATGTTAAAATCCTCCTTCAAGACCTCCATATTCAAGCACCACCACCTAGTTTGTTGTCCATACAGTACTAATTCTACATACTTAAAACTCAGCATCCCCAAAAGACCATGGACGACACTCAAAACTCTCCACAAGCTACTCCTCCACTTTATATCTCTAATTACCTCTTAGATTGTAAACTCTCTAGGGACCAGGGCCATGCAATCCTTGTGTGACTGTTTGAATTCCTTGTCTTTTCTTAATTTATTGTATATCTTGTATATTGTTATGGAATACATTGGCGCATTACAAACGAAAATAATAGTAGTGAAGATGTTAATAATTGTATGTTTTCCTCTTATGTATGTATGTATAATTGTATGTTTTCCTCTTATGTATGTATGTATAATTGTATGTTTTCCTCTTAATCATGTGATGAATGAGTAGAATGCTTTTTTCAAGTTTTCTCATCCAGTACTATTAATTTAATATTAACTTCAAAAGGCTACAGTTTCAGACTACATTAACTTGGGTGAAAATATTATTGATAAACTGCTTGATTCATTTTTTATTCAAATGAGTAACAGTAAAATTAAATAAACTGCTTGATCTATTTTTTATTGTCCAAAAAATTGTACTTCAACTAGACAAGTAACAAAAGTTTAATGGTAAGATAACAATCCTGTAATAATTTGTCACAGAGTTGAAATAAATATATATGAAGACACTTAGCCCTATGCAAGTCACTATAATGGAGTTGCTATGAAATGTAGTGACTTCAGATCTCATAACAGCTCCATTTGAACAACCTGAAAATATTTTAACTACTATTTCTGCAGTTAAGAGTGGTTAGGTTAGATTGGGTTGCAGGTGTTATTTGTGATGGGGAAGAGTTGGGCACATTGGATCATTGCGGTTATGTTTCGGTTAAACAGTTAAAGACAGCTTGGGAGTGTTAATGCCCTACTGATCCTGAGATGAACAATGCCAGTGATTACCAGCTATGCCCATGGGTGTCCCCTGATTGGCTCATGGGCTGTGTTAAGCTCCAGGCCAGTAACACATTAGCAGTCTTAATCTGAAGTAAACTATAGGCTAGATTGCTAAAGTCACGATAAGCGCACATATTACAAGTTGAAAGTAAACGTGTTAGCTGAAGTGAAAATAAAATTTGCACTTGTCATCTTAGCCTGACTGTAGACCTTGTGTAAAAGATTGTTTTTTTTTACCACAGAATAGTGCACACAGGAGTAGATATCACACACATAAAAAACATACAAATTAAAAATATTGCAACAATAGAATCTACTCAGGTAGTGTCTACAATCAACTAGATACTATATAAATGTCCGAGTATTGCAACAGCATGTGGAGAGCATTACTTTGTTCCAAATACAGTCCAAGTAATGGTAGATTAAGGTTAGTTCATGCATTAAAAAGTTAGCAAGCTTTTTATAGACACTGCAGTGTTAGCAAGGTTAGGATTTGGAAAGAACAGCCAGTAATCTACTATGAATGCATTTGCAGCTGTGGTATACAGAGCAGTCAATGAATTATCTATGCATACGTGCAGGCAAGTTTAAAATGTATCAAGTTAGGATGTCACATAGTATAATTTCCAAACTGACATATAGATCAACAGGAATTCAAGATATAGGGGCTTACATGGTTCTCCATCTGATATACAGAAGACTTTTGTTTATTCCACGTACCTCCAATACAGCATGGCTTTGACCGCAGCTCTCGTGGCACTTTAGGTCAGTTACCTTCTTAGCTGATGTCTCATGGCTCCTGCCGTGTTTCCTGTGCTTCCGATCTTTTCATCAGGGATAAGATACTTTCGACTTTTTGGTTTGAGACTATTTGATCTCTGCTACAGCCTTGTACCAGGTTGCCTTTAAACAGGCATAGTTCCCATGATGCTCACTGCTCACCCGGAAAGATGAAAGAGCTTTTTGTAGCAAGCCTGCTTACACGGCTACCAGAGGATCTATCGCTGGTTAACACATTTGCTGATGCGTTTCACTCATAATGCTCTTCATGAGTTTGGGCTTTGTCAGGGCAACAAACCATTATTCCTGTGACTGGGTTATATAATGTTTAAGTATATGGCCAGAAGTGAATACCAAATTAATACCATGAATATGCATTTGACCAGAGCTATCTTTATGTGGCACCACATATCTTGTGCACAAATGCACTCAATATCTTAACACATTTTTAAAAACAGTAGGAGACTCTATGAGACTAAAATGATATAAAACATCTGATTTACATGAACACTTGAAGGTCTATGTCCACATTAAGACCCTTTGGTTGAAGTGAATTCAATTAATAAATCCAATAAGTTACTCACTGGCGTAAAGCGAGTAATCTATTGGGATAAATATTAGGTGGAATCCAGTCAAATATTTTGATTGTGAGACTTTTTGGGTTTGAATCATGGCATTGAAAAACTTTTTAATTATTTTTAATATTATTAACATGCTCATTAAATTGTCTCCTTACATTCACATTGCACAGAAGCATTACGCTCATGAGAGCGCGCTTCCATAGGCTCCAGTGGGAGCCTCATTCTGATGCTGTCATACATGGCAGAGAACCTAAGTGCAGAGAAGGGGGTAAGTTGTGCAGCGATGGGCAGCAATTTTAAATATATATGTATATGCTTATGTACATATATATTTATGTGTTAATATGTGTAATCTAGCCCTTAATTGGATGCAATTTAGAAGGGGCTAATATATTTTTTTAAATCCTGTATTTTTTTTGTGTGGTGTCAATGGTTTATCACCAATCATGGTGCCTAATATAGGTTCAGCCTATAAGACCGCCCAATGTTTATTAAGAATTGATTGTATCTGTTTACTCCCTTGGCTATAAGTCATATTGAATCTAATAACATTGTAACATAGTAACATAGTAGATAAGGTTGAAACAAAGACCGAAGTCCATCGAGTTCAACTTTTACAAATCTAAAATACTTACAAAAAGCTCCAGTTAAGCTTAAATAACCCCACTAAAAGGTGACCCATTTAATACTAGCAATCATATCCATGAATTTTGTTTATATACAGAAATGTATCCAGACTATTTTTAAATGTATCTAGGGTATTGGCATTCACTACCTCCTTTGGTAATGAGTTCCACAATTTTATTGCTCTTACAGTGAAAAAACATTTCCGTTGCAGGAGATTAAATCTCCTTTCCTCCAACCTTAAATTGTGACCTCTTGTCAGAAACAATTTTCTTTGAATAAACAGAGCTTCTGCCATCTCTGTATATGGGTCCTGAATATATATATATATATATATATATATATATATATATATATATATTTTAATATATCTTTATTGGTGGCCGATAAATATAAGTAACAAAGATCACTTATGTTGTCACATATAAGCATAACTTCAAAATTAATTTAACAGATATAACAACCCATCATATGACAATAATTTCTCTGCATTTTTGTAACTGGCTCCTCACAGGAAGTTGCTGTGGGGGAGCTCAAAAAAAAAAGAAAGAAAAAAATAATAAAAAAAGAACAAAAGAAAAACAACAGGAAGAGAAAAAACAAACAAACAAAAAAAAACCCTCCTTCCCCTAATCCCTGATACAATTAATACTGAATTTCAGCAGCATTTGTTATCCATGAATGTAGAAACAGGTCTAATACAACCATCTCTGCAAAACTAACTGAGGACAGAAAAGGTGCTAAAATCTGTTTTTGTATAGGTATAAGATATGAGTTAATAATGGGATACCAACCAAGTAAAAATTTCTTAATTCTAGTTTCTGAAGCATACTGTAGATGATATGATTAAAAAATGATTTGATCTTGGATAACATGTAGAACCTCAGAGAATACAGGCCCTTTTTTTGCTTTCCATTTTTTTTAGAATACTCTGTCTTACCGCTAGTATTAAGGTATTCAAAGAACGAACCCAATATCTATCTTGATTACTCGAAGTCTCAATCAATAGGATAATATCCTGGAACGTGAGAGAGACAGATACCCCGTGAATGTTATTAAACCAATATATAAGTTTCAACCAAAGCTGATTTATCCTAGGGCATGCCCAAAACATATGAAATAAATCCACTTCCATGTACGCACATCTTGGGCAGCAAGCTGATCTAGATGGATAAAACCGGGCAAGTTTAGCTGGATATAAATAAAAATTATTTATAAGTTTCATATGTGATTCCTTCCACATTGAGGGGACTTTGCACCTATCCAGGGTCTTAAAACTCTGTATGACTCTGTCCTGATCTATATCTGAAATGAACCTGCTCCAAAGACCACAAATTTTATTTAAAGCACCTTGAGTTTGCTTCAAGAGCATAATATCATATAATAATGAGATTGAAGTGACACCCGCCACAAATCTCTGTAATAAGACCCTGACATCGGACCATGCAATAGATATGGGAAACTTCCAGTCCTGTGTTGTAATAAAATGTTGTATCTGAAAAAATGCAAATAAATCTGATCTGGGTAACTGATAAAGAGAAAACAAAGTTTCTCCCGCTTGAACTAAATCATCTACACCAACTAATTGGCAAATCCGACTTAAACCCTTCTCGGCCCAGACCTTAAAAGTAGTTTGGTAAATACCTGGAGAAAATAACGGGTTACCCCGAATAGGAAGATGTTCTGAATAAGAAAAATCTATTTCCAATAATTTACAGAATTTATGCCACGCCAGAACTATGTTCTTGAATGTTATAAGTGAAGAAACATTAGAGGGTAATTGCCGCAGCTTACAATGTAATATAGCTGATAGAGCGAAGGGATGTATCAAAAGAGACTCCTGATCAAAGGAGGAGAATATATCTGTTCTTTCCAGCCAATCAATTGCAATTTTTACCAACGCTGCAATATTATATAAACTGATGTCTGGAAGTGATAAACCACCAGCCCATGATTTCTGCATTAACCTAGGTAATGCAATACGTGGTTTTTTATTTTGCCAAATAAATTTAGAGAAATAGCAATGCGAATTTCTTCGATCCTGATTAGATATAAATAAAGGTAAATTTTGAATTGGATAAAGAAGGCGTGGAAAGATAATAGTTTTAACCAGATTTACTCTTGCCGTTAACAATATAGGAAGAGAGGTCCATAGTTGCAAATCTAATTTAATTTTTTGCAATAAAGGAGCATAATTATCTATGTACCAGTACTTCGGATTCTTGTGTAATACAAGACCCAAATATTTAACAGAGTCTACCTCTTTAAAAGGATTGTTGGAGCACCTTGATGCTGCTTTCCCTATAAACATCAATTCGCTTTTTTCCGTATTCACTTTATAACCTGAAAATGAGCTAAATTCTTCTAATAGCTGCATCAGAATTGGAAAAGATTGCTGTGTATCTTCTAGAAATACCAGAACATCATCCGCGTATAAATTTCTGCAGACAAGATGATAATCTGTCGGCTAAGATAGTGGCTAGAATCTTATAATCTGAATTTAAAACCGATATCGGACTGTAAGAGCCTGGATCCTTTGCATCTTTCCCCTTTTTTAATATAAGAGAGATGTTGGCCATTGAGAAATAAGATGATATTGGTTTATCTACTGAGTAATACTCATTAAATAAATTCTATAATACTGGTAATAAATCTTCCTTAAAGGGACAGTTCACCCAAAAACTTTCTCCCCTTTAAATTATTCCCAATGATCCTTTTTACCTGCTAGAGTGTATTAAATTGGTTGCAAGTGGCTCCTTTACTCCTATTTCAGCATTTGAAATAGCTGATTTAGCTTGTGGTTTCCCAACCTATACTGAAAGTTTTGATACTGGCGTATACGCTATTGACAAGCCTAAGTAAACACAGCCAGCAGAAGAGATTACACCCTCAGTGGGGGGCATGATAGTTAAGTAATAAGTAATAAGTTTTAGTTTATCAATGGCCTTACTAATTTCTACTCTAGTTATATGATCATTCAGCATTGTCAAATCTTCAATTTGAATCTTAGGCGTCACCACTTTAGACCAAAATGCCTCTTGGATATAGAGGTTAGTCTTAACTGGAGAATATATATATTGATAATAAGAGGCAAAAACCTTACAAATTTCCGAAGTTTCCATATGTCTGGTCTTATTATCTTTAATAACCGGTATAAGATTTTTTTTCTTCCTATTTTTAGTAAGATTAGCCAAATGTTTGGCCGAACAACCATGGAACCCTTTGTAATGCCGATTTATTCTAATTTCCTCTATTTGGGATTGCTGTTTTAGGAAGAGATCTCTCTCCTTTCTAATAGCAATATAGTTGTCCCAATTATTCTGCGAGGGAACATTCTGTAGTAATATGTAAGCATTCTTTACACTCTTTGCCAACGTGACCTCCCGAGATTTAATCTTCCAGCGAACATTTAAATAAGCCATAATCTTGCCTCTTAGAACCGTCTTAGAGGCCTCCCAAAAAGTTTCAACTTTATTTCTATATTCAATGTTATTGAAACCGTACTCCTGCCATTTTGATTGTAGCCACAACCGAAAACCTGGGCTCAGAGCATAAAAAACGGGGAAAGCAAAATACCGATTTTTTAACCTTATCTTTTTTCAATGATGGGAATATTAATGATATTATTGCATGGTCCGATATCAGAATCTCCCTTATCTCAGCCTTTGATTGCCAGATAGATAATGACTCAGAGACCAGAAATCGGTCAATCCTAGAAAATGTCTTGTGAGCTTTAGATTCACATGTGTATACTGAAATATCAGGGCTTTGAATTTGCCAGATATCTGTTAATTTTAGTTTATAGCAGAATCTCTGAAAATATTTAGCACTTTGTCTATTACTATCTATATTTTTACGTGAAAACCTGTCTATTGAAGGGTCTAATGTCATATTAAAATCTCCACATAATATTAAATTATTCCCTAAATACGGAAATAACTTGCTTTGAATATTTTCCCAAAAAACTAATGAAAGTTTATTCGGAGCATAAATATTGCAGATTATGAATTTTATATTTTTAACCATTATTTGAAGTAGGATAAATCTAGCTTCAACATCAACCTCTGCTTTTATAATCTTATAGTCTAATTGCTTGTGTAGGAGTATTGCTACTCCGCACTTTTTATTGGAACCGTTTGTGGAGATTACCTCCCCGACCCATTTAATCTTAAGTTTTACTGCTTCTATCTCTTTAAGATGTGTTTCTTCCAGACAAACCAGATCAGGCTGCAATCCAGCTAAAGTTCTAACAATCAGTTTACGTTTCACTGGTGAACTAATCCCCCCCACATTCCAGGAAAACATTCTAATTTCCGCGGTCATTTTTGCCAATATTAATAATCAACAATTTATCCCAAAGAAAAAAGAGGGAAAGGGAAAAAGGAGGGGGGGGGAAAAGGAAAAAACTGATCCAGAGGAAAAAAAACAAAAAACTTGGATTTCTTATCTTCAACAATACTCTCAACATACTTCAACATAAAATGTTAACATTTCATCATTATCCCAGTTTCTTTATAAATTCAATTACCTCAGTTGTTTCACTAAATATCTGCCTGTTACCATTATCTTTTATTATAATTCTGGCCGGATAACTCAGCCAAGCATTAATGCCTTTATTTATTAGTTGCGTGCAATACGGAGCCATGACTTTTCTCCTAGCTGAGGTCTCGCCAGAGAAATCCTGGAACAACAATATTTTGTTGTTACCAAATATGAAAGGCTCTTTTTTCTTTTTATAGAGATTAAAGATCTCGATCTTGTCCTGAAATCTCAGGAGCTTGAGGATGGTCATCCTAGGTCTGGTGGCCCCATTAATGACTGGCTTCCTGGAACCTACTCTGTTCACTTTCTCAATTACCAAGGGTACCAAGTGTGTAGGCATACCCAGTGCCTGTGGTAGAGTAGTCGAGGAAAAAGTCATAAGATCCTCAAACTCCGGAGATTCCGGTAGACCAATGATTCTAATGTTATTGCACCTGGAGCGATCTTCAAGATCCTCCAGGCGCAATTGCATACTTTTTAATTTAGTCTCTTGTTTATGTATAGATATGTGTTGTATGTTTGCCTGATCTTCTAATGTTGAGATCCTATCTTCAGCTTCGGAAAGTCTTAATGCAAATTGTTTTATTTCCGTTGAAAGTGTCCCTATATCAGTTGAAATAACATCTAACTCTGTTTTTATAGAGTCGAATTGAGGTGAAAAAATAGCCGCTATCTGACTGATAAGGGTCTGAGTGTCAATAGTTAAAGATGTCATTTCAGGTATATTTTCTACACTATTATCTGCCGTCTTGGCTTTTTTATCTTTGGATTTGGCTGTCATTTTTGGGGAATTAGTTTTTGCCTGTGTGATAAATTTTTCCATTGATAGTGTGAAAAAAGTGATGGAAAACTACCAAAAAGTGAAAAATACAATTAATAGTGAAAAAAAAAGAAAAACTGCAAGGACACTACTAGAGAGTGTCTGAATACGTTGTGACGTGAATACTTCCAGTAAAATATCTTACTGTTCTAACTCAGGGAACTTGTCCCAGTGAATGGTGTGTTTTTTTTGTTTTTTTTGTGTGTGTGTGTAATAGAGAAGTTAATAATGTGTATGGTTACTTAACTTAGTGTTACAATAATTAGGCAAAATGACCTAAGAAAACCAATTTACTTTGCTACTTTGCATTGGCCTGTACCTTGTATACCAACAATTAGCAAAGAAGCAGAAAAAGAAAAAAAAATAAGGAAAAATAGCCAAACGGTATCATCTGAGAATAAAACACTTATACCTGAATACCTGCCCCTTCTGATTATATGAAGGTCTCAGAGTTATGTACTTTTACCTTAAGACTGTTCTTATGAACTATAGGTTAACTTGCTGGTTATAACCTATCTATAATCAGTGTAACTGAAACCATATAACCTGAGCATAACTAAGAAGCCCTTATGCAAACACTAAGACAAATATGAAATACAGGGAGTGCAGAATTATTAGGCAAGTTGTATTTTTGAGGATTCATTTTATTATTGAACAACAACCATGTTCTCAATGAACCCAAAAAACTCATTAATATCAAAGCTGAATAGTTTTGGAAGTAGTTTTTAGTTTGTTTTTATTAATAGCTATTTTAGGGGGATATCTGTGTGTGCAGGTGACTATTACTGTGCATAATTATTAGGCAACTTAACAAAAAACAAATATATACCCATTTCAATTATTTATTTTTACCAGTGAAACCAATATAACATCTCAACATTCACAAATATACATTTCTGACATTCAAAAACAAAACAAAAATAAATCAGTGACCAATATAGCCACCTTTCTTTGCAAGGACACTCAAAAGCCTGCCATCCATGGATTCTGTCAGTGTTTTGATCTGTTCACCATCAACATTGCATGCAGCAGCAACCACAGCCTCCCAGACACTGTTCAGAGAGGTGTACTGTTTTCCCTCCTTGTAAATCTCACATTTGATGATGGACCACAGGTTCTCAATGGGGTTCAGATCAGGTGAACAAGGAGGCCATGTCATTAGATTTTCTTCTTTTATACCCTTTCTTGCCAGCCACGCTGTGGAGTACTTGGACGCGTGTGATGGAGCATTGTCCTGCATGAAAATCATGTTTTTCTTGAAGGATGCAGACTTCTTCCTGTACCACTGCTTGAAGAAGGTGTCTTCCAGAAACTGGCAGTAGGACTGGGAGTTGAGCTTGACTCCATCCTCAACCCGAAAAGGCCCCACAAGCTCATCTTTGATGATACCAGCCCAAACCAGTACTCCACCTCCACCTTGCTGGCGTCTGAGTCGGACTGGAGCTCTCTGCCCTTTACCAATCCAGCCACGGGCCCATCCATCTGGCCTATCAAGACTCACTCTCATTTCATCAGTCCATAAAACCTTAGAAAAATCAGTCTTGAGATATTTCTTGGCCCAGTCTTGACGTTTCAGCTTGTGTGTCTTGTTCAGTGGTGGTCGTCTTTCAGCCTTTCTTACCTTGGCCATGTCTCTGAGTATTGCACACCTTGTGCTTTTGGGCACTCCAGTGATGTTGCAGCTCTGAAATATGGCCAAACTGGTGGCAAGTGGCATCTTGGCAGCTGCACGCTTGACTTTTCTCAGTTCATGGGCAGTTATTTTGCGCCTTGGTTTTTCCACCCGCTTCTTGCGACCCTGTTGACTATTTTGAATGAAACGCTTGATTGTTCGATGATCACGCTTCAGAAGCTTTGCAATTTTAAGAGTGCTGCATCCCTCTGCAAGATATCTCACTATTTTTGACTTTTCTGAGCCTGTCAAGTCCTTCTTTTGACCCATTTTGCCAAAGGAAAGGAAGTTGCCTAATAATTATGCACACCTGATATAGGGTGTTGATGTCATTAGACCACACCCCTTCTCATTACAGAGATGCGCATCACCTAATATGCTTAATTGGTAGTAGGCTTTCGAGCCTATACAGCTTGGAGTAAGACAACATGCATAAAGAGGATGATGTGGTCAAAATACTCATTTGCCTAATAATTCTGCACTCCCTGTAAATGTGATAACAAAAATCATAAAAGGGAAACCAAATAAAGTTCTGAATCAAGGATATGTCTGTGTCCTCTGGATGAGTTTTTCAGCTTGTTAGCATTCCTCAGTGAGATCCCATAAAAAAGGAAACAGAAAATTGCAACATATTGTGAATCTGTAATGGCACTTTGAGGAAGTAGTTGTTTTGTAACAAATGACTACTCACATTTGTTGGAGCTTTCCACTAAGCTCAAGGATATGCACACTCCCACTTTATACTGATGGGAAAACAGTACACTAGGCAAAACTTGGATACAAATTTATTTTAAAATATATAAAAGCGTCACATAAGCCTTGATAACACCACAATGTAAGGGTACAAAAGCAGATATGCTGTAACAAATGCTTCAAATCGCCAAACTTGCAAAGAGGTAAATGGATCAGCAGGAGTGTGACCGCTGAAACCAAAACCTTTTTAGTAGCAAGACAATAGCGCTAAGCCCCCAGGTGTCCTGGCTAGTGTAGAGACGCAATAAAACTCAATATAGAACAGTTCAGTTCCGACGTACGTTTCGCTGGTATGCTTTGTCAAGGAATGTCAATTTTTGTTTATCACATTTATTTCACATTTTTTTCTTTGTGATATTCGGTATATTTATTGTAACTAAGACAAATATATTGGGAATTTTTAACAATCTTTGCACGGTATATAATACATATAAGAGACACCTTGTACCTTTAAATAAACAAAGTTGCATTACATTTCCTAAGGGTTCATACAGCAAACACTAATGCTTGTGCATTTGCAAATTATACAATATGGCCCATACATAGGATTTTATCCAGGGCAATTTTAAGTCTCGCAACCAAATATAAATCAGGCAAAAAAAAAAGAAAAAGAAAAGAAACTATAGTGTATTGTCAAAGCTTTTTTGTCCTGATATTAAGATGACAATGCACCAACCAATAAAGCTTGTTATAATAATGTCATTAATTTGGTTCTTTTTCCTTTTTCCACTAAGTTCCAGTGTCAGGCATAGAAATAATATTTGGCCTTTAGTATTCACCAGATAGGCTAAACGTTTGCTTGAAATCTTTCCCGTATAGCAAACTGTTTATTAGCTCCAATGGCCGGTCCTCAATCCAACAGCTGGAAGCCGCACACGTCTCAGGCACCTCACTCCCGGATGCTGCAAGCGGATCCCTCCGCCGTCCTCCCAGCCACAGCACTCTCTCGATCCAGGAGGATATGCTCCACGTCCCGGTGCCACACTCTCTGCCACTCCGGTAAGTTTTATATTGTTGCGGGGCCCCCCACTTTGCTCTTCCAGCCTAGATTAGACCCAGCTTATCTGGGTAGGGGTATTACCATCCAACAGCTCTACAACCAGGGTAGACCATGGACTTTCTCCTTCAAGCTGTTTCTGAGGATATCCACTGGATCAGTAAAAAAGAAGAGATGCGGTAAGAACCGCAGACCAGATTGGCCTTAATGAGTTCCTTCTCCGACAAGATCACACTTGCCGCGGCCCCTCTGCACCACAAAGATCTGGGGCTATGGAGCAATAAGAGTGGGATGCAATGTTAGCAGTCGACCTGCATGCCGACATGAGACATGCTGCCATTAGTCTCCACCCCCACACAGGAACTCGTCCCTGAATATATTTATATAAAGTAATCATGTCACCTCTCAAGCGCCTTTTTTCTAAAGAAAACAGACCCTGTTTGGCTACCCTCTCCTCATAGGTTAAATTCTCCAATCCCCTCATTAGCTTTGTAGCTAATGAGGGGTTCTTGTAGTTCTAGAGAAAGGCTTTGAAGCCGAAACGCGTTGATACCCGAGCACCCTCACACGGATTTGCAGGACACAAGAAGAGCGCTTCCATCCAAACATCAAAGAACAAAGCCGGACCGGTCACTGACCGACATTAAACTAAGGCAGAAGAATAAACATCTGAAGCGGCAAAGATTTCATACCTGACGGACAAAGTATCAGGAACCACCATCCTTTAAGAGCTAGATCGGTCACTGACCGACAACACACCAAGCGGTCACGGGAATCGCACGAAGCATTTTCGTCAGTGTGAATTACCACGAAGAACAACACCATCTATTTTTATCTACAGCAGGTTGATCTCAAACTGCAGCAAAGTCATCATAGCGGCATATATTTAACCGCCAGAGAGATCTAACATCACGACTCACCTAGCAAACTCAGTCACTAAAGGGAATCAAACAGCGGCATATATTTAACCGCAGTATTCTCCAACGTAAAAAGTGTCATCAGACGGATACACTTTAAGGTACTTTAGAGCACAATAAATACAGCACTAACAGCACTAATATAATACAGTGAACCATCACGTATACCCGGCCAAAACTGTAAGGTTAAAGCGTTTAGAAAACCCGAACTATTTGAAGCACATTGCTAAAATATATACAGATTGAATGTCAATAATATTGTAACTTACCAATGTAAATTGGCCTTTACTGTGGAAACAAGCAACTCTTAACGTATATACCTAACGTTTTAATATCTTTTTATCATCATTCTATTTACTTTTAACTTTATATTTTATATTTTCTTTTAGAATCCAAAAGTATCATTAGACACCGGTGTCAATAGTATGAAAAGTGTATACATATATATATATTTTATGATTAAATAAAATTGTTTTATACATAACCAGCATATTGGCTTTTATTTATGTAAGGAGTATATTATTAATACATAGTCACGCAAATAGAATACTCAAAATTAATAGCAATTGTAGTAATTAAAGCTTAGCAATTTGGGCTAAATCGAATTCACAGCGACACTCGCATAACGAAGAATATAAAGATATTTCCAACCAACATTGAGATAGTAACACGTGTTTGCAGGGAATCAGCATTGGTTTGCGCCACCTACCCTCACCTCAGCTCATTTCTATAAAACATTGGGATAAAGTTTTATAAGGTGTGCATTGATCCCCTCCTTACTTACAGTCTAATCACTATCCCAAACGTACATAGAAATAATATTTGGCCTTTAGTATTCACCAGATAGGCTAAACGTTTGCTTGAAATCTTTCCCGTATAGCAAACTGTTTATTAGCAGAGTCAAATTTTTTTTTTTTTGTGATGAGAAAGAAACACAATGAAGGATCAACACAGATGGTTATACTTGCAGGCTCTGTACGACAAAACCAGTATGTCTTCCGTATGACGGGCCGACCTGCAACTGAGGAGACGCCAACCGCTACAATGCCATGAGTTGCTGCTTTGGCTACTGAGCGTTATCTCCAATGGCCGGTCCTCAATCCAACAGCTGGAAGCCGCACACGTCTCTGGCACCTCACTCCCGGATGCTGCAAGTGGATCCCTCTGCCGTCCTCCCAGCCACAGCACTCTCTCGATCCAGGAGGATATGCTCCACGTCCCGGTGCCACACTCTCTGCCACTCCGGTAAGTTTTATATTGTTGCGGGGCCCCCCACTTTGCTCTTCCAGCCTAGATTAGACCCAGCTTATCTGGGTAGGGGTATTACCATCCAACAGCTCTACAACCAGGGTAGACCATGGACTTTCTCCTTCAAGCTGTTTCTGAGGATATCCACTGGATCAGTAAAAAAGAAGAGATGCGGTAAGAACCACAGACCAGATTGGCCTTAATGAGTTCCTTCTCCGACAAGATCACACTTGCCGCGGCCCCTCTGCACCACAAAGATCTGGGGCTATGGAGCAATAAGAGTGGGATGCAATGTTAGCAGTCGACCTGCATGCCGACATGAGACATGCTGCCATTAGTCTCCACCCCCACACAGGAACTCGTCCCTGAATATATTTATATAAAGTAATCATGTCACCTCTCAAGCGCCTTTTTTCTAAAGAAAACAGACCCTGTTTGGCTACCCTCTCCTCATAGGTTAAATTCTCCAATCCCCTCATTAGCTTTGTAGCCCTTCTCTGAACTTTTTCTAGTTCTGCAATATCTTTTTTTGCGATCGGTCCCCAGAACTGCACTCCATACTCAAGGTGAGGTCTTACCAGGGCTTTATATAGTGACAGAATTATGCTTTCCTCCCTTGAATCAATGCCTCTTTTTATACATGCTAGTATCTAATTAGCCTTTAAAGCTGCTGCCCTGCATTGTGCACCCATATTTAGCTTGTTATCTATTACTACTCCCAAATACCTTTCCTCCTCTGTTTGGCTAAGTCTTGTCCCATTTAAAAAATATGTTGCCTGCTTATTTTTACTTCCAAAATGTAGAACCTTGCATTTTCCCATATTAAATCTCATTTTCCATTTACCTGCCCATACTTCTAATTTTTGCAGATCCCTTTGTAATGAAAGTTCACCCTGCTCTGACCTAATGACCTTACTAAACTTAGTATCATCTGCAAAAATAGAGATGTCATTATTTAATCCTTGCTTCAAGTCATTTATAAAAATATTAAAAAGAACAGGGCCCAGTACAGATCCCTGGGGGACTCCACTGATTACCTTTGTCCAATCTGAGTATGATCCATTTACTACTACTCATTGTTCCCTATCTTTTATCCATTTATTTATCCATAAGATAACATTTTCAGCTATTCCCAGTCCCTTAATTTTGTGCATTAATCTCTCATGTGGCACTGTATCAAATGCATTTGCAAAATCTAAGTACATGACATCAACTGATTCCCTTTTATCTATATTTGTATTTACTTCCTCGTAGAATCTAATTAGATTAGTTGGACTTGATCTATTTCTCCTAAAACCATGCTGATTAGAACTCATAATCTTGTTTACACTAATATGATCATCAATATAATCGCTTATAATCCCTTCAAATATCTTCCCCACTATTTATGTCAGACTAACTGGTCTATAGCTTCTTGGATCATCCCTGCTTCCCTTTTTTAAGAGTGGCACCACATCAGCTTTACGCCAATCCTGGGGCACCATGTCTGAGGATAATGAGTCTTGAAAAATTAAGAGTAGAGGTTTGTCTATAACAGTGCTAAGTTCCCTTAACACCCTTGGGTGTATTCCATCTGGGCTTGGAGTTTTATTTGAGGTAGCGTGAAGTGCTTCGTGGTCCTGGATATCCGACCGCTAACGGCTTCTGTATAGGATGTGAGAGAAATATTACACTCTCACCTGCTCTTGTTCTGACCGATGTAGACACCTCGTTCTGGTCACACTGTCTCCTGAGCCTTCCGGGATCTCTAGTGTTCCACTCTCTCGTGGTTTGGAGATTTCCCTTCGGCGTCTGACGTCACGATACACGTGCTTAGTTGCGGCCAATCAGTAGGTAAGTCACTCGGGCTGGCAGCGTTACTCCTCTCCTGTGTAATAAGTCGGTCTTGGCGTTCGTTATGTGCTGACTTACCCGGAGCCCCCTTGGGTGGGCTGGATTGCCCTTCTACAGTACACACCGGCCCTCTTCCAGGTCGGATATGCATAAATTCCAAACAATGGTACTGTTTAAGATAAATGTTCTCTTTATTAGGACAAGTTGAAACAAAGTTGCTCACGTGCAGTAATATTAAAAACCAAAAACACTACTTAAAGGCCAGTCTGACATGTTTCGGCTGTTCCGCCTTATTCATAGACTAAGGAGTTTTATTTACCTTAATATTATCCATTTTTTTTCCTGATATCCTCTAAACATAACCCAGTTAATGGTATGGACTGGCATGTTCTATTTTGTTCCAAAGTATCATCCAATGGTTCCTCTCTTGTGTATACTGAAGAAAAAAATGGATTAGTACCTCAGCCTTCTCCCTGTCATTATTTATCATGCTACCCTCCACACATTTTAATGTACCTATAGTGTCCTTCTTAGATTTTTTGCTATTTATGTACTTAAAGAACCTTTTAGAGTTAGACTTAGAATCCTTTGCAATTCATTTTTCATTTTCAATTTTGGCTAATTTGATTTCTTTTTTGCATGCTTTGTTACATTCCTTATAAATATGGAATGTTGAGTCTGTGCTATTTTCTTTGAATAATTTAAATGCCCTACATTTTTTCCTAATTTCTCTTAACACATTTTTATTTAGCCACATTGGCTTTGATTTTTTATTTTTATTTAAATAACCATATGGTATTTGTTATGTATATTTATTTAGCAAAGTTTTAAATATTATCCATTTAGCCTCTGTATTTTTATTAGAGAATACATTGTCCCAATTTATATTATTTAAGGATTTCCTTAAATCGTTGAATTTTGCTTTCTTAAAGTTAAAAGTCTTACAGCCAGATTACGAGTTTTGCGTTATGGCTGGCTCGCTAATAGCTTGTAAGTTATTTCCACCGCTCACCTTTAATAGCGCTGCTAGTACAGGTTTGCAAAAAAATGGCTTGTGCGGGCGATATGGTTGTGTTTGGCTCCATACCACACCCAAATACAAGCGGTGATTTGACATGCTCGTGCACAATTTCCCCATAGACATCAATGGGGAGAGCCGGCTAAAAAAAAGCCTAACATCTGCAATCGCGGAGCGTAAAGCTCCGTAACACAGCCCCATTGATGTCTATGGGGACATTTTTTTTATGTTTAAACCTAACACCCTAACATAAACCCCGAGTCTAACACCCATAATCTGCTGCCCCTGACATCGCTGACACCTACATTACAGCAGTTACATTGTATCTATCTTAGGTTTTATTTTTATTTCACAGCTAAGTTTGTATTTATTTTAACTAGGTAGACTAGTTAGTAAATAGTTATTAACTATTTACTAGCTACCTATTTAAAATAAATACAAAGTTACCTGTAAAATAAAACCTAACCTGAGTTACACTAACACCTAACATTACAATAAAATTAAATAAATTAAATTAACAAAATACATTTATCTAAATTACAAAACAAAATAAACACTAAATTACACAAAATGAAAGAAGAAATTATCAAAAATAAAAACGAATTACTCCTAATCTAATAGCTCTATCAAAATAAACCCCCCAAAATAAAAAAACCCTACCCTACACTAAACTGCCAATGGCCCTTAAAAGGGGCCTTTTGCGGAGCATTGCCCCAAAGAAATCATCTCTTTTACCTGTAAAAAAAAAATACATACAACCCCCACCACCCACACAACCAAACCCCCAAATAAAATCATATCTAAATAAACCTAAGCTCCCCATTGCCCTGAAAAGGGCATTTGGATGGGCATTGCCCTTAAAAGGGCATTTAGCTCTTCTACATTGCCCAAAATCCTAAGCTAAAAATAAAACTCAACCAATAAACCCTTAAAAAAACCTAACACTAACCCCCGACGATCAACTTATAGTTTTTGAAGACCGGACATCCATCCTCATCCAGGTGGCAGAAGTCTTCATCCAAGCGAGCAGAAGTCCTCCTCGAAGCTGGCAGAAGTCTTCATCCAAGCAGGCATAAGTCTTCATCCAGACAGTATTGTCTATCTTCATCCATCTGGTACTGAGCGGGTCCATCTTCAAGACATCAGGTGCAGAGCATCCTCTTCTTCTGATGGCTGTTGAAGAATGAAGTTTCCCTTTAAATGACGTCATCCAAGATGGCGTCCCTTACATTCCGATTGGCTGATAGAATTCTATCAGCCAATAGGAATTAAGGGGGAAAATATTTTTTTGTGGCAATGCCCCGCAAAAGGCCCTTTTAAGGGCCATTGGCAGTTTAGTGTAGGCTAGGTTTTTTTTTTATTTTGGGGAGGGCTTTTTTATTTTGATAGGGCTATTAGATTAGGAGTAATTTGTTTTTATTTTTGATCATTTCTTTTTTTCTTTTGTAACGTAAAACTCATAACTACTGACTTTAGATGGCGGTTCGAATCTTGTCAGTATAGGGTGTACCGCTCACTTTTTGGCCTCTCAGGCAAAACTCGTAATACCGGTGCTATGAAAGTCCCATTGAAAAGAGACTTTTTTAAAAGTGCGGTACTGGCGTTCCGTGACGGCCAAAAAGTGTGCAATACACCTATACCTACAAGACTCGTAATAGCAGCGTTAGGGAAAAAGCAGCGTTATACTCATAATGCAAAACTCGTAATCTGGCTGTTAGTTAAACCTTTAAGACACTGCATATGAAAAGAGATTTCAAATGTTACCAGGTTATGATCACTGTTACCCAAATGTTCTTTGACTTCTATGTTTTGTTTGATATCTGTATTGTTTGATAGCACTAAATCCAATATAGCTTTACTCCTAGTTGGCTCCTCTATTAATTGTGACAAGAAGTGATCCCTGAGAACATTTAAAAATCTATCTCCCTTAGCTGAATTACTAGTTTTATTGGCCCAATTTATATCAGGGTAGTTAAAATCTCCTATATTTACAGCACTGTTATTAGCAGCCTTACCTATTTGCATTAGTAGTTGAGTTCCCTCCGGGTCACTAATGTTGGGGGTCTTATAGCATATTCCTAGTAATATTTTTGCGGGATTTTCCCCCCACTCTTTGTTTCAACCCACAGGGTCTCTACATTGTCACTTGTATCATAAATATCTTCCCTTATTGTAGGGTTAAGGTTAGGATTAATATACATGCAGATTCCTCCACCCCTTTTATTATTCCTGTATTAAAGTATACCCCTCTAAGTTAACTGCCCAGTCATGTGAATCATCCCACCAAGTTTCAGTTATACTGATAACATCATAGTCCTCTTATGCAACTAAGAGCTCCAGCTCCCCCATTTTTTTTACATTTTTTTTTATTGAGGTTCTTGCAAACAAAATACACAGAAAAATATACATCATCATACTCGGATGTCAGGACAGAAGATTATAAATAACCAAATAAAAGAATCGAGTTCACATGTTATATGATCACACTGTAAATATAGCAATACAGCCTGGAAAAATAACACCTCATTTTAAAGGGGAAGGGGAACATTTCAATTATCGCTAGTAAAAAGCATATATAAACAGTTATTAGGAGTTTCGAGTGGGGTCTGTGCCCCTAAGCTTAACCAGTAAGCAAAATGGTAGGGGGGGGGGGGAGCAAAGCATAATGTAAAAGACTTGTAGCAATCTTACCTCTCAGGACCTATAAGAGAGACCTTTCTCACTGATTACCCTTCACCAATGAATAAAGATATATAGGAATTTTACCGCCTCACCAGTACATGACTCTCTAGAACATAGCCACTGGAATACCACATATATTTCTATTGTATTAAGGACGCTGGATAGCAGCATATCCCCCGTGGCAAAGTAATAATGTTCAAAATATATAGCACATCTAATGATGCAGTAATCTAAACAACTAAGTATATTGCACAGTCACTTAAAACTCGTAGGATCGTTAGCACTGACTCAATGAATCACATTAGGGACCAATTTCCCCATAGAGTACATGACACATATATTTGAGAAAGCAGAGTTTAGACCCCCAGATATATACAATCCCATTCTTTCATAAACAAACTAAGTGAAAAAGAGACAGAGATAACTCAAAGTAGGTAATAATAAAAAAAAAATTATAGCCCTATTAGGCTCACCTGGATATACTTGGATATAACCGGCATATATCTAATTTCTGTCTAATGAACCTATATCAGAATAGAGTTAGCTAGGTGATAGGAGTGTTCTATATAGAGTTATACACATCTGGTGCTGCTTGCATATTAAAAAAAAAAAAAACTTAGTATTAACACAGACTAATTAAAGAATTAGTGATATCAGAGCGTAGCATGTATCCACCAATCTGGGAGCAACTATTATCTAAAACGTGTTCCCCCGCCCCGGCCGCAGACAAGGGAAACAACATTTAACTATAATATGTAATGGACATTAATTCAGCATGAAACTAGAAATATTCATAGATAACAGCTATCTGCCTAATAAGATGGTGGGTATATTCAAATTTAAGTACTATATAATGCTCAAAAACAAAAGATACATAGAGCATAGTAAAAATATATATGCTAATAAGATGTCTATCTGTAGTTTGTTCTTATTTTTAACACAAGCTCTTATGCCTAATACAACATCAAAGCTGGAACATCAATGAACACAAAGAAAACATTTGTTCTTGGAACTATGAACTCTTAACTTAGTGGTATCAAATAACAACAATCCAAGCATGCTATCCTTAAAGAGGTTTAAACAGTTCCAAGCAGCAAAAATCAAGGCACAGGCAACTTGCTCAGTTCGTGTTTGCCAGTATCATGTCCCGAGAGTTCATCCAACACCAGCCTTTGGAGATTTGCCCAAAGTACCACTATCCACCGGACTATAGGAATTAGCCCCCAGCAGTGTCTTACCGTTAGCTGGCCAACAAGTCCCAAATAACATCATGATGCACAGATGATTAGGGATATTACACCCATATACTGCCAAGGGGTACCGGGTTGCGATCCCTGTAGACATCAGATTCTCAGCTGTCCGGTGCCGCTTTGTTGTCTCGTCTCCTGTTGCTCTATCCTTACCGTCGGCTTCCTCCATATCGGCAAAGGCCTTCACGCAGCACCAGGTATAAGTTGCAGGGTAGCAGCCAGTATCCAATGATATGTCAGGCCTCCTCATCTCCTCCACTGCAAAACGGCCCAGCTTCGAGTCAGGCTGTGTCGTACTAAAGGTAAGCAGCAAGCGCCGGGGCCCCATAGCGCCGCCACCGCCTTGCTTCAGCAAAATAGGATTAGGCTGAGGAATTGGCGTCAAAGCAGGAACAGCTGGAGGTTGAAACGCCATCTTGATCGTATCTTCCATTACGGCTTGAAAGGCGTCCAGCAGGTCATGTAATCCAGCCAGAGTATGCATGCTAACCTCCATGTTATGACCTCACAGTGAACAAGAAGCGAGTGGGCTAAACGCAGCTGGTAGTCTGTGTTATTTATGCAGCAGCCGCCGCCACATGGTTCACAAAAAATAAGCAAGGCCCAGGATTGCATGTAGCGTTCTTGAAGAACATAGGTCAGGATAACCATCAAATTTCCACTTCCAAACTTCAATCAGATTATATGTTATGTTTCTGCTTCACTCAATAAAGCATTTGTTACAGCAAATTTGTTCTCAATAATCTCGAATAGATAACATTTTTCTATTTTGTTCAGGAGCTTCATCAAGACGCATCCTGCCGCTTCAAGAGTTAGCTCCTCCCCCCCAGCTCCCCCATTTTAACTGTCATGCTTCTTGCGTTTGTTGTCATACATTTAATTTTCACGTGCTTTCTGCTGCTACTTGGTGTGCTTTCCTCTATACTTTCTAATGTGACATTTCTTAAGTCATCCCTTCCTTGAGATATTAAAGGAGTGATATATTCACAGACTGATCTCTCTGTTCTATTGTGTTCTAACTGACCCTCCCCCCTTTGCCTAGTTTAAAAGATTCTCTAAATGTGCTACTATCCTTTTCCCCAACACACCTGCACCCATGTCATTCAGGTGCAATCCATCCTTACTGTAAAAAAGTTACCCAAGTGAAAAGTCAGCCCAGTGCTCTAAAAAGTCAAACCCCTCATTTTTACACCATGTTTTTAACCCCTTAATGACCACAGCACTTTTCCATTTTCTGTCCGTTTGGGACCAAGGCTATTTTTACATTTCTGCGGTGTTTGTGTTTAGCTGTAATTTTCCTCTTACTCATTTACTGTACCCACACATATTATATACCGTTTTTCTCGCCATTAAATGGACTTTCTAAAGATACCATTATTTTCATCATATCTTATCATTTACTATAAAAAAAAATATAAAATATGAGGAAAAAATTGAAAAAAACACACTTTTTCTAACTATGACCCCCAAAATCTGTTACACATCTACAACTACCAAAAAACACCCATGCTAAATAGTTTCTAAATTTTGTCCTGAGTTTAGAAATACCCAATGTTTACATGTTCTTTGCTTTTTTTGTAAGTTATAGGGCCATAAATACAATTAGCACTTTGCTATTTCCAAACCATTATTTTTCAAAATTAGCGCTAGTTACATTAGAACACTAATATCTTTCAGGAATCTCTGAATATCCATTGACATGTATATATTTTTTTTTAGTAGACATCCCAAAGTATTCATCTAGGCCCATTTTGGTATATTTCATGCCACCATTTCACCGCCAAATGCGATTAAATACAAAAAATCGTTCACTTTTTTACTAATTTTTTCACAAACTTTTGGTTTCTCACTGAAATTATTTACAAACAGCTTGTGTAATTATGGCTTAAATGGTTGTAAATTCTTCTCTGGGATCCTCTTTGTTCAGAAATAGCAGACATATATGGCTTTGGCGTTGCTTTTTAGTAATTAGAAGGCTGCTAAATGCCACTGCGCACTACACGTGTATTATGCCCAGCAGTGAAGGGGTTAATTATGGAGCATGTAGGGAGCCTTTAGGGATAATTTTAGCTTTAGTGTAGTCTAGTAGACAACCCCTAGTATTGATCTAGGCCAATTTTGGTATATTTCATGCCACCATTTCACCGCCAAATGCGATCAAATTAAAAAAAACGTTAAATTTTTCACAATTTTAGGTTTCTCACTGAAATCATTTACAAACAGCTTGTGCAATTATGGCACAAATGGTTGTAAATGCTTCTCTGGGATCCCCTTTGTTCAGAAATAGCAGACATATATGGCTTTGGCGTTGCTTTTTGGTAATTAGAAGGCCGCCAAATGCCGCTGCATTTCACACGTGTATTATGGCTAGCAGTGAAGTGGTTAATTATGTAGCTTGTAGGGAGCTTGCAGGGTTAATTTTAGCTTTAGTGTAGAGCTCAGCCTCCCATCTGAAACATGAGACCCCCTGATCCCTCCCAAACAGCTCTCTTCCCTCCCCCACCCCACAATTGTCCCCGCCATCTTAAGTACTGGCAGAAACTCTGCCAGTACTAAAATAAAAGCTATATTTGGGCTTTTTTTGTGTTTTTTTAGCATATTTACATATGCTGCTGTGTAGGATCCCCCCTTAGCTCCCAGCCTCACTGATCCCCCACCAAACAGCTCTCTAACCCTCCCCCTCTGCCTTAATGGGCGCCATCTTGGGTACTGGCAGCTGTCTGCCAGTACCCAGTGTAGTAAAAAAAATGTGCCTTTTTATTTTTTTAAATGATCTTTTCTGTAGTGTAGCTTCCCCCCCCCCCAAGATCAACCCCCCACCCCTTCCAGGTCCCTTAGCTGTTTATTTACAGCTTTAATAACTATTTTTGTTTACTTTACCCAGTTTATTTTTCTGTAGTGCAGCGGTTCCCTCCCGCTCCCGCCCCGTGCACGCGCCCGCCCGCCGCCCCCCATATGCGCGTGCTCCCGTGCGCGCTCCCGCCCCCGATCCCGCCCCCGATCCCGCCCCCTCCACTCCATTCGGCACATCGATGGCCGACCACCCGCCTCCCAGACTTGCTCCCACCCACCAACGATACCGGCCACCGATGTCCGGTGCAGAGAGGGCCACAGAGTGGCTCTCTCTGCATCGGATGGCCAAGGGGGGTTATTGCAGGATGCCTCGATATCGATAACCGGAAAGCAGCTGGAAGCGTGCAGGATCGCTTCCAGCTGCTTTCCAGACCAAGGACGTACGCCACACGTCCTCGGTCATTAACTGACTTTTTTTGAGGACGTGTGGCGTACGTCCTTGGTCATTAAGGGGTTAACCATGAATTAATAGACCTTAGCTCCTTCTGCCTTATTGAATTAGCACAAGGCACTGGTAATATCTCCGAAAATATTACTTTGGAGGTCCTTGCTTTAAGCTTGCTACATAACTCCCTGAAGTCATTTTTAAAGACTCTCCATCTCTCGCTGATTCCTTCATTAGTACCAATATGTACCATGACTGCAGGATCAGACCCACATCCCTCTAACAATCTATCAATACACTCCACAATATGCCTAACACAAGCATATTCCGATTTTTCTTTAACATGTTTGTTCTGTCCACATTTTTAACTTTTTCTTTAGCCTTCACCAGTTTATCCTGCTTATATCCCTTGTCTAAAATCTTTTGTCTAGGATTTTGGCCTCTGTTCTCAAAGTTTCTATCTAGAGTACAATTTCTCCTAACTGGTTGGTACTTGCCAAAGGGTATGTTATTGATCCATTTAGTCAGATGGACACTTTTTGCATTCAGCAGGCCATTTCTATCTATGGGTTTGTGGTAGATTTAACTATCATTTTCCCTTGGGGATCTTGCAGTAGGGTTAGATCTAGAAAATCTATTTATTATTTTATTAATATTAATGGAGAATTGTAAATTTAAATTGTTATGATTGATATGATTAACTCCTAAACTTCTAGTTCTGTCCCCTTCTAGATAATAATGACATCATCTATATAGCTGAAATAGTGAACCAACTTATCTTAGAAGGGATTATTGAACCATGTGTAATGTTTTTAAAATTAGTCCATGTAGAGGTTGGAGTATAATGGTGAAAACGTAGTGCCCATAGCCATCCCCTGGGTTTGCCTATAAAAAAACAGACTCAAATGTGAAATAATTATGCTCTAATATGAATTGTATTGCTTTGATTATGAAGTCTAGGTGTGCTTTAGGGATAATTTTCTTAAATATGATCTTGTTGTTTTCACCACTGGTTGCAAATAACGGTCTATATAGATTGATAAATTACTTGTCAGTGATCCAATACCAAACACGATTGGTTTGCTGGGAGGGTCAACTAGAGATTTGTGGAACAAGAAAATTAAATTAATCTAAAGTGATAATATAATCATGTATATATATATATATATATATATATATATATAGGTATAAAAATATATTGTACCAAAATACAATCAGATATACGTAAAAATATGGATTTATGAACAAATATAACATATTCTGCTACGTGCAGAACATTGGCATATGAAATATTCATATTTTCATGTTGGGTTAACGCACTTGAGAATATGCAATCAGGTTTGCACGCAAGTAGGGTGTTAGGTTTTTTCTCCCCACTTTTTTTGCTTCATTGACTTCTATGGGGGATTAGGTTATCGCAGACAATATTGTAAATTTCGCTTTTTACGCAAATTGGGTTAGCACGCAAGCGAAAACAGTTTACTATTAACGAGGGCAACCCGACAGGTTTGAAAATCTCAATTCAATAGCATTTAATAGCACTCCACTTACAATCTAGCCATATATTTCCTTTGATTGTATTTTATTTTTTACACTAACTGGGAGGTGTCACTATAGGCACTATAATAAGCGCTGGTATTTTCTGTTGGTTTTATAATTGGAAATGATAGTAGTGTGGGTTTTTTTTTCGTAACACACTCTATTTAAGTCCTGAAGTTAACATACAAACATTTTACTTTCAACTTGTAATACATGTGCAAAACCACTTGTGATCTGGCCCTTTGTGTTAAACCCCTTTGTGAGGGTTAAATACATAAGTGCAATTATAAAATACACTAGCACATTGGAGCTTTTTATTATTATTCCTTTATGTCCCTTTATGCAAACTATTAGTTATAAATATTGTTTTTACATGTTTTTATGCTGAAGCACATATTAACTAAACAGAAAAGGTTGCTGTGTTTAATTAGTTGAAATAACTCCCTACAACTGAAAAATGTTTATAATTTGTATATTATAGAGTAAAATTTCTCTAATCTTGGGATATTTGTCTCAATAGAAACCCCAATTTATCTAAATTCAATCTTACAATGCTTCTAGCCAGGGAACCTATCTGCAAACCTTGTGGCTTTCGCAGCCCAGATCATGATGTTATCCGTGGGCTGAACTTGGCAGCCATTTCAAACTGGCCAGAAACAATATTCATTTTAAAATAACTTTTTTACTGTACCTGCTGCATGATATAGAAAGGGTGCAGGAGGCTATTTGCAGCTTAAAGGGACACTGAACCCAAATTTTTTCTTTCGTGATTCGGATAGAGCATAACATTGTAAGCAACTTTCTAATTTACTCCTATTATCAAATGTTCTTTATTCTCTTGGTATCTTTATTTGAAATGCAAGAATGTAAGTTTAGATGCCGGCCCATTTTTGGTGAACAACCTAGGTTGTCCTTGCTGATTGGTGGATAAATTCATCCACCAATCAAAAACTGCTGTCCAGAGAACTGAACCAAGATAAAGCTTAGATGCATTCTTTTTTAAATAAAGATAGCAAGAGAACGAAGAAACATTGATAATAGGAGTAAATTAGAAAGTTAATTAAAATTGCATGCTCTATCTGAATCACAAAATAAATAATTTGGGTTCAGTGTCCCTTTAATCTAAGGTAAGACTTTAAGATGACTAAGTTGTAGACTGTCCCATAAGCAAAATTCCTCTCCTGTAGCTCACTTGTTAATAGTATTGATTTACACACTTCCTTTATTTTTACTTTATTAGCCTTTTCACTAACTTTTTCTAGCTGCCTCTCGCATATATAGATAATCACATTATGTTAATACCTTGCTGATCTAATTCTAGTCTTGCTGCATTAAAGGGACATAAACGCAGAACTGCTTTCATAATTCAGATAGAACCCCCATTTTTCAACAACTCCCCAATTTACTTGTTATCAAATTTGCTTCATTCTCTTGGTATCCTTTGTTGATAAAGCAGCAATGCATTATTGGGAGCTAGCAGAACACATCAGGTGAGCCCAATCACAAGAGGCATATATGTGCAGTCACCAATCAGAATCTTGCTCCCAGTAGAACATTGCTGCTCCTGAGCCTACCTAGGTTTACTTTTCAAGCAAGGATACCAAGAGAACAAAGCAAACTAGATAATAGAAGTTAATTGGAAAATTGTTTATAATTGTATGCTCTATCTGAATCTTGTAAGAAAAAAACATTTTTTTTGTTCCTTTACACTAAATATAAATGATAAGATTATAAAATGATAGATAATTCACTCTACTTGATATGTGGGCTTCAAAGATTTTTTCTACTAACAAGACTAAACAGTAGCAATGCTTTGTAATGTACCTGGAAAACTTCATTCTCAGTAGGGTGTGCACTTATCCAAATCTATGAATATTTAATATTTCTTGAATTTAACTGCATTTTTGTAATTTTTCTACTGAATATTATATGCATTCTAGGAATTGATTTAGTCGGAAAGGAAACTCATTATAATGCTTCTAGTTCTCAAAGATATTTTTCCCAAGACAAGAACTATTTCTCCTGTGAGGAAAAAAATAAATATTGCTTTAAATGATATATTGATTTACACACACAAGCTACTAAATGTTTTTGTTTTAGAAATCTGTGTTGTTTTTAAGCAATAGTTGCCTCTCCCAGATATAAATTACCTCTTCACCAGCTGCCCAACCATTATGTATTCTACAGGGAACTATTTATCTATGACTTTCTAACATTTACAGACTTGAATACCAGAAAATATTCCTCCCTTCTCTGTATCCTTGTACTACTTATAATGCATTATGGGCTCGATTACAAGTGGAGCGCAAATGATATTGTGAGGGTTTTCGCGATTGTTTGTGCTCCGTTTAAATTGTGCTCATATTACAAATTAGCGCTATTGCGAGGTGGGGGTAATATTTGACTAGAAATGAATGTATATGCAAAATAATGAAATAAAAGAGAAACTAAAATTGTGTTATATATGTTACTTTATAGTAACATTAAGCAATTAAGCAGTAGCCTAAATTAAAGGGAACATATCAATCACAATTTTTGTTTACAAAATAGAGAAAATATACTTTTTAATTATATATTTTCCTTCTTTCCCTGTATTTTATCTCCAAAATTTAAGTTTTCTAGTTTTGAGAAATGGAAATGTATATGACAGGCTAATTTGCCTGTTTGCGGGTTGTGCGATAAATAACCAGCCATTATAAGATCTCTAGTTAATTTTCCAAAGTGCCCCAAATGCCCTCAAAATAGAGGGCATTATAGTTTTTCATTTAAAAAAAATACAGCTCTTTTTTTTTTAATATAATAGATCTGCACTAGGCAATTTTGGGTCCTTAAAGTTGGCCGGAGTGGGGTGTTAGAAAAATAAAACGGCACTGAAAATTGCCTTTACATTGCGGTCTATATAATATATACATATATATTTATGTGTTATGTGTATATACACATCTTAACACATACATATTTATGTATAAAAGCATATACATATATATTTACAAATGCTGCAATTGCTTTGCTACTTACCCCCTTAGCTGCGCTTAGGTTCTGATGCCGTCTCTGAAAAATATATTTTTGTGTTTCCAATGGTTCTCATGTTCTGTGTGACATTACTTTTAACTGGCCAATTAATTCATTTAAATATTTAAATTTCAGGACCAACCAATAGAAAAGGACTATAAAAGAGCTATGAATATAATCTAGACAATTGTATATTAAGTGCATCTAAAATGGTATTAGTTTGTTTTGCCCATGCACAAATGTTATATTTTTTTATAAAATGTGAGGAAGTGTGAGTAAAAAAAAAACCAGTTTAGAATTGTGCTTTTCATATCCTATAACTCAAGCGCAATGCTTACCATAGACTTGTAATATGAGCACTAGTAGGCGCTTGTCATTGAAAATACAGCGAACAGTATTTATCTTTTGCTCATTCCAGTGAACTTGTTAATACTTTAGGGACAGCTTGTAATATGAGTTACAAGTGTAAAATTGTCTCAACTTAGAAATATTGTTGTGTGACTCTCATTAACAATAGTGCCCCACTTATAATCTAGTTATCACAAAGAATAACAATGTCACTACTTAGAATCAGAAAAACGTTCCCCTTTGTATGATCATTTATAATAATGGTTTCTTAGGGAATGGTGCTTGTACTTGTCATATATTTAACAACAAATCAGTAAAGAACTGATAAAAGAGTACAAATGTAGCACTCATGAACGTTGTAAGGAAATTTCAATATACAGCAAAGGAAGAAACATACTAAAACTTAACTTTTACTAAATTGATTTAAAACTAAGGGTATACATATGACATTAAAATAAGCACATGCCTACTAAAGCTTGGCTGAATATGGCCCTAACGTTGAAGGAAACCCTGTAAGGTCTCAAAGGTATCCAATGGGTAGACAACTCAAGGGTGGGTAATAACCACTATTCTAATATCAGCCAGACTAGAAATATGTAAATTATATAGGTAGTGGTACTAAATTCCAAATATACAAAGCATTCGCATTAGTAGGATACTCAATACCTATACCTGTTATTTTGGTTCATTAATACATTCTCTGGAAATACCAGAGAACTATACCATTGGGTTTGCCGTTAGTTATAATTGTCAGATATATGACTCCAGATGCTAAGTTCTAAAAATATATAGAACATACTCGTAGTGGAAATACTGAATACCTATACCAGTTAATTTACCATATTAATACATTCTCTGGAAATACCAGAGAGCTATACCATTTAGTTAACCGTTGGTAATAACTTGTAGATATGTTATGTAAGTGTACCACACTCCAGATGCTTAATTCCCAATATATATGAAGTATTCGCGTTGTGGGGATATTAAATACCTGTACCTGTTAGTTTACAGTATTGATAAATTATCTGGAAATGCCAGGGACTTGTACCATTTAGTTTACCGTTAGTTATAACTAGCAGATATGTAATGAAAAAGTGCCCTACTTCAGATGCTAAGATCCAAATATATATAAAGCATTCACGTGGGTGGCATACTAAAAAACCTATACCCGTTAGTTTACCATATTAATACATTCTCTGGAAGTACCAGAAACCTATACCATTTAGTTTACCGTTAGTTAAGGCTCAAATATGAAAGTGTACCACACTTCAGATGCTAAGTTTCATATAAAGCATTCGTGTTGTGGGGATACTAGATACGTATACCTGTTAGTTTACTGTAATAATAAATTCTCTGGAAATACCACAGACCTATACCGTTTAGTTTACCGTTAGTTATAACTTCCAGATATGTGCCACACTTCCCAATAAACGGAACCAGTGATCTACCTCTCTGGATATCCCAGAGCCCTATACCATTGAATAAACCTAGCTAAAAAGGCCTGGGCCAAATTAGCGTTCTGAGCTGTGGTGAGGGAAACCCTCAAAGTGGTTGTTATGACCTAGAGTACCTTATCAATTATCGTAAATAAGTAAGTAGGCATAGCAATTAAAACATGAACAAAACACAGGGAAGGGAGAGGGGGACGCCACTGACGCGTTTCGCCATAGTGGCTGTTTCAAAGGGCAGTCTCACTCTGTCTTTGTGAGGTTTAAATACCCTATGATGTTTGTGGATTGGCGGAATCTAGAGGCCTGACATGTTTTGAATCTGGTGATTGGATGTGACGATGGGTCAATCATTGTACTGTATTCACATTGTGTGATTCTACGTTATTTATTGTATATATAGTTAAGATTGATTACAACCATATCTTTACTCGTTTTCAATTACTTTGTGTTTAATAGCTTTTCTAGATTGTATATAGTATAATGTTTAGTATTCCGTCATATACTTATATAATACTGTGTTTATTGAGTTAGTTCTCATTGGGGAAATGTCCGTAATACTTCTTGTTATTGGATCATATAGCTGTCAATCATCACAATGTATTGTGATTG
Source organism: Bombina bombina (assembly GCF_027579735.1). Classification (NCBI taxonomy): domain Eukaryota; kingdom Metazoa; phylum Chordata; class Amphibia; order Anura; family Bombinatoridae; genus Bombina; species Bombina bombina. Next base: position 179,461,252 of record NC_069501.1, on the reverse strand, counting down.
GTACACAGTATGTATGTCATTCTTCATTGTCTATAAATAAGATATCTCACTATAAAATGTGAAAAGTATATTTATAAAAGCTGAATCCGATGTGTATGTGCACGTTGCTCGTTTTGACTCAGCTTCAATCGCTTAGCTTAGCTATCGGATGTATATCTTGAATATTTACGAATGGGTGTTACACTTTCTAATTGGTCAGTATTGCTGTTTTTCATTGCAGCCACCAATAAGAATGCTCATCTATAGGAATACCTATCACTATGAAGCTGAAAATAAAATTATTGTATAGAATATATTTTGAATATATAATTTGTATTATTAAAGTCCGTAACACTATTGCTATATGTGTTATGCCTTGTGAAAAGGCTTATCCTGTCATTATTTAATACTGTAACATGTGACTAAATTTTTTTATGTTCATATTTTTGGCAAGGATACAAGAGGTGCGGACAGATTGAAATATAAAAAGTCAAATTTTATTCCAAAAAGATAAAAACAGGAACAAGCACAAGAAAAAAGACTGGATATGATGTAACACCTAGAAAGGCATATTTTTGGCAAGTCTATATTATACCATAAATCTTAATACCATAATGTAGGAAACATGTAATTATGGATTATGAGGCTTCGTATTTATAAGGTGTGTTCTCATAACTTATGAAATCACAGATTTTCTACCTTAAATAAATAAAGCGATATGTTGGATAATGAATATTAATATTCTGTGACCATAAGTAATACTATGTTCATATATGTAACTGACCCATCTATGAACATTGTTATGGATCTGAAACTTAAATTATTGTATGAAACATATTCTCAATATATAGAGGCCCATTTATCAAGCTCCGAGTGGACCTTGAAGGGCCGTGTTTCTGGCGAGTCTTCAGCAGTCTAAAGACCGCTGCTCCATTACCCTGTCTGCCTGCTCTGATGAGGCGGACAGGAATCGACACAAATCAACCCGATCGAGTACAATCGGGTTGATTGACACCTCCCTGCTGGCGGCCAATTGGCCACAAGTCAGCAGGGGTCAGCATTGCACCAGCAGCTCTTGTGAGCTGCTGGTGCAATGCTGAATATGGAGAGCATATTGCTCTCCGCATTCAGTGAGGTCTTGCGGACCTGATCCGCACTGTCAGATCAGGTCTACAAGACCTTTGATAATTCAGCCCCATAGTTTGTGTTATTGGAGTTCAAACAGAAATTCCTATGTATATTATGCCTTATAATAAGGTCTGAATAAGAGTTGTCTCAGGTATGTATTTAACATGTAATCTATATTGTAATTACTCAACTAATTGATATATTTTCTAAATACATTATGTATGGACCTGAAATAGATATTGAATAATCCTTCATTCTGTATATGTTTCTTTAAACATAATGAACCTCACATACCTCTAACTAATAATATTGGATTTATAATATTATAATAAACAGCAAGTGAGAGTGATGACCTAACATGACTAGGGACCCTTTAATTCACAAGGTGAATAATTGGATTTAGAATGGTATTTTGGTTTGAACTCGTGTTGATTAAACATAGAAATGTGTATATAAACGTACGGTAAATCAAAATGAATGAATAAGTGAATTTGATCATTAAGTGACAGATAATAGTTGATAAAGAAGGGGACTATGTATGTCAAAATATGTGCAGTGAAAAAAGTGTCATACTTATGATTATAATTAACTAGCTTGGGTGTGCTAGATATATGTGAATTATAGAAACAGATATATTACTTTTGTTGTGCCATAGTGCATTAACAAAAGAAGTGTAAAAATATAATAAAATAAGATAAGTGAAGGTGATAAAAAACTAGAAAAGAAATGAATAGGGTCCAGAATAATAGTTAAGGGTATTGAGTCCCAAGTACAAGTACATATTGAATTTTTTTTCCCAACTAACAACTGTATTTGATTTAATTAAATTATCAAAGTGATTTGATTAATTTGACAGGGATATTAAAATAAATATATTTATTTGGGTAGAAATACATAGTGATTATTGTTTTCATTTAATCCATTGGGATTGACGGTATTCAGTAGATAAATCCATTTGCACTCAGATTGTAATAGTGCATTTTCCAAATCACCACCTCTAAAACCAAGTGAAACTTTCTCTATACCAAAGTATAATAGAGACTCTGTATTAGATCTATGTTTGTGGAAAAAATGTTTTGCTACTTGAGTATTTTTTTGCCTTTGTGCAGATCCGATTCAACATTTCTTATATTACTCATGTGTTCACCCTCTCTTTTCTTTATTGGTCGTGTAGTCATACCGACATAATATAGCTTACAAGTACATTGTAATACGTATATAACGCCATTGGTATTACATGTGATGTATTGTTTTATTTTTTTGTATTTTACCAAATATATCTGTGATTTGGTTTATTTGGATAGTATGAGAACAGTCAATGCAATTTCGGCCTGGGTAATTCCCTGGGTAGGTTATTTTGGATTTCTTTTGAATTAAATGGCTTTGGACCAGTCGGTCTTTGAGATTTCTGGACCTTCTGTAGCAAATGGATATCCTATTCCCAAGACTTTTATTAAAATCAGGATCATTTTAGAGAATATTCCAAGATTTTTGGATGATGTTGGTTACATCTTTGATTTGTGAATTGAAAGTGGTTATGAGTCTTGTTTGATCATACATTTTTTTAGGTTTCAAGAATTATAAATCTTTCCTTGGAGTATATTGAGCCCTGTGTTTGGCTTTTTTTAGACTCCTTTTGCTATATCCTCTCGCTTTGAGTCTGAGTTTGCTTACAAAATAGATTCGTTATTAGATTACCATCCTCATCCTTTGATATTTTGAGATCTAAGAAGCTTATCTCAGATTGACTACAATCATATGTCAATTTGACATTGATATTATTCAGATTGAGCTTTATTAGGAATGTACCTAGATCCGTTTTGGATCCTTTCCAAATAAACAGGATATCGTCAATATAGCGTATCCATAACGGTATTTGCTGCATATATGTAGCATTGTTATCAGTAAATACCATTTCTTTTTCCCACTACCCTAAAAACAAATTAGCATATGTGGGTGCACATGCCGTACCCATTGCTGTTCCAAGAATTTGTAAATAATGTTGGTCATTGAATGCGAAAAAATTGTGATTTAATATAAATTTAACTAGTTCCAAAATGAAAGAGTTATGATCTTTGGATTCAGTAGGATTTAAATCAAGAAAGTATTGTACTGATTTTATACCATATATGTGCTCTATACTAGTATACAGTGATTCAACATCTGCGGTAACTAACCAAGTTTCTGGCGTTAGTTGAATACCATCTAATCGTTGGAGTACTTCTGTTGTGTCTCTGACATATGATTGTAATTCCTCAACAACACATCTTAATCTCTTATCAACATAAATACTTGCTTTTTCTGTTAAACAGCCATTACCAGATACAATTGGGCGTCCGGGGGGATTGGTGATGTTTTTATGTATTTTGGGGATAAGGTATAGTGTGGAAACTCTGGGATGTGTCACCTTTAAGAATTTAAATTCTTTATTGCTGATAATATAATTTTCTTTTGCTTTTTCAATCATATCATTGTATTGTCTTATATATGATGCAGATGGATTAAATATTAATTTCTTATAACAGTTTGCATCACTTAGTTGTTTGTTAGCTTCACATAGATATTGATTGATTGGCCAGATAACAATATTCCCACCTTTATCCGACCCTTTTATTACCACATCATCCCAGCTTTCTATTTCTCTTAGTGCCTGTTGCTCATTGTAAGAAATGTTACTGGCTGTATTTCGGATAGTAAGTGAGTTGATCTCATTACATACTATTTGATTGAAAGTTTGTATGTTGTGAAATTGTGTTATGTTCGGTATATATTAGGATTTATTTTTTATTAAATCACGCCATTTTTTATTAGAGTGAACAACATCATTCTCCTTTAAGAGCTCTTCTAGGTCATTTAAAGTTTCTAATTCTTCATTAGTCCACTGAATGTTGTCTGGATTATTTCTCATAGAATGAATCTTTTTTAACATTAATTTCCAGACAAAAAGATGAATATCTTTTATTAGTTGTAATTTATCTAATTTATTTGTCGGGCAGAATGATAACCCCTTTGCAAGTACCGATGAATGGTAATTAGATAGAGTATGTTCAGACAGATTAATTATATTTAATTGTTCAGTCTGATGTATGAGAAGGGACTCACTGTTCATTTCCTTTGCTTGGCACCTCTTGTTTCCCTCCTGTTTTGTTCTTGAGGTTTCCGTTTTACTCTTGTTTTGACCTCTCCCTCGTCTGGTGTGTCTGTTTCTGATCCTGAACGGGGACCTAAAAAACTAGAGTGAGTGCGGGGGGAATATTAGTAATTGGAATTGAGGTTGTAATATCAGTGTTTTCAGAAGTTGTTACATCTAATTCTTCCCCTTCTGTATCAGATATATCTGTCTGAATTATATTGTTAGAAGTTCTATTGTTCCTAAAGAACCCTTTTTGCCTCCATCTATATATTTTATGATTAGAAAAATCGGTTTTATCTCTGTGGAGTTTTTGGCCCTTGGTTTTAGTTATGTCTTCTTCTAATTTATCCAATTCTTTTTGGTACTGTTTGATATAACTTCTGAAAATCTTCCAGGGATTCAATTTGCACTAATTTAGACTTATATTCATCAATCTCTGTTTGAAACCTTGCTACTTCTGATTTGTCGTGTTTAACCAGGATAGCCATGAATTTCTGTGAACATTCTGTTAATGCTTCCTCCCATTCAATAACTAAGTTGTTATCTTTAACTTGAAATGCCGGAAAGAGCTGAACACATAATCCACGTGGGATCAGATTACTCGCAATATAGTGTTAAAAAAAGTGATGATTCCACCATACTTTTGATTGTTTATATAATGATTTATGCAGTTCTCTTAATATGCTGTTCATATCTGGGGTTTCATTGGTGCCCCCAGTAGTTGAATTAAAGGGTTCCTAGTCATGTTAGATCATCACTCTCACTTGATGTTTATTATAATATTATAAATCCAATATTATTAGTTAGAGGTATGTGAGGTGCATTAGTTTTAAAGAAACATATACAGAATGAAGGATTATTCAATATCTATATCAGGTCCATACATCATTTATTTAGAAAATATATCAATTAGTTGAGTAATTACAATATAAATTACATGTTAAATACATACCTGAGACAACTCTCATTCAGACCTTATTATAAGGCATAATATACATAGGAATTTTTGTTCGAACTCCAATAACACAAACTATATATTGAGAATATGTTTCATACAATAATTTAAGTTTTAGTTTCATAACAATGTTCATAGATGGGTCAGTTACATATATGAACATAGTATTACTTATGGTCACAGAATATTAATATTCATTATCCAACATATCGCTTTATTTATTTAAGGTAGAAAATCTGTGATGAGAACACACCTTATAAATACGAAGCCTCATAATCCATAATTACATGTTTCCTACGTTATGTTATTAAAATTTTTGGTATAATATAGACTTGCCAAAAATATGAACATAAAATGTTTTGTCACATGTTACAGTATTAAATAATAACAGGATAAGCCTTATTACAAGGCATAACACATATAGCAATAGTGTTACAGACTTTAATAATACAAATTATATATTAAAAATATATTCTATACAATAATTTTATTTTCAGCTTCATAGTGATAGGTATTCCTATAGATGAGCATTCTTATTGGTGGCTGCAATGAAAAACAGCAATACTGCCAATTAGAAAGTGTAACACCCGTTTGTAAATATTCAAGATATACATCCGATATCTGAACTAAGCGATTCAAGCTGAGTCAAAATGAGCAACGTGCACATACACATTGGATTCAGCTTTTATACATATGCTTTACACATTTTATAGCGAGATATCTTATTTACAGACAATGTAGAATGACATACATACTGTTTACCAATCACAATACATTGTGATGATTGAGAGCTATATGATCCAATAACAAAGAAATATTACGGACATTTCCCCAATGAGAACTAACTCAATAAACACAGTATTATATAAGCATATGACGGAATACTAAACATTATACTATATGCAATCTAGAAAAGCTATTAAACACAAAGTCATTGAAAACGAGTAAAGATATGGTTGTAATCAATCTTAACTATATATACAATGAATAAAGTAGAATCACACAATTGGAATACAGTACAAGGATTGACCCATCGTCACACCACTTCCGAAACATGTCAGGCCTCTAGATTCCACCAATCCACAAACATCATAGGGTATTTAAACCTCACGAAGACAGAGTGAGACTGCCCTTTGAAACAGTCACTACGGCGAAACACGTCAGTGGCGTCCCCCTCTCCCTTCCCTGTGTTTTGTTCATGTTTTAGTTGCTATGCCTACTAAGTTATTTACGATAATTGATAAGGTACTCTAGGTCATAACAACTGCTTTGAGGGCTTCCCTCACCACAGCTCAGAATGCCCAGACCTTTTTTAGCTAGGTTAATTCAATGGTATAGGGCTCTGGGATATCCAAAGAGGTAGATCACTGGTTCCGTTTATTGGGAAGTGTGGCACATATCTGGAAGTTATAACTAACGGTAAACTAAACGGTATTGGTCTCTGGTATTTCCAGAGAATTTATTATTATGGTAAACTAATAGGTATAGATATCTAGTATCCCCACAATGCGAATGCTTTATATGAAACTTAGCATCTGAAGTGTGGTACACTTTCATATTTGAGCCTTTACTAACGGTAAACTAAATGGTATAGGTTTCTGGTATTTCCACAGAATGTATTAATACGGTAAACTAACAGATATGGGTTTTTTAGTATCTCACCCACGTGAATGCTTTATATATATTTGGATCTTAGCATCTGAAGTAGGGCACTTTTTCATTACATATCTGCTAGTTATAACTAACGGTAAACTAAATGGTACAGGTCCCTGGCACAGGTACCTGTGCCAGGGACCTGTACCATTTAGGTACAGGTATTTAATATCCCCACAACGTGAATACTTCATATATATTGGGAATTAAGCATCTGGAGGGTGGTACACTTACTAAACATATCTACAAGTTATTACCAACGGTTAACTAAATGGTATAGGTCTCTGCTATTTCCAGAGAATGTATTAATATGGTAAATTAACTGGTATAGGTATTCAGTATTTCCACTACGAGTATGTTCTATATATATTTAGAACTTAGCATCTGGAGTCATATATCTGACAGTTATAACTAACCGCAAACCCAATGGTATAGGTCTCTGGTATTTCCAGAGAATGTATTAATGAACCAAAATAACAGGTATAGGTATTGAGTATCCTACTAACGCGAATGCTTTGTATATTTGGAACTTAGTACCACTACCTTTATAATTTACATATTTCTGGTCTGGTGGAGATTAGAATAGTGGTTATTACCCACGCTTGATTTGTCTACCCATTGGACACCTTTGAGACCTTACAGGGTTTCCTTCAATGATAGAGCCATATTCAGCCCAACTTTAGTAGGCATGTGCTTATTTTAATGTCATATGTATACCCTAAGTTTTAAATCAATTTAGTAAAAGTTAAGTTTTAGTATTTTTCTTCCTTTGCTGTATATTGAAATTTCCTTACAACGTTCATGAGTGCTACATTTGTACTCTTTTATCAGTTCTTTACTGATTTGTTGTTAAATTCCACTTATAATCTAGGCCTTCATCTAATAACTTTTTTCTTGTGACTGCTGCTGTTTTAAATTTCTTAAAACGTTTGTTTTAATCTGTTGGCTTTACAAGTCATTAGCAATTGTTAAAGGGACAGTCTAGTCAAAATTTAACTTTTATGATTCCAATAGGGCATGCAATTTTAAACAAAATTCCAATTTACTTTTATCATCAAATTTGCTTTACTCGATTTGTATTCTTTGTGGAAAGCTAAACCTAGGTAGGCTTATATGCTAATTTCTAAGATGTTGAACTGCCTCTTATCTCAGTGCATTTTGACAGTTTTTGACAGTTAGACAATGCTAGTTCACGTGTGTCATATAGATAATTTTGTGCTCACTCCAGTGGAGTCAGCACTGATTGGCTAAAATGCATGTCTGTCAAAAGAACTAAAATAAGGGGGCAGTCTGCAGAGGCTTAGAAACCAGGTAATCAAAGAGGTAAAAAGTATATTAATATAACAGTGTTGGCTATGCAAAACTGGTGAATGGGTAATAAAGGGTTTATCTATCTTTTAACCCCAATGAGTGCTAACGATGGCTCTGAGCCGTCGCAGAGTTTCCCACTCTGGTACTAACGACGGCTCAGAGACGTCGCTAGCACTCTCCCAACTTGAGGGAGATCTGGGGGCTCCCACCTGCTCCTACCCCGGCGAGCGGGCCTGTATAGTGACAGGCATCGCCGGGGCTTCACGTTATGTGCGGTGATGTCACGTGTAATGACGCGATGATGTCACCGCGCACAACTTTATTTAAAATTTACGTTAAGTATAGGAGCAGGGGGCATGCTGCTTAGAAGCCTGTATGTCAGGCATCTAAGCAGCTACAAACCCCCAAGACCCACCGTTGGAAAGGCAATCGCCTAACCTTTCCAACAGTGTAAGTCTTGAGGATCTGATAAAAAAAGGTAAAAAATAAAACCTTAAAAAAAAAAAACTTAAAACAGCTTAGCACCCAGGTGGGAAAGTGCTTAGCACTCAAAGGGTTAAACAATAACAATTCTGGAGTAGATTGTACCTTTAATTTATCTTTTTTTCTAAATAAATCTTAGTATCTCACTGGTACCAGTGTCTAAAATGAACTTATAATATGAAATGTGTACATTATTGTATTGCACCAGTAGTTATGTGCTACAGACTATATTAATATTCAGCGGAATATCTTAATTTTTGCAGTAATTATGCAAAATACACTGAATGGAATTCAGAATTAAATGAAATAAAATAAATTATTTCCCAGTAAAAACAAAGCCACATGAAAGCAGAATGAAGCTGACCTCATTAATCATCAAGTTCGGCTCAGTTTGTCTGCTTGATATAGCTACAATAATTAGCATTGTGATTGCCAATTTAATTTATATTTTTTCAACTTTGAAGCTTTTTTTTGTGTCCATAAAATGATGAATCCCATTGGTATAAGACTACTGTCTTGTACTAGATGAGCTAAAAATGCACAAATCCTGCAAAATCATTTTGTTAATTAAGAAGAGGTCTTGTCATTTGGTATCACATACTGTGTCTGTCATTGCAATGTAAAATAAAAGTTCCTAAGACTAGGGATCAATTCATCTTTTTCTATTTAGCATTTATATTAATAGGATTAATGTTTTCTTATAATTTTCACTTGTTGCTAAATCATACTCCATTGAACCTCCTCTCATAAATATAATGTTTATAGATATTATGTACTTGTTTCCTGTCTATAAGTAATGTCTGTTGTTAAATTTCTTCTGGCACATACCAGTAGAAAACATGATGAAAGTATTACCAAAAACTATAAATTACAACATATATAGATGTAAAAGGAAATTAAAATGTTGCTTAGCTATTTATCACAAAACAAACGTGTATACCCAAAGGTTCATAAAGGTGAAACCCATTCATTTTGGGCTTGCAAGACATTTTAATGTTTCAGCATTTCAGTGGGAAATTATAGCTATAGTTGCACATGTGCATTTATGATAATCAACAAACTGATTTTTCCAAATATACCTCAAACGTAAATACTAAACATAATAACTTTCAATTTACTATTACATTATATAAAGTATGTATATAGTTGATTGATATATTTTTACCTTGGGACATTTTAATATATTTATAAGGAAAATGGCAAAGCTTTCATTTACGTATGAGAAATTGCCTTTTATATAATATTTTACAAATAAGAAACATTTACCTGAACAATATCCCCACACTTACGTGAAAAGCAGAGTCAAGCTCACCAGCAAAAAACAAGATAAACGTCATAGGTCAACTCCATTCTAAAACATTTCAAAATCTAATTGTTCCTGTAACCTACATAGATCAGTGATTTGCAACCATTTTTTTTGCTGTGGCACACTTTTTTTACATTAAAAAAATCCTGTGGCACACCACCATCCCAAAATTTTACAAAATCACACATTGTAGCCTAATACAGGATATATATATATATATATATATATATATATATATATATATATATATATATATATATATATATATATATATAGTGTGTAACTGTATATGTGTGTATATATATATATATATATATATATATATACACATACACACACTGTACTGTGCTGTCATGCCATGCCTCCTACAAACTATACATGACATATTGACATTCATTCACAAACAATCATAATGATTGTCTGTGAATGAATGTCAATGTCATGGTTGTAAATTATGCCTGATGAGCCTGTCACATACCTACCAATATTTCAAAATTTGAAAGAGGGACACCCCCGCACTGTTGTCAGTCTGCCGCGGCACACCTGAGGATCTCTCACAGCACACTGGTTGAAAAACACTGACATAGATCATCTTCAATAAGAACAGGGGTGGACTTTAGACCTTACCCAATTAACACTTTTAGGGGCATACTATTGGGAGGCAGATGAATAATGCTGGATAGAGGCTGGGTATCTTAATGGGCTGCTAAAAAGACAAAATCCAGTAACATTTTACAACCAGTTACCTGCTCACTACCCCAAAATGTATGTCCTATTCTTATTTCCCTCTGTATTTGTATACTATTCCTATAAGTTTTGTTGTCAGAACTATATGTAAATTAAATTAATCAGTTTATACATTTTAACATTACATTGTTCTATTCAATCCATATTAAGACACTATGGGGTCGATTTCTCAAGCTCCTTGTTTCCGGCGAGCCTTCGGGCACTACCCAGGTGCTCAATCAAAGATGGGCCGTCTCGTAAGCTTGTAAGTGCCTGCTCTATCCCTTTAACATTAAAATATCTTTGTAGCTGTAAATATAATTTGCTTTATGCATCCCTTAATCTAGTTCCCATGTAAAATGAGGCATGCATGTACAAGAAATAAGACAAAAGACACATTTTAAATACTGTAGGTACTCTCAAGTACATGAATCACAGAACAATAAACTGACCTGCTGATCATATCTATGAACTAAACTAGCTGCATTCCTCAATAATGTGGAAAATAAGAATAGCTATGAAAACTCCATAAGCTACAACTCCTGAGACTTACCCAGTAATACAAAGGGGGTGAGTCTGTCATTTTCATGAAGACCTCATGTAAAATGTCTGGCATCTTAAAATTACCTCCTGTTTGCCCAACCAGTGCTCCTGCCATACTTCACTCTGATGCATCTTATAAATTCAATTCAATTATTACTCTCTTTTTCTGAATTTAACACCCACCTTTGCAGACAGCTATCATACTGTTAAAACAGAGTTAGATTCTGTCCAGGTGAGGACCCAGTACTATTAATAAGGGGCTGCAGCACTGCTTAAGTCACACAGCTTTTGAGTGGATTAAAGTGATGGTAAATCCTAGCATTTGTGAAACGCTAGGATTTACCAGTGGAACAAATAAAAGGGACTTTCAGTCATGAAGTATAAAATGCTTCATGATGAAAGTTCCTTTATTTGTCTGAAGTGTTCGCCGCACTGAGCTCCTCAGGCAGCCCATGGCAGAACGCTATTTTGCTGTGAGGTGATATTTCCACCTCTAAGCCAATAGCCTTGCATGCCAGATGGTGCCATGCCACATAGTTAGCATGCTATTGGCTAAGATCACCTCACAGCAAAATAGCATTCTGCCATGGGCTGCCTGAGGCGCTCAGTGCGGCAAATATTTCAGACAAATAAAGGAACTTTCTGCATAAATTCTTTTATACTTCATGACTGAAAGTCTCCTTTATTGGTTCTACTGGTAAATCCTAGTGTTTCACAAAATCTAGGATTTACTATCACTTTAAGTATGGTTGTTCAAAACCCTTTACAAATAGCTTGTAATAAATCTGCAACTTTGTAAAAAATAAAATAATAAATGCAATTCCCAGTGAATTTTAAAAACCAATACTGTCTTCTTATCTTGGAACAGTAATTCTGCTGTAACTCCCGGGGCAGATTAACCACAGATAAATCTTTAAAAAAAAAGTGTGTCAGACATTTGTATTATCTTATAACGTTGAATGTATTTTAACTAATTATTCAACGGATTATTTCCTTTGTCTTGTCTTGTCTTGTCTAGCTTTTTGGTGAGAAGGCCAATGTGTATATCAACTTTTAATATGGTGACCAAGATACATTTACAATCCTAAAAACATAAACATAAAAACATACATTTTGATAGCAGATAAGAACCAGAACATCCACTGAGTTTGCTTAAGTTAATAAATTGGTAATGTCCTGACAGGCAGCATCATAAGGAATTTTCAGAATACACATTCTGCATTAATTTTATAAACATCTGTTTCATATAACAACATATCCAACCTTAACTTTACAATGCTGTGTATAAACTGATCACTAATCAGGAAAATATATCAACCAATGTAACACATCAGTGTAGTACCCACACAATATATGCACTTCTGTACAACAAGCATTGCCTTCACAAAATATCACAACAATATATTATTGACAACATTTTTATATCATAGAAAATGTAAAAAATTAGCAATGCATTAAATATTCAGATGAAATGTCAGTTCTTCCCTTAAAGGGACATCATATTTATTTTTCCTATACTACAGGGAGTGCAGAATTATTAGGCAAATGAGTATTTTGACCACATCATCCTCTTTATGCATGTTGTCTTACTCCAAGCTGTATAGGCTCGAAAGCCTACTACCAATTAAGCATATTAGGTGATGTACATCTCTGTAATGAGAAGGGGTGTGGTCTAATGACATCAACACCCTATATCAGGTGTGCATAATTATTAGGCAACTTCCTTTCCTTTGGCAAAATGGGTCAAAAGAAGGACTTGACAGGCTCAGAAAAGTAAAAAATAGTGAGATATCTTGCAGAGGGATGCAGCACTCTTAAAATTGCAAAGCTTCTGAAGCGTGATCATCGAACAATCAAGCGTTTCATTCAAAATAGTCAACAGGGTCGCAAGAAGCGTGTGGAAAAACCAAGGCGCAAAATAACTGCCCATGAACTGAGAAAAGTCAAGCGTGCAGCTGCCAAGATGCCACTTGCCACCAGTTTGGCCATATTTCAGAGCTGCAACATCACTGGAGTGCCCAAAAGCACAAGGTGTGCAATACTCAGAGACATGGCCAAGGTAAGAAAGGCTGAAAGACGACCACCACTGAACAAGACACACAAGCTGAAACATCAAGACTGGGCCAAGAAATATCTCAAGACTGATTTTTCTAAGGTTTTATGGACTGATAAAATGAGAGTGAGTCTTGATGGGCCAGATGGATGGGCCCGTGGCTGGATTGGTAAAGGGCAGAGAGCTCCAGTCCGACTCAGACACCAGCAAGGTGGAGGTGGAGTACTGGTTTGGGCTGGTATCATCAAAGATGAGCTTGTGGGGCCTTTTCGGGTTGAGGATGGAGTCAAGCTCAACTCCCAGTCCTACTGCCAGTTTCTGGAAGACACCTTCTTCAAGCAGTGGTACAGGAAGAATTCTGCATCCTTCAAGAAAAACATGATTTCCATGCAGGACAATGCTCCATCACACGCGTCCAAGTACTCCACAGCGTGGCTGGCAAGAAAGGGTATAAAAGAAGAAAATCTAATGACATGGCCTCCTTGTTCACCTGATCTGAACCCCATTGAGAACCTGTGGTCCATCATCAAATGTGAGATTTACAAGTAGGGAAAACAGTACACCTCTCTGAACAGTGTCTGGGAGGCTGTGGTTGCTGCTGCACGCAATGTTGATGGTGAACAGATCAAAACACTGACAGAATCCATGGATGGCAGGCTTTTGAGTGTCCTTGCAAAGAAAGGTGGCTATATTGGTCACTGATTTGTTTTTGTTTTGTTTTTGAATGTCAGAAATGTATATTTGTGAATGTTGAGATGTTATATTGGTTTCACTGGTAAAAATAAATAATTGAAATGGGTATATATTTGTTTTTTGTTAAGTTGCCTAATAATTATGCACAGTAATAGTCACCTGCACACACAGATATCCCCCTAAAATAGCTATAACTAAAAACAAACTAAAAACTACTTCCAAAACTATTCAGCTTTGATATTAATGAGTTTTTTGGGTTCATTGAGAACATGGTTATTGTTCAATAATAAAATTAATCCTCAAAAATACAACTTGTCTAATAATTCTGCACTCCCTGTATACCTCCTATATTTATTTTATCCATGTTACAGCAATGTTATCCTATAGCACCCCTGCCCTCATTCTTGGTGACTTCAACCTCCCTGTTGACAACCCCACTGCCTACTTTACAAAACAACTTCTGCAACTTACTTCCTCTTTCGGCCTGTCTCAATGGACTGACTCTTCCACTCACAAAGATGGTCATTACCTTGATCTGATTTTCAGCTATCAGTGCACTATCTCAAACTTCACAAACTGCCCTTTTCCTCTTTCTGACCATCATCTCCTCACTTGTAACATCACATCCCTCCTTCTACCCCTCACACCAAACTTCACAGAAGCATCAAGTCATTGGATCAGAAACAGATCACTAGCTCTCTCGGACCTCTCCTCTCTTCCATCCCCTCCTTTTCCTGTCCTGATGAATCTATCTGCCACTATAACTCCACCCTTACATTGGTCCTTGATAATCTGGCCCCACCTAACATAGCTCTGAAATCATACACTCATCCTCAGCCCTGGCATACTCCTCTGACACGATACCTACAGAGATGTTCCCGTACTGCTGAGCGACACTGGAGAAAATCTCAGAGTTCAGCTGACTTTTTTTACTACAAGTTCACCTTGAGCTCTTTCTATTCTGCCCTTAATCTATATAAGCAACATTACTTCTCCACTCATATCTCTACTCTTTCTTCAAACCCAAAACGTCTGTTCTCCACGTTCAATACTCTTCTCCGCCCACCCCACCTCCTACTATAACTTCTTTCTCAGTTCAAGATTTTGCCAGCTACTTCAATAACAAAATACACTCCATCAGAAATGAAATCAGCTCTCAACATGCTATCAGTCTCAAACCCCCTTAAAACCACACAATCATCCAAAACCCACATAGCCATAAATTTATCTCCTTTGCCCCTGTAACAGAGGATGACATTTCTGTCCTTATACTATCCTCTCACCTCACTACCTGTCCCTTTGAACCCATCCCCTCACAGCTAATCCCCTCCTTCTCTTCTACCCTTACCCCTATACTCACACACATCTTCAACCTCTTCCTCAGCACTGGTATATTTCCCTCAACTCTTAAACACACACTGGTCACACCTATCCTCAAAAAACCTTCTCTCGATCCAACCTCCACATCCAACTACCGCCCTATTACCCTACTCCCTCTTGCCCCGAAGCTTCTTGAAAAGCTAGTATATGTACGTCTATCCCATTTCCTTACACTAAACCCCCTCCTTGACCCACTGCAATCTGGATTTTGCCCCCACCACTCCACAGAGACAGCAATTGTTAAGGCTACGACAAAATCCAAAGGCCATTTCTCTCTGCTTATCCTCCTTGATCTGTCTGCAGCCTTTGATACTGTCGACCACCCTCTTTTGCTCCAAACCCTCAAATCCTTCGGCATTTGTGACACAGCTCTCTCGTGGTTCTCTTCCTATCTGTCTAACCGTAGCTTTAGTGTAGCCTTCTCTGGGGCATCCTCTGCCCTGTTACCACTTTTTGTTGGGGTACTGCAAGGCTCTGTCCTCGGTCCCCTTCTCTTCTCAATCTACACATCATCATTAGGTTCCTTAATAAAGTCCCATGGGTTTCAATACCATATGTATGCCAATGACACCCAAATCTACCTCTCTGCACCAGACCTTTCTTCTTCCTTGCAAACCCGTGTCACTAACTATCTTTCTCATATCTCATCTTGGATGTCCTCTCACTCCCTTAAGCTAAATCTCTCCAAAACTGAGCTCCTTATTTTCCCCCTCCTTCAAAAATCTCCACCTCCAACTGCTCTATAACTGTTGATAACTCCATCATTACCCCTACCCCACATGATCAATGTCTTGGGGTCACACTTGACTCAGATCTTTCTTTCAATTCTCACATTCAGTCCTTGGCTAAAGCCTGCCACTTCCACCTTAAAAACATCTCTAAAATTAGACATTTCCTTGCACAAGACACAATTAAGATTATAATCCAGTCTCTCATCCTTTCCTGCCTCGACTACTGCAGCTCCATCCTCTCTGGTCTCCCTAGTTTGCCGTCTAGCTCCTTTACAATCCATAATGAATGCCTCTGCCAGGCTCATCTTCCTTACACGCTGCTCTTCATCTGCTGCACCTCTCTGCCAATCCCTTCACTGGCTTCCTCTTGCCTCCAGGCTTAAACACAAAATTCTCACTCTGACATACAAAGCCCTCAACTGCACTGTTCCTCCCTAGATCTCAGACCTTGGGGCCGATTTATCAAGGGTCGAATGGCCCCTGATGCCCCCGTTTCCGTGCAAGCCTTCAGGCTCGCCGGAAACAGCAGTTATGAAGCAGCGGTCTTAAGACTGCTGCTCCGTAACTGGTCAGCTGCCTCTGAAGCTGTGGACATCTATCCGCCCGATCCTATACGATTGGGCTGCTTGACACCTCCTGCTAACGAACCTGCCGGGGGCGGCATTGCACAAGCAGTTCACTAGTTCATCATGTGGAACTCTCTGCCTCGCTCCACAAGACTCTCCCCTAGTTTTGAAAGCTTTAAGGGCTCCCTAAAGACTGTACTATTCAGGGATCCATACAACCTACACTAACCTTTCCTAACTCCATTGCTATCCCCTTGAACCCCTTAGCATGTAAGCCTAGGAGTCCAGCTATTTGTAGATCACCTACATAAGAACCGATTACAACAGTGCAACTCTCAGCAGTGCCCTCTACCCATTTGACCCCCTATAAATGTTACCTTGTATATATTGCCTATGTTTATAGCGCTGCAGAATCTGTTGGTGCTCTACAAAAACTGATAATAATAATAATAATAATCACTATACTGTTGCTTTTTGTTGCTACCCTAATTTGGTGTAAGAAATTGGGGTAATGGGTACGTAGTAGGGGTTAACTTGTGTTGGGAGTTTCACGTTTATTATATAGGTGTTTGTGATGTCAAGAGCATGCATGTGGTAAAAGTGACCTATATCAAGTTGTTAAACAGACCGACTCTACTGCCAGCAGTGCCAGGATAGTTATCATTAAGTCAATAGTTGAACCCAGAGACTAAGGTAGGATTAGAACAATGATTCTATCACTCTGGATATAGCCTTAGACTTGGAACCACCAAAGAATGAAGCTGCCGTTTTGAGTACACACAGATTATAGATGTTGCTTTGAAATGAAAATACGTTCTGGTATTATACACTGTGTTTTTGCATTGAAGCAGAGTTGTGTCTGTACTTCAGCTTTACAATGAAGAAGAGTTGGAGTAGGTGGTGCACTACTACTAAAGCAGGATATGTACTTTAGTGTCACCTTGTAATGGAGCAGAATTGGTGGTGTTGTGGTATTATAAGTGCTTTACAAGGAAGCAGATTCAGATGAAGAAGCAGAATGGTCTGATCAGGAAATCCAATTGTCAAAGACCATCAAGCATAAGCAGGAAAAGAGTAGACAATAGCTTAATCAGAGACAGCATAGTTAGGCAAGCAGGCAAACAATTATCCTGCAAAACATCAGAGAGCCCAAGAATAAGCCAGGCTAGTAATTTAGGTAGTCAGCTAAAGAGGTGTTAACATATTCAGCAAGCAGGCACCAGAGGGAAGGATTGACCCCTTTTATCATTGAGTTGTATAAAGACGTAGCCAACTTTAAAGGGAAATCACACATTTGAAATGAAAATACCTAATTGTACAAATATCAGAATAAGCACAAGAATACCTTACTAAAACAGAATGCCTATGCAATGGAAACGTAAATGGAAACTCTCTTCAAAATACTACAATGTACACTCATTAAAAATCCTGGAACACATAAAGAATAACTAATTCAACTTTCAAAATATTATCCCACCTACACACTAGGATATTCCTTCAGATGTGTCGCTGCTAACCATTGACAAATTACCTTTCCATAAGCGGCAAAGACTCTACCCCTACATTTAATTTCCTAAGAACTTTCAATGCTGCTGTTTTTTTATTTATTAAAGATGAGATGATAACAGAAATAGACTGTTCCTTTTTTCCCCATTATGTAAAAAAGCACATATGTGTGTATGTTTTTCTTTTTTATAGATGCACACATAAGAAATGCTTCTTTCAATAAATACATAAAGCAATATAATTGCTTCCCACTTCACCATTATTTATTGTTCCCTAAGAATAAAGTACCAACAAAGCATTTATATCCTGAATTGGATCAGTAGTAATGTGGGTGACAGGTGCCGCAGTGAGTCTGCACCTTGAGATGCTCTATGCAGCAGCATCCCCTCTGAAGTTCCTAATCCCCATAACAAGCTAGATAGGAAGTCCAAGGTCACAAAACCAGCTGTCAGCATTAACTCTAGCTGGGTGAGTAGTGCTAAGGATCCCTTAAGATGTCACATGTCCCTGTCTGGCTTCAGTTAATGCCTATTAGAGAGCCAGTACAAATGCTGGTCATAATGAAAATGCCCCTTCTAAGGGACATTGTACACTAGATTTTTTTTTTTTTTGCATAAATGTTTTGTAGATGATCCATAGAATTTTCTTTTTTGTAAAAATGTAACGTTTTGCTTATTTTTACAGTGAGGGAAAATATTTTTGATCCCCGACTGATTTTGTATGTTTGCCCACTGACAAAGAAATGATCAGTCTATAATTTTAATGGTAGGTTTATTTGAACAGTGAGAGACAGAATAACAACAAAAATTCCAGAAAAACACTTTTCAAAAAAGTGATAAATTAATTTTCATTTTAATGAGTGAAATAAGTATTTGACCCCTTTGCAAAACATGACTTACATGACTTACTACTTGGAGGAAAAACCTTTGTTGGCAATCACAGAGGTCAAACGTTTCTTGTAGTTGGCCACCAGGTTTGCACACATCTCAGGAGGGATTTTGTCCCACTCCTCTTTGCAGATACTCTCCAAGTCATTAAAGTTTTGAGGCTGACATTTGGCAACTCGAACCTTTAGCTCCCTTCACAGATTTTCTATGGGGTTAAGGTCTGGAGACTGGCTAGGCCACTCCAGGACCTTAATGTGCTTCTTCTTGAGTCACTCCTTTGTTGCCTTGGCCATGTGTTTTGGGTCATTGTCATGCTGGAATACCCATCTACAACCCATTTTCAATGCCCTGGCTGAGGAAAGGAGGCTCTTACCCAAGATTTGATGGTACATGACACCTTCCATCGTCCCTTTGATGCAATGATGTTGTGGTGTCCCCTTAGCAGAAAACCCCCCCAAAGCATAATGTTTCCAGCTCCATGTCTAATGGTGGGGATGGTGTTCTTGGGGTCATAGGCAGCATTCCTCCTCCTCCAAACACGGCAAGTTGAGTTGATGCCAAAGGGCTTGATTTTGGTCTCATCTGACCACAACACTTTCACTCTGTTCTCCTCTGAATCATTCAGATATTTTTTGGCAAACTTCATACGGGACAGTACATCTGCTTTCTTGAGCAGGGGGACCTTGCAGGTGCTGCAGGATTTCAGTCCTTCACAGAATAGTGTGTTACCAATTGTTTTCTTGGTGACTATGGTCCCAGCTGCTTTGAGATCATTGACAAAATCCTCCTGTGTAGTTCTGGGCTGATTCCTCACCGTCCTCGTGACCATTGAGATCTTCCTTGGAACCCCAGACCGAGGGAGAGTGACAGATATTTTGTGTTTCTTCCATTTGTGAATAATCGCACCAACTGTTGTCACCTTCTCGCCAAGCTGTTTGGCGATGGTCTTGTAGCCCATTCCAGCCTTGTGTAGGTCTACAATCTTGTCCCTGACATCCTTGGACAGCTCTTTGGTCTTGGCCATGCTGGAGAGTTTGGAATCTAATTGATTGATTGCTTCTGTGGACAGGTGTCTTTTATACAGGTAACACTCCCTAAGAGAGTGCTCCTGATCTCAGCTTGTTACCTGTATAAAAGACACCTGGGAAATCTTGCTGATTTACAGGGGATCAAATATTTATTTCACTCATTAAAATGCAAATCAATTTATAACTTTTTTTAAATGCATTTTTCTGGATTTTGTTGTTGTTATTCTGTCTCTCACTGTTCAAATAAACCTACTATTAAAATTATAGACTGATCATTTCTTTGTCAATGGGCAAATGTACAAAATCAGCAGGGGATTAAATATTTTTTTCCCTCACTGTTCACAACATTGTGCTGATTTTAAGACTCCTAACCAAGCCCCAAAGCTTTAGAAGTCTACCTATTCCAGCTTGCTCCTCTTTGTTTAAATGGTCTTTTCATATGCAGGGCAAGTGGGGGAGGTTGTCTGCTCTTTTTGCTTTCCAGCCCATTTCAGTGGGTGTCCCAGCCTAATCTTTTTCAACAGTGCTAAACTGGGAGCTTCTAAGTATGTTTTTAAAAGGTTTTATACTGGATTTTTAGATCAGTATATGTGCATATTATTCTTAAGAAGCTCTTAACACAACAGCTTTGTCTGTTCTAGAAGATTTGGGAACCATTTCACAATGAACATTCTAACTCTATAAATTGTTTAGTTCATACTGGTATACAATTGAACGTATAATACTGTGTGGTTACACCATCGTTTTTAATTACTACTCTATTACTTTTGTATAGCTATCAACCTATATGCCACCAAAGAAACCTTGTTTGAAAGATTTTCATTTAGTCCTAACTTGCAGAGAATTAATTATCTATTTGTTTGTGAGTTATTCATGACATTCAAGCACTGCAGAAATAAAGAATTTTATTACTCAATAAATAAGATATTGATTTGAACATGAACAATATTTTCAGCTTGCCAGCCAGGTCAGAAACCAAGAAAAAAAAATGTAGTTAGTGGGTTAGGGAAAGAAGAGCTAGTCAGAAAAATAAAATATGACATTGAAGGCATCAATTGGATGTTAAATACCAGAAAAGGTTTATAAAAAATAGGCTTTTTTAAAATGGTGGATTAAATGCACATGACTTTAGGCCAGATTACAAGTGGAGCGCTATTTAGCACTCTCACTTGCGCGCTAACTGCGCTAGAAGTAAACTTTTTGCTCTCATCGGGTCGCACTCATATTACAAGTTGAAAGTAAATAGTTATCGCTTGCTTGTTAACCCAATGGGGCTGATTTATGAAAGCATCAATCTGTATTCGCTGTTTTACATTCGCTAGTGTCAATACGCTCGCCAGACATAGCTGCCGCAAATCTACATATGACTGCCTTATTTATTAAAAACTCTGTAAAAAACACACGCGTCAAGTACGGCGCGATGAGCATCGAACTTTTGATAAATAAGAGTCATCGCTGTATGTCTATCAAATTCAGACATTTTAGTCTTCATATTCAAAAATTTGTTATAATATAGTACATATACTCTAATATAGATATAGATAAATTACATATATATGTATATATATATATATATATATATATATATATATATATATATATATATATATATATATATACATATTTACATGTATATTTATACATACATATACAGGGAGTGCAGAATTATTAGGCAAGTTGTATTTTTGAGGATTAATTTTATTATTGAACAACAACCATGTTCTCAATGAACCCAAAAAACTCATTAATATCAAAGCTGAATATTTTTGAAGTAGTTTTTAGTTTGTTTTTAGTTTTAGCTATTTTAGGGGGATATCTGTGTGTGCAGGTGACTATTACTGTGCATAATTATTAGGCAACTTAACAAAAAACAAATATATACCCATTTCAATTATTTATTTTTACCAGTGAAACCAATATAACATCTCAACATTCACAAATATGCATTTCTGACATTCAAAAACAAAACAAAAACAAATCAGTGACCAATATAGCCACCTTTCTTTGCAAGGACACTCAAAAGCCTACAATCCATGGATTCTGTCAGTGTTTTGATCTGTTCACCATCAACATTGCGTGCAGCAGCAACCACAGCCTCCCAGACACTGTTCAGAGAGGTGTACTGTTTTCCCTCCTTGTAAATCTCACATTTGATGATGGACCACAGGTTCTCAATGGGGTTCAGATCAGGTGAACAAGGAGGCCATGTCATTAGATTTTCTTCTTTTATACCCTTTCTTGCCAGCAACGCTGTGGAGTACTTGGACGCGTGTGATGGAGCATTGTTCTGCATGAAAATCATGTTTTTCTTGAAGGATGCAGACTTCTTCCTGTACCACTGCTTGAAGAAGGTGTCTTCCAGAAACTGGCAGTAGGACTGGGAGTTGAGCTTGTCTCTATCCTCAACCCGAAAAGGCCCCACAAGCTCATCTTTGATGATACCAGCCCAAACCAGTACTCCACCTCCACCTTGCTGGCGTCTGAGTCGGACTGGAGCTCTCTGCCCTTTACCAATCCAGCCACGGGCCCATCCATCTGGCCCATCAAGACTCACTCTCATTTCATCAGTCCATAAAACCTTAGAAAAATCAGTCTTGAGATATTTCTTGGCCCAGTCTTGACGTTTCAGCTTGTGTGTCTTGTTCAGTGGTGGTCGTCTTTCAGCCTTTCTTACCTTGGCCATGTCTCTGAGTATTGCACACCTTGTGCTTTTGGGCACTCCAGTGATGTTGCAGCTCTGAAATATGGCCAAACTGGTGGTAAGTGGCATCTTGGCAGCTGCACGCTTGACTTTTCTCAGTTCATGGGCAGTTATTTTGCGCCTTGGTTTTTCCACACGCTTCTTGCAACCCTGTTGACTATTTTGAATGAAACGCTTGATTGTTTGATGATCACGCTTCAGAAGCTTTGCAATTTTAAGAGTGCTGCATCCCTCTGAAAGATATCTCATTATTTTTAACTTTTCTGAGCCTGTCAAGTCCTTCTTTTGACCCATTTTGCCAAAGGAAAGGAAGTTGCCTAATAATTATGCACACCTGATATAGGGTGTTGATGTCATTAGACCACACCCCTTCTCATTACAGAGATGCAAATCACCTAATATGCTTAATTAGTAGTAGGCTTTCGAGCCTATACAGCTTGGAGTAAGACAAAATGCATAAAGAGGATGATGTGGTCAAAATACTCATTTGCCTAATAATTCTGTACTCCCTGTATATATATATATATATATATATACATACATATATATTCATACATAAATACATACACACACACATATATATATATATATATATAGATATATATATATATTTAAACATACATATATATATATATATATGTATATATACTGTAAATATATATACATATATATATATATATATATATATATATACATACATACATACATATATTTCAAATTCAGACATTTTAGTCTTCATATTCAAAAATTTTTAATAATATAGTACATATACTCTGATATATATATATATATATATATATATATATATATATATATATATATACATATTTACACATATATTTATACATACATATATATATGTATATACATATATATACATATATATATATCTCCAATACAAATAACAGCACTCTCAGGTCTTTCGTTAATGTGAGACAAGCAAAAGTCTCTTTGTTATTGAAACGTTTTCAAGGAGCTTGTCCCCGTCATCAGCATAACAAACGTGTGGAATACAACTTATATTTATATTAACATACCAATTACATCAATGACAAATACCTGTGTACCTCTTAGTGCCCCAGAATAAACCGCCAAACACTCGTGAATGGAGCGCACTATGCGTTCCAGTGATTTGCAACCGGAAGTGTCTCATGTCACATGACTTCCGGTCTGTAATTTTTTTACATTCTCCGTGTAAGTTAATTTTGATTCTCAGATCATAATCTTTTGTGCGAGCTATGTGTAATAAATTATTATTATATCCCTGTGACTTTCTTCAAGTGTTGTGATTAGCCTAATGTTCAAAAATTATTTTGTATATATCTATCATCAAACGTTTTTGTTGTAGGCTTGTTACGTAAATGTAGCCACTTTATCTCTGCATTAACTAATCACTCTGTGTTCTACATAGTGTATTTGTGACTGTATGTGGGTAAATATACTGTGTATATTACTATGGTCTCTTGTGTAAACGCATATTCCTGCTGTTTTTTTTGACCATTTGTTTATCTGGGTTGCCTTGGTAACCCTGTAGTGCCTTATTTGAGCATTCTATGATCTTACAAACCCTGCTCTATATTATTTATTTGTTAATGCATAATATGTACTGTCTGTTATACCTGTTATCTGTTATAGACCCCTATCTTGACAATTTACCGCACTACATCTTATATACATTGTCTTTCTCCCCACTATTTACATATTTGTTTCTTACTCCCTGTCAGGTAGATATCACAAGTTGTTTATGATCAACCTGTTCTGACCTTTGATCATGTCTGCCCAGAGATAAAATGATAAAATAACTTTAAACATAACATAAATTATTTACATACATGCTATCAGCATATGATTATAGAATCAAATTTTGCTATCTGTGTTTTATATATATTGAGATATCATCTTAATACTGGTTGTCACCATTTTCCGTATGTTTTAATAGTTTTTATGATCCTTGTGTGTTTTTCTAAAATTTGCTCATATGTGGGCTCTCTAGAATTTACACATCTAAGGATTCGCTTTTCTTCTGAGATCCTGTGTATCAGATCTATATTCCTTTGGATTCCATTCCTATATTTGACTGTTCCTTTATTTCTTATTTCTGGGTTTAGATAGTGTCCATGTTTGTAGTTTCTTTCTATTCATATTGGCTACTGTCTATGTAGGTTTTGGGAGTGGTTATATAATGGTAACTTGCCTGATATGTGTCTTATCCCAAGAGTAGTGGAAGTCACTCTCGTGTCCCCCCTTACTCAGATCATAGGAATATGATTGGGGCACTACCCCCCTTGGGGTCTGTGTCCCTATCCATCCTTGATATGGTGCACAATATCTTCATGGCGTACCTTAGTTTGTATCTCCTACCTATATCAGTGCCTTGAAGTCTGGTGCCGAGTTGAGCCCCCCTGGATGTATTGTTCCCAATCTGTACATCCATTCTGCCTCTCTTCTGAGCAGGGCTTTATTGCGATCTCCTCCTCTTTCCAACTGGGGGATATGATCAATTAGAATGTATCTAATGCTGGATACTTGATGTTGTTTTTGTGTACAGTGTCTGGCTACAGGTTGGTCCGATTCTCCTGTGTCAAGTGCCACACGTATCGCCCGCCTATGGTTGGCCATTCTTTCACGTAGTGTTCCACTGGATCATAAAAACTATTAAAACATACGGAAAATGGTGACAAACAACCAGTATTAAGATGATATCTCAATATATATAAAACACAGATAGCAAAATTTGATTCTATAATCATATGCTGATAGCATGTATGTAAATAATTTATGTTATGTTTAAAGTTATTTTATCATTTTATCTCTGGGCAGACATGATCAAAGGTCAGAACAGGTTGATCATAAACAACTTGTGATATCTACCTGACAGGGAGTAAGAAACAAATATGTAAATAGTGGGGAGAAAGACAATGTATATAAGATGTAGTGCGGTAAATTGTCAAGATAGGGGTCTATAACAGATAACAGGTATAACAGACAGTACATATTATGCATTAACAAATAAATAATATAGAGCAGGGTTTGTAAGATCATAGAATGCTCAAATAAGGCACTACAGGGTTACCAAGGCAACCCAGATAAACAAATGGTAAAAAAAACAGCAGGAATATGCGTTTACACAAGAGACCATAGTAATATACACAGTATATTTACCCACATACAGTCACAAATACACTATGTAGAGCACAGAGTGATTAGTTAATGCAGAGATAAAGTGGCTACATTTACGTAACAAGCCTACAACAAAAACGTTGATAGATATATACAAAAGAATTTTTGAACATTAGGCTAATCACAACACTTGAAGAAAGTCACAGGGATATAATAATAATTTATTACACATAGCTCGCACAAAAGATTATGATCTGAGAATCAAAATTAACTTACACGGAGAATGTAAAAAAATTACAGACCGGAAGTCATGTGACATGAGACACTTCCGGTTGCAAATCACTGGAACGCATAGTGCGCTCCATTCACGAGTGTTTGGCGGTTTAATCTGGGGCACTAAGAGGTACACAGGTATTTGTCATTGATGTAATTGGTATGTTAATATAAATATAAGTTGTATTCCACACGTTTGTTATGCTGATGACGGGGACAAGCTCCTTGAAAACGTTTCAATAACAAAGAGACTTTTGCTGTTCTCACATTAACGAAAGACCTGAGAGTGCTGTTATTTGTATTGGAGATATTTAAAGCATCACTGCACCCAGGCAGACGACCTTGGGAGGGTATATCCTGTGATAAAGGGACGGTATTGCATATATATATATATATATATATACACACACACATACATATATATATATATATTTAAACATACTGTACATATATATATATATACATATATATATATGTATATATACAGTAAATATATATATATATATATATATATATATATATATATATATATATACATATAAATAAATAAATAAATAAACACCAAGTAGCGCACTCTCACTCGCCAACTCCAGACCAGGGTGCTCAAAAAATATTCATCAAGGTCCTATAATAAGCACTCTCTGGGTTTAAACACAGCAAATTTTAATAAGCAGTGACGTTTCCGGGCATTCATTCGTTTCGGGGCATTCAGTCTGAGGAAGGGGTGAATGCCCCGAAACGTCACTGCTTATTAAAATTTGCTGTGTTTAAACCTAGAGAGTGCTTATTATAGGACTTTATACATATATATATATATATAGAAAAAAAAAGGTTTTAACAGCGCCTATACATCCACTATAACTGAAAATGATGTGAACATTAAAGTCCTGTGGATATAGTCAGTGAGTGATGAATCGCCAAATGTCAGATGATATAGGATAAAAATTGGTATAAGATACCCTTACCAGATATTACCCCAATCTAATGAGGTAAGTATGCCGCACTGGGGGTATATGTAGGTAGCAAATCTCTTTCCGGATGCCGCTGCATGTGGCGTTTCTGATTTCGTCTGCCTCCTGGAGTATGTGGGGATGTAGTTCTTGTAATGAAGATATCCCACAAGCTTCCTGTGCAGGTGTATATGTAGCCTCTTGGAGTGATTCTCTATCCCAGTATAAACTTTCTCCTTTCCTGTCTTTAGACCTCTAAGAAATGTAAAATATGAAGAGAAGAATATAGTTCAAGGAGCTTGGTTTGGTTGGACTCTAGATTGGAAGTTTCTGTTACTCCAACTATCTCTGAATTGTTTGGCTTGAAGACAGCAGGCAGAGGATGGGAGTTTTCTTTGCAAATTCACAGAGACTGAGACAGCTCAGAGAAGAGAAAATCAAATTTAGGTATCCATTTAGTTTACAGGAGGACAGAGTGGAGAATGATTTCCTCTGAACCAGAAAGGATTGTAGTATAGTGGATGTATAGGCGCTGTTAAAACCTTTTTTTTTCTATATTTACTCCAACTACATAGGGTTCTAACCCCATATAGTAGCTGTCCTCTATAGCTGCCTCATACATCCTACACTTATTAGACGAGCGCAACACGCTGAGTATCGCTTGATTCTACTCAGACCTCTGAGTAGTCTCATTCTACTTGTGTCCTTATATATATATATATATATTTAAACATACATATATATATATATATATATATATATATATATATGTATATACATACATATATATATATATATATATACATACAGAAAATATACTGTATATATATATATATATATATATATATATATACATACATATATATATATATATATATATATACATACATACATACATACATATATATATTTATATAAATATATATATATATATATATATATATATATATATATATATATGTATATATTTATATAAATATATATATATATATATGTATGTATGTTTAAATATATATATATATATATATATATATATATATATATATATATATATATATATATATATATATATATATATATATAAGGACACAAGTAGAATGAGACTACTCAGAGG
The DNA here is from genome assembly GCF_027579735.1 of Bombina bombina. NCBI lineage: Eukaryota > Metazoa > Chordata > Amphibia > Anura > Bombinatoridae > Bombina > Bombina bombina. The sequence goes on along the minus strand of NC_069501.1, from coordinate 179,433,033 downwards.
TCTGAGTAGAATCAAGCGATACTCAGTGTGTTGCGCTCGTCCAAACAGGACAGCACAATCTTACCCCCTCCATGAGAAATGCCAAGGTGCACTGCCAAGAGAAATAGAAATGTCCAAGTAGAAAGCAGGCACTCACTGGGCTTTGTATAAAAACATATCCTTTATTGCAGATATTAAAAAGACATAACGTTTTGGCACATATCCTGCGCCTTTGTCAAATGTCACTCTACAACATATAATCTAACACCAAGACCACCTAACAAACATTTAAAACTGGCCTTCCTTATATACATAAAATATAATAGAGTGTTTTACCGCCAAAACATCATACTCTGAGTCTGCTCCATGTGCGTCCCCTCTCCGTAGAGACCATGGCAACAGGCCAAACAAGTATAGCGGACATCGGCTACACGATCCTACGTCATGTCCGCTCTAACTCATGCGCATGCATGGTTACGGCGGTAACTGCGCCATGATGTTGTTTACGTCTCTACGGAGAGGGGACATTTATATATATATATATTTAGACATTTTAGTCTTCAATCTTGGCAATCTTCTTATAGCCTAGGCCATCTTTATGTAGAACAACAATTCTTTTTTTCAGATCCTCAGAGAGCTCTTTGCCATGAGGTGCCATGTTGAACTTCCAGTGACCAGTATGAGAGAGTGTGAGAGTGATAACACACATTCTAACACACCTGCTCCCCATTCATACCTGAGACCTTGTAACACTAACAAGTCACATGACACCGGGGAGGGAAAATCACTAATTGGGCCCAATTTTGACATTTCCACTTAGGGGTGTACTCACTTTTGTTGTCAACGGTTTAGACATTAATGGCTGTGTGTTGAGTTATTTTGAGGGGACAGCAAATTTACACTGTTATACAGGCTGTACACTCACTACTTTACATTGTAGCAAAGTGTAATTTCTTCAGTGTTGTCACATGAAAAGATATAATAAAATATTTACAAAAATGTAAGAGGGGTGCTCACTTTTTTGAGATACTGCATATCAAACAAAGTAATAATTAAGGACATTGCATGTTATTTATACATAATTAAACATATATTTCTTTTTTCATGTCCCTTCAAGATCATATTTAAAGGAATACAGCTACACCATTATTGATTTTTTTTTTTTTATAAACCAAAACAATAAAAACATAATGATAAAAAACAATTAAAATCCCCCCAAAAATTCTAAAATCATTAAAAATTTCTTAAAGTGAATATAAATTTTGATGAACCAGTGCCTGGTTCAATAATCCTATTAAAAACAGGGGTACTTTCATTCATCAATCTTTGTTAAAATACTTACCTTTTCTTTGTGAAAGCCGCTCCAGCGCTTCTCCCGCCCGTCGCAAGCCTCTTCCTACGTCAGAAATGACGATCCCGGCCTTCCTCCAATCACAGCGTTGCTTTAGGCAATGATTCCCACCGGGGGGGAGCTGTTATTGGAGGATGCTAGAATCGTCATTGCTGACGTATGAAAAGGCTTGCGACGGGCTGGAGAAGCGCTGGAGCGGCTTTCAAGAAGAAAAGGTAAGTATTTTAACAAAACCAGTGAAATGTAAGGTTTGATGAAAGAAAGTGTCGCTGTTTTAAAAGATTTTTTTTTAAAACCAGGCACTCATTCCGCAAACTTTACATTCACTTTAAGGCCTCTTGTATTCCCCGAACTGCATCAGCAACAATTCGCAGCCCCTCCGTAAGTTGGCCAAATAGTTTCAGCAGGAAAGGGTCTGTATGGGTCCCCTGATTGCGAGCTGTAATAAAAACACAAATAAAATATGTTCATTATCAAGATACAAGTGTTAAAGCATAATATGATCATTTCTTACATTCTGCTGCAGCCACCTCATGATCCTCCATCGCTGGTTATAGGGCTGTGGCAGCATCCTCGCCAATGGATTCCTCTCTTTCAGCTGTCAGATATGAAGCACCAACAAAAATAATTTGGTTAGATTACGAGTTGTGCATTACGGCTTTAACGCTGAACAAATGGCAATTTCAGCGTAAAAACAGTAACGCAGTCATTACGAGTCGTGTCAGTATAGCTATATCACAAGCATAGCAGCCTGTAATGCAACGTCAATCCCGCACTCAAAAAAATTACGTTTTTGTGTGGGATTCTTATAGCGCCGGTATTACAGGTTGTGCAGTGAGGCTAAAATGCTTGCGTTACAGCCTATACCAACACGATCCATACCACCATCTGAAAACAGTAGTTATGGATTTTATGTGACAAAAATGTTTCACATAACTCATAACTAAACTCGTACAAAGTACACTTACACCCATAAACTACCTATTAACCCTTAAACCGAGGCCCTCCCGCATCGCAAACACTATTTAAAATTTATCAACCCCTAATCTGCCGCCAGCCCACATTCCCGCCACTATAATAAAGTTATTAACCCCTATACAGCCGCTCCCCGACACCACCGACACTAACTAATCTATTAACCCCTAAACCGTCAGCCCCCCATTGCCACTAATAAATTAAACTATTAACCCCTAAACCTATCACCCCCTAGCTTTAAATTAAAATTACAATATCCCTACTTTAAAATAAATAAAAACTTACCTGTGAAATTTAAAAAAAAACTAAGTTTAAACTAACAATTACCTAACATAACTATTATACTAAACTCAAGCAAAATATCAAAGTGGGAAGCAATTGCTAGGTTATGGAGCTCAACCAAAAAAATACATATAACACCAATGTTATCATTTTTCACATAAAGATTAAAGGATTACTTTCTGTTATAATTTTTAAGCTTAACAACTAACATATTAAAGTTAATAAACATTAATTAAAACCTACTGACCTATATTTTCTCCAAAACGAAGTTTCATAACGTTCTAAAAGTTATATATTTTATTCGCCGATGATGTCACGTTATCCTGCCCACTATTTTCAGCACTGCATGTTCAAAATACTTAAACCAATAACTTTGTGTTTAAAGCGCCATTTTGAAACCTAGGTATTGTAAACGGATTGGTACAGAGCAAAGGATACCCACGGAGTGGGTTTGGAAAACAATTAAATTTGCAGACAAGATTTCTGATATACAGTAGAGATATGTTAATGAAATGCTATTGATAAAAAGCGTATTTGGGGTAGTTAGTTAGTAACAGGCATAGAAAATATTTACTTACAGTGGCCCTTTAAGTTCAGCAGACCCTTTAAAAATCTATGTCAATAAAAATATATAAGAAAGAAATGGAAGGGGGGCGTGTCCGAGCTGTGTCCTGGATAGGATGCATGTTCTGTGGGGTCCAGAGGAATTTTAATAATCCGCCGATTATTATCCTTAAACAGCAGGAGTGGAACATATCATCTAACTATTTCCCAGTGCTGGCTATTGTGGCATCATATTTTTCTACTTTTTGCTGTTTGTATGATACTGGAGGCCCAGATCGGAGTTTAAGGGCCTATGGCGGCGGCCTTCTTTTCCTAGGCAATCACCTCCCCCCGGGTAGAGCCGGGTGATCAGTGCTGTCGGAGCAATCAGACTTACTGAGTCTCTACAACCCATAATACTGGACTGTACATTGACAAACTAAGTAATCTTCTATTCTGCCGGGACCTCCAGAAGGGCAAAAATATAACTCATGTCGGGGGAAGGCAACCTAGAGCTCTTGGAGGATATACCGATAAAACTTGCATCCCTCATGCGCCGGCTCATGGAGTCTGCACCTTACGACTATCTAGTAAATAGACTACAAGAGATAGAGGAGGATACAGGGCATCAGGCTGGGGTGCCTACTTCTAAACCTATAGAGCTGAACATAAAACAACATCCCTGCATAGTCGCAGCAAATAGTGATGAAAACCTACAACATGTCTGTCGCAAAGAAAATGGTAGAGATCTGTTTATTGGGGAACATCGCTCTTTGCAGGCATCCCTAAGCGAGATGGCTCCCTGCACACACACACCGTCAGCCAAGCTTAAAGATCGTGAGCCGCTCCTCAGTGGTAAATACACTCTGCACAGATCTCAGCCTGCCCCACTACATCAACAACTAGATGACCCGGTCCTCCTGCTCACTACCCTGTCATATACTGGGGATCCATTACAGCTCCGGGCGGCCTTAATGTCTATCTTGGGGAAAAACAGCCGCACCCTCTCACTGCAGACCGCTGTGGACAGAAAAGCATGGACACTATTATGCTCTGCAGTCCAAGCGAACGGTGGGGACATAAAACCACTTGACGAGAGATTGATAACCACGGGACTATTTATTTGTTTATTTGGAAGACAACGCTCCAGCCACAAAAGAAAACGGCATGTTCCTTGCTCTGTGGCAATGCTGAAAAGGACACGCTTATGTTTTGACACTGGCTGAAGGGTCTGCTATATGACAGATGCCAGTTTGTTATGCTGTATAATGTAGTAGCATTGAGTATAAGCCCTGTTCAAAAGTCCCGTTGACTGTTTCCTGTTTATTATTTAGGCATTGCCGCACTGCGGGGATGGTGGGTTGGGGGATGATTAAGTGCGAGCTCATATGTATTATGTGGGCACCGCCAAGAGGTTTTTTACCATATTATAGGGGATCATAACTTGATGTTGCTGTCACCATACTATGACACTGGGGATGTTTGCGCAATATGAGGAGACGGCCAGCTCCATTGTATAATTATTGAATAGTGACTCAGACAGACACACTGGTGGAGCCCAAGATGTTATATGCTTTAGCATTAAAGCCCAACTATATCTAGAGCCCTGACCCCCCCTCCCTCATTAGACAGCTTTGCACTCTGCTTGCCGATTGTTATAGGGTATATTCATCGCAGAGTATGAGGAGGTGTAGCCACAGGATATAATTCTTCCCACACAGGTTCCCTGTTTATAAAATTGCTCCCTATCAATGGCATAAGCTCACTACAGTCCCCCATGATAATTTCCCTATGAGGTCCTGGCAGATACATCTTCAGCTAAGTTAATATACCATCAGAGGCTAATTACCTTCTATTGCAGTTTTGTTTTTTTGAATAGTTCTATGTGGGTTTTGTTTGTACTTATTTATCCCTACAGATTTTCTATATATTGAATGTACGGATCCAAGAGTGGTCCATGATATTTCTAGAAGGGACTAAAAATAGGAGTCCCAGCCAAGAACTACCAAACTGTTCCATATTGCTGTATGCATAATTTACGTTTTTATTTACTTATTTCCTTATATCTGTATTTTCTTTATATCTTGGCATCTCAAACCACTGTAATATACAACTCCTCAATAAAAAATGTTTTAAAAAAAAAAAAAAAAAAAAAAAGAAAAAAAGAAATGGAAACATGAAATAATTATTTCCAAAAACACCGGGACTTCAGCACTCTTCACAGAATAAGACTGCTCCAAATTGCAAGTAAAGAATAGCACTTTATTGACATATGCACCCAAACAATCTGTCACAATGTATCTCCCTAAAAGGGAAATGTGCATATATGGTATTACCGAATATAATATAGGCTTGATATTTGATTGCTATACATAATATACCTTGATTATAGCAAAATTACAATAAAGACTGACTGGTCAGTGTGTACCCCAGTGCCTATGTAGAAAGCTAATATGTAATTAGCGATGTATATTTAGAGTAACCACTCCCAGCTGCACACAGTATCTTCACTAACCGTGTGAAGGTATATCCTGGGCAGTATACAAAATTGGGATCTAGGTTATCTATAGAGTACTTCTATATATAGCAGCAGGTCAAAGGCGGACATAAAGCATGCAAAGCACAAAATTGTTTTACATTCACAAGCCATGCAGTGAGTTTAGACATTTCACATGTTAGCTGGAAAAGGAAAGAGTGGTGATATACACAGCTACACCCAGCTGCTCACAGAACTACTGTAAGTTAATGAGGTATAACCTGGGCAGGTATCAATATACAGGATCTAAGCTGTGCAATCAAAACACTCAAAGCCAAGCATTAAATTCAACGGTATGTGATAGGCAGAGACAATGTATGCACAGAAAGTTAGTAAAATAATACAGCAGAGAAAGCTGACAGTATATGGCCGATACGTCAAGTCTGTTAAGTGCATTATAACATGATTCCTTCAAACAAGGGAAGTGCACCTCTATGGCAAATGAAAGTTCTCTTAGTAGCAATAGCGCCTTCGGGCGTTATGTATGTAGCCTATAGGGCGTCTCCAGGTACCATGTACAGCCGTTAGCATCGGCACTTAGCAAGAACCGCCTCCGGGCGTTGTGTATATGGCCTGCAGAGTGTATTTAAATATATTAGACAGCCGCTAGCATCGGCACTTAGAACATTGACATATACCGTTCGTGCTTGGAATGCTCATATACAGAGTGTTTCAATAGGTGCAGAGCAGAAACAACGTACTGCACCTTCCAAAACTGCTGTAGCTGTGAAACCCTGTTAATCCAGGAGTAGTTACGTCCCAATTCAAGCTGGAGAACTAGCTCGCTGCATATTCCGGTATGACCATGGACGGCACTTTGGGTCACCTGATGGGTCAGCTGATGCTAAACTATTATACTAAAATTAAAATAACTATCAATTAAAAAAATAAATTACACATTAAAAAAACATAACACTACTAAAAAAAATTAAGTCTAAAATTACAAAAAAATAACAAACACTGAATTACGAAAAATAACAAACACTAATTTACGAAAAATAACAAACTGAATTATTAAAAATAAAAACAATTACACCTAATGTAATAGCCCTATAAAAATGAACCCCCCCCCCCAAAATAAAAAAAAACTCTAGCCTACAATAAACTTTGCATTGCCCTAAAAATATCAGCTCTTTTACCTGGAAAAAAATACAAAGACCCCCCACCCAACCAACCTCCCAAAATAAAAAAACCTAACTCTATCAAAAACCTAAGCTACCCATTGCCCTGTATGGGCATTGTCCTTAAAAGGGCATTCAGCTTTTTTACATTGCCCTGAAAAGGGCATTCAGCTCTTTTACCTAAAGCCCAAAACCTAATCTAAAAAAAAAAAAAAAACTAAAAAGATTTTTAAAAAAAACTAACACTAACCCCCAAAGATCCACTCACAGTTTCTCAAGTCTGGACATCCATCATCATCCAGGTGGCGAAAAGTCTTCATCCAGACGGCAAGAAGACTTCATCCAGGTGGCGAGAAGTGTTCATCTTCATCCCAGCAGTGCGGAGCAGATCCATCCTTAAAGACATCTAGCGCTGAGCATCCTCTTCATACGGTCACCGCCATACACTGGATCTTCAATGCAAGGGAGCCTTTTCAAAATGGTGTCCCTTGCATTCCTATTGGCTGATTTGATTCTTAAAATTCAAATCAGCAAATAGGATGAGAGATGTCTAGACTTCAGAAACTGTGAGTGGATCTTCGGGGTTAGTGTTAGGTTTTTTTTTTAAATCTTTTTGGGTGGGTTTTTTTTTTTAGATTAGGGTTTTGGGCTTTAGGTAAAAGAGCTGAATGCCCTTTTAAGGCCAATGTCCATAAAAATGCCCTTTTCAGAGAAATGGGTAGCTTAGTTTTTTGTTAGAATTAAGTTTTAATTTTGGGGGGTTGGTTGGGTGGTGGGTTTTACTGTTGGGGGGGTCTTTGTATTTTTTTTTCCAGGTAAAAGAGATGATTTCTTTAGGTCAATGCCCTACAAAAGGCCCTTTTAAAGGACTATTGGTAGTTTATTGTAGGCTAGGTTTTTTTTTTATTTTGGGTGGGCTTTTTATTTTTATAGGGCTATTAGATTAGGTGTAATTGCTTTTATTTTTGATCATTTCGTTTGTTATTTTTCGCAATTTAGTGTTTGCTATTTTTCGTAATTTAGTATTTTTTATTTTTTGTAATTTTAGAGTTACATTTTTTTAGTAGTGTTAAGTTTTTTTAATGTGTTATTTAGTTTTTTTAATTGTTATTTATTTTAATTTTAGTATAATAGTTTAGTATAATAGTTATGTTAGGTTAATTTATAGTTTAAACTTAGTTTTTTTTAATTTCACAGGTAAGTTTTAATTTATTTTAAGATAGATATATTGTAATTTTAATATAAAGTTAGGTTTAGGGGTTAATAGTTAAATTATTTTTTTTGCGATGTGGGGGGCTGGCGGTTTAGGGGTTAATAGGTTTATTTAGTAGCGGTGATGTGGGAGGCCAGAGTTTTGGGGGTTAATAACTTTTATTAGTGGCAGTAATAACTTTATTTAGGTGTCAAAGACAGCAGATTAGGGGTGTTTAGACTTGAGGTTTATGTTAGGGTATTAGAGGTTTAAACGTAACTTTTTTTTCCCCATAGACATCAATGGGGTTGCGTTACAGCGATCGCCATTCCACACTTCAGGTGTTATTTTTTTTCTAACACCTTCTCCCCATTGATGTGTATGGGGGAAAGCGTGCACGAGCACGTATTCTCAGCCCTTGGCTTTTGTGCGTTATGGAGCTTATCGGCCACCATATCGCACAAGGAGGCTTTTCAGAAACTTTTAATGGCAGTGCTATGGATGGTGAAATAATGCAACTTTTGTTGCGTTCATTTTGCACCCTCTATAGCGCAAAACTCATAATCTAGGCGATTGTTATTTGGATGAGGAATATATTATACACACCATTGTAAAAAAAAACACAAAATGAATTATGGTCTACTAATTCACAATCAATCTAGAAGTGTTAAAACATGATATGTTAATTTCTTACATTCTGTTGCAGCCACCTCCTGATCCTCCATCACTGATGATAGTGATGTGGCAGAATCCTCGTGAATAGATTCCTCACTTTCAGCTGTCAGAGATGAAGCAATAACAAAAATCATTCAGGTAGATTATGAGTTGTGTGTTCGTGTTTTAACGCTGAAAAAATGGCAATTTCAGTGTTAAAACAGCAACGCAGCCATTACAAGTCTTGTCGTTATAGCTGTACCGCAAGCCTTTTAGCCTGTAATGCAACATCAGTCCCGCACTCGTAAAAATGACGTTTTTTCATGGAACTTCCATAGCACTGCCATTACGAGTTTTGCGGTGAGGCTAAAAAGCTTGCGTTACAGCCTATAACAACAAGATTTGTACCGCCATCTGAGAGCAGTAGTTATGAGTTTTACTCTACAAAACTGTTACATAAAACTCATAACTAAAGTGTTACAAAGTACACTAACACCCATAAACTATCTATTAACCCCTAAACCGAGGCCCTCCCGCATCACAAATACTATTTTAAAGTTATTAATCCCTAATCTGCCGCTCCCGACATTGACGCCACTAATAAAATTAATCCCTATTCCTCCACTCCCCGACATCATCACCACTATAATAAAGTTATGAACCCCTAAACCGCCGCCCTCCCGCATCGCTAACACTATTTAAATATTATTAACCACTAATCTGCCATCCGCCCACATCGCCCCCACTATACTAAAGTTATTAACCCCTATTCTGCCGCTCCCCGACACCACCGCCACTATAATAAACCTATTAACCCCTAAACCGCAAGCCCCAACAATGAAATATACTAAATTAAACTATTAACCCCTAAACTGAAAGCCCCCACATCGCAATAAACTAATTTAAACTAGTAACCCCTAAACCTAACTCCCCCGTAACTTTATATTAAAATTACAAATTCCCTATCTTAAATTAAATTAAAACTTACCTGTCAAATTAAAAAAACTAAGTTTAAACTAAAATTAAACTAACTACCAATTAAAGAAAACTAAAATACACATTAAAAAAATCCTAACACTTCTATAAAAATTACAAAGTATCTAATTACAAAAAATACAAAATTAAAAAAAAAAAACACTATATTACGAAAAATAACAAACGAAATGATCAAAAATAAAAAACAATTACACATAATCTAATAGCACTATAAAAATGAAAAGGCCACCCAAAATGTCCTAAGTTAAAAAAGCTTTTTTACCTGTAAAAAAAATACAAAGACCCCCAACAGTAAAACCCACCACCCAACCAACCCCCCAAAATAAAAAACCTAACTCTAACAAAAACCTAAGCTACCCATTGCCCTGAGAAGGGCATTTGTATGGGCATTGCCCTTAAAAGGGCATTCATCTCTTTTACCTAAAGTGAAAAACCCTAATCTAAAAAATAAACCCACCCAAAAAGATTTTAAAAGTGCATTTAGCTCTTTTGCATTACCCTGAAAAGGACGTTTAGCTTTTTTAAGAAAAGTCCAAACCCTAAACAAAAAAAACCCACCCAAAAAAGTTTAAAAAATCCTAACACTAACCCCCAACGATCCACTTACAGTTTCTGAAGTCCGGACATCCAGGTGGCGCCTTCTATCTTCATCCAGGCGGCATCTTCTATCTTCATCCAGGCGGCATCTTCTATCTTCATCCCGGCGGCATCTTCTATCTTTATCCCGGTGGCGCCGAGCAGGTCCATCCTGAAGACATCCGGTGCGGAGCATCCTCTTCATACGGTCGCTGTCATACAATGAATCTTCAATGCAAGGGAGCCTTTTCAAAATGGCGACCCTTGCATTCCTATTGACTGATTTGATTTTGGAAATTCAAATCAGTCAATAGGATGAGAGCTACTGAAATCCTATTGGCTGTTCAAATCAGCCAATAGGATGAGAGTTACTGAAATTCTATTGGCTGATTTGAATAAGTGTGGGATTTTCCATATATATATCTTTCCATATATATATCTTATAATATCTTTATTATAGTGTGTGCGATGTTGAGGTGCGGGGGAATAGGGGTTAATAACTTTAGTATAGTGGTGGCGATATCGGGAGCGGAAGATTAGGGGTTAATAGATTTATTTTGGTGGCAGCGATATCAGGAGCGGCAGATTAGTGGTTAATAACATTATGTAGGTGTCGGGGGCAGCAGATTATGGGTGTTTAGACATGGGGTTTATGTTAGGGTTTTAGGTTTAAACTTAACTTTTTTCCCCCATAAATATCAATGGGGCTAAGTAATGGAGCTTTTCGTTCCGCGATCGCAGGTGTTAGGTTTTTTTTCTAACCCTCTCTCCCCATTGATGTCTAGGTGGAAAGCAAGCACGAGCACGTCAAAACAGCGCTTGTATTTTGTGTGATATGGAGCTTAATGCAACCATATCTGATGCACAATCCGGCTGTTTCAAAACTTGTAATGACAGCGCTTGGGAGGGTGAAATAACGCAACTTTTGTTGCGTTCGTTAAATACCCTCTAACGCACATAACTCATAATCTACCTGAATGTTAGGATAAGGAATATGTGACAAGTCTAAGATTATACACTTTATTGCTGTAGACTGTTATGACCACATGATGTTACAAATCTTACAAACATGTAAATTCAAAAACACAATCCCTTACATTCTTCTACATAATGAAATAACTTTTTGGAATTTCACTTTTTAACGTTAATGACTGCAAACATTGTGTTTTAAGTTAAAATTACCTTGGATATCAAGGTCATCCGATTCAGTCCCTGACTCCTCCCCCATCGGATTGGCCAAAAGACTTAATGGCAGCAGGGGGGGAGTAATTGCTCTGCGGTGTGGCCATAGAGACAGGCCGCATATAGCGAGGAATCCTCCCTCTTGGCCTTGATAAATCTGTGAAGATATAAGATTTACTGTATGTCAACATTAGACCCATATGCTATGTTTTCTTATGTGTAATGTATCTGCAGCTGTAATGCATGGAGATTTTATTTTTTGATTAAAATAACAACCCATTTAAACTAATATTTATATACATGTTTAAGCATAGTAATATACCAAAAAAAAAATAACATAGATATTAATATAAATGTGTATATATATATATTTATATATATGTATATATATATATATATATATATATATATATATATTATTTGTTTTCATTTTCTTTGATCTTTCAGCTTCATATTAAAGAGAGTCAAACATCATGATGAATAATTTATTGTTCACTAAATATTATATATTGAGACATATATCTTTCATAGAGAGAGAGAGGGAGAGAGAGGAAGAGAGAAAGATAGAGAGATTTATATATACATCTATATATATATATATATATATATATATATATATATATATATATATATATATATATATATATTAGTTGTTTTCATTTTATTTGATCTTTCAGCTTCATATTAAATAGAGTCAAACATCATGATGAATAATTTATTGTTCACTAAATATTATATATTGAGACATATATCTTTCATAGAGAGAGAGAGGGAGAGAGAGGAAGAGAGAAAGATAGAGAGATTTATATATACATCTATATATATATATATATATATATATATATATTAGTTGTTTTCATTTTATTTGATCTTTCAGCTTCATATTAAATAGAGTCAAACATCATGATGAATAATTTATTATTTACTAAATATTAAATATTGAGACATATATTTTTCGCCCCACTAATAATAAATTCACATATACAGTACATAATTTCAACGTATAATCCACAATACTCCTAAAAAGCAACATAATCGCCCTGTAGCGCTGATTTTCTCGCCGCCACCGCCGCAACTCACCAAATTGGCAAAGACACTGACGGCGCATCCGTCTTACCACGGACACGCGTCTCATCCGTCGCATCATCTCATAGATTATCTTGTCGTGGCCCTCATAGACTACTCCTCTTACTCCTCCAATGATCTTCAGGAAGTATTTGTTCATCCTGTAGTTAAGGCATACTAATTCGCCATCAGTGAAAGCTACTGGACGCACCATCATAAACAAATAAAATTGGTCTAAAATAATTAATAACTGCGGCACAACTGGCACAAGTATAGACCAAGGTGATTGATTATTGACAATAGAAAACGTATATTCATATTTTATTGGCAAGTTTTCTTAATCATGTGATCATGACGATTTCTATGTCATCCATACTGTCAATTTTTAAGCATATAATATATGTGCCACCAATGACTGACCTATAAAAATGATATACTGTAAGACTATAATAATATCTGCGTCACCAATGATACTAGTATAAAGCAATCTGATTTTGTATTGTGTAAAATACGTATATATTAAATTAATATAGGCTAATTGGATTGATCACATGATTGATTATATAACAATAAAAAGTTTATGGAAAAGAATGAGATTGTGTTTATTTTTTGGATTACAATTATATTATATGCATCAGCAATGACTGCCTTATTAATAGTATATCCTTTACGAATATAATATCTGCGTAAACAAAGATTTGAGTATAAAGCTATTTGAATGTTGATTGTCTATTAAATTAACGGCTAATTTAATTGATCATGTCATTAGTAGTTAAAGGGACACTGAACCCAGATTTTTTCTTTTGTGATTCAGAAAGAGCATGCAATTTTATGCAACTTTCTAATTTACTCCTATTATCAATATTTCTTCGTTCTCTTGCTATCTTTATTTGAAAAAGAAGGCATCTAAGTTTTTTGGTTCAGACTCTGGACAGCACTTTTTTATTGGTGTATGAATTTATCAACCAATCAGCAAAGACAACCCAGGTTGTTCACCAAAAATGGGCCGGCATCTAAACTTACATTCTTGCATTTCAAATAACAATACCAAGAGAATGAAGACAATTTGATAATAGGAGTAAATTAGAAAGTTGCTTAAAATTTCATGCTCTATCTGAATCACACAAAAAATTGGGTTCCCTTTAACTCCTTAATGACCACAGCACTTTTCCATTTTCTGTCCGTTTGGGACCAAGGCTATTTTTACATTTTTGCGGTGTTTGAGTTTAGCTGTAATTTTCCTCTTACTTATTTACTTTACCCACACATATTATATACCGTTTTTCTCGCCATAAAATGGACTTTATACCATTATTTTTTTCATCATATCTTATAATTTACTATAAAAGAAATATAAAATATGAGGAAAAAATGGAAAAAAACACACCTTTTCTAACTTTGACCCCCAAAATCTGTTACACATCTACAACCACCAAAAAACACCAATGCTAAATAGTTTCTAAATTTTGTCCTAAGTTTAGAAATGCACAATGTTTACATGTTTGCTTTTTTTGCAAGTTATAGGGCCATAAATACAAGTAGCACTTTGCTATTTCCAAACCACTTTTTTCAAAATTAGTGCTAGTTACATTGGGACACTGATATCTTTCAGGAATCCCTGAATATCCCCTGACATGTATATATATATATATTTTTAGAAGACATCCCAAAGTATTGATCTAGGCCCATTTTGGTATATTTCATGCCACCATTTCACCGCCAAATGCGATCAAATACAAAAAATTGTTCACTTTTTCACAATTTTTTTTCACAAACTTTCGGTTTATCACTGAAATTATTTACAAACAGAGTGTGCAATGATGGCATAAATGGTTGTAAATTCTTCTCTGGGATCCTCTTTGTTAAGAAATAGCAGACATACATGGCTTTGGCATTGCTTTTTGGTAATTAGAAGGCCACTAAAGGCCACTGCGCATCACACGTGTATTATGCCCAGCAATGAAGGGGTTAATTAGGGAGCATGTAGGGAGCTTTTTGGGGTAATTTTAGCTTTAGTGTAGTGTAGTTAACAACCCAAAGTATTGATCTAGGCCCATTTTGGTATATTTCATGCCACCATTTCACCGCCAAATGTGATCAAATAAAAAAAATTAACTTTTTCACAGTTTTAGGTTTCTCACTGAAATCATTTACAAACAGCTTGTGCAATTATGGCACAAATGGTTGTAAATGCTTCTCTGGGTTCCCCTTTGTTCAGAAATAGCAGACATATATGGCTTTGGCGTTGCTTTTTGGTATTTAGAAGGCCGCTAAATGCCGCTGCGCACAACACGTGTATTATGCCCAGCAGTGCAGGGGTTAATTAGGGAGCTTGTAGGATTAATCTTGGCTTTAGTGTAGTGTAGTAGACAACCCAAAGTATTGATCTAGGCCCAATTTGGTATATTTCATGCCACCATTTCACCGCCAAATGCGATCAAATGAAAAAAATTGTTCCCTTTTTCACAAACTTTAGGTTTCTCACTGAACTTATTTACAAACAGCTTGTGCAATTATGGCACAAATGGTTGTGAATGCTTCTCTGGGATCCCCTTTGTTCAGAAATAGCAGACATATATGGCTTTGGTGTTGCTTTTTGGTAATTAGAAATGCAGTGAAGGGGTTAATTAGGTAGCTTGTAGGGAGCTTGCAGAGTTAATTATAGCTTTAGTGTAGACATCAGCCTCCCACCTGAAACATCAGACCCCCTCATTCCGCCCAATCAGCTCTCTTCCCTCCCCCACCCCACAATTGTCCCCGCCATCTTAAGTACTGGCAGAAAGTCTGCCAGTACTAAAATAAAAGTTATGTTTGTTTTTTGTTTTTTTTATAGCATATTTACTTATTCTGCTGTGTAGGATACCCCCTTAGCCCCCAACCTCATTGATCCCCCACCAAACAGCTCTCTAACCCTCTCCCTCTACCTTAATGGGCGCTATCTTAGGTACTGGCAGCTGTCTGCCAGTACCCAGTTTAGAATTTTTTTTTCTCCAAGATCCCTTAGATTATTTTTAAATAGCCCCTTTCTGACTTTCTCCCACTTATATTATCTTTTTTTTCCTGCAGTGTAGCGGTTCCCACCTGCTCCCGCCTGAGTCCGTGCGTGCCCCCGTCAGTCCCGCCCCTGATCCCACACCCCTTCACATCACAAGGCACATCGATGGCTGCCCACCCGCCTCCCATGTTGGCTCCCACCCACCAACGATACCGGCCATCGATGTCCGGTGCAGAGAGGGCCACAGAGTGGCTCTCTCTGCATCGGATGGCCATGCAGGGTTATTGCAGGATGCCTCCATATCGAGGCATCACTGCAATAACCGGAAAGCAGCTGGAAGTGAGCAGGATCACTTCCAGCTGCTTTCCAGACCGAGGACGTGCAGGGTACGTCCTCAGGCGTAAACTGTCTTTTTTTTAGAGGACGTTCCCTGCATGTCCTCGGTCATTAAGGGGTTAACTATAAAAGGCGCATGGAAATGGACTAGATTGTGTGTTGTTTACTAAATTTATTTTGTGTGTGTTTAGTAATCTGAGGAATTGCTGTATTTGCAACAATTTTGTTTCAGTATTTTGATCAGAACCAGGTTCTTGTAACCAAGGTTCTAGATCACTATGATTTCATATATGGTTAGAAAGTCCAGCAGACCTCTCTCCACAAAACAAAATCAGATCTGGAGAGGTATAGCTGACAGTGTCTCTGCCGAAGGTGCTCATGCAAAATGGGTAGAGCATTGTAAAAAATGAATCTCTGACATCAAGAGAATCTTGAAGGCCAAGCTGGCTAGGGCGAAAAAGTCTGCACGTACTACAGGTGGTGGCGCTGCGTATGTCGCAGAGCTCTCGTCATACGAGACTCTGCTCATGGAGAAATTGGGGGCTAATATGGCGCAAGGTCTGGATGAGGTTGGGCATGATACTGATGAGTTGGCGGGTAATTACACTTTTATTACATGCGTTATCCATGTTGCAAAAGATTTTGTTTAAAATAATATTTAGGTCTTTTGTTTTATTTACATTATTATATGCACTAATCTTTATTTTTCTCTATTTTAAAATTATATGTTTTCCAGCATCTACTAGTGCTGCTGCTGATGCTACTGTACCATTGGCCATCAGTATCCTGACTAAGTCCAGCCACAGCTTCCCCTCAGCAGCAACACTGCCTGAGATTTTGGCAGCACCCCTGAAGCAGCAGGTGTTGGCCAAAGAGCAGGTATGTTTTTTAATGTTATCTTTTGTTTAATTTAAATGCTCTTATCCATATGATTTAAATTTGAGTTTTAACTATAGATACACACCTTTTTTATTTCAGTGGAGGTACAAAGGGCTTTGGGACCAGCTCCAACCTCATCTATATCCTCAACAAGAAACAAAAACATGAAAATACATTAATGTTCTAAGCGTGCTCATTTAAAGGGATAGTCAATGCCATAATGTTTAAATAGTCTTACTCTATATCACAGTATTAAACACAGGGCCGGATTGGCCTACCAGGATACCAGGAGATTTCCCGGTAGGCTGCAGCAGCTGGGGCTGGAAAACTACAATTTAAAGAGGTGATTAATGGATACAATTGGGTTGTAGGGTTGCTACATAACATCAATCTGACATTTTTATTTAATACATAGTAATATAATTTAATTCAGAAAAAAATATTATGGAAGGAGTGTCCCAGTAATTCACTTTAAAAAAAAGGGCATGTGCATTCTATGGACTGGTCTTCATATTTTTCCATGGCTGCTTTTTATTCCCAGTCCGGCCCTGATTAAACAACACTGTTAAATGACAATGATCTATGATATAATCTTTGATTGACTAGTAATTTAAACTCTGCAAACATCCGCCTTATCGCAGATATATATCTGTGTTTAAACTATTGAAAAAAACAAATATTAAGATAAATATCTTGGTTATGCAAATCTGTTTAATGTTTGGTCTATGCTTTATATACCTTTATGAAAGAATTCAAATTCAGAGTTGTCTGCCATGCCAATATACATGTAAAAGAAGATTTAGAGATTAGTGAGAGGAGCAAACAATATCCGGTGTGACTAGGGTTGCCACCGCGGCCTTGTTTTCATTGACACTTATTAATTACACATGGTGTTAGAAGAGAAAAGGCTGTGTTTAAAAATAATTAAAGGGACGTGAAACACAAATGATTTCTTTCGCTATTTGGATAGAGCAGACCCTTTAAAGGGACAGTCTACACCAGAATTTGTATTGTTTTAAAAGATATGTAATCCCTTTATTACCCAATCCCTAATTTTGCATAAGCCAAACAGTTATATAAATACACTTTTTACCTCTGTGATTATCTTGTATGTAGGCCTCTGCAAACTGCCCTCTTATTTCATTTCTTTTGACAACAATGCATTTTAGCCAATCAGTGCTGGCTCCTAGGAACTCTACATGCGTAAGCACAGTGTTATCTATATGACACATGAATTAACACCCTCTACTGGTGAAAAACTGTCAAAATGCCCTGAGAGAAGAGGCGGCCTTCAAGGGCGTAGAAATTAGCATATGAACCTCCTAGGTTTAGAATTCAACTAAGAATACCAAGAGAACAAAGCAAAATTGGTGATAAAAGTCAATTGGAAAATTGTTTAAGATTACATGCCCTATCTGAGTCCTAAAAGTTTATTTTGGACTAGACTGTCTCTTTAAACAAATTTATAACTGACTTGTATTATCAATTGTGCTTAAAGGGACATTAAAGTCATAATTTGACATTCATGATTTAAATAGAGCATACAATTTTAAACTTTAAAATGTACTTCTATTATTTCATTTGCTTCCTTTTCTTGTTTTCCTTTGATGAAAGGTTTATCTAGGAAAGCTCAGGAGCAGGACAGAACATAGGTTCTAGCTGCTGATTGGTGGATACATATATATATATATATATATATATATATATACAGTATATATATATATATATATACACACACACAAGAAAGGAGACGCACTCGCCGGGTCTTAACAAATCTGAGGACGGGGCTAACTACCCCCGAAACGTCACTACTTGTTATGGTGTATTAAACACACTAATTTGTTAAGACCCGGCGAGTGCGTCTCCTTTCTTGTGTATATGTTCTCTTTTGATGCACCCCGGGCACCTGCTGCTTAATTGTTACAGTGAGTGCGGAGCTCTGGGACTATTTATATATATATATATATATATATATATATATATATATATATATATATATATATATATATATATATATACTCTGATTTTCATTAGCTCACCCATGTATTAATTTATAAACCAGTAGGTCAGTGCTGCTCCTTCTATAAATAATACCAAGAGAATGAATTAAATTTGACTATAGAAGTAAGTTTGAATTTATTTTTTTAAATTGTATGTTCCACCGAAATCATGAAAGAAATATTTTTGTTTTTATTTGGTTTTAATTATTAGCTGTACACATTTAGTTAAACAATCCAAAGATAAAAATTTGTGCACAAAATAACTAGCAAATAGCTAGCACTAGTGTAGGATATGTGCATATTTCTATTTCAAAAGGACATAACAAGAGAACAATACACGTTTATTTAAAAGTGTATTAAGATAACATTACCCATCTGAATCATGCATATTAAAATAAAGTGTCTTAAATTTAACATCTCTATATGAATCATGAAAGTTTCATTTTGAATTTGATATGCCATTAATGTTTCACTTGAAATTACGTGTGATTATAATATCTTTGTTTTACCTTTTCTTTAGATACCGATCGTGCACGTGATATTGAAGAAGAGCTGTGAATGAGGATCAGGAGGAATTCCTGGGAGAGATCCTGTCTCAGAAATCACAGGAGCAGGAAATCTACCATGGAACATATCATCCAGTTGCTCTTGTCCCTGCTGCCCTGGATGCCCTGGCTGCTCAGCAACAGGGGCAGAAACTGGAGAGGGGCATTAAATTAGATAGGAACAGAATAGAGTTAGATAGTGAAAGATTGTCAATAGATAGGGAAAGATTAGCTTTGGAAAGGGAAAGATAATTAAGATATAGGGACAGATTAAATTTAGAAAGGGAAAGAGTAGTTATAGTAAGGGAGAGGTTAGATTTTGATAGGGAGAGGTTAGTAGTAGACAGGGCCAGTGTAGCTATCGATCAGAGGGAGCTGGAGCGTAGGGAGAGGGCAGACGAAGACAACCAGAATTTTAATTAGATATGTGCATGATCGAAAAATTTGTTTCGGTTCGGATCGATTTGGAGTTTTTAGAATGAATTCGTTTCGGATTCGTTTCGGATTCATTCGGATTCGAAAAAATTTGGCTGGATTCGGTTCGGAAATTCGGAATTTCGGTATGTGTGCTGTGTATTAGACTAGTATTATGTACTGTATATTAGGTGTAACCCATAGCAGAGTGATATCACCTAATATACTGTACAATACTAGTGTAATCCATGGCCATCCGAATTTACCAAATAAATCCGAACTAATTCGGATATATTCGGTAAATTCGGCAGTATTTTAATTCGGAATCGATCCGAACTGAATTGCACATGTCTAGTTTTAATATTAATTTATTTATGTTGCTCCATGGGAGGTCTGCAAGGGAGGGATCACCTCCACAATCTCCCCCTGCCTCTAAATGGTCCAAACCATGAGAGCCATATTTTATTTTATTTATTTTTGTATATATTTTTTTCTTTACTCTATATTTGTTAATTTTGTATTATGCATATAAAAATGCTTGTATTTATTTATTTGTTATTATTTTAAGATTTTTATTGAATAAATGATTTTCTGAATTTAGTTATTTGTTAGTTTTTATTTGATTTACATAATCCTTTTTAAAAAAACATACTTGTTGATAAAATTCAATGCATGGGCAAAATAGGGACAGTCTAGTCCAAAATAAACTTTCATGATTCTGATAGGGCATGTAATTTTAAACAATTTTCCAATTAACTTTTATCACCAAATTTGCTTTGTTCTCTTGGTATTCTTAGTTGAAAGCTAAACCTAGGAGGTTCATATGCTAATTTCTAAGCCCTTGAAGGCCGCCTCTTCTCTCAGGGCATTTTGACAGTTTTTCACCACTAGAGGGTGTTAGTTCATGTGTGTCATATAGATAACACTGTGCTAATGCACGTGGAGTTCCTAGGAGCCAGCACTGATTGGATAAAATTCATGTCTGTCAAAAGAACTGAAATAAGGGGGCAGTTTGCAGAGGCTTAGATACACAAGATAATCACAGAGGTAAAAAGTGTATTTATATAACTGTTTGGGTTATGTTAAACTAGGGAATGGGTAATAAATGTATTACATATCTTTTAAAACAATAAACATTCTGGTGTAGACTGTCCCTTTAAAGGTTCATTCTACACCTGAAGTTTTATTGTTAAACAGAATAGATAATCCCTTTATTAGCCATTCACCATTTTTTGCATAAACAACACACTTCTATTTAAGCGACATGAATAACTAATATTTTCGTTCAGGCTTCATAAATAGCATGTGATTGTAATGAACTTTCTAATTTACTTCTATTATTTAATTTGCTTCCTTCTCTTGTTATCCTTTGATGAAGAAGATATGTAGGTAATCTATAGGTTCCATCTGCTGATTGTTGTCTGCATATATATACCTATTGTCATTGGCTTACACATGTGTTCAGTTATAAACCAGTAGCACATTGCTGCTCTTTCAACAAATGCTACCAAGAGAATGAAGCCAATTTTATAGTAGAAGTCAACTGGAAAATTATTTATTTAATATTTTATGTTCTACCTAAATCCTGAAAGAAAAGTTTGTGTTTCATGTCCCGTTACTATACTTTATACCTCTTATTACTTTCTATCTAAGCATCTCATGACAGCCCTCTGATTACATGATATTTAATCAATTATCAATTGACTTGCATATTAGCCAATTAGTGCATTGTCTGCAAAAAGCAACGTGCGTGATTACAATATTATCTATAAGCCTCACATGAAATAGCACTCCCCTGTTGTGGCGAAAAGCAAATAAAACAGCATATGATAAGAGGCACCCTTCAAGTACTTAGATATTATCATATGAGGCTACCTTGGTGTATCTTTAAAATAAGAATAAAAAGAGAACAAAGCACATTAGAAGAACAAGCCAAATAGTAATGTTTTGTAAAAATTACATACCCTATCTGATTCATGAAGGTGTAATTTTGACTTTGCTGTCACCTTAACATTCACATGAGAGATTAAAACCATGTTACAAATATACTTTGGAGATTTAGGTCTGCACAAATATATTGACAATCCATGAAACAATTTAGAATGTAAAACAGAGTCAAGTGTACAATAAATAAGCTTTATTTAAAATTTTCTTCAAGATATTTATTGACAAACTTTCAAAGTCAATAATTGCAAGATAACCAAAATTCACATCTTTTGGGAAAAAAAGCAATAGTGTTAAACAATATTACAAAAATAAAACTACTGTATGTTACACAGTCAATCATGACAACGTTATTGGCCAAAAACCGCCTGAATATAGTCTGCTCGAACTTGGACTCACCTTGCATCATTTTGCTGTAATGGAGCTAAATGATTGCCATATTCGGGGACATCCAAGCTCTCCAGATCTATATCAGGCATGTTAATGGCAATGTTGTGTAACATACAGCAGATAAGGAAAATAATAGAGACTTTGGAGGGGGTGTACTGAAGCCAGAGATGTCCAAGCATCGGAAACGGGTCTTCAATACGCCAAAGGTACGCTTAATCACTGATTGGGTAGCGATATGCGCCTCGTTGTAGCGCACCTCTTCCACTCTGTAGAGGTTGTTGACGGGTGTGAACAGCCACGAAAGGCAAGAATATCCATAATCACCTGCGTAAAAAAAAATAGAGCATTGATATCAGCAATCTGAGTGAATTAAATCTATAATATACATATATGAAAATTTATAAGAGATATTTACCTATTAGGATTACCTCTGGCATTTGTCCCTCCTGGAACCTATTGTATATATATATATGAATTCCAGAGGATGAAGGAATCATGACTAGAACCAGGCAATCCAGAGCAGATGCTCATGATTCTTAACCTGGCCTCACAGATGACCTGGATATTCAGCGAGTGCTTCTGCTTCCTGTCCCGGTATGGCTCCTCTCTTCCCCTGGGAGGCTGTATCAATATATGAGTGCATTCTGTGGCCCTCAATACTCTTGGCAACCCAGCTATATTATAAAATTGGAGCTTGACATCATGACCTCCTCGGGTGTTTTGGGGAAGTGGACATGATGGATTAGGCATTGGTGCAAAGCATTAAGGACAACCTTCAGATGATGGGAGAAGGTTGCCTGGCTCATACCAACGCCTAGACTTGTCACAGCCTGGAATGATCCAGTTGCCAAAAAATAGAGGACCAATAGTAGCTTTACCATCCCAGGGATTGCCCTAGTCCTTGCAGTCAGTGGTTCGAGAGAGTCCTTGATTTCGACATAGAGCCTCTCAATAGAAGCGCTTATGAGTTGAAATCGATGGATCACCTCTCGATCACTGAGGGCATGGAGACCAATCCTAGGCAGGAAAACCCTTGGCACCCACTGGCCTCTTTGTTGATGCTCCGTAACAATAGCACAATCTTGATCATGTTCATCAACTCCATTGCAAATGATTATGGAACTGAAGTATTTTGTGTTAATTTAAACACCTTTTTATAATGCCAAGTTCTACAGTTGTAAATGATTGCAGTAATTGATTGAATAACTTATGCGCCACACATTACATAACATAGACAAATTAATGACGGGTTTTCTGTATTTTTGTATAATTATTTTATGAGCACAAAGTGGTTTGTAAAAAGGTAACATGTATGGAATCACCTCACAGATGACAAGTTCACCAGCTTAAAAGGTATGGAAGCACATCCCAGATGACAAGTTAACCAACTGAAAACCAACTTTGGACGCTTGATATTGATTGATAAAATGAACTGAATTACTTCTGTGACACACAGTACATAACATGACGGGTTTTCAGTTTTTTTGCATGGATGCGTCATTATACGAGCACAAAGGTGTTGTTAAAAAGGTAATATGTATGGAATCACCTCCCAGATGACAAGTTTACCAGCTGTAAATATATGGAAACACCTCTCAGACGACAAGTTTACCAGCTGTAAATATATGGAAGCACCTCCCAGATGACAAGTTCACCAGCTGTAAATGCAGGTGTATGCTTGATATTGATTGTGCAATTAACCTTATTACTTATGCACCACACATGAGTATTTAAATATAGAGAAATTCATGACTCTGGTGTTCTGTTTTTGGATGGAAGCGTCATGGAGGTTTAAAAGGTTAACCAGTGATTATGGTGTTTTCAGACTCCAAAATTAAAGAACAATGTGGTGCATTAACATTGCCAAACAGGATTTAGAAAGAGAATGCAATTTTAAACACATTTGCATGTATTTTTGTATGGAATAGTTTTTATTCTCTTGCTATCCTTTGTGGGAAAATATTTGCTGAGTGTATTGAAAAATAATGTGGTGTGTTAACATTGCCAAACAGGACTTAGAAAGAGAATGCAATTTTTAACACATTTGCATGTATTTTTGTACGGAATAGTATTCATTCTCTAGTTATCCTTTGTGGGAAGGAGAATGCAATTTTAAACACATTTGCATGTATTTTTGTATGGAATAGTTATCATTTTCTTGCTATCCTTTTGTGGGAAAGAGAATGCAATTTTAAAGACATGTGCATGTATTTTTGTATGGAGATGTATATATAGGGAGCACACTTGGTCAAACACAAGTAATTAAAAAATGCCAAAAATATAAACATTAAGCTTAAGAACTATTACTATACAGTTATCTAGTATCAATACAGTGCAGTATATTATGATAACAATATATCACAAAAAAATACACAAAAGAAATGCTAAAGTCCCATGAAAAAGATGAATGAACTGATGAATAAAAAACCAGGATTGGTTGTAATGATAACAGGTCCAGGCAGCTGTCTGTAGGTGGATCAAGGCCACGATCCAGAGTCAGTTATCTGTAAACAATATACGAAGACAGAAGCGCCACATGGCCTAGTATTGTTGTCAGGTTTTTTTTCCCTGTTTTGTTTGCCATGTGCTGCTGGCAGCCATTTTACTCACCTCTCTTCCTGACTATGGTGCATTGTGGGGGATGCTGCTCATTTCCTGCACTTCCTTTTATGACCAGACTGGTGTGCATCATCCGTGTGAGACAGGATGCAGTCTCAGAATTGTGATGTCATCACTTATTATTTAAAGGGCCTCTGTTCAGTTTGCTTTGCCTTTGCGTTGTCTCAGATCTGTTTGTGAGAGTTCCTGTTTATTACCTGGCTGCCTGACGTCCTTCCTGGTTCCTGATCCCTGGCTTGTTCCTGACTCTGCTGTTTTCCTTGTTCCTGATTCCGGCTCGTCTAACTATTCGTTTTGGCTCCTGACTTGGCTCGTCTGACTACCAGCTATGGTTTTGACTCCTGGCTTGTTATTTGACTTGTGGACTTTTTATTATTTTTTGCTATTAATAAAGGTGTGATTATTTTTGCACTTCTCGTCTCAGTCTGATTCCTGACACCCTGACAATTTTATATATAAGTGAAGAAGAAGAATATGTGATATAGCACACTCACATTTGGTAAAGCACCCCCAATGGTGCAGATAAAGCAGGCTGGAATCAAACAGTCACCCAGCAGACTGACCTCCGGTGTTTATTAAGCAATCCGTAGAAAGTATAAAAAAGCAGACAAAAGTGCCAATATGGCCTAGTATTGCATGATAAGTGAGAGATGGTATCAAATAAGGTTTCACTCACATTTGGTGGAGCACCTCTATTGGTGCATTGGGAGCAGGCTGGAATCAAACAGTCACCCAGCAGACTGACCTCCAGTAATCAGGATACTCCAAAGGATCAGGATGCGAGTAGTCCAAAGAATGGTGGTATATTAAATTAAGAAATAAAATTGGATAATATAAAAAAGTATGGCAGTAAATCATAAGTATACAAACTTACTTTATTAAAATAAATTAAAACAAGCAATGTGTTTCTCAACCAGTGGCTGTTTCATCAGGCTTAATACCTTTTGTCTTCTTATATTTTTGTATGGAATAGTTTTTATTCTCTTGTCATCCTTTGTGGGAAACAGAATGCAATTTTATTCCAAATTCTTTTTTTTATTGGGAGAAAATATTTCAATATCTTACGGTACAGATTACAAGGCTGAAAATAGTTTCTTTATACATCATATACATATCTAAAAAGTTTCTCATTTACATTAATCAAGTGATTTAACATATAAACATGTAAAAAGAAAAGATAAAAAAAAATAAAAAAGCAACTGGTTTGTTCATTACTTTTGCATTACAGTTCTATAAGTTATTGTAAATGGATGAGATTCATGCAGGGTGAGCGGTGGTTGCATATCTAAATGGGTCTAGATCTCTCTAAGGTGTTTGGGATAGGGCCAATAGATGTGCCCGAGGCAGGGCCAGAGAGTTGGCGTTGTGCAGTTTTTGCTGTGTGATGTGCTGTTCCCATATGGCTTGGGTTGCAATAAAAGAGTCCCTTGTGTCACATTGGTAGGATCTATATTCTTCAAGTTCTATCATTTTTGTGACTCTCTGTGTCCAACTATCAAAGTTTGGTAATAAGTCGGATCTCCAGTGTTTGGCTATAAGGGCTTTAGCACTATTGGTAAATATTCTAAATAGAATTTTATAGGCTTTGGTAGGAAGTCTTATATGTTTATTAAGTAGCATTATCAGGGGGTCTATTGGGAGGGTCATCTGTTTTTATGTTCCTCCAAAACCTGTTGACACTGTTGCACCACCACCACCAGTGTCCCATACCACTCCCAACATGGCCACATCTCCAGCATTTGTTGTTAGTTGATGGATATAATTTATGAATTCGTCTAGGTGTAAGATACCAGTTGTGTAAGGCTTTATAGTTAAGCTCTAAACAGAATGCAATTTTAAAGACATTTGCATGTATTTTTGTATGGAATAGTTCTCATTCTCTTGCTATCCTTTGTCGGAAAATATTTGCTGAGTGTATTGAAGAATAATGTGGTATATTAACATTGCCAAACAGGACTTAGAAAGTGATTGCTATTTAAAATCTTTTCATTGGTTTTATTTGTATTAACGTCTAAAAAGTATCACAAACCTTTCTGTGTTTTCAGACTCCCATTGATTTCTATGGCATTCTGAGGTGGCGGTTTGAACGATAGGTACACTGCATTGGAATAAATGGGAGCGTACCTGTTGAATATTTGATAACTTAGTAAGAGGTTCAAATAGAGTCGAATATGACGGCAAATGATCAGTTTTCCGCATCGATCTGCGTCGGATTGATCTCGCGGGTATATTACATCACAAATTTCAATATTTGACAATGTTGATGCTTTGTTAACTACGGCAGATCAAATTTGTGTCTAATATGATGCCAGATTCCACAAAACAATTGATTCTCCAGCACCAGTTGCTAGCAGTGTGCAAGCTTAAGGAGCCACTGCACTTAACTCCAAACGATAAATAATCCACAAACTCAGCAGCACTACCAGAATAATATGCACTTCACTTTATTAGTACCAGGAAGCGGAAGTGGATTACAGCGTATTATCAGTTGAAAGTTTGATAAATTGGCCCCAATGCGCGCAAAAAGCTGGTTAGAACATCACACTCACAATAACCTATTCCTCCATAGAAGTCAATGGAGAAAAAAAAGTGGACCCCATTCTCATGCCAACCCAAACGCATATTCTCAAGTGTGCTAACCTGACATAAATATCGGATTATTTCAAATTACAATGTTTTTCACATAGCAGAATATGTTCTGTTTATTCATAAATACATATTTCTACATATATCTGATGGTATTTTGGTACAATGTATATCTATACCTATATATCTATATGACTCTATATATAGGTATAGATGTATACAGATATATCTATTTAAAAATATTTAGAACATATTCCCCTATGTGAAGAACATTGGAATGTTAAAAAAATATTTACTGTCAATACATAGTTAAAATATTTCTTGAATATGAATATTGCCGAAATATGCTTTTACATGTTTTCATGTACTTGACTGCAAACCGCTCCAATGCACGTATTTATATGTCTATATGTCTGTAAATACATATATACACATATAAATACATGTATATACATACATACATATACATCTTTAGACATGTATATGTATGTATGTATCTCTATGTTAAAGCCCTTTGCCTGCCTTTTTTTTTCAACACCTGAGATCTCGTATCTTTGAGCCTTTATAACTTTTATGTGTAATATTTTTTTTAAATTATTTTAATTAGATTGTGTTATTATAAGTGTAACTGTACTTTTAAATGTATTTTTGCTGTGTTTTGTGACACTTTTTAGTTTTGCAAAACAGTTAACCAGACCTAGCGTAAATCGCGATTGCGCGCACGCATTCACATTTACTTTTTCACTTGTAATATGAGCGCAATTTAACTTGTGCACAAACTAACGAGAAAAACACAATATCCCACACACACAAACAATAGCGCTTCACTCATAATCTGGCCCTCGACAAGCAAAAACATTTTTTTAAAAATGGCAATGCTTTATTTTCTCAGTGACAGCATTAAATTAAGGTCTAACTACCACCTGCTTCTTGCCCCTTTAAGTAATTATGCAGAAATGTATTCAACCACTATACAATTTAACAGTTTTATAAATGTTGCATCTAACAATCTTCTACAATAATTTCCTCGGTAAATCTAGCTATGTTAAAAAGACAAAAGAAAATGCATTAAATCTTAAGTTCCATTTTGAAAAAGACAAAATAATGTGAAATTAGAGAGGTCAGAGGTCGGTCTTCAAATTGAGGGCCTGATCTTTGCAATTTGCAACTCATTTATCAACCTCATGATTAATTCATTGACATATTCATAGTGAGTCAAATAACCCAAACATTTATTTCAATTTATCTATCAATTTAAATATAAATTGCTTAGCCAAAGTACCAATAACAACTTTATACTATCTAATTTTCTCTACATGCAAGCTTTCATCCCAATATCTTTTAGTGTATGCCATATTGATATGTAAAATATCTGCACTTTAATCATGATATAAGCAAACAATTTAGCAATCTGAAGAGACTATTATAAATATAGCTGGGTAGTCTATTCTCACAATTTTCTGAGTTTAGTTTAATGCTCTTGCACTCCATATATGTTAATTTAACATCTAATTAATACAGAGTATTTAGGTATACACAGTTTTATTGCTGCAGCTTTAGATGTAGATTTACCACATGATAGCAAAAGATGAACCTATAAGGACACTTGAAAACAAATAACAATAGCAGTTTGTAGAATGACAGGTGCAAAAGCATAATGCTCACTATTAGTTAGGTTACAATTACAGTAGGTACTTAAAAGCTGTGGTGTAATTTTGGTCATTTATTATTCTCATCAATGACCCTTTTGTACAACTGAATTTTGAAGAGCTTAGTTTAATGTTAGCCTGTCACAGCTGCTTTCATTACAGGCAGATGTTTCTAAGCATAAAAAAAGCTTAGCTAATTTCCATGGAAAGGCTGGAAAAGGCAAGCAACATTTTGGCAGATATTCCAGAAATGGAATTGAAGTGTCTCATGCAGGTGCAACTATTGCTTACCTAAGTGATATACAAATGCAATGAGAAATGACATGGATATTTGTGGGGTAATTGTATAACATATTTCTTAGGCAGTAGCAGAAGATACATATACTGTAACTGGAATAAAAATCATTTCATTGTCCAGCTATTTATCACATGTATTATCTTTATTAATATGCATACAATGTAATAATATAAATACTGACATACCAAAAGTCTTCCTACAAAGTGGAGATGAAAGTTTAGAAAACATAGCTTGTATAAAAGATTATGATGTGCATAGTGGAAATAAGAGACATGCTAGGCAGAAATAAATTGCATGGATCTGTTGTTATATTTTATATTAAAATTAGATTTACTAGTGCTTTCCAACTTTATGCATCTGGCAATGCAAATATCACAGCCATATTTAACAGCCAATCATATATAGGCTGACGTATTCACATATGGCCGTATGTAAGCCAGTTTTGAAAAATGAAAATTCTTTAAATTGACTTGAATATAAATTATTATATCCCTTTGGCACAGTTTATTTTCTACCAAGTGTAATCCTATGAAGACACCACTTTGCATAAGTAATATTTTACGATAATGTTTGCATATATATCTCTAGTGAGGCATACTGTAATATTTAGTGCTGCATTATATCTCTCAATTATCTAAAATAGAGTGTTGCAGGAGTTTTTATTTTATTCGATTTTCTATTTTTCATAGAGATGGAGCAATGAGTCTGGCTGCCAAGCTATTTATGGTATTACTAGGTATAGGCTAGATTACAAGTGGAGCACAATTTTAACGCGCACCCATAAAAGACAAATTTGAGTGCAAAGTGCTACCATATGTTAAATAGCCAGCCATTACCAGTGGCTGGTTAAGGCTACCGTAAGCTCGCAGTAGCACTTTGCGCTCAAATTCCTTAACCAGAGATCAGATCTCTGATTAATTAAAAAAATGTCCCCCACTATCCCCCAAAATAAAGTGAATAGTTCCTTTATATATATAAAAAAAATATGAGCATCTTTTTTTTTTTTAAATAAAAAAAAACTGCACAAAGCAGTTATAAGGGTTCAAGTGAGCAGATGTGGGGTGTTAGAAAAAAAAAAATCAGCACTGAAAAGTGCCTTTACATAGTGGTCTATTGGGACTGTGTTTTCAAATTATAATATATATGTATATGATTATATACATATATAGTTATGTGTTTATATGTGTGTATATATATATATATATATATATATAAATAAACACATACAAGGTCTGTTGATGACGTTCTTTTGCTGTGGTTGACAGAGGTAGGTGGTTGGCGGCTTCCGGGGGTGTGATTCACTAGAGAGCGCTGTCTCCATGCAGATGACGTAATGGAAGCGCCGGGTGTGCACCGCTGTGAGCCAGATCACGATGGAGTCTAGGTGACTGTATTTGCTAATGTTTGTTTATTGGTTTATTGTATTATTGATATATTGAAGGCATAATTGGTGTTAGGGGGGTATAAGTATATCACTGTGTTTGTTCACTATTGTTGTAAGTCTGAGGACGGGGGTGAAACCCCGAAACGTCACTAAGTAAAATTATTTTGAAGTTCAAACGGAGAGTGCCTGCTTCTTTTTGGAATTGTGTACTATTTTGCTGTGCACCCCGGACTATGATTGTGAGTGCTTTTACCTCTGGATTTGTTCTATTATTTTGTTATTAAGCACCCAAGTATAAGTTTGAGTATATTATACTCCGATATCACTCAGTACTTTCCTAACATGTCTCAACCGGTGCAATTAACACAGGCCAATGCTACTGCTGAAGGATCAAGTAGTGGGGCTGTAATAGGGGCTAAAGTGTTTCAATACACGGAGGAGGATGCCCAGGATATACTATTTGAGACTTTGACCACAGGCCCAGCAGAAAGACCGGTTGAGCATATAATTTCCCATCTACTAAAACTTAAGAAAAGAGAGAAGGATTTGGAGCTACATGGCCAATACCTCTCTGAATATTATCGCAAAGGGTTTATACCCAGAGGATTTCGAGTGAAAAATGTGCCCACGCTGGGGCGAAACAACCCTAATTTCTGTGAAAGGTGGTGTAACATTCTAAACAAATGTGCCTTAGATCTGATACTATTGGTTATACAGGAGGTAAGGAATCTGATGTCACAACTGAAGATAGAAATTGAGACCTATATGGCTTTTAATAATGACACACTGGTACAGAGGGGGGAGGAAGACTGGACAATGAAGTTACAGACTCAGCTGACTCAGTACCAGAAGGAACTCACTGCATTCAAAAATAGAAAATTTGAGGCAGTACAGGAAGATTACCGCGAACGGAAGGTATATAAATGGACCCTAAAACCGGAGGAGAGACAGCGTATACGTGAATTTAGGCCCAGGAGATTCAGGGCCAGGAGACCAGCTAACCTCACTACAGTGGATAGCTCAGGCTCAGGGACGGACTCTGAGGATGTGGTTGTAGGAGGACCACAGACTGGATTACAATATCAAGAAGGGGTGACTACGAGGTCAAAAAACGCTGGAGGGGACGCCCCCACCCGAGGAGGGGGCAACACAAGAGGAAGACCACCACGCCGGAAGTACTAGAGGAGGATAACATTGTCATTAATCTAAGCCAAAGAATATTATCAGAAACTGACTTGAGGCTCCTAGAAAGGGGACTATCCTTTGTACCTACGGGTTTTACAGATTACTTTGACCTGCATATTGATCTACAAAGATTCCAGAGGATGTTGAAACTTAAGGAACATTTTGGCCATAATAGTACTGAACAGGTGGTGGAGGTTAGAAAGAAGAGCACCTTTGACCATAGGAGTAATAACACTAGTATTCAAACTTTCTGCAAGGTGCTGGAAAAAGAGATGCAAGAATCGGTTCAAGATCAAAGACAACAGGTAAGGTTTAATCTTACTAAAGCAGAAAGAGACTCTCTTAAAGCACTAGCCAAGGATAGAACTATAGTAATAAGGAAGGCGGACAAGGGTGGTGCTATTGTTCTACTTGACTATGCCTACTATAGGGATGAAATCCTGACACAATTGGATGATGTAGCTGTATATTCTAGGCTACCTAGGGATCCCACAGACAGGTTTAAAAGGGAGATTGATGATTACCTAAAGGAAGCTTTTGAGGATGGCATCATCACACAGGATACATTGGGATACCTAATCAAGGATTACCCAAAAATACCAATCTTCTACACACTCCCTAAGGTACATAAGAGCCTGGAGAGACCGCCTGGGAGGCCGATTGTCTCGGCGGTTGACTCACTATTGCAACCACTGGCCATCTATGTAGATAGTCTGCTACAACCATACGTGCATGGAATGAGGACCTACATCAAAGATTCAAAGGATGTTATTGATTCCCTTGTGAAGATCAGATTGAAGGGAGGTGAATGGCTAGTGACCCTGGATGTCACTAGATTGTACACGGTGATCCCCCATGAAGAGGGCTTGTCGGCTATAAGAAAACTACTATTGAGAAGTCCCTATATAGGACCCCCAGTGGAGTTCATCCTTGACCTCCTTGAGACCTGTCTAAAAAAGAACTATTTCAGATTTGAACAGCAATACTTCCAACAGCTGATGGGAACAGCGATGGGGTCCAATGTGGCCCCATCTTATGCAAACCTATTTATGGCAGAATTTGAAGATCATGGGACCGAGTGTTTTAAGAGGAAGGAGATCCTCTACTTCAAGAGATTTATTGATGATCTCATAGTGATCTGGTCTGGAGACGAACAGGATCTGCTCAGCTGGTTTAATGAACTAAACACTGAGCACAGAACACTCAGGTTCAAAATGAACTGGAACCAGGAGGTGATAGAATTCCTCGACTTAAAGATTTTCAAATCTGATGATGGTCTAAGGACCACTTTGTTCCGAAA
The DNA here is from genome assembly GCF_027579735.1 of Bombina bombina. NCBI lineage: Eukaryota > Metazoa > Chordata > Amphibia > Anura > Bombinatoridae > Bombina > Bombina bombina. The sequence continues at coordinate 179,400,057 of NC_069501.1, read as the reverse complement.
AGCAGAAGGAGTCCAGATTTACATATGAATTGGACACCTTGACCCCTAAGGGTCTGAACGTAAAGCTGGATTGGCAGTGTTTTTTCTGAAAATGTTTTGCTGAAAATGTCTTTCTGAAAAGGTCTTTCATAAATGCTTTTCAAAATGTTTTTCTAATTTTTTCTAATATGTTTTCCAAAAGGTCCTAAATATCTTCCTATAGTGTTATAATATTGACCATTATTACTTTACTTATGTGTTTATTTCCAATTTAGTGAGCTCTAGTATGGAGTATAGAATAGCAGAATGCAGGGGTAATATGGAGTTAAATCCTTATGCTAGATAGCGATTTATATTTGGTAGTATTTGTATCTATGCTACATCCTAATATAATACAAAGAGTAGAAATAGTTTGATGGAGAAATGATATTTTAAATTATGTATAATATGTTGTATTGATAATGCTTTTAATGTTTACTTTTTTACATAGGATCACATAGTTGGCTAAACGATCACTGGGAATTAAGCCTCCAGCTACATACAACGTCTTTTGATGACGTTCTTTTGCTGTGGTTGGCAGAGGTAGGTGGTTGGCGGCTTCCGGGGGTGTGATTCACTAGAGAGCGCTGTCTCCATGCAGCTGACGTAATGGAAGCGCCGGGTGTGCACCGCTGTGAGCCAGATCACGATGGAGTCTAGGTGACTGTATTTGCTAATGTTTGTTTATTGGTTTATTGTATTATTGATATATTGAAGGCATAATTGGTGTTAGGGGGGTATAAGTATATCACTGTGTTTGTTCACTATTGTTGTAAGTCTGAGGATGGGGGTGAAACCCCGAAACGTCACTAAGTAAAATTATTTTGAAGTTCAAACGGAGAGTGCCTGCTTCTTTTTGGAATTGTGTACTATTTTGCTGTGCACCCCGGACTATGATTGTGAGTGCTTTTACCTCTGGATTTGTTAAATAAACACATAAATATATATGTATATAAGCATAAAAGACATTCAGGCAGGTTACGAGTTTTGCGTTATGGCTGGCTTGCTAATAACTTGCAAGTTATTTTCACTGCTCAACTTTCATAGCGCTGCTATTACAGGTTTGCAGAAACCCGGCTTGTGCAGGCGATATGGTTGCGTTGAGCTCCATACATCACCCAAATACAAGCGGTGTTTTGACATGCTCGTGCACGATTTCCCCATAGACATCAATGGGGAGAGCTGGCTAAAGAAAAAACTAACTCCTGCGATCACGGAGCGTAAAGCTCCGTAACGCAGCCCCGTTGATGTCTATGGGGAAAAATGTTTTATGTTTAAACCCCACACCCTAACATAAACCCTGAGTCTAAACACCCCTAATCTGCCGCCCCTGACATTGCCGACACCTACATTACACTTATTAACCCCTAATCTGCCGCCCCCAACGTCGCCAACACCTACATTACTCTTATTAACCCCTAATATGATGCCCCCAAAGTCGCCGCAACCTACTTACACTTATTAACCACTAATCTGCCGCCCCCAGCGTCGCCGACACCTACCTACACTTATTAACCCCAATCTGCTGCCCCCAACGTCGCCGCCACCTACCTACACTTATTAACCCCTAATCTGCCGCCCCCAACGTTGCCGCCACCTACATTACAGTTATTAACCCCTAATCTGCTGCCCCCAATGTCGCTGCCGCCACTATACTAAAGTTATTAACCCCTAAACCTCTGGCCTCCCACATCACTAACACTAAATAAATATATTAACCCCTAACGTAACCCTAACCCTAAGTTTAACCCTAACTCTAACGTAACCCTAACACTAACACCCCCTAACTTTAACATAATTAAAATAATTCTAAATAAAACTTACTATTTATAACTAAATAATTCCTATTTAAAAATAAGTACTTACCTGTAAAATAAACCCTAAGCTAGCTACAATGTAACTAATAGTTACATTGTATCTATCTTAGGTTTTATTATTATTTCACAGGTAAGTTTGTATTTATTTTAACTAGGTTGACTAGTTAGTAAATAGTTATTAACTATTTACTAGCTACCTAGTTAAAATAAATACAAATTTACCTGTAAAATAAAACCTAACCTGCCTTACACTAAAACCTAACATTACAATAAAATTAAATTAATTAAATTAACAAAATACAATTATCTAAAGTACAAAAAATAATAAACACTAAATAACACAAAATAAAAAAAGAAATTATCAAAAAGAAAAATGAATTACTCTTAATCTAATAGCCCTATCAAAATAAAAAAGCCCCCCCAAAATAAAAAAACTCTAACCTACACTAAACTACCAATGGACCTTAAAAGGGCATTTTGTAGGAAATGCCCCAAAGAAATCAGCTCTTTTACCTTTTAAAAAAAATACAAACAACCCCCCAACAGTAAAACCCACCACCCACACAACCAAACCCCCCAAATAAAATCCTATCTAAATAAACCCCCGACGATCAACTTACAGTTTTCGAAGACCGGACATCCATCCTCATCCAGGCGGCAAAGTCCTCATCCAAGTGGGCAGAAGTCCTCATCGAAGCTGGCAGAAGTCTTCATCCAAGCAGGCAGAAGTCTTCATCCAGACAGAATTTTCTATCTTCATTCATCCAGCGCGGAGCGGGTCCATCTTCAAGACATCCGTCGCAGAGCATTCTCTTCTTCCGATGGCTGTTGAAGAATGTAGTTTCCCTTTAAATGACGTCATCCAAGATGGTGTCCCTTACATTCCGATTGGCTGATAGAATTCTATCAGCCAATAGGAAATAAGAGGGGAAAAAATCCTATTGGATGTTGCAATCAGCCAATAGGATTGAGCTTTCATCCTATTGGCTGATCCAATCAGCTAATAGGATTGAGCTTGCATTCTATTGGCTATTCCAATCAGCCAATAGAAAGCGAGCTCAATCCTATTGGCTGATTGCAATAGCCAATAGGATTTCCCCCCCTTAATTCCTATTGGCTATTAATCGGAATGTAAGGGATGCCATCTTGGATGACGTCATTTAAAGGGAAACTTCATGAGGTGACATTATAGAAACCTTCAAATATATGAAGGGACTTAATAAAATAGAAGCTGAAAGCATTTTTCACAAAAAAAATGCCAAAATAAGGGGTCACAATGTAAAGTTAGGGGGTAGCAGATTCAGGAGAAATTTGAGGATGCATTTTTTACAGAAAGGGTGGTGGATTCATGGAATAAACTTACATTTGAGGTGGTAAACACAAAGACTGTAAAGGAATTCAAAAATGCCTGGGACATGCATAAGACTATCCTAAGAAAAAAAGTAACATGTAATATGGGTATTGAAACACTTTGTAGCTCAGCTCCACTGTCAGGTGCAGGCCAAAAAAAGGGTGCTGTAATCCCTTCAGTATTCACAAATCCACAGAGAGGCAGCACCTTGCAATATAAAAAGTCTTTATTTCCACATACTGGAATAAAACAGTGGCGTTTCGGGTACAAGACCTTTAATCATGATTAAGGGTCTTGTACCCGAAATGTCACTGTTTTATTCCAGTATGTGGAAATAAAGACTTTTTATATTGCAAGGTGCTGCCTCTCTGTGGATTTATGTAATATGGGTAGACTTGATGCCGGCCTTTTTGGTTCTTATCTACCGTCAAATTCTATGTTTCTATGTTTCTATATACTATATATTTTAAATTTGTTGCCCAACGCTGCACGACTTACCCCCTATGCTGCACTCAGTTATTTGCTGTGTCTGACAGCATCAGAACAAGATGCCCATTGGAGCCTATGAAAGCGTGAGCGCAAAGCTTCCGTGCAAAGGGAATGCAAGGTCGCATTCACATTGTACTTTACTTATAATACCAGCGCACATTTACACATATCATGCTCATGAAAGAAAGAATGCATCTGAATTTTGGATAGAAGCATTTTTGCACTAAATGTCTTACCTTGTAACAAAAGCATTTTTTTTCAGTAAGAGCCATTATGGTAAAGCAAAGCATATGTACATATGCTCCTTACAGCACAGAGAAAGTTCTCTTTGAAAGAATGATCAAAAAACATTAGTATAGTGAGAGGGATGAGTACAGTTGAGGAAGGGGTAGTGGAGAAACAGGCTTACTGGTAGGTCACTGAGGTTTCAACCTACTTTTGGCCACTAACATTTCCATGCACTGTTGCCAACCAAACAAACATTGATTAAGTAGAACCAATACTTTTCCTATTAAAAGTTCTGATTGGCTATCCTGAAAAACTAAATGTAAAAAGACAATGGAGTCAAACACATCACTATAATCCTAAATGCTCATTTTGATGATCATATATGTTTTAATTTCATATTTGAGCAATATTTTTATTTTTTATTAAACCAAAAAACAGTTTATCTCCTATAAATGCTACCTTTGCATATTATACCTATGTATGTTTTTAGCACTGTGGAATCTGTTGTCCCTCTTCAAGGGAAGAGGACATGAGAAATGATGTTTCAGATAAAGAAAATGCTTTATTGCGCTGGATTTTTAATATATATATATATATATATATATATATATATATATATATATATATATATATATATATATATATATATATATATATATATATGAGTCAATTGGTATTTTGATATGTGCTGTGCACACTGCAGATGTTAAATCTGCTTGAAAGTTTCTCCTGATGTATTTCAATTGCTGCTGGGATTTCCACTATCACCAGTGGAAAGGATAATGAGAGTATGTAGTAGAGGGATCGAGATCCAGCGCTCAGAGAAGGGAGAAAAGACAAGAGAAACACAACTTATGGTGCAGTATGTAAGCCCTTGATATGATGTAGACAATAAGAATAAAGAAAGGTTCTCACCTTGTTCAACCTCAAACATGTGATGTATGTAGTTTGAACGGGGGAGGTTTTTAAATCCCTTTCTGTGTTAGAGATGTTACTTTATCATCAACCTTTTGGAGTATGGGATTTCTTTCCTCTGCCTCCTGGAGTGTGGTTTTTGCTCCTTTGCCTCCTGGAGTATGCTGTTTGCTCCTTTTCCTCTATGAAGTATGGAAGAAGTAGGAAATGATACTAAAATAATGCACTTAATTTTATGCTTTATAGATAAAAAAAACTAATTTATTCAATAAAAACAAACATTATCCAAAAATTGTATTTGGGGAATTTTTGCAGGTTACAGACTCAAATTTAAGTTCGTAATACTGATTTTCCTGCACTGAATCTCAAATGTTATCTGGTGCTTGTACTTTCCGGAAAACCAGAAGTAAGAAAACTATTCCAAAAAACAGGTGTTTCCTATCTTGACACCTTGCAGTGATGGAAGCCTTCCTGTCAGTGTCTGAGTTAGTATCTTGTTTGTGTTCTATCTATATACAGTAAAGCTGGATATCGATGAAACTGTTCCAAATAGTTCCAGATTTTCATCCGTCTCGCCCGACTGGAAGTGACGTCAATAATGGGCGTGCCCTTTTGCGTTTCGTGAACTGTGTTCACTTCGTCAAAGGGTTATTGATGTCAGTTGCGGTGCGGCGAAACAGACGAAAATCTGGAACTATTTTTAACAATTTCATCGCTATCTAGCTTTACTCAATAGTTCTACACATAGATAGAACACAAACAAGATACTAACTCAAACACTGAGAGGATGCCTTAAGGCTTCCATCACTGCAAGGTGTCAAGATAGGAAACACCCGTTTTTTGGGATAGTTTTCTTACTTCCGTTTTTCTGGAAAGTACAAGCACCAGATAACATTTGAGATTCAGTGCAGGAAAATCAGTATTACGAACTTGAATTTGGGTCTGTAACCTGCAAAAATTCCCAAATACAATTTTTTAATAATGTTTGCTTTTATTGAATAAATTTGTTTTTTTATCTATAAAGCATAAAATTAAGTGCATTATTTTAGTATCATTTCCTACTTCTACCATACTTCACATTGGAAAAGGTGTGATCATCATTCTACTATCACACTCTACCATACTCCATAGAGGAAAAGGAGCAAACAGCATACTCCAGGAGGCAGAGGAAAGAAATCCCATACTCCAAAAGGTTGACGATAAAGTAACATCTCTAACACAGAAAGGGACACAAAAAAACTCCCCTGTGCAAACTACATACATCACATGTTTGAGGTTGAACAAGGTGAGAACCTTTCTTTATTCTTATTGTCTACATCATATCAAGGGCTTACATACTGCACCATAAGTTGTGTTTTTCTTGTCTTTTCTCCCTTCTCTGAGCGCTGGATCTGGATCCCTCTAATATATATATATATATATATATATATATATGCATGTGTTATGTGTTTACATGACTATATATGTTTTTATGTCTGCACATAGATATTTTAACCTATTATAACACAAATACACATTTATAGATATTTATAGATATTTATATATAAACACACACACCTATATATAAACAAATATATATAGGTTTCAAGTTGCGCTAAATATTCTAGCACAGTTTCGTCTTTTGCTCGAGTGCAACCTATAACTTTCAACTTATAATATGAGCGCTGTTTAGGGAGGTCACAATATTCATTGAACTAGAGCAATGTCAGCCACGCTAACCCTTAATGGGGTATCATGTTGAGTATTTTTTAGTATAAGGGAAATTAAGTTTTTTTCTTTTGTATGTGACAGAGTGGGGGGGTTCTTGATGTATTATCTGGTCCCTTATACAGGAGGGCATTAACCCCATTTACCCCTTATCGACCAAGGACGTGTCTGACACGTCCTCTGGGGTTTCAAATGCTGGAAGCATGCGTATCACATTTACATTAATAACTCTAAAAATGTATGGGAAGGAGGAAGAGGGAGGAGAGAATAAATGTTGAGCAAGGGATCTGGGAGGGGAGGGGTAGGGTATTGAGGGGGGGCAGCTACAATACAAAAATTATTTTATTCTACAGGGATTGCAGAATTATTAGGCAAATTAGTATTTTGACCACATCATCCTCTTTATGCATGTTGTCTTACTCCAAGCTGTATAGACTCGAAAGCCTACTACCAATTAAGCATATTAGGTGATGTGCATCTCTGTAATGAGAAGGGGTGTGGTCTAATGACATCAACACCCTATATCAGGTGTGCATAATTATTAGGCAACTTCCTTTCCTTTGGCAAAATGGGTCAAAAGAAGGACTTGACAGGCTCAGAAAAGTAAAAAATAGTGAGATATCTTGCAGAGGGATGCAGCACTCTTAAAATTGCAAAGCTTCTGAAGCGTGATCATCGAACAATCAAGCGTTTCATTCAAAATAGTCAACAGGGTCGCAAAAAGCGTGTGGAAAAACCAAGGCGCAAAATAACTGCCCATGAACTGAGAAAAGTCAAGCGTGCAGCTGCCACGATGCCACTTGCCACCAGTTTGGCCATATTTCAGAGCTGCAACATCACTGGAGTGCCCAAAAGCACAAGGTGTGCAATACTCAGAGACATGGCCAAGGTAAGAAAGGCTGAAAGACGACCACCACATAACAAGACACACAAGCTGAAACGTCAAGACTGGGCCAAGAAATATCTCAAGACTGATTTTTCTAAGGTTTTATGGACTGATGAAATGAGAGTGAGTCTTGATGGGCCAGCTGGATGGGCCCGTGGCTGGATTGGTAAAGGGCAGAGAGCTCCAGTCCGACTCAGACGCCAGCAAGGTGGAGGTGGAGTACTGGTTTGGGCTGGTATCATCAAAGATGAGCTTGTGGGGCCTTTTCGGGTTGAGGATGGAGTCAAGCTCAACTCCAAGTCCTACTGCCAGATTCTGGAAGACACCTTCTTCAAGCAGTGGTACAGGAAGAAGTCTGCATCCTTCAAGAAAAACATGATTTTCATGCAGGACAATGCTCCATCACACGCGTCCAAGTACTCCACAGCGTGGCTGGCAAGAAAGGGTATAAAAGAAGAAAATCTAATGACATGGCCTCCTTGTTCACCTGATCTGAACCCCATTGAGAACCTGTGGTCCATCATCAAATGTGAGATTTACAAGGAGGGAAAACAGTACACCTCTCTGAACAGTGCCTGGGAGGCTGTGGTTGCTGCTGCACGCAATGTTGATGGTGAACAGATCAAAACACTGACAGAATCCATGGATGGCAGGCTTTTGAGTGTCCTTGCAAAGAAAGGTGGCTATATTGGTCACTGATTTGTTTTTGTTTTGTTTTTGAATGTCAGAAATGTATATTTGTGAATGTTGAGATGTTATATTTCACTGGTAAAAATAAATAATTGAAATGGATATATATTTGTTTTTTGTTAAGTTGCCTAATAATTATGCACAGTAATAGTCACCTGCACACACAGATATCCCCCTAAAATAGCTATAACTAAGAACAAACTAAAAACTACTTCCAAAACTATTCAGCTTTGATATTAATGAGTTTTTTGGGTTCATTGAGAACATGGTTGTTGTTCAATAATAAAATTAATCCTCAAAAATACAACTTGCCTAATAATTCTGCACTCCCTGTATATAAAAAAACAAAAAACACACAGACAGCTGCCAGTACCCAAGATAGTGGCAAATAGGTAGAAGGGGGGTTAGAGAGCTGTCTGGGGGGGATCAGGGAGGTTTGGGGCTAAGGGGGATCGAACACTGCAGAATCAATATTAAAAAAAAAAAAAATGTTTTTTATTTTAGTACTGGCAGACTTTCTGCCAGTACTTAAGATGGCGGTAACAATTGTGAGATGGGGGAGAGAAGAGATCTGTTTGTGGGGGGTCAGGGAGGGATCAGGGGGTGGGATGTGTCAGGTGGGTGGCTGCTCTCTACACCTAAAATTAACCGTACAAGCTACCTAATTAACCCTTAACTGCTGGGCATAATACAAGTGTGGTGCGCAGCAGCATTTAGGGGCCTTCTAATTACCAAAAAGCCATATATGTCTGCTATTTCTGAACAAAAGGGGATCCCAGAGAAGCATTTACAACTATTTGTGCCATAATTGCATAAGCTGTTTATAAATAATTTCAGTGAGAAACCTAAAGTTAGTGAAAAAGTTAACGATTTTTTTTATTTGATCGCATTTGGCGGTAAAATGGTGACATGAAATATACCAAAATGGGCCTAGATCAATGCTTTGGGTTGTCTACTACACTACACTAAAGCTAAAATGAACCCTACAAGCTACCTAATTAACCCCTTCACTGCTGGGCATAATACAAGTGTGGTGCGCAGCGGCATTTAGCGACCTTCTAAATACCAAAAAATAATGCTAAAGCCATATATGTCTGCTATTTCTAAACAAAGGGGATCCCAGAGAAGCATTTACAACCATTTGTGCCATAATTGCATAAGCTGTTTGTAAATAATTTAAGTGAGAAACCTAAAGTTTGTGAAAAAGTTAGTAAAAAAAGTTAGCGATTTTTTTTTATTTGATCGCATTTGGCTGTGAAATGGTGGCATGAAATATACCAAAATGGGCCTAGATCAATACTTTGGGTTGTCTACTAAAATAAAATATATACATGTGAAGGGTTATTTAGGGATTCCTGACAGATATCAGTGTTACAATGTAGCTATGGCTAATTTTGAAAAAAAAAAAAAAAGGTTTGGAAATAGCAAAGTGCTACTTGTACTTATTGCCCTATAACTTGTAAAAAAAGCAAAGAACATGTAAACATTGTATATTTCTAAACTCAGGACAACATTTAGAAACTATTTAGCATGGGTGTTTTTTGGTGGTTGTAGATGTGTAACAGATTTTGGGGTCAAATTTAGAAAAAGTGTGTTTTTTTCCATTTTTTCATCATATTTTATAAAAAAAAATATAGTAAATTATATGATATGATGATAATAATGGTATATTTAGAAAGTCCATTTAATGGCGAGAAAAACTGTATATAATATGTGTGGGTACAGTAAATGAGTAAGAGGAAAATTACAGCTAAACACAAACACCGCAAAAATGTAAAAATAACCCTGGGTAAGAAAATTGAAAAATTGTCTGGTCACTAAGGGGTTAAAGTCCTGTGCATTCGCTATTAATTATATTATTGTGTAGCCATTATATATGTTTTGGTAGAATATGAAAAAAAATTCTATTTACCTGTGTCCTGCCTAGATTAATATTTTGTTTATTTTTTCTATAGACTGATCTAACAGTCAGTTTTATTTTTTCCGTGTGTAGTTAATTAAAAACAACACAGACCTTAAAATTGTTTTGCAAGATGTATGTTGATTGCAACAAATAGTTGCTAGGTAGTTGTCACCCTTTTAAACTCCTGGCTTGTTTTTCATGGATCAAGATTCTTTTGGCTTAGTCTGAAACAAGACAAAGTAGAATCTAATGCCAGTGCAATATGATTTGTGTTATAAAAGAGCAGTAGAATAATACTTAAGTCTTAGAAAGCATTGGAAAAATATTGTAATAAAATAAGATGTTGACAACTATTTAAATATAAATATGGTAGAATGGATATAAAAGGGTCAGTCTAGTCCAGAATTTGTATTGTTTAAAAGGGTAATCCCTTTATTACCTGTTCCCCAGTTTTGCATGACCAATACAGTTATATTAATACACGTTTCTGCCTCTTTGATTATCTTGTATCCAAGCATCTGCAGACTGCCCCCTTATTTCATTTTTTTACAGACTTGCAATTTAGCCAATCAGTGCCCTCTCATAAGTAACTCCACAGGCGAGAGCACAATGTTATCTATATAGCACACATGAACTAACACCCTCTAGCTGTCAAACACTGTCAGATGCATTGAAATAAGAGGTGGCCTTTAAGAGCTTAGAATTAGCATATGAGCCTACCTAGGTTTAGCTTTCAACAAAGAATACCAAGAGAATAAAGCAAATGTGATGATAAAAGTGAATTGGAAAGTTTTTTACATACCCTATCTGAATCATGAACATTTAATTTTAACTAGACTGTCCTTATAATGAAAAAAAAAAACACAAATGTATACTATATTTGAATCATGTTTGCTTTAAGTAAAAATTGTTCATAAATAATAAAATGATTTGTAAATAACAGCATCAACCAATAACATTGCTGCTACTTAACCTCTCTGCCACCTAAAATGTAGTGGATTTCAATCATCCCAATCCCGATCCAAACAGAATGATTGACAGCCCCTGCTCACGGGCAGCCAATTGCGGGTGGTATTGCACAAGCACTGTCTTGTGCAATGTTAAATGCAGACTGCAAACAATAGCGCATGGTCAGACAGACAAGTTGCATGATAGCAAATCTGGTCCACCTGGCAGTTGATAAGTGTAGGGTTTTTAGGGAATTTCATTCATAGTTTCTACAAACTAGTTTAAATAAATATACAATTTAGGCTAATTATATTTATGTGCAATATTTTTGCAAGCTAGCATAATACAGGATTTTCACAAATCAATATTTCTAGACCTTTGGCTTAAAACTAATCTGTAAGTGTGCAAAGAAATGGACTGAAATAATTATCTTTCTAGTAATTAATATCTTCTATCTTTTCTTTAATTTGCACTTTAGGAGCATCCCTCAACCCTTTGTTTAGGTAACTGAAATGGTCAAAAGAGACAATTTTATGGAAATAGACACTAATGGATAGATTATCAAAAACCCACCACCTGGTTTATTCACCACAAGTTAATTTAAAACAGCCCTTTAGTATAGAAGTTTACTGACAAGATTCTAGAAAGGAAAACTTTATTGCTTAAAATATTAATAAATACAGTGCAAGAAACTACTTAGGATCAGATTACGAGTGGCGCACAAACGTTTGCGGGCTAGCGATAAGGGTTTTTTTGCAGTTGTTTGTGCTCATCGAGCTTCATATTTCGAGTTGAAAATAAATGTGATCACTTGAACCCAATCGTGATTTACGCTAGAATGATTACCGTGACTTCAGAGCTCTGGTTAACTGTTTTGCAAAACAATAAAGTGTAACAAAACACATAAAAAAACATTACAAAGTACTCTTACACTCATAACACTATCTAATAAAAAATATTAAAAAAGAAATATTGCACACAAAAGTTATAAAGGCTCAAAGAGATCTCAGGTGTTAGAAACAAAAAAGCAGGCAAAGGACTTTAACGTAGGAATACATGCATATACATTTCTAGAGATGTACTGTATATAGGAATATCTATTTACATTTTTTAAAACATATTCTGCTATGTGCGGAACATAGGAATGGGAAATAGTTACAGTAAATACATAATTAAAAACCTTTATTACAAATTAATATTGCAGAATTATTTTTTTTTATGTTTTCATTTACTTAAATAAAAATTACTTCAATGCACTTATATACTGTATATGTATGTATGTGTATATATATATATATATATATATATACATATATACATATATATATATATATATATATATATATATATATACAATCTTACCACTGCACTCCCTCTTTAGTGTTAACTGCTTGTGCAGATATCCAAATTCTTACAGGGCTTCACACACCTCGCAACACAGCTTAGTAACTCACTTGTCTTTTATTTCTTTTCAATAATCACATCCCAATGTTTCGTTCCAGGCACTGGACCTTTGTCAAGGGAAACTTTACCCAAGTTCACAGCATATTCCAAACAGCATAATAAGCTTAACATTGCCTACCTGCTTTTAAACAAAATGCCAAACCGCTACCTTACGGTTACCGGAGGTGATGTCAGAGCACTTCCGGTCCTGACTCTAATTGTAAATAACATTTTTACTGAATGTTCACTTATCAAACATATTTAAGAAATTAATAGTGCCAGTTGATTCCCACATGGCTAACTAGAAGAACCGCATTGGTTTCAATATTTATAATTATCCTGATCACCAGAAATTACCCTTATAGCCTTAAAACATAGCAACCAACACACTGATGGCCCCCACATTACTTCTGGTCATGAAACCTTAACCAAACCAATCTTAACCTAATTATTACATGTTATAGACATTATATACATTACAGAATATTGTGTACTCTTAATCAAACAATATCATGCTTTACAGCCCCAGTGTAACACATTTACCACTATTACTTATTTGTGGTTCAGCTTAATTTGCAGTCATATCCTTATTGAAGGCATACATTAGAGGCAAATGCATTGTATTTAAAACACTACTTTCAAATGTACACAGATCGCCCCCAGGCTGGGAATTCTTATCTTTCAGATAAAAAACAGGACATAGACACCTGATTATTCAATCCTTTAGGGTGTAATGTTCCAAGCTTATAGATTCATTCCACCCTCCCATGCAGCAGTAATTTCTTCACATCACCTCCCCTGGGTGGTCTCAAGATTCTATCAATAGGCATACATCTTAAATCTGCCACAGTGTGCCTTTTTTGCAGAAAAGGCAGCGCCACAGGATGCTCACTTTCATCACCCTTCAACGCTGCTTTTATAGTAGAGCAATGTTTAGCCATCCTTGCCTTAAAGGGGCGCTCCGTCTTGCCGACATAGGTGAGGCCACACGGACACTTGATAATATAGACCACCTGTCAGTGGTAACAATATTTTATGTTCATTTCTGTAAATACTGAAAAAGATAGATACACTTCCAATTAGGTTTTTGAACCGCAACTGTAGATTTGTTTTTTTTTTTTTAAATAGTTTGGGAAAGTAGAACCTCTTGTAGATATAGCAGTGTGGTAGTGCTCCTGCTTCCAGGCACATATGAAATGGATTATGTTAGAATTTTATATAACATATGAAGCAGAAACTCTCCCTTAATTTAGGTGTTACTCTATACTCGACCTCTATAGCTGTATAGGTGGCAACATTTGTGATACGGCAGAGGATTATATGAGACACACCATTAGATAAAATATTACAAATATTTCATTATAAAGCATGTAACATAAATACTTACTGTGAGGTTAATCTGTGTGAACAGAGTAGTAGCCGGTTGTGGTGGAAAGTAGTTTTGACGCCACTCCACGAGTCACAGGCAAGCTGTTCGTGAGAGATGAGGATAGAAATCCTAAGTGTAAGCAATAATACGTAAGTCCCAGAATCATACCTTGCTGGAGAGAGCTGTAATGATTCGGAGAGAAGGAAATAGACTCACCGGTATACTGAGCCATGTGTGGATGTCGGCGTGTGACGTCACCATAGCTGATGGAAGCTTCAGACGGGATTCTCGGATAGCTTTAGCAGAGTTAGCAAATAACGAAGTCCGGTTTTGCAGAAGTAAGCAAAGCAGTATTCCTGTAGTTCAAGTTCAACGGCTCAGAGGATAGTAATACTTATGGATAAGCATCAATACCAAGCTCTGATTAGAGGGTTATGTGAACCTTTATACCGTTTAAGTGGTTCATGGTACCTACCCTTAAAGGTGTACAAGGGGTTATTCATATGAGTATTTGAAAATAAGAGTCGTTATAAGGTTGGTAAATAACAATGGATATGATACCACCATATCTGATGTGCATGTGAGTCTGTGTTTCAGAGTTACATTTTTGCCAGTGCGAGGGTGACTAAATGATGGACCAATAATCAAGGAATTACATGTCATACATCCATCCGAGTGATAACGTCCTGGCTTCACTGCCCTTTTCTCATGGCATAGCTTTCCACAGGATCTGCTCTGTTCAACATGTCCTTCAGGTTCTTTCCTCTTCAGAATCCTACTAGGGGGCAATCAGCACAAACCTTACCTTAAATATTATAAGATGATAATAATTCCCAATATTGCCTTATTGATTTACTTAACTGCATTGACTGCAAATTGTACACTGGGGTGAAGACAAAAGAGGGTGGTTCATTAGGAGTCAATTTTTCTTTACCTTCACTGGCCCTAATCTGAGCCTTTTTAACTGTACAAGGTTTATACCCCCTCTCAACAAATCTATCATACATATCCTGTTCCCTAATCTGTTTTACAGAGTCCTGAGTCACAACTCTACTAACCCTTGTAGTCAAGGATATGTTACAGTTTTTGCAGATTCTGAGAGATTTTCCAACTCCTGTGACTGAATCTATGATACTAGTTACTCTAGACGTATCTAGTTTATATACGAACATCCAGATTAAAGGATTACTTTCTGTTATAATTTTTAAGCTAAACAACTAACATATTAAAGTTAATAAACATTAATTAAAACCTACTGACCTATATTTTCTCCAAAACGAAGTTTCATAACGTTCTAAAAGTTATATCTTTTATTCGCCGATGATGTCACGTTATTCTGCCCACTATTTTCAGCACTGCATGTTCAAAATACTTAAACCAATAACTTTGTGTTTAAAGCGCCATTTTGAAACCTAGGTATTGTAAGCGGATTGGTACAGAGCAAAGGATACCCACGGAGTGGGTTTGGAAAACAATTAAATTTGCAGACAAGATTTCTGATATACGGTAGAGATATGTTAATGAAATGCTATTGATAAAAAGCGTATTTGGGGTAGTTAGTTAGTAACAGGCATAGAAAATATTTACTTACAGTGGCCCTTTAAGGTTGGTATAAAGGAAGTTGGTGATATTATTCAGACTAATGCTTTATATGAGGGACCTCATCCTCAATATTTGCTTGAGCTCCTTAATTTTGTTCTGAATAAGAATTATTTTAAATTTGAGAAAGAGTTTTATATACAAAAGCTTGGGACGGCATTGGGTTAAACTGTGGCCCCATCATTCGCCAACATGTTCATGTTTGATTTTGAAAAAGAAATACATCTTAGGTGATAAAGTGTATTCTCCATTGATTATTACATATTGCCGGTACATAGAAGACCTTTGTTTGTCTTTATGTAAAATGGAATTGGCTGAAAATTCTTTTTTATTGGGTATATTTGATGTGAAGTTCTCTCACCATATTCTCATATAGAAGATTGACTTACAGGCAGCAAGGGCTGGGTACTCACCAACCAGCACCTGTTTAGGTTCTGGGACCAGCGCCAGCACATGCCCAAGGTTTCAGTCAAAAAAAGTTAAAAAGCTTAAATGACCCTGGAAGTCTCTCTGATTTATCTCATCGTGTATGTGCTGACAGATGCCTTACAATAAATAACAAACATATTAAACAAACAAAGTTATTTTAAATTTACATTTGGTACCTTTGTTTATGTTTGCAACAACTCTCCTATGGGTTTTTCAGGTCATGCGATATTAACCCTAACCTTCCTGATTTGTTTTCTTCTACACAGTCACCATCTAACAACTGAAAAGGTACCTGCTTTTCAGTGGATTGTTCACTGTTGTCAGTGGTTCACATCCAAAGATTTATCCAGAGTTCTGAGACAGTCTTTACAATATTTTTTACTTAGCCTTTGGGTTCTCCTCTTGGACTGACAAAGCCGCTCTGCCTGACAAGTATACAAATCTGGCAGGGAATAAAAGATAAACTGCATAAACAACATTACAATTTGAGACATATTTGCTTCAAACTGTAATCTGTCATCATCCCTGAGTGCTCACATTATTTTTCATGGAAAACCGCTCACTGCTTGTACGGACTTCCAGGTTCAACTTCAACTTTTTTTTTTTTTGAAAATTCAGTGAGGAGTCACACTCTCAATATAATGTCTAGATTAGAAACCTAAATAGACAAGGTACATTATACACTGCTATTATTACCAGTACAAATACTTCTATTGTGTGCTCTCTCTCAGGTTAAACTCCACTTTCAGGTTATTGCTATATACCTGCATTTTAAAGGCTTAAGAGATTGCCTCACTTGAAAGAGGGGAGTCTGCTCTTTCAAATGGGGGGGTAGAATAATTATACACCTGTGCATTGTTTGATGAGGGGAAGAGGCACTTTTAGTGACACTATTGCCTCCATTAAACACAGAGGGGTATCTGACTCCAATTTAGAAAGAGCAGATGCACCTATAAACAATGTAATTGGTAGGTGACTACCATAAAAATGGCAAATACCTACCTAAGGGCTAGGCTAACTCTGCTAGAAGTGAGCTTTTTGCACACTAACCCAATGCACGCAAAATGCCAAACTTCGAATATATCACAACCGTATTAATGTACTCACCCATAGAAGTCAATGGACCAATAAAAGTGGGGGAAAAAAACAAACATCCAACTCGTGCGCAAACCCGATCACATTTTCTCAAGTGTGCTAATCTGACATGAAAATATTAATATTTCACATTCTAATGTTCTTCACATAGCATAATATGTTCTATTTAGTCATAAATATAAAGATAGATAGATAGATAGATAGATAGATAGATAGATAGATAGATACAGATATACCGGTATATAGGAATAGCTATTTAAAAATACAAAGAACATATTCTACTATATGCAGAAAACTTGAATGTGAAATATTTACAGTAAATACACAGTATAACATTATATACATATGTATTTATGTGTTTATATGTCTGTAAAAACATATATACATATAAATACATATATATATATATATATATATATATATATATATATATATATATATATATATATATATATATAAACACTTAGATATGTGTATGTATGTATCTCTATGTTAAAGCCCTTTGCACCTTAGACTTCATACCTTTGAGCCCTTATAACTTTTTTGTGCAATATTAACCTCTGGTTAATTGTTAGGAGCATTAATTGCTACTGCAAGCTCATGATAGCAATAACCAGCCACTTGTAATGGCTGGTTATTTATCTTGTACCCATAAATGGGCAAATTTGTCCATTTACAGTCACTTGATAAATTAGCTATCCACTTGTAATCTAGGCCTAAATATTTAAGTATTAAATTTTCTTCAATAACATTTTTTCTAACTATATATAGAGTTTAAAAGCTAGTGCAGCTTTAACACTATTATAAAAGAAATGTCATTTTAAAAGAGAACACTATTTGTTAATACAATAAGTCATAACTTTATTTCACAGAAAATAGTGTAAAAAATATAAAAATTGCAGAAATTATAAGACTTGTGAAATACATTTTACTAGGAGGGTGAATATGCAAGGACACTATAGTGTTATCCAGATGGGATTTGCCTTTATCTAGAGGAAGTATATCCATTTAGTCTAAAAAACGAGACATAAATAAATGCATTAATTAACATTGAATAATTCAGAGATTCATATCACTTGAGGGTTATTATTAGGTATTACTGACAGATTGTTCAACAGCATTTGACATTTGGGCTTTTTATTGGAATGTAAATTAAGTTTGGTTGAAATAAAATGTACAGTTTATCTATTGAGGCCAACATATCTTAAATTCCAATTGGATGAGATTCCCATCTTCCATTGCAGATTTAGTAATTCATAGGAAAATAAACAAAACCAATGAAGCACTTGCCAATTTTATCTTCTAACAGGAACAAAAATAATTTCCTTGCAACATGCCAATTTTACTTCAACATATCATCATCACCCTCCTTATGCTACATAAATAGAGTATTATTCTTTAGCTTTCTTTAACTATACCATTTTCCATCACAAACTCTTTAATTATGTTTGTTTCTGTGATCAATTAATGTTAGAGAAAGCATATATATTTTAGAGTTCACAACTTATAAAGCATTATTTTATTGTCCTTGAGATTAAATATTGAATAAAAAAAGTTATGGTTATCAGGAGAAAGCATGTGTTGGTAGAATACCTTACCAACTATGTATCAAACATATACTGGTCTAGATTCAATAACATCCGCCCATGCAACTAATATCTTGTTGGGGAAAAAAGTCACTCTTCATTATAATAAAAAAGCAGGGTCTTTCTTGTAACTGTTCACCACTTGGGACATAGAATGTCTTCCACTGTTAAAGATATCAGTATCACAAAAAACATCTTTTGAAGAGTTGGAGAACAACATAGGCTAAAACAAAAAAGGAGGAATGTAGTAGTGATCATTGTATTGTTTTCACTTTTCTATCTTTGACAGTTTTGAGGTGGGATGTTTACTCCATTGTAAGCATAAACTTAGATCTGATAAGTCTAGAAGACAAAGGAGTAAATGATTAATGAGTGTAACTGTTGGTTGAGTAAATATAGATTTTGGTGTATTCATAGATTGGTGTGCTTTACCATTCTCTTGCTAAATAATTGTTGTTATTATTTGCTGATCTGTTACAAAAATAACAAAGCACATGGTTCCTGGGTTACAGTACATTTGAGACAAAAGTCAAAGTACTTGTAAATTTTAAGGAATTAGTGTCCAGTATCTAAAATGGAAAACAGACTGCTGATCCTCCGCCCGCATCTCTCAATGTATTTAGCATATCAATGATGAATGTGGCTTTAAATGCAGCAAATGCTACCCAGGGTTCTGAACCAAAAATGGGCTGGCTCCTAAGCTTACATTCCTGCTTTTTCAAATAAAGATACGAAGAGTACGAAGAAAAATTGATAATAGTAGTAAAATTAGAAAGTTGCTTAACATTGCATGCTCTATCTGAATCATGAAAGAAAAAATTTGGATTTCATATCCCTATAAATATATAAATATATGTTTAAACTATCTATCATCATCAGCTCTTTCAAAGTAGTCTTCTGTCATTCAACAATAATAATATTTTGATGACTTAGCTATTATATGTCACAACTTCTAGGGCAACTCCACAACCTAATGTTCTCTTTTCTATTGTTGTATTAAAAATACTATAAACCCCTGAAGTTCAATGTCTTCAATTAAACTAAAAATCTTAATACTATATTGCTCAACCTCAAACCAAATGCAACAAACTGAATGGAATTCTTGTGAAAATGATATTATTTTTCCAAACAAGGATACAAATAAAAAAGGGTTCAAATAAAATAGAAAATCTCAATGATATGAAAGCTTCTATCCAAGACAAATATGCATCAAACCAAATGTACATGAATGGGGGCAACCTTCAGTGTTTTTTAGACTTCACACATAGGGCACCATTTATCAAGCAGTGGTTGCTGATTTGGGGGCCCATGTTTCAGGATCACCTGAAAATAAAGTTCAGAAGCAGTGGTCGTAAGACGTAGGTGGTGGATTCAAATCTTCCCAATACGATATGATCGGGATGATTGACAGCCCTTGCTAGTGGCTGATTGGCGGCCAATGAGCAGGGAGAAGCATTACATTTCTGGTGAATGCTTGTGCAATTTTAAATGCAGAGATCGTTTGCCTTCTTCAATTAAAACAACAATCTTAATAATGTATTGCTCATCCTTGAACCGAATACACCAAGCTGAATGGGATTCTAGTGCAAATTATATTTTTTCTCCAAACAAGGATACAAATAAAAAAGGGCTAAAATAAAATAAAAAATCTCAATGATATGATAGCTTCTATCCAAGACAAATATGCATTAATCCAAATTTACATAAATGGGAGCAACCTTCACACAAAGGCCCATGGTTTCAGGATCGCCTGAAGTGAAAGTTAAGAAACAGTGGTCGTAAAATATAGGTGGTGGATTAAAATCACCCCGATTCAATATGATCGGCATAATTGACAGCCAAGTTACAGTTATATTTGTGGTTATATTTGTGGGCCAAGTCATTTCTGCATCTCTCTTAAATATACAAAGAGACTTCCTGATCTTGAGACTTCCTTGTCCGTCCGTCTATTGTAAAATGGAGCTCAATAAATTTACAGTTAATTACACAAGGTTGACATGAAAGAAATGATTGGATTATTGTAATTCTCATATGCAATATACAAAAGTTACATTTAATTATTTGAAAATTAGCTTTGATACAGGTATTTAAATGCTACCCTTCAGTTTTCCAATGTTAACATTCATTCTACAGAAACAGTCACTTAACAGAACCAATGTCAAGGTGAACATTCTAGCAATCAAATGTCAAACGTTCAACAATTGCATATCCCAAGTAGTGAAAATCTTGCTTGAGAAATCATAGGTAATAAATTAGTTAGTAAAGTGATATAGAAACAGCAATTGAGGCTTCTGTTACTTCCCATAGCATTGCAAAGCCTTTACAATTATTAGTACGATGATGATAAACTGATGCTGCACTATATTTCTTTACAACAATTTATAGCATTTGTAAAGCCTAAAATAATGCTTTGAGACATACAATAAGAATTTAAAATTACAAATATTTACTTAAATGTATGTAAAATATTAATATAATTCCAATTATTAAATAAATATATTTTTTTAATGGTGATAATGCACAGTAAGCAGCTTTAGAGATGACAATGGCTTCTTGAATGTGTTCCCTTTTGTGCGCCGAACGAGCAAGGTTATAAAACATATTATATATACAGTATATATATATATATATATATATATATATATATATATATATATATATATACATATATATATATATATATATATATATATATATATATATATATATATATATATATATATATACTGTATATATAGATATACTGTACAGGTGGCCCTGTATACTGTATATATAGATATACTGTACAGGTGGCCCTCTGTTTATGCCGGTTCAATTTGCGCCATTTCAGAATAACAACCTTTTTTTCAGTCATGTAACTGCTATTGAAAAGCAGTTCACTAATTAAAATAGCCAGTAGGTGGAGCTGTCCGCTTGTGTTGCAGCAAAGTTATGCAACTTAGCAGAGTGAAATTAATCTGTGTACACAGAACAGACCTTAGCTATCGAGCAACAAGATCTAGCAGCCACTTCCCTATTATCTTCCTGTACAGCTGCTTGAGGTGAGGATGCCTAACTGCCTATTAATCATTCCAGATTGAAATGCATAGAATAGGGGCAGACCCAATATTATCTTACATGCTAACAATGCAGAGAACTGTTTGCAGAAAAATGCAAGTAAAAAAATGTTTTTGTTCATTAAACTTAGTTTGATGATACAGTCTGTTGTGTGATTATTTAATTAGGTTTATAATTCTGTTTAGCATTTAAAGTCTTAATTTCAAAGCTTTAAATATAATGTATTCATTGTTACTTATGACAATTGTGAGAGGGGCCTGGAATCGAACTCCCTCACTTCCTATTGACTTACCTTATATACTGGGTTTCATTTTACAACTGTTTCGATTTACAACCATTCCTTCTGGAACCTAACCCCGGCATAAACTGAGGGCTACCTGTACATTTAAGTATTTAGCAAAGGATCCAGCACACACTCTTCAACAGTTAGCTGCCAGGGTGCACTTTAAAAGTTTGCATAGAGAATTATTAATATCAGAAGGCACTCTCTGTTTTCCATAAAATAATTTAAGTAAACATTTTCGGGGTCGCCCCCATTCTCAGACTTAACAACAGTAATGAGTTACTCACCCCTATAAATGTGTCTCCCAAGAGCAGCAAAATCTGCCTTTGAACTGTATGGCATCCATCCATCGCAACTGCGCATATGCAGAGGAAAGTATGGAGCACCAAAGTGGACATACTACAAAAGCAAAACAAAAACAGTTAGTTATGTGCACCATCATTGGTGGAGGATTGTGCACTTTTGGCATTATGTCACAAGAGGAAATGCAGCATGAAGGAGAGTTGGATAAAGTGGAGGGTGCAAATGTGTTGTATTTTACAGAAGCAGATCCAAGCCGTATAAGGTTTGATGGATTTTCTATTAAAATTAAACGTGAACAGCCTGAACAGCTGTTTAACCACAATATAAATTAAAAAAGAGAGGAGTGGATTTAAAACTCCATGGATGCTATTTTTCGGAATTTCATAGGAAGCTATTTATCCCCAAAGGCTTTCGTATTAAAAATATCCCCAATATTGGGCGTAACAATGTAGCCAATGTAAGAAGGGGTGTTGACTTTTAAATAAGTGCTCACTTCACCTAATGTTATTGGTCATAGAGGAAGTGAATGAGCTATTGAATCAGTTGGAAACTGAAGTACAGGTATTTGAAACAGTTTACCTGACTAAATTGGAACAGGATCCTGCGGATACATGGTTTGATAAGCTAAAACAACAGGTGGATGCCAATGAAAATGAATTGATCAATTTAAAAGAAAGGAAAAGGGAGGCTGTTACCTCTGATTATATGGAAAATAGAATTTAAAAATGGCTCATGGGTCTACAGGAGAGAAGATTTTACACCAGGAGTCGCAGGCGAAGGTAAACAAACCCAGGTCTCTCACCACTATGGATAGTTTGGACAATAGTTCTGTCACAACTGTATGTGAGAATGGTATATTTAACTATCCACTCTGAGTAATGAAGTTGTGGACCTCAACTGCAGTATTTACCCAATTCTCTTTATGGTGTATGTTGCTTTAAGAAACAGAAATGGAATTTATTTTCCCTGTATTTTTGGTTACAGGAGAAAGAGATATTGATATTTCAGTTCAATGTTTTCCTGGGCATGAAGTGGAAGATTAGATTCAATCTGTGTTTGTAATGTCCCTTGTTTTTAAATGTTAGAGTCAGAGGTGCTTTCTTTCTATGAAGCTGAATGTAAGCTGCTACAAGCAGATTCAAAATAAGAACTCTGTGAGATGACGCTGCTAGTGGGGTGTGTTGGAGGCTTGACCAATTGCAGGCATCTGCATCACGGGCAAGATGATATGGCTGAAGGGGCGGAGCCAATGGCTAGTTCCGTTTTTTAGAATAAACAAGCTTAATCTTCAAAATTTAGTATTGCTAACAATGCGGTTTAGTTCATAAGAGGTAGTACTCACTGAAGAGGTCAGTCTTGCAGATGACTGCAGAGGTGCAGTTCAGAGTGATCCGGAACTCCGGTCTAGTGAGAGAGGTAGGTGCTGAACACAGCAAATGCAGCGGATGGCTGTTAGTTCCACTTGAGGAATAAGTTTGGTATAGACAGGATCAAGAGATTCACCTGTATTAGTAGTCTCAGGATAAAGTTCAATAAAGTTCATGCATACCAAAAGGAATAAGGTTTGAATCTTCTTCCAGGGAAGCACAGAGCTTGTACTAAACGTACCTGTTCAACAAGCTAAGGAAATTAATTAGCAGGTGGTGCTGAATGAAGTGAGGATATATAGGACAGAAACCTGACAAGTTCTGACAATAATGGTGGTGTAACTGAGGTGAACACTGTAAGTTATGGATCTCAATCAATGGTCAGTCAGTCAAAAAACATATGAGTCAGAGGCCACACCCACAGAGAAGGCAACATGGACACCAGATCAAGGGGAAAACCACCCAGACCATGGCGCAAGCAATAACATCTAACAGTATAATCATCAATTTAAGTTCCTATCTGCTATCTGAGGCTGAGTGGACTGTATTAGAAAAAGGTTTAACGTTTGTTCCCCCCACACTTGCAGATGATTTTTCCCTACATGTTGATATGTATAAATTCCAAAGGACCTTATGATTAAAGGATTATTTTGGTGTGAGCAAAGATTATTCGCAGGAAGGGTAATTTTGACATGAAAAGTAACCATCCTATATTTAACACCTTCACTAGAATGGTGAGGGCCAAATTGGTTGAGGACCAATGACTGAAAAAAGGTACAATACGTAAAATTTGACATATGAACAATGACAAGCACTAAAAGATCTGCAGGAAAATCATGATTTGGTCAAAAGAAAGGCTGATAAGGGGGGTGCTCTAGTGCTTCAGAACTATTAAGACTACATAAGTCAAATTATTAATTAGCTGTCAGATACAACTGTGTATCGCAAACTACCCTCAGATCCTACATAAGATTTTAAGTACAAAATTGATGCCTTCATAGAATTATTGTCACTTGCGGGTACAATCTCAAAAACATTAAGAGATTATTTGAAGGTTGACTTTCCAATCGTCCTGGTAATATACACCTTACCTAAGATCCACAAGCATCCTACTCATCTGCCTGGCTGACCTATTGTTTCTGCCAGGGGGTCAATTCTACAAACTATTGCAACATTTGTTGATGCTCTATTACAACCTTTGGTACGGAATACTTCACTTCACTCATTTGTACCGGACTCTATATGGATTTGATCAAAACATTGCATTCCTGGTCAGACTTAGAAGCTAGTGACATATTGGTCACACTTGATGTCACTAGCTTATACACTATAATTCCACATGAAGAGGGAATATCTGCTGTTTACCATCAATTTTTGAAATATCCCTACATGGGCCCTCCAATTGATGTAATCATGCAGCTTTTAGAATTTTATATGAAGTTTAATTATTTCAAGTTTGAAAGTTTAGAAAGTTTGAAGTTTATTTTCAAGTATCTGGCACAACAATGGGGTCCAACATGGCCCCAATGTATGCTAATCTTTTTATAGCCCAAATTGAAACAGGGGAATCATTGTTGTTTTTTGATCCTAGGATCAAATTTTTCAGAAGGTATTTAGATTAAAAAATAGATTTCCTGGATTTACTTTCCTGGATAAAATTAATTATTAAAAGTGACTGGTTGTCATCCGCAGAGTCTAAATCATGCTTTACCAATGTCTCAACTCAAAAGTGTAGTTTGGAACAATACGGATAACGACAAAAAGAAGGAACAGATACTGTACTTGCAATGAGCACAAGATTTCAAGAGAGGGGCTATGGTAGGGATCAGTTGAATACAGCATTGCCTGCAACTATGGACATGACACAAGGACAAGCACTTATTAAAACAAGTAGTACCAAAAAGAATGATTTTTTTCAACTAAATTCACTCCAGAAAAGATGAGTTTTTCTAGAACATTGGAACATTTTATCCACGGACAAAACACTGCCATTCAGTGATATGGAAGCGCCAATGATTTGTTTTAGAAGGGGCCACTCATTAAAGGATCTTTTGCTGAGTCCTAATTCTAAGAGTTACTACACCTCAAAGACATGGTTAAATACCACCAAGCTAGGGTGCTTCCGGTGCAGTGGTTGTACAACCTGTGGTGGTCTGACCCAGAGCAAATTTTTCATACATCCTTGGACGAATAAAAAATATTTCATAAGACATAGAGTTATATGTACAACACAATACATTGTATATTTGTTACATTGTCCATGTGGAAAGTTCTATGTAGGGAAGACCCAGGATGACGAGGACAAGGATGGCTAAACCACTGATCAGTGATCCGGGCAGCCATCAAAGCTGGTAGCTCAGAGCAGCCAGTGGCTAGACATTTTGTGAAACATAAACATGTAGTTTCAGATTTGAGGTATATTATTATAGACCATGTCCCAACTCTCTCCAGAGGTGATGATAGAGCCAGGTGCATGTTACAGAAAGAATCTCAGTGGATTTTCAATTTGGATACATTATGTCCCAAGGGGCTGAATACCCATTTGAATTACCAGTGCTTTCTGTAACAGGTGATTGGCCTAATTCTAAGACACTATTTAACAGTAACTAATGATTATAGAAATGAGTGAGTATGCTGTTTTCATAACCTTTAAAATGTAATGGTTATTAGGTATTAAATAAAATATGTATATGATTATTGAACAGTTTACTCTCACCTAGATTACGAGTTTTGCGTTAGAGGCTATGCGGTGCTAATGAGCTCACTTACATGCAGCGCTGGTATTACGAGTTTTCAGAAACCTGTCGTTAAAAGACAAAAAGTGAGCATTGAGCAAAATTTTGCTCATTACCTCACTCCAATACCAGCGCTGCTTAAGTCAGCGGTAAGCTGCTCGTACGTGCTCGTGCACAATTTCCCCATAGGAATCAACGGGGAGAGCCGGCTGAAAAAAAGTCTAACACCTGCAAAAAAGCAGCGTTAAACTCCTTAACGCAGCCCCATTGATTCCTATGAGGAAATAAAATTTATGTCTACACCTAACACCCTAACATGAACCCCGAGTCTAAACACCCCTAATCTTACACTTATTAACCCCTAATCTGCATCAGCCAATAGGATTTTTTCTATCTTAATTCCGATTTGCTGATAGAATTCTATTAACCAATCGAAATCTAAGGGACGCCCTCTTGGATGACGTCACTTAAAGGTACCTTCATTCTGTTTTAGTCGTCGGATGAAGAGGATGCTCCTCGTCGGATGTCTTGAAGATGGACCCGCTCCGCGCCGGATGGATGAAGAAAGAAGATGCCGTCTGGATAAAGACTTCTGCCCATCTGGAGGACCACTTCTTCCCGGCTTGGATGAAGACTTTTGCCCGTCTGGAGGACCACTTCGCCCGGCTTGGATGAAGACTTCTGCCCGTCTGGAGGACTACTTCGCTCGGCTTGGAAGAAGATGTCTCCCGGTAAGTCTGTCTTCAAGGGGTTAGTGTTAGGTTTTTTTAAGGGTGTCTTTTCAGGGCAATGGGGAGCTTAGGTTTTTTTAGATAGTATTTTATTTGGGGGGTTGGTTGTGTGGGTGGTGGGTTTTACTGTTGGGGTGGTTGTTTGTATTTTTTTTTACAGGTAAAAGAGCTGATTACTTTGGGGCAATGCCCTGCAAAAGGCCCTTTTATGGGCTATTGGTAGTTTAGTTTAGGCTAGGGTTTTTTTATTTTGGGGAGGCTTTTTTATTTTAATAGGGCTATTAGATTAGGTGTAATTAGTTTAAATTTCTGTAATTTGTTTATTATTTTCAGTGATTTAGTGGGGGGTTTTTGTACTTTAGCTAATTTAATTTAATTTAGGTAATTATATTTAATTTAGTTAATTTATTTAATTATAGTGTAGTGTTAGGTGTTAGTGTAACTTAGGTTAGGTTTTATTTTACAGGTAAATTTGTATTTATTTTAGCTAGGTAGTTATTAAATAGTTAATAACTATTTAATAACTATTCTACCTAGTTAAAATAAATACAAACTTGCCTGTAAAATAAAAATAAATCCTAAGCTAGCTACAATGTAACTATTAGTTATATTGTAGCTATCTTAGGGTTTATTTTATAGGTAAGTATTTAGTTTTAAATAGGAATAATTTAGGTAATGATAGGAAAATTTATTTAGATTTATTTACATTATATTTGTTAGTGGGTGTTAGGTTTAGGGTTAGACTTAGGTTTAGGGGTTAATAACTTTAATATAGTGGCAGCGATGTTGGGGGCGGCAGATTAGGGGTTAATAAATGTAGGTAGGTGGCGGCGATGTTAGGGACGGCAGATTAGGGGTTAATAATATTTAACTAATGTTTGAGAGGCGGGAGTGCGGCGGTTTAGGGGTTAATATGTTTATTATAGTGGTGGTGACGTTGGGGGCAGCATATTAGGGGTTAATAAGTGTAGCTAGGTGGCGGCGACATTGGGGGAGGCAGATTAGGGGTTAATAAATATAATATAGGTGCCGGCGATGTTGGGGGTGGCAGATAAGGGGTTAATAAATATAATGTAGGTGGCGGCGGTGTCCGGAGTGGCAGATTAGGGCTTAACATTTTTATTTTAGTATTTGCGATGCGGGAGGGCCTCGGTTTAGGGGTTAATAGGTAGTTTATGGGTGTTAGTGTACTTTTTAGCACTTTAGTTATGAGTTTTATGCTACGGCGTTGTACCATAAAACTCTTAACTACTGACTTTTAAATGCGTTAGGACTCTTGACAGGAGAGGGTGTACCGCTCACTTTTTGGCCTCCCAGGACAGACTCGTAATATCAGCGCTATGGAAGTCCCATAGAAAAAAGACTTTACGAAGTTTACGTAAGTCGTTTTGCGGTAAGGCCAAAGAAGTGTGTGGTCACCCTAAACCTGCAAGACTCATAATACCAGGGGGCGTAAAAAAGCAGCATTAGGACCTCTTAACGCTGCTTTTTCAGCCTAACGCACAACTCGTAATCTAGCCGTCTGTATTTTTATTAGGTGTATATATAAGATAGTGTGCAAGGGAGCCATTGTGTCACGCTAGAGAGTCTTAGCCTTAGGTATTGTATTCATAGTTTATGTGTTTGAGATAGTGAATATAGAGTTTAGTGCGGTAAGAACCACTTGTTGTCAAGAGAACGCTATGTCAAACATAACTGTTACTATGAGGGTGCACGTAACTAAGGGTGTTTTTCATTGTGTAGTATGTCCGCTTTGGTGCTCCATACTTTCCTCTGCGCATGCGCAGTTGTGCTGGAAAGATGTCATGGAGTCCAATGGCAGATGTTGCTAGTGTTGGGAGACATTTTTATAGGGTAAGTAACTCATTACTGTTGATAAGTCTAAAGACGGTTACGACCCACAAAAACATTTACTTAAATAAATAATTTTATTGAAAGCAGAGAGTGCCTTCTGATATTGATAATTCTCTCTCTCTCTCTCTCTCTTGAAATTCAAATTGTTATACAAAATTTGACATCATTCTATGGCAAACTCAGGTTTCATCTCTCCTAACTTAATATGGAGTCAAGTCTGCTGTAAAGCAAACAGCAAAAATTCAGATGAATCTAAAATAAACAGTTAACACATTAAGTTAACATTGGTACAAAAATATATAGATTCCAAAAATATTCCCTACTTTAGGTTGATACTTTGCCCTCCCCTAAGAACTAGTAGTAATATACCCTAATATTCACCAGTACCTACATCCTGGACTATTAATGCTATTAATTACTACTGCTATTAATTACTACCTCCTTTTCCCCTTGCCACTAGTAATCACATTATCTTAAAGGGACATAATACTCATATGCTAAAACACTTGAAAGTAATGCAGCATAACTGTAAAATATCATCTGATCATCTCTATGTAAAAAAGGAATATATTTTACCTCACAATTTCTTCAGCTCACCAGAGTAAGTGCTGTGTAAACAGTTATACTAGCTGCTGTCCAGTAGCAAGCTGAAAGAAAACAAACAAACAATATCCAATCAGCAGTGCTGAGGTAATCCTTTGCCTTTGCTGTGATTTTATAGAACTTACTTAAACTGAATAGGAAAATAACATGACTGCGCCTGCACATGCCAGATGCACACTCCCTTGCAAGTCCTGGGACAAGCATCCTGTCTGGCTGCTTAAAGTCTCTTTACAGTGGGGTGAATACTTTGGACATTTGTGGTAAAATATCTTCCTTTTTTTGTGATTCGGCATGCAATTTTAAGCAATTTTCTAATTTACTCCTATTAGCAAATGTTCTTCATTCTCTTGGTTTCTTTATTTGAAAAGCAAAAAATGTAAGTTTAGATGCCGGTCCATTTTTGGTGAACAACCTGGGTTGTTCTTGCTGATTGGTGGATACATTCATCCACCAATAAACAAGTGCTGTCCAGGGTACTGAACTTTCTTTTTCAAATAAAGATAACAAGAGTACAAAGAAAAAATTGATAATTGGAGTATATTAGAAAGTTGCTTAAAATTGCATGCTCTATCTGAATCACAAAAGAAAAAAAGTTGGGTTCAGTATCTCTTTAAGGTGATTATTACTTGTCCGCTTTTACAGCTATGCTGCATCACTTTCATGTGCTTCATTATTTGGGAATTGTGTCCTTTTTAACTCTACTACTCCTCCTAGACTTATTAACACTGTCTGTCTGATGAGAACATTAAACACACAAAACTCATGTTACATTTATTGCAAACTGGAAAGGCCCACACCACTATTAATAACTTAAAGTACAAGTAATCACACAAATAAATTATTCCTCTATCCCCCACTCCTTGCGCACAAAAGCTTTACGGCTAGATTTAGAGTTTTGTCGGTAAAGACCCGCGTAGCTAACGCTGCTTTTTTTCCCAACGCACCCTTCCAACAACGCTGGTATTTAGAGTTGTCTGAGGGGCTGCGTTAAGGTGCGTTGAGCCTAATGTAGCTCCACTTCAACCCTCAATACCAGCGTTGCTTATGGTAGCGGTAAGCTGAAAAAACGTGTTCGTGCACAATATCCCCATAGGAAACAATGGGGCATTTTGGGCTGAAAAAAAACCTAACACTTGCAAAAAAGCAGCGTTCAGCTCCTAACGCAACCCCATTGTTTCCTATGGGGAAACACTCTCTAAGTCTGCACCTAACACAAACCCTGAGTCTAAACACCCCTAACCTTACACTTATTAACCCCTAATCTGCCGCCCCCTCTATCGCTGACACCTGCATTATATTATTAACCCCTAATCTGCCGCTCTGGACACCGCCGCAACCTACATTATCCCTATGAACCCCTAATCTGCTGCCCCTAACACCGCCGACCCCTATATTATATTTATTAACCCCTAACATGCCCCCCCAACGTTGCCGCTACCTTACCGACACTTATTAACCCCTAATCTGCCGACCGGACCACGCCGCCACTATAATAAATGTATTAACCCCTAAACCGCCGCACTCCCGCCTCGCAAACACTAGAATAAATAGTATTAACCCCTAATATGCCCTCCCTAACATCGCCGCCACCTACCTACAATTATTAACCCCTAATCTCCCACCTGCAACGTCGCCACTACTATAATAAATGTATTAACCCCAAAACCTAAGTCTAACCCTAACACCCCCTAACATAAATATAATTTAAATGAAACTAAATAATATTCCTAAAAATAACTAAATTATTCCTATTTAAAAATAAATACTTACGTATAAAATAAACCCTAATATAGCTAGAATATAACTAATAATTACATTGTAGCTATTTTAGGATTTATATTTATTTTACAGGCAACTTTGTATTTATTTTAACTAGGTACAATATCTATTAAATAGTTATTTTACAGGCAACTTTGTATTTATTTTAACTAGGTACAATATCTATTAAATAGTTAATAACTATTTAATAGCTACCTAGTTAAAATAAGTACAAAATTACCTATAAAATAAATCCTAACCTAAGTTACAAATACACCTAACACTACACTATCAATAAATTAATTAAATAAATTAGCTACAATTACCTAAAACAAACACTAAATTACAAAAAATTAAAAAGAATTACAAGAAGTGTAAACTAATTACACCTAATCTAAGCCCCCTAATAAAATAAAAAAGCCCCCCAAAATAAAAAATTCCCTACCCTATTCTAAACTACCAAAGCCAATCGTATTGAACTTGCATTCTGTTGGCTGATCGGAACAGCCAATAGAATGCAAGTTCAATACGATTGGCTGATTGGATCAGCCAATCGGATCGAATTTCAATCTGATTGGCTGATTGCATCAGCCAATCAGATTTTTTTCTACCTTAATTCCGATTGGCTGATAGAATTCTATCAGCCAATCGGAATTGAAGGGACGCCATCTTGGATGACGTCCCTTAAAGGAACCTTCATTTGTCGGGAAGTCGTCAGTTGAAGAGGATGGCTCTGCGTCATCTCCGTTGAAGATGGCTCCGCTCCACTCCGGATGGATGAAGATTGAAGATGCCGCCTGGATGAACACTTCTACTGGATGGAGGACCTCTTCTTTGCCGCTTGGATGAAGACTTCTACCGGATCAAGGACCTCCTCTGCGCACCTTGGATGAAGAATTCAGCTCGGCTGGGTGAAGACGACTCAAGGTAGAGAGATCTTCAGGGGGTTAGTGATAGTTTTTTTCAAGGGGGGTTTGGGTGGGTTAGAGTAGGGGTATGTGGGTGGTGGGTTGTAATGTTGGGGGGAGGGGTATTGCATTTTTATTTTCAGGTAAAAGAGCTGATTACTTTGGGGCAATGCCACACAAAAAGCCCTTTTAAGGGCTGGTAAAAGAGCTGATTACTTTGGTAGTTTAGAATAAGGTAGGGAATTTTTTTTTTTTTTTTTTTTTATTTTATTAGGAGGCTTAGATTAGGTGTAATTAGTTTAAACTTCTTGTAATTCTTTTTTATTTTTTGTAATTTAGTGTTTGTTTTTTATTGTATTATAGAATAGTTTATTTTATTGTATTTTATTTTAGGTAATTGTAGGTAATTTATTGAATTAATTTATTTATGGTGTATTTGTAACTTAGGTTAAGATTTATTTTACAGGTAATTTTGTACTTATTTTAATTAGGTAGCTATTAAATAGTTATAGACGCGGAAAAGGCGCTTGATTCTATAATCTGGGATCACTTGACGACTTCTCTATTACAGTTTGGGTTTTCGGGTAATTTGGTAAATTTGGTGAACTTGATATACAAATCACCTAGATCACAAGTGTTAGTAAATGGGGGGTATACACCATATATTATTTAATATCGCTCTAGAGCCTCTGGCAATTTATTTCAGGGAGAGGTTAGAGGGTATCAAGTTAGGAGACCATAAGGTAGTTATTTCATTATATGCAGATGATTTTATTCTTTTTCTTAGTAATTCTAGGTTAAGTATCCCAACAAGTCTGGAGATTATTAATCAGTTCAGTACAGTGGCGTAGCGTGGGTTGTCAGTGCCCAGGGCAAGGCAAGTATTGCGCCCCCCCCATCCCCATTTTAGATATGCTGCTTCTTCTTACATTTGGGGCAAACCAAGCAAAGACCCAAGCCTGGTAGATCACATAAAGCAAGGGACACTGTCTCCTCTCTCACAAAATGCTCCTTTAACCATCTTGACTGGATAACTAACAGTTATTGCTGATGATACCAATATCCCCAAAATATGTCCCTTGTCATAAGCAGCTGCTAATCAGTAGTGCCTTACAAACAAAGCCATGAAAATAATATATTGGCAATACAAGAGGCAGTGGGTGAAGCCTGCAAGCATTATGTGCTATCCCCCTGTGATCAAACCCTGTCTGCAGCTCTCCAGAGCTGGGCAAATATATACAATATTAAATTTTAAGATTTATTCTCGTTTTACACATGGGGGAAAGCCCCCCTTAACCCCCATCTGGTGGTGACATGTCCTGATCTGTAAAACTTCATGGTACAAATACTGCAGACCACAGGGTGCACCCACCCCCACATTGCAGCAACCCATATTGTATATGTGGTGCAATAGGTTTTTGGTAAGTCGTTAAAAAGAGGAAAAGGGGACACACAGGTTGGCAGCTGTTACATAAGGTTGTCCCTGCTGGGCAGACTGTCTTTTGGGTGCCAATGACATATAAAAGTGTGGTATATATTCTTCCTTAATAAATATAACAATTGTAAGTAATCAATATAAAAGGGGCATGGGACATACAACCCAGCATTACATACATATATGAGGGGAGGGTGTATGGTATTTAGGGGGGTGCTGTTAAATTTATTTACTTACACAAATTATAGTTATTTTTTTTACTTTAAATGCAGTAAGGGTGGGTTTAATGTAAATAAAAAAGGCAATGAGCACCCAAACCCTAAAAATAGGTAAAAGTCCACACCTCAGGAGTCCAGCAAGAAATAGATTCAAGATGGGGAATTCATAGGACTTCTTTGATAGGAGACAAACACAGTGAAATGCCTGGTGAGCAGCACAATCCTGGTGCCAGACAGCACACAAATCCCTAAATCTACTTCTGCCCTAGGAAGATCATGGAGGGGAAAAATCAAATACAGGAAACAAGGTCTCATTTTTGTCAACTGTCACAAATATACTTTTTTTGTGCAAGGACAAGATGGCGTAAGTTGTAATCAGAATCCGGTCAAACATGAAAGTATGGTCTCTGATCACCCCACCATCCCACTAACTAGGTAACTGGGGTTAACAGAAATGCAGAGCCCAGCCATGCTGCCACCAGTGCCACGGGTTTGAAAGATATTTATTGCACTTTCTCTTGTTAAGTGTATCCAGTCCACGGATCATCCATTACTTATGGGATATTAACTCCTCCCCAACAGGAAGTGCAAGAGGATTCACCCAGCAGAGCTGCTATATAGCTCCTCCCCTAACTGCCATTACCAGTCATTCTCTTGCACCCAACGAATAGATAGGATGTGTGAGAGGACTGTGGTGATTATACTTAGTTTCATACCTTCAATCAAAAGTTTGTTATTTTATAATAGCACCGGAGTGTGTTATTCCTTCTCTGGTAGAATTTGAAGAAGAATCTACCTGAGTTTTTCTATGATTTTAGCCGGAGTAGTTAAGATCATATTGCTGTTTCTCGGCCATCTGAGGAGAGGTAAACTTCAGATCAGGGGACAGCGGGCAGATTAATCTGCAAAGAGGTATGTAGCAGCTTATTATTTTCTGACAATGGAATTGATGAGAAAATTCTGCCATACCGATATAATGTAAACTCAGCCTTAAATGCAGTAGCAGCAACTGGTATCAGTATGTATATTTTACACTTCAGTATTCTGGGGAATGGCACTTCACTGGAATTATACTGTATGCATAAAACTTTAGCCTAATTTGCAGGGACTAGCAACAGGCTTTTTAATAACACTCAATTTATTAATGTTAAACGTTTTTTGCTGGCATGTAAAATCGTTTAATTTTCTGAGGTACTGGGTGAAAAAATGTTTTGGGCACTATTTTTTTCCACTTGGCAGTCGTTTTATTTAATTTATGACAGTTTACTGATCTCTCTCACTGTTATGTGTGAGGGGGAGGGGCCTTTTTTGGTGCTTTTGCTACGCATCAAAAAATTCAGTCAGAAGTTTATTGTCTTCCCTGCATGATCCGGTTCATCTCTACAGAACTCAGGGGTCTTCAAAACTTGTTTTGAGGGAGGTAATCACTCACAGCAGAGCTGTGAGATTGTAGTTGACTGTGATAAAAAAACGTTTATTTCTGTATTTTTTTTTTTTTTTTTCTGCTATCAGGGTTAGTTATCCTTTGCTAATGGGAGCAATCCTTTGCTAAAATTGTGTTTTTTACAAAGATTTGATGCTATAACTTTTCAGTTTATTAATTTTCAACTGTCATAACTTTTTCTGTGCTTCTTATAGGCACAGTACGTTTTCATATTATAGTAAATTACTTGAAAAGTATTTCCAAGTTGCTAGTTTATTTGCTAGTGTGTTAAACATGTCTGATTCAGAGGAAGATATCTGTGCTATAT
The DNA here is from genome assembly GCF_027579735.1 of Bombina bombina. Taxonomy (NCBI): domain Eukaryota; kingdom Metazoa; phylum Chordata; class Amphibia; order Anura; family Bombinatoridae; genus Bombina; species Bombina bombina. The sequence goes on along the minus strand of NC_069501.1, from coordinate 179,364,581 downwards.
GTGCTAAAGCCAAAGTGGAGCCCAATAGAAATTTATGTACTAACTGTATTGATGCTACTTTAAATAAAAGTCAATCTGTACAAATTGAACATATTTCACCAAACAACGAGGGGAGAGTTATGCCGACTAACTCGCCTCACGTGTCAGTACCTGCATCTCCCGCTCGGGAGGTGCGTGATATTGTAGCGCCGAGTACATCTGGGCGGCCATTACAAATCACATTACAGGATATGGCTACTGTTATGACTGAAGTTTTGGCTAAATTACCAGAACTAAGAGGTAAGCGTGATCACTCTGGGGTGAGAACAGAGTGCGCTGATAATATTAGGGCCATGTCAGACACTGCGTCACAATTTGCAGAACATGAGGACGGAGAGCTTCATTCTGCGGGTGACGGTTCTGATCCAAACAAACTGGATTCAGATATTTTAAATTTAAGCTGGAAAACCTCCGTGTATTACTAGGGGAGGTGTTAGCGGCTCTGAATGATTGTAACACAGTTGCAATACCAGAGAAAATGTGTAGGTTGGATAAATATTTTGCGGTACCGGCGAGTACTGACGTTTTTCCTATACCTAAGAGACTTACTGAAATTGTTACTAAGGAGTGGGATAGACCCGGTGTGCCGTTCTCACCCCCTCCGATATTTAGAAAGATGTTTCCAATAGACGCCACCACACAGGACTTATGGCAAACGGTCCCTAAGGTGGAGGGAGCAGTTTCTACTTTAGCTAAGCGTACCACTATCCCGGTGGAGGATAGCTGTGCCTTTTCAGATCCAATGGATAAAAAGTTAGAGGGTTACCTTAAGAAAATGTTTGTTCAACAAGGTTTTATATTGCAACCTCTTGCATGCATTGCGCCTGTCACGGCTGCAGCAGCATTTTGGTTTGAGTCTCTGGAAGAGACACTTGAATCAGCTCCATTAGATGAGATTACACACAAGCTTAAAGCCCTTAAGTTAGCTAACTCATTTATTTCAGATGCCGTAGTACATTTAACTAAACTTACGGCTAAGAATTCCGGATTCGCCATTCAGGCACGCAGAGCACTGTGGCTAAAATCCTGGTCAGCTGACGTTACTTCTAAATCTAAATTGCTTAATATACCTTTCAAAGGGCAGACCTTATTTGGGCCCGGGTTGAAAGAAATTATAGCTGACATTACAGGAGGTAAAGGCCATGCCCTGCCTCAAGACAGAGCCAAACCTAAGGCTAGACAGTCTAATTTTCGTTCCTTTCGTAATTTCAAAGCAGGAGCAGCATCAACTTCCTCTGCACCAAAACAGGAAGGAGCTGTTGCTCGCTACAGACAAGGCTGGAGACCTAACCAGTCCTGGAACAAGGGCAAGCAGGCCAGGAAACCTGCTGCTGCTCCTAAGACAGCATGAATCGAGGGCCCTCGATCCAAGAACGGATCTAGTGGGGGGCAGACTTTCTCTCTTCGCCCAGGCTTGGGCAAGAGATGTCCAGGATCCCTGGGCGTTAGAGATCATATCTCAGGGATACCTTCTAGACTTCAAATTCTCTCCCCCAAGAGGGAGATTTCATCTGTCAAGGTTGTCAACAAACCAAATAAAGAAAGAGGCGTTTCTACGCTGCGTACAAGATCTTTTATTAATGGGAGTGATCCATCCGGTTCCGCGGTCGGAACAAGGACAAGGGTTTTACTCAAATCTGTTTGTGGTTCCCAAAAAAGAGGGAACTTTCAGGCCAATCTTGGATTTAAAGATCCTAAACAAATTCCTAAGAGTTCCATCGTTCAAAATGGAAACTATTCGGACAATTTTACCCATGATCCAAAAGGGTCAGTACATGACCACAGTGGATTTAAAGGATGCTTACCTTCACATACCGATTCACAAAGATCATTACCGGTATCTAAGGTTTGCCTTTCTAGACAGGCATTACCAGTTTGTAGCTCTTCCATTCGGATTGGCTACGGCTCCGAGAATCTTCACAAAGGTTCTGGGTGCTCTTCTGGAGGTACTAAGACCGCGAGGAATTGCGGTAGCTCCGTACCTAGACGACATTCTGATACAAGCTTCAAGCTTTCAAACTGCCAAGTCTCATACAGAGTTAGTACTGGCATTTCTAAGGTCGCATGGATGGAAGGTGAACGAAAAGAAGAGTTCTCTCTTTCCACTCACAAGAGTTCCCTTCTTGGGGACTCTTATAGATTCTGTAGAAATGAAGATTTACCTGACAGAAGACAGGTTAACAAAGCTTCAAAATGCATGCCGTGTCCTTCATTCCATTCAACACCCGTCAGTAGCTCAATGCATGGAGGTGATCGGCTTAATGGTAGCAGCAATGGACATAGTACCCTTTGCACGTCTACATCTCAGACCGCTGCAATTGTGCATGCTAAGTCAGTGGAATGGGGATTACTCAGACTTGTCCCCTACTCTGAATCTGGATCAAGAGACCAGAAATTCTCTTCTATGGTGGCTTTCTCGGCCACATCTGTCCAGGGGGATGCCATTCAGCAGGCCGGACTGGACAATTGTAACAACAGACGCCAGCCTACTAGGTTGGGGCGCTGTCTGGAATTCTCTGAAGGCTCAGGGACAATGGAATCAGGAGGAGAGTCTCCTACCAATAAACATTCTGGAATTGAGAGCAGTTCTCAATGCCCTTCTGGCTTGGCCCCAGTTAACAACTCGGGGGTTCATCAGGTTTCAGTCGGACAACATCACGACTGTAGCTTACATCAACCATCAGGGAGGGACAAGAAGCTCCCTAGCAATGATGGAAGTATCAAAGATAATTCGCTGGGCAGAGTCTCACTCTTGCCACCTGTCAGCAATCCACATCCTGGGAGTGGAGAACTGGGAGGCGGATTTCTTAAGTCGTCAGACTTTTCATCCGGGGGAGTGGGAACTTCATCCGGAGGTCTTTGCCCAAATACTTCGACGTTGGGGCAAAGCAGAGATAGATCTCATGGCGTCTCGACAGAACGCCAAGCTTCCTCGTTACGGGTCCAGATCCAGGGATCCGGGAGCGGTTCTGATAGATGCTTTGACAGCACCTTGGACCTTCGGGATGGCTTATGTGTTTCCACCCTTCCTGATGCTTCCTCGATTGATTGCCAGAATCAAACAGGAGAGAGCATCAGTGATTCTAATAGCGCCTGCATGGCCACGCAGGACTTGGTATGCAGATCTAGTGGACATGTCATCCTGTCCACCTTGGTCGCTACCTCTGAAACAGGACCTTCTGATCCAGGGTCCCTTCAAACATCAAAATCTAATTTCTCTGAAGCTGACTGCTTGGAAATTGAACGCTTGATTTTATCAAAACGTGGTTTTTCTGAGTCAGTTATTGATACCTTAATACAGGCTAGGAAGCCTGTTACCAGAAAGATTTACCATAAGATATGGCGCAAATACTTATATTGGTGCGAATCCAAGAGTTACTCATGGAGTAAGGTTAGGATTCCGAGGATATTGTCTTTTCTACAAGAAGGTTTAGAAAAGGGTTTATCCGCTAGTTCCTTAAAGGGACAGATTTCAGCTCTGTCCATTCTTTTACACAAACGTCTGTCAGAAGTTCCGGACGTTCAAGCTTTTTGTCAGGATTTAGCTAGGATCAAGCCTGTGTTTAAAACTGTTGCTCCACCATGGAGTTTGAACTTAGTTCTTAATGTTTTACAGGGGGTTCCGTTTGAACCCCTTCATTCCATTGATATCAAGTTGTTATCTTGGAAAGTTCTGTTTTTAATGGCGATTTCCTCGGCTCGAAGAGTCTCTGAGTTATCTGCCTTACATTGTGATTCTCCTTATCTGATTTTTCATTCAGACAAGGTAGTTCTGCATACTAAACCTGGGTTCCTACCTAAGGTGGTCACTAACAGGAATATCAATCAAGAGATTGTGGTTACATCTTTGTGTCCTAATCCTTCTTCGAAAAAGGAACGTCTGCTACACAATCTAGATGTAGTCCGTGCCCTGAAATTTTATCTACAGGCAACTAAGGATTTTCGACAAACGTCTTCCCTGTTTGTCGTTTATTCTGGTCAGAGGAGAAGTCAAAAAGCTTCGGCTACCTCTCTCTCCTTTTGGCTTCGTAGCATAATACGGTTAGCCTATGAGACTGCTGGACAGCAGCCTCCTGAAAGAATTACAGCACATTCTACTAGAGCTGTGGCTTCCACTTGGGCCTTTAAGAATGAGGCTTCTGTTGAACAGATTTGCAAGGCTGCAACTTGGTCTTCTCTTCATACTTTTTCCAAATTTTACAAATTTGACACTTTTGCTTCTTCGGAGGCTGTTTTTGGGAGAAAGGTTCTTCAGGCAGTGGTTCCTTCCGTATAAAGAGCCTGCCTGTCCCTCCCGTCATCCGTGTACTTTAGCTTTGGTATTGGTATCCCATAAGTAATGGATGATCCGTGGACTGGATACACTTAACAAGAGAAAACATAATTTATGCTTACCTGATAAATTTATTTCTCTTGTAGTGTATCCAGTCCACGGCCCGCCCTGTCACTTTAAGGCAGGTAATTTTTCCATTAAACTACAGTCACCACTGTACCCTATGGTTTTCCTTTCTCTGCATGTTTTCGGTCGAATGACTGGTAATGGCAGTTAGGGGAGGAGCTATATAGCAGCTCTGCTGGGTGAATCCTCTTGCACTTCCTGTTGGGGAGGAGTTAATATCCCATAAGTAATGGATGATCCGTGGACTGGATACACTACAAGAGAAATAAATTTATCAGGTAAGCATAAATTATGTTTTTTAAGGATTACTCCCCCCCACCTCTGCTTAGAGATCCTTAAAAAGTGCCCCAGGCAATGCATGGCATTCTGGCTCTGGGTCCTTTGTTGGAAGGGAACTTACTTGTTGGGTAATAATAGAACCGTAATTAAGCTGCATTTTACGTGTTGCTAGTATCAGGAAAAAACAGGGCTATAAGTAAGTCTGGTCCTGACACCTTACCTTAGTCGTGGCATCACCACATTCCTGACGGGTCGCAGAACAGAGCTGGGGGCCTGTCAGAATTTTTAGCCTCCCTTCTTCCCTTTGCTAAATTGAGGCTGAAAGCGCCCCTCAGAATTATGCGCCCGGGGCAACCGCCCCTGTTGCCCCCCCCACGCTACGCCACTGGTTCAGTAAATTTACAGGGTACAAAGTAAATATACAGAAGTCAGAAATACTATGGATCAACAAAAATAAAAATAGTTATAGTAAACACCCGTATAGGGAAGTAGCCCATATTAGATATCTGGGAATCATTTTGGGGAAAGATCCAAGTGGGTGGTATAATCTCAATTATACTGACTATTTAACTAACTTCCACGCTGAATTGCAGAGATGGAATATATATTTTCTTTCATTGTCAGCCAAAATCATGCTTATTAAGACAATTATCTTTCCGCGTCTATTATTTCTACTTCAAAACATACCTTTATTTATTACAAGGCAGGATATTTTTAAATATAACTAGGCATCCCAAAAAATATGGGGGTATGGCTTTACCAAACCTACGCTATTATAATTAGCGATGATAAAATATGGGTTAGACTGGTTACTTGAATCGCAATATATCACTTACTATGATTTAGAGTCAGAATTAATAAGACCTTTTAACTTAAAATCTGCCCTACATCACACATATGTAAAATTACCAGAGAATATTAAACAACTCTCAACAATTTCAAACATTATTTTGGCCTGGCAAAAATACTGTAATTTAATGGGGGTGGACTTTAGAAAAACCAGATATCTACCAATAATCGGAACCCCTGATTTTTCTCCAGGGCAAGATAATATAGTTTTCAGAGAATGGTATGCAAAAGGAATATCATATTTTGCACAACTTTTGATAACTGGCACAAATAAATTACAATTGTATGGTGATATAGCAAAAAAGTTTCAGTTACCTCAAAATAATTTTTATGCCTACCTGCAAGTTAGAAGTTTTATGACAACACTGTCTCAATCAAGTGAGCTAGGATGGGACTTACAAGAGCTGCAGGCAGGACTCACTTTGTATAAAGCAGGCATTAGATCATTAACATACTGGTATAATACTCTATTTGATAAATTAGGGTCTAAGCATATCAGGGAAATTACACAGAAGCTTCAAAAATATGTCCCAAATATTCAGGAAGAAGAGATTGTGAGAAGCATTAGCTTAAGTATGTCAGTGACGACAGTAATTCGTTGGAGGGAAACTCATTGGAGAATCATTAACAATTATTATCTAACGCCGGATAGGTTAAATAAATGGGCAAGTGCAAACTTAAATATTTGTTGTTATAAGTGTAGTGCTGGGAGAGCAGACCTACTGCATTGATTATGGTTTTGTCCCAAAATCAGACAATTTTGGGCTAGGGTGAATTATTGGTTGAACAAATATTTGGGGTCACGGATTGAATTTACTCCTTGCACAATCTTTTTCTTGTATCAAGCTTTGTTAGAGTCAGGAGAGATTGAGCTAGTTAACACCGATATAATGCTAGCATGAAATTTAATAGTTAAAAACTGGAAAAGAAAAAGAGCCCCCGTGTTAGGGGAGTTTATTAAATTAATTTACCTACAAATGAGAATAGAACTTTATGACAATAATTTAAGAAAGGAGACAAAGCTCAGGAAGTATTTTAATAAATGGTTAAAATTACTCTTGGAATGGCCATTAGATAGGCAAAGGCAATTTATTTCCCTTCTAAAAAATCTAGTACCCTTCTTAACTTTGGTGGCAGAAGAAAGGATACCTTACCAGTGGGGGGAGGTCAGGGAAGGAGCTAATTAAGTTAGGACCTTAATTTTTTTGTGTGTGTTTTGTTTCCTTGTTGGTTGTGTTTTTGGGGTGTGTGTGTAGAGGTGCGAGTAATAAATGGTATAAAATCAGTAGTGTATATAAAGAATGAAGGGCCATGGTGAACGATCAAGAAGTATGGATCGTTAATTAATCTAAATTTCTTTTTTTTGTTCTTTCATGTATTTTATTTTTCTTTCTGAGGTTGTAATATTGGCCCTGCGTGGCGCAAAACAGGAAATGTATTGTTGTTTGCTGTTATGTTATTTTGCTGATTGTATTTGTACACTACTGGGCATAAATAAATATTTAAAAAAAAAAAATAACTATTTAATAGCTATTGTACCTAGTTAAAATAAATACAAAGTTGCCTGTAAAATAAATATAAATCCTAAAATAGCTACAATGTAATTATTAGTTATATTGTAGCTATATTAGGGTTTATTTTATAGGTAAGTATTTATTTTTAAATAGGAATAATTTAGTTATTTTTAGGAATATTATTTCGTTTCATTTAAATTATATTTATGTTAGGAGGGTGTTAGGGTTAGGGTTAGACTTAGGTTTAGGGGTTAATAAATGTATTATAGTAGCGGCGACGTTGCGGGCAGGAGATTAGGGGTTAATAATTGTAGGTAGGTGGCGGCGATGTTAGGGAGGGCAGATTAGGGGTTAATACTATTTATTCTAGTGTTTGTGAGGCGGGAGTGCGGCGGTTTAGGGGTTAATACATTTATTATAGTGGCGGCGGTGTCCGGTCGGCAGATTAGGGGTTACATTTTTTTATTATAGTGGCGGCGATGTGGGGGGGCTCGGTTTAGGGGTGTATAGGTGGTTTATGGGTGCTAGTGTATTTTGTAGCACAGTAGTTAAAAGCTTTATATTCACGCGTTAGCCCATAAAGCTCTTAACTACTGACTTTTTTTGGCGGTAGGAGTCTTGTCGGTAGAGGGTCTACCGCTCACTTCTCCCAAAACTCCAAATACCAGCGTTAGGCAGATCCCATTGAAAAGATAGGATATACAATTGGCGTAAGGGGATCTGCGGTAGCCTGGAATCACGGTAGGGAAGTGAGAGCTAGACCCTTTCCTGTCTGACTCTAAATACCAGCAGGTGGCCAAAAGCAGCGTTAGGACCCCTTAACGCTGCTTTTGACGGCTAACGCCAAACTCTAAATCTAGCTGTTAGTTTCTTTAGCACTGTATACTTAAAAACAACATTTACATATATGTTAAGTACAAATTGAAATACTTATATTAAACTGTGCAAGATTGAAATATGATTATTATGCAAATATGTGTTATTTAATGCCCTGTTTCATTTATTTGTTCATTTAATCATTTTTTTATATATCTTATGTTTTTCTGTTGTGAGTATCCATTATTCTACTAGGTAGTGAATAGCGCATTTCTATTTTCAATGTGATATTCCATAATTCTGAATCTTTAAATGTTGATATTGATTTTAACTAGCAAAGTTATATGGTTATATTGTGTTGTGCTTGTTCTAGTCAGTTTTATACTTTTTTTTTAATAAATTGATTTTTTTTTCTCTGAAACCTTTATGTATATCAGTGCATTGCATCTGAATATTTTACAGTAGTTTAAGTATACCCCTGGGGCTGACAAACACTTTATTATTCAATCATGTTAATTCAACTTGTAGTTATAGTTCCTTTTCAGTGCTTTCAACCATTTGTCCATTACACACTCCTTAATTCACAGTAGGGAGTTAACTGAAATCATCAGAAAAGTAGGATAGGATGTGTTACTGTGTGCCTCTCTTTACAGTCAATTAATTATAGAAAATGAATAATGGTTATTTCACACACAAATTCAAAAACTCATAACTTTAATACTGTAAAACCATTATTAAAACAAAATTAATCCATTGCTAAAAACAAATATTCACACATTCTTCTTGTTTTTATAGGTTTGCAAACATCCAGGAGACTGGACGTATTCCAAAATAAAGTCTCAGTCTTTGTAGTCTTGTAATAATGACTGAGCCTTTACCAGGATATCATGCAGGAAATTTAAGATCTAAATATATTTCTTTCATAGCTTTGCTATGTGAGTGATTAGGACCTGTATAAACCATGAGGTGAAGTTGCTAGGCCAAACAGGAAGCAAACAAACAGATAATGCTAACTTTATACTGAGAATCTCTGTCAGAGGGTACACTGATGTACATCCTTATGTAACTGAACTGCTGAAATAGTAGTCTGAAAAAATTCCATCATGGATTCTCGGACTATTTAAAATATATCTGAATATTGGAAAACCAGAACAGGACAATAGTCCTCATTTAGCTCAAGGTATCAGGAAGAGGATAGAATACAATTCATCTTTTATGGCGGTTTGACCAAGTACTTGAGTTATATATTCTCCTATTGCATTCAGTATTAGGTTATCTGAGGAAAGAGGTGCTGGGATTAATACATTAATTTCATTTTAAAATGTTAATTGAGTTATAAAGCATTTGACCATAGAAGAAACTTGTCTTCCAAAAATAAGATAGCATAGAGAATACTTCAATCCAATGACACTCACTTAAAGTTACTGCAAATTTGACCCCCACAAAAACATACAAAAATAAAATAAACATACAAAAAAAAAAAAAAACAAGACACAGCACACAAATGTGAATTGCACATTGCAGGTTGACATTCACACAGAGTCATTACTCTACTTACGAATTTCCCATTCCAACTATCCCCACAGTACTGTGATTTAACCACCAAACCACTAAATACTTGCTGATCAAAGCCACATAAGCACAACCAAAGCAAACACCCACTACACAGATTAGTCTTATAAGACAGACATTTTAGTCTGCTTGAAGGTTACTGAAAAATAACCTCTTGAATTTTGTTCAAGGAAGTAGTGAGGTTAAAAATCTGTCCAAATATAGGCATCAGAGCAGAGGGTTGAAACAGAAACTTTAGCCATGAAATAGTTCCAAAGGGCATTAGCCAATAAATCAGTCTGTAGGTAATGTCTCTTAGTGAGGGGGTCAGTCAGGTTAAGTAAGCCAACATTTTTGCCAGGCTCAGGGTCAGAAAAACAGGTCAGGAACAGGAACTCTTTAGTCTTCATGAGAAATATCCAAGCACTGAATGGGAGTCTGAAATGACCTTTTAACAACTCCGATTCAGGCTTAGCACCAGAAACAAAGCCATGGTCACTTCCAATAGCAAAAGTCCAAAAAGTGCTAAAGTTAGTACACGCTAATCCGACACTCACTTAGCACAAATATTGGCTCTTAACCACAGAAGCTTCTCCACAATTAGCTCGTCCTGGGAATGTACAGTATGTTTTTCATAATGACAAAAACATAGAACAGAATCTCTGGTAGTAAATTAGGAAGCAACCCTGAGCTAGTAAGGAAGATGGTATCTGCAAATTGATTATAGAAGGTTAGGATAGAAGGTAAATAAAAAGGGTCTAGAAAAAAATAGAGCATATTAACAGTCTGCATAGATTGCTTAAAAGGACGTAAATACATTCTGAAATACCCAACATTTTTCAAATTGAACATATTAGAAAATTATATTTGTTTTCATGATTTATTTTGGCTCCTTTTTGTGTAATTTAACTATAAAAATGTTGTTGTTTTTTGATAATTCATACAAGTGGAAGCAAACCTAACATTGCTACATTCCACACATTTTGATCATCACAGTACCTCATGCAAGTCTACCCATAAATGGTTCCAACAAAAGAGATACAAGTTTTTTAAAAGGGTATGCTCCTGAACAGTAAAACAATGCTAATTCTTCAGACAAAATAACAGTTTAAATGCTTTTTGATACCATTTATTTTTATGCAAGCGTTGGTCAATCTAGTACTTAACTGGTGATATATGCTATATATATTTATATATATATATATATATATATATATATATATATATATATATATATATATATATATATATATATATATATATATATATATATAAAACACACAGAGAAAGTCTAGCACTCACTTACAAGCTCTCAGCTAAGATTAAAAGCAAAAATGGAAGGGTTAATTACCACATTTGTTAAAATGGGACAAGCCCAGGTGCCACGTCAAGGTCCCTTCCAAAAATCTGGGACCCTAAAACAGCCGCACAATGCAAGCTCTCAATCCAAAAAAACTGGAAACAAGTGAAGGGTGCACAGGCTTATGTAATCACCCCAGACATATACAAAAGACAGAAGGGGACTTCATTCTTAGACCGGACCAGGTACACATCCCATGACCCTGCAACATGCTCAGCCCTGGGTGCTCACTGGCACTCACAGGAAGCTGTGCTGTCCCCAGAGTCACAGACAGTTAACCCCAGACAGGTCTGGGTGCAAGAATCATAGGGAAAATGACAAAACAAATTAATACAACACACAGATAAAGTCCAGCACTCACAAGCTCTCAGCTAAGAGTAAAACCAAAAATGGAAGGGTTAGTTACCACATTTGGCCAAATGGGACAAGCCCAGGTACCATGTCAAGGTCCCTTCCAAAAACCTGGGACTCTTAAACAGCCACACAATGCAAGCTCTCAATCCAACAAACTGGGAACAAGTGAAGGGTGCACAGGCTTATGTAATCACCCCAGACATATACAAAACACGGAAGGGGACTGCACTCTCAGACCTGACTGGGTACACATCCCATAACCCTGCAACATGCTCAACCCTGGGTGCTCACTGGCACTCACAGGAAGCTGTGCTGTCCCCAGAGTCACAGGCAGTTAACCCCAGACAGGTTTGGGTGCAAGAACCATAGGGAAAATTACAAAACAAATTAATACAACACACAGAGAAAGTCAATCACTCACTGGGGTTAACTGCCTGTGACTCTGGGGACAGCACAGCTTCATGTGAGTGGCAGTGAGCACCCAGGGCTGAGCATGTTGCAGGGTCATGGGATGTGTACCCAGTCCGGTCTGAGAGTGCAGTCCCCTTCCGTGTTTTGTATATATCTGGGGTGATTACATAAGCCTGTGCACCCTTCACTTGTTCTCAGTTTGTTGGATTGAGAGCTTGCATTTTGTGGCTGTTTTAGGGTCCCAGGTTTTTGGAAGGGACCTTGACGTGGTACCTGGGTTTGTCCCATTTGGCCAAGTGCGGTAACTAACCTTTAACATTTTTGCTTTTAATCTTAGCTGAGAGCTTGTAAGTGAGTGCTGGACTTTCTCTGAGTGTTTTATTAATTTGTTTTTTTTTTAATTTTCCCTATGGTTCTTGCACCCAGACCTGTCTGGGGTTAACTGCCTGTGACTCTGGGGATAGCACAGCTTCCTGTGAGTGCCAGTGAGCACCCTGGGCTAAGCATGTTGCAGAGTCATGGGATGTGTACCCGGTCTTGTCTGAGAGTGCAGTCCCCTTCAGTGTTTATATATATATATATATATATATATATATATATATATAGCAAAACAAAAAACTTGTACTCTCTGGGGCGCGATCCGATATAGATCGTAGTTTGCGGCACAAGCGAGGGAACCCCCGCCGCCCGTAGTTTCAGCTCGCAACTCGAGCTATTACATATACGGCGCCGTCAGATGCTAAAGTGCCGTAAGTCTGACAAACCAGCGATGTCCAGAAATCTGCGTAAGTACAAATTTCTGGAGTCGCCAGTGACTTACGGCACTTTAGAAACTGCCGGCGCCTACAAAACCTGACTAAAGTATGAAATCTCCCGTACTGTCTAACACGCCTCCCAAATATAGCCCGACACGTCTAACCCTCTATCCGCTATCCCCCTCACTCTCCTAATAATAAAAAATGTATTAACCCCTAAACCGCCGCTCCCGGACCCCGCCGCAATCTCTAATAAAATTATTAACCTCTAAACCGCTGCTCCCAGATCCCGCCGCCACCAACATTAACTACCCCCTAATGTGAGCCCCTTACACCGCCACCAGCTACATTAACTACCCCCTAATGTGAGCTCCTACCCCGCCGCCAGCTACATTAACTACCCCCTAATGTGAGCTCCTACCCCGCCGCCAGCTACATTAACTACCCCCTAATGTGAGCTCCTACCCCGCCGCCAGCTACATTAACTACCCCTAATGTGAGCTCCTACCCCGCCGCCAGCTACATTAACTACCCCTAATGTGAGCTCCTACCCCGCCGCCAGCTATATTAAAATTATTAACTCATAATTTAATCCCCCTACACCGCCGCCAGCTATATTAAATTAATTAACCCCTAATCTAATCCCCCTATACCGCCGCCACCTATATTAAATTAATTAACCCCTAAAATACTAAACTATCCCTACCACTAAACCTAAGTCTAACCCTACAAATAGCCCTGAAAAGGGCTTTTTGCGTGGCATTACCCCAAAGTAAACAGCTCTTTTACCAGCCCTTAAAAGGGCTTTTGGCGGGGCATTGTCACAAAGTAATCAGCTCTTTTGCCTATAATCTAAATCCCCTACACCGCCGCCACCTATAATAAATGTATAACCCCCTAATCTAATCCCCCTATACCGCCGCCACCTATAATAAATGTATTACCCCCTAATCTAATCCCCCTACACCGCCGCCACCTATATTAACTATATTAACCCTAATTATATTAGGGTTAATATAGTTAATATAGTTATTATATTATATATATATATATATTAAGTATAATAACCGTATCTAACTCTAACACCCCTAACTAAATTCTTATTAAAATAAATCTGATTAATATTAATATTATTAATTAAACTATTCCTATTTAAATCTAAATACTTACCTATAAAATAAGCCCTAAGATAGCTACAATATAATTAATAATTACATTGTAGCTATTTTAGGGTTTATATTTATATTACAAGTAACTTGGTATTTATTTTAACTAGGTACAATAGCTATTAAATAGTTAATAACTATTTAATAGCTACCTTGTTAAAATAATTACCAATTTACCTGTAAAATAAATCCTAACCTAAGTTACAAATACACCTACACTATCAATAAATTAAATAAACTACAAATCTCTAAACTAAAATACAATTAAATAAACTAAACTAAATTACAAAAAAAACAAACACTAAATTACAAAAAATAAAAAAATATTACAAGAATTTTAAGCTAATTACACCTATTCTAAGCCCCCTAATAAAATAATAAAGCCCCCCAAAATAAAAAAAATGCCCTACCCTATTCTAAATTAAAAATTAACCAGCTCTTTTACCAGCCCTTAAAAGGGCTTTTTGCGGGGCATGCCCCAAAGTAAACAGCTCTTACAGCTGCCTGTAAAAAAAAACCACAATACCACCCCCAACATTACAACCCACCACCCACATACCCCTACTCTAAACCCATCCAAACCCCCCTTAAAAAACCTAACACTAAGCCCCAGAAGATCTCCCTACCTTGAGTCGTGTGAAGGAAACTGACTGCTATTATTTAGCACAGTCATAAAAGTGTTGTTTTTTTTTTTTTAAATCTACACTACTGTTACACCAGATATGAGTGGTGGCACTGGGCAAGTGGGCACAGTATACGCTGTAAGCCTGACACACACGCTGGCAGGCAGGGAACTGCAATTAGATTACACAGGGAAAAAAAAAGCAGATGTTCTAGCCCTAAAAAGGGCTTTTTGGGGTGCTGTCCTTACAGCAGAGATCATATGAGTCCTTCAGGACTGTAGTGGACACTGAATACACTAGCCTAGCTATAGATTTCCCTATTCAATCAGCAGCAGCTACACTGTCCCTCCTCTCACTAACAATGCAGCTTCCGAATGAATCTAAAATGGATTCTGTCCAGGAGGTAGGAGGGTCTGGGAGGGAGGGTCTGCTGCTGATTGGCTGGAATGTGCCTGCTGACTGTGAGGTACAGGGTCAAAGTATTACTCAATGATGACGAATAGGGGGCGGATCGAACATCGTATATGTTCGCCCGCCGCGGCGAACGCGAACATGCTATGTTCACCGGTAACTATTCGCCGGCGAACTATTCGCAACATCACTATTAATAATTTTAATATAGCTGGCGGCGGGGTATGAGCTCACATTAGATGGTAATTAATGTAGCTGGCGGCGGTGTAAGGGGCTCACATTAGGGGGTAGTTAATGTAGGTTGCGGCGGTGTAAGGGGCTCACATTAGGGGGTAGTTAATGTAGGTGGTGGCGGTGTAAGGGGCTCACAGATAGGAGTGGTGTGTTAAGTAGTTCTATTCTTATCAGTTTAATCCCTTTTACGTCCCCTATCAGGGGATGTGTATATGGCATCGATTTTAGGAACCGAGAGATGGAAAAAGATTCTTGGTCGGTCCTCCTACTTCAAATTTGGGGCACTGCACGTGCAATCTAATGTGCCACCAGATAGGAGTGGTGTGTTAAGTAGTATTATTCTTATCAGTTTAATCCCTGTTACGTCCCCTATCAGAGGACGTGTATATGGCATCGATTTTAGGAACCGGGAGATGGAAAAAGATGCTTGGTCGGTCCTCCTACTTCAAATTTGGGGCACTGCGCGTGCAATCTAATGTGCCACCAGATAGGAGTGGTGTGTTAAGTAGTTCTATTCTTATCAGTTTAATCCTTGTTACGTCCCCTATCAGGGGGCGTGTATATGGCATCGATTTTAGGAACCGGGAGTTGGAAAAATATGCTTGGTCGGTCCTCCTACTTCAAATTTGGGGCACTGCGCATGCAATCTAATGTGCCACCAGATAGGAGTGGTGTGTTAAGTAGTTCTATTCTTATCAGTTTAATCCCTGTTACGTCCATGTGTGTAATGCTGCCTGACTGAGACATATCCCTGTTATCTACATCCTCTGGCAATAATGGTTGCGCATCACTATCACTCATTTCTTCCAACTGATGTGTAAATAACTCCTCTGACAGATCAAGTGAAGCGGCTGTGGTGCTAGTGTTGGTGGTGGTGGCAGGCGGGCGAGTGGTAACTTGAGAGGGGCCCGAAGCTAAGCTGGAGGAGGATGGTGCGTCAAGGTTCCGAGCGGAAGCTGTAGAAGATTGGGTGTCCTGTGTTAGCCAGTCAACTATGTCCTCAGAAATGTTTGAGTTAGGGGTACGTTGCCTCTGAACACTGGGCATTATTCTAGGGCCAAAAGGAATCACAGCACCATGAACACAACGGCCCCTGTGGGGTGGCCTGCCTCTGCCTGTCATTTTTTTTTCGATTAGTGGTACTATGCGTGCAAGGTACTGTGACAACAGATATGAGTGGCACTGTGCACTGGCAGAAGTTGGCAGAGTAGACGCTGTAGGCCTGACACACACGCTTGCAGACAACTAACTGCTATTCAATCTATTACAGTCAAAATTGTATTTTTTTTTAAATGTACACTACTGTTACACCAGATATAACTGGCAGGCACTGAAACGCACACGTGTGAAGGAAACTGACTGCTATTATTTAACACAGTCAAAAAAGTGTTGTTTTTTTAAATGTACACTACTGTTACACCAGATATGAGTTGCACTGGTGTGACACTGTGCCCTGGCAGGCACTGAAACGCACACATGTGAAGGAAACTGACTGCTGTTATTTAACACAGTCAAAAAAGTTTTTTTTTTTTAAATGTACACTACTGTTACACCAAATATGAATTGCACTGGGGTGACACTGTGCCCTGGCAGGCACTGAAATGCACACGTGTGAAGGAAACTGACTGCTATTATTTAACACAGTCAAAAAAGTGTTGTTTTTTTTTTAAATCTACACTACTGTTACACCAGATATGAGTTGCACTGGTGTAACACTGTGCCCTGGCAGGCACTGAAACGCACATGTGTGAAGGAAACTGACTGCTATTATTTAACACAGTCAAAAAAGTGTTTTTTTTTTTAAATGTACACTACTGTTACACCAGATATGAGTTGCACTGGGCTGACACTGTGCCCTGGCAGGCACTGAAACGCACACGTGTGAAGGAAACTGACTGCTATTATTTAACACAGTCAAAAAAGTGTTGTTTTTTTTTTAAATCTACACTACTGTTACACCAGATATGAGTTGCACTGGTGTGACACTGTGCCCTGGCAGGCACTGAAACGCACATGTGTGAAGGAAACTGACTGCTATTATTTAACACAGTCAAAAAAGTGTTTTTTTTTTTTTAAATCTACACTACTGTTACACCAGATATGAGTTGCACTGGGGTGACACTGTGCCCTAGCAGGCAGGCACTGAAACGCACACGTGTGAAGGAAACTGACTGTTATTATTTCACAATCAAAAAAGTGTTGTTTTTTTTAAATGTACACTACTTTTACACCAGATATGAGTTGCACTGGGGTGACACTGTGCCCTGGCAGGCAGGCACTGAAACGCACACGTGTGAAGGAAGCTGACTGCTATTATTTAACACAGTCAAAAAAGAGTTTTTTTTTTTTTAAATGCACACTACTGTTACACCAGATATGAGTTGCACTGGGGTGACACTGTGCCCTGGCAGGCAGGCACTGAAATGCACACGTGTGAAGGAAACTGACTGCTATTATTTAACACAGTCAAAAAAGTGTTGTTTTTTTTAAATCTACACTACTGTTACACCAGATATGAGTTGCACTGGGGTGACACTGTGCCCTGGCAGGCAGGCACTGAAACGCACACGTGTGAAGGAAACTGACTGCTATTATTTAAAACAGTCAAAAAGTGTTGTTTTTTTTTAAATCTACACTACTGTTACACCAGATATGAGAAAAGTCGGAAAGTATCAAAGCGCCAGCGAACCGGCTGGGTTCAGAATGTGAAACCAATTCCTTCACAATATGGGTTAAAACAAATAATTTATTACAAATTAAAAACAATTTCACAAAACATAAATTCTTTGCAATACTTCTGAGATAGCTTTGATGATCTAGAACATTCGTATCTAAACTTAATGTTAAGTAATAGACAGAGTGGATTGATTACGAGTCCACACAGTGTTTTACAATGTTTTACAATGGGTAAGAATACAAGTCCAAATGTAAAAAACCTCAATATCTGAACCATTCAGTTGTGCTTAATCTGAGATGGCTTTGAGGATTTAGGCATTCGTATCTAAACTTTATGCATATGCGATAAACAGAGTGGATTGATTACAAATCCATACAATATTTTACAATTATAAAAGTACAAATGTAAAAACCTGAAATTCTGTTATACTTCTTAGGAAATCCTTGCAAAATGCTGATTATAAAAATATTAATAAAAAATGATATATATAATAAAAAATATTAATAAAACATTCTGGAAACAGATACCTTAAGTATTGTTACTAGCTATAACAATTCTACCGGATAGGTATATATCACAAAGAATATAGAGGTACAGGCTGATCTTGTAGTAGCGCTACCCACTGTAATTGTCAGATCAATCCGCGATAATATTATTTAGAGTTATGACAGGATGTTAAGGATATATGTCACTGCTAGCTTCTAAATATGTCTGTATAATGTTTGTTAGACACTTATACCGGGTCCCTTGGGTTGTATGTGACCAGAGTGGAGCCGATCAGCTGCTCCTGTAAAGGATCAGTGACCGTTTCCGCTAGCGGAAAAAATGAGGATGCGTGTTCTATTTAAGGTGATTCTGTGACAGGTTAATGTGAATTTTCAAATATACATAGAAACCTTATAACACAATAAAAACAATAAACAACTTCAAAATATGCAGTCCATATTCCAAAAAAAGTGTAAATAACAAATCAGTGTTTCCGTGATGGGTGCAAAAATATTCCAATGTGTGTTCAAATTTAAACCTCAATTGTCACTAGTGACCAACATGATTGCAACCGCCAAAATTTGTGAGCAATAAAAAATAAAAATATAAAATTAAAAAGTCAAAAATCGAAAAAATGTAAAAATAAAAATGTGTAACCAAAAACAACTTTTGTTGAAAGTCAGAGTTTATGTGTTTCCCAATGTGGGTGATTCCTGTCTTCTATGTGCTTTATCAGTCTATATAGGATATATAGTTGCCTGCAGTGGAGTATGGGCTTCAGCGTCAATAGACTATTTTCAGCTCCAGCGTCACTCAGGTTATTACTTCCTTCTGCCAAAAGAAATAAATAATAGTGCAGATTGTTTTTCTAAATAGATAAATAATTGGAATGCTACTCACCAGTCGACGCGTTTCGGTCCAACATAGACCTTTTTCAAAGTCTTGAAAAAGGTCTATGTTGGACCGAAACGCGTCGACTGGTGAGTAGCATTCCAATTATTTATCTATTTAGAAAAACAATCTGCACTATTATTATTTCTTTTGGCAGAAGGAAGTAATAACCTGAGTGACGCTGGAGCTGAAAATAGTCTATTGACGCTGAAGCCCATACTCCACTGCAGGCAACTATATATCCTATATAGACTGATAAAGCACATAGAAGACAGGAATCACCCACATTGGGAAACACATAAACTCTGACTTTCAACAAAAGTTGTTTTTGGTTACACATTTTTATTTTTACATTTTTTCGATTTTTGACTTTTTAATTTTATATTTTTATTTTTTATTGCTCACAAATTTTGGCGGTTGCAATCATGTTGGTCACTAGTGACAATTGAGGTTTAAATTTGAACACACATTGGAATATTTTTGCACCCATCACGGAAACACTGATTTGTTATTTACACTTTTTTTGGAATATGGACTGCATATTTTGAAGTTGTTTATTGTTTTTATTGTGTTATAAGGTTTCTATGTATATTTGAAAATTCACATTAACCTGTCACAGAATCACCTTAAATAGAACACGCATCCTCATTTTTTCCGCTAGCGGAAACGGTCACTGATCCTTTACAGGAGCAGCTGATCGGCTCCACTCTGGTCACATACAACCCAAGGGACCCGGTATAAGTGTCTAACAAACATTATACAGACATATTTAGAAGCTAGCAGTGACATATATCCTTAACATCCTGTCATAACTCTAAATAATATTATCGCGGATTGATCTGACAATTACAGTGGGTAGCGCTACTACAAGATCAGCCTGTACCTCTATATTCTTTGTGATATATACCTATCCGGTAGAATTGTTATAGCTAGTAACAATACTTAAGGTATCTGTTTCCAGAATGTTTTATTAATATTTTTTATTATATATATCATTTTTTATTAATATTTTTATAATCAGCATTTTGCAAGGATTTCCTAAGAAGTATAACAGAATTTCAGGTTTTTACATTTGTACTTTTATAATTGTAAAATATTGTATGGATTTGTAATCAATCCACTCTGTTTATCGCATATGCATAAAGTTTAGATACGAATGCCTAAATCCTCAAAGCCATCTCAGATTAAGCACAACTGAATGGTTCAGATATTGAGGTTTTTTACATTTGGACTTGTATTCTTACCCATTGTAAAACATTGTAAAACACTGTGTGGACTCGTAATCAATCCACTCTGTCTATTACTTAACATTAAGTTTAGATACGAATGTTCTAGATCATCAAAGCTATCTCAGAAGTATTGCAAAGAATTTATGTTTTGTGAAATTGTTTTTAATTTGTAATAAATTATTTGTTTTAACCCATATTGTGAAGGAATTGGTTTCACATTCTGAACCCAGCCGGTTCGCTGGCGCTTTGATACTTTCCGACTTTTCTCATAACTTACCAGACCACTAGGGGTCACCTATCAAAGCTAAGGGCTAAATTAGTAGTAGGCGCTAAGTGATTTCTTCTCTTTGTTACACCAGATATGAGTTGCACTGGGGTGACACTGTGCCCTGGCAGGCAGGCACTGAAACGCACACGTGTGAAGGAAACTGACTGCTATTATTTAACACAGTCAAAAAAAGTGTTGTTTTTTTTAAATCTACACTACTGTTACACCAGATATGAGTGGTGGTACTGGGCTAGTGGGCACAGTATACGCTGTAAGCCTGACACACACGCTGGCAGGCAGGGAACGGCAATTAGATTACACAGGGGAAAAAAAAGCAGATGTTCTAGCCCTAAAAAGGGCTTTTTGGGGTGCTGTCCTTACAGCAGAGATCAGATGAGTCCTTCAGGACTGTAGTGGACACTGAATACACTAGCCTAGCTATAGATTTCCCTATTCAATCAGCAGCAGCTACACTGTCCCTCCTCTCACTAACAATGCAGCTTCCGAATGAATCTAAAATGGATTCTGTCCAGGAGGTAGGAGGGTCTGGGAGGGAGGGTCTGCTGCTGATTGGTTGGAATGTGCCTGCTGACTGTGAGGTACAGGGTCAAAGTATTACTCAATGATGACGAATAGGGGGCGGATCGCGAACATGCTATGTTCACCGGTAACTATTCGCCGGCGAACTATTCGCAACATCACTATTAATAATTTTAATATAGCTGGCGGTGGGGTATGAGCTCACATTAGATGGTAATTAATGTAGCTGGCGGCGGTGTAAGGGGCTCACATTAGGGGGTAGTTAATGTAGGTTGCGGCGGTGTAAGGGGCTCACATTAGGGGGTAGTTAATGTAGGTGGTGGCGGTGTAAGGGGCTCACATTATGGGGTAGTTAATGTAGATGGCGGCGGTGTAAGGGGCTCACATTAGGGGGTAGGTAATGTAGGTGGCGGCGGTGTAGGGGCTCACATTAGGGGGTTATACATTTAATGTAGATGGCGGCGGGGTCCGGTAGCGGCGGTTTAGGGGTTAAATACTTTATTAGGGATTGTGGTGGGGGATCGCTGTTGACAGGTAGATAGACATTGCGAATGCGTTAGGTGTTAGGTTTTATTTTGCAGTTCGCGGTTGCCAGGTAGATAGACATTGCGCATGCGTTAGGTGTTAGGTTTTATTTAGCAGCTAGTTTAGGGAGTTACGGGGCTCCAATAGACAGCGTAAGGCTTACTACGCCTGCAATTTGTGGCAAGGTGAAAATGGAGTAGAATTTCTCCATTTTCGCCACGTAAGTCCTTACGCGGTATATTGGATACCAAACTGCGCTGGTTTGGTATACCTGCCTATGGCCCAAAAAACTACGACCGAAGGCAGAAATATACAAGCGTAACTTCTAGGTTACGCCGTATATGTGATACCAAACCAGCGCAAAATTTGGCGTAGCCGGCTTTTGCGGGCGACGCTGCATATCGGATCGGGCCCCTGGTCTTTTTTGAAACAATCTTTTAATGTGGAGTGCAAGTTTTTTGTTTTGCTGTATCTACACCACACTAGCACCCTGGCAGCTGTTTGACTAAGTGAGAGTGCTCTCCTGTGCTACTATATATATATATATATATATATATATATATATATATATATATATATATATATATATAATATAAATAATGTGTGTGTCTGTATTTGTAAACGTGAGTTTTATGACCTGTTATACTAAACACATTAACAATGAAAACTGTTTCTTGGGCTGTTATCAATTGGTTCAATGGTTAACATCAAGTTAAAAGAATGTAGTTTTGCTAAGTTTTCTTATAAAGTTGTTCTATCATATATGAACCAACAATTTTATTACAACAAATAAAAAAACAGGGTCTAATCCACCTATCTGGTTGTTTTACTTGTATTTGAGCTGTAAACAAGCAAGTTTAATAATTGGCATTTGTAATGTTGAGATGTAATTTTATTATACAGATTATAAATTTGTGTCATTGTTATTTTTTGAAAATATAGTTTCATAACCTTCATTCATCAACAAGCTACTCATAACATTGAAGCTATTTTGCAGAGCTGACAAAGACTTGAATGTGCCCTTGTTTTGTTGGTTAGAGGATCACTGAAATGACAAGTGATGACATATAATACAGTTGGTTGCAGAGGACATCAAAAAAGGATTCAAGGACTTTCTGGTCTCAAAGATCCACAGGAATATATCATTTTCTGTCATATGTTTTATTGTATGAAGCTAAATAATGCCATGTAAAGGACATCAATGCAATGGTTTTTATATTAGACAATGTTCTAATATAACCAAAAGAGGAAAATACAAAATAATAACAATAATAATAATTATTATTATTATTTATTAATATTAAAATTCATTGGATAACATGCTAGAGTTTCATTCTATTCAAATATATAACACGTAGCTATACAGAACAATTGTTCTTAGACTAATATATTTTCACACTTAAAAACTACTATTTTTTTTTTTATCATTTATTTCCAAGGATGTATATGTATGTGTATATGTATGTGTGTGTATATATATATATATATATATATATATATATATATATGTGCGTGTCTATTTTTGTGTACATATGTATTTATATGTATATATAAGTATTTACATACATATATTAAAGGAAGCTCATGAAGAAATCGAGCACCAGCCGGGAGTTAATTAAAACAAAATATGTATTAATATAAACTTATTAAAGAAGCCTGGATACTCAGACATGCAGAGTACAAAATAGGAGGTCAACTACACTTTACAGACATATATACACATAAATACATATAACCACATATATAGACATATATAAGTGCACTGGAGCCCTTTGCAGTTAACTAGATGAAAACACGTTCCAAAATAGTTGGGACAGGGACAATTTAGGACTAAAGGTGATGTGAAACAGGTGAGGCAATCATGTAATCATAGTATATAAGGTCCTTCAAGAGCAAGGATGGGTCAAGGCTTGCCAATCTGCCAACAGATGTGTCAGCGAATAATCTCAACACTTTCAGAACAACATTACTCAAAGACAAATCAGTACGATTTTTGGCATTTCACCTTCTACATTGCACAATATAACTAAAAGATTCAAGGAAAACGGTCAAACCTCGTTGCGCAAAAGAGCAAGGCCGAAAACCACTTCTGAATGCACGTGATCTCTGATCCCTCAGATCCCTCAGATGTCACTGTCTTAAAAAACCGTCATGAGTCTGTAATGAATATCCTGACATGGGCTCGGTAATAATTTGGTAAACCTTTGTCAGTCAACACCATTTCCCGCTGTATCCACAAATGCAAGCTAAGGCTTTACTACGCAAAGCAGCAAAGCAGAAGCCATACATCGACACTGTCCAGAAGCGTTGCCGACTTCTCTGGGCTCGGTCTCATCTAAGATGGACAGTAGCATAGTGGAATCGTGTTTTGTGGTCCTACGAGTCAACATTTCAAATAGTTTTTGGAAAAAAGAGGAAAATGACCATCCAAGTTGTTATCAGCGTCAGGTCCAAAAGCTAGAGCCTGTTATGGTATGGGGATGTGTTAGTGCCCATGGCATGGTTAGCTTGCACATCTGTGAGGTTACCATTAATGCAGAAAGATATGTATACATTTTGGAGCAACATATGCTGCCATCCAGATGTCATCTTTTCCAGGGACATCCCTGCATTTTCCAGCAGGACAACGCAAAACTGTCACGCTGCTCCCTTGCGCTGCCTTGGCTGCTGCCAGGGATGCAGCAGTTGCTGCTCTGGCTGTTGCCAGGGATGCTGCGGCTCTTTTGAGCGTGTGGCAATGATGTCATAGCCGCACATCTCTCCTCCTCTGAAGTCGGATCCCTTTAGCTCCTTGGTGCCAATCGGCGCCTATGTAAGTACCTTCACAACCTACAGTCACTGCCCAAGTATAGGTGTCACTGTGTGTGCTCATGGGTGCTGTATTCCTTATATTGCTGGACTGCTATAACGTTATTGAACTCTCCCTGTCTGACCACTCTGCTTGCTTAACCCTTAAAGTACTGGATTGCTATAACGTTGCTGAACTCTCCCTGTCTGACCACTCTGCATGCTTAACCCTTAAAGTACTGAATTTCTATAACGTTGCTGGACTCTGCCTGTCTGACCACTCTGCTTGCTTAACCCCTAAAGTACTGAATTGCTATAATGTTGCTGAACTCTGCCTGTCTGACTACTCTGCTTGCTTAACCCCTGAAGTACTTTATTGCTATAACGTTGCTAACCTTTGCCTGTCTGACCATTCTATTGGTTTACCCCTGAACTGTTATACTGCTGGATTTCCTTTGTTGCTGACTACAGCCTGTTCCTGGTCATTCTATTGGATTACCCCTGAACTGCTATACTGCTATACTGCTGAATTGCCTTCCTGTTGCCGGACTCTGCCTGTCTTGACCATTCTCTGCCTTCATCTTATTGCTGTGAAGGACTACCCTGCCTACCGTGAGCTCTGCTTACCTCATTTCATAAACTCTCTCTGTTCTGGGATATTTCCAATCATTCCATAAGAAGACTACTGGCCAAGTTTGGTCTGATAGAGGAATAACCCACTAGCATTACACAAACCACATTCAAACGGATTACAAGCCCATGGTTGGGTAAATAGAGAGTGAGGTTGCTAGAATTGCCTGTCTGCAGTCCTGACTTGGCTCCGATTGTGAATGTGTGGCGCATTATAAAGTGAAAAATAAGGCAATGAAAGTCCCGTATAGTTGCGCAGCTGAAGACATGCATAATGGATGAATGGGGGAAAATCCTGCTTGCTAAACTTAACAAACTGGTGTCTTCAGTGCCCAAATGCTTAATAAGTGTTATTAAAAGAAAAGGTGATGTTACACAGTGGTAAACAGTTGATTGTCCCAATTATGTTTGGTGTGTGTTGCAGTTATCAGATTTGAAATGAGTGTATATTAAAAAAAAACAAAAAAAACCCCATTACATTCACAAAGTAAAACATCAAATAATGTGTTAATAATGTGTTTTCAATATAGTACAGGGTGAGTTGAATTTTAAAATGACTCTTTTTGTTTGTTTTTTGCATTTTCCATACCGTTCCAACTTTTTTTGAATTGGGATTGAAGGTATAGCTATATATTGTACAAAAAAATCATCAGCCATATGTAGAAATATTTATTTATAAATAAATAGAACATATTCTGTTATGTGAAGGACATTGGAATGTGAAATATTCATATTTTCATGTCGGGTTAGCGCACATGAGAATATATGTTATCAGGTTAAATACTATTGGCTGTTCAAATCAGCGAATAGGATTTCAGTAGGTCTCATCCTATTGGCTGATTTGAATTATTCAGCCAATAGGAATGCAAGGTACCCCAAATATAAAAGAGGTACATTGCATTAAAACTTTAGTGTGTGGCGACATGAAGAGGATCCACCACGCTGGATAGCTTTGCGGCCCCTGGTCTTGTTCCACGGCAGCCTTCGCTCTGTCCCGCCTTTGCCCTGGATGAAGATAGAAGAGGTCCCCGCGCTGGATGAAGATGTCGCCACCTGGAAGAAGACCTTCTCCACCGGACTTCAGGAATGGTGAGTACCTATTCGGGGGTTAGACTTACTTTGTTTTTTTTGAGGTGGGATTTTTTTTTAGATTAGGGATTTTTTTTATTCTAATTGGCTGCAAAAGAGCTGATTGCCCTTTTAAGTGCAATGCCCATACAAATTCCCCTTTAGGGGCAATGGGTAGCTTAGGTTTTTTTATTTTGGGGGTTTTAGTTGGATGGGGGGTTTACTGTTAGGGGTTAATTTGTATTTTTCAGGTAAAAGAGCTGTTCAGTTTAGGGCAGTGCCCTACAAAAGGCCCTTTTAAGAGCTATTGGTAGCTTAGTGTTAGATTATGGGGTGTTTTTATTGGGGGGACTTTTTAATTTTTATAGGTGTATTAGATTAGGTTTAATTTTTTATTTTTGATAATTTGGTTTATTTTTGTCTGTAATTTTAGACTTTTTTATTTTTTGTAATTTTAGATTTATTTATTTATTTATTTTAATTTAATCTTGTTTTTTTAAGTAATGTTAGTATTTTTTATTTTAATTTTAACTTAGTATTTTTTATTTTATGTAATTGAGTTAATTTAGGGGGTGTTAGGTTAGGGGGCTTAGTGATTAAACTAGTTTTTTGCATTGTGGGGTGATGGTGGTTTAGGGGTTAATAATTTAATTAGGTTTATTGCATTGTGGGGATGGTGGTTTAGGGGTTAATAGGTTTATTTTATTAGTAGCAATGTGGGGGCTGGTGGTTTAGGGTTTAATAGGTTTATTTTATTAGTAGCGATGTGGGGGTTGGCGGTTTAGGGGTTAATAGGTTTATTTTATTAGTAGCGACGTGGGGGTCAGCGGTTTATGGGGTTAATAGGTTTATTATACTAGTAGTGGTGTGGGGGCCAGCGGTTTAAGGGTTAATAGGTATATTTAGTATTGGTGATGTGGGGGGTCGGCGGATTAGGGGTTAATAGGTTTCATATAGTATTTGCGATGCAGGGGGATGGCAGTTTAGGGGTTAATAGGTAGTTTATGGGTGTAAGTGTGCTTTGCAACATTGTAGTCATGATTTTTGTGAAACATTTTTGTTTCGCAAAATCCATAACTACTGATAGCGGAATGGATTGTGGCGGTATGGACTATAACACTAGCGTAATAGCCGGACTGCACAACCTGTAATACAGGCGCAATGAAAATCCCGCACTCAAAAGTCATTTTTTGAGTGTGGAATTGAGAGTTGCGTTAAGGCTAAAATGCTAGCGGTATAGCCGTACCGCCGCAACTTGTATTACGGGAGACCTGCATATTTTGCACGCAATGTCAATTTTTCAGCGGTATAGCCGTGTCGCAAAAAACTTGTAATTTTGCTGATTGGTTGTTCTAACATTTGTAATATTTTAAAGCATTAATCCTAAATATGAGAAGGATCTGAAACTCTTTGCTGACACTAAATTAATATATTTATGTATAATAGCCCTCTAGATGTCACTAGTCAATGTGAAACTTGTAATTACTTAAACCATAATGTCAAATATAAAACCATAAAGGCATGAGATCCCGCATTAAGACAGAATGTGCCCCTCTTTTAAATGAATGGTAACTTAACCCTCTGGGTGATACGTAATCAATGACAAAATTATAGATACTTAATCAGCATCCTCTAGACATGTTTATACAAATAAAAGGGAGAAGGCAAGTAGACTGTGTTTCTATGTATCTATATATAAACAATATGTAGTGGGGACAACTCTTTATAAGAAATCGATTATGTTCTTTTAAAGGGACATTAAACACTAAGGGCTAGATTATAAGTGAAGCTCAAAATATCGCTTCTTCGAAAGCGATATTTGCACTTAACTTAGTATTACAAGTTAGGTGCAATGAGAACACAACCTCATGAGAGCATGCTTTCATAGGCTCCAATAGCAGCCTCGTTCTCATGCCATGAGACACGCCATTAGAACCTAGCACAGCGAAGGGGGTAAGTCACACAGGGATGGATAGCAAATTTAAATTTTTAGTTGATTCAGTCTCATTACCGCAGTTAACCTCATGCGGTTCCGGTTTTTGTGTGTGTCACAATAAAGCTTAAGCCTCACTCAAAAAGTTGTAACTTGGGTAGCATTAAATATGGTAATAATTGGTAAATCATTCCAGCCACTTTTGCTGTGAATTTAACAGTGTTGTATCTATGCATATATGGGAACATATATCCCTCTCAATGGTCTTAGCTTTATCCTAGAGCTATAATTCTAACGATGTAATAGGTAATATGTATCAGCCACGTTGGCTGCAGATTCTGTAATATTTCATTGTTACTCTGGAAACGCTAACTATGGTAATATTTGGTAGCTCTGGTAGCATTAAACGGAAATAATTGGTAATAGGTATTATAGAGCTATAGCTCTGGCAAAGTTAACCACGGTAATAATTGGTAATAGGTATCAGCTACTTTGGTTGCAATTTCTGTAGTATCTAATTGTAGCTCTGGTAATGCTAACCACAGTAATATTTGGTAGTTCTAGTAACACTTAGAACGGTAATAATTGGTAATAGGTACCAGCCATTTAGGCTGCAGATTCTATAGTTCTATATGTATGCCACCCATAGGTGTAATAACCACCTATCAATCTGTTAACTACGTATGTTAATACAGTTCAATTTCTACTTAGAGAATTGTTATTTTGGGAGCTTATTATTACGGCAATTAAAGGTAATAGTACCAGCCTCTTTCACTCATTAGCTATATATTTACATCATCTATATGTGAACACAGTTCTACTCAGAGAATTGGTATTCTGGGAGGTTATAATTACGGTAATAAAGGTATCAGTACTTGTTTCTCTCACCTAATAGCTCTATATTTGTGCCACCTATATGTGAACTATCCCAGCATCGCCACACAGCTTAGCTTAATTTAATGAGTTGGATTCCAGGTAGCTTTTATAAAGGTAATAAACGGTAATCGGTATCAGCCACTTTGGCTGCTGATTCAATAGCTTATATTTTCGATACCATCAAGGAAATTACTTCTCGTATAGCTGTTGATTTGATCTTGCTGTGTCAACCAAATTGGGACTTAATAGTATAACCACACACACTCAGGGAGCAGTCATCCTTATATGTTTTTTAGTTGTTTTAAAATGTCTGTGTATTCACACCTTTTATATATTACAGGTAAAAGTTAAGTATTAATTTTCAATTTGGTCAACCCCATCTTCTCTCTTAGTTATGGTATAACTAACCACCCACCAATAGTATGTAAAGTGTGCCCTAATAGTGCTTTTTTCTCTTCTCTCTTTTTCAAGTACTCTATACCTTAGCACTAGGCACTGCCCTTATATATACAGTATATATATATATATATATATATATATATATATATATATATATATATATATATATAAATATATATATATATATATATATATATATATATATATATATATATATATATATATTACTTTAGGAGGGATCTGGGTGTTTTGGTTACCCTTATCTCTCTGATTTAAGTATCGGGGAACCTTTTTGTTTGAACAGTTGCTGAAAAGGAGGTGAGAGTGTTTTTCCTATGATTTATCATTTAATATTACCATCTCAGAGTGAAAATAACCCTCAAGAAAATGAATGGAAATAATGCTAAAAACTTGCCTTACATCTGGAACTTTATATCATATTTCTTTATCTAAATGGATATTTTTATGGGTGGAAAATTTGTCTCCCCCCCGACAAATTTTTGTGGGCATCCTGGCTCTCTTAATTTTCGTAACAAACTCTAAACTTTCATAAACTAGAGAAGAGGGTAGACAGGTGGAGATATCTTTTTACTTTTAAGGGTATAAAATGCAAACATTTTATGTAAATAACTAAACATATATAAATTGTTTCTTTCAACTGAAATAATTCATGAAATTATGTTTGGGGGACCTAATATCTCTTTATTTCTTGAAGTGTATTTACATATGTTCTATGCACAGCATTTGTCCAACTATGTTTCAGATATTAGCAGAAACAAACTAATGATTAGATCCATTTGAACAACGTTTAGTATTTAAAGGGAAACTGAACCCAAATTTTTTCTTTCGTGATTCAGATAGAGCATGCAATTTTAAGCAACTTTCTAATTTACTCCTATTATCAATCTTCATTTTCTTGCTATCTTTATTTGAAAAAGAAGGCATCTAAGCTTTTTTGGGGGTTCAGAACTCTGGACAGCACTTTTTTATTGGTGGATGAATTTATCCACCAATCAGCAAGGACAACCCAGGTTGTTCTACAAAAATGGGCCGGCATCTAAACTTACATTCTTGCATTTAAAATAAAGATACCAAGAGAATGAAGAAAATTTGATAATAGGAGTAAATTAGAAAGTTGCTTAAAATGTCATGCTCTATCTGAATCATGAAAGAAAAAATTTGGGTACAGTGTCCCTTTAACTTTTTAAGCAACAGTTAAAGTAATGAAAGGCACTCACTGTAAATAGAAAAGTAATGAAAACAATTAAGCAAAGTCGGTTTATACTCATTTTTGCTTTTATTACATTTTCCACAGTAGCCATCATTTACTTGCTGTCTGCTCATTATTTTTCGCTCCTACTATTTTATGCTTGTTGAAGATGTTCCCACGAAACCGCTCCCAATAAAATAAGCCCACACACATTCCTGTCATAAAAAAGATTCTGAAACTAGTTTTTATTAAATCATTTTTTTACAGACCGCACTCGCTGGACTTTTAGACAAACGTCTCTGCTTATTTTATTGCAGGTGATATTTTTCGGCGCGTACCAGACCCCGTCTGAGGAAGGGGAGAATGTTACCTGCAATAAAAGAAGCTGAGAAGTTTGTCTAAAAGTCCAGCAAGAGCATTCTGTATTCATCATTATTATTTACTTTTTTCCAGCACCCTGGGGCAAGATTACATATGCGGCGTTGCCCACAAAAGCCAGTGACGCTGGTTTTTACACGGTTTTCATATCACATATACGGCACAGCATATAAATGTGGTGCATATATTTCACCCATCAGCCCCTATTTTTACTCCAATAAGCTAACATAGAACCACATCGCATATCGGTATCACATATTCAGTGCAAGGACTTACGCAGCGAAAATGGAGACATTTTACTCCATTTTCACCTCGCTACACATAGGCAGGCGCAGCAAGCCTTGCGCTGAGTATGTGAGCACTCCCTGAAAATAGTAACTAGCACCTAACACATGCGCAATATCTATCTACCTGTCAACCGCCAACCCCCACATTGCAATAAACCTAATAAATGTATTAACCCCAATCCACCATTAAAGGACCAGTAAACACAGCAGATTTGCATAATCAACAAATGCAAGATAACAAGACAATACAATAGCATTTACTTTGAATTTCAAATGAGTAGTAGATTCTTTTTTAACACATTTCAAAGTTATGTATATTTCCACTCCCCCTGTACCATGTGATAGCAATCAGCCAATCACAAATGCATATACGTATAGTCTGAGTTCTTGCACATGCTCAGTAGGAGCTGGTGACTCAAAAAAAGTTTAAATATAAAATACTGTGCACATTTTTTTTAATGGAAGTAAATTGGAAAGTTGTTTAAAATTACATGCTGTATCTGAATCATGAAAATTTAATAAAACCTGAGTGTCTCTTTAACCCACAATGCAATAAACCTAATAAAACTATTAACCCCTAATCCCCCATTAACCCACATATCAATAAACCTAATAAAACTATTAACCCCTAATCCACCATTAACCCACAACTCAATAAACCTAATAAAACTATTAACCCCTAATCCGCCATTAGCCCACAACACAATAAACCTAATAAAACTATTAACCCCTAATCCGCCAAATCCACACAATGCAATAAACCTAATAAATCTATTAACCCCTAATCCGCCAAACCCCCACAATACAAATAACTAATTAAATTACTAAGCCCCCTAACCTAACACCCTCTAAATTAACCCCAATTGCCTAAATTAAAATATGCTACGTTACAAATAAAATAAAAAAGATAACATTACTTAAAAATAAAAAAACTAAGATTAAACTAATCTAAGATTACAAAAAATAAAAGGTCTAATATTACATAAACAAATAAACCAAACTATCAAAAATAAAAAAATTAAGCCTAATCCCTATGAAAATAAAAAAGCCCCCCAAAAATAAAAACACCCCCTAACCTAATGCTAAACTACCAATAGCCCTTAAAAGGAGTTAAACAGCTCTTTTACCTTAAAAAACACTGTCCCCAGAATAAAAAACCTAACACTAAAAAATCCTAAACTACCCATTGCCCCTAAAGGGGCATTTGTATGGGAATTGCCCTTAAAAGGGCATTCAGCTCTCTTACTGCCCTTAAAAGGGCATTCAGCTCTTTTAAGAGTGCCCAATAAATCCCTAGTCTAAAAAAACCAAACCCCCAAAAAATAAAAAAAATCCTAAAGCTAACCCCCAAATAGGTACTCACCATTCCTGAAGTCCGGGGGGTGGGGGGGGAAGGTCCTGTTCCAGGCGGCGGTGAAGTCTTCTTCCAAGCAGCCAACATCTTCTTTCAAGCGGGGACCACTTCCTTCTTCATCCAGGATCGGAGATGAGCGTGGAGCAGGACCAGTGACTGTGGAGTCATGGAGCGTGGAGGATCCTCTTCATATCATCGCCGCCGTACACTGAATGGTGAATTCAAGGTAGGAGTTTAAATATGGTGTCCCTTGCATTCCTATTGGCTGATTTGATTCTTCAAATTCAAATTAGCCAATAGGATGAGAGCTTTTTTGAGTTTTTTTTTTTTTTATAATAGGGATTTATTGGGCACTCTTAAAAGTGGGGTTAATACATTTATTAGGTAGTTTGCGATGTTGGGGTTGGCAGATTTAGGGGTTAATACTTTTATTAGGTAGATTGCGATGTGGGTGAATGGTGGATTAAGGGTTAATAGATTTATATAGGCATATTGTGTTGTGGGAGGTTGCCGGTTTAGGGGTTAATACTTTTATTATTAGTTCCGATGTGGGTTTGATGGCGGACAAAGTTTTACGTGTCGGGTTTATTTTTGGGAGGCGGTTTAGACTTTTATGGGAGATTTTATATATTTTTTTATTTTCTTAGGTGCCGGCAGTTTCTAAAGTGCCGTAAGTCACTGGCGACTCCAGAAATTTGTATCTTGCTCATTTCTGGACATCGCTTGTTTATCCAACTTATGGCACTTTATAAACTGCCGGCGCCATATAGGTGATTCCCCGACATGCGAGGTAAAATTACGGGCAGCGTGGGTTGCCGCAGTTGCGCTGAAACATGTGCCGAATATGTAATCTTGCTCCTGGTTGTTGCCCCTTTACTATTTAGTGAGAGTGCAGATCCCTATGCTGTTTATACTATATACAGTATCGCACAAAAGTGAGAACACCCCTCACATTTTTGTAAATATTTTATTATATCTTTTTATGTGACAACACTGAAGAAATTACACTTTGCTACAATGTAAAGTAGTGAGTGTACAGCCTGTATAACTGTAAATTTGCTGTCCCATCAAAATAACTCAACACAAAGCCATTAATGTCTAAACCGTTGGCAACAAAAGTGAGTACACCCCTAAGTGGAAATGTCCAAATTTTGCCCAAAGTGTCAATATTTTGTGTGTCCACCATTATTTTCCAGCACTGCTTTAACATTCTTGGTCATGAAGTTCACCAGAGCTTCATAGGTTGCCACTGGATTCCTCTTCCACTCCTCCATGACGACATCACAGAGCTAGTGGATGTTAAAGACCTTGCGCTCGCCCACCTTCCTTTTGAGGATGCACCCCACAAATGCTTGGCCAGTCCATTACCTTTACCCTCAGCTTGTTTAGCAAGGCAGTGGTCATCTTGGAGGTGTGTTTTGGGTCGTTATCATATTGGAATACTGCCCTGCGGCACAGTCTCCAAAGGGAGGGGATCATGCTCTGCTTCAGTATGTCACAGCACATGTTGACACATGTTGACATTCATGGTTCCCTCATGAACTGTATCTCCCCAGTGCTGGCAGCACTCATGCAGGCTCAGACCATGACACTCCCACCACCATGCTTGACTGCAGTGTTAATTTTGACGGCAAATTTCAATTTAGTCTTAGTTTTAGTCTTTTGATTAAAATGCCATTTTAGTTTTAGTTGTATTATCATTATATACTCCTGGCGTAAAGGTTTATTAACCTGTTTTTATTTATGGTATTAAGGTTTGAACATGCAATACAGATTTAACTGTTGTGATATATAACATATCTTTATCTTAAAATGTAATAAAATTAAGGTTCCATAAATTTTACAGAAGAGCAGTAATTGGATATGGATTGATTATAACAACATAAAATGTTTTTGTCAGCAAATTTTGATTTAGTTTTAGTCATAGGGGCCTATTTATTAAAGACCTCGATGAATGCGGAGAGCAATACGCTCTCCGCATTTAACATTGTACCAGCAGCTCACAAGAGCTGCTGGTGCAACACCGCCCCCTGCTGACTCGCGGCCGCCAGCAGGGAGGTGTCAATCAACCCGATTGTACATGATCGGGTTGATTTCCGGCGATTCCTGTCTGCCTCATCAGAGCAGGCGGACAGGGTTATGGAGCAGCGGTCTTTAGACCCCTGCTTCATAACTGGTCTGAAGACTCGGCAGAAACACGGGCCCACAAGCTCCGTTCCGAGCTTGATAAATTGGCCCCTTAGTCTTTTGACTAAAATGTCATTTTAATTTAGTTTTAGTCTAAGGGGCCTATCTATCAAGCTCCGAACAGAGCTTGAAGGCCCGTGTTTCTGGCGAGTCTTCAAACACAAGTTATGGAGCAGGGGTCTAAAGACTAACGAGTCACATGACACCGGGGAGGGAAAATTGCAAATTGGGACTAATTTGGACATTTCCACTTAGGGGTGTACTCACTTTTGTTGCCAATGGTTTAGACATTAATGGCTGTGTGTTGAGTTATTTTGAGGGGACAGCACATTTCCACTTTTATACAGGCTGTACACTCACTACTTTACATTGTAGCAAAGTGTAATTTCTTCAGTGTTGTCACATGAAAAGATATAATAAAATATTTACAAAAATCTGAGGGGTGTACTCACTTTTGTGAGATACTGTATCTATCACTTCATTCGATGACGTGCATTCCCTCTTTAAATCCAACTGCCAGGGTGTTTGCTTAGTATTATCATCCGATCCCACAAAAGCTCGCACTCACTGATCTAGTGCAAACAATGCCCTTTATTAGTACTATACAACATTTTAGAGATATCTTCTGAGTAAGATGAATGTCACATAGCAGTGAGTGCTAGCCTTTGTGGTATATATATATATATATATATATATATATATATATATATATATATATATATATATATATATATATACAAGGAGTGCAGAATTATTAGACAAATGAGTATTTTGACCACATCATCCTCTTTATGCATGTTGTCTTACTCCAAGCTGTATAGGCTCGAAAGCCTACTACCAATTAAGCATATTAGGTGATGTGCATCTCTATAATGAGAAGGGGTGTGGTCTAATGACATCAACACCCTATATCAGGTGTGCATAATTATTAGGCAACTTCCTTTCCTTTGGCAAAATGGGTCAAAAGAAGGACTTGACAGGCTCAGAAAAGTAAAAAAAAATGAGATATCTTGCAGAGGGATGCAGCACTCTTAAAATTGCAAAGCTTCTGAAGCGTGATCATCGAACAATCAAGCGTTTCATTCAAAATAGTCAACAGGGTCGCAAGAAGAGTGTGGAAAAACCAAGGCGCAAAATAACTGCCCATGAACTGAGAAAAGTCAAGCGTGCAGCTGCCAAGATGCCACTTGCCACCAGTTTGGCCATATTTCAGAGCTGCAACATCACTGGAGTGCCCAAAAGCAAAAGGTGTGCAATACTCAGAGACATGGCCAAGGTAAGAAAGGCTGAAAGACGACCACCACTGAACAAGACACACAAGCTGAAACGTCAAGACTGGGCCAAGAAATATCTCAAGACTGATTTTTCTAAGGTTTTATGGACTGATGAAATGAGAGTGAGTCTTGATGGGCCAGATGGATGGGCCCGTGGCTGGATTGGTAAAGGGCAGAGAGCTCCAGTCCAACTCAGACGCCAGCAAGGTGGAGGTGGAGTACTGGTTTGGGCTGGTATCATCAAAGATGAGCTTGTGGGGCCTTTTCGGGTTGAGGATGGAGTCAAGCTCAACTCCCAGTCCTACTGACAGTTTCTGGAAGACACCTTCTTCAAGCAGTGGTACAGGAAGAAGTCTGCATCCTTCAAGAAAAACATGATTTTCATGCAGGACAATGCTCCATCACACGCGTCCAAGTACTCCACAGCGTGGCTGGCAAGAAAGGGTATAAAAGAAGAAAATCTAATGACATGGCCTCCTTGTTCACCTGATCTGAACCCCATTGAGAACCTGTGATCCATCATGAAATGTGAGATTTACAAGGAGGGAAAACAGTACACCTCTCTGAACAGTGATGGACCACAGGTTCTCAATGGGGTTCAGATCAGGTGAACAAGGAGGCCATGTCATTAGATTTTCTTCTTTTATACCCTTTCTTGCCAGCCACGCTGTGGAGTACTTGGACGCGTGTGATGGAGCATTGTCCTGCATGAAAATCATGTTTTTCTTGAAGGATGCAGACTTCTTCCTGTACCACTGCTTGAAGAAGGTGTCTTCCAGAAACTAGCAGTAGGACTGGGAGTTGAGCTTGACTCCATCCTCAACCCGAAAAGGCCCCACAAGCTCATCTTTGATGATACCAGCCCAAACCAGTACTC
Source organism: Bombina bombina (assembly GCF_027579735.1). Lineage (NCBI taxonomy): Eukaryota > Metazoa > Chordata > Amphibia > Anura > Bombinatoridae > Bombina > Bombina bombina. The sequence goes on along the minus strand of NC_069501.1, from coordinate 179,327,944 downwards.
CACCTCCACCTTGCTGGCGTCTGAGTCGGACTGGAGCTCTCTGCCCTTTACCAATCCAGCCACGGGCCCATCCATCTGGCCCATCAAGACTCACTCTCATTTCATCAGTCCATAAAACCTTAGAAAAATCAGTCTTGAGATATTTCTTGGCCCAGTCTTGACGTTTCAGCTTGTGTGTCTTGTTCAGTGGTGGTCGTCTTTCAGCCTTTCTTACCTTGGCCATGTCTCTGAGTATTGCACACCTTGTGCTTTTGGGCACTCCAGTGATGTTGCAGCTCTGAAATATGGCCAAACTGGTGGCAAGTGGCATCTTGGCAGCTGCACGCTTGACTTTTCTCAGTTCATGGGCAGTTATTTTGCGCCTTGGTTTTTCCACACGCTTCTTGCGACCCTGTTGATTATTTTGAATGAAACGCTTGATTGTTCGATGATCACGCTTCAGAAGCTTTGCAATTTTAAGAGTGCTGCATCCCTCTGCAAGATATCTCACTATTTTTGACTTTTCTGAGCCTGTCAAGTCCTTCTTTTGACCCATTTTGCCAAAGGAAAGGAAGTTGCCTAATAATTATGCACACCTGATATAGGGTGTTGATGTCATTAGACCACACCCCTTCTCATTACAGAGATGCACATCACCTAATATGCTTAATTGGTAGTAGGCTTTCGAGCCTATACAGCTTGGAGTAAGGCAACATGCATAAAGAGGATGATGTGGTCAAAATACTCATTTGTCTAATAATTCTGCACTCCCTGTGTATATATATATATATATATATATATATATATATATATATATATATATATATATATATATATATATATATATATATATATATATATATATACTGTATATTATATATAAAAGTTCCAAAGAATTTGGGTGCTCACAGGTCTTGATAAAGTTCAATACTTTTTATTAAATACCATGCTAAAAAAGTAGATGTTTCTGTTCAACAGAAGCCTTTTTCAAGGCATCAATGTGTTCCCCAATACTGCCTAACAAACAATGTCACACTTGCTACCTATATGCCCAATAATCTCACCCCTTTACTTTGTGATGATATACACCTGCCAGTAATCAAATGTAATAAAATTACTGAACTTTATTAAGACTTGTGAGTGACTGAATCCTTTGGAACTTTCTATATGCATTTAATAGAGCACCTGGTCAAGTGAAGAAAAGCTACACTAGGTGGTGAGAGCATGAAATATAACAATGCACTAATGGGAGCTTGCTGAAGACATTGGGTGAGCCAATGAGAAGAGGCATATATGTGCAGCCACTAAGCAGCAGCTAGCTCCCAGTAGTGCATATCTATTATTGAGCCTATCTTTGTATTCTTTTCAACATAAGATACCAAGATAACAAAGCAAATTCAATTCAAAACTGTCATTTTGTTAGCAAAATGTGTATTGTTTTTTTATCCCTAAGACACACGCCTTGCAAAAGCCTCAACGACTTGATTATTGTATCTTGATGGTTCCGGCCATTTAGGGACCAATTAGGAAAATATATAAATGAGTCTCTGCAGTATCCAATCACAGTTCAGCATGTAGGAGAGTCAAGCATTTGAATTCCATAAAATACATCTCTGGGGCAGTGGAAAAAAAATACAATTTTCAGATTGAAATGACAGAAAAAGCAAGTAAGATAAATAATGAAAGTGCATTACAAAGTATTTTTCACTACGTACTAGTAAACTTTATAGGGATTCCAATTTTGTGTTTAGTATTTAAACATTTATTAAAGGGACATGAATCCCACATTTTTTTCTTTTGTGATTCAGACAGAGCATGTGATTTTAAACAACTTTCTAATATATTTCTATTATCAATGTTCCTTCATTCTCTTGGTATCTTTTGCTGAAAAGCAGAGCCGTATGCTTAGGAGCCGGAGCCAGAGCTGGCCCATTTCTGGAACACTATATGGCAGCTGTTTTGCGTGAATGTTATCCTTTTCTGGAGCACTATATAGCAGAACTATTGCCTGCCATGTAGCACTCCAGGTCCTCCATTACATATGCAGCGTCGCCCGCAAAATCTTCCGCCGCCAGATTTTATGCGATTTTGGTATTACATATACGGCGTATCATACATGTTACGCGCGTATATTTCACCCTTTGGACGTATTTTTTTTAGTCACAGACTAACATAGAACAGCCGCACAATTTGGTATCCAAAATACAGCGTAAGGACTTACGTGCGCAGAATTCAGAAAATCTACTCCATTCTTATCTCGCCACATATTGCAGGCGCAGCAACCCTTGCACTGACTAAAAAAGCAATGTAACTCCCTGAATGCCTAACAAATGCATGCGCAATCACATACATATCAGCCGCAAATCTCAAACAGTTAAACCTCTTCTAAGCATTTATTATTCCTGCCCCTGTGTCAAACCAATCACAAACAGCACAACCTCTCACTTGCAGTCTTAAAACAGCTGGCACTGCACACCCTCATTAGCCACCATCTTTACATACTGCGGATTTCCACTGCATGTAAGTGAAACTACTACATCCCACCCCTTAACCACCCTAATTACTGAAAATGTCTCATTTGTTTAATTCATGTTTAGGTCACTATGATTTATTGACTATCATTAATAAGACTGAAAATGGATGTTTATACACTATGCTCACACCTTCTGTAAATACATTATTATTTATATATATACCAATGTGTCAATTTATATTGGATGTGAGAAACCTTGATTTACATCTTATAAGTGAATATTACTATATGTACCCTTCATACACAACTATGTGATGTGGTTTATAGAACATGAATATGTCATAAACATGATAATATTACCTTTTTTGCCATTTCCACACAGGTCTTATTATATGTTTTAACAATATTAGTGTACTAAAACACACCTCACATGGATGTGGATGACAATTATATTGTAAATAACAGAGGACAAGATTTATGGTGAACTATAAGAATATTTATTTCTTTTTTGGGTTCTTAGATGAGGGAGCTGAGGTGACTGTAGTGGATTTCCTTGTTCTTCTGGTTTGAGAAGATTCTGATGTTTCTGCTGGTGTGCTGGCCACAGATGATAGGCTGGAGGCAGTGTACTGCTGGTGTGTAAAGTGCTCAACCAACACACCCAAGAGTTGATTTTGTTCTCGCCATCTATTGTCCATCTGCATCTGCATATCAGACAGAATTTGCATCATCTGTGACTGGTTTTGAACACTTCCACTTAATGATGCTGCCATGTCCCTCTGCAGTTCTATGCTACATTTGTGTAACCTCTCTTGGCTCCTGAAGAACCTCTCATGGCTCCTGAAGAACCTCTCTTGGCTCCTGTGGAACCTCTTTTGGCCTCTTTGTCTGCTCTCGGAGCTTGTTATGAGCCTCCTCTGGAGTGCAATGTATTCCTCACCCAAGGGAGAATACAATGCATCCACAGGCTCTTGAGTAGCAGGGCTTCTAGTTGCTTGAGGTGCAGGTTCAGCTGCATCTGCTGGTTCTGGTGGGGCAGGTTCAGCTGCCTCTGTTTCTGGTGGGGCAGGTTCAGCTGCATCTGCTGGTGCTTGAGTACTTTCAGCTATATTTTCATCTGCAGATGGTGGAGCTCTCCCAACTGATGAGGATGGTGGAACTCGCCCAAGTGATGAGGATGGTGGAACTTGCCCAAGTGATGAGGATGGTGGAGTTCTCAGGCTTTATTGATAGTCCCACTGATGACCAGTGTGTGACCACTCAGCCTGTCCAGTTGGCACTTCTTATGACATAGTCTGTGGGTAAAAGCCATGACTGCCCTGAGATTGTGTTGGGGGGGGGGGTAAATACATGGACCCTTTGTGGCTATCTTGGCTCCCCCTCAAAGCCAAAAGAAGAATATTCCTCTGGCCAGGAATCTTGCCAGGGGTCATATGGCAATGGTGGTGGCATCACTCCCGGGTCCTCAACTGAAGCCATCCAACCCTGCTCATACTGTTCATGTGGTTGCCTGAAGACTGGTGGCAGTGGTGGTGGCGGCATGCCTGTGACTGGTGGTGGTGGTGGCATGCCTGTGACTGGTGGTGGTGGTGGTGGCGACATGCCTGTTTGTATCCTTGTGACAGGAGGTTCTGTGGAGGAGTCAAATGATGAGAGGGATTAGTACAGTCAGATATATGTCCATGTGGGCATACAATGTACACTGATACATGCTAGGGCATATACTGAATCTCATGTCAAACTCTATAACATGCATGTGCACATTGTGATTTGTGCTATGAGGGATTTTAATATGCGCAGTATACAGGTATGTGTTTCATACAATAGTTATGTGTACATGTCAATGATGGAAAAAATGTGTTCTTTAAGTGACACTATGGTCACACAATTTACTTTAGCCTGATGTAGGCACAGAACCTGCTTTATTGAGCTAAAAGTATTGTGATGGCTATAGTGTCCATTTACTGAAAACTCTACATGTGGCTTGTGGCCTGTGTTACTCTGAGACATGTAAGTATTGCACAAAAAGAACACAGCAGGCTTCCCATAGGTACACTTACTCCGTGTCAGTAGATAATATATGAATATAAACACTGTGGCAAAAAGTCATGCAAACAAATGAATGTATCACCCCCAGGAGAGCACACTGAACGTGCACCAAATAAGCTTATTGATCAAGCCAGATATAACAACAGTTCCAGGTTCCCAGCAGGGACGATTAAGTGGAAACAGGCTTTCAAACTCCCCCCTCAAATGCTAATAGGTGGTTTTTTCTTTTCTTTCCATCTCTCTCCGGCTTGCATCAAAGGTTCCCATCACCTGCAGGATAAGGGCTCCGTCGTCACGGTGAACCGCAGCTCCGGTGCAGGATTATTCACTAGACCAGCCTCCTTTTGCAGCGTTGCCTCTGGTTTGCAAGCCCGGCGTCTGACGTCACACCGGGGGCATGCCTATACGGAGGTGTGCAGCGTTTGCCTCCAATCCACTTAGTGCCGTGTCTTCAGCTCTCCTAGGGGGGAAGTTTGAAACAGCAGCTTGCCACAGGAATAGATGAGGCTGTGAGGGCTCCTGATAAAGTGAACGGACTCCTTGTAGCCCATAAAAATATATAGAAAAAAAGATATTTCAGGAGTCCCAAATGTAAAAAGTATTCCAACTAACTTTATTGCGGTAAGATTAAAAATCAAACGTAACACCAGCAAAGTAACAGAGAAACAGCTGGTCCTACTAGTTTCGGCTAGTTGCCGTAATCTAAGACCAGTTAGTATTGAACTATTCCACCTCATATCATGAATTGCATTGTGTTAAGTAGCATTAATGTCAAATATAATTGTAGATGGTTTTGTTAGTAGGCCAAATAACATGCTCCTCATTGTGTACATGAATGTGTGATATTAAAGGATGTTATATCTCAAATACATATAATACAGGTGTGTGGGATGTTACTCACCAGCATGATGCGCTGTGGTTGCAGCCCCTGAGTCATGAGCCCCTGGAAGTCCACGGACTGCTGTGATACTCAGGGACCTGCGTATCATCTCCTGCTAGGTGTTATACTCTATGTTCAGGGATGGACCACCGCCTGTTCCCCTCTGGTGCATAGCTTCCTGCCCCATCTTTTCTTTGACCCGCCTCTTGCAGTCATTCCACCACTTTTTCAGGCCCTCAACAGTCCTCCTCTGCGGGGCCACACTGTTGACGGCATCCTCTACCGTCAACCATGCCATTTTTTGCCTTTTGGCACTGCCTTTGCCCTTCTCCTGCCCGAAGAGGGCACTGAAATTGTCCATGATGGCCTGGACTAGGGCAACATTTTCCTCAAATGAGAAGTTGGGACATCTCAACCTCTCATCCTCCATGGACACCTGGCTTGCTCCCTGTTATGTCCCTGGTGTGGGTTCCTCCCTATCCTCTCCCTCCTCCCCCCTTCTGTCCACATGTGAACCCTCTGTCCCTCTCCTAGATGTGCCTGGTTTCTGGGGCTCTCGGGCATCTCCCCTCCCATCATCCCTTCTATCTCTCCCTCTCCCCACTCCACTTACTCCCTGACGGGGACCCCACTGCTCCTCCTGTCCTCTCCAATACTCCTCTCCCTGCCACTCCTCTCCCCTCCTCCCCTACGCCCTACCTCTCCCTGCCATCCTCACACTAAATCACACTACATACACTCTCTCCCAGTTCAATCACAATCAATCACAACCAAACACTCAGCCTATCACACTGTAAAATTCAAATAAAATGTGTGAGGTGTTAGAAAAAAAAGTGTAACTAACTCCTCTGTTTGCGCCTCTCTCTCTACTCTGACTAATCCTCCACTCCAGTGTTGTGTGCTGTAGCTCAACAAACCATCCAAACACACTGAAGAAAATGGCGGCTGCGCATGGGTTTATATATGAATTTTGAATAGCGTAATTAGGTGTCGCATTTTTATATGAAATCGCGGTTCATTTTTACGAGTGTTAGCATAATTTTCATAAAACTACTCTTTATTGACACTTTCCGTGGACAAAATAGTGGCATAAGTTACTTGCGACGACTAAAATGTGTATTTGCGCACGTTTCAGAAGATCACCAGTTTGTCCTACTTACGCCAGTTTAGCATTTATACGGCTGTTTCAGCTCTACTTAATCACCTGTACCTTATTTTACTGCTATATTACTTTGCTGTAATATAGCAGTAAAATAAGGTACAGGTGATTAAGTAGAGCTGAAACAGCCGTATAAAACCACATGGATAAATACCTTACCCAAGTGAAAATGTCACCTAAATTGAAACAATTTGAAAAAAAAGGTAGTGAATCTGTTACTTCTGCTACCTCTCCGAATAAATCAATATTGGAAGACAAAAACTCTGACATTTCTAATGCTGGTGAAATTGCAACCCTGGTATCAGCTCTAATCAGCCCAAAAATTGAGGAGATTTACAAAAGAGTAGATACAATACTGGAGGAATTAAAAACTCAGGCAGAGAGAATAAGGGAAGCAGAGCAGAGAATTTCAAACTGTGAAGATACTCAAAGTATCATACAACCACAAATAGAAGCCCTTTTAAACAAAATGTAATCTTGGCCAGTAAAATTGATGATATGGAGAACAGGGCTGATCGGAGTTCCTGAATCCTTGAAATTTCAAGAGCTGGAAAAGTTTGTGGAACAGTCCCTTCCTGAGCTATTAGGCCTGAATCTGGGGAAGAATATCTTCACAACTGAAAGAATACACAGGCTGGGAAGAGAACGAGAGTAATCTGCACGGAATGCTAGAAAACCAAGGCCAGTGATAGCAAAATTCTTAAATTTCCGAGGGAAAAATGAGATCTGTGACAGACCCTTCTGTCAGGACTGAAGGAGTTAATTGTGTTTAGCTAAGAAACTAATTTCTAAAGACAGAGTTGCTGGCCTCAGCTATTGTGTGCTATAATTACATTTAAGTAATAAACAGGCCATTGTTTAATCACCCTCAGAGAGCAGACGCTAGGTGATAAGACAAGCCAAATGTGTTTAAGTTGTTATCTGCCTAAGTAAAGTATTTAAGTAATGTAATTCTACTGTTTCATAAAAGGGCGTCTTCCCCTTTTTATCTAAATGTACAAGAGTCTTTCAACCCCCCCATCTGGGGTCAAACCTGTATAAATACTAGGCATCTAGCCTTTAATAAATGACATTCTGTTTTAAACCTGAAACTGGCTGGGTTGTGAATTGCTGATTCCCTATGCAGGACGTTGTTCCCTGGTATTAACCCTTGGTACACTGTTGGTACCGTAACATTGGTGGCAAGCGACGGAATGAACCTTATCGCCCAGAAGAGCAACTACACAAGCCAGTAACCTCAGGAAGAGGGGGATTATTACAATACTGACTAAGATGGAAAGAGTACCAGGAACAGAAGGAACCAATGGGCCCAGCATAGCAGACAGAACCCCTGAAGAAGCAAGCTTTGATTGGGCGGTTAAAATAAGACTGGCATATTATGGCCCCAACCCATCTGCGGAAATTATCGACCGGGTCATAGCAGCTGTGGAGGCCAACCTACTTCGCCAAAGCGGCGCTGCAGCAGCCCAAGTCACAGCAACCCCAGTGGAAAAGGGAAAAGTAAATTTTGCAGCTTTTAAAAACTTCCTGGAAACAGAAGGAGAGATTGATGGGTACCTTGCGGATTTTGAGAGGCAATGTGCACTACACAAGGTACCCGCAGAGGACTGGGTCACAATATTATCTGGAAAATTATCCGGCCGGGCCAGAGAGGCTTTTCGGGCCATTCCAGATGAGGAAGTCGGGGATTATAATACTGTAAAAGAGGCTCTGCTCTCCAGGTATGCGGTTACACCGGAGGCATACCGGAGGCGGTTCAGAGACACTGTTAAATTAGCTGGTGATTCCTACCTTGAGTGGGCATGTAAGGTGCACCGCACAGCAGCTCACTAGATAGCGGGGTGCCAAGCCGTATCTGGGGAAGAGGTGCTGCAGCTATTCCTGTTGGAACATTGCTTCGACAAGTTACCCGCAGGAGTTCGAGAGTGGATTCGGGACCGCAAACCCTCCACCCTGCATGAAGCGGCTCGCTTGGCAGATGAGTATACGGATGCCCGCAAACTGGACACTGCTACCACTAAGCCCCCTGCCAGAGTGGAGTACAGACCCCCAGTCACCCCAGCACCTGCCAGTTACCAACCCCCAGCGCACCGCTATACCACACGGTCTCGGGCCACGAACTACCCTCAGAGAGCCCGGTTCAATTCGCGGGGCTACTCACAACCTATTCGGTGCTTTGGATGTAAGCAACTAGGGCACAAAAGACCAGAGTGTCCCCTAAACGCAGCGAACCAAGCACAGTCCTGGAGAAGACCCGCCGGCAGAATCCCACGTAACCCTCAGCCTGCGGCCCGCTACGTAGAGGCGCAAGAATGCTGGGGCATCCTACATGAGGCAGACCTTGTGCAAGCTGCCCACCGGAATAACCGGCAACTGGTTAAAGTGAATGGGAAGGAGGTCAGTGGTCTACGGGATACTGGTGCTACCCTGACCTTGCTTCGAAAGAACTTGGTGTCTGAGAAACAGCACACAGGAGACACTGTGGCTGTGAGGGTAGCAGGGGGCACTGTGTTCCGCCTGCCTGTTGCCAGGGTGCATTTGGATTGGGGAGGGGGCGCTAGACCTGTGAATGTGGGGGTCATGAAGGATTTACCAGCTGATGTTCTCCTTGGAAATACCTTGGTCCCCCTTGTTTCTGCCTATGCTCCCATGGGTCCCGCTGATGTTAACCCTGTGACTACCCGTGCTCAGATCCGTGCAGCAGAGACTGACCCCCCTGCTGCTAAGCCCCAGGACGCTGAGCTCAGTAAATCTCTATCCGCTATTGATACGTGGAAGTCCCGTTACAATGCGCTGATGAAGGAGAAGAGCCACGTAGAGGATGAAATGGTCACGTTAAATAATCATGTAACAGTGCTAGTGGGAGAGGAGAGGAGTACAGAGGAAAAAGCACGTTTAGAACAGGAATCTCTGCTAGACAGGCTGCACCGACAGACTGCAGAAAACACCAGCTTGAGAGTGGGACATGAAACATTAAAGACAAACTTAGCGACACTGGAGGAGAAGCTGACGCTGGCTCATAGTGAGGTGCAGCAACTCAAGGGCACCCTATGTCAGTATAAAGGGATTGTGGATACCTATAAAGAGCAGGTACAGAAAACTCGTAAAGAAGCTGATGGGATTTTGAAGGACTGTTTAGCCCTAGTCTGGGCACTGAGGAAGTTGAACCCTTGTTTGTATGGACAGGAATTCTCTCTCATAACGGAAATACAGATGGATTGTCCTGACAAACTGACATGCCTACCACCTCCTAGTCCGGTCATCCCCAGGTTGACCCGCCAAAGGGTCAAGCCGGGTCTGCAGGAGTGTTCCACAAGGGGGGAGCTATGTGACAGACCCTTCTGTCAGGACTGAAGGAGTTAATTGTGTTTAGCTAAGAAACTAATTTCTAAAGACAGAGTTGCTGGCCTCAGCTATTGTGTGCTATAATTACATTTAAGTAATAAACAGGCCATTGTTTAATCACCCTCAGAGAGCAGATGCTAGGTGATAAGACAAGCCAAATGTGTTTAAGTTGTTATCTGCCTAAGTAAAGTATTTAAGTAATGTAATTCTACTGTTTCATAAAAGGGCGTCTTCCCCTTTTTATCTAAATGTACAAGAGTCTTTCAACCCCCCCATCTGGGGTCAAACCTGTATAAATACTAGGCATCTAGCCTTTAATAAATGACATTCTGTTTTAAACCTGAAACTGGCTGGGTTGTGAATTGCTGATTCCCTATGCAGGACGTTGTTCCCTGGTATTAACCCTTGGTACACTGTTGGTACCGTAACAAGATCTTAAGGGCCTATAGGAAACAGCGATCTCTACAGTTTCAAGGAGTAAGAATTCTACTTTTTCGGGACTTCTCTATGGAAACATCGCTGAAGAGGAAGCAATTTTCGGTGGTGTGCACTCGCTTAGTGGCCAAAAATAGATTTTTTTTCCTTGCTATATCCAGCTAAGTTGAAGATAAAATTTGGATTGTACTTTTTTTGTGCTAGATCTCTATGTTGATATGCGCTTCTCAGCATGCTGAAGCCCGGTTCCTCTCAGAGTGCAGTGAATGACAGAGGGATGTGAAGGGAGTATTACCTATAGAATGCAATGGTCATCCTAACGGGGATCTATTTCATAGGTTCTCTGTTATCGGTCGTAGAGATTCATCTCCTACCTCCCTTTTCAGATTGACGATATACTCTTATATACCATTACCTCTGCTGATTCTCGTTTCAGTACTGGTTTGGCTATCTACTTTATGTAGATGAGTATCTTTTAGTAAGTATGTTTTCCTTTATTAAGACACTCTCAGCTATGTTTTGGCACTTTAAATGTAAAGTTCTAAATATAATGTTTGTACTTATATTTGCCATGAGTCAGGTTTATCAGTATATTTCCATTTTTGCAGACTGTCTGTTTCATTTTGGGAAATGCACATTTGAAAAAATTTAAAAAATTCTTACCTTACTTTTTTCTAAATTGCAGGCTGTTAGGCTTGCGGGTGCGCAAAATGCTATAATTTATTGCGTCATTCTTGGCGCGAGACTTTTTGGCGCGATAATTACGTTTGTTGACGTATTTTCGTAATTTCAGGAGTCTTAGTTGGCGCCGAGAATTTTCACGTAGTTGCCTCATCTATGACGCTCGTGTTTGTTGCAGACGTTTTTGGCGGCAAAAAATATTTTGTCAGCTGTGGGCGTCATACTTGGCGCCAGACTTTTGACATTATTTAAGTCTTCATGTATTTTTGCTTCTGGTTTCCAGAGGCTTATTCTGTTTGCATTTTTTCCCATTCCTGAAACTGTCATATAAGGAAATTGATAATTTTGCTTTATATGTTATTTTTTCTCTTACATATTGCAAGATGTCTCAATCTGATCCTGTTTCACAATCCACTATTGGAATCCTGCTGCCTGATGTATTTCCTTTGGAGTGGGAGGAAAGCAAGAATTAAACTTGCTAAGTTATATCAACCCTATTGTAAAGGAGGGATGGCTCTACCCAACCTAGAATAGTACAATCACGCTTCTATTTTGCGTTTTCCGGTAGACTGGTTGCTACGGTTTTTTATGTATTCAGATGAGTCTTAAGAAAACCAGGTTTGTTCCCCGTTCTCCTTGCATTTTGTTATTTTTGCATCAAATAAAGACTTGGGGGGAAATATTTCTGAGCACCCTCTATATAGGGACATACTATGGGTTTGGAGAAATTTAGCTGAACGTTTGGGAATAGCGCAAAATGTTGCTAAATGGTTACCGATAAAGGGAAATGGCTACTTCCCACTGGGTAATATGTCGGACATCTTTGAAAGATAGTCGCCATCTAAAGCATTGATCGTGAGGGATTTTATGACTATAAGTCTGATAAACTACACACTTTAGAAAATTTGTTGTGGGATTGTCCTAAGATGAAACAGTTTTGGGCAAGGTTTGAATATTTTCTTTCCAATATAGTTAAGGGAAGGTACAATTGGAAAAAGAATCTGTCCTTTTCTTGATGAGCCATACTTCTTGGGATAGAAATGTAAATTTCGTACTTACGGTAATAATAATTGTTAGGACACTTATTTTTAAGAATTGGGTTACCCACAAAGTACCCTCTATTGTGGAAGTAAAAAGACTGCTACTAGATTCAGCAATTAAGGCTGCCTATGAGTCTAAGTTAGATGGGGTAAGAGGAAATTCCTTTTCTTAGATCTGGAAGGATTTTGTGTGCTTTCAGGGTAGGGATGTTGTATCCTTTATAGAACAAATTATCAATATAAAATTGAATTGAGGGAGAGGGGATGGGAGAGAGAAACTGTATAGGTATAATTCTCTTCTTTTTTTTTTTTTTTTGTTTCGTTTTATTAAAGACAATTAGGGAACTAGAAAAGCTCGCTGGGAAGGATAAAAAGGAGTTGAAAGGACTAACTACACATCATTGAATTGGAAGTTTTCTGGGGTTTTTTTGGTAATTGATTTGATATTTTGATTGTACTGTTTGGGAAAATTATGTTTGTTTGTTTGTTTTGTATGTGTTTTTTTCTTTGTGTAAAAATAAAAATAATAATAAAAAAAAATATGTGTAAGTGTACAAGCTTAATCAAACAACAATGCCACCTAACTAACTCCTCTGTTTGCGCCTCTCTCTCTACTTTCTACGCCAGTTTGTCCTACTTACGCCAGTTTAGCATATAACGGTGCAGTATATGTAAAACCCCGATGTGCGAGGTGAAATTACGGGCGGCGCGGGTTCACATGCTTGCGCCAAAACTTGCGCAGTATATTTGATCGCGCCCCAGATGTCTACCTAGGTATCTCTTCAATACAGAATATCATGGGAAAAAAGCAAAGTTGATAATAGAAGTAAACTGGAAACTTAAAAAGGTATGCTCTGTCTGATTAACAAGAGAAAATTGTTGGGTGTCATGTCCCTTTAATACATACAATTTACAATGTAAAATGATATATTTTTTTCTTCCAGTTAAAACATGTCTGACACATTCATAAATTAACTTTTTAAGTAATAATGCAGCTGCAGAAATGGATTCTTATTCACTATTATATATTAAAGATTTTTCTCTATTCATTGCTTCCTGTCATTATTATGGTTTTTATGGGATATGCAGTACTTGAACTAATAAGGTAACTAGATGTTCACATACATTATTGCTTAAAGCAGATGTTGAATCAGCCAGTTGACCAGTTACTCCTACTAGAAAACCTTATAAATCACTTTGCGTTAGAAACCGTGTATTTCTCCTCACATAGCTCAACATTATGTTGTTTCACTTTGTCAGCAATAAAGAGATCAATATTTATTTTCAAAGTGCTTCATTGTTAATGATCATTTGCAGTGTTATAACATTTTCTAAAATGTAGCCAGCAATCTGTTCCTGCCTAAAACAGATGTTTATATGTTTTGGATTATTGTAAATTTATTTTTTTTAATAAACACATATTTCCAGTTTTACACAATCAGCTTCAAAATGGTACAAGATTGATTAATTCAAACGTTTTTTTAAACATATATTCTAAAGAAATTAAGCAGAATGTACTGGACCTGTTTCTATTGTATTCTAACAAAATTTAATATTTTAACAAACACAGTTTGAAACATTTCTAGAATAAAAAAAAAATATATAGAAAAAAAAGGTAAGCCACAATTTGTTTTAGTTCAATTTGCTTGTAGTCCATATTTCTTTCATAAGGTGGTGAGAGTCCATGAGCCATTTCTCCTGGGATTCAATTCCTCGTTACAAGGAGGGGGCAAAGATTCCCAAAGCTCTAAACAAACCTAATCCCTCCCACCTCTTTGGTATTCCAGTCTAATTTTTGCCTACATAGGAGGTGCGTAAAGAATTGAGGTGCCACAGATTCTTCATTGAGTGGGGTCCTCAGACTGATTTGAGACCCATTTTTCCCTCAGAGAGCTGCTACAGAAAGAAAGAGGGGAGGTTGTAGTATGGGGCAGTGACATAATCACTCTCAGTGAAAAAGTTTGTCACAATCCTGCCAGGGACCTATCCCTTAGACTCCTCCGGTTGGGTAATTTATTTAATCTTTACATAGATCCTCTGCTGTGACATACACAGCACTGGATGGACTCTCTAACGGAAGCAGCCACTATGCACAGTAGAGTGAGTGCATCTGAGGTAAGTGCTGCAATTTCTTGTACTCACATTGCCCACAGGATATTAGTAGGTACAACCGTTTTGAGGAACATCATAGCCAGGGTACATACACAAGTAACAGACATAATTCCACCTTTATTACACAGACTTTTTATACTTAGTATAGTAATTATTGTAACTTTATTATGTGGTAATAGCTGCTTTATTCTTATTCAGCTAGATAGACCTGTCTTTGTGTATTTGATGTTTTTGTGCAGTGAATTAGCACTGCAGTTACTTTTTTCTTTTTTGAAATTCTTCAACAGCTTGTTGCTGAGTGCAACTGACATTTTTCAAATGTCTTATTACTGAATTATTCTGGGCTATATTTTTTATGCAGTGCATTATTATTATTATTTTATTATTATTATTATTACCCAAGAAAGTTTTCCCTTTAAAGGACTACTAAAGTCAAAATTTACACAAATTTAAACAACTTTCTAATGCACATTCATTATCTAAATATGCACAGTTTTTTATATGCATGCTTTCTACTGAGCATGTGCAAGATTCACATACTAAACATTTTCAGAGAAAAAAAATTCTACTTATTCTCAAATGAAGGTCAAGATTACAAGTTGAGCGCTAACGGTTGCGATAAGGGTTGCAGCTATTTGCGTGAGTTGGAAGTAGCGTATGTAATAGTTAAAACTAAACGTGCTTGAGTGCAATTGAATTTAATGCTTGTCGGGTTAGCGTAGCTCTGGCAAGGCAAAAAAGTTGCAGAAAACACATCAAAAATACCTTTAAAAGTACAGTAACACTCATAATAACTTTCAGCTAGATTACGAGTTTTGCGTTATGAGTGAAAAAGCTTCATAACCATGCTTTTTCACTACTGCTGGTATTACGAGTCTTGCAGGTATATCTGTACCGCACACTTTTTTGGCCGCAACGTAACTACCGCAGCTTTCAAAAAGTCCTTTTTCAATGGGACTTCCATAGCGCCGGTATTACGAGTTTGCCTGTCCTGTCAAAAAGAGGGGATACAGCCCATAACTACAAGATTTGTACCGTAAACTGAAAGTCAGTAGTTATGGCTTTTATGTTAGAAAGCTCTGATTGGAACAGCCAATAGAATGCAAGCTCAATACTATTGCGAGCTCAATCCTATAGGATCAGCCAATAGGATTGAAGCTCAATCCTATTGGCTGATTGCATCAGCCAATAGGATTTTTTCAACTTTAATTCCAATTGGCTGATAAAATTCTATCAGTCAATCGAAATTCAAGGGACGCCATCTTGGATGACTTCCCTTAAAGGGACCTTCATTCTTCAGTAGCCGTCAACAGAAGAGGATGCTCTGCGCCGGATGTCTTGAAGATGGAGCCGCTCCACGTCGGAAGGATTAAGATAGAAGATGCCATCTGGATGAAGACTTCTGCCCGCCTGGAGGACCACTTCTTGCTGCTTGGATGAAGACTTCTCCCGTCTTCGTTGAGGTTGAATGTCCGGTCTTCAAAAACTGTAAGTGGATCTTCGGGAGTTAGTGTTTTTTTAAGGGTTTATTGGGTGGGTTTTATTTTTAGCTTAGGGTTTTGGCTGAAAAAGAGCTAAATGCCCTTTTAAGGGCAATGCCCATCCAAATGCCCTTTTCAGGGCAATGGGGAGCTTAGGTTTTTTAGATAGGATTTTATTTGGGGGGTTTGGTTGTGTGGGTGGTGGGTTTTACTGTTGGGGTGTTTGTTTGTTTTTACAGGTAAAAGAGCTGATTTCTTTGGGGCAATGCCCCACAAAAGGTCCGGCCCTTTTAAGGGCTATTGGCAGTTTAGTTTAGGCTAGGTTTTTTTATTTTGGGGGGTAATTTTTTATTTTGATAGGGTTTTTAGATTAGGTGTAATTAGTTTAAATATTTGATAATTTCTTTTTTATTTTGTTTAATTTAGTGGGGGGGATTGTACTTTAGCTAATTGTATTTAATTAATGTAATTTATTTAATTGTAGTGTAATGTTAGGTGTTAGTGTAAGACAGGTTAGGTTTTATTTTACAGGTAAATTTGTATTTATTTTAACTAGGTAGCTAGTAAATAGTTAATAACTATTTACTAACTAGTCTACCTAGTTAAAATAAATACAAACTTGCCCGTGAAATAAAAATAAAACCTAAGATAGCTACAATGTAACTATTAGTTATATTGTAGCTAGCTTAGGGTTTATTTTATAGGTAAGTATTTAGTTTTAAATAGGAATTATTTAGTTAATGATAGTAATTTTTATTTAGATTTATTTTAATTATATTAAAGTTAGTGGGTGTTAGGGTTACAATTAGGTTTAGGGGTTAATAACTTTAGTATAGTTGCAGCGACGTTGGGGGCGGCAGATTAGGGGTTAATAAGTGTAGGTAGCGACGACATTGGGGGCGGCAGAGTAGGGGTTAATAAGTGTAATGTAGGTGGTGGCGATGTTAGGGGTGGCAGATTAGGGGTCAATAAGTGTAGGTAGGTGGTGGTGATGTCGAGGGCGGCAGATTAGGGGTTAATAAGTATAATGTAGGTGTCGGCGATGTCGGGGGCAGAAGATTAGGGGTGTTTAGACTCAGGGTTTATGTTAGGGTGTTAGGTGTAAACATAACTTTTCTTTCCCCATAGGAATCAATGGGGCTGCGTTTCGTAGCTTTACGCTCCTTTATTGCAGGTGTTAGGCTTTTTTTTAGCCGTCTCTCCCCATTGATGTCTATGGGGAAATCGTGCACGAGCATGTAAAACCAGCTCAAAGCAGCACTGGTATTTGTGTGCGGTATGGAGCTCAAAGGAGCTCAACGCTGCCATATTGCCTGCTAACGCCGGGTTTTTGCAAACCTGTAATAGCAGCGCTATAGGGAGGTGAGCGGTGGAAATAACTTGCAAGTTAGCAGCAAGCCGCTCATAACACAAAACTCGTAATCTAGCCGTCTGTATGATTACAATTAATAAGAAAAAATTGCATTAAAAAAGTTATAAGTGCTCAAAGATATGAGGTCTCAGATGTTAGAAAAAAAGGCTGACAAAGGACTTTAACATAGATATACATAAAGACACATGTCTAAATATGTATGTGTATGTATATATATATATATATATGTGTGTGTGTACAGATGTATTTATGAATTAATGCGTTTTACTGTATATTTACTGTACATATTTAACATTCCAATGTTCTTCAGTTATAGGATAATATAATTTTTTGTAAATACATATTTCTATATACATATATGTGTATATATCTATATATCTAGACATGTGTAAAGCTAAAAATTTAGTTTTGTTTTAGTTTTCATTAATTAAATAAATATAACCTAGATTACGAGTTTTGCGTTCGTGTTTTAACGCTGAAAAAATGGCCATTTCAGCCTTAAAACAGCACCGCAGCCATTACAAGTCTTGTTGGTATAGCTGTACCGCAAGCCTTTTAGCCTGTAACGCAACGTCAGTCCAGCATACGTAAAAATTAGGTTTTTCATGAGATTTCCACAGCGCTGCCATTACGAGTTTTGCGGTGAGGCTAAAAAGCTTGCGTTACACCCTATAACGACAAGATCCGTAACGCCATCTGAAAGCAGTAGTTATGAGTTTTACGCTACAAAACCGTTTCATAAAACTCAGAACTAAAGTGTTACAAAGTACACTAAACACCCATAAACTACCTATTAACTCCAAAACCAAGGCCCTCCAACATCGCAAAACACTATATTAAACTTATTAACCCCTAATCTGCCACTCCCAACATCGCCACCACTAATAAAAATTACTAACCCCTATTCCGCAGCTCCCCAACATCGTCACCACTATAATAAAGTTATTTACCCCTAAACTGCCGCCCTACCGCATTGCAAACACTATTTAAATATTTTTAACCCCTAATCTGCCGTCCGCCCACATCGCCCCCACTGTACTAAAGTTATTAAGCCCTACACCGCCGCCAATAGAATAAACCTATTAACCCCTAAACCGCAAGCCCCCCACAACAAAATATACTAAAGTAAACTATTAACCCCTAAACTGAAGGCCCCCACATTGCAATAAACTAATTTAAACTAGTAACCCCTAAGCCTAACACCCCCCTAACTTTATATTAAAATTACAATTTCCCTAGCTTAAATTAAATTAAAACTTACCTGTCAAATTAAAAGAACTAAGTTTAAACTAACAATTAAAATAATATAATTATTAAACTAAAATTAAACTATCAATTAAATAAAACTAAACTACACATTAAAAAAATCCTAACTACTCTAAAAATTACAAAATATCTAATTACAAAAAATAACAAACACTAAATTATGAAAAATAACAAACAAAATTATCCAAAATAAAAAAGGATGGACCCGCTCCGTGCCGCCGGGATCAAGATAGAAGATGCCGCCTGGATGAAGATAGAAGAGGCCGCCTGGATGAGGACTTCACCGGCTGGATGAAGATAGAAGAGGCCGTCTGAATTAAGACTTCTCGTCACCTGGATGAGGACTTGGCCGCCTAGATGAAGATAGAAGAGGTCGCCTGGATGAAGACTTCTCACCGCCTGGATGAAGATAGTTCAAGCGGGACTTCAAAAACAGTAAGTGGATCGTCAGGGGTTAGTGTTAGTTTTTTTTAAGTATTTTTTTTAAAATTAGGGTTTGGGCAGCAAAAAAACTAACAATTCCCATACAAATGCCCTTTTCAGGTTTTTTAGATAGTTTTTTTTATTTTGTGGGTTTGGGGGGGGGTCGGGGTTTGTAATGTTAGTGGGTCTTTATAAAAAAAATTCAGGTAAAAGAGCTGTTTAATTTAGGGCAATGCCCTACAAAAGACCCTTTAAGGGCTATTGGTAGTTTATTCTAGATTAGGGTTTTTATTTTGGGGTGTTTCTTTTTTTTTTTTTTTTTAATGGGTATTAGAATAGGAATAATTTTTATTATTTTTGATAATTTGTTTGTTATTTTGTGTAATGTATTTTTTTGTTTTGGGGTGGGTTTTTATTTTTAGATTAGGGCTTGGGCAGCAAAAGTGCTAAATTCCCTTTTAAGGGCAATGGGTAGATTAGGTTTTACTTTATTTTTATTTTGTGGGTTTTGGGGGTGGGGGTTTGTATACTGTTAGGGGGTGTTTGTTTTGTTTTGTAGCAAAAAAGCTGTTAACTTTAGGGCAATGCCTTACAAAAGGCCATTTTAAGGGCCCTTGGTAGTTTATTATAGATTAGGGTTTTTTTTATTTTGGGGTGTTTATTTTTTTTAAAGGGTATTAGAATAGGAATAATTTTTTTTAAAATTCTTTTTATTGAGAGAAGACATGTGGATACATACAACCATATCAGCAGTATCTTACAATTCTAAGTACAATCATGCATGATAAATCTCATGTTACAAACATGTAGGATGTTCACAAAGCAAAATCATCAGATCTTTCCTGCCAAGATCCATGTCCATGTCATTCATCCTACATGTAGCAAACTCTCGTATTTTGAAGCCAGATGACACCCTCCTCCTCTCTCCCCCTAGTGCCCCTGCCCGTCATAGGAAAACACTATGTGATTCCATTCCCCACGTAGGGAGTCTTCTAAAAATATGTTAGTGTGTCGAAAGGGTGAGAGCACTTGCAATTCAAATGTTAAAATTAGTCTACTCCACTTCCGCAAGAATAAGTTTAGTCTGTTACAGACATCTACTCAAACGTCATTTTTTTTTCTACAAATAATTGCGTCTTCAACATATTTCGGAAGTAAGCCACAGCAGGGCTTGTAGTGTCAGTCCAATGTTTAAGTATACTTTTCCTTGCTAAGAGGAAGGAGAGTGGAGCCAAGACACATTTTTTTTAAGAATCTATGGGCTTGGTACCAGGCCCTCATTGGATCTCGGTATAGTAGATTCCCTCCAAATAATTTAGCTGATCCTGACTTTGGCATATGTGGTAAATACACTAGTGATATGTCTTCCAGAACTGCACGTTCCAAATTATGTCTATAAAAGTGTTGTGTGCCAACCTGCCAGTCCAGAACCAGGCGGACCAAAGCTGCCCAGTTGTAAAGTCTGAAGTGTGGCAGCGATAAACCTCCATTAAGATAAGTCATATTTAATTTATCCACAGATATACAGGGCTTACCTCCACGCCATATAAAGTATCGCATTGCAAAGTTTAAAGATTTCACATCATTTTTAGTAAGCAGTAGAGGCAGCATAAGTAATCGGTACAAGAGGTGAGGCAAAATCACCATCTTAAGGAGACTGACCCTACCTGCTAGCGATATAGGGAGAGACTTCCAGCTCCTCATCAGACTACACAACCTGACGCACAAAGGTGTTAAATTAGTAGAGTACAATTTATTTGGGGTTCATATGTATCTGAATGCCCAAATAAGTGATCACTTGATTTGCTTTTGTAAACGGATATTCATGACCCTGCTTCTTATTTTTATGTAGCCATAAGATCTTGGATTTTTATATATTGGCCTTGTACCCTGAGAAAAATCTGAAGTCCTGTAATGCCTTCAAGATGGATGGGATATGAGTCTCAGGGTCTTGCACAAACAGCATCATATCATCCGCATACAATATTGGGGGTCTCCTGCGACATCAATACCCGGGAACACCTGACGCAGTTTACCACAAGGGGCTGTCTTGTGCCCCTCTGCAACGTGACATCAGATGAGAATAAATTGTTGACACATATATTGGCAATAGGAGAAGAGTAAAGATTCTCAATAAATGAGATGAAGGGACCTGAGAAATTAAATCTGGTCATGGTGTGAAAGAGATTCCTCCATTCAACCCTATCGAAGGCCATCTCTGCGTCCAGGGACAGCAGGAAGGCCTCCGGGAGCTTTCCCCTTGACTCAGATTGCTTCTTATTCCAATAGTACTGAAGAATCTGTAGCACCCGACGTACATTCACTACTGAAGATCTCGCCAGCATGAATCCCGTCTAATCTTCATGGATCAGATCCGGTAGGATAAATTTAAGGCGTTCCGCCAACAGCTTTGTCAATATCTTATAGTCCGAGTTTAATAACGAGATCGGCCTATAAGATTCCGGAAGAAGAGTGTCTTTTCCCGCTTTAGGGATAAGAGTGATATATGAAGCCAAAAACATCTTGGCAGGTCTATCCGCATTAGAAAAGTAACCTGAGTAAAGGTCAGTGAGTACCGGGACAACCCTCATTTTCAACATTCTATAAAATTCTATAGGCAGCCCATCCGGGCCCGCCACTTTGCCCAAGGTTAGAGACATGATCATCTTATCCTCCCTAGTAATGGGGGCATTAAGCTTATCCAATTGCTCATCTGATACCCGCGGTAATTCAATGAAGTCCCAGAACTCTCGCAAGACTTTCTCTGAGCTGGGCTGACTACTGGTATATAACTTAGAATAGTAAGAGGCAAATGCCTCAGGAATATGGTTGGGATCTTTAACAAGTGTACCCCTGTCTTTAAGGGCAGCAATAAAGTGTGTAAATGTTTTTAAGTTAACCAGGGAAGCCAGTAATCTACCCGACTTGTCTCCATATCTGTAGTACCTGCCCCTGGTTCGTAGCAGAGTCTGGGAGGCTTGATAATCCAGAAGCGCGTTGTATTCTTTCTTGGTATTTATATAGTTTTGATGGTGAAGCCATGTGGGTGTATTCCGATAGACACTATAGGTGGCAGCTAAGTCATCTCTCAGCCTCTCAAGCTACTCTGTATGCATTTTTTCCTACAGGACAGAAAAGCTAGGATATCCCCTGTCAGGACCACCTTCACCATTTGCCAGAAAAGTTCTGGAGCCATCAAATGCTGTGCATTATTGGCTTGGAAATTATCCCAGCACTTCTCCATATGTTGTTGAAACTCCTGAAAAGTAACCAAATATTGTGGAAATCTAAGATTTTGTCGGTTACTCGAATGTGGTAAAGTGTCTAAAAAGAGCCCTATGGGCGCATGGTCAGAGACAACCACCTCCCCAATTTTGGCGTCTATAATTTGGGGGATTAAGGAATTAGAAGTCAGAAACAAGTCAATGCGAGACATGGTGGGTGAGGTCCAAGAGACACAGGTAAAATCTTTGCCATCTGGGTTTAATTTGCGCCATATATCTATCACATCCAGCGAGGATGTTAGAGATTGGAAAGTTTCTAATTGAAATTTGTTGCTAACCTTAGGCCGCGGTCCATCACCATATCTACTGGGATCCCTGAGCCTATCGCACTGTGGGTTGGGGGTGAGATTGAAGTCACCTCCAAAGATAATGGGAGTATCCAGGAAGGGAGTCAAAATTCTAATCAAGTCTTCCCAAAATGCTTTGTTTTTCTGATTAGGAGCATATATATTGCACATTGTGTGCATTTTGCCAGCAATTTTGGCCTGAATTAAATTTATCGTTCCTCTGGGTCAGTTATTATCATGTCTTCAATGTCTAGTTTTTTCCCAAATAATATAGCTACCCCTCTGCTGGCACTTTTGTAAGAGGCAAACTCAACCCTCCCCACCCATTCCCTCTTAAGTTTAGCATGTTCTATGTCAGTTAGGTGCGTCTCCTGTAGAAAAAGAAATATCTGAGCCTCTCTTTCTTAGTTGCGTAAGAATGGTTTTCCTCTTGATAGGGTAGTGTTTTCCCCCCACATTTCAGGAGTAAATACTAAATTTTAATGTCTGTTATGATATATGATATGTGTACTGATGTGAGGAGCGTAGGGGAAGAGAAAAAAAAAGGGGGGGATTCTTACCCGCCTCAGTACTGGATCCTCTTGTCCAAGAGCTTTCAAATAACATAGCCTGCAAAAGAACAGCAACAATAAAAAAGATTGTCAGGCAAATGCAAACAGGTGTCATCACTCCAAATGAATCCATATTGAGATATAATTCCTTCATTACACATTCTGATAGATAATTGGGAGCAACACATCTTGCGTGACCTGAATAATCTTTGTAACCTTAAGTTTTCTTATCTCAGTCATGTCCCACAGCCCAAATATCAAACACAAACATAAATATAAAAAACAGTCCAGCAAATTACCGGCGTATGGCGTGGCCCATTCCATGCAAGAGGTCACCCCAAGCAATTCAATCTGAAAAGAAATTAAGTTAGCAATGAGCTGCAGACATAGCTTAATGCTCCAATTGTGTAATTTTCATGGCTCTTTTTCCACATTTCCTGTTTCTTATCGGATTTTAGGAGCGAGTTGTAGCTTCTAACCTGGGCAAACTTATTAAACACGGGCTGCCCTAACCCAACAAGAACCAAGAACCATAATAATAAACCTGAATAATGTTCATATAAAGCATAATTGCGGCTAGGATGAGATGTCATCTCTGTCGTGGCCCTTAAAGTCATCACTTAAACTATAATATAGGAATCAGAATTATCCCTAGCACAGCATAACCCTCTCCCCCCCTAGAGTGACCAGGGCTCCTAGAACCACTTTCTGCATCCAGGTAGTCTTGCGCTGTCTGCGGGGAGTCAAATAATTTGGGGCCTCTGGGGGTAGCTATTTTAAGTTTAGCAGGGTATAGTAAGTAAGCGTGCCTACCCTCCCTGTGGAGCTTAGAACATAATGAAGAGAATTCTCTTTGCCTTCTCATCAAGTCCACAGAATAATCCTGAAATAAAAGCATCCTAGAGTTTTTAAAAGTCAATTCTTTCATTTTTCTATATGCTCTGAGCACAGAAAGTTTAGTTTGAAAGTGGAGGAATTTGATCATTACTGGGTGGGCCTGCGCATTGTGATCCATAACAGGTCTTTCTGGGCCTACTCTATGTGCCCTCTCCACACTGTTCAATAAAGTGTCAGGGGGGATATTCAATAAAGAAGGGAGGGTGTTCTCAACAAATTTTAAGATATCAACTGACTTTACATATTCAGGCAGTCCTAACAAGCGAACATTGTTCCGCCTTGACCTGTTTTCAAGGTCATCATTTTTTTATTGTAATGCTAGTGAATGTTTCTCTAAGGACTAAATTTTGCTAATGCAAACATTTTGCGTGTCCTCGAGGTCAGAGATCCTAGTCTCCTCCTCCGTTACCATTTTCGAGAACTGTTTAACCTCCTCTGCCAGTGTGTCCACTCCCTTCTGAAGAGTCTCTATTTTGGGCAGAAATAAAGTGGAAATTTGCTTGACAATGTGATGTGGATCTAGGGTAAGACCCTCCTGTGAGAGTTCATAAGTGGATGCCTAGGTAACAGTGTCCGACCCAAGTTTGACCTTGCCGTCAGCATTTTTATTGCGGTTTGCCATTGTAGTTGGAATGAGATAATTCTCCATATACAAGAGAACTTGCCACTATTATAATGAGGTCATCAGATACACATAAATTTCGTTTAGCAAAGTACCACACATTAACAACCACCACCCCTACAGGTTATATCTGTACCAAGTATACAACACCTCAAAAAAAGAAAGGGTACTATCCACTCTGTAGAAGCAAAGGTCACATGGTTAGTTAAACAAACATTTTACAGGTATGTAGATTAAAAGCATCTAACAAATACTGCAGCCAAGATTGTTCAAAGAAAGCACAGTTACAACAGATATATGATGTGCAGTCACCAGCCAGAAAGTCCAGAGCAGTGTATACCCCTCTTTATGGAATCAGACCAGAGTGTCCTCACAGTTGCACACCAAGCACAGTAAAAGGCAGTCGCATTAAAAGGTAGTCCCGGGAGTTGTGTTAGGGGGAATCAGTTCCACTGTATACTGTGTCCTCAATGTGAGCTGCACAGAGTATCCCACACATGCACTTTTACAACCTCTAAAAACCCTTCTAGTCTCTAGTTCTTAATTTGTAGTTCCACACACCAGCAGGGTTTTTGTCAAAGAACCCAGCAGTAAGGGGCAAACAGGACGTGTCTTGTCGGGGTATTACAGTGTCTTACCAGCCTCCACTGAAAGGGTCACCTCCGTGGGCAAAGTCGTGGTGCAGTGCAGGCGTAGCAGGACCCACCGCCAAGACAGCGAGCAAGATGGCGCTTAAAATTTTCATGCCCTCCTTCCAAAGATCCCCTGATCCTGTCACTTCGTTATTGTTCAATGAAAGTCTGTCACACAATCAGGCTAGTTAACGCCACTTCAGATGATCACTGTCGGTACCCTCTCTCACACTGCGGGCTATTCCAGGGTAAAACTTGTGGTCTGCCCCACGTGACTCTGCTCCGCCGACAATCCGCTGCCAAAGAAAGTTGTCAGCTTCACTTCACTAGGGTGTCAAGTATAGGCAGCAGGGTCCAGTGCAAACAAATTATCTGCTCTAATCAGTCACACCATCAGTGCACGGAGCTCTCCTACGCTCCTCCCCATTTCTTTCTCACGCCACTATGGCCGCCGCTACCACAGTTAGTGCGGTCCTTCCACACTCTTTTTATTTGCTGTTTACTGGACTTTGGTATGGGAAAGATGACGTAATTCAGCTCCTCTAGTGCCCGGACACACTTTCCGTCAAGGGCAAACAGGCTCTGGCTTGATATTTGCAATTCAAGTGCTTATACAGCTTGGAGTTTCCACGGAACTCAAGGAATGAGCTGCTGTTGTTAAGCCCGCCTACCAGAAGTCCCCAGAATAGGAATATTTTGTATTGTTTTGTATAATTTCGTTTGTTATTTTTTGTAATGGTAGGTTTTTTTATTTTTGTAATTTTAGTGTTTTTTATTTTTTGTAATGTTAGGTTTTAGTATAAGGTAGGTTAGATTTTATTTCACAGGTAAGTTTGTATTTATTTTAACTAGGTAGTTAGTAATTAGTTAATAACTATTTACTAACTAGTCCACCTAGTTAAAATAAATACAAACTTACCTGTGAAATAAAAATAAAACCTAAGCTAGCTACAATATAACTATTAGTTATATTGTAGCTAGCTTAAGTTTTATTTCACAGGTAAGTATTTAGTTTCCAATATGTATTATTTAGTTAATAATTGTAACTTTAATTTAGATCTATTTTAATGATGTTAAATTTAGGGGGTGTTAGGTTTAGGGTTACGTTAGGGTTAGGGTTAGGTCTAGGGGTTAATATAGTTTAATTAGGTTGTTGTGATGTGGGGGGCTTGCAGTTTAGGGGTTAATATGTTTATTTAGCTGTAGTGATGTGGGAAGCCAGAGGTTTAGGGGTTAATACCTTTATTTAGTGGCGGCGATGTTGGGGTGCTGCGGAATAGGGGTTAATAGCTTTAATATAGTGGTGGTGTTATCAGGAGCGGCAGATTAGGGGTTAATAACTTTATTTAGGTGGCGGTGATATCGGGAGGGGCAGATTAGGGGTTAATAACATGATGTAGGTGGCGGCAGATTAGGGGTGTTTAGACTCTGGGTTTATGTTAAGTTGCTAGGTTTAAATGTTATTTTTTTTTAACATGATGTAGGTAGCGGTGATGTAGGGGGCAGCAGATTAGGGGTGTTTAGACTCTGGGTTTATGTTAAGGTGTTAGGTTTAAAAAAAATGTTTTCCCCCATAGACATCAATGGGACTGTGTTAAGGAGCTTTTCATTCCGCGATCGCAGGTGTAAGGCTTTTTTCTGACCCGCTCTCCCCATTGATGTCTATGGGAAAAGCGTGCACGAGCACGTCAAAACAGCGCTTGTATTTTGTGCGGTATGGAGCTTAAAAGCACCATATCATACACACAAGCTGGCTGTTTGAAAACTTCTAATGGCTGCGCTATAGGGGGTTAAATAACGCTTCTTTTGTTGTGTTCGTTAATTTCCCTATAGCGCGCATAACTCGTAATCTAGCTGTAATTTAGTTTCGGCAAATTAGTTTAGTTAAATTTAAAAAAAAATTGTTTCGGCAAATTAGTTATGTTAAGTTAAAAAATGTTTTGGATACAGAGGCGGAGAGAGCGGCTGACCAAGATGGCCGCACATCACTAAAGCTCTTCCCGTAAGCTGGGCAAAATAAGCTCATATCTGCCGACAGAATTGGGATACAGAGACATTGGACCTCAAACAGAGCTTCGGAACACACAAGGAATATCCGCTGCAATTTTTGGATCACCTCCGTTTGCGCTTACGGGAGTCATCAGACCCGTATACTGTAACTCCACGAGGCCTTTATACACTGCGTCATGGGGCCATGCAGGCAAGCGGCAACACAGACGGATATTTGAAAAGATCCACAAGCTGATCCGGATCAACCCACATAGCAAATACAGGTGAAACAAATACCTTTATGCAAGGGCTAATGCTTTGGGAAGAATTGTCTGCGCCATTAGAGTCATTTGTTAAAACCCTGGAGCACACAGTGATCTGAGAACCTCTATGTGTAAATGGCTTTGGGCTGAGATACAGCGTTAAAACGAAGGGGATAACTTTTGCTAATAACATACTTTTTTGTTTTCTTGTCACGCTAGACTTTTATCTGCAGTCTGTAGCAAGGCATTTAGGCTGAAGTACAACAGTCATGTTGAATCCTGGGCATTATACATATCTCCACACATTATATAAGACACAGCAGTGAAATGTTTGTCATAACTTATGCTGACACCGTATCTCCATTCTATACATGTTTGCTGGACTTTATCTTGCAGTAGGCAAAAAAAAAAAAAATCCTATGCAGCAGTGAATTGATTGTGGCAAGAACACTGACATAAACTACTGAATAGAAAGCTAAAAAGAACACCCTCCTATTCCTTTTCCTGGTAACAGTGGGTCAAATCCACTACCCTTTCCCGTGATCGCTCTGTGAGAGCAATAACCCCAAGGAGTGGTGTTCTTATATGGTTGTGCACAACTTTCCCTTATTGCAAACACAATTAGCAATTGCTCCAGATTTCTGCAGGACAGCTTCAGGATGTCACAGAGAAAATTAACCAGGAGTGATAAATCTCAAAAACCACCATCAACAACCTAGGGAGCCATGAACTCTTTTTTTAAACAAGCTGACAAGCAAAACATTAACAAAAACCCAGATACGACACTAAGTTCTTAAGATGAAAGTTCATGTGAAGCTGCAGACACCGCAATAGAATTACAGCCTAAAACTATTGGCGTAGGAAAGGATGATATTATTACATATGGCGCTATGGAAGCTCTGATAGAGCAGGTTAAGACTTGCATTAAGAACGAGTGCGCAGGTTTAAAAAAAGACATTTCTGATTTGTGCTATATAGTTGACACTCTAGAAGAACATGAATATGTATCATCTCAAAAAATTGCGAACCTCTCCTCTAAAGCCTTTCAACATCACCATCGCATGGTAGACATAGAGGATAAATTAGACGATTTAGAAAACCGCTCTAGGAGGAGCAACCTACGCTTCAGAGGAATCCCTGAAACAGTACAAAGTAACGAGATC
The DNA here is from genome assembly GCF_027579735.1 of Bombina bombina. Taxonomy (NCBI): domain Eukaryota; kingdom Metazoa; phylum Chordata; class Amphibia; order Anura; family Bombinatoridae; genus Bombina; species Bombina bombina. The sequence continues at coordinate 179,299,561 of NC_069501.1, read as the reverse complement.
CAAGATTACCTACAATCCTTTTTTGCAGATCTCATAAAGAGTAACTCTGGTACTTTATCTGGTATCATGCTAGACAGGGCTCATAGATCTCTATGCCCTAAACCACCAGATACTTCACCTCCTCGTGACATTATTGTGCATTTCCAAAACTTTCAACACAGAGAAACTATATACAACTATGCAAGAAAGCAACCATCCATCCAGTTCCAGGGTCACCGGATACAAATATTCCAGGATTTATCAGCGAGAACGCTTCAAAAAAGGAGAGATCTTTCTTTTTTAACTTCCCACCTTTGTGCTCTGAAGATCCCATACAGATGGGGATTTCCAACCTCAGTTATAGCTGTTAAGAATGGGAGAAAATTTGAATGCCCTTACCCACCTGATGCAGAACAATTCTGTCAACAACTGGGGATACCACCTCCTGAATCGCAGGAACCAGCTATGCAATCCTCATCACCAGGCAAACAGGAAGCCTCTAAATCGCAAAGAAGACCTTGGATGGACACTACAACCCCCCTGAACAAAAGACGACAAACCAGTAACATTGGTGCTGAAGTCCAGCCACCTTGAAAGAAACACGTAACTATATGTTGTTGTCAATCTTTACTATGCAATACACATTTGTCGACCTTTTCCTTTTTTTCAGGTTCGAGAAGGACTGTTCTCAGTTATTTACCATGTTCGGATATGTTATATAATGCATATTTGTTAGGTTCCTCTTTTAGGTCCTGAAGGGAATGATCCCAGTTGTTCATCGTGTTCTGATGTGTTTGGTTTATGTTATCAATAGCCTACTTGTTTTAATCTTATATATCTGTACAATTTTACAAAGACAGACATGTTGGTATTCTGCGTCATGTTATCATAACCTTTGACTGACTTTTTGATTGATCCCCTATGCTACTCACAAACATGTTGAGATTGGAATGGACTCAGATATGACTCAATTTAAATTCTCCATCAATCTTCAATCTCAACTGCTAATATATCTCACTCACTGTAAATAGCCCCATAAATGTACTAACACCCTGAGCTCAAATAGAGAATAGCGTACATATTCACAAAAGAGTCTTATTTAAGTAGTGAAAACCTCTCCCATATGGTAATACTACAGAAACAATCATCAGACTCACCTATACTCCTAACGCTATAGTTGGACTTGATATACCATGGAGACAGACTATGATAGCTCAGTTTTTGCATGTTCTAAAATTGTTTTGTATTATAACACTGCCTCAAGCTTCTCTAGTGCTAATATAGGGCAATATGTTATATCAAATACCTTGCCTAGATTTCAACACGTTTGATTGTTCATGCATAGCATATGCCATCCCTCTCTATTTCTTTCCCCCCCTCCTTCTCCTCTTTTCCTCTCTCCTTTCCCCGTATCTCCTGTACTCTCACCACGATGTACTAGCGAGCATATGCCCAGCTTACCCAGAAGCCTCCACCAACTTAACAAACTTTCATCACCGCAGTAAATTCTTAACCATAACCTTTCCACTTTGTATACTACTTTGTAAACCTTACACCTCATAATCACGCTTTAGTTCCCCCTTGCACTTATCTCTAGCACTTTTTTTCAGAAGACACATATACCTACGTCCTTTGCAATGACCACTCATCTATATGAAGGATCCATATCTATAGCTACCCAAAATGTGAAGGGATTCTTATCGACTGAAAAGCGATCAATAGCTCTCCATGATTTCCATAAAAGAAATCTGGATATCATTATGATCCAGGAAACTCATTTTAAGAGAAACCGTGAACCCATACTCCCGTCCAAATATTATGACCAGCACTACTTTAGTTCAGGTCCAACCAGGCATAATGGGGTCTGTACCATATTTAAACACAACACATCATTTGACCTACTGCAACAATTTAATGACCCTGAAGGTAGGATTTTGGTATTGGTAGGGCTTTATTATGGTAAACCCATCACACTTGCTTATATTTATGCCCCAATCAGGCCCACCTCCTGTTTTTTTCGCAAAGTTGTTAACAAACTACTTGATATAGCTAAAGGTCCTATCATATTAAGTGGAGACTTCAATTTTCCCGCAGACCCTTTGACGGACACTTCTACAGGCCACTCTTATCTGAGAAACTCGCAGATTAGGAATAACAATGCATCTCTCCAAATACTTAACATATTTGACACCTGTAGAACAGTACACACCTCTACTAGAGACTGTACCTTTTTCCCGCAATAATCTTATGCCAGACTCGACTATATATTCTGCGACCAAACTCTTCTGACGAATTTAGTCGACTCAAAAATTTCACACACTACATGGTCAGACCATAGCTTAGTCAAATCTATTTTTAAATGGACGAGTAAACCCAGCCTTAGACTGAATTGGAGATTGAACGAATACATTCTTACAGACAATGAAATTATAGACCAACTAATCAAGTACACAGACGAATATTTTGTATTCAATATCTCTGCAGACACAAATACCGCAAATAATTGGGAATCCTATAAGTGCTATATTAGAGGAGTCATTATACAGTTAACAGCAAAACTTAAAAAAACAGAGATCTGCCCAATTTGGGGCGCGATCCGATATAGATCGCAGTTTGCGGCGCAAGCGAGGGAACCGGCGTCGCCCGCAGTTTCAGCTCGCAACTCGAGCTATCCCATATAAGTCGCCGTCAGATGCTAACGTGCCGTAAGTCTGACAAACCAGCGATGTCCAGAAATCTGCGCAAGTACAAATTTCTGGCGTCGCCAGTGACTTGCGGCACGTTAGAAACTGCCGGCGCCTATAAAACCTGACTAAAGTCTAAATCACCCGCACTGTCTAACTCTGTCTAACTCGCCTCCTAAACATAGCCCGACACGTCTAACACGCCTCCCTAACATAGCCCGACACGTCTAACCCTCTATCCGCTATCCTCCCTCACTATCCTAACAATAAAAAAGCTATTAACCCCTAAACCACCGCTCCCGTACCCCGCCGCAACCTAATAAAGTTATTAACCCCTAAACCGTCGCTCCCGTACCCCGCCGCCAGCTATATTATATCTATAACCCCCTAAAGTGAGCCCCTAACACCGCCGCCATCTATATTAAAATTATTAACCCCTAATGTAAGCCCCTTACACCGCCGCCATCTCTATTAAAATGATTAACCCCTAATTTAATCTACCTACCCCGCCGCCAGCTATATTATCTATATTAACCCTAAGTATATTATAGTTAATATAGGTATTACATTATATATATTAACTATATTAACCCTAATTATATTAGGGTTAATATAGTTAATATAGTTACTATAGTATTTATATAAACTATATTAACTCTATCTAACCCTAACACCCCTAACTAAATTTATATTAAATTAATCTAATTCATTTATAAACTAAAATATTCCTATTTAAATCTAAATACTTACCTATAAAATAAACCCTAAGATAGCTACAATATAATTAATAATTACATTGTAGCTATGTTAGGGTTAATATTTATTTTACAAGTAAATTGTTAATTATTTTAACTAGGTATAATAGCTATTAAATAGTTATTAACTATTTAATATCTACCTAGTTAAAATAATTACCCAATTACCTGTAAAATAAATCCTAACCTAAGTTACAAATACACCTACACTATCAATAAATAAACTACAAACATCTATCTAAAAATACAATTAAATTAACTAAACTAAATTACAAAAAAAAACAAACACTAAATTACAAAAAATAAAAAAAGATTACAAGATTTTTAAGCTAATTACACCTATTCTAAGCCCCCTAATAAAATAATAAACCCCCAAAATAAAAAAAATTCCCTGCCCTATTCTAAATTAAACAAATTTCAAAGCTCTTTACCTTACCAGCCCTTAAAAGGGCCTTTTGTGGGGCATGCCCCAAAGAATTCAGCTCTTTTGCATACAAATACAATACCCCCCCCATTACAATCCACCACCCACATACCCCTATTCTAAAACCACCCAAACCCCCCTTAAAAAAGCCTAACACTACCCCCCTGAAGATCTCCCTACCTTGTCTTCACCACACCGGGCCGAACTCCTGATCCGATCCGGGCGATGTCTTTCTCGAAGCGGCAAAGAAGAATTCCTCCTCCGGCGATGTCTTCCTCCAAGCGGCAAAGAAGAATTCTTCCTCCGGCGACGTCTTCCTCCAAGCGGCAGCAAAGTCTTCATTCTTCCGGCGGCATCTTCAATCTTCTTTCTTCGCTCCGCCGCCGCGGAGCATCCATCCCGGCCGACTACTGAACTAGGAATGAGGTACCTTTAAATGACGTCATCCAAGATGGCGTCCGCCGAATTCCGATTGGCTGATAGGATTCTATCAGCCAATCGGAATTAAGTTAGAAAAATCTGATTGGCTGATTGAATCAGCCAATCAGATTCAAGTTCAATCCGATTGGCTGATCCAATCAGCCAATCAGATTGAGCTCGCATTCTATTGGCTGATCGGAACAGCCAATAGAATGCGAGGTCAATCTGATTGGCTGATTGGATCAGCCAATCGGATTGAACTTGAATCTGATTGGCTGATTCAATCAGCCAATCAGATTTTTCTAACTTAATTCTGATTGGCTGATAGAATCCTATCAGCCAATCGGAATTCGGCGGACGCCATCTTGGATGACGTCATTTAAAGGTACCTCATTCCTAGTTCAGTAGTCGGCCGGGATGGATGCTCCGCGGCGGCGGAGCGAAGAAAGAAGATTGAAGATGCCGCCGGAAGAATGAAGACTTTGCTGCCGCTTGGAGGAAGACGTCGCCGGAGGAAGAATTCTTCTTTGCCGCTTGGAGGAAGACATCGCCGGAGGAGGAATTCTTCTTTGCCGCTTCGAGGAAGACATCGCCCGGATCGGATCAGGAGTTCGGCCCGGTGTGGTGAAGACAAGGTAGGGAGATCTTCAGGGGGGTAGTGTTAGGCTTTTTTAAGGGGGGTTTGGGTGGTTTTAGAATAGGGGTATGTGGGTGGTGGGTTGTAATGGGGGGGGGTATTGTATTTGTATGCAAAAGAGCTGAATTCTTTGGGGCATGCCCCACAAAAGGCCCTTTTAAGGGCTGGTAAGGTAAAGAGCTTTGAAATTTGTTTAATTTAGAATAGGGCAGGGAATTTTTTTTATTTTGGGGGTTTATTATTTTATTAGGGGGCTTAGAATAGGTGTAATTAGCTTAAAAATCTTGTAATCTTTTTTTATTTTTTGTAATTTAGTGTTTGTTTGTTTTTTGTAATTTAGTTTAGTTAATTTAATTGTATTTTTAGATAGATGTTTGTAGTTTATTTAATTTATTGATAGTGTAGGTGTATTTGTAACTTAGGTTAGGATTTATTTTACAGGTAATTGGGTAATTATTTTAACTAGGTAGATATTAAATAGTTAATAACTATTTAATAGCTATTATACCTAGTTAAAATAATTAACAATTTACCTGTAAAATAAATATTAACCCTAACATAGCTACAATGTAATTATTAATTATATTGTAGCTATCTTAGGGTTTATTTTATAGGTAAGTATTTAGATTTAAATAGGAATATTTTAGTTTATAAATGAATTAGATTAATTTAATATAAATTTAGTTAGGGGTGTTAGGGTTAGATAGAGTTAATATAGTTAATATAAATACTATAGTAACTATATTAACTATATTAACCCTAATATAATTAGGGTTAATATAGTTAATATATATAATGTAATACCTATATTAACTATAATATACTTAGGGTTAATATAGATAATATAGCTGGCGGCGGGGTAGGTAGATTAAATAAGGGGTTAATCATTTTAATAGAGATGGCGGCGGGGTAAGTGGCTTACATTAGGGGTTAATAATATTAATATAGCTGGCGGCGGTATAGGGGGATTAGATTAGGGGTTAATAATTTTTATATAGGTGGCGGCGGTGTAAGGGGTCAGATTAGGGGATAGATAAGGTAGATGACAGCGGTGTAAGGGGTTCTAATTAGGGGATAGATAAGGTAGATGGCGGCGGTTTTAGGGGCTCACAGTAGAGGGTTAGTTTATGTAGATGGCGGTGGTTTAGGGGTTAATAACTTTATTAGGGATTTCGGGGGGGGGGATCGCGGTTGACAGGGAGATAGACATTGCGCATGCGTTAGGTGTTAGGTTTATTTTAGCAGATCGCGGTTGACAGGGAGATAGACATTGCGCATGCGTTAGGTGTTAGGTTTATTTTAGCAGATCGCGGTTGACAGGGAGATAGACATTGCGCATGCGTTAGGTGTTAGGTTTATTTTAGCAGCCAGTTTAGGGAGTTACGGGGCTCCAATAGTCAGCGTAAGGCTTCTTACGGCTGCTTTTTGTGGCGAGGTGAAAATGGAGTAAGTTTTCTCCATTTTCGCCACGTAAGTCCTTACGCTGCATATTGGATACCAAACTGCGCGGGTTTGGTATACCTGCCTATAGCCCAAAAAACTACGGGCGACGGCAGAAATATACGCGCGTAACTTCTAGGTTACGCCGTATATGTGATACCAAATCCGCGCAAATATTGGCGTCGCCGGCTTTTGCGGGCGACGATTTTTATCGGATGGACCCCCTGATCTTCTGTCTAGCACTTTAAAGAAGAGTGAAAACTTACATAAAAAAGAACCAAAATCCTTGCAAAAACTGTCAGCAGTAAAAGAAGCTAGGGATAATCTTAATAAATTTTTAATAGAAAATGCACATATGCGTGCTTTGACTACAAAAGCTAAATTCTTTGCAGAATTATACAAGGCCAGAAAAATGTTAGCCAGATTTAAAAAAAAACAGAGACTTTCCTCCTACATACAATCCATTAAACATAACACAGGAGCAATATACACCAAAAACGAAGATATAATAAATAGCTTTGTCACATATTATACTTCAGTATATAATATTAAAGACACAAATGAAGATAAAACGAGATAAGTTAAAAACGTACCTAGATTCAATAAATGTTCCTTCCATCCCTGAGGAAGACTTAGCTATGCTAGATTCTCCCATCTCTCAACAAGAAATTGTGAACACTATTAAGTCCCTACCAAATGGAAAGTCACCAGGCCCAGATGGTCTCCCTGTCAAATTTTATCAGTTATTAGTAGGGAATCTTGGCCCACACCTACATGAACTATTTCATTCTATAGACCAAGGTCTTATGTTTGGGCTATCCAGATTAGAGGTAATCCAAATATTTTGGGTATTAAGTTTGGTAATATTCAACAAACATGTCTTCTTTTTGCGGACGGCATTATTTTTACTCTACAAGCACCATTAACTTCCCTATCAGCCCTGATACAAGTTTTGGAAAACTATAAACAATTTTCTAACTATTCAATAAATATGGATAAATCTAGCATCATTCCCGTTCACATAAGCCCAGCAGAAATGGATTATATCTTACATAAAACTCCCTTTTCCATTGCGAATACTCTCAGATACCTAGGACTGAATATCCCAAAAAATCCTCAGAATTTATTCCATGATAACTACATAACACTTCAGACGAATGTTTTCTCCCTATTACATACATGGCACAAACAAGGTCACCTTTCTTGGACAGGCCGAATAAACACAATAAAGATGATGATAATTCCCAAATATTTATATATATTCCAAGCTCTACCTATAACAATGCCAAGACATTATCTTGGTACTCAACAGAAGATGCTAGAATATTTTATCTGGGCCTATAAAAAACCAAGAGTCTTGCGGAATACCATGTATTTGAGAAAGGAGGAAGGTGGCCTGAATGTCCCAAACTTAGCACAGTACCATAAAGCGACACATTTAACGCGTATAGTTTCATGGAATCATAATCCCCCCTCCATAGAAGCAGCTCTACTTAACCTAGGTGGAATGCGAGATATATGCTGGCTCCCTAAATCATTCAGACCCACCTTGACTAAAGCCAATGAATGTATTAGAACTACATTAGCCATATGGGACTCTCTTATTCAACACCCAAATACCCTCTCCACTCCCATCTCTCCAATGACCCCAATGTTGAATAACACTCTTTTTTTTTCCCAAAACCAGTTTAAGTATGAACCGGAAGACGCCTCCCTTAAAAACATACCTATATTCTTACTCATAGAATCATCCCAAATAAAGACAGAATTGTTCTGAGAGATTCCATAGGTTCTCCTTTTCATAACTGGTTCTCTTATTTCCAAATTCGACAAGCGATTATGAACAACCCCCGTAAAAATGACTGTCTTCGCACACTCAGCCCTTTTGAGAGACTATGCATTACAAAAGACACTCAGAAATCCCATCTCTCTCTCACACATAAACTCTTAAGGGTTTTACACACTTTCAAACTACCCTCCTACACATCCAAATGGGAGACTGAGCTTCGGGTTCAGCTCCCAAAGGACACTTGGTTATGATGCTTTCGCACTGTTCACTCCTCTTCAACTTCACTCATCTTGACTGAACTTAACTATAAAATTATTTCACGTTGGTATCTCACACCCCAGAAATTAAATGAAATATATCCAGGAGCTAATTCCAGTTGCTGGAGACGTTGTGGTGAAACGGGCACACTCTCTCACATATGGTGGTCCTGCAACAAATTGTCTTTTTTTTGGGCTTAAATTGAGCGTTGCATCAACCTTACACTGGGCACACAGCTATCCCTTTCAGCAACTATGATTTTATTAAATCAAGTCCCTAGTTTGCAGTGTGTCTACAGTAGGAAACTCCTCCAACTGATGCTCACATGTGCCAAACGCATTATTCCTCGTCTATGGAAACAAGCTCTCTCCCCTACTTTTGACCAATGGGTGACAGAAGTTACGTATATATTATCCCTAGAGAAGAGACATTATTGCTAGATATAATTTTCCTATGGGAGCAAAGAGCATCATAAAACTGAAACAATAGCCCTTCTTTATGATTATAAACACTAGACCCCACAAATGTTTAAGGTGTGTGCTCCTACCTTTAAACAGACTAAGTGCAAGGGAACTATAATATACCATATCTTTATTTTTCCTTTGTCCCTCCCTCCTAATCCCCATAGCCCCCTACCTGAACCCCTCCCATTCCTCCCCTCCTATTGCCACTCCCCCTCTTATTCTTTCACAGAAATGGCTAGTAAGACACTGCAATGATTTAATGTAGTTGGAAAAATGTATTGCTCATTGTTATCCATTTATTTGTTTATGTTAAATACAAAATTGTCAATAAAAATTTATTTAAACAAAAAAAACAAAAAAAAAATGTTTTGGATCCGTTCGTTTTTTCTGGATCCATTCTTTATTCATATGCATTATTCTATTCTGAAGTTTAGAATATAATAATGCATATGAATAAAGAATGGATCCAAAAAAAACTAAAGGATCCAAAAAAACGATTTAACTTAACATATATGCTGGAGATTGCCAAGACAAAACTATCTAAAACCATCACTGCCACCACATCGCAGACACTAAATATAGCTATTAACCCCTAAACCGCCATCCCCCCACATCGCCAACACTACCTAAACCTATAAACCCCTAAACCGCCACCCCCCCACATAGCCAACACTAAATAAACCTATTAACCCCTAAACCGCTGTTCCCCGACATCGCCGACACTAAATAAACCTATTAACCCCTAAACTGCTGTACACCCATAAGGCTAACACTAACTAAACCTATAAACCCCTAAACCGCCGGACCCCACATAGCCAATACTAAATAAATGTATTAACCCCTAAACCGCTGTTCCCCGACATCGCTGACACTAACTAAAGCTATCAACCCCTAAACCGCAGTTCCCCCGACATCGCCGACACTAACTAAATCTATTAACTCCTAAACTGCAATTCCCCGACATCGCCGACACTAACTAAAACCCTAAATAAAGCTATTAACCACTAAACCACCGTTCCCAAACATCGCCAACAATAGCTAAACCTATTAACCCCTAAACCGCAGTTCCCCAACATCGCGACACTAACTAAACCTATTAATCGTTAAACCGCAGTTACCCGACATCGCCGACACTAACGAAACCTATCAACCCCTAAACCGCAGTTCCCAGAAATCGCCAACACTAACTAAACTTATTAACCTCTAAACTTAATAAGAAAATTGTTTCTGACAAGAGGTCATAATTTAAGGTTGGAGGAAAGGAGATTTAATCTCCTGCAACGGAAACGTTTTTTCACTGTAAGAGCAATAAAATTGTGGAACTCATTACCAAAGGAGGTAGTGAATGCCAATACCATAGATACATTTAAAAATAGTCTGGATAAATTTCTGTATATAAACAAAAATTCATGGATATGATTGCTAGTATTAAATGGGTCACATTTTAATGGGGTTTTTTAAGCTTAACTGGAGCTTTTTGTAAGTATTTTAGATTTGTATAGGTTGAACTCGATGGACTTCAGTCTTTTTTTCAACCTTATCTACTATGTTACTATGTATGTTACTGCCATATACCCACATCGCTAACACTAACTAAAGCACTAAATAAACCTATTAACCACTAAACCACCGTACACCCACAAGGCTAACACTAACTAAACCTATTAACCCCTAAACCTAACACGCCCCAGATTGCAACAAACTAAATTAAACTATATTAATTAAAATAGAGCTAAATTAAAGTTACAATTATTAACTAACTACCTATTTAAAAATAAATACAAACTTACCTGTGAAATAAAAATAAAACCTAAGCTTACACTATTAAAACCTAACATTACTAAAAATAAAAAAACCTAAGATTGCTAAAAATTTAAAACTGCAATTACAAAAAATAAAAAAACTAAAATTACAAAAAATTAAAAAACTACCATTACAAAAAAATAGCAAACAAAATTATCCAAAATAATAAAAATTATTCCTATTCTAATACCCCGGGTTTTTTTTAAAGGGCCTTTTGTAGGGCATTGCCCTAAAGTTAACAGCTCTTTTTTAAAAAATGTAAAAACAAACACCCCCTAACATTACAAAACCCAACCCCCCAAAATCCACAAAATAAAAATAAACCTAATCTACCCATTGCCCTGAAAAGGGTATTTGGATGGGCATTGCCCTTAAAAGGACATTTAGCTCTTTTCGGCCCATTAAGAATAAAAAATGCCTAATCTAAAAAAAAAATACCACAAAAATAAAAAAGATCCCATTACAAAAAATATCAAATGAAATGATCCAAAATAATACCCCGTTTAAAAAAAAAAAAAACACCCCAAAATAAAAAAAGCCTAATCTAAAGGGCATTTGTATGGGCATTGCCTACTGCCCTTAAAAGGGCATTCAGCTCTTTTTCGGCCCATTAAAATTAAAAAAGTCCTAATCTAAATAAAAAAAACACCCCAAAAAAAACCCATAACACTAACCCCAAAATCGGTACTCACAGTTGCTAAAGTCCGGTGAAAGATCTTCATCCCAGCGGCGAATCATCTTTCATCTAGACGGCTCCATCTTCATCCATCGCGGGACCTGCATCTTCCTCATCCCTGCAGAGGCGGAGTGGTAGATGCGCAGAGGCGGAGGTCCGGGCAGAGGTCCATCAGTCCGACGTGGAGGTCCTCTTCATGCAATCGTCCACCGCACACTGAGGATTCAATGTAATGTAGCCCTTTTATTTTGGGGGTACCGTTGCATTCCTATTGGCTGAAAAATTAAAATCAGCCAATAGGAATTAAAACTGCCTAAATCCTATTGGCTGATTTAAACAGCCAATAGGATTTAAGCAGCTATCATTCCTAATGGCTCATTCCTATTGGCTGATTTTAATTTTTCAGCCAATAGGAATGCAAAGGTACCCCAATATAAAAGGGGTACCATGGATTGAATCCTAAGTGTGCAGCGAATGATCACATGAAGTTGACCTCCATGTCGGACAGATGGACCTCCACCTGGACATCCACCTGGACCTCTTCCTCCGCTGGGATGAAGATAGAAGATGCTGATCCCATGATGGATATAGATGGAGCCGCCTGGATGAAGATGCTTCACCGCTGGGATGAAGATCTTTCGCCGGACTCAGCAACTGTGAGTACTGATTTTGGGGTTAGTGTTAGGTATTTTTTTTTTGTTTTTTGGGTGTTTTTTTTTTAGATTAGATTTTTAATTTAATGGGCTGAAAAAGAGCTGAATGCCCTTTTAAGGGCAGTAAAAGAGCTGAATGCCCTTTTAAGGGCAATTCCCATACAAATGCCCTTTTCAGGGCATTGGGTAGATTAGTTTTTTTTTAGTTAGGTTTATTATTTTGTGGGTTTGCGTGGGTGGGGGTTTGTTTTTATTTGTTTGCAAAAGAGCTGTAAACATTAGGGCAATGCATTACAAAAGGCCCTTTTAAGGGCCCTTGGTAGTTTATTATAGATTAGGGTTTTTTTATTTTGGGTTTTTTTTTTTTAATAAAACGGGGTATTAGAATAGGAATAATTTTTATTATTTTGAAAAATTTCATTTGTTATTTTTTGTAATGGTAGTTTTTTTTATTTTGTAATTGTAGTTTTATTTTGAAGGTAAGTTTGAATTTATTTTTAAATAGGTAGTTAGTTAATAATTGTAACTTTAATTTAGGTCTATTTTAATTATGTTAAAGTTAGGGGGTGTTAGGTTTAGGGGTTACTAGTTTAATTTAGGTTGTTGCGATGTGGGGGCTGGCGGTTTAGGGGTTAATAGGTGTAGTTAATATCGGCGATGTCAGGGAACCATGGTTTAGGGGTTAATAGGTGTAGTTAGTGTCGGCGATGTCGGGGAGCTGTGGTTTAGGGGTTAATAGGTTTAGTTAGCGTTGGCGATGTCAGGCGAACGGCGATTTAGATTAGAACAATGAAAAATTCAGAATATGAATAAAAAATGGATCCTAAAATTCGGAAACTGATTTATTCATTTTTGGAATTTTTAGGGATTTTAGTTATGGTGCCGATTCGGAAATTCGGATTCATTTGAATCTCCAATTCTACCAAAATAAACTAATTGAACGTTTCTAATGTCTATTCCTATAGATATATAGGTAAAGATATGTATTTTACATGAACAGTATCAGATATATATATATATATAGAGATGTATATTTAATAATAAAAATACATGATTTTCTATGTGAAGATAAGAATGGAAAATATTTCATTAGAGCACATGAAAACTTAGTAATCTTAAAGTGACTATCTATATGGTGTTCAAAAAACAATTCAGTTTCTATCTGTAAGTAAACACCTTTTATTGTTCACCATTGTTGCTATTTATGCTGATCAAACACATAAATTGTTAGCTTACTCTACTTTTGAAAAATAATTTAATTTATCTCTATTATCTAATTTGTGTGTGCGATTATTTCAAGAGTTGTATAATAAAATATATATATTATATATAAAATATATAGTATAGTATAAAAAAAAAAAAAAAAAAAAGACTAAGCAGTTAATTAGGAAGGTTAAAGCTCATGCAGAAGAGAAGATAGCACAGTCAGTAAAACATGGGGACAAAACATTCTTTAGATATATCAGTGAAAGAAGAAAAAATAAGGTAGGAATAGTAAAATTGAAATCAGTTGATGGTAGAATAATAGAAGGAGATAAGCAGATTGCAGACTGTCTCAATGATTACTTCTGTTCTGTTTTCACTAAAGATTGTGAAGATACAATGTCTACATTAAGGGATGCAACGCAAAATAGAAACAAGCTTAACAGTAATCTTTTTACAGAGGATGAGGTTTTGTTAGCATTATCAAAAATAAATGTTACAAAGGCAGTGGGTCCTGATAATATTCATCCAAGGGTATTAAAAGAACTTCGATCAGTGCTAACTGTCCCATTAACTGATCTGTTTAATCAGTCACTATTAATAGGAGCTGTCCCAGATGATTGGAGAATAGCAAATGTAATACCCCTTCATAAAAAGGGCAGTAGAGAAGAATCTGGCAACTACAGGCCAGTTAGTTTAACTTCAGTAGTAGGGAAATTAATGGAAAGCCTCTTAAAAGAAAGAATTATGACTTACATAAAGACAAACAATTTAGAGGACCAAAATCAGCATGGTTTTACTTCAGGGAGATCATGTCAGACTAATCTAATTGACTTCTTTGATTATGTAACAAAAGTATTAGACAAGGGAGAAGCAGTTGATGTAGCATATCTAGATTTCAGCAAAGCATTTGACACCGTCCCACACAATAAACTTATTCACAAACTATATCTCCTTGGTCTAGATTCAAAAATTGTGAACTGGGTGGAATGCTGGCTTAAGGACAGAAAACAAAGTGTCTTAGTAAATGGAGTTCATTCAGCAGAGGGGGCTGTTACTAGTGGTGTTCCTCAGGGGTCAGTTCTGGGGCCTGTTTTGTTTAACATATTTATCTGCGATATCAGCAAAGGGCTACAGGGGAAAGTATGTCTCTTTGCAGATGATACAAAAATTTGCAACAGAGTGGATGTTCCAGGGGGGGTAGACAAAATGAGAAGTGATATACAACAATTGGAGGATTGGACAAATGACTGGGGTCTAAAGTTTAACACAGCAAAGTGTAAAATAATGCATTTAGGGAAGAAAAATCCAAATGTTAATTACAGACTCAATGACACTTTACTGACTGTTACAGACGAGGAACAGGACTTGGGAATTATTATTTCAGATGATTTAAAACTTAGTAAACAATGTAGTAATGCAGCGAGTAAGGCTAGAAGAATGCTTGGATGTATTGGTAGAGGTATTTGCAGCAGAAATAGTAAGGTTCTTATGCCACTTTATAGATCATTAGTTAGGCCTCATCTTGAGTATTGTGTGCAGTTCTGGAGGCCATATCTTCAGAAGGATATTAACAAACTTGAATCTGTGCAAAGGAGGGCTACCAAAATGGTACATGGTCTAAAAAATAAAACTTACCAGGATAGGCTCAATGACCTAAATATGTATAGCTTAGAGGAGAGAAGGGAAAGAGGTGATATGATAGCAACTTTCAAGTACATTAAAGGGTTTAGTAAAACTGAGGCTGTGGGTATTTTACATAAAATGGAAAATTCAAGAACAAGGGGTCATGAGCTCAAGCTAAAGGGTAGTAGATTCAGAAGTAATTTGAGGAAGCACTTCTTTACAGAAAGAGTGATTGATTTATGGAATAAACTTCCTCAAGAGGTAGTAGCAACAAACACTGTGGGGGACTTTAAAAATGCATGGGACAAGCATAGGGCTATCCTACGAACTAGATAAGTTTATACTGTTAGGTAAGGTCGGGCAGACTTGCTGGGCCTATGGCTCTTATCTGCCGTCAATATCTATGTTTCTATGTTTCTAAAATAACTCTTATTACTTTCAGAGGTCTTTTAATGATAAATTCCTCTTTTAAAATATCCGCTAACATCTATATACAGGTGGCCCTCATTTTACAATGGTTTAATTTACACCGTTTCAGAATAGCAACCTTTTTTTCCAGTCCTGTGACTGCTATTGAAAAGCATTGAGAAGCAGTGCATTTATTAAAATAGCCAGTAGGTGGAGCTGTCCACTTGTGTTGCAGCAAAGCCAAGCAAGCTGAAATTAATCAGTTTAACCAGACCTGAGCTATCGAGCAGATTTCAAAGGAACAAGATCTTCCTGTCTATAAATCAGTCCAGATTGGAATGCATAGAAATAACTGTTTGCAGAAAAATGCAAGTGAAGTCTGTGTTGTGTGATTATTTTATTAGGTTTATAATGCTGTTTAGCATGTAAAGTCTTCATTTCAAAGCTTTAAAAATAATGTATTAGGTGTTACTTATGACAATTTTGAGAGGGGCCTGGAACCTATCTCCCTCACTTCCTATTGACTTATATTATAAACTGGGTTTCCATTTACAACGGTTTCGATTTACAACCATTCCTTCTGGAACCTAACCCTGACGTAAACTGAGGGCTACCTGTACTGTAAGTGTTTTATTCATTCATATATCATCTCAGCAGTTGTGTTTCACAAATATTATTGCAATACAAGAGTGTGACACTAACTGTTTAAAGAGTCATATTTCAGTTTTTTCTATGTCGTACTACAAGACCTAGGGGTAGATTTATTAAGCAGCGAATGGTGCATCGATGGCCCACCATTTCTGGTCCTCCAGAAACGGAAGTTAAGAAGCAGCGGTCATGAGATCGATGATCCTTGCCTTTTTAGGTGGAGGACTGAAATCATACCGATCCGATTGGGATGATTGACGGCTTCTGCTGGTGGCTGTTTGGTCGCCAGTGAGCAGGGGGCAGCATTGCACAAGAATTTCACTAGAAATGCTTGTGCAATGAAAAATTATGACAGCGTATGCTGTCTGCAGTTATCGAGGTCTAGCGGACATGATTCGCTACAGAGAATCATGTCCGCTCGACCTTTGATAAATTTACCCATTTGTCAGGATATATCCAATGTCTAATCCAATTTCTCCTCTTTGGAACATGAATTGTTTTCTTTTAACAAGCTTTACAAGTTTCTCTTTTAGAACTTACATGCTTTGGACATTTAGCTTCTGTCTTGAATGTTTTTTTGTTGCTTTTAGCAATATCTTCTGCCATAAGACTTTCTGAAATGTTTTGCTCTTTGTTGTGAACTTTCTTGTCTTATTTTTATCAAGATACAACAGTTTTTAAGGACTCAATAAGATTTTGTACCTAAAGTGATTTTTTCAGATCCTAATCCAAAAAATTTATTTTATGGCCTCTTACTTAATTTTGAGAAAGCAGAGACTAAGTCGGCGAAACATTAAGGGAGGGTATTCCTTAATACCCAGTCAGTTTTTAACTAGCTCAGAGACTCGATAAGAAAATCTAATATGACACAACATAGGCATTGATAGAAAATATACCACTGGTCTGTACTATAAGATTTGGTAACAAGCTAAATAAGTAGACAATATTTAGTAAATCCCTAATGCAGTGTTAGACTGAATACCTGTGATGCTTTTCCTCTGAACGGTGCATAGGACTAACATATTTTTAGTATCTATCTTCACTCCATATACATAAAAACGAGAAATTAATGAAATGAGACCATAAGCCATTATATGACTTTGTATGATTGATACTGTGACTACAAGTTAAAATAACTTAGTATATTTTCTATAACAGCGACAATAGCAATAAAACCGTTGAAGTAACAGCTTCTCCAAATTAGCCTTAGTAGACAGTTTGAATCTTTTCTTACGAACAGACACGATTGCGTAGTTAAGATGTTGTAAACATCGGTTATAAACTAAAGTTATCATTGTGTTTACCCATAACTGGCAATTCAATATTACAATATCATCTGTATATTGGCAATCATAATACACAGGCCTATATAACAATACACAGTATATAATTAACACATAAATGAGTAAAATCCAAGATTATTTACAAAGAGCATACAATTCCCATCAATCTTGTGCTGTTACCCTAGATTCTTAGAACAGTACTTAGGTTCGAGATAACACTTAAGATCTTACTTAAGATCGAAATATATGGTAGTAGATTTCAGAATAACGTCAGACGCTTGTTTAGGCACTAATTCTTAGAATGCTAAAATCATCAAGCTGTGAAACATAAAACAGTTTGGGGCACACTTACTTACAAAGTATTATAACCACTGAGCCCAATGGGGATTATCATGCCCAAATGCATGTTGCTTAGATAAAGCATTTACAATCATTTATAAGTTATAAAAGCATAATACCCTTTAAGGGGGTTATTGTACATCTAACTTAACTCACTTTATTTAAGGAGGCCACTGTGAATAGACCAGTCACAAAAAAGTTATTTGAAAAGTGCTAACCTTAAGATTCTATTATAATAAATTTACAACCACAATTCAAATCTATTCTACCAGTGCAAAATTATATGTTAGACAGAGGGACCTAAATTTACCTCTACTACTACAAAAATGGAACACACTATAAAATTCTTTATTAATTGCTCCACTACACACGTAGTGTACTTATTAACTTGCCTCTTTTGTGGGAAACAATATACAGGAAAAACAAAAAAGGTCCCTAAAAGATAGGTTCTTACAACATCTGCGATCTATAGAAGATGAGGAATGTGACACTCCTGTCGCAAGACATTTCAGAGAACAACATAACTCCGATGTGTCTAAACTAGCCATACAGGGCATTGATCATGTCCCTTGCTGGAAAAGAGGTGGTGACAGGGAAAATAAACTAAATAAAAGAGAAATCTATTGGATGTTTTCTCTTAAAACTAGTAGTCCATATGGTCTCAATATGAGAAGGGATCTGGACACATTTACCTAAAACATATTTGTCTCTTCTAATTTATTTTAGTTTCTATCATATATTCTGTGATTTTACACAGTTTACTACTTGTCCCTTATAAATTAGTAAAACGTTCAGGTGTTATAATATCGCCATATGCTCTCTTAATTGCCATTTCTACAACATCAGCATATTAAGAAACGTATTAATATAGAGTAAATTATATATCTACAGATCCTAAATCTTTAAAACCTAATAGAAAATGTATAATTTAAAGCTTTTGTTTTTGATAAGTGTGAACACTAGGTTTCAAACTAAGTAGCTAATGTAGATTATATATCTACAGATCCTAAATCTTTAAAACCTAATAGAAAATTTATAATTTATAGCTTTTGTTTTTGATAAGTGTGAACACTAAGTTTCAAACTAAGTAGATAATGTAGATTAGGAAATAAGCTAATTTTAACACAATATGTCCCTTTATATATCTGGTCTACACTCTATTAGGTACTTCTATAGGATGGTATAACTTTAAGAATAGGTGCTAGCATATTCCTCACTTCCCCTTTAAATAGAAGGTGTGCACAGGTGTGTCTATATGCAGTGAACAAGTGCTGAGGCACGAAACATGTTTGCAGACAGGTGTCTCTGTACACACTGAGTTATAACATTTTTTTACCTCCTATTTTTGTACTACGATGTCTTTTAAATCTTGGATTATATTAAAATCTTTCACTTTTTAAGAGCAGGTGTCTTTGGACTGTTTTTGCGCTATACCTTAATTTCTTTGGATTTCTACATTTCTCTGGAGTGTTTGCAGACACTCTGATGAAACAGCTGCAGCAGTTCAAGTCTCCCTGCATCCACCCACTCTCCATTGTGCCGGGGAAGAGATCACAAGTTACACGCTGAGGATTCAGGATCAATGAACAGCGGTGTCACACATTAAGGGTAAGCTGATATTTGTAGCGCTCAGTTTTGGTGTCTTTGTACTTTTATATATATATATATATATATATATATATATATATATATATATATATATATATATATATATATATATATATATAAACTGTGCAACATACTTGCATTATTTATTTTGTCCCCCTTTCCTTTAGTTCAATTTTGAAATTGTGAGCATTTCAGTTCATGCTAGAAATGGAAGTGCAGAACATGGTTATATTCCACACAGCCATTGGCTGCACACTTTAGTGACCTATATATAACTGTCCCTTATTGGCCACAGCCGAGATGGTACAACATGGCAGCTCCCATTATTTTGTAGACCCTAAGGGTCAGATTACAAGTGGTGGGCCAAATCACGCTCCCACTCGAGCGTTAATTGCTCTAGATGTAAGTTGTTTGTGCTCGTCGGGTTGCGCTTATATTACGAGTTAAAAGTAAACTGTTTTCACTTGCATGCTAAGCTGACGAGCAAAAAGTCGAACTTGGAATATTGCGTGCATGTCCACATATTCCCCTATAGAAATCAAAGAAAAAAACACCCCGCTCTTGTGCAAACCTGATCACATAACAGAATATGTTCTATTTATTCATAAAAAAAATATTTCTATATACTTTGTCTTAGGCCACCATTAGATTTGTTGTTTTAGCAATAGTATAATGACCATATATATAATAATTTCTCAGTCTCTTTATTAGAATACAACCAGAAAATGCAGGATATTTGTATGCAGTATTAAAAAACAGAAACAATCTGGAAAAAAAAGCTTCTATAGGCTAAGTGGCAAGTGTTTAGTGTGACCTCCCTTTACACCTGCAATAGCAGGGACCTGGCTCTCGTAAACCTAAACTTTTAATCTTTCTAGCGTAAATTGCGATTGCACTCAAGCAATCTTGCTTACTTTCAACTCGTAATACCAGCAACTAGCGCAAACACCAGTGATAAACCTCTTATAGATCACATGCAAAAGTTTGCGCTCCACTCGTAATCTGTCCCTATGTGAGGTAAAATAACGCCAATGAATATTGTGGTACTGTCTCTTTAAATCTTATGAGTAGGTTATTACGCTTTTTAACTACTATAGACCAGATTACGAGTGGAATGCAAAATTGCCCTTTTGCAAGCGTTATATTTGCACTTCACTCAGTAATACCATTGCACACAAATATGCGCTGGTATCACAAGTAAAGTGCAATGAGAACGCAACCTTGCATTCACACTGCGTGGAAGTTTTGCACTCATGAGAGTGCGCTTCCATAGGTTCCAATGAGAGCCTCGTTATCAAGCCGTCATACATGGCAGAGAACCTAGCGCATTGAAGGGGGAAAGTCACCCTGCAATGGGCAGCACATTTTAGATATGTATATGAATATAAACGTATATATTTATGTGTTTATATGTGTATATACACATATTAAAACATAAATATATATGTATATAAAGGGTACTTTATGACAACCCTATAGGACCCATTTATCAAGTTATGGATGCAGCTTTGGGGCCCAAGCATTTCAGGCTCTCTCACATGAGTGGGCGTGAAACACTAGTTAAGTAACCACATCTACACCTAGATTTAGAGTTCTGTGTTAGCCTTAAAAAGCAGTGTTAAGGGGTCCTAACGCTGCTTTTTAACGCCCGCTGGTATTATGAGTTTGGCAGGTACAGGTGTACCGCTCACTTTTCTTCAACTACTTTTGGCTACCGCAAATGCCCTTACGTCAATTGCATATCCTATATTTTTAATGGAATTTGCCTAACGCCGGTATTACGAGTCTTGGAAGAAGTGAGCGGTACAGCCTCTACCGCCAAGACTCCTACCGCCTAAAAAATTCAGTAGTTAAGAGTTTTATGGGCTAACGCCGGAACATAAAGCTCTTAACTACAGTGCTACAAAGTACACTAACACCCATAAACTACCTATGAACCCCTACACCGAGGCCCCCCACATCGTAAACCCTATAATAAAATTATTTAACCCCTAATCTGCCGACCGGACATCGCCGCCACCTACATTATCCCTATGAACCCCTAATCTGCTGCCCCTAACATCGCCGACACCTATATTATATTTATTAACCCCTATTCTGCCCCCCCAACGTCGCCGCCACCTACCTACACTTATTAACCCCTAATATGCCGACCGGACATCGCCACCACTATAATAAATGTATTAACCCCTAAACTGCCGCACTCCCACCTCGCAAACACTATAATAAATTTTATTAACCCCTAATCTGCCCTCCCTAACATCGCCGCCACCTACCTACAATTATTAACCCCTAATCTCTAGCCCCCAACATCGCCGCTTCTATAATAAAGTCATTAACCCCTGAACCTAAGTCTAACCCTAACACCCCCCTAAGTTAAATATAATTTAAATAAAACCAAATACATTTACTATAATTAAATAAATTATTCCTATTTAAAATTAAATACTTACCTATAAAATAAACCCTAATATAGCTACAATATAACTAATAGTTACATTGTATCTATTTTAGGAATTATATTTATTTTACAGGCAACATTGTATTTATTTTAACTAGGTACAATAGCTATTAAATAGTTAATCACTATTTAATAGATATCTAGTTAAAATAATTACAAAATTACCTTTAAAATAAATCCTAACCTAAGTTACAAATGCACCTAACACTACACTATCAATAAATTAATTAAATAAATTACCTACAATGATCTAAAATAAAATACAATTAAATAAACTAAACTATAGTACAAAAAAAACAAACACTAAATTACAAAAAATAAAAAAATATTACAAGAATTTTAGTCTAATTACACCTAATCTAAGCCCCTAATAAAATAAAAAAAGCCCCCCAAAATAATAAAATTCCCTACCCTATACTAAATTACAAAAGTAATCAGCTCTTTTACCAGCCCTTAAAAGGGCTTTTTGCGGGGCATTGCCCCAAAGTAATCAGCTCTTTTACCTGTAAAAAAAAAATACAAGACCCCCCAACATTACAACCCACCACCCACACACCCCTACTCTAAAACCCACCTGATCCCCCTTAAAAAAACCTAACACTACCCCATTGAAGATATCCCTACCTTGAGCCGTCTTCAGCTAGCCGGGCACCGATGGGACAGAAGAGGACATCCGGACCGGCACAAGTCTTCATCCGATCGGGGCAGAAGAGGTCCTCCATCCAGCAGAAGTCTTCATCCAGGCGGCATCTTCTATCTTCATCCATCCGGCGCGGAGCGGGTCCATCTTCAAGACATCCGGCGTGGAGCATCCTCTTTTGACGACGGCTAACACTGAATGAAGGTTCCTTTAAATGATGTCATCCAAGATGGCGTCCCTCCAATTCCGATTGGCTGATAGGATCCAATCAGCCAATCGGATTGAACTTCAGTCCGATTGGCTGATTAAATTAACCAATCGGATTTTTCCTACCTTAATTCCGTTTGGCTGATAGAATCCTATCAGCCAATCGGAATTCGAGGGACACCATCTTGGATGATGGAAACCTTCATTCAGTGTTAGCCGTCGTCAGAAGAGGATGCTCCACGTTGGATGTCTTGAAGATGGACCCGCTCCACGCCGGATGGATGAAGATAGAAGATGCCGCCTGGATGAAGACTTCTGCTGGATGGAGGACCTCTTCTGCCCCGATCGGATGAAGACTTGTGCCGGTCCAGATGTCCTCTTCTGTCCCATCGGTGCCCGGCTGGCTGAAGACGGCTCAAGGAAGGGTAATCTTCAATGGGGTAGTGTTAGGTTTTTTTAAGGGGGGATCGGGTGGGTTTTAGAGTAGGGATGTGTGGGTGGTGGGTTGTAATGTTGGGGGGGTCAAAGCCCTTTTAAGGGCTGGTAAAAGAGCTGATTACTTTTGTAATTTAGTATAGGGTAGGGAATTTTATTATTTTGGGGGCCTTTTTTATTTTATTAGGGGGCTTAGATTAGGTGTAATTAGATTAAAATTCTTGTAATATTTTTTTATTTTTTGTAGATTGTAGGTAATTTATTTAATTAATTTATTGATAGTGTAGTGTTAGGTGTTTTTGTAACTTAGGTTAGGATTTTTTTACAGGTAATTTTGTAATTATTTTAACTAGGTAGTTATTAAATAGTGATTAACTATTTAATAGCTATTGTACCTAGTTAAAATAAATGCAAAGTTGCCTGTAAAATAAATATAATTCCTAAAATAGATACAATGTAACTATTAGTTATATTGTAGCTATATAAGGGTTTATTTTATAGGTAAGTATTTAGTTTTAAATAGGAATAATTTATTTAATTATAGTAAATTTATTTTGCTTTATTTAAATTATATTTAACTTAGGGGGGTGTTAGGGTTAGACTTAGGTTTAGGGGTTAATGACTTTATTATAGTAGCGGCGATGTAGGGGGCTGGAGATTAGGGGTTAATAATTGTAGGTAGGTGGCGGCGATGTTAGGGAGGGCAGATTAGGTTTTAATAAAATTTATTATAGTGTGGGAGTGCGGCAGTTTTGGGGTTAATACATTCATTATAGTGGCGGCGATGTCCGGTCGGCAGATTAGGGGTTAATAAGTGTAGGTAGGTGGCGGTGACGTTGGGGTGGAAGATTAGGGGTTAATAAATATAATGTAGGTGTCGGCGATGTTGGGGGCAGCAGATTAGGGGTTCATAGGGATAATTTAGGTGGCGGCAATGTCCGGAGCGGCAGTTTAGGGGTTAATAATATAATGTAGGTGGCGAGAATGTTGGGGGCGGCAGATTAGGGGTTAATAAGTGTAAGGTTAGGGGTGTTTAGACTCGGGGTTCATGTTAGGGTTTTAGGTGTAGACTTAGGAAACAATGGGGCTGCGTTAGGAGCTGAACGCTGCTTTTTTGCAGGTGTTAGGTTTTTTTACAAGTCTAGGGGTGGTGTGAGTGCTAGCTACATGGTATGTGCTTAAATCCCTGTGCAGTCTCGTATAATCTCCAAATACAGACTAATGATAAAAGAATTTAGATAAGGGTGAGATAAGTGCTCTGGAAGGAGCTAACCAATCTTTTACAGAGTAGGTGAACAAAAGTAATATAATGAATGTCTTATATATATAATATCAAAGTAGGAGCTTATAATGGATGGATGTTTAAAAAGGTAAATTTAATTTATGGTATATATCAGCAGTATGTGAACAACAATATCAAACAGTTAATATTAAACAATTAATAATATCAAACAGTTAATGATATATATATATATACGATGCCGGCATCAGTAAAAGATAGTTAAAATAGACAAAAAGTTAGTCTTTAAAAAACTGGAGGTCAAAATTGTTAGAATAATATGATTACCCAGTGCATATATATAAAACAATTGGCAACTAAATGGCAGATAGATAATTTGACCTAACCGAACATAAATAAAAGCAGTGAATAAAAATGATACGTATTTGGGTTATAATGCTTACGTAAGGAGCAATAGCAAATATGTACAATGACAGACTGATAGTACAAACAATCCTAAAAGCTGGGGCAGACAGAGTACAAACCCGGTGTTATGTCCGTTAGAGGTAGCCGTGACTGAGATCCATGAATTGTGACGTCACCTGACCTGTGGAAGTGGTCCAATAGTATCAAGCACACTGGATTCAATGTTATTTTGAAAAAATATACCGGTAAAAAGAAACTTTGTGTCAATCTGTTTATATTAACGTAGTAATGTTGGAAATACTTGCAAATAGCGGCTCACTTTCCTCAGATCTTTTATAAAGGTCGATCTGTCAGCTGTTCGTAACAGCGTAGTATTCATGGGTATAAACAGTGGTCCGTCTTCTGCTTGTAGAAGCCTCCAGGCAATGTTTTATCCCCTGTAGAGTAGTTCATGCAGAAATTCTTGCAGTAGATGATAGTTTTGTAGTTAGAACAAAGTGCAAGGTGCAGGCACACAGGAATTATTCATATGTCTAGCACAGAGTATGTTTGAGAGGCAGAGATGAACCTGTTGTAAGTGCCGCTGTATGCTGGTAAAGAGGAGGATTAGTTGCTATAGCTAGCATGTAAGTTAAGCACACAGGAATTACACATATGTCTAACTCTAAATACATTATAGAGATGGAGATGAACCTGTAAAGTGCAATGTGTAACATAGGTGTGTGAGTAAGTCTCACCAAGAGTAAGCAAATCTACGCGTTTCGGCAGAGTAAACTGCCTTTATCAAGATGCTTACTATGTGTGGCTGGTGGCATTATATAGGGAGATGTATAATTAACATCAGCTGTAGTGAAGGTGTGTACAAAGTTAACCCCGTGTGGGTGAAATATTAACATATAAGGATCATTTGCCCATTAATGTGTTTATCATTAAAAGGTAATATGTGAACTCTGGGAAAAAACGGTTTTCAATTTAAATATAGAATGTACATCAAACATATAAATATATTAACCAGGTAGTAGATATAAAACTTTAAACCAAATATAGGTTTACATAAAGCAGATATATACAATAAGGTTTTCTTGTGATTATTTAGTGCGCAATTCTCTAAGATTTGGAATTATTTATCTATATTCGATCTTTGACATCTTAAAAGATAACTTAAAAGTAACTTAAGAAAATTAGATTAAAAGGGTCCCACAATATTATTTGTGTTCCTAAGTGAATTAACAAAAAATAACGTTTGAACTATAATGTCAGCGTTATGTATATGTAGATATTAAAGGGAACTTGTAAACATTATTCATCCCATTATGAACAGATAATCAAACCTGTCAAATAATGTAGTGAGTGAAGGATAAAATAAAAGGAAAAAATAAGAGGAAAAAAATTTAATAAACTGAGAAAAAATGAATTGATATTAAAGTGAAAAATGAATTAATCTTATACACTTTATGTGGATGTAGATATAATTAATATTGTTTTATGGGGGGCGAGAAAATTGATTTAGCTAATTAATATGAATACTATGATTATTGTTAATTTTTGTTATGGAAAATCTTCTGTAGGATAAAGGTTATATATCAAGGTGTACATATAGATATTGATGTATAACTCCAGAAATATGGAAGTATGTATAGATATACACGCACATAAATATATATATATATAAACATATATATGTGTATAAACACACATATACAGGGTACATGTTATATGATGGAATTGAGATCAAAATAACTATTAAGCCCCAATGGATGTACTGTTTTACAGTTGAAAATTAGTTCTGCTTCTTTTTTCAAAAGAATCTTTTCCATATTGCCCCCTCTGCTATTCTGTTTCACTTTTTTTATACCCCAGAATTGGAAACATTTGAGATCTCCAAGATGGATTTCAGCAAAGTGTTTATAAAGTATTGTTTTAGTGGTTTTATGCTCGATATTCCAGATATGTTCTCTCATCCTATCTCTTAATAAACTACTAGTTTGACCAATGTAAAATAGATTACAAGAACATTTAATGCAATAGATTACATTTGAATCACTGCATTTAATAGTATCTCTAATTGTGAATATGAATTGTTTATTAGTGGATACTATCTTTTTATTTGTATTACTGTATTTGCAGGATTTACATTTGTGACAAGGAAAAAAGCCAGATTTTTTTTCATTTTTTAAGTCAATATCTATAGGGTTGATGTTGATTCCCTTAAATTCACTGGGTGCCAGATAACTCTTTAGGTTTTTTTTGCCTTTTTAAATATAAGGTCTGGGTGTTTTTTAACTTTAGTTCCCAATATGGGATCTTTTTCAATGTAGTGTTTGTTTAAAATGGTTCTAATTTCATTATGCTGTGAATTATATTCAGTGATAAATGGAACAAATATTTGACTAGTGGAGGATGATTTATTGTTCTCATAGGAATTTTTATTTTTAGTTTTTTTTTTTTTTTTAATTAAACTGGATCTATTGATTTCTCTCACAGATGTCATAGTGTTCCTAATTTTTTCGGGTTATATCCTTTCTCTGCAAATCTATTCAGTAAGATATTAGATTGAATGTCATATGATTCTAGATCTGAGCATTTTTTTCTGACCCTGAGTAGCTGACTTTTAGGGATATTATCTTTCCACTTATTGAGGTGACAGCTTTTGTAGTGAATGAAATTGTTAGAATCAATGGATTTGAAGTACGTCTTAGTTTTAATTAAGTTGTCAACAATTTCTACCTCAATATCTAGAAATTGTAATAATTTCATACTATGTTCATATGTAAATGTGAGGCCTACGGTGTTAGTGTTGATATCTTCTAGAAATAGTTCCAGAATCTCATGGTCTCCTCTCCAGACCAGGGAGATATCGTCAATATATCTTTTGTAGAGCACAAGGTTCGCTCCCCATTGGCCATTGGCCAAGAAAGACTCTTCAAAAAAGCCCATAAATAAATTAGCATAACTGGGAGCGAACTTTGTGCCCATTGCAGTCCCCCTGGTCTGGAGAAAAAAATAATTATTGAACATGAAGCTGTTATTCTTTAAAATAAATTCTATACTATCCAGAATGAATCTATTCTGTTCATACAACAAATTTTGATCTTTATCTAGATAATGGGCAATGGCTTTAGTCCTAGATGGTGGTCAATATTCGTATACAATGAGTTGACATCACAAGTGACCATGGTATAATTATTTTTCCATTCAATTTCATTCAATATATTAAGAAAGTGGGTGGAATCTTTTAAATATGATGGCAACTGTATAACGTAATTTTGAAGATAGTCAAACATATTGTGAAAGGTTTGAAGATATAGATTCTAATCCAGAAATGATGGGGCGTCCTGGGGGTTTTGTGAGGTGTTTATGAATTTTAGGCAGGAAATAAAACGTAGGATTTTTTGGGAATTCTATTTTTAAAAAGTTGAATTCAGAATCTGTGAGGACCCCTGATGTTTTTGCTTTATCTAATAATGCATTTAGTTTCTTTTTTTGGGAGTCTATTGGATTTTGTTTAAGTTGGATATAAGTAGTATTGTCACATAAGAGTCTATATGACTCTTCTAGATAATATTGTACATCCATAATTACAATACCTCCACCTTTGTCGGCGGGTTTTATTACAATTTCTTTGTTTTCTTGTAAAAATGTTAATGTTTTTTGTTCGTTTGGTTTTAAGTTTTCTTTTATTTTATTGCTGGTGTCCAATTTATATAGATCTTCTTTGACTTTTAGTTCAAATTTTTTAATGAAATCTCCCTTCTCTTGAGTGGGATAGAAGGTGGATTTTTCTTTAAAGTAGTAGGTAATTACTTGGTTTGTTTATTGTTCTTGTGAGAGGGGTAGATAAGAAATATTTTTTAAGTGTTAGTTTGCGAACAAACTGGTTGACATTTATTAGTGTTTCGAACTTGTTCATTTTACAAGTTGGTGCAAACGTAAGACCTTTTATGAGGATTGATTCTTCATCCACGTTCAATTTATATTTACTTAAAGTAAATATACCTGTGTTGGGGTTAGTTTGTGCATTGGTTATATGATTCTTTTTGTGGGTTTTCTCCCTCTTCTCCCTCTCTTTCTCTTTTTCTTTTGGGTGTTCCCCAGATAGAATTTGATGTTTTTGAGATTTTTTTTATGTTCTCTGTGTTGTGGAGTTAAACCTAAAAAATGACTATTACTTTTTTGTGTTGAGCCACTATCTGTCCAATCTTGGATGTCTCTTAGTGGTTTAAAGTTATTAGACAAAGGGATTCTCCAGTTATTTGTATTGGTTCTTTCTTTATAACTTGAAATCTTAGAGTATGGTTTATTGGTTTGTAGGTGGCGGCAGTGTCCGGAGCGGCAGATTAGGGGTTAATAATATAATGTAGGTGGCAAGAATGTCAGGGCGGCAGATTAGGGGTTAATAAGTGTAAGGTTAAGGGTGTTTAGACTCGGGGTTCATGTTAGGGTTTTAGGTGTAGACTTAGGAAACAATGGGGCTGCGTTAGGAGCTGAACGCTGCTTTTTTGCAGGTTGTTAGTTTTTTTACAGCCAGCTCAGCCCCATTGTTTCCTATGGGGAAATCGTGCACAAGCACGTTTTTCTAGCTTACCGCTACCGCAAGCAACGCTGGTATTGAGGGTTAAAGTGGAGCTAAATTTGGCTCAACGCTCACTTTTCTGAGGCTAAAGCAGCCATTCAGAAAACTCGTAATACCAGCGTTGGCTTAAGGGTGCGCTGGAAAAAAAAGGAGCGTTAGCCCCGGAGGTTTTTACAGACAAAACTCCAAATCTAGGCGCTAGTTAGCCTCTCTAGCACCTTAATAATAATCAATGCAAAACATACCTAGGGAGGTTGAGGACAAGTAATGTTTTACATGGTGCAAAGTCTGATTTTCACATTTACTTAAAGGGACATAATACTCATATGATAAATCACTTGAAACTGATGCAGTGTAATTGTAAAAAGCTGACAGGAAAATATCACCTGAGCATCTCTATGTAAAAAAGGAAGATATTTTACCTCACAATTTCCTCAGCTCAGCAGAGTAAGTTCTGTGTAAAAAGTTATACTCAGCTGCAGGTAAAAAAAAAAATGAAGAAATGAACCGCAGCCAATCAGCATCAACAGTGCTGAGGTCATGAACACTTTTACAGTGATCTCATGAGATTTAACTTAACTCTCATGAGATTTCATTGTAAACTTCCTTACACTGAATAGGGAAATAAGATGAGTGTGCACGTAAGCTCGCTCCTTCCGCTGTCCCAGGACAGACATACTGATTTGTTGCTTAGAAGTCCTTTACAATGGGATGTGGCTACTGAGAAACTTTTGAGGTAAAATATCTTTCTTTTTTACATAGAGATGTTCAGGTGATATTTTCTAGTCAGCTTTTTACAGCTATACTGCATCACTTTCAAGTGTTTAAACATTTGGGTATTATGGCCCTTTATGGCTTGTGGAGTAAAATCATCCTCATCCTATTTGATTGGTATGATTGACAAACCCTGCTCTAGTGTCACTGGTTGCTCTAGAACAGTGGGCGTGGCTAAACAATGCCGAGCAGACAAGGTTCCCCGAAGCAAACCTTGGTCGTCCAACAATTGATAAATGGGAGCCTATGTATCTCTTGAAGCAAGTTAGTTTTTCTGACAAATCTGTAAATTTCTGCCTGTTTGGATCGGAGTTGTAGCGAAGTGAATAATTAACATTACCTGTAAATCAGTATATCTCTGATACGCACAGACTGGTGTTGATAAGGAGCTGCTGTTTTGTCAAAAGTAATATTACAAAGTCAATGCTCAGATTTATACAGAGTGCACAGTTGGAAATTAACATAGAATTTCAAAAACATTCATTTATCATCATTAGATATCATTTAATATAATTTAATACACTAATTGCTGAATTGTTTATTTTTGCGAATCTATACATAATTGATTGGCACTTTTATTCAAATGTAGTTTCTTTTTAGAATATTATGTATATAAAAGATGTCCAGCTTCAACAAGGTGTGGACATCCAAGGTTCCCAGCAAGGCAGCACCCACCACCCTAATTTAGCATTGCACAAGCAAGTTAGCAGGATTTGTCAATAATCACAGATGAAAGAGACTTCTAAGCCCACTGTTTTTTAAAGGGACAGTAAAGTCATAATTAAACATTCATGATTCAGACAGAGCATAATATTTTATTATTTCATTTGCTTCCTTTTCTTGTTATCCTTTGTTGATGGGTTTATCTAGGTAAGCTCAGGAGCAGCAAATCACTTGGGTGCTAGCTGCTGATTGATGGCTGCATATATACAGGGCCGCCATCAGGGGTGACTCCTGTCAGGGGCCCAATGGGCCAGGGGGACCCCATGAGGCAAGAACTAAAAAAATAATAAAAAAATATTAAATTTTGGTAGCCACCAGTGGGTACTACAGCAGAGTGCTAATTTAGCATGGGACATTTTATTACAAGGAGTAAAGTATTAGCATTTCAGAGGATTTCTGAGTGTGCACTAAAGCACTATGCACTGTGTGAGACAGACTTGGCACTTTGTTTGTACAGTGTGTGCCTGAGTCAGACGGAAGATCACCTTCATTTGCAGAGGAGGTAGGACTTACTTAGCAAATGTTTTTTTTTTTCTTTGTGCAATTTCGGATTGTAACTTCAGTGTGGTAGTAGTTGTATGGTGGGGCCAGGGGTCCATAAAAACACATTTTAGCAGCAGTGTATTTATGATTATTTAACAATGCTGTAGAAATTCTATATTTAAAACCACGCAGAAATGTTTCCTCCTCAATACACAAATGGTAGGTGCCCTTTTGGCAGATACGCATTTCATTTATTTATTTATATATAGAAAAAACTATAGAAGTAGATACACCTAGATGTTTCCACTAATACAGAAAGAGTTGCGCACACTCGCAATGTGTATTAATAATAGTTCAAATGCTTAAGTATGTGAAATCAATTTGATTAGTTTTAAACAAAATAAAATCTGTAAATACAGTATATTACAATAATAAAACTGATAACATTAGATATAAATAAAATGCAATAAATATGAAAAAGTCTTATCCTTCTGTTGATGAAGTATTGTAGTATCAAGAAGAGGTGTTCAGTGCTGCTCGTCCAAAATAAACTCAAGGTTCAGATTGAGTAATAAGGTACAGCTGCAGATATCTAAAAAGACAAGCGCACAAAAACACCTCTCATAGTGCAAATCAGTTTAATTAAAACAAACAAACACATATAAAACAACCTTCCCCTAGGGTATTCCCTACTCACAAAAAGAGACCTCAATCATATGAGGTAAGGAAGGGCAGATGGATATATGAGTGTCCCCACTTTTTCCACAATCGATATTGTGTATAGGAACTCCTGGCGATATCGATTGTGGAAAAAGTGGGGACACTCATATATCCATCTGCCCTTCCTTACCTCATATGATTGAGGTCTCTTTTTGTGAAAAGGTGTTTTGTGCTCTTGTCTTTTTAGATATCTGTATATATATATATATATATATATATATATATATATATATATATATATATATATATATATATATATATATATATATATATATATATATATATACAAAGAAACAAAAAAAGGCTCAGACCATCAGGAACTGTAAACCAAGTGTTTTTATTCAAAGAGTACAAGTGGAGCACTAGACAGTGTACAAGGCTCAGTGATTACGGATCTGACACGTTTCACGCATGCTCAATGCGCTTCATCAGGGATCTCATTATATATATATATATATATATATATATATATATATATATATATATATATATATATCAGAGACGTGCACTCATAGGAGGCAGGGGAGGCAGTGCCTACCCTGCCATATGTGGCCAAAGCTTAATTAAATTTTAATTAAAAAAAAAAAAAGTAAAAAAAAAAAATTCCCCCCCATGTAATGCTATGGAGAGGCAGGTACAGGAACACTTCTCTCCATTGCAGTACATAGGTCAAAGGAAAAGCTGTGCTGCAGCGCCACCTGTGTTCTGTCAATATATTAGCAGCTAAAATTGGGATCAATAGGAGGCACCCCTCTTGATGCCTCCTAGCAAGTGAAGGATATATAGATTAATCAGGAGGATGCAGTGAGCAGGGTCATGTGACACAACTGGAAGCTGAGGTAACCTAAGAACAGATGACACCAAGCAGAAGAGTAAAGTAGTATTCTACATCTCTTGTGATTCATAAATTGTGTTTATACAATTAAATACAGCTCATTAACGGGGGGTGGGGGGGGGGTGGGGGGGGGGGGTAAGTGAGCATAACCCAATACTGACAGGAAGTCAAAGGGTCAATTCAAATTTAAATCCATAATTTAAAACCATGAGTTTTAAGTTAAGTGGGCAGTGTCCACATTATTTAAATTAAAGTTTTTGACATTGAATATTGCTAAGCCTACCTTTTTCATGGTTATTTGATTTAATTAGGTACAAACTCCATATATGTTATGTCTGTTCAGTCAGAGGATGCAGTATCTATTTTTATTTTTCTCTGTGTCTCCTTTTATTTAAAGACCGCTGTTAACTTTACAAATCAATTGAAAGCTGTTGCATTGTGTTTTTAATATGTGCTGCTTTTATACAAGTTTATATTAATAAAAAGGAGATAATGAGTCATTTAAAAAATATATGTAATTATTGCAGTTAAATGTTTTTAGAAATAATGCCACTGTAAAGTAACTGGTTAAACACATAGTCAAAGGGAGACATTTAAAATTAAACTTTCATGATTGAGGTAGAGCATGCTATTTTAATAGACTTTTCTAGTTATTTATATTTTGAGAATTAGCATCAACTGTTACTGGCCCCTTGTCAGCAAATCAAATTAGTTTTTGAAAGGAACATGAAAGTCATAATTACATTTCCATCATTCAGATAGAAATTGCACAAAAAAAACAACTTTCTATTTTACTTTTATTATTATGTACTTCATTCTTTTGGTATCCTTTGGTGTCCTTTGTTGAAGAGAATACCTAAGTGGGATGTGCACATGCGTTTCTTGAGCACCATATTGCAGCAGCTGTGTTGGCAGTATTGATAACTTGTCCTTTGTGTAAAACTTGTATGGTAAATGATTTCTATTTTTACAATACAGTAGTGAGTAGAGAAGAGATTGTGTATCATTCTAATTGCTTAGTAACTGGTACTGTATGTGAGCAGAGTGTGTGTGTGGGTGTCAGTGAGCAGAGTATGTGTGCTTTATTCTCCAGGTAATCAATACATTTCCGATGAGCTGGTGCTTTAGTGCAGTGTTTCTCAACAATGGTCCTCAAGTTCCCCTAACAGGCCAGGTTTTCATTATAGCTGAATCAGTGCACAGGTGAAGTAATCAGCTGATCGGTAACTCAGTGGTTACTAACTTGCTCTCGCCCATCACCTGATTATGTCACATGTGCACTGGTTCAGCTATCATTTAAACCTGCCCTGTTGGGGGTACTTAAGGCCCTCTGTACATGTGTTTCTTCGGCGTATCATATCTAGTGCCTCACCAGCCTCTGACCTCACTGCACGTCACTGATATATATATATATATATATATATATATATATATTAATTACATTGCAGTTTACTGCCCCTTTATGCAAGGACTTTCCAGATGCAAGGAGGCATTTTATCTAAGATTTTTACATCTGCATAAAATGTTATACTCTCAGACTAAGATTGCTCAGTGTTTGAAATTATACAGGTTAACTTAAAACTGTTCAGTTTACACTACAGCTGACTTAATTTTGAAATACATACCAACAAGCCTAAATCCTGCATTTAACCAGATCTAATGGTATGAGTACCACCGCTTATTGTTCCAACAAGACCAAATAGAGTACAGCATTTTCAAAATCCATAAGTACAGCTGACAGATGGGAACATTTGTACACTATATTTGAAGTGGTGCTCTTGGTTGGGGAAAATGGGGAAAAAAAACAAACATATGTCAACCTTTTGAAAGTACTTTTCTTCATCTAGCCATCTATCCAGATCATTACTGTACAATTTTGAATCCACAGAATTATTTTTGTTTGCACATTTACAAATATGATTCTTTAAAAAGTGATCTCTTAATTTCTGTAATTTTTTTATCATGCATGTCACACACTGTTGATTTAGGCGATGCAAGGTGCATAAATGTTTCTTCCTGTGAGTGTTTCTGTGGGTGTCTGTGTTTATGTCTTTGGGCTTTGGTTTGTGTCTCTATGAGTGTGTATGTATTTTCTTTCTGTGGGTCTCTCTGTGAGGGTGGGTGTGTATGTCTTTGTGCATTTTCTGTGGATGTCTGTGAGGGTGTGTGCATATGTCTTTGAGCTTTTTCCATGGGTGTCTCTGTGAGGGTGTGTGTATGTTTGTCTTTGTGTATTTTCTCTGGATGCCTCTGTGAGTGTGGGTGTGTATGTCTGTGTTTTCTGTGGATGTCTCTGTGAGGTGTTGTGTGTGTGTATGTATGTATGTCTGTGTTTTCTGTAGATGTCTCTGTGAAGGTGTGTGTTTTCTGTGGGTGTCTCTGTGAGGGTGTGTGTATGTCTTTGTGTGTTTTCTGTGGATGTCTCAGTGAGGGTGTGTGTATGTATGTCTTTGTGTGTTTTATGTGGTTGTCTCTCTGTGTGTGTATGTCTGTGTGTTTTCTGTGGGTGTCTCTGTGTGTGTGTGTATGTCTTTGTGTGTTTTCTGAGGCTGTCTCTGTCGGTGTTTCCTTGGGTGTGAGTGCAAGTTTGAGTTTGTGTGTGTGTGTGTCCATTGTCTGTTCCTTTTTAGGACATTTTGACATTACTACTGATTATTCACATCTTTCTACAGACTTTGAGACTAATGAAACCTTTCCAGAAGTCACCAATTCACCATTTAACCTTTAAATTATTGTTTAGGCAGTTCAGGGCCCTTTCTTTCAGCCACTGCATGCTGTTGTCATCATTTAGTTGGCATCTTCCTTTACAAAAAGATACTCCATATTTTGTTTTCTAAATCTCTTTTTTTTTTTTTTTTTTTTTACAAAACTGTACTTTACCTCATTACTTGTCAGGTCAATGTAAACAAGTGTTGTGTGTCTGTGTCTGAGTGTGTTTCTTTTTTTCTTTGCGTGTATGCTAGAGTGTCTATATGTGAATCCTTATGTGTGAGTGTGTGTGTGCGTTTCAGTGTATGAGTGTGTCTGTGTGTGTGTATGTTTACCTTTACAACATTTCCAAGTTTAAATAGACACTTAAGAATAAAGTGCATATACGTTTTAGTCACTTGGTCAAAAATTGCACATGTCAAAGGAGGGGGGGGGGCCTGATCAATGGTTAAGTCAGGGGCCCCAAAATTTCTAGTGGCGGCCCTGCATATATATGTCTATTGTCATTGGCTACCCCCATGTGTTAAGTTAACAACCAGTTCACCAGATGTGTTCAGTTGGCTCCCAGTAGTTCATTGCTGCTCCTTCAACAAAAGATACCAAGAGAATTAATCAATTTTGATAATAGAAGTAAACTGGAAAGTTGTTTAAAATTGTATGTTCTACCTAATTCATGAAATAAACATTTTTGGTTTTCCTGTTCCTTTAGCTTGTGTTTGAAGTGCTTCAACTGTAAGGGCTCCAAACCAAAGATACAGTAAAAGTGTATATATATATATATATATATATATATATATATATATATATATATATATATATATATATATATATATATATATATATATATATATATATATATATATATATATATATATATATGTGTGTGTGTGCATGTGAGATTCAATATCATGTCTTAGAATTTTAGCAAAGTGTTAAAAATTTGTACAGATAATTCATTTTGAACCCTGGCACTGCAGTGATATAATTGAAATGTTTCCGTGATAGAGTATCACAAAAATACAGAGGGAAAACAACAGTAGAATAAAACATTTCAAATAAATCCACTTCTATCTCTCTATGAAATTATATGTGTAACTGCTTTGCGATAAACTTGGTGTGTGGTCCATTTAGAGTGTATTTTCTCAGTGATTTGACTTTCCTTTCCTGTAAGCTCCTTGTTTGTTGACATTACAAATCATAACACCTTGGGGAACGTTACAGTTTAAGGAAATACGATAAAGTCGTCATTTCCATTTTAAGTACTGCAGCCGTACTGTGCAAACTCTGATAAGAAGTTGTGCCGAGTCTGTTTGCAAGTGTATAGCTCCTAAATTACAATGTGTAGTTAAATGGTCAGAATAAAGGAACGGTTGCCCTTGATATATGACCAAAGCTAAGGGAGCTGAAATGACTCATATGCTGTTGATGTTGTTAAATGCTGCTGTGCATGCAACTATGGATGTGATTTAAAAAATATGTAAGTGGTTTCTGTACGTGTAATGAAACATTCAGTGTTTTTCTGGTTTGCCAAAGTAATGAGGAAAGATGTTTATGGTTTGGATTTGTGGGCAACAATCAGTAGTTTTGAGATCTAAGTCATAAGTATGACGGATACATTTGGAACATTTTGTGTATTCTGTAATAAGAACATGGGCATGGAAATTTGGAAACACAACACAACAATGTAAACAGAGACATCAAAGAGAATACATTATGGTTTTGATGTACTTAAAGGGAAAGTAAAGTGAGAATTAGACTTCCATGATATAGATAGAGCATGCTATTTTTTTAAAAAAACTTTCCAATGTATTTTTATTATCAAATTTGCAAATTTGCTTTGTTCTTTTGGTATCCTTTGTTGAAGACTAAACCAGGCAGGCTGATAGGTGTTTAGGAGTGTGCATGTGTCTAAAGCAGTCTATGCAGAAGTGTTTGTAATTATGTATAACCTTGCTATAAACATTGTTGCAAAGATTGCTGTGAGATGGCTAAAGACACGTGCACACTTCTGAACTTACCTAGGGTTGCTTTCTAACAAAGTATACTAAAAAAGAATTAAGAAAAATTTGATAATATAAGTAAATTGGAAAGTTGGTTAAAATTCCATGATCTGTCCAATCCATAATTTTGACTACACGGACCCTTAAAATGGATATGTTAGTTTTGTATTCAGTAATATGTCTCTTTAAATGGCCTCTACAGTATTTAGATATATGGTAAGGCTAGTGGGTCATATTTAATTGTCAACAGTTCTAGAATTCATTGATGTTGGACTATTGTAAAAGCTGTGTCAGAACCTTGAATGTTCTCCAGAACAACCCAAACATCCTCAGTGCTTTAAGGGTTAACTGTCTAGTTACTGTATATCAATAAAGGAGCTATGACATTGCCACTTATTTTAGCGGAGGAAGGGATAAATGCGCTTATTGGACATTAATAATGGTTATAGATCCAGTGTAGTGTCATATACAGTTGAGGGAGATTGCAGTTAGGTTTAAAAGAAAGCAGATAGGGAATTAATAAATCATTAT
Organism: Bombina bombina; assembly: GCF_027579735.1. Classification (NCBI taxonomy): domain Eukaryota; kingdom Metazoa; phylum Chordata; class Amphibia; order Anura; family Bombinatoridae; genus Bombina; species Bombina bombina. The sequence continues at coordinate 179,261,728 of NC_069501.1, read as the reverse complement.
ATTATGTTATAAATATTGAGTGTGATTTGTTGGTGTAAGTGAGTGGGAGATATAAAAGATCAAGGGTAATTAGTATACAGTGTGCCAGAGGGTCAAGTGTTTAAGCTTCAAATTTATATAAACAATAACAAAACTCAGGTATTTCCAGCTTTGTTGTATAAGTGGTATGAGGGAAAATGTCAAGTTTTCTGCCCTTATACTATCCTCTCACCTCACTACCTGTCCCCTCGACCCCATCCCCTCATAACTACTCCCCTCCCTCTCTTCTACCCTTACCCCTTTACTCACACACATCTTCAACCGCTCCCTCAGCACTGGTATAGTTCCCTTATCTCTTAAACATGCATTAGTCACACCTATCCTCAAAAAACCTTCACTTGATCCAACCTCCCCATCCAACCATACAACAGTGCAACTCTCGGCAGGACCCGCTACCCATTTGATCCCTGTAATTGTTTTTATATACCACCTATGTTCATAGCGCTGTGGAACCTGTTAGCTTTCTACAAATACCTGATAATAATAATGATAAAGTATATCAACATAATATTAATATTATTTCCCTTTTAATAGAAATCATGAGAATTCCAAAATAACTCTGCCCCTCAAAATAATATTTTATGTTGAGGCCCGTTTTTTGCCATTGAATCTTTTAGTGTTTTCTGGATATGACCAAATCAGTCCCCTGCATAAACATGATTATTATAACTAAAAATCCAAACATTAATTACAGACTCAATGACACTTTACTGACTGACGGACTTAGGAATTATTATTTCAGATGATTCAAAATTTAGTAAACAATGTAGTTTTGCAGCAAGGAAGACAAGCAGAATGCTTAGATGTATTGGTAGAGGAATTTGCAGCAGAAATAGTAATGTTCTTATGCCACTTTACAGTTCATTAGTTAGGTCTCATTGTTTGCAGTTCTGGAGGCCATATCTCTAGAAGGATATTAACAAACTTGAGTCTGTGCAAAGGAGGGCTACCAAAATGGTACATGGTCTAAAAAATATGATTGGGATGATTGACAGCCTTTGCTAGCGGCTGATTGGTTACCAGTGAGCAGGGTGCGGCATTGCACAAGCATTTCACCAACAATACTTGTGCAATGCTAAATGCGAACAACGCTTGCTATCTGCATTTAGCGATATTGAGCATACATTATTCGCTATAGCGAATCATGTCTGCTCAACACTTATTAAATCTACCCCCTTATCTTAACCCACATGATTAGGTCCTTCAACTTTCATCTCTATGTATCCTAACCAGTGGGATTAAGAGTTTAAATAATTAATGGTAATTTAAGGTGAGATCAAGGTTAAACATGTCAATATGATGACAAATACTAAAGTCAATAATTCCGAACATTGGACAGAACTTCAGTTGTACCTCCCCCCTTATTGTGATAATCATCTGTCAGATATAAAACATGATAGGAGAACGTGCTTATTAAGCTCCCATTGGGTTAAAGTTTGCAAATTGTAGTAACCTCTGAATGCTTCACCCAATGATATATGACTTGTCAAAATGTTCCAACAATTAATAACAGCGTTATTTAATTGTAATGTTTGCAAATTATATATGAAAGTAAAGACACAAGGAGGAGGATCATCAGGACTAGCCACACTCTAAGTCCAACCACTTCTTTTTTGGCACTAAAAATATATTTGTGATGGTATCCTCTCTTCAAATCTGTGCAGGTAAGGACTGAAAAGTGGAATGGATCTACAGTTTGCACACTTTACCTCATGGGGTCTTCATAATCAAGTTCCCTACTTATGTTTTCTATCTGAGAGATGATTATCACAATAAGGGGGTGATGAAGATTTAGCTTTTTGTCCATTGTTAAGAATGATTGATTTTAGTGTTTGTCATCATATTTATATTTGTTTTACCTTGATTTTACCTTTAAGTCACCATTAATATTTAACCCCTTAACGACTGAGGACGTGCAGGGTACGTCCTCAGAAAAAAGGCAGTTAATGCCTGAGAACGTACCCTGCACGTCCTCAGTGTGGAAAGCAGCTGGAAGCGATCCTGCTCGCTTCCAGCTGCTTTCCGGTTATTGCAGTGATGCCTCGATATGGAGGCATCCTGCAATAACCTTTTTAAGTCATCCGGTGCAGAGAGAGCCACTCTGTGGCCCTCTCTGCACCGGAGATCGGTGGCTACCTGCGTTGGTGGGTGGGAGCCGGACCGGGAGGCGGGTGGCGGCCATCGATGGCCATGTGGATGTGAAGGGGGGCGGGATCGTGGGCGGGGGTGGCGGGGGGCACGCACGGGCGCGCGCGCGTGCACGTGCACGGGAGGGTGGGGGCGGGCGCGTGCACGGGGAGGGAGCGGGTGGGAACCGCTACACTGCAGAAAATGGGGAAATAAAAAATATATCAAAAAATAAAATTTAAACAATCAGCAAGGTGGTGGGGGTTTGTCTGTGGGGGGTGGGGGGGGGAAGCTACACTACAGAAAAAAACAAAAAAACACAAAAAAAGCACTTTTTATTGTAAACTGGGTACTGGCAGACAGCTGCCAGTACCCAAGATGGCCCCCAATAAGGCAGAGGGGAGGGTTAGAGAGCGGTTTTGGGGGGGATCAGGGAGGTTGGGGGCTAAGGGGGGGATCCTACACAGTAGCATATGTAAATATGCTAAAAAAAAAAATTTCATTTTTTTTAAAAACCCTTTTATTTTAGTACTGGCAGACTTTCTGCCAGTACTTAAGATGGCGGGGACAATTGTGGGGTGGGGAGGGAAGGGAGCTGTTTGGGAGGGATCAGGGGGTGGGATGTGTCAGATGGGAGGCTGATCTCTACACTAAAGCTAAAATTAACCCTGCAAGCTCACTACAAACTCCCTAATTAACCCTTTCACTGCTAGCCATAATACACGTGTGAGGCGCAACAGGATTTAGTGGCCTTCTAATTACCAGAAAGCAACGCCAAAGTCATATATGTCTGCTATTTCTGAACAAAGGGGATCCCAGACAAGCATTTACAACCATTTGTGCCATAATTGCACAAGCTGTTTGTAAATGATTTCAGTGAGAAACCTAAAATTGTGAAAAATTTTACGTTTTTTTTAATTTGATCGCATTTGGCGGTGAAATGGTGGCATGAAATATACCAAAATGTGCCTAGATCAATACTTGGGGTTGTCTACTACACTACACTAAAGCTAAAATTAACCCTACAAGCTCCCTAAAAGCTCCCTAATTAACCCCTTAACTGCTGGGCATGATACACTTGTGGTGCGCAGTGGCATTTAGCGGCCTTCTAATTACCAAAAAGCAACGCCAAAGCCATATATGTGTGCTATTTCTGAACAAAGGGGATCCCAGAGAAGAATTTACAACCATTTATGCCATAATTGCACAAGCTGTTTGTAAATGATTTCAGTGAGAAACCTAAAGTTTGTGAAAAAATTTGTGAAAAAGTGAACAATTTTTTGTATTTGATCGCATTTGGCGGTGAAATGGTGGTATGAAATATACCAAAATTGGCCTAGATCAATACTTTGGGATGTCTACTAAAAAAAAATATATACATGTCAAGGGATATTCAGGGATTCCTGAAAGATATCAGTGTTCTAATGTAACTAGCGCTAATTTTGGAAAAAAATGGTTTGGAAATAGCAAAGTGCTACTTGTATTTATGGCCCTATAACTTGCAAAAAAAGCAAAGAACATGTAAACATTGGGTATTTCTAAACTCAGGACAAAATTTAGAAACTATTTAGCATGGGTGTTTTTTGGTGGTTTTAGATATGTAACAGATTTTGGGGATCAAAGTTAGAAAAAGTGTGTTTTTTTCCATTTTTCCTCATATTTTATCATTTTTTTTATAGTAAATTATAAGATATGATGAAAATAATGGTATCTTTAGAAAGTCCATTTAATGGCGAGAAAAACGGTATATAATATGTGTGGGTACAGTAAATGAGTAAGAAGAAAATTACAGCTAAACACAAACACCGCAAAAATGTAAAAATAGCCTTGGTCCCAAACGGACAGAAAATGGAAAAGTGCTCTGGTCACTAAGGGGTTAAACTCTTAGGGCCTGATGATCTAAAGGTCTCTGCTCAGGTAAGATGATCTAAGAAGCCTCATCGCTACGGAAAAGACCCACTAAGAATAAAAAAAAACCTAATTTTACATTGAGATGTTAACCTCATGTAGAGTTCTTTATGTGAAGGAGAGACACATAAATTACAGTATAAGGTGAAAAAAAAGATTTTTGTGTGATTGCTCGCCATGGTGGTGTACATAAGAATATCTGCACTTAAACCAACCCTTTAAGCCTACCTCAAAAGTATCCACTCAAAAATGTATATAGTGTATAGAATAGATGAGTAATTGAGTATATTAATTAATATTAATAATTCTAATATTTATGAAATCTTAATAAGAAACAAAATATCTAGGGATTACTCTTAAAAGCACACTAATAAGACCTTTTTCAAAAATATAAATGTCTGTGTTTATACAAGAGTCCAGGACGTCTTCCATTATCAGTCTATTTACCACCTGATAAAATTTAACAGTTACGTGCGAACGATAAGGGGTTTATTGTGACTTTGCGTATGACAGGTTTTTCGCTTGTATTACAGATTGAAAGTAAACGCGATCACTTGATCGCAATTAAAGTTAACGCGCGTCAGGTTAGCACATCCTCAGAGCTCTGGTTAACTGTTTTGCGAAACTAAAGTTTAGTCACAAAGGCCTAGATTTGGAGTTCGGCGGTAGCCGTCAAAACCAGCGTTAGAGGCTCCTAACGCTGGTTTTGGCCGCCCGCTGGTATTTGGAGTCAGTGATTAAAGGGTCTAACGCTCACTTTTCAGCCGCGACTTTTCCATACCGCAGATCCCCCTACGCCATTTGCGTAGCCTATCTTTTCAATGGGATCTTTCTAACTCCGGAATTTAGAGTCGTTTCTGAAGTGAGCGTTAGAGCTCTAACGACAAGATTCCAGCCGCCTGAAAATAGCAGGAGTTAAGAGCTTTCTGGCTAACGCCGGTTCATAAAGCTCTTAACTACTGTACCCTAAAGTACACTAACACCCATAAACTACCTATGTACCCCTAAACCGAGGCCCCCCCACATCGCCGACACTCGATTAAAATTTTTAACCCCTAATCTGCCGACCGCCACCTACGTTATATTTATGTACCCCTAATCTGCTGCCCCTAACCCCGCCGACCCCTGTATTATATTTATTAACCCCTAACCTGCCCCCCACAACATCGCCGCCAGCTACTTAAAATAATTAACCCCTAATCTTCTGACCGCAAAGCACCGCCACCTACGTTATCCCTATGTACCCCTAATCTGCTACCCCTAACACCGCCGACCCCTATATTATATTTATTAACCCCTAATCTGCCCCCCACAACGTCGCCGACACCTGCCTACACTTATTAACTCCTAATCTGCCGAGCGGACCTGAGCGCTACTATAATAAAGTTATTAACCCCTAATCCGCCTCACTAACCCTATCATAAATAGTATTAACCCCTAATCTGCCCTCCCTAACATCGCCGACACCTACCTTCAATTATTAACCCCTAATCTTCCGATCGGAGCTCACCGCTATTCTAATAAATGGATTAACCCCTAAAGCTAAGTCTAACCCTAACACTAACACCCCCCTAAGTTAAATATAATTTACATCTAACGAAATAAATTAACTCTTATTAAATAAATGATTCCTATTTAAAGCTAAATACTTACCTGTAAAATAAACCCTAATATAGCTACAATATAAATTATAATTATATTATAGCTATTTTAGGATTAATATTTATTTTACAGGCAACTTTGTAATTATTTTAACCAGGTACAATAGCTATTAAATAGTTAAGAACTATTTATTAGTTACCTAGTTAAAATAATAACAAATTTACCTGTAAAATAAATCCTAACCTAAGTTATAATTAAACCTAACACTACCCTATCAATAAAATAATTAAATAAACTACCTACAATTACCTACAATTAACCTAACACTACACTATCAATAAATTAATTAAACACAATTCCTACAAATAAAACATAATTTATGCTTACCTGATAAATTCCTTTCTTCTGTTGTGCGATCAGTCCACGGGTCATCATTACTTCTGGGATATAACTCCTCCCCAACAGGAAATGCAAGAGGATTCACCCAGCAGAGCTGATATAGCTCCTCCCCTCTACGTCAGTCCCAGTCATTCGACCAAGAATCAACGAGAAAGGAGTAACCAAGGGTGAAGTGGTGACTGGAGTATAATTTAAAAGATATTTACCTGCCTTAAAAAACAGGGCGGGCCGTGGACTGATCGCACAACAGAAGAAAGGAATTTATCAGGTAAGCATAAATTATGTTTTCTTCTGTTATGTGCGATCAGTCCACGGGTCATCATTACTTCTGGGATACCAATACCAAAGCAAAAGTACACGGATGACGGGAGGGATAGGCAGGCTCATTATACAGAAGGAACCACTGCCTGAAGAACCTTTCTCCCAAAAATAGCCTCCGAAGAAGCAAAAGTGTCAAATTTGTAAAATTTGGAAAAAGTATGAAGCGAAGACCAAGTTGCAGCCTTGCAAATCTGTTCAACAGAAGCCTCATTCTTAAAGGCCCAAGTGGAAGCCACAGCTCTAGTGGAATGAGCTGTAATTCTTTCAGGAGGCTGCTGTCCAGCAGTCTCATAGGCTAAACGTATTATGCTACGAAGCCAAAAAGAGAGAGAGGTAGCAGAAGCTTTTTGACCTCTCCTCTGTCCAGAATAAACGACAAACAGGGAAGAAGTTTGGCGAAAATTTTTAGTTGCCTGCAAGTAGAACTTGAGGGCACGAACTACATCCAGATTGTGTAGAAGACGTTCCTTCTTTGAAGAAGGATTTGGACACAAGGATGGAACAACAATCTCTTGATTGATATTCCTGTTAGTAACTACCTTAGGTAAGAACCCAGGTTTAGTACGCAGAACTACCTTATCTGTGTGAAAAATCAGATAAGGAGAATCACAATGTAATGCTGATAACTCAGAGACTCTTCGAGCCGAGGAAATAGCCATTAAAAACAGAACTTTCCAAGATAAAAATTTTATATCAATGGAATGAAGGGGTTCAAATGGAACACCTTGTAAAACGTTAAGAACTAAGTTTAAACTCCATGGCGGAGCAACGGCTTTAAACACAGGCTTGATCCTAGCTAAAGCTTGACAAAAAGCCTGGACGTCTGGATTTTCTGACAGACGCCTGTGTAACAAGATGGACAGAGCTGAAATCTGTCCCTTTAATGAACTAGCCGATAAACCCTTTTCTAAACCTTCTTGTAGAAAAGACAATATCCTAGGGATCCTAACCTTACTCCAGGAGTAACGTTTGGATTCGCACCAGTATAAGTATTTGCGCCATATTTTATGGTAAATCTTTCTGGTAACAGGCTTCCTAGCCTGAATCAGGGTATCAATAACCGACTCAGAAAAACCACGCTTTGATAAAATCAAGCGTTCAATTTCCAAGCAGTCAGTTTCAGAGAAGTTAGATTTTGATGTTTGAATGGACCCTGTATCAGAAGGTCCTGTCTTAGAGGTAGAGACCAAGGTGGACAGGATGACATGTCCACTAGATCTGCATACCAAGTCCTGCGTGGCCATGCAGGCGCTATTAGAATCACAGATGCTCTCTCTTGTTTGATTTTCGCAATCAATCGAGGAAGCAGCGGGAAGGGTGGAAACACATAAGCCATCCCGAAGTTCCAAGGTGCTGTCAAAGCATCTATCAGAACCGCTCCCGGATCCCTGGATCTGGACCCGTAGTGAGGAAGTTTGGCGTTCTGGCGAGACGCCATGAGATCTATCTCTGGTTTGCCCCAACGTCGAAGTATTTGGGCAAAAATTTCCGGATGAAGTTCCCACTCTCCCGGATGAAAAGTCTGGCGACTCAAGAAATCCGCCTCCCAGTTCTCCACTCCCGGGATGTGGATTGCTGACAGATGGCAAGAGTGAGACTCTGCCCAGCGAATTATCTTTGATACTTCCATCATTGCTAGGGAGCTTCTTGTCCCTCCCTGATGGTTGATGTAAGCTACAGTCGTGATATTGTCCGACTGAAACCTGATGAACCCCTGAGTTGTTAATTGGGGCCAAGCTAGAAGGGCATTGAGAACTGCCCTCAATTCCAGAATGTTTATTGGAAGGAGACTCTCCTCCTGATTCCATAATCCCTGAGTCTTCAGAGAATTCCAGACAGCGCCCCAACCTAGCAGGCTGGCGTCTGTTGTTACGATTGTCCAGTCTGGCCTGCTGAATGGCATCCCCCTGGACAGGTGTGGTCGATAAAGCCACCATAGAAGAGAATTTCTGGTCTCTTGATTCAGATTCAGGGTAGGGGACAAATCTGAGTAATCCCCATTCCACTGACTTAGCATGCACAATTGCAGCGGTCTGAGGTGTAGGCGTGCAAAAGGTACTATGTCCATTGCCGCTACCATTAAGCCGATCACCTCCATGCATTGAGCCACTGACGGGTGTTGAATGGAATGAAGGACACGGCATGCATCCTGAAGCCTTGTTAACCTGTCTTCTGTCAGGTAAATCTTCATTTCTACAGAATCTATAAGAGTCCCCAAGAATGGAACTCTTGTGAGAGGAAAAAGAGAACTTTTCTTTTCGTTCACTTTCCATCCATGCGACCTTAGAAATGCCAGAACTAACTCTGTATGAGACTTGGCAGTTTGAAAGCTTGAAGCTTGTATTAGAATGTCGTCTAGGTACGGAGCTACCGAAATCCCTCGCGGTCTTAGTACCGCCAGAAGGGCACCCAGAACCTTTGTGAAGATTCTTGGGGCCGTAGCCAATCCGAATGGAAGAGCTACAAACTGGTAGTGCCTGTCTAGGAAGGCAAACCGTAGATACCGTTGATGATCTTTGTGAATCGGTATGTGAAGGTAAGCATCTTTTAAATCCACTGTGGTCATGTACTGACCCTTTTGGATCATAGGTAAGATTGTCCGAATAGTTTCCATTTTGAACGATGGAACTCTTAGGAATTTGTTTAGAATCTTTAAATCTAAGATTGGCCTGAAAGTTCCCTCTTTTTTGGGAACCACAAACAGGTTTGAGTAGAACCCTTGTCCTTGTTCCGACCGCGGAACTGGATGGATCACTCCCATTAATAACAGATCTTGTACACAGCGTAGAAACGCTTCTTTCTTTATCTGGTTTGTTGACAACCTTGACAGATGAAATCTCCCTTTTGGGGGAGATAATTTGAAGTCTAGAAGGTATCCCTGAGATATGATCTCCAGCGCCCAGGGATCCTGAACATCTCTTGCCCAGGCTTGAGCGAAGAGAGAAAGTCTGCCCCCCACTAGATCCGGTCCCGGATCGGGGGCTCTCGGTTCATGCTGTTTTTGGGGCAGCAGCAGGTTTCCTGGCCTGTTTGCCCTTATTCCAGGACTGGTTAGGTTTCCAGCCTTGCCTGTAACGAGCAACAGCTCCTTCCTGTTTTGGTGCAGTGGAGGTTGACGCTGCTCCAGTTTTGAAATTCCGAAAGGGACGAAAATTAGACTGTCTAGCCTTAGTTTTGGCTTTGTCTTGAGGTAGGGCGTGGCCCTTACCTCCTGTAATGTCAGCGATAATTTCTTTCAATCCGGGCCCAAATAAAGACTGCCCCTTGAAAGGTATATTAAGTAATTTGGACTTAGAAGTAACATCAGCTGACCAGGATTTTAGCCACAGTGCTCTACGTGCCTGTATGGCGAATCCAGAGTTCTTAGCCGTAAGTTTGGTTAAATGTACTACGGCCTCCGAAATGAATGAATTGGCTAGTTTAAGGACTCTAAGCCTGTCCATAATATCGTCTAGCGTAGATGAACTAAGGTTCTCTTCCAGAGACTCAATCCAAAATGCTGCCGCAGCCGTAATCGGCGCGATACATGCAAGGGGTTGTAATATAAAACCTTGTTGAACAAACATTTTCTTAAGGTAACCCTCTAATTTTTTATCCATTGGATCTGAAAAAGCACAGCTATCCTCCACCGGGATAGTGGTACGCTTAGCTAAAGTAGAAACTGCTCCCTCCACCTTAGGGACCGTTTGCCATAAGTCCCGAGTAGTGGCGTCTATTGGAAACATCTTTCTAAATATTGGAGGGGGTGAGAACGGCACACCGGGTCTATCCCACTCCTTAGTAACAATTTCAGTTAATCTCTTAGGTATAGGAAAAACGTCAGTACTCGCCGGTACCGCAAAGTATTTATCCAACCTACACAGTTTCTCTGGTATTGCAATGGTGTTACAATCATTGAGAGCTGCTAAGACCTCCCCTAGTAATGCACGGAGGTTCTCCAATTTAAATTTAAAATTTGAAATATCTGAATCCAATCTGTTTGGATCAGAACCGTCACCCACAGAATGAAGCTCTCCGTCCTCATGCTCTGCAAGCTGTGACGCAGTATCAGACATGGCCCTAGTATTGTCAGCGCACTCTGTTCTCACCCCAGAGTGATCACGCTTGCCTCTTAGTTCTGGTAATTTAGACAAAACTTCAGTCATAACAGTAGCCATATCATGTAATGTTATCTGTAATGGCCGCCCAGATGTATTAGGCGCCATAATATCACGCACCTCCCGGGCGGGAGATGCAGGTACTGCCGCGTGAGGCGAGTTAGTCGGCATAACTCTCCCCTCGCAGTTTGGTGAAATTTGTTCACATTGTACAGATTGACTTTTATTTAAAGTAGCATCAATACAGTTAGTACATAAATTTCTATTGGGCTCCACCTTGGCATAGGAACAAATGACACAGATATTTTCCTCTGAGTCAGACATGTTTAACACACTAGCAATAACTTGCAACCTGGTTATAATCTTTTTTAGCAAAAACGTACTGTGCCTCAAAGAGGTACTTAAACGATTAAATGACAGTTGAGATAATGAACTGAAAAAACAGTTAAAGCATCAAGTTTAAAATAACACAACTTTTAGCAAAGGTTTGTTCCCATTAGTAAATAACTAAATTTGACATAAAAAATTACAGAGTAACGTTTTTATTCACAGTCAATAAAAATTCTCACAGCTCTGCTGAGAGAATGTACCTCCCTTCAAAGAAGTTTGAAGACCCCTGAGATCTGTCAGTGAACCGGATCATGCAGGAAATATAATAGTAGCTGACTGGAATTTTTTGATGCGTAGCAAAAGAGCGCCAAAAACGGCCCCTCCCTCTCACACACAACAGTGAGGAGAAACGAAACTGTCACAATTTAAAGCAGACAATTGCCAAGTGGAAAATAATGCCCAAACATTTATTTACTCAGTACCTCAGCAATGTAAACGATTCTACATTCCAGCAAAAACGTTTAACATGACAATATTTATTAAAAGGATTAGTAACCTTTAACAGAGTAGTTCCGGTGAAAAACCATTCCCAGAATACTGAAGTGTATACATACATGTCATTATAACGGTATAGCAGGATTTTTTCATCAATTCCATTCAGAAAATAAAAACTGCTACATACCTCAATGCAGATTCATCTGCCCGCTGTCCCCTGATCTGAAGTCTTTACCTCCCTCAGATGGCCGAGAACAGCAATATGATCTTAACTACTCCGGTTAAAATCATAGTAGAAAACTCTGGTAGATTCTTCTTCAAACTCTGCCAGAGAAGTAATAACACGCTCCGGTGCTATTGTAAAATAACAAACTTTTGATTGAAGTCATAAAAACTAAGTATAATCACCATAGTCCTCTCACACATCCTATCTAGTCGTTGGGTGCAAGAGAATGACTGGGACTGACGTAGAGGGGAGGAGCTATATCAGCTCTGCTGGGTGAATCCTCTTGCATTTCCTGTTGGGGAGGAGTTATATCCCAGAAGTAATGATGACCCGTGGACTGATCGCACATAACAGAAGAAATACAATTAAAAAAACTAGCTAAAGTACAAAAAATAAAAAAGAACTAAGTTACAGAAAATAAAAAAATATTTACAAACATAAGAAAAATATTACAACAATTTTAAACTAATTACACCTACTCTAAGCCCCCTAATAAAATAACAAAGCCCCCCAAAATAAAAAATTCCCTACCCTATTCTAAATTAAAAAAGTTACAAGCTCTTTTACCTTACCAGCCCTGAACAGGGCCCTTTGCGGGGCATGCCCCAAGAAGTTCAGCTCTTTTGCCTGTAAAAAAAAACATACAATACCCCCCCCCCAACATTACAACCCACCACCCACATACCCCTAATCTAACCCAAACCCCCCTTAAATAAACCTAACACTAATCCCCTGAAGATCTTCCTACCTTGTCTTCACCATCCAGGTATCACCGATCCGTCCTGGCTCCAAGATCTTCATCCAACCCAAGCGGGGGTTGGCGATCCATAATCCGGTGCTGAAGAGGTCCAGAAGAGGCTCCAAAGTCTTCCTCCTATCCGGCAAGAAGAGGACATCCGGACCGGCAAACATCTTCTCCAAGCGGCATCTTCGATCTTCTTCCATCCGGAGCGAAGCGGCAGGATCCTGAAGACCTCCAGCGCGGAACATCCATCCGGACCGACGACTGAACGACGAATGACTGTTCCTTTAAGGGACGTCATCCAAGATGGCGTCCCTCGAATTCCGATTGGCTGATAGGATTCTATCAGCCAATCGGAATTAAGGTAGGAATTTTCTGATTGGCTGATGGAATCAGCCAATCAGAATCTAGTTCAATCCGATTGGCCGATCCAATCAGCCAATCAGATTGAGCTCGCATTCTATTGGCTGATCGGAACAACCAATAGAATGCGAGCTCAATCTGATTGGCTGATTGGATCAGCCAATCGGATTGAACTTGATTCTGATTGGCTGATTCCATCAGCCAATCAGAAAATTCCTACCTTAATTCCGATTGGCTGATAGAATCCTATCAGCCAATCGGAATTCGAGGGACGCCATCTTGGATGACGTCCCTTAAAGGAACAGTCATTCGTCGTTCAGTCGTCGGTCCGGATGGATGTTCCGCGCTGGAGGTCTTCAGGATCCTGCCGCTTCGCTCCGGATGGAAGAAGATCGAAGATGCCGCTTGGAGAAGATGTTTGCCGGTCCGGATGTCCTCTTCTTGCTGGATAGGAGGAAGACTTTGTAGCCTCTTCTGGACCTCTTCAGCACCGGATTATGGATCGCCAACCCCCGCTTGGGTTGGATGAAGATCTTGGAGCCAGGACGGATCGGTGATACCTGGATGGTGAAGACAAGGTAGGAAGATCTTCAGGGGATTAGTGTTAGGTTTATTTAAGGGGGGTTTGGGTTAGATTAGGGGTATGTGGGTGGTGGGTTGTAATGTTGGGGGGGGGTATTGTATGTTTTTTTTTTACAGGCAAAAGAGCTGAACTTCTTGGGGCATGCCCCGCAAAGGGCCCTGTTCAGGGCTGGTAAGGTAAAAGAGCTTGTAACTTTTTTAATTTAGAATAGGGTAGGGAATTTTTTATTTTGGGGGGCTTTGTTATTTTATTAGGGGGCTTAGAGTAGGTGTAATTAGTTTAAAATTGTTGTAATATTTTTCTAATGTTTGTAAATATTTTTTTATTTTCTGTAACTTAGTTCTTTTTTATTTTTTGTACTTTAGCTAGTTTTTTTAATTGTATTTATTTGTAGGAATTGTGTTTAATTAATTTATTGATAGTGTAGTGTTAGGTTAATTGTAGGTAATTGTAGGTAGTTTATTTAATTATTTTATTGATAGGGTAGTGTTAGGTTTAATTATATCTTAGGTTAGGATTTATTTTACAGGTAAATTTGTTATTATTTTAACTAGGTAACTATTAAATAGCTATTGTACCTGGTTAAAATAATTACAAAGTTGCCTGTAAAATAAATATTAATCCTAAAATAGCTATAATATAATTATAATTTATATTGTAGCTATATTAGGATTTATTTTACAGGTAAGTATTTAGCTTTAAATAGGAATAAGTTATTTAATAAGAGTTAATTTATTTTGTTAGATAAAAATTATATTTAACTTAGGGGGTGTTAGTGTTAGGGTTAGACTTAGCTTTAGGGGTTAATCCATTTATTAGAATAGCGGTGAGCTCCGATCGGAAGATTAGGGGTTAATAATTGAAGGTAGGTGTCGGCGATGTTAGGGAGGGCAGATTAGGGGTTAATACTATTTATGATAGGGTTAGTGAGGCGGATTAGGGGTTAATAACTTTATTATAGTAGCGCTCAGGTCCGCTCGGCAGATTAGGGGTTAATAAGTGTAGGCAGGTGTCGGCGACGTTGAGGGGGGCAGATTAGGGGTTAATAAATATAATATAGGGGTCGGCGATGTTAGGGCAGCAGATTAGGGGTACATAGGGATAACGTAGGTTGCGGCGGTTTACGGAGCGGCAGATTAGGGGTTAAAAAAAATATGCAGGGGTCAGCGATAGCGGGGGCGGCAGATTAGGGGTTAATAAGTGTAAGGTTAGGGGTGTTTAGACTCGGGGTACATGTTAGGGTGTTAGGTGCAGACATAGGAAGTGTTTCCCCATAGGAAACAATGGGGCTGCGTTAGGAGCTGAACGCTGCTTTTTTGCAGGTGTTAGGTTTTTTTTCAGCTCAAACAGTCCCATTGTTTCCTATGGGAGAATCGTGCACGAGCACGTTTTTGAGGCCGGCCGCGTCCGTAAGCAACTCTGGTATCGAGAGTTGCATTTGCGGTAAAAATGCTCTACGCTCCTTTTTTGGAGCCTAACGCAGCATTTGTTTGAACTCTCGATACCAGAGTTAAATTTATGGTGCGGCCAGAAAAAAGCCCGCGGAGCGTTAACAGCCCTTTTACCGCCGAACTCCAAATCTAGGCCAAAATGAGTCTGAAAAGTGCTGTTTACCTATATACAAGTTTGCACTGTTAGTCTTAATCAAAAAGCACCCCAGCAAGTTGCATATATTGTAGTGAGAGTGCCATGTATTCAGAATCTCTCTCTCTCTCTCTCTCTCTCTCTCTCTCTGAGAGAATTTTATATATGAGAAATGGGATAAAAATATTAAAGTGGATGTAAACTTTCATGAATTAGTGTCCGGTTTTTAAAAATACTATTAAAAACAGGGGCACTTTCATTCATGAAAGTTTTCATTGCAGCATATTTTTACACTTACCTTTCTCTTCAGCAAAGCCGGATCGGCGATCCCCCACCCGCTTCTCATGCTGTACTTACACAGCAATGACAAAACCAGCTTCCTCCAATCATGGTGTGGCATCATTTCGTCATTGGTCACGTAAGTACAGAGGAGCTGCGGGCGGGGGATGGCCTATCCAGGGTAAAAGGATGTAGGCTATGCAAACAGGTGCTGTGCAAAAATCCATTTGTATTATAGAAAAAACAGCAAAAATATATATATAAAAGTTCATGGATTTATTCAGTGTAAATTGTACTTACAGACAGGCAGGAGTAATAGACAAAGGCAAGTGTCTGATGCGTTTCACGCCCCCTACAGGCACTTACTCATAGACATGTCGCCTATCCAGCTTTGCTAAAGAGAAAGGTAAGTGTAAAAATATGCTGAAATGTAAACTTTCATGAATGAAAGTGCCCCTGTTTTTAATAGTATTTTTAAAAATTGGGCACTAATTCATGAAAGTTTACATTCACTTTAAGTTTATGTTTGAGTCTGTGAATAACTTGATAATTGAATGATTGTAAGATATCTCTGATAATCCATTGTACCACTGATGGCCATATGGAAGTTACCATGGTCAGTGATGTCAGATCCCTGTGGACAGCAGCAGGAAATAGTTCTAGAGATCATCATGAATAGTTCTAGAGATCATCATCAGCAATTCTGAGTTAAGAAGAAATGAAGGAAGGTCTGCTTGGGGATCTGGGCAACAACTGAAGACCAGGCAACAATGGAAATTCAAACAAGATGATAATGTGTCCAGAGTGAAGGCATTTAGAGACTTAGGAACATCTAAATTTTCAGATTGGTCAGTTTGGTTTATTTCATTTTATAGAGATTTGTTTTCAGGGTAAATATCTGACTCATAAAAGAATTGAACTGAACTAGGAGACTTATCAACTTCCCTTTAATCTAATAATGAAAAAAAATCACATTAATAGAACATGAGATATAGGGGCCAATTTATCAATGTCTGTCCAACATGATACGCTGTAGTGTATCATGTCCGATAGACATCGCTGAATGCCGACAGCATATTAACATTGCACAAGAGCAGTTCACCAGAACTGCTTGTGCAATGCTGCCCCCTGCAGATTCGCAACCAATTGGCCACTAGCAGGGGATGTCAATCAGCCCGATCGTATAGGATCGGGCGGATTACAGACCGCAGCCTCAGAGGCAGCGGTTTTTAGAATGCTGCTTCATAACTGCTGTTTCCGGTGAGCCTTCAGGCTCGCGCAGAAGAAGGGGCATCAAGCTCCATTCAGAGCTTGATAATTCGGCCCCATACTCTACAGGAAATGCATTATCAAAATTCTTATATCCCATCAGCAACCTCTTTGTGAACAGTGACGTTTCAGCAAGTGATTTTGTTTCTGAGCTACCTAGAATTATATTGTCAGACATATGCTGATGAGTTAGTCATACAAGTAGGTAATTTTCTCTTTTGAGATGGTTTAGCATGTTTAGATTTCTTAGACTGAACATTCATAAAGTGAACAATTTGAGCATTAAATTGAGTCTTACGTTTATTTATAGATGACTAATATTTTGTACAGAATGTTCTGTTAAAGGTTATGAAGTCTATTGGTCTTGTGACATAATGATTCAAATAGTTAAATGAGGTAAAGTTCTTTAACTCTTGTAAAACAAAATAATTTCAAAATGTAAAATTAGGTAAAGGGAAACCTGAGACTACCTTGTGTAAATATTATTAATATAGGCCTAGATTACAAGTGGAGCACAAAAATGTTAGCGCTATTGAGAGCTTTAACGCTCAGGTTAAATCAATAGCACTTCTATTCTTGTGATAATAGCACTCCTATTCGTGTGCTAATAGGATTCCTATCCTTGTACTTTGCCCCCCTAGAACACCCCAGACAGAGACAAAAAAAGAAAGTGAAGATGGAGGAATTACAGCTCATGTTATATATGTTTGATGCGGTGACTCCGCACTCTGAGGGGATTTATGATCATACATAGGGCTTTACCCACAACAGCTTGGGTAATGTCCGTTTTACCCGGGTAATCCTAGAATTACCCAATATCAGACTTTACGCATAAAATATATATATATATATATATATATATATATATATATATATATATACTGTATATATCTATATATATATAACCATTAACTAATAGATAACATACATTAACATAGCTTGCAAACGTGTAAAGGTATTTTTAATATATACCATATTTAAAGAAAATTATCTTAGTTACATGTTGCTAATCTATCTTTACCATTGTTTACTTCATTCTCGATTTGAAATAAGTTTTGCATACAACAGATAACAGAAAGAACTATCAGCTAGATTTAGAGTTTGGCGGCCAAAGGGGTGTGTTAGCTACGCATGCTTTTTTTCCCCCGCACCTTTTAAATACCGCTGGTATTTAGAGTTCACAGAATGGCTGGGTTTTCAGTGTGTTAGGCTCCAAAAAGGGAGCATAGAGCATAATTTAACGCCACTGCAACTCTAAATTCCAGCGGTGCTTACGGACGCGGCCAGCTTAAAAAACGTGCTTGTGCGCGATTCCCCCATAGAAAACAATGGGGCCATTTGAGCTGAAAAAAAACCTAAAACCTGCAAAAAAGCAGCGTTCAGCTCCTAATGCAGCCCCATTGTTTTCTATGGGGAAACACTTCCTACGTCTGCACCTAACACTCTAACATGTACCCCGAGTCTAAACACCCCTAACCTTACACTTATTAACCCCTATTCTTCCGCCCCCGCTATCGCTGACACCTGCATATTTTTTTAACCCCTAATCTGCCGCTCCGTAAACCGCCGCTACCTACATTATCCCTATGTACCCCTAATCTGCTGCCCCTAACACCGCCGACCCCTATATTATATTTATTAACCCCTAATCTGCCCCCCACAACGTCGCCTCCACCTATCTACACTTATTAACCCCTAATCTGCCGAGCGGACCGCACCGCTACTATAATAAAGTTATTAACCCCTAATCCGCCTCACTCCCGCCTCAATAACCCTATAATAAATAGTATTAACCCCTAATCTGCCCTCCCTAACATCGCCGACACCTAACTTCAATTATTAACCCCTAATCTGCCGACCGAATGTCGCCGCTACTGTAATAAATGGATTAACCCCTAAAGCTAAGTCTAACCCTAACACTAACACCCCCCTAAGTTAAATATAATTTTTATCTAACGAAATAAATTAACTCTTATTAAATAAATTATTCCTATTTAAAGCTAAATACTTACCTATAAAATAAAACCTAAGGCCTAGATTTGGAGTTTGGCGGTAGATGGGCTGTTAACGCTACGCGGGCTTTTTTCTGGCCGCACCATAAAATTAACTCTGGTATCGAGAGTCCCAAAAAATGCTGCGTTAGGCTCCAAAAAAGGAGCGTAGAGCATTTTTACCGCAAATGCAACTCTCGATACCAGAGTTGCTTATGGACGCAGCCAGCCTCAAAAACGTGCTCGTGCACGATTCTCCCATAGGAAACAATGGGGCTGTTTGAGCTGAAAAAAAACCTAACACCTGCAAAAAAGCAGCGTTCAGCTCCTAACGCAGCCCCATTGTTTCCTATGGGGAAACACTTCCTACGTCTGCACCTAACACCCTAACATGTACCCCGAGTCTAAACACCCCTAACCTTACACTTATTAACCCCTAATCTGCCGCCCCCACTATCGCTGACCCCTGCATATTATTATTAACCCCTAATCTGCCGCTCCGTAAACCGCCGCAACCTACGTTATCCTTATGTATCCCTAATCTGCTGCCCCTAACACCGCCGACCCCTATATTATATTTATTAACCCCTAATCTGCCCCCCTCAACGTCGCCGACACCTGCCTACACTTATTAACCCCTAATCTGCCGAGCGGACCTGAGCGCTACTATAATAAAGTTATTAACCCCTAATCCGCCTCACTAACCCTATAATAAATAGTATTAACCCCTAATCTGCCCTCCCTAACATCGCCGACACCTAACTTCAATTATTAACCCCTAATCTGATGACCGGAGCTCATCGCTACTATAATAAATGGATTAACCCCTAAAGCTAAATCTAACCCTAACACTAACACCCCCCTAAGTTAAATATAATTTACATCTAACGAAATTAATTAACTCTTATTAAATAAATTATTCCTATTTAAAGCTAAATACTTACCTGTAAAATAAATCCTAATATAGCTACAATATAAATTATAATTACATTGTAGCTATTTTAGGATTAATATTTATTTTACAGGCAACTTTGTAATTATTTTAACCAGGTACAATAGCTATTAAATAGTTAAGAACTATTTAATAGTTACCTAGTTAAAATAATAACAAAATTACCTGTAAAATAAGTCCTAACCTAAGTTATAATTAAACCTAACACTACCCTATCAATAAAATAATTAAATAAAATACCTACAATTACCTACAATAAAACCTAACACTACACTATCAATAAATAAATTAAATACAATTTCTACAAATAACTACAATTACATAAACTAACTAAAGTACAAAAAATAAAAAAGAACTAAGTTACAAAAAATAAAAAAATATTTACAAACATAAGAAAAATCTTACAACAATTTTAAACTAATTACACCTACTCTAAGCCCCCTAATAAAATAACAAAGACCCCCAAAATAAAAAAAATGCCCTACCCTATTCTAAATTAATAAATTTAAAAGCTCTTTTACCTTACCAGCCCTGAACAGGGCCCTTTGCGGGGCATGCCCCAAGAAAATCAGCTCTTTTGCCTGTAAAAAAAAACATACAATACCCCCCCCCCCAACATTACAACCCACCACCCACATACCCCTAATCTAACCCAAACCCCCCTTAAATAAACCTAACACTAAGCCCCTGAAGATCTTCCTACCTTGTCTTCACCTCACCGGGTATCACCGATCGGTCCTGGCTCCGATATCTTCATCCAACCCAAGCGGGGGCTAGACATCCACTGAAGAAGTCCAGAAGAGGGTCCAAAGTCTTCCTCCTATCCGGCAAGAAGAGGACATCCGGACCGGCAAACATCTTCATCCAAGCGGCATCTTCGATCTTCTTCCACCGGTGCGGAGCGGGTCCATGTTGAAGCAGCCAACGTGGATCCATCCTCTTCTTCCGGCGTCTCCCGACGAATGACGGTTCCTTTAAGGGACGTCATCCAAGATGGCGTCCCTCGAATTCCGATTGGCTGATAGGATTCTATCAGCCAATCGGAATTAAGGTAGGAATATTCTGATTGGCTGATGGAATCAGCCAATCAGATTCAAGTTCAATCCGATTGACTGATCCAATCAGCCAATCAGATTGAGCTTGCATTCTATTGGCTGTTCCGATCAGCCAATAGAATGCGAGCTCAATCTGATTGGCTGATTGGATCAGTCAATCGGATTGAACTTGAATCTGATTGGCTGATTCCATCAGCCAATCAGAATATTCCTACCTTAATTCCGATTGGCTGATAGAATCCTATCAGCCAA
The DNA here is from genome assembly GCF_027579735.1 of Bombina bombina. Lineage (NCBI taxonomy): Eukaryota > Metazoa > Chordata > Amphibia > Anura > Bombinatoridae > Bombina > Bombina bombina. The sequence goes on along the minus strand of NC_069501.1, from coordinate 179,241,114 downwards.
TCGGAATTCGAGGGACGCCATCTTGGATGACGTCATTTAAAGGAACCGTCATTCGGCGAGTAGGCGTCAATTGAAGAGGATGTTCCGCGTCGGCTGGGAAGAAGATGGTTCCGCTCTGCTCCGGAACAAAGAAGATTGAAGATGCGGCTTGATAGAAGACTTCATCCCAATGATGGACTTCCAACTTCAGCCCGATGATGGATTTCTTCAGCCGCCGCTTGGATCCAGACTTCAGCCCGAGGATGGACGTCACTCTTCAGCCCCCCACTTGGGCTTGGATCAAGACTTCGGACCCTCTTCTGGACAGATCGGGACCCGGTGTGGTGAAGACAAGGTAGGGAGATCTTCAGGGGCTTAGTGTTAGGTTTATTTAAGGGGGGTTTGGGTTAGATTAGGGGTATGTGGGTGGTGGGTTGTAATGTTGGGGGGGGGTATTGTATGTGTTTTTATTACAGGCAAAAGAGCTGAATTCTTTGGGGCATGCCCCGCAAAGGGCCCCTTTCAGGGCTGGTAAGGTAAAAGAGCTTTGAACTTTATTAATTTAGAATAGGGTAGGGCATTTTTTTATTTTGGGGGGCTTTGTTATTTTATTAGGGGGCTTAGAGTAGGTGTAATTAGTTTAAAATTGTTGTAATATTTTTCTAATATTTGTAAATATTTTTTTATTTTTTGTAACTTAGTTCTTTTTTATTTTTGGTACTTTAGTTAGTTTATTTCATTGTATTTATTTGTAGGTATTGTATTTAATTAATTTATTGATAGTGTAGTGTTAGGTTTAAGTGTAGATAATTGTAGGTAGTTTATTTAATTAATTTATTGATAGTGTAGTATTAGGTTTAATTGTAACTTAGGTTAGGATTTATTTTACAGGTAATTTTGTAATTATTTTAACTAGGTAACTATTAAATAGTTATTAACTATTTAATAGCTATTGTACCTGGTTAAAATAAATACAAAGTTGCCTGTAAAATAAATATTAATCCTAAAATAGCTACAATATAATTATAATTTATATTGTAGCTATATTAGGGTTTATTTTACAAGTAAGTATTTAGATTTAAATAGGAATAATTTATTTAATAAGAGTTAATTTATTTCGTTAGAATAAAATTATAATTAATTTAGGGGGGTGTTAGTGTTAGGGTTAGAATTAGCTTTAGGGGTTAAAAAATTTATTAGAGTAGCGGTGAGCTCCGATCGGCAGATTAGGGGTTAATACTTGAAGTTAGGTGTCGGCGATGTTAGGGAGGGCAGATTAGGGGTTAATACTATTTATTATAGGGTTATTGAGGCGGGAGTGAGGCGGATTAGGGGTTAATAACTTTATTATAGTAGCGGTGCGGTCAGCTCGGCAGATTAGGAGTTAATAAGTGTAGGCAGGTGGAGGCGACGTTGAGGGGGGCAGGTTAGGGGTTAATAAATATAATATAGGGGTCGGCGATGTTAGGGGCAGCAGATTAGGGGTACATAAGTATAACGTAGCTGGCGGTGGTGTACGGAGTGGCAGATTAGGGGTTACAAAATTTTAATAGAGTGGCGGCGATGTGGGGGGACCTCGGTTTAGGGGTACATAGGTATTTTATGGGTGTTAGTGTACTTTAGAGCACAGTAGTTAAGAGCTTTATAAACCGGCGTTAGCCCAGAAAGCTCTTAACTACTGACTTTTTTCTGCGGCTGGAGTTTTGTCGTTAGATTTCTAACGCTCACTTCAGCCACGACTCTAAATACCGGCGTTAGAAAGATCCCATTGAAAAGATAGGATACGCAAATGGCGTAGGGGGATCTGCGGTATGGAAAAGTCGCGGCTGGAAAGTGAGCATTAGACCCTTTAATGACTGGCTCCAAATACCAGAGGGCGGTAAAAACCAGCATTAGGAGCCTCTAACGCTGGTTTTGATGGCTACCGCCCAACTCTAAATCTAGGCCTATGTGTATAGCAAAATGAATGTGCTTCACTTCCTAATCGATAGATGTACAAGGATAGACAGTGACTAAGCACCTCATTCACTACTCGTATACCCTCAAATCGTTGCTTGCTGCCCTAACTATGCAAGATAGTGTCAATAAAACTCAATTGTGAAATTAATATCTTATTGAAAAACCTTGTCTTCAAAACCTTACAGCACAAACTTATTCGAATGAAAAAAATTATGCTGTATAAAACAGTCCACTCTAACAAAAGACAACCTGTAAACAGTTAAAGAGAATAAAAATAAAATCAATACATTTTTGTCCATTTTGAAATAGTGAGATGTTAGTGGGAGACAAGATACTTCCCACAAGGCAATAGGTTCTTCAGAAATTCTACATGCTGGACCAAGGTCTTGGTGAAAAATCTTGACCAAATACTTATTTACGTTAACAAAACAGGCATGATAATATTTAACCATTAAGAACATTTGCATAGACTGTTTTGTAAGTGCTCTACCTATGTGTTTATTATGCAACTATAGGTGTTAATATCAGGAATTCCACTAAAGAAATGCTGGGAAAGATAAAAGAAGTGATGCTCAATAATCTCACCCTTAGGCAACTTTATGAGTGTTTAAGAATCTACACCAGTGTCTTACTTACATGTCTCCTGGAATGATAGAGAAATAGGAGAAGAACGATGATTAAAAAAAATAAAATAAAATAAAAAGATGACTAGACCAGGGGCATACTATGGTCTAGGTCAACAAGACCCATGCCTAAGGTGGCAGATTTGTGGCACAAAACCTGAATACACCACTGGATAGACAGTAGAAGATAAGGCCCCCCAACCATTATTTCCTGCAACCATGATATTTAAATTTAAATTTGTGGTCAACTTATTGCACACCCACAATGTAAGGACTTCAATCTCCTCTGAAGTAATGTTCAAATTCAAAGTATATCCTGCACAATCAAACTCTTGGAAGGTGCAGGTACAAAAAGAACTATGTTTCGGGTTATGCACCCTTAGTCAAAGTTGAACATGACTAAGGGTGCATAACCGAAAACTTAGTTCTTTTTGTACCTTCTCCTGTTTTAATTATGGAATAAAGGACTGAAGTAATGTTCAGTGATGTGTGTACATTTTCTCAATTAAAAGAACCAATTTAAATCATTGATTGTTGATTGTCTTAACTTAGGGAAAGCACTAGTCTTGGTGAACAAAGTCCAAAAAATATGGAGCCCTCACAATTTACAATCACATAGATTACGAGTTTTGCACTAAACAGGGTGCGAAACTAACGCCAAAAAAGCGTTATTTTACTCTCCATAGCACTGCCATTACGAGTTACTAAAAAGCCTCCATGTGCGTGCGATATGGTGGCGTTAAGCTCCATACCGCACAAAATCCAAGGGCTGCTTTGACGCACTCGTGCATGCTTTCCCCCATAGACATTAATGGGGAGAGAGTGTTAGAAAAAAACTAACACCTGAAGTGCGGAATGAAAAATCTCCGTAACGCAGTCCCATTGATGTCTATGGGGAAAAAAAAACTTACATTTAAACCAAACACCCTAACTTAAACCCCAAGTCTAAACACCCCTAATCCACCTCCCTGACATCGCTGACACCTAAATAAAGTTATTAACCCCTAATCTGCTGCTCCCAACATCGCCGCCACTAATAAAAGCTATTAACCCCTAATCTGCCACTCTCCCCGACATCGCCGCCACTATAATAAAGTTATTAACCCCTATTCCGCCGCTCCCCGACATTAATGCCACTATAATAAAGCTATTAACCCCTAATCCGACGCTCCCCGACATCTCCGACACTATAATAAAGCTATTAACCCCTAAACCACCGCCCCCCACATCGCAAAATACTAAATTAAACTATTAACCCCTAAACCTAACTTTTTTTAAAAGAGCTGTTTAACTTAGGGCAATGCCCTACAAAAGGCCCTATAGGGGTTAATAGTTTAATTTAGTGTTTTGCGATGTGGTTGGCCGGAGGTTTAGGGGTTAATAACTTTATTATAGTGTCGGCAAGCGGAAGATTAGGGGTTAATAGCTTCATTATAGTGTCAGCGATGTCAGGGGGCGGCAGATTAGGGGTTAATAAATGTATTTATTAGTCGCGATGTGGGTGAGCGGCAGATTAGAGCTTAATAGTTAGTTTATGGGTGTAAGTGTACTTTGTAACATTTTAGTTTTGAGTTTTGTGAAAAAATTTTGTCCATCCATAACTACTGGTCTCAGATGGCGCTATGGATCTTGTCGGTATAGGCTGTAACGCAAGCATTTTAGCCGGACCACACAACCTGTAATACCGGCGCTATGGAAAATCCTGCACTCAAACGTAATTTTTTTGAGTGCGGAATGGATGTTGCGTTACAGGCTAAAATGCTTGCGGTATAGCGATACCGACACGACTTGTAATAGTGCGTTACTGCCATTACGCTGGAATTGCCATTTTTTCAGCATTAAAAGTCGTAACGCAAAACTCGTAATTTACCTGAATGTGAATTATAATATAATATTTATAAAGGTTGTGTAATTAAAGCACTGAAATAAAGATAGCTTTTGTATAAACATAATTTTACAGCAGATCTGTAATTTATAAAGAAAGCTTGACTAAAGAGTACATAGACAATCCCATTTTACAACAGTTAATGAAATAACCTTTACTCATAGTGTACGCAAGGTTATTAAGTTCTCTAAATTGAGCAATGCTGAATTCACTGTATGGGAAATAATTTAAAGTGAATTTTAAACAATCAGTTCACAAGCAAATAATGTACTAAACAAATATTATTATAGTAAAAATAGCAATTAAGATTTTCTTAATTAGGCTGTCATTTTGCATTTATCATTGTGGTGTTTGTTTTGTATTGCTTTATTAAATCTTGCTTTTTGACAAGGAGTCTGCCGCCAGTGTCTCCTGCTGAGCAGCATATGGTGTTGCACCTAATGAATATTAATGCTGCAAGGTACCAATAGTCTCTAAACACAAGCACAAGAGTGTATGTACTGTATCTGTGAATATCCTGCAGATGGCATTATGTCAATAGCTTAACATTCTTGTTACACTGATATTTAAGCATTTATTTTTTTAGAAATTAACTATAGACACTCAGATTCAAGAATAATGCATGAACTTTATATTTTATAATATTTCTGATTCTTTTATAGCATGGCGCTTATTGACTAATGTCTGAAGAGCTTCTTCACACTTAAAAGTACATAAAAGTGTCCAAATAAAATGCTGCATTTCATTAAACAATTCTATATTTAAACAAATTCCCTTTCCCCCCGCTATGTATTTAACCGCTGTCTTGTTAAAGGGACTCATCTTGCATGTTCCCCTGAATTTCTTGACTGGCACAGGGCTGGTGATTGGTGGAGAAGTATGCCAATCCTTATTGGCTCACCAGCCACCAAGTTTTTAAGCATGCTTTGTTCCATTCCTGAGCAGGACATGACCCATGATTGGAGAATACATAAGTGTGACACTCATGATTGGTTCGATGGCAATACCCTTCTCAGCAATGGCAATGCATTGCCTGTGCCCAGACAAATAAAAAGAATTCCCACTAAAAGGTTGTTTCTTAGCCTATATTCACTGATTTCAGAGAGATCGCAACTGAAACTGACTGACTTTATGGAATATGATGCTAATTAAAAATAATAGGCTTATGTTAATCATTCATTTGCTTAACTTATCTTTAAGATGATGCCCCCAGTGCAGTTTATATTTTGAGGCAATAACAGAATTTATGTTTACCTGATAAATTACTTTCTCCAACGGTGTGTCCGGTCCACGGCGTCATCCTTACTTGTGGGATATTCTCCTCCCCAACAGGAAATGGCAAAGAGCCCAGCAAAGCTGGTCACATGATCCCTCCTAGGCTCCGCCTTCCCCAGTCATTCGACCGACGTAAAGGAGGAATATTTGCATAGGAGAAATCATATGATACCGTGGTGACTGTAGTTAAAGAAAATAAATCATCAGACCTGATTAAAAAACCAGGGCGGGCCGTGGACCGGACACACCGTTGGAGAAAGTAATTTATCAGGTAAACATAAATTCTGTTTTCTCCAACATAGGTGTGTCCGGTCCACGGCGTCATCCTTACTTGTGGGAACCAATACCAAAGCTTTAGGACACGGATGATGGGAGGGAGCAAATCAGGTCACCTAGATGGAAGGCACCACGGTTTGCAAAACCTTTCTCCCAAAAATAGCCTCAGAAGAAGCAAAAGTATCAAATTTGTAAAAGTTGGTAAAAGTGTGCAGTGAAGACCAAGTCGCTGCCTTACATATCTGATCAACAGAAGCCTCGTTCTTAAAGGCCCATGTGGAAGCCACGGCCCTAGTGGAATGAGCTGTGATTCTTTCAGGAGGCTGCCGTCCGGCAGTCTCATAAGCCAATCTGATGATGCTTTTAAGCCAAAAAGATAGAGAGGTAGAAGTTGCTTTTTGACCTCTCCTTTTACCAGAATAAACAACAAACAAGGAAGATGTTTGTCTGAAATCCTTTGTAGCATCTAAATAGAATTTTAGAGCACGGACAACGTCCAAATTGTGTAACAAACGTTCCTTCTATGAAACTGGATTCGGACACAAAGAAGGTACAACTATCTCCTGGTTAATATTTTTGTTGGAAACAACCTTCGGAAGAAAACCAGGCTCAGTACGTAAAACCACCTTATCTGCATGGACCAGATAGGGCGGAGAACACTGCAGAGCAGATAACTCAGAAACTCTTCTAGCGGAAGAAATTGCAACCTAAAACAAAACTTTCCAAGATAATAACTTAATATCTACGGAATGTAAGGGTTCAAACGGAACCCCTTGAAGAACTGAAAGAACTAGATTAAGACTCCAGGGAAGAGTCAAAGGTCTGTAAACAGGCTTGATTCTAACCAGAGCCTGAACAAACGCTTAAACGTCTGGCACAGCTGCCGGCCTTTTGTGAAGTAAAACAGATAAAGCAGAGATCTGTCCCTTCAGAGAACTCGCAGAAAATCCTTTCTCCAAACCTTCTTGTAGAAAGGAAAGAATCTTAGGAATTTTTATCTTGTTCCATGGGAATCCTTTAGATTCACACCAACAGATCTATTTTTTCCATATATTATGGTAAATTTTTCTAGTTACAGGCTTTCTAGCCTGAATAAGAGTATCTATTACAGAATCTGAAAACCCACGCTTTGATAAAATCAAGCGTTCAAACTCCAAGCAGTCAGTTGGAGGAAAACCAGATTCGGATGTTCGAATGGACCCTGAATAAGAAGGTCCTGTCTCAAAGGTAGCTTCCATGGTGGAGCCGAAGACACATTCACCAGGTCTGCATACCAAGTCCTGCGTGGCCACACAGGAACTATCAAGGTCACCGAAGCCCTCTCCAGATTGATCCTGGCTACCAGCCTGGGAATGAGAGGAAACGGTGGGAATACATAAGCTAGGTTAAAGATCCAAGGTGCTACTATTGTATCCAATAGAGTCGCCTTGGGATCCCTGGATTTGGACCCGTAACAAGGGACCATGAAGTTCTGACGAGAGGCCATCAGAACCATGTCTGGAATGCCCCATAATTGAGTTATTTGGGCAAAGATTTCCAGATGGAGTTCCCACTCCCCCGGATGCTCCTCCATCACCAGGGAACTCCTTGTTACCCCCTGATGGTTGATATATGTAACAGTCGTCATGATGTCTGATTGAAACCTTATGAATTTGGCCTTTGCTAGTCGAGGCCAAGCCTTGAGAGCATTGAATATCGCTCTCAGTTCCATTATGTTTATCGGGAGAAGAGAGTCTTCCTGAAACCATAGACCCTGAGTTTTCAGGGGTTCCCAGACCGCGCCCCAGCCCACCAGACTGGCGTCGGTCGTGACAATGACCTACTCTGGTCTGCGGAAGCTCATTCCCTGTGACAGGTTGTCCAGGGTCAGCCACCAACGGAGTGAATCTCTGGTTATTTGATCTACTTGTATCGTCGGAGACAAGTCTGTATAATCCCCATTCCACTGTCTGAGCATGCACAGGTGCAATGGTCTTAGATGAATTCGTGCAAAAGGAACTATGTCCATTGCCGCAACCATCAAATCTATTACTTCCATGGACTGCGCTATGGAAGGAAGAAGAACAGAATGAAGTACCTGACAAGCGCTTAGAAGTTTTGATTTTCTGGCCTCTGTCAGAAAAACCTTCATTTCTAAGGAAACTATTATTGTTCCCAAGAAGGGAACTCTTGTTGACGGGGACAGAGAACTTTTTTCTATGTTCACTTTCCACCTGTGAGATCTGAGAAAGGCTAGGACAATGTCCGTATGAGCCCTTGCTTTTGACAGAGACGACACTTGAATCAGGATGTCGTCCAAGTAAGGTACTACTGCAATGCCCCTTGGTCTTAGCACCGCTAGAAGGGACCCTAGTACCCTTGTGAAAATCCTTGGAGCAGTGGCTAATCCGAATGGAAGTGCCACAGGTAATGCTTGTCCAGAAAGGCGAACCTTAGGAACCGAAAATGTTCCTTGTGGATAGGAATACGTAGGTACACATCCTTTAAGTCCACCGTGGTCATGAATTGACCTTCCTGGATGGTAGGAAGGATCGTTCGAATGGTTTCCATTTTGAATGATGAAACCCTTAGAAACTTGTTTAGAATCTTGAGATCTAAAATAGGTCTGAATGTTCCCTCTTTTTTGGGAATTATGAACAGGTTGGAGTAAAAACCCATCCCTTGTTCTCCTAATGGAACAGGATGAATCACTCCCATGCTTAACAGGTCTTCTACACAGTGTAAGAATGTCTGTTCGAAGATAATTGAGACCCGTGGAACCTTCCCCTTGGGGGTAGTTCCCTGAATTCCAGGAGATAACCTTGAGAAACTATTTCTAGCGCCCAAGGATCCTGAACATCTCTTGCCCCAGCCTGAGCAAAGAGAGAAAGTCTGCCCCCCACCAGATCCTTCCCAGATCGGGGGCCAACACTTCATGCTGTTTTGGTAGCAGTGGCAGGTGACTTGGCCTGCTTACCCTTGTTCCAGCCTTGCATCGGCCTCCAGGCTGGCTTGGTTTGAGAAGTATTACCCTCTTGCTTAGAGGGTGTAGAATTTGAGGCTGGTCCGTTTCTGCGAAAGGGACGAAAATTTGGCTTCTTTTTAGCCTTAAAAGACCTATCCTGAGGAAGGGCGTGGCCCTTTCCCCCAGTGATGTCTGAAATAATCTCTTTCAAGTCAGGGCCAAACAGTGTTTTACCCTTGAAAGGGATGTTAAGCAAAAGCGCTCTGCGCGCCACGATAGCAAACCCTGAATTATTCGCCGCTAATCTAGCTAATTGCAAAGCGGCATCTAAAATAAAAAAGAGTTAGCCAATTTAAGAGCTTGAACTCTGTCCAAAACCTCCTCGTACGAAGATTCTTTATTGAGCGACTTTTCTAGTTCTTCGAACCAGAAACACGCAGCTGTAGTGACAGGAACAATGCATGAAATTGGTTGTAGAAGGTAACCTTGCTGAACAAACATCTTTTTAAGCAAACCCTCTAACCTTTAATCCATAGGATCTTGAAAGCACAACTATCTTCTATAGGAATAGAAGTGCATTTGTTTAGAGTAGAAACCGCCCCCTCGACCTTGGGGACTGTATGCTATAAGTCCTTTCTGGGGTCGACTATAGGAACTAATTTCTTAAATATAGGGGGAGGACAAAAGGTATGCCGGGCCTTTCCCACTCCTTATTTACTATGTCCGCCACCCGCTTGGGTATAGGAAAAACATCGGGGGGCACCGGAACCTCTAGGAACTTGTCCATCTTACCTAATTTCTCTGGAATGACCAAATTGTCACAATCATCCAGAGTAGATAATACCTCCTTAAGTAGTGCGTGGAGATGTTGAAATTTAAATTTAAAAGTTACAATATCAGGTTCTGCTTGTTGAGAAATTTTCCCTGAATCTGACATTTCTCCCTCAGACAAAACCTCCCTCCTGGCCCCTTCAGATAGGTGTGAGGGTATGTCAGAACAGATATCATCAGCGTCCTCTTGCTCTTCAGTGTTTAAACAGAGCAATCACGCTTTCTCTGATAAGTAGGCATTTTGGAAAAAATGCATGCAATAGAATTATCCATTACAGCCATTAATTGTTGTATGGTAATAAGTATTGGCGCACTAGATGTACTAGGGGCCTCTTGTGTGGGCAAAACTGGTGTAGACACAGAAGGGGATGATGCAGTACCATGCTTACTCCCCTCATTAGAGGAATCATCTTGGGCAATATCATATCTATGGCATTATTATCCCTACTTTGTTTGGACATTATGACACAAATATATCACATATATTTAAATGGGGAGACACATTGGCTTTCATACATATAGAACATCGTTATCTGATGGTTCAGACATGTTAAACAGGCTTAAACTTGTCAACAAAGCACAAAAAACGTTTTACAATAAAACCGTTACTGTCCCTTTAAATTTCAAACTGAACACACTTTATTACTGAATATGTGAAAAAGTATGAAGGAATTGTTCAAATTTCACCAAAATTTCACCACAGTAACTTAAAGCCTTAAAAGTATTGCACACCAAATTTGAAAGCTTTAACCCTTAAAATAACGGAACCGGAGCCGTTTTTACATTTAACCCCTATACAGTCCCAGGTATCTGCTTTGCTGAGACCCAACCAAGCCCAGAGGGGAATACGATACCAAATGATGCCTTCTATAAGCTTTTTCAGTGGTTCTTAGCTCCTCACACATGCATCTGCATGCCATGCTTTCCAAAAACAACTGCGCATTAGAGGCGCGAAAATGAGGCTCTGTCTATGACTAGAAAAGGCCCCCAGTGAAAAAGGTGTCCAATACAGTGCCTGCCATTTTTATTAAAACAATCCCCAAGATTTAACAACTATTAAAAGTAATAATCTGCCAAATATACTTAGTAAAGTAATCGTTTTAGCCCAGAAAAATGTCTACCAGTTTTTTAAGCCCTAATGAAGACCTTTATTCTTTTACTTAAACTTAAGAAAATGGCTTACCGGTTCCCATAGGGAAAATGACAGCTTCCAGCATTACCGAGTCTTGTTAGAAATGTGTCATACCTCAAGCAGCAAAAGTCTGCTCACTGTTTCCCCCAACTGAAGTTAATTCCTCTCAACAGTCCTGTGTGGAAACAGCCATCGATTTTAGTAACGGTTGCTAAAATCATTTTCCTCTTACAAACAGAAATCTTCATCTCTTTCCTGTTTCAGAGTAAATAGTACATACCAGCACTATTTTAAAATAACAAACTCTTGATTGAAGAATAAAAACTACATTTAAACACCAAAAAACTCTAAGCCATCTCCGTGGAGATGTTGCCTGTACAACGGCAAAGAGAATGACTGGGGAAGGCGGAGCCTAGGAGGGATCATGTGACCAGCTTTGCTGGGCTCTTTGCCATTTCCTGTTGGGGAGGAGAATATCCCACAAGTAAGGATGACGCCGTGGACCGGACACACCTATGTTGGAGAAAAAGGTTACACATTTTGATGCAGCTTCAATTGACCTCTAGTTGCAAAATTATATTACTTCTAGGTTCACTCTGTATATTCCTACTGCACATTAGTGGCTGCGCTTGGTGGGTGTTCTACCTCTCTAATTACTATAGGATCCCAAATGAATTGAATGTCATAAATTTGCAAAAGCAATTTCAGGGAAAGGGGAAATATAAAGAGGGAAGGGGTTACAAAGAAAAGCATGAATAAAAATATAAAATAATTACGCCAACAGTTATTGGTCTCCCCCTGATATATAATTCTGTGTCTACCTTCAATGGCACCCCAGTTTAAGATACAGGGGTAGATTTAACAAATGTCGGATGGACATGATCTGCTGTAGCGAATCATGTCCACCCGACATTGCTAAATGCTGACAGCATATGCTGTCGGAATTTAACATTGCACAAGCATTTCTTGTGAAATGCTTGTGCAATGCTGTCCCCTGCACATTTGCGGCCAATCAGCTGCCAGCAGGGGGTGTCAATCATCCTGATCATATCTGTTTGCCACCTCAGAGGTGGCGGACAAGTTAAGGAGCAGCAGTTTTAAGACCGCTGCTTCTTAACTTGCATTTCCAGCGAGCCTGAAGACTCGCACGGAATAAGCAGCATCCGCTTCTTCACAAATATACCCCATAGAGCCATCCCTACTCCCTTTTGTCCTTCCACTTTTTCTTGCCCCCCTTTACCATCACTTTAGACCACCATCCTCACCACTTACCCATATCAGTCCCCACTTCTCTGCACTTCCTGCCCATCTACAGTCTTATTTCTCAGCATTTCTCCTATTTAGATCCACAACTCATGTCTTATCAAGGGGCCATGTGACCTGCATTGTATAGAGACCCACTTATATAATATCTCTTCACCTCTCATGGGCCTTGAAGGAATCACCCTTTCTTTGAAACCCCAACTCACTTTACCACTAAGTCTGAATGGCTTGCCACTGCGCATACTCTTCCTGTAACCGATATTGTGTTTGTGGGCATAAGTGTGTGTGTATATGCATGTGTGTGTGTGTATATGCATGTGTGTATGAGTGTGCATGTGTGTGTGTATATGCATGTGTGTGTATGCACATGTATGTGTATGCATGTGTGTGTATGCATGTGTGTGTATGCATATGTGTGTGTATGCATGTGTGTGTATGCATGTGTGTGTGTATGCATGTGTGTGTGTATGCATGTGTGTGTATGCATATGTGTGTGTATGCATGTGTGTGTGTATGCATGTGTGTATGCATGTGTGTGTATGCATATGTGTGTGTATGCATGTGTGTGTATGCATGTGTGTGTGTATGCATGTGTGTGTATGCATGTGTGTGTATGCATGTGTGTGTATGCATGTGTGTGTGTATGCATATGTGTGTGTATGCATGTGTGTGTGTGTGTGTGCATATGTGTGTATGCATGTGTGTATGCATGTGTGTGTATGCATGTGTGTGTATGCATATGTGTGTATGCATGTGTGTGTATGCATGTGTGTGTATGCATGTGTGTGTGTATGCATATGTGTGTATTCATGTGTGTGTATGCACATGTGTGTGTATGCATGTGTGTATGCATGTGTGTGTATGCATATGTGTGTGTACATGCATGTGTGTGTATATGCATGTGTGTGTATATGCATGTGTGTGTATATGCATGTGTGTGTGTATATGCATGTGTGTGTATATGCATGTGTGTGTGTATATGCATGTGTGTGTTTATATGCATGTGTGTGTGTATTTGCATATGTGTGTATATGCATGTGTGTGTATATGCATGTGTATGTGTGTGTGTGTATATGCATGTGTGTATATGCATGTGTGTGTGTATATGCATGTGTGTGTATATGCATGTGTGTGTATATGCATGTGTGTGTATATCCATGTGTATATGCGTGTGTGTATATGCATGTATGTTTATATGCATGTGTGTGTGTATGCATGTGTGTGTATATGCATGTGTGTGTGTATATGCATGTGTGTATATGCATGTGTGTGTGTATATGCATGTGTGTGTATATGCATGTGTGTGTGTATGTGTGTGTGTGTGCATATGCATGTGTGTGTGTATATATGCATGTGTGTATATATGCATGTGTGTGTATATGCATGTGTGTGTATATGCATGTGTGTGTGCATATGCATGTGTGTATATGCATGTGTGTGTATATGCATGTGTGTGTGTGCATGTGTGTGTATATGCATGTGTGTGTATATGCATGTGTGTGTATATGCGTGTGTGTGTATATGCATGTGTGTGTATATGCATGTGTGTGTATATGCATGTGTGTGTATATGCGTGTGTGTGTGTATATGCATGTGTGTGTGTGCATGTGTGTGTATATGCATGTGTGTGTGTATATGCATGTGTGTGTATATGCGTGTGTGTGTGTATATGCATGTGTGTGTGTGCATGTGTGTGTATATGCATGTGTGTGTGTATATGCATGTGTGTGTATATGCATGTGTGTGTAAATGCATGTGTGTGTATATATGCATGTGTGTGTGTATATGAATGTGTGTGTGTATATGCATGTGTGTGTATATGCATGTGTGTGTATATGCATGTGTGTGTGTGTATATCCATGTGTGTATATGCATGTGTGTGTGTATATGCATGTGTGTGTGTATATGCATGTGTGTGTGTATATGCACGTGTGTGTATACATGCATGTGTGTATGCATGTGTGTATATGTATATGTGTGTGTACATGCATGTGTGTGTATATGCATGTGTGTGTGTACATGTGTGTGTGTATATGCATGTGTGTGTGTATATGCATGTGTGTGTGTATATGCATGTGTGTGTATATATGTGTGTGTGTGTGTATATGCATGTGTGTGTGTATATATATGCATGCGTGTGTATATGCATGTGTGTGTATATGCATGTGTGTATGTGCATGTGTGTGTGTATGTGCATGTGTTTGTGTGTACATGCATGTGTGTGTGTATGCATGTGTGTGTGTGTATATGCATGTGTGTGTATATGCATGTGTGTGTGTATATATGCATGTGTTTGTGTATATGCATGTGTGTGTGTGTATATGCATGTGATTGTGTATATGCATGTGTGTGTATATGCATGTGTGTGTCACTGCATGTGTGTGTGTATATGCATGTGTGTGTGTACATGTGTGTCAGTGCATGTGTGTGTGTATATGCATGTGTGTGGGAGTGTCTTTGCTTGTGAGCATCAGTGTCTGCATTGTAGATGTGTGTGTCAGTGCATGTTTATGTATACGTGTTTATGTGGTTATGTTTAACCTGGCTCTTTGCTTCAGACACAGCATCCACTACTGCACTGTCACATGGGGGTCTCCATTTCAGCCACACTCCTAGGTCTGGCAATAGACAAGGAGGTGGTGTCGGTATTTTACTTTCCTCTCGTTGCACCTTCCAACAAATACAACCCTTCTCTTCACTCACATATCTTCATTTGAAGCACACATGATTCGGTTATTCTCTCCCCTCTCTATACGTGTTGCAGTCATATACCGCCCCCCTGGCTCCCCAACTCAATTTTTAGATCACATTGCTGCCTGGCTTCCTTATATCCTTTCCTCAGACACCCCTGCCCTCATTCTTGGCGACTTTAACATCCCTCTTGACAATCCCACTGCCTCCTCTGCAAAACTACTTCTTCAACTGACTTCCTCTTTCGGCCTGTCACAATGGACTGACTCTCCCACTCACAAAATGGTCATTCCCTTGATCCGATTTTCACCTATCAATGCACTCTTTCAAATTTAACAAACTCCCCTTTTCCTCTCTCTGACCATCATCTCCTAACTTGCAACATCACATCCCTACCTACAACTCCCCCTCCCTTTACCCCTCACACCAAACTTCACAGAAGCACTAAGTTACTAGATCTGCATCAGCTCGCTAGCTCTCTCAAACCTCTCCTCTCATCAATCACCTCCTTTTCCTGCCCTGACCAATCTATCTGCCAGTATAATTCCACCCTTACATCGGTCATTGACACTCTGGCCCCTCCAACCTTAGCTCAGAAACCACACTCTCATCCTCAGCCCTGGCATACCCCTCTGACACAATACCTACGCAGATGCTCCCGTACTGCTGAGCGACATTGGAGGAAATCTCGGAGTTCAGCTGACTTTCTTCACTACAAGTTTATCCTGAACTCCTACTATTCTGCCCTTAAACTTTATAAGCAACAATATTTTTCTAATCTCATCTCTACTCTTTCCTCTAACCCTAAACGTCTGTTCTCCATGTTCAACACTCTTCTCCGCCCACCCCCACCTCCTAACACAACCTCTCTCTCAGCTCAAGATTTTGCAAGCCCCTTCAACAACAAAATTGACTCCATCAGAAGTGAAATCAGCTCTCAACATACTTCCAATCTCCCACCCCCTCAAAAGCTCACGATCACCCAAAACCCAAATATCCAAAAATGCAGCTCTTTTGCCCCTGTCAATGAGGATGAAGTTTCTGCCCTTATACTGTCCTCCCACCTCACTACCTGTCCCCTCGACCCCATCCCCTCACAGCTACTCCCTCTCTTCTACCCTCACCCCCATACTCACACACATTTTCAACCTCTCCCTCAGCACTGGTATATTTCCCTCATCTCTAAAACATGCACTGGTCACACCTATCCTCAAAAAAACTTCCATCGATCCAACTTCACCTTCCAATTACCGCCCTATTTCCCTACTCCCTCTTGCCTCAAAGCTCCTCGAAAAGCTAGTTTATGCACGTCTATCTCATTTCATTACACTAAACTCTCTTCTTGACCCACTGCAATCTGGATTTAGTTCCCATCACTCTACAGAGACAGCAATTGTCAAGGTTACCAATGACCTACTTACAGCAAAATCCAAAGGCCACTTCTCTCTGCTTATCCTCCTTGACCTGTCTGCAGCCTTTGACACTGTTGACCACCCTCTTCTGCTCCAAACCCTCCAATCCTTTGGCATCTGTGATACAGCTCTCTCGTGGTTCTCTTCCTATCTGACTAACCGTACATTTAGTGTAGCCTTCTCCGGAGCATCCTCTGCCCCGTTACCACTTTCTGTTGGGGTACTTCAAGGCTCTGTCCTTGGTCCCCTTCTCTTTTCAATCTACACGTCATCACTAGGTTCCTTAATAAAGTCCCATGGGTTTCAATACCATTTGTATGCCGATGACACCCAAATCTACCTCTCTGCACCAGACCTACCTCCTTCCTTACTAACCTGTGTCACTAACTGTCTTTCTCACATCTCATCTTGGATGTCCTCTCACTACCTTAAGCTAAATCTCTCCAAAACTGAACTCCTTATTTTTCCCCCTTCTTCCAATGTCTCCACCCCCAGAATTTCTATAACTGTTGATAATTCCATCATTACCCCTACCCCGCACGCCCGATGTCTTGGGGTCACACTGGACTCAGATCTTTCCTTCACTCCTCACATTCAGTCCTTGGCTAAGGCCTGCCGCTTCCACCTTAAAAACATCGCTAAAATTAGACATTTCCTTACACAAGATACAACCAAGATTTTAATCCACTCTCTCATCCTCTCCCGCCTCGACTACTGCAACTCCGTCCTCTCTGGTCTACCTAGCTGCTGCATAGCTCCTTTACAATCCATTATTAATGCCTCTGCCAGGCTCATCTTCCTTACTCGTCGCTCTTCATCTGCTGCACCTCTCTGCCAATCCCTTCACTGGCTTCCTCTTGCCTCTAGGATTAAACATAAAATCCTCACGCTTCATAAGACTCTCCCCTAGTTTTAACAGCTTCAAGCACTCCCTAAAAACTCTACTATTCAGGGATGCATACAACCAACACTAACCTTTCCTAACTCCACTGCTTTCCCCTTGAATCCCTTAGAGTGTAAGCCTATGGGCCCAGCTGTTTACAGATCGCTTCATAAGAGCCGACTACAACAGTGAAACTCTCGGCAGGGCCCTCTACCCACTTGACACCTACAAAAGCTATCCTGTACATCGACTATGTTTACAGCGCTGCGGAATCTGTTGGCGCTCTACAAATACCTGATAATAATAATAATGTGGGCACACATGTATGTATGTGCATATGCTTATGTTTGTTTGTGTGGGATTTATGTGTGTGTGTACTATAGATTTGATTTTAAAATTGAACCACCAATTCAAGTGACTGACCACAAAAAATAAAATAGCCCTTTAACAGGGTTGCTCTTGAAAATCAAGCAAACTGTCTGGTTCATGTTAAAACACTTCACATTCATGAGGCAGTATTCAAAAGCAAGAGAAGTGACATTTGTAAGCTTTTCACATAATGCATGTGACCCTACATCAGACACATGATTTATTGCATGAGAAATGTGTACTTACAGGTGAACTTCATTGTACATAATGGAACAAAAATAATCTAAGACAGAAGAAAACACAGAAAAAGTATCTACATGGGTTTTATGTAATTTATTCTTCATCTGAGCACCCAACAACAATTACATGTCTCTAAGAGGGCAATCCCACATTTACCGAGATTACAAGTTGTGCACTAAACCCGGTGCATAACTAATACAAAAAATTTAGCGCACAAAAATTTAGTGCACTTTTCATAGCGCTGCCATTACAAGTAACAAAAAAACCTTCTTTTGCTGTGCCATATGGTGCGTTAAGCTCCTTACCGCACAAAAGCCAAGTCCTGATTTGACATGCTCATGCACGTTTTCCCCCATAGACATCAATGGAGAAAAAGTATTAGAAAAAACACCTGCGATTGTGGAATGGCGATCGCTATAACACATTCCCCATTGATGTCTTTGGAAACAAGAAAGTTTTGTTTAAATCTAACACCCTAACATAAACCCATAGTCTAAATATCCCTAAACTGCTGCACCCGACATGGCCAACACTAAATAAACCTATTAACCCCTAATATGCCGCCCACCCACATTGCCAACACTAAATAAGCCTATTAACCCCTAATCCACCGCCCACCCGCATCGCCAACGCTGCAATAAACCTATTAACCCCTAATCCACCGCCCACCCACATCGCTAACAACGAAATAAAGCAATTAACCATTAATCTGCCACCCTCGCATCGCAATACTAAACTAAACCTATTAACCCCTAAAACGACAAACACCCACATCAGGACTACCTAAATTAAGCTATTAACCCCCTAAACCTAACACCCCCTAAATTTAAATGAAAGTTACAATATAACTGCCTTAAAATAAATAAAAACTTTAAGTAAACCTAACATAACTATTTTAAAAAATAAAATATACCAAAAATAAAAAAACTAAATTACAAAATTAAAAAATCCTAACACTACTAAAAAAACATTACAAAAAATAATAAAGTCTAAAATTAAGAAAAATAAATGAAATTTAAGATTACAAAAAATAATAAACAAAATTATCCAAAATAAAAAAATTAAATCTAATCTAATATCCCTATAAAAACAAAAAAGCCACCCCAAAATAAAACACCCCCTAATCTAACAATAAACTACCAATAGCCCTTAAAGGGGCTTTCGTAAGGCATTGCCCTAAGTTTAACAGCTCTTTTACTTAAAAAAAACAGAGTACCCCCTAACAGTAAAACACCCAACCCCCCAAAATAAGAAAGACCTAACTCTAAAAAAAAATAAGCTACCCATTGCCCCTTAAGGGGCATTTGTATGGGCATTGCTCTGAAAAGGGCAATCAGCTCTTTAAGGACCATTAAAAAAACAAAAAAAAACCCAATATAAAATAAACACAAAAAACTAACACTAACCCCGAAATACTGTAGGTACTCACCATTCCTGAAGTCCGGCGGTGAAGGTCTTCTTTCAGGCAGCTCCATCGCTATAACACATTCCCCATTGATGTCTTTGGAAACAAGAAAGTTTTGTTTAAATCTAACACCTTAACATAAACCCCTAGTCTAAATATCCCTAAACTGCTGCCCCCGACATGGCCAACACTAAATAAACCTATTAACCCCTAATATGCCGCCCACCCACATCGCCAACACTATATAAGCCTATTAACACCTAATCCAGCGCCCACCCGCATCGCCAACGCTAAAATAAACCTATTAACCCCTAATCCGCCGCCCACCCGCATCGCTAACACCAAAATAAAGCAATTAACCACTAATCTGCCACCCTCGCATCGCAAATACTAAACTAAACCTATTCTTTCTGCATCCCGGTGGTGCGGAGCAGAGCAGGAACGGCGGCCGCGCAGACATCCAGCGTGGTGGATACTCTTCATGCGATTAGGGGTTAATAAGTTAATTTAATGTTGGCGATGTGGGTGGGCAGCAGATTAAGAAGTTAATAGGTTTATTATAGTATCTGCTAAATTTTTGTTATGAGTTTTGTGAAACATTTTTGTTTGCAAAATCCATAACTACTGGTCTTTGATTGTGGAATAAATTGTTACGGTATAAGCTACAACGCTAGCGGAATAGCCGTACTGCACAACCTGTAATACAGGTGACCTGAATATTTCACACTCAAAAGCTATTTTGAGTGGAGAATGGATCGTTGCAGTATAGGCTAAAACACTTGCAGAATAGCGTGACTTGTAATACAGGTGAGCTTACTATTCCGCTCGCAAAAGCCATTTTTTCAGTGGTATAGCCATACCACAGCTTGTAATCTAGGTCATTGTTTTTAAGCATATTTTTATAACTAATATGATAAAGTAACAAAATACAATCGTTTATATGGTTTACAACTAAAGATACAAGGATTTTTATAGCTTTGAACATACCAGATTTTGCTTGACTTTTGCTTTATTTTTTGCTACACATCTATTTGCTTGAATAAAAGGATACATTTTTTGGAACTTTTTTGAATAAGGATGAAAATATGTGAAGTATTTATGCAAATTGTAAATAAAGACTTTTGAAAGGAAGAAACAAAACATTTTGAATAAAACTCTAAGGACTAGATTACAAATACGACCCAAACGGTTTTGTGCTGGCGCAATCGTGTTTTTGTGAGCCATTTTCATTTCACTGATATTACAAGTGGAGTGAAATCGGGATTGCACCAGCGCAATTGCCCTTTACACTTCAATCCTTACCGTGATCTCAGAGCTTTGGTTAATTGCTTTCCGAAACAAAAACAATTGCACAAAACACTTCAAAAATACATTAGAGTACAGTTACACTCATATTAACATTGTCTAATCAAAATTATTTAAAACGATTTTGCACAAAAAAGTTATAAGGGCTCAAAGACATGAGATCTCGGGTGTTAGGAAAAAAAGGCAGGCAAATGAGACACATACATATACATTGCTAAAGATGTTTTTGTGTGTATATATATGTATATCATGTATGGCCTAGTACTCTCGGTTACCATTTAGTAACGGGGTGCGCATCAAATAATCCAGATAGAGAATAATGAGGAAGGCACTCACCGGATTTAATCAAGGGAATTTTTCTAATCCTTTATCGTATTACGGTGACGTTTCGAAGTATTAGCCCTGTTTTCAAACTGGCATCAACACCCCAGATACATCAGTGACTTAAATAGTATACCCACTCACCTTAAACAGGCTTAGGCTGTTAGCACTAAGT
Organism: Bombina bombina; assembly: GCF_027579735.1. NCBI lineage: Eukaryota > Metazoa > Chordata > Amphibia > Anura > Bombinatoridae > Bombina > Bombina bombina. The sequence goes on along the minus strand of NC_069501.1, from coordinate 179,220,146 downwards.
AAAGCTGAAATTCATAAATATAAAGAGGAGCACATACCGATACTGATAGAAAAAGGTCAGAGTGATTGGGAAAGTAAAATCAAAACCCAGATAGAGCAGTACCAAAAGGAACTTACAGACTTCAAAAATAGGAAGTACGAGGCTGTGCTTGAAGACTATCATGAAAAGAGGGTCCATAAGTGGTTACTTAAACCAGAGGAAAGGCAGAGGTAGAGAGATTATCGCCCTAGACACTTTAGGGCTCGAACACCACAGAATCTGACAACGATAGATACCTCAAGATCGGGTTCCGACTCAGATAACCAACTAAGTATACAGCACACCAGTACCACATTTGAGGAGAGAGGGGTTATTACCCATTCAAAAAACGGGGGAGGTGTCCACACCCGAGGAGAAGCAAGCATAAGAGGAAGACCACCACGCCCGAGAAGAAGGTGAACAATTTAGTTATCAATATTAGCAGTAGGGTATTGACAGCTGAAGAGGATAGACTGCTTCAAAAAGGGTTTTCATTTGTGCCTACCGGTTTAACGGATAAATTTGATCTGCATATAGACATTTTACATTTTCAACAGGTTCTCAAATTGCATGAACTCTACGGCCCAAGTACAGGAGAATACAGCAGATTCAAGAATAAAAGTACATTTGATCTGAATAGCCACAATAGCAACATCATGACCTTCACAAGGAAATTGGAAAAATAACTTTTGGAATCAGCACAGAACCAACAACAACATGTTAGGTTCAACCTCACTAAGAGAGAGAGGGAGGCACTTAAGAGCTTAACCAAGGACGAGTCATTCACCATAAGAAGAGAGGATAAAGGCGGGGCAGTGGTTATAATGGACTATGAATTTTACCACAATGAGATACTACAGCAACTCAGTGACACAAATACATATTGCAGATTACCAGGTAATCCAACCTCACCGTTTAAAGGGCAGATTGACAGATTACTCAATGAATCTTCTGAAATGGAGTGGATAGACAAACAGACACTTGAATATCTCACAGTTGATTACCCTAAGGTCCCGGTCTTTTATACACTCCCAAAGGTGCACAAAAACCTTAGGGAGCCACCAGGATTCCCGATTGTGGCAGCAACAGACTCCCTCCTACAACCATTAGCTGTGTATGTTGACGATATACTGCAGCCTATAGTGCAACAAATGACCAGTTACCTGAGAGACTCAGGGGATGTCATTACACTACTGAAGGATATAGGACCTGTGTAAGATGATGATTTGATTGTCACTTTGGATGTGACAAGCTTATATATGGTTATACCGCACAAAGAGTGTATGGCATCCACTAATAGACACCTGCAAAAAACACCCATATGTGGAACCACCTGGAGAATTTATAATAGATCTCTTAGAATGTTGCTTGAAGATTAACTTTTTCTGCTTCGAGAAGAAGTATTACCTACAGTTAACAGGGACAGTGATAGGGTCGAATGTGGCCCCATCATACGCAAATCTCTTTATGGATGAGTTTGAGCGATATTAGTACGTTCGGATCTTTCAAGATCCGAATATACTAATATACAGGAGGTATATTGACGACCTCTTTATTATATGGAGAGTGGGTACAACAGCACTACAAGAGTGGTTTGAATGTCTTAATCAACTACATCAGTCTCTGAAGTTTAAGATGAATTGGAGTAAAGAGGTGATTGAGTTTCCGGAACTCAAGATTTTTAAGGAAGATCACATCCTAAAGACTACTCTGTATAAGAAACCAACAGACAGGAATTCGTTACTAGAAGCCTCCAGTTGTTATCCTCCAGCATTAAAGAAAGCATTAATAAAATCACAGCGGATGCGGGTCAAAAGGAATAATACCCGAGAGGACAATGCAAGATGCATGCTGATGATAAGACAAAGAAAATTACGGATAAAAAGAAGACATTAACCTTCACTACACTGTCAGAAAAAATTTGCAAAAATTGTACCTTTAGGGGTACAACAGCTTGTCACTGGGGCAGTACCCTCAAAGGTACACCTGCTGTACCCTTTAAAATGGGTACAATTTGGTACCCTTGCAGATTGCACCTTCCAAAGGAAAATATGTACCTTTGGTGACTAGATTGGACCTCAGTCCTATGGTACCATATTGTACCCTTAAAAAATGGTGCAAATTTGGCCTTTTAAGGGTACTGCCTCAGTGACAAGCCCTTTGTACCTCATGATGGCAAATTTTTACTCAACACAGCATATTACAAATGCTGTTCCATTATTTTTTTTATTTAACATTAAAATATGCATTCAATTAATGTGTACTTTTTCAGGAATTATTATAATAGCCACACTGCAGCTTGGCTACTTAACTGTAGCCATGTAGCAATTCCAAAGACTGCTACAGAACCACCTGATTGAGCCAGGCTAAACAACCAGTTCCAAAAAGAGCTACACCATGTGTTTTATATCACTCTGTACTAGACTCTAAAAATACCCCATTTAATTTAGGGTGACATGCCACATAAAACATAAATATATAGAAAACAACATAATAATAATAATAATAATAATAATAATAATAATAATAATAATAATAATAATAATAATAATAAAAAAATATAACTCTAATGAAAAGAAGGGGGATTCGGGGGAGGGATAAACGATAAAACTCACAAACATACATTGAATTCTCACTCTATGCAAAATATATGCAAATTAATATTTTTCCCCAGTACACATTTTGGTGATGAACCTGCTACCAATTGATGGAGCTGTGTTACACATGTCAAGGAACTTTCAACCAACAGATGGCGCTATGGCGTGTCACACAATATTTGCTTTGTTCCCTTGGTGGTATTTTTCAAAAGCTAAACCTAGGTGATTTCTAAACCGTTGAAAACCGCCTCTTAGCTCAGGGCATTTTGAACGTTTTTCACAGCTAGACAGTACTAGTTCATGTGTGTAATATAGATAACAATATGCTCACTCCCATGTAGTTATTTAGGAGTCTGCACTGATTGGCTAAACTGCATGCCTGTCAAACGCACTGAGATAAGGGGGCAATCTGCAGAGGCTTAGATACAAGGTAATCACAGATGTAAAACAATTATTAATATAACTGTGTTGGTAATGCAAAACTGGGGAATGGGTAATAAAGGGATTATCCATCTTTTTAAACAATAACAATTCTGGTGTAGACTTTTTGCTTTGCCCACTTTTTGCATTTTACCAACAACGATTGAACATAATTATTTTGCTGTACAACGTGTATGTTGTATTCATTTTGGGTGACAAATGAATTGAGGTGTACAAATGATATGGACTTGCAGGGTTTGGCAGCCTTGAACCACCCATCCCCCTCAACCTTTTAGTCACACAAGTGTTTGTACCTTTTGGGGGGATTAAATGGTACAGACATGGACCCTTTGACAGTTGGAAACATATTTGTACCTTATTTACCGCTAAACGGTACATGTTAGTTCCTTAAGGTGTAATTATGATCCATTGGGGGTATAACCACATCAGTTGTACCCTAAGTGTTCACAAACAGACCCCAACCGTACCCTTTTTTCTGACAGTGTACCGTGTATCCAGTACATGAATTTAATTGGATCCTGAGGCGCAATTGGGAAATCCTCCAGATTGATGAGACATTACTGTTTAAGGATATGGAGGCACCGCACATAGGATATAAGAAAGGGAGATCATTGAAGGGTAATCTACAACTAACAGACTCGGCACATTGCTACTCCAAAAACTGGCTTAACAAGCAAAAATTAAAACCTGGATGTTTTAAGTGCAGCGGGTGCACTACTTGTAACGGGATGTCTACGGGGAAATACTTTAATCATCCAAGACACGATAAAAAATACTTCCATAGGCATAGGGTGACATCCACTACCCCCATATAGTGTACCTTTTGCACTGTCCGTGCAGCCTTTTCTATGTTGGCAAGACATATGACAACCTGAGAGTAAGGATGGCCAATCATAGGAGTGCAATTAGACAAGCTATAAAGAAAGGCGAGTCCAATCAACCAGTGGCCAGACACTTTCAAGAACATGGACATAGTGTAGCGGATCTCCTCTACAGGATCATTGATCACATCCCCGAACTTAGCAGAGGTGGTGACAGAAATAGACTTCTACAGAGGGAAACTAGATGGACCTTCGAACTAGATACCATAATCCCTAAAGGGTTAAAAACCAAGCTCGATTGGCATAGCTTTTTGTAACTTGGCCCCCTAGCAGATATGAAAAACACAGCATCTATCCCTGAGAACTTTTACGTTTGTCTTTTAGGGTTGTTGGTTACCTACTTTCTCATCCTTTGTCTTCCTTTTTTTTTCTTTTTTTCTTTTTTCTTTTTCTTTTCTTTTTTGTCGTCCTTTTTATTTATTTTTTTCATTTATTTTATTTGTTTTGTTTCTTTATTTTTCTTTTCCTTTATTCTTTCTTAATTTTTAAATTTTTTTATTTTTTTTTGTTTTTTGATTTTTCGACTTTTTGCTTTGTGGTTTATTTTGTTATTTGTTTTAGTGATATTTGCTCTATATTTATTTATTTTTCGCTCTGTTTTTATTTATTTTTTGTTCTGTTGTTTTCTGGGCTTTATGCTTGTTATTGTTGATATGTAAGGCTGGTTGCTCGCAGTGGACAAGGATCAAGATGTCTGTTACGTGCTGTTGTAGCCGATAATAGCAGCACAGGCTCTGTATTGTTATACAGATGTACTTCTAGCTACTGCAGTTTATTTTTACTTTTAGATTCATAGATATATTGCCGATTTTGCTGCGCTATTTACGATTTAGTTACTTTCACCTAGATTTAGAGTTCTGTGTTAGCCGTCAAAAGCAGCGTTAAGGGGTCCTAACGCTGCTTTTTACCGCCCGCTGGTATTTAGAGTCAGGCAGGAAAGGGTCTACCGCTCACTTCCCTACCGCAATTCCAGGCTACCGCAGATCCCCTTATACCATTTGCGTATCCTATCTTTTCAATGGGATCTGCCTAATGCTGGTATTTGGAGTCTTGGGAGAAGTGAGCGGTAGACCCTCTACCGACAAGACTCCTAACGACAAAAAAAGTCAGTAGTTAAGAGCTTTATGGGCTAACGCGTGAATATAATGCTCTTAACTACTGTGCTCTAAAGTACACTAACACCCATAAACTACCTATGTACCCCTAAACCGAGGCCCTCCACATCGCCGCCACTCTAATAAAATTTTTTAACCCCTAATCTGCCGACCGGACACCGCTGCCACCTACACCTACATTATTCCTATGAACCCCTAATCTGCTGCCTCTAACATCGCCGACCCCTATATTATATTTATTAACCCCTAATCTGCCCCCCAACGTCGCTGCTACCTAACTACACTTATTAACCCTAATCTGCCGGCCGGACCTCGCCGCCACTATAATAAATGTATTAACCCCTAAACCGCCGCACTCCCGCCTCGCAAACACTAGAATAAATTTTATTAACCCCTAATCTGCCCTCCCTAACATCGCCGCCACCAACCTACAATTATTAACCCCTAATCTCCCGCAAAGTCCCACTACTATAAGAAAGTTATTAACCCATAAACCTAACTCTAACCCTAACCCTAACACCCCCCTAACATAAATATAATTTAAATGATACAAAATAATATTCCTAAAATTAACTAAATTATTCCTATTTAAAACTAAATACTTACCTATCAAATAAACCCTAATATAGCTACAATATAAATAATAATTACATTGTAGCTATTTTAGGATTTATATTTATTTTACAGGCAACTTTGTATTTATTTTAACTAGGTACAATAGCTATTAAATAGTTAATAACTATTTTATAGCTACCTAGTTAAAATAAATACAAAATTACATGTAAAATAAATCCTAACCTAAGTTACAATTAAACCTAACACTACACTATCATTAAATTAATTAAATAAATTACCTACAATTACCTAAAATAAAATACAATAAAATAAACTATTCTATAATACAAGAACCCCCCACTAAATTACAAAAAATAAAAAAGAATTACAAGCAGTTTAAACTAATTACACCTAATCTAAGCCCCCTAATAAAATAAAAAAGCCCCCCAAACTAAAAGATTCCATACCCTATTCTAAAATACAAAAGTAATCAGCTCTTTTACCAGCCCTTAAAAGGGCTTTTTGCGGGGCCTTGCCCCAAAGTAATCAGCTCTTTTACCTAAAAATAAAATACAACCCCCCCCCAACATTTACAACCCACCACCCACATACCCCTACTCTAACCCACCCAAAACCCACTTAAAAAACCTATCGCTAACCCCCTGAAGATCATCCTACCTTGAGTCGTCTTCACTCAGCCGAGCCAAATTCTTCATCAAAGGTCCTTGATCCAGTAGAAGTCTGCAATCAGCCGATCAGATTGAAGTTTAATCCGATTGGCTGATCCAATCAGCCAATCGGATTGAACTTCAATCTGATTGGCTGATTGCATCAGCCAATCAGATTTTTTCTACCTTAATTCCGATTGGCTGATAGAATTCTATCAGCCAATCAGAATTGAAGGGACGTCATCTTGGATGACGTCCCTTAAAAGAATCTTCTTTTTCGTTAGTCTGTCGGGGAAGGAGGATGTTCCACGTCGGCGGGATGAAGATGGATCCGGAAGAAAGAAGATAGAAGATGCCGCTTGGAAGAAGACATCGCCCGGATTGAAGACCACTTCTTTGCCACTTGGATCAAGACTTTGCCTGGATGGAGGACCTCTTCTTTGCCGCTTGGATCAAGACTTCTACCGGATTGAGGACATCTTCTTGCTCCGCTTGGATGAAGAATTCGGCTCAGCTGGGTGAAGACGACTCAAGGTAGGGAGATCTTCAGGGGTTTAGTGATAGGTTTTTTTAAGGGGGGTTTGGGTGGGTTAGAGTAGGGGTATGTGGGTGGTGGGTTGTAATGTTGGGGGGGTATTGTATTTTTATTTTCAGGCAGAAGAGCTGATTACTTTGGGGAAATGCCCCGCAAAAAGCCATTTTAAAGGCTGGTAAAAGAGCTGGTTACTTTGGTAGGGCTTTGGGGGGCTTTTTTATTTTATTAGGGGGCTTAGATTAGGTGTAATTAGTTTAAACTGCTTGTAATTCTTTTTTATTTTTTGTAATTTAGTGTTTGTTTTTTTTGTATTATAGAATAGTTTATTTTATTGTATTTTATTTTAGGTAATTGTAGGTAATTTATTTAATTAATTTAATGATAGTGTAGTGTTAGGTTTAATTGTAACTTAGGTTAGGATTAATTTTACATGTAATTTTATATTTATTTTAACTAGGTAGCTATTAAATAGTTATTAACTATTTAATAGCTATTGTACCTAGTTAAAATAAATACAAAGTTGCCTGTAAAATAAATATAAATCCTAAAATAGCTACAATGTAACTATTAGTTATATTGTAGCTATATTAGGGTTTATTTGATAGGTAAGTATTTAGTTTTAAATAGGAATAATTTAGTTAATTTTAGGAATATTATTTTGTTTAATTTAAATTATATTTATGTTAGGGGGCTGTTAGGGTTAGGCTTAGACTTAGGTTTAGGGGTTAATAAATGTATTATAGTAGCGGCGACGTTGCGGGCGGGAGATTAGGGGATAATAAATGTAGGTAGGTGGCGGCGATGTTAGGGAGGGAAGATTAGGGTTTAATACTATTTATTATAGTGTTTGCGAACCGGGAGTGCGGCGGTTAAGGGGTTAATACATTTATTATAGTGGCGGCGAGGTCCGGTCGGCAGATTAGGGGTTAATAAGTGTAGTTAGGTAGCGGCGACATGGGGGGCGCAGATTAGGGGTTAATAAATATAATATAGGGGTCGGCGATGTTAGGGGCAGCAGATTAGGGGTTCATAGGGATAATGTAGGTTGGGGCGGTTTCCGGAGCGACAGATTAGGGGTTAATAATAATATGCAGGGGTCAGCGATAGCGGGGGCGGCAGATTAGGGGTCAATAAGTGTAAGGTTAGGGGTGTTTAGACTGCGGGTTCATGTTAGGGTGTTAGGTGTAGAATTAGAGAGTTTTTCCCCATAGGAAACAATGGGGCTGCGTTAGGAGCTGAACGTTGCTTTTTTGCAGGTGTTAGGTTTTTTTTCAGCCAGCTCAGCCCCATTGTTTCCTATGGGGATATCGTGCACGAGCACGTTTTTCCAGCTTACCGCTACCGTAAGCAATGCTGGTATTGAGGGTTGAAGTGGAGCTAAGTTAGGCTCAACGCACCATTTTTTGAGTCTAACGCAGCCCCTCAGGCAACTCTAAATACCAGCGTTGTTGGAAGGGTTCATTGGGAAAAAAAGCTGTGTTAGCTACGCTGCTTTTTACAGACAAAACTCTAAATCTAGCAGTTTGTTTTTAAATTGATTGTATAAAATACACATAGTACATAGTTACATGGTTGTTATTTACAGTAGGTTGCTTGGATATGGCCTGATGATGTGTCCTCTGTAGTGCACTTTGGTGCACTATTTAACAAAGGGAATACACTATTTAATAACTATTGTACCTAGTTAAAATAAATACAAAGTTGCCTGTAAAATAAAAATAAACCCTAAGATAGATACAATGTAACTATTAGTTATATTGCATCTATCTTAGGTTTTATTTTACAGGTAAGAATTTAGTTTTAAATAGGAATAATTTAGTTAATGATAGTAATTTTATTTAGATTTATTAAAATTATATTTCAGTTAGGGGGGTTAGGTTAAGGGTTAGACTTAGGTTTAGGGGTTAATACATTTAATATAGTGGCGGCGACGTTGGGGGCGGCAGATTAGGGGTTAATAAGTGTAGGTAGGTTGTGGCGACATTGGGGGCGGCAGATTAGGGGTTAATAACTATAATGTAGGTGGCGGCGACATTGGGGACATCAGATTAGGGGTTCATAAGTATAATGTAGGTGGCGGCGGTGTCCGGAGCAGCAGATTAGGGGTTAATAATATAATGTAGGTGTCGGCGATGTCGGGAGCATCAGATTAGGGGTTAATAAGTGTAAGATTAGGGGTGTTTAGACTCAGGGTTCATGTTAGGGTGTTAGGTGTAGACATGCATGTAACTATTAGTTATATTGTATCTATCTTACGCCTAGATTTAGAGTTCTGCGGCCAAAGGGGTGCGTTAGCTACGCGTGCTTTTTTCTGGCCGCACCTTTTAAATACCGCTGGTATTGAGAGTTCACAGAATGGCTGCATTAGGCTCCAAAAAAGGAGCGTAGAGCATATTTAACGCAACTTCAACTCTCGATACCAGCGGTGCTTACGGACGCGGCCAGCTTCAAAAACGTGCTTGTGCACGTTTCCCCCATAGAAAACAATGGGGCTGTTTGAGCTGAAAAAAAACCTAACACCTGCAAAAAAGCCGCGTTCAGCTCCTAACGCAGCCCCATTGTTTTCTATGGGGAAACAGTTCCTACGTCTGCACCTAACACTCTAACATGTACCCCGAGTCTAAACACCCCTAACCTTACACTTATTAACCCCTATTCTGCCGCCCCCGCTATCGCTGACCCCTGCATATTATTATTAACCCCTAATCTGCCGCTCCGTAAACCGCCGCTACTTACATTATCCCTATGTACCCCTAATCTGCTGCCCCTAATACCGCCGACCCCTATGTTATATTTATTAACCCCTAATCTGCCCCCCACAACGTCGCCTCCACCTGCCTACACTTATTAACCCCTAATCTGCTGAGAGGACCGCACCGCTATTATTATAAAGTTATTAACCCCTAATCTGCCTCACTCCCGCCTCAATAACCCTATAATAAATAGTATTAACCCCTAATCTGCCCTCCCTAACATCGCCGACACCTAACTTCAAGTATTAACCCCTAATCTGCCGATCGGAGCTCACCGCTACTCTAATAAATTTTTTAACCCCTAAAGCTAATTTTAACCCTAACCCTAACACCCCCCTAAGTTAAATATAATTTTATTCTAACTAAATAAATTAACTCTTATTAAATAAATTATTCCTATTTAAATCTAAATACTTATCTGTAAAATAAACCCTAATATAGCTACAATATAAATTATAATTATATTATAGCTATTTTAGGATTAATATTTATTTTACAGGCAACTTTGTATTTATTTTAACCAGGTACAATAGCTATTAAATAGTTAAGAACTATTTAATAGCTAAAATAGTTAAAATAATTACAAAATTACCTGTAAAATAAATCCTAACCTAAGTTGCAATTAAACCTAACACTACACTATCAATAAATTAATTAAATACAATATCTACAATTATCTACAATTAAACCTAACACTACACTATCAATAAATTATTTAAATACAATATCTACAATTATCTACAATTAAACCTAACACTACACTATCAATAAATTAATTAAATACAATACCTACAAATAACTACAATTAAATAAACTAACTAAAGTACAAAAAATAAAAAAGAACTAAGTTACAAAAAATAAAAAAATATTTACAAACATTAGAAAAATATTACAACAATTTTAAACTAATTACACCTACTCTAAGCCCCCTAATAAAATAACAAAGCCCCCCAAAATAAAAAATGCCCTACCCTATTCTAAATTAAAAAAGTTCAAAGCTCTTTTACCTTACCAGCCCTGAACAGGGCCCTTTGCGGGACATGCCCCAAAGAATTTAGCTCTTTTGCCTGTAAAAACATACAATACCCCCCCAACATTACAACCCACCACCCACATACCCCTAATCTAACCCAAACCCCCCTTAAATAAACCTAACACTAAGCCCCTGAAGATCTTCCTACCTTATCTTCACCATACCAGGTTCACCGATCGGTCCTCGGAAGTGTTGATCCAAGCCCAAGCGGGGGGCTGAAGAGTGACGTCCATCCTCGGGCTGAAGTCTGGATCCAAGCGGCGGCTGAAGAAATCCATCATCGGGCTGAAGTCGGAAGTCCATCATCGGGATGAAGTCTTCTATCAAGCCGCATCTTCAATCTTCTTTCTTCTGGAGCGCAGCGGAGCCATCTTCTTCCAAGCCGACGCGGAACATCCTCTTCAACCGACGCCTACTCGCCGAATGACGGTTCCTTTAAATGACGTCATCCAAGATGGTGTCCCTCGAATTCCGATTGGCTGATAGGATTCTATCAGCCAAATCGGAATTAAGGTAGGAATATTCTGATTGGCTGATGGAATCAGCCAATCAGAATCAAGTTCAATCCGATTGGCTGATCCAATCAGCCAATCAGATTGAGCTCACATTCTATTGGCTGATCGGAACAGCCAATAGAATGCGAGCTCAATCTGATTGGCTGAGGATGTTCCGCGTCGGCTTGGAAGAAGATGGCTCCGCTCCGCTCCAGAAGAAAGAAGATTGAAGATGCGGCTTGATAGAAGACTTCATCCCGATGATGGACTTCCGACTTAAGCCTGATGATGGATTTCTTCAGCCGCCGCTTGGATCCAGACTTCAGCCCGAGGATGGACGTCACTCTTCAGCCCCCCGCTTGGTCTTGGATCAACACTTCCGAGGACCGATCGGTGAACCTGGTATGGTGAAGATAAGGTAGGAAGATCTTCAGGGGCTTAGTGTTAGGTTTATTTAAGGGGGGTTTGGGTTAGATTAGGGGTATGTGGGTGGTGGGTTGTAATGTTGGGGGGGGTATTGTATGTGGGTTTTTTTACAGGCAAAAGAGCTGAATTCTTTGGGGCATGCCCCGCAAAGGACCCTGTTCAGGGCTGGTAAGGTAAAAGAGCTTTGAACTTTTTTAATTTAGAATAGGGTAGGGCATTTTTTATTTTGGGGGGCTTTGTTATTTTATTAGGGGGCTTAGAGTAGGTGTAATTAGTTTAAAATTGTTGTAATATTTTTCTAATGTTTGTAAATATTTTTTTATTTTTTGTAACTTAGTTCTTTTTTATTTTTTGTACTTTAGTTAGTTTATTTAATTGTAGTTATTTGTAGGTATTGTATTTAACCTCTTAAGGACATATGACGGAATTTTTCCATTATAAAACAATTGAGCAAACTGAAAGCTGTGTCCTTAAAGGGTTAATTAATTTATTGATAGTGTAGTGTTAGGTTTAATTGTAGATAATTGTAGGTATTGTATTTAATTAATTTATTGATAGTGTAGTGTTAGGTTTAATTGTAACTTAGGTTAGGATTTATTTTACAGGTAATTTTGTAATTATTTTAACTATTTTAGCTATTAAATAGTTCTTAACTATTTAATAGCTATTGTACCTGGTTAAAATAAATACAAAGTTGCCTGTAAAATAAATATTAATCCTAAAATAGCTATAATATAATTATAATTTATATTGTAGCTATATTAGGGTTTATTTTACAGGTAAGTATTTAGATTTAAATAGGAATAATTTATTTAATAAGAGTTAATTTATTTTGTTAGAATAAAATTATATTTAACTTAGGGGGGTCTTAGGGTTAGGGTTAATATTAGCTTTAGGGGTTAAAAAATTTATTAAAGTAGCGGTGAGCTCCGATCGGCAGATTAGGGGTTAATACTTGAAGTTAGGTGTCGGCGATGTTAGGGAGGGCAGATTAGGGGTTAATACTATTTATTATAGGGTTATTGAGGCAGGAATGAGGCGGATTAGGGGTTAATAACTTTATTATAATAGCGGTGCGGTCCGCTCGGCATATTAGGGGTTAATAAGTGTAGGCAGGTGGAGGGGACGTTGTGGGGGGCAGATTAGGGGTTAATAAATATAATATAGGGGTCGGCGGTGTTAGGGGCAGCAGATTAGGGGTACATAGCTATAATGTAGTTGGCGGCGCTTTGCGGTCGGCAGATTAGGGGTTAATTATTGTAGGTAGCTGGCGGCAACGTTGTGGGGGGCAGGTTAGGGGTTAATAAATATAATATAGGGGTCGGCGGTGTTAGGGGCAGCAAATTAGGGGTACATAAGTATAACGTAGGTGGCGGTCGGCAGATTAGGGGTTAAAAAATTTAATCGATGTGGGGGGACCTCGGTTTAGGGATGCATAGGTAGTTTATGGGTGTTAGTGTACTTTAGAGCACAGTAGTCAAGAGCTTTATAAACCGGCGTTAGCCCAGAAAGCTCTTAACTACTGACTTTTTTCTGCGGCTGGAGTTTTGTCGTTAGATTTCTAACGCTCACTTCAGCCACGACTAAATACTGGAGTTAGAAAGATCCCATTGAAAAGATAAGATACGCAATTGACGTAAGGGGATCTGCGGTATGGAAAAGTCGCGGATGGAAAGTGAGCGTTAGACCCTTTAATGACTGACTCCAAATACCAGAGGGCGGTAAAAACCAGCGTTAGGAGCCTCTAACGCTGGTTTTGACGGCTACCGCCCAACTCTAAATCTAGGCCTTAGAGTTTATTTTACAGGTAAGTATTTAGTCTTAAATAGGAATAATTTAGTTAATGATAGTAATTTTAAAATTATATTTCAGTTAGGGGGGGTTAGGTTTAGGGTTAGACTTAGATTTAGGGGTTTTTCACGCAATTCTGGTTAATGCTAGCAGAGTTTTTGCTTACGCAAAAAAAAAAATACTACGCTACTAAGTATTTATTTGATTCTAAAATTATTGTTTTGGTTTTCAGTTTTTAAATACAATAATTTTAAAGCCCAATATTTTGATTAAAATTGAGCAAACATATAGAAATTTCTTTTCTCAGTTTCTAATTGTCTAGACCTTGTAGTCTTTTTAAAATAGCTTTCCTGCATAAACTATTCTATAGTACTAGTGCTTTTTGTGAGTACCCTAGCAATATTGTTCTGCACTATATTGTAGTTCTACAGAGCCCAAAAACTAGTTTTTACTAAGAAGTTCCTTTAAATACAAATTATAAAATTTAGATGGAAAAATTGGAAAAAAAAAAGTACTTGGATTGTATTTCTTTGTCTACTATTTTCCTATAAAATCCAGACATTCGATTTTGTGCCAGAAATTGAGTCAGATGTCTGTAAAATAAATGCAAAACTGAACAGAACCAAATCATTGTTGAATTTCTTTTGGAAGTAAGCAATAGACGGTAGTCCAACTGATAACTATAAAATTGTTTATTCAGTGAAATACACAGGGGTCAATATAAAGACTTAACGTAAACATGTTTTGTTACAATGTCAATGCTATCGTAAAAACTAGAAATTATTGTTAAAACTTTTATGGGAAAAATAAGATTGTGTTGTCTGCAAGATAAAGTTACAAAATACAAATTGTCCCAAAAACAGAATATAACAGACAATCTGTTAATATAGGGCATGCTAATTAAAATAATATATAATTATAATTGACATATATGAAAATGTGTTACTTAATCTAAAGAAAAATGTAAAAAAAAGTAAACATTAATTATTCAAAATAAATTAATAATAACTAACAAAAATTTCCAACCATGCAATAAAGAGCAAACAATCGGCTAGATTACAAGTTGTGTGTTAGCCTTAAAAAGCAGCGTTGAGAGGTCCCAACGCTGCTTTTTAACGCCCGCTGGTATTACGAGTCTTGCAGGTACAGGTGTACTGCTCACTTTTTTGGCCAGACTCAAAAATACCGCAAATCCACTTACGTCAATTGCGTATCCTATTTTTTCAATGGACTTGCATCAGCCAATAGGATTTTTTCTACCTTACTTCCGATTGGCTGATAGAATTCTATCAGCCAATCGGAATTGAAGGGACGCAACCATCTTGGATGACGTCACTTAAAGGAACCTTCATTCGTCGGGTAGTCATCAGCCAGGAAGGATGCTCCACGTCGGATGTCTTGAAGATGGACCCGCTCCGCGCCGGATAGATGAAGATAGAAGATGCTGTCTGGATGAAGACTTCTGCCCGTCTGGAGGACCTCTTCTTCTGGGCTTGGATGAAGACTTCTGCCCGTCTGGAGGACCACTTCCCCCGGGTTTGTTGAGGACTTCGGCCCAGTTGGGTGAAGACTTCTCAAGGTAGGGTGATCTTCAACGGGTTAGTGTTAGGTTTTATTAAGGGGGGATTGGGTGGGTTTTAGAGTAGGGTTGGGTGTGTGGGTGGTGGGTTTTAATGTTGGGGGGGTATTGTACTTTTTTTTACAGGTAAAAAAGCTGATTACTTTGGGGCAATGCCCTGTAAAAAGGCCCTTTTAAGTGCTATTTGTAATTTAGTATAGGGTAGGGCTTTTTATTATTTTGGGGGGCTTTTTTATTTTATTAGGGGGATTAGATTAGGTGTAATTAGTTTAAAAAACTTTTAATTATTTTATTATTTTCTGTAATTTAGTGGGGGCGTTTTTCGTACTTTAGATAATTTTATTTAATTGTAGTTAATTTAGGGAATTAATTTAATTGTAGTGTAGTGTTAGGTGTTATTATAACTTACATTAAGTTTTATTTTACAGGTAAATTTGTCTTTATTTTAACTAGGTAGCTATTAAATAGTTAATAACTATTTAATAACTATTCTACCTAGTTAAAATAAATACAAAGTTGCCTGTAAAATAAAAATAAACCCTAAGCTAGCTACAATGTAACTATTAGTTATATTGTAGCTATCCTAGGGTTTATTTTCTAGTATTTAGTTTTAAATAGGAATAATTTAGTTAATTGTAGTAATTTTATTTATATTTATTTAAATTAAATTTAGGTTAGGGGGGTTAGGGTTAGACTTAGGTTTAGGGGTTAAGAACTTTAATATAGTGGCGGCGACATGGGGGGCGGCAGATTAGGGGTTAATAAGTGTAGGTAGGTGGCGGCAACATTGGGGGTGGCAGAGTAGGGGTTAATAAATAAAATGTAGGGTTTGGCGATGTTGGGGGCAGCAGATTAGGGGTTAATACATATAATGTAGGTGGCGGTGGTGTCTGGAGTGGCAGATTAGGGGTTAATAAGTGTAAGATTAGGGGTGTTTAGACTCGGGGTTCATGTTAGGGTGTTAGGTGTAGACATAAATTTATTTCCCCATAGGAATCAATGGGGCTGCGTTAGGAGCTGAACGCTGCTTTTTTGCAGGTGTTAGGTTTTTTTTCAGCCGACTCTCCCCCATTGATTCCTATGGGGAATTCATGCACGAGCAAGTTTAGCCAGCTCACTGCTACCGTAAGCAACGCTGGTATTGAGGCAAATGTGGAGCTAAATTATGCTCTCTGCTCACTTTTCTGCGGCTAACGCCGGGTTTGTAAAAACCCATAATACCAGTGCTGTCTCTAGGTGAGCGGTGAGCATAAACTGCTCGTTATCACCGCACTCCTGTTAACGCAAATCTCGTAATCTAGGTGAGTGGTTTTTTAAAACATTTTAAAGCTTTTTGTCTTTTTCTTTGAAAGATGAATGTTCCTCTCCTGTGCTATTTTTTTTTTATTCTTGTAGAGGCATATTTTTGTCTTTGAGAATGTCAGGTTGAAGAGACGGGGATACATATATTTATGAACCATGGTACAATAAGCCTTGTTTCAAGATAAGTGGTGGATTTACCCTTGGTGGAACAATATTCAGGTTTCAGATTCTATCTAGAAGAGTTACCTGAGCATCAAGGAAATGCTGAGGTGACAGAATGTCAGATAGTTGAATCTGGTTCTGTAATGTCATGCATTCAAGATAGAGCATCTGCTTTTTGAGTATCGTAGATACTCTAAATTGTGGGGATTGGTGTAGATTGTGAAAGGAAGGGTGGATCCTTCCAATAGGTGTCGCCATTTTTCTAAGGTACATTTGATTGCGAGTAATTCTCTCACGCATCATAGTTCCTTTCAGGAGGTGTCAATTTATCGGAGAAGAAGGCCATAGGATGAAGGCAATCATCTTTTTTCCTCGTTAAGAAAGAATACCTCCTACAGCTATGATGGAAGCATCTACCTCAAGAAAAAATGCTTTAGAGGTATTTGGTTGTACCAATATAGGAGCTTGAGTAAAGAGTGTATTTAGAGTGTTGAAGGCTTCCTGAGCTTGGAGTGTCCAGGTGAACTTATCTTGTTTCTTGGTGAGGATAGTAATAGGAACACATATTTTTGAGAATCCACGTATGATGCGTCGAAAAAAGTTTGGGAACCCCATAAATCTCCGTACAGCTGTTTTATCGTTGGGGCTGGGCCATTCTAGGATGGTCTTGACTTTACAGGCGTCCTTTTGGATACAGCCAGGGGTGATGATGTATCCCAAAAATTCCACCTTATCTGTGTCAAAGACACATTTTTCCAATTTAACATATAACCCATGGTCTGAAAGGCATTGGAGAACCTTCCTTACATGTTCAGTGTGTTGGATTGGAGTATTAGAAAATACAAAGATGTCGTCTAGGTAGATAACAAGAATATCTCTGAAGATGTCATTAAGGAAGTGCTGGAAAGTGGCATAAGTATTGCAGAGACCAAAGGGCCATAACAAGGTACTCAAAATGCCCATACGAGTTCTGAAGGCCGTTTTCCACTTGTCCCCTTCACGTATACGCACCAGATTGTATGCCCCACGTAGATCTATTTTGATGAATATAGAGGCTTTCCAAAGCCGATCCAGTAACTCTGGTATCAGTGGGAAGGGGTAACTGTTTTTGATGGTTATGTTATTCAGGGCACAGAAATCAACACAAGGATGAAGACCTCCATCTTTTTTGCCAGCAAAACAGAACCCAGCCCCAACGGGTGAGGATAACAGTCTAATGAACCCTTTGGCCAGGTTTTATGAAATATACTCTTTAAGATATTTTAATTCAGCTTCTGCAAATGGGAAAATATGTCAATATGGTATTGGAGCCCCAGGGAGTAGGTCAATGGGGCAATCATATGGATGTCTAGGTGGTAAAATATCTGCATTTTTCTTATTGAACACATCAGAATATTCAATATATTTCTCAGGAAGAATGGTAAGGGTTGGAGACATGAGGGACACCATAGCGGCAGAACCAGACAACAGACAAGTTGCATTACAGTGATTTGAGGAAAATGTGAGGGTGCCTTTTTCCCAATCAATGAATGGGTTAAGGGTACGAAACCAAGGTAGTCCAAGAATGAGGGTAAACATGGGAGAGGGTACAAGAGTGTTTTAACATGATGTTTTCCAATGAGTAGACGGATAGGTTCTGTTTCGTGACAGACAGGACTGGTCTTGATAGGAGTTCAGTCTATGACATATAATAAAAATTGATAGGATTTGTCCCTAATGGGTAATTTCAAGGACTGTGCAGTAGTTAGATCCATAAAGCAGCCACTAGCATCAGAATCAATGATAGCTGTAACGACATGTTCTTTATTTTCCCACTGTATGGAAAGAGAGACAGATAGGAAAATAGAAATAGCGGGGGCTTCTGTATTCCAGGAGAAATGTGCAATAGTTCCATACCCAGTTAAGAAGTTGGGCGAACTGGGCAAGTTCAAAACTGATGATCCAGTTTTCCACAATACAGACAGAGACCTAAGGAGCGACGCCTTTTATGTTCCTCCTCAGACAGAGGACGTCGGACCATGCTAATATGCATTGGTTTCTCAGATATGACAGTGAAAGAATCAGGTGTTCCGGAAGAATTAGAGAGGCATAAAGGAGGTAGAGTTTGTGTTCATTCTATTCTCCATTTATGGAAGCTACTATCTAATTGGGTTACTTATAGGATTAACTCCTCCAGAGAGGCGGGAATGCCCACTCTTGCCAACTCATCTTTTTGGAGTTCTGAGAGTCTTAAACGGAACTGTTCTACAAGGCCTGTTTCTTTGAAACCAGTGTAATGAGCTAGTTCATGAAAGTCTGTTATGTATGTAGGTATAAATGCATATTACTGATATAGAATGTATATAAAATATGTGTGTCTGTGTTTATGTGTAACAAAGGTCTACATTCAATGGAAGGGTGTGATTATTGACACAGGTAGATAAAAGTAACATCAAATAGACAAGTTCTTTACATATGCAAAGTACTTCACCCTTTCCAAGAAAGTCAGTTTGTCCAAAGTAAAGAAAGATCTTAGAATATAATCAGGGCAGCTGAGAGGGATAAGGGCAGTTGGGATGGAAAGTTGGTAGGTATACACACATTGACACTCTACACACACATGCATTCACATACACAATCACACACATCCAACCGCATAGTCATTCTAGATAGGAAGAAAGGGTTTTGGTAAGTACACACACACACACACACAGAGACACCCACCCTGTAATAACTGTTAGATAGGATACATTGTGTGTTTGGGAGTATGACTGAAAACCTCTTTATGTAACTGTCTCTGTAACCTTTCTGTAATTTGGGCAGATTCTAATTAAAGCTCTCTCTCTCTCTGGTAAAGAACTGAGTGTCTGGAAATTATTTAGCCTGGAATTACTATGAGTACAGTATAGTGGCTATATTTCTGTAGAACTAAACATACAATATTTACCTGGGACTGTTGGTAAAAGTTAATAGTGTACAAGTGTGTAGTGAGGTGACACTAGGGGTTACTACATTTATTACACAGCGCAGAGGAAATTATCCAGAGCATATCCAAAGTGGATTTATTGAATGTGATCCTAGTGGATTCAAGGGATAATTGTGCAACAATGTAGTCTTCAACAGGAGCCTGTTTTGGCGCAAGGAACGTAAGACAGCTCTGGCAGCAGACGGTCTAAAGTGGTCGCCATATAAAGCGTGCATAGCATCTGAGGATTCCCAAGAATCTAGATGTGGACTATTGCTATGTAGGGTAATTGTAGACAGAATCTTTATATAGTCATTGGGATAGGTACGTGGTTTGAGAGCAAAAAGCAATTCACAAGCAGCTATGAAGGTTCAAAATTCAGAGTTTTTTCGATAAATTTTTCAGGCATAAAAAAATGCAGGTTCAGGAATAATGGTGGGCAGCAGAAGATGTGCCAGAGGCAGTGGTGGAGGTAGAGCGGCATCGGCTCTTAATTGTTCACGCTTGAGCAAGGTGGCGTGATTGGTCTGCAATTCTTGTACTGATTGGGTCAGTACTGCCACCAGAAAAACAGCAACAAGCACAAAAAATATCCAAAGCAGGGTATCCAAAGGGGAAAGTGTCAGACAGGCAAAAGGTCAGGGCAGGCGGCAATCAGAGAAGGCGAGGAAAAGCAAAAGTCAAAAGTTCAACAAGCAGGATGCACAGGAAATAAACACCAGGAGTTCTGAAGCAGGAAGCAAAACAACCAAGCACTGACTGACAGGCGTGCTCTGCTTATAAAGGGGTTTCTGAATCACATAACCTGGTCTCACCTGTAGGTGGTAGTTACCTGAAGTCAATATAAGTGGGGATAGGATTCTGCGCCATCTTAGATTTTTCACTTTCCTTGCCCCACCCTACGGCTGTGCTCCCGAGCTCCGCCACAGCGACCGGTTTTCCCGCATTCTGGGCCGCCATCTTGGATAGACGGAATGACCGCCATGATATCCCCGGCCATGGGTCGAGTTACAGAGGCTAATTACCGGGGAGCAGAGGCTTCAGGCACCGTGATTGCCACAGAATGACCTTGCGAACGCCACAGGACAGGTGAGATACCGGTGTATGTGACACTAAAGCGCAAAACCTGAAGCATATTATACTTCCAATGTTCTCCACATAGAATTTTTTTTTAAATATATATTTCTATATATATATATATATATAAATATGATTATGTGAATTTAAAATGTATATCTATACCTATAAATCTGAAGGTATAGGTATATACATATATATAAAGAAATATTTATTTAAAATAAAAATAACATTGTCCTTTATGGGAAGAACATTTGAATGTGAAATATGAAACACTCCTTTCGGTTTAGCGTGCAAGCGATAAGTGTTAGATGTTTCTTCTTCTGCGCTCTCCATTAGAGTCTAATGGGAGAAAAAGTTAGAGCAATATCCGAGGTTATAAAGTTAGCGTGTCGTATTTCGCTTGCACACAACAATTTTACTTTTAACTTGTAATATGTGCGGCTAACCTGCACACACAAAAGGATTGCTTGTAGCGGTGTTTACGATCGAGCGAGAACAATAGCCCGCCATTTGTAATCTAGCCATTAGGGGCATATTTATCAAGCTCCGTATGGAGCTTGATGCCCAGTGTTTCTGGCAAGCCTGCAGGCCCACCAGAAACAGCAGTAATAAAGCAGCAGTCACAAAGACCGCTGCTCCATAACCTGTCCGCCTGCTCTGAGCAGGCGGACACACATCGCCACAAAACAACCCAATTGAGTACGATCGGGTTGATTGACACCCCCCTGCTGGCGGCCAATTGGAGTGTATTGCTCGCTGTATTCAGCGAGGTCTGGCGGACCTGATCCGCAGTGTCGGATCAGGTCCACCAGACCTTGATAAATATGCCCCTTTGGGGGTAGTTATCAAGCCGTCTACTTTTCTGGCTTCGCCGGCCCAATACGTCCGCCTAAGCTCGCCTACCTTCGCCGCCGCGGACCTTGAATACGTTCGCCTAAGTTATCAAATAAAGCTGAGCAGCGGACTGTGACAGTTATCACTCATCCAATCTCGCTGCCCTTCGGCTTTTTCCCAGCTTTATTGCTAGCCTGTCACTAAGCACTCACACTAAACTGCACTGTTCTACCCCCTATACCGGCGCCCCCGGAGCCCCCCGCAACTAAATAAAGTTACTAACCCCTAAACCGCCGCTCCTAGACCCCGCCGCAACTCTTATAAATGTATTAACCCCTAAACCGCCGCTCCTAGACCCCGCCGCAACTCTTATAAATGTATTAACCCCTAAACCGCCGCTCCCGGACACCGCTGCCACCTACATTATACCTAGTAACCCCTATCCTGCCCCCCCTATACCGTCGCCCTCTATTATAAAATTATTAACCCCTATCCTGCTGATCCCGCACCTCTCCGCAACTAAATAAATAGTTTAACCCCTAAACCGCCGCTCCATGAACCCGCCGCAACCTATAATAAATTTATTAACCCCTATCCTGCCCCCCACTACGCCGCCGCCACTGTAATAAAATTATTAACCCCTAAACCTAAGTCTAACCCTAACCATAACGCCCCCCTAACTTAAATATTAATTAAATACATCTAAATAAATTAACTCTTATTAACTAAATGAATCCTATTTAAAACTAAATACTTACTTATAAAATAAACCCTAATATAGCTACAATATAAATAATAATTATATTCTAGCTATCTTAGGATTTATATTTATTTTACAGGTACCTTTCAATTTATTTTAACCAGGTACAATAGCTATTAAATAGTTATTAACTATTTAATAGCTTACCTAGCTAAAATAAAGAGAAATGTACCTGTGAAATAAATCCTAACCTAAGTTACAATTACACCTAACACTACACTATACTTTAATAAATTATTCCTATTTAAAAATAAATACTTACCTGTAAAATAAACCCTAAGATAGCTACAATATAATTAATACTTATATTGTAGCTATCTTAGGATTTATATTTAGTTTACAGGTAACTTTGTATTTATTTTAGCTAGTTAGAATAGTTATTAAATAGTTATTTACTATTTAATAACTACCTAGCTAAAAGAAATACAAAATTACCTGTAAAATAAATCCTAACTTAAGTTACAATTAAACCTAATACTACACTATCATTAAATTAACTAAATAAATTAACTACAAATAACTACAATGAAATACAATTACATAAACTAACTAAAGTACAAAAAATAAAAAAAGCTAAGTTACAAAAAATAAAAAAATAAGTTACAAACATGTTAAAAATATTACAACAATTTTAAGCTACTTACACCTAATCTAAGCCCCCTAATAAAATAACAAACCCCCCCAAAATAAAAAAAATCCCTACCCTATTCTAAATTACATAAATTTCAAAGCTCTTTTACCTTACCAGCCCTTAAAAGGGCCATTTGTGGGGGCATGCCCCAAAAAGTTCAGCTCTTTTGCCTGTAAAAGAAAAATACAACCCCCCCCCCAACATTAAAACCCACCACCCACATACCCCTAATCTAACCCAAACCCCCCTTACAAAAACCTAACACTAATCCCCTGAAGATCATCCTACCTTGAGTCGTCTTCACTCAGCCGAGCCACCGATGGAACTGAAGAGGACATCCGGAGCGGAAGAAGTTAATCCTCCAAGCGGCGCTGAAGAAATCTTCCATCCGATGAAGTCATCATCCAGGTGGCGCTGAAGAAGTCTTCGATCCGGCCGATGTCATCTTCAAAGAGGCGCTGAAGAGGTCTTCTATCCGGGCGAAGTCATCTTCCAAGCCGGGTCTTCAATCTTCCTTCCGCCGACGCGGAACCACCTTCTTCACCGACGGACTACGACGAATGACGGCTCCTTTAAGGGACGTCATCCAAGATGGCGTCCCCTCAATTCCGATTGGCTGATAGGATTCTATCAGCCAATCGGAATTAAGGTAGGAAAATCTGATTGGCTGATGGAATCAGCCAATCAGATTCAAGTTCAATCCGATTGGCTGATCCAATCAGCCAATCAGATTGAGCTCGCATTCTATTGGCTGATCGGAACAGCCAATAGAATGCGAGCTCAATCTGATTGGCTGATTCCATCAGCCAATCAGATTTTTCCTACCTTAATTCCGATTGGCTGATAGAATCCTATCAGCCAATCGGAATTGAGGGGACGCCATCTTGGATGACGTCCCTTAAAGGAGCCGTCATTCGTCGTAGTCCGTCGGTGAAGAAGGGGGTTCCGCATCGGCGGAAGGAAGATTCAAGACCCGGCTTGGAAGATGACTTCGCCCGGATAGAAGACCTCTTCAGCGCCTCTTTGAAGATGACATCGGCCGGATCGAAGACTTCTTCAGCGCCGCCTGGATGATGACTTCATCGGATGGAAGATTTCTTCAGCGCCGCTTGGAGGATTAACTTCTTCCGCTCCGGATGTCCTCTTCAGTTCCATCGGTGGCTCGGCTGAGTGAAGACGACTCAAGGTAGGATGATCTTCAGGGGATTAGTGTTAGGTTTTTGTAAGGGGGGTTTGGGTTAGATTAGGGGTATGTGGGTGGTGGGTTTTAATGTTGGGGGGGGGGGTTGTATTTTTCTTTTACAGGCAAAAGAGCTGTACTTTTTGGGGCATGCCCCCACAAATGGCCCTTTTAAGGGCTGGTAAGGTAAAAGAGCTTTGAAATTTATGTAATTTAGAATAGGGTAGGGATTTTTTTTATTTTGGGGGGGGTTTGTTATTTTATTAGGGGGCTTAGATTAGGTGTAAGTAGCTTAAAATTGTTGTAATATTTTTAACATGTTTGTAACTTATTTTTTTATTTTTTGTAACTTAGCTTTTTTTATTTTTTGTACTTTAGTTAGTTTATGTAATTGTATTTCATTGTAGTTATTTGTAGGTAGTTTATTTAGTTAATTTAATGATAGTGTAGTATTAGGTTTAATTGTAACTTAAGTTAGGATTTATTTTACAGGTAATTTTGTATTTCTTTTAGCTAGGTAGTTATTAAATAGTTAATAACTATTTAATAACTATTCTAACTAGCTAAAATAAATACAAAGTTACCTGTAAACTAAATATAAATCCTAAGATAGCTATAATATAAGTATTAATTACATTGTAGCTATCTTAGGGTTTATTTTACAGGTAAGTATTTATTTTTAAATAGGAATAATTTATTAAAGTATAGTGTAGTGTTAGGTGTAATTGTAACTTAGGTTAGGATTTATTTCACAGGTACATTTCTCTTTATTTTAGCTAGGTAGCTATTAAATAGTTAATAACTATTTAATAGTTATTGTACATGGTTGAAATAAATTGAAAGGTACCTGTAAAATAAATATAAATCCTAAGATAGCTATAATATAATTATTATTTATATTGTAGCTATATTAGGGTTTATTTTAAAGGTAAGTATTTAGTTTTAAATAGGATTCATTTAGTTAATAAGAGTTAATTTATTTAGATTTATTTAATTAATATTTAAGTTAGGGGGCGTTAGGGTTAGGGTTAGACTTAGGTTTAGGGGTTAATAATTTTATTACAGTGGCGGCGGCGTAGTGGGGGGCAGGATAGGGGTTAATAAATTTATTATAGGTGGCGACGGTGTAGGGGGGGCAGATTAGGGGTTAATACATTTAATATAGGTTGCGGCGGGTTCAGGGAGCGGCGGTTTAGGGGTTAATACATTTATTATAGTTGCGGTGGGCTCCGGGAGCGGCGGTTTAGGGGGTAATAACTTTATTTAGTTGCGGCGGTGTAGGGGGGGTCAGATTAGCGGTGTTTAGACTCGGGGTACATGTTAGGGTGTTAGGTGTAGACAGCTCCCATAGGAATCAATGGGATGTCTGGCAGCAGCGAACTTGTACTTTCGCTATGGTCAGACTCCCATTGATTCCTATGGGATCCGCCGCCTCCAGGGGTGGCGGATTGAAAACCAGGTACGCTGGGCCGTAAAAGTGCCGAGCGTACCTGCTAGTTTTTTGATAGCTAGCAAAAGTAGTGAGAATGTGCCGCACTTGTGTGCGGAACATCTGGAGTGACGTAAGAATCGATCTGTGTCGGACTGAGTCCGGCGGATCGAAGCTTACGTCACAAAATTCTACTTTTGCCGGTCTCGAGCCTTTGATAACTAAGGCGAATCAGCCTCGCCACAAATACGCTGCGGAATTCCAGCGTATTTGAGGTTGACGGCTTGATAACTACCCCCCTTAGTGTTTAATGTACCTTTAACCAGTTTTGCTATTTCACAAAATGCATCAAAAACACCCAGCTGCCCTCCACAGAAACACTGTATGTCCTGTTGGTGACAGGACATACATGGTTGTTGCCTCTCTCCAAATCTCTAACTTAGGCCCCCTGTGAACCTGAAATATATACTTTTCAAAACTGAGTGATTTTATCAAAACACAGACAATAGTTAATTATTGCCAGTAACAAAAAAAGTTCAGTGTTTTTACACCCCCATGATATAAGGTGATAACACACTTTACACTATGAAACATGTACTCATAAGATATGATCATCTTTAAGTTAGTCACTTAAGACTTTTGCTGTTTAAAAATATTATTTAAAGGAAGTACAAAATTCTGTGAAGGTTTTAGTTAAGTAAAAAAGAGCATTGAAATTACACGAAGCAATTATCATCAATAATGAATCAATGTCATGTTTTTCTTATGCTTTTACTGGATATATTTTGTTTCTGTGTAGGTTCGTACAGTTCTGTGAAAAATCACATGTTTGGTCAGCCAGTCGGAAAGCAAGAAAACAGATGTTCCTGATTTATCCCATGCGTAACCTTATTGAAGCAACTGGAATTCTAATGGATAGGAATACCATAAAAAACATATTTTGGGCGGTAGCCGTCAAAACCAGCATTAGAGGCTCCTAACGCTGGTTTTTACCGCCCTCTGGTATTTGGAGTCAGTCAGGAAAGGGTCTAACGCTCACTTTGCAGCCGCGACTTTTCCATACCGCAGATCCCCCTACGCCATTTGCGTATCCTATCTTTTCAATGGGATCTTTCTAACGCCGGTATTTAGAGTCGTGGCTGAAGTGAGCGTTAGAAATCTAACGACAAAAGTCCAGCCGCAGAAAAAAGTCAGTAGTTAAGAGCTTTCTGCGCTAACGCCGGTTTATAAAGCTCTTAACTACTGTGCTCTAAAGTACACTAACACCCATAAACTACCTATGTACCCCTAAACCGAGGTCCCCCCACACCGCCGCCACTCTATTAACATTTTTTAACCCCTAATCTGCCGCTCCGTACACCGCCGCCAGCTACGTTATCCCTATGTACCCCTAATCTGCTGCCCCTAACATCGCCGACCACTATGTTATATTTATTAACCCCTAATCTGCCGCCCCCGCTATCGCTGACACCCGCATATTATTATTAACCCCTAATCTGCCGCTCTGTACACCGCCGCCAGCTACATTATACCTATGTACCCCTAATCTGCTGCCCCTAACATTGCCGACCCCTATATTATATTTATTAACCCCTAATCTGCCCCCCACAAAGTCGCCTCCACCTACCTACAATAATTAACCCAAAATCTGCCGACCGGATCTCACCGCTACTATAATAAATGTATTAACCCCTAAAGCTAAGTCTAACTCTAACCCTAACACCCCCCTAACTTAAATATATTTTAAATCTAACTAAATAAATTAACTCTTATTAAATAAATTATTCCTATTTAAAGCTAAATACTTACCTGTAAAATAAACCCTAATATAGCTACAATATAAATTATAATTATATTGTAGCTATTTTAGGATTAATATTTATTTTACAGGCAACTTTGTAATTATTTTAACCAGGTACAATAGCTATTAAATAGTTAATAACTATTTAATAGTTACCTAGTTAAAATAATTACAAAATTACCTGTAAAATAAATCCTAACCTAAGTTACAATTAAACCTAACACTACACTATCAATAAATTAATTAAATACAATACCTACAATTATCTACAATTAAACCTAACACTACACTATCAATACATTAATTAAATACAATACCTACAAATAAATACAATGAAATAAACTAACTAAAGTACAAAAAATAAAAAAAAAATAAGTTACAAAAATAAAAAAATATTTACAAACATTAGAAAAATATTACAACAATTTTAAACTAATTACACCTACTCTAAGCCCCCTAATAAAATAACAAAGCCCCCCAAAATAAAAAAATGCCCTACCCTATTCTAAATTAAAAAAGTTCAAAGCTCTTTTACCTTACCAGCCCTGAAAAGGGCCCTTTGCGGGGCATGCCCCAAAGAATTCAGCTCTTTTGCCTGTAAAAAAAAACATACAATACCCCCCCCAACATTACAACCCACCACCCACATACCCCTAATCTAACCCAAACCCCCCTTAAATAAACCTAACACTAAGCCCCTGAAGATCTTCCTACCTTATCTTCACCATGCCGGGTTCACCGATCGATCCAGAAGAGCTCCTCCGATGTCTTGATCCAAGCCCAAGCGGGGGCTGAAGATGTCCATGATCCGACTGAAGTCTTCATCCAAGCGGGAGCTGAAGAGGTCCATGATCCGGCTGAAGTCTTGATCCAAGCGGCATCTTCAATCTTCTTTCTTCCAGATCCATGTTCATCCCGCCGACGCGGAACATCCATCTTCACCAAAGACTTCCCGACGAATGACGGTTCCTTTAAGGGACGTCATCCAAGATGGCGTCCCTCGAATTCTGATTGGCTGATAGGATTCTATCAGCCAATCGGAATTAAGGTAGGCTTCCTATTGGGTACAGCCCGTGATTCACCGGGCTCCTGGGAATTGCTGGAGTTATCTCCCAAGTTACCGTGCCGGCTCGCTGTATGGTCACGAGCAAATATAAAAAGCAAAAAAGTAGCAGAGCACCGGTAAAAAGTAAATCGAAAGTCTTTATTAATCCAAAAATGGTAATAAAACAAAGCAAAAAGACAACAGTGGTGGTATTGTCCTATTAGGAGTCAGCTCATACAGCTGACATGTTTCAGCGCATTGCCGTTATCAAAACTGCTTTGATAACGGCAATGCGCCAAAACATGTCAGCTGTATGAGCTGACTCCTAATAGGACAATACCACCACTGTTTTTTTTGCTTTGTTTTATTACCATTATTGGATTAATAAAGACTTTCGATTTACTTTTTAACGGTGCTCCGCTACTTTTTTGCTTGTTTATAGTTGTAATGACCTCGAAACATTATGCCGTTTTAA
Source organism: Bombina bombina (assembly GCF_027579735.1). Taxonomy (NCBI): domain Eukaryota; kingdom Metazoa; phylum Chordata; class Amphibia; order Anura; family Bombinatoridae; genus Bombina; species Bombina bombina. Next base: position 179,191,617 of record NC_069501.1, on the reverse strand, counting down.
CTTGATTGGAATAAAATATGAATCTTTATGAAAGTCCAGTGAGTGCCGTTGTTTCACTTTGAGATATATATATATATATATATGCAATCTTGTTGATCAGAACCCGGTGTGAATCCTATACGAACACCAAGAACAAGCAGGCACCAAGAGAAATATCAACCACCTTTATTGTGTCATATTAAAACACCGAGGCCCAGATTACGAGTTTTGCGTTAGAGGCTATGCAGTGCTAACGAGCAGTTTTCACTCAACGCTCCCTTACATGCAGCGCTGGTATTACGAGTTAAAAGACAAGAAGTGAGCGTTGAGCAAAATTTTGCTCATTACCGCACTCCAATACCAGCGCTGCTTAAGTCAGCAGTGAGCTGGTGTATCGTGCTAGTGCACGATTTCCCCATTGGAATCAACAGGGAGAGCCGGCTGAAAAAAAGTCTAACACCTGCAAAAAAGCAGCGTAAATATCCTTAACACAGCCCCATTGATTACTATGGGAAAATAAAATGTATCTTACACTTATTAACCCCTTATCTGCTGCCACGACATCGCCGACACCTAAATTATAATTATTAACCCCTAATCTGCCGCTCCGGATACCGCAGCCACCTACATTATACTTATGAACCCCTAATCTGCTGCCCCCAACATCGCTGAACCCTACATTATATTTATTAACCCCTACTGTGCTGCCCCCAATGTCGCCGCCACCTACCTACACTTATTGAGCCCTGTGGGGATAGCCCAATCGTAATCCACAGAACAAAAATAAAAGTCCCAGACCGGCTCCTCCTTAAAACCGATTTATTGGTAATTTAAAGTATCTTCACAGCAGACTTTAAAGCAAAAACAAAGGTCAAAGGTACAGGTTAGGTAAAAAAACATACAAATGAGGTAAGGTACTCCTCACATCTGACGCGTTTCACATAATCCGATACCGGTGAACTGGTCCAACTGATTTATAGGGAGCTCCCTATTTTTTCCTTTCAAGGGTACCCTTTATTATCTGCTGTGAATCAAGTTTTTGATACCTCTGAGGTGGTTTATTGTACATAACATTTTTTGAATGGTTTGAATAATATAATTTGTTTGATTAGCAATTATGTATTTGCTATAATATTAAATGGTGTGTTTAAATGCATTATTTGATGGTGTTCTCACTCATTTTTCTTTATATGACCCTCAATAGTTTGTGCCAGGAAAGGGTATACTTTTATATCATCAGTGGATGCTATATATAATTTATTGCCTATATATATGTGTGTGCATTGGAGCCCTTTTCAGTTAAGTAGATGAAAATGTAAAAAAAAACATATTTATACAGAATACATTACCCCTTCACCTTAAATACCCAAATGGCTTCTAACAACGCCGAGCCGCGTCCGCGGCCCACATGCTGCATACCCGGAAATCACGTAACCAGAAGTTGCGTCATCCACGTGATTCACGTGATGATGTATGTTACCATAGTGACATCGGTTGTTGTCTAGCGATATCGTGGATAGAGCGGAGTGGCCCATCTAACTGTCAAAAACACAAAAAGGCCATAATACTTCATCAGCTATTATTTAGATTCACTCCGTCTGGGTAACATACTTATGCGAGCAAACGTTATCAGAGCAATGTGTAAAATAAAAACAATAAAAGCAATTAATCACAAGTGATCAGTGATAGTTAAAAAACATGTATATAGAGGATATATGATGTTACAGATGTCTTGAAAAACCTTATGTGTATATTGGAATATGTGTATTTATATATATGAACTATTCATTAAGCGGATATTGGGAATTCTTTAAAATACCACATGTAAATAACCCAAATCCTAAACACTATATATACCCAATATATCTATACGTTATTCATGTTTCCTGGAGCATGGCAAAAAGATACCAGAGGACTTGAGGCTATTGCAGTTGTACATAAAAGTCAGAAAAGTTAAAAAGTTATAGAATGGATGGATATGACAATAGAGGTAGGTAGGAGAAAAAAAGGCTCAGTTTCCAGTGTAAAATGGTGAGAAGTCCAGCATAGTGTTTAACCCCCTAGGTGTTATGGTATCCAAGGTATAAATCCATCTTGTCTCCAACTTCAGAAGTCAATTGCCTCTGTCACCTCCCCTTGTCAGCGGTGGTACTTGGTCAATTAGCATGGTTTTAAGACTTGAAACAACATGTTTGTGTCGGGCGAAAAGGCGTGCTACTATATATATATACTGTATATATATATATATATATATATATATACTGTGTATATATATATATATATATATATATATATATACATACATACATACATAGTTTTCATTGTACATTTTAATGTATTCAAAGGAATGAGGCATTAAAAGGTATATAGCAAATGTTTGGCACTTATAGGGTCAATCCATTATTTTATGGTAAAATGAAGTTACATTTAAAAACTGGATATTAGGAAGAACAAACCTTATGCTGGCATTAAGAAAACTGGGTAAATACATTAAAAAATCCTTACTGTGTGTAACATAATACTAGAATGTAAGCAAACATATCCATATAAATGCCAACAGTGTTGAATGTTTTTTGTTCTAACCACAATTGCGAACACATGTGACAGAACCAAATATTTTATTGGTTTTATACTCAGAATTCTTGTGCTTGATCATTAGTAGGATACCTTTTTATAGACAATATTATTAGCTCTACTTTTTATAGGAAATACACGCTGCTTTACCTTTCCTTTTCTTTTTTTTTTTTTAAATACTTTTTATTGTTGGAGACAAGATTATCACATGGAGCTTTCAGATACACAAATGATAAGCATGATACAGACAATAAAAGCACGAAAACACAAAAACCATAATTATTCAGTACAGTGTACATTCATCATGTGCATACAGTGTTCCACTGGATATCTGTTGAAGCTGCGTAAAGAAATTGTATAAAAAGTCCCAGAACTTTCCTTCATCCAAGTGGCGAGTAAGAAATTATTGATCATGACAATAACCTAAGTGACCATCTTGTCACCAGAACATTTTTAATTTTTACATTACAACAATAACAATTTAACTCAGTAATAAGAGTAAACAACATATAAACCTTTAGGGGAGGGTGTAGGGGGGCAAGGGAGAGAGAGAGAAAAAAGAAATTATATGTAAAATTTGAACATTTCCACAAGGCCCCATGATCCAAAGTGACATGCACATTACCAAATGTTGTATTTTAGAATAGAATCTCTTCAGAGATATGTGCCGTATGCCGCTGATTCTCCACCGGTTCCCTCAAGGCCTGCCATTCCCCACTAAGAGTTGCCAGAATCATCACCTCCAGGTGTGCAAAAGGTTTAAGGATTTGTCTCTGTAAGTCTGAATTGAATGTAGCTATTAGGGGTTGCCATTTTTTCAAGAAAGGTTGAAGCCTATGACCTGTGTTCAATTTAACGTTGTGTTGTTCCACAAATAATTGTCTCATTAGGAGGCGCTTAAATTGTGCTATGGTTGGTGGTTGTCTAGAGATCCATCTAGAGAGGATACAGTGTCTCGCTATTATTGTGCATAGTGTGAGAATTCTTTGAATTTTTATGCAAGTCCTCCCACTGGAATAAATTTATTCTATTTGTGTTCAATATAACATCTATGGTGAAGGTGGATTTTATCCAGTATTGGTAGTGTCCCCAAAAGCGTTTAATGACTGGGCATGTGTAAAAATAATGTAGAAATGAGGGGGATTCGCTACTACACTTAACACAGAGGTTAGGAATTTGTGAGTTCCATTTTGATAGCCTGTATGGCGTAATATAGTCTTTGTGAAGCATTCTAACCTGTGCCTCTCTGAGGGAAATGCTTTTTTGGTATTTTCTAAACTGTTTTTTATATCCTGAAAGCCTACTTCTAGGTTTGTTAGTATTTTAGTGTGTATCATATTTTCCCTATGCTTCATTAACTGGGTGTAAAAATTTGACAAGGAGAAACCCCCGAGCTGAAACTGAGTTTGTGCTATGGCAAAAGGTGATTTGCTCCAGAATTCCGGGCAAGAAATTTGTAAAGTCGACACATAATGCCTCAGCTGCAGGTAGGCGTAAAAGTGTTTATTAGGAAGGTTAAATTTGAGCTTCATTTCTTGAAAGGATTTGATTGTGTGGTGTAGTGTGTCCAAGACATCACCCACTACTCTAAGTCCGCACTCCCTCCAGACACGAAACGGTTCATAGTCATCTCCTGCGGGAAACGCCGTATTTCCCATTATAGGAATAAATCTAGGGGTGGGTAGATCGATATTCATATATTTGTTAATCTTATACCACGCCCGCAAGGTGTCTCTATATAAGACACTATTTGTAATTAGAGGTGGTATATCTTTAATTTTTGCATAAGGCAGATAAGCCAGTTTCAAAGGTGCTACCACTATTTCTTCTAGATTTTCATCGCAAAAGTGACATGTGTTAAGCTGCCAATCCGTGACCAACCTTGCCAGCGCAGCCCAATTATAAAATTTTAGATTTATGAGGCCTAGGCTTCCATTAAGAAAGGGGAGTTGTAGTCTCTCTGCGGTTATGCAAGGTTTTTTCCCGTGCCAGATGAAGGATGATATGGCTCTGTTCAATAGAGTTAGATCTGTCTTGGTCATCAAAAAAGGCAACATAAGTAATGGGTACAATATTTTAGGCAGTATCGATATTTTAACCAGGTTTATCCGACCCGATAGGCCTAAAGGGAGCTTAAGCCAATTTTTCAATTGTGAGGACAGACTCCCGCACCTTTCAGAAATATTTATATTATATATTTGGCGTGGGTCTCTATGCAGCTTTATACCTAAATACGTGAGTGAGTCTGACACCTCCACAAAAGGACAGTTATAGCCAGTACCTGAGCGTCTCCTTAACCACAGGACTTCCGACTTGGTCGTGTTTATCCTGTAGCCTGAGAAACCCCCAAATGCCTTAGTCGTTTGTAGTATATGGGGAATATGAGTTGCTGGATTATCTACAAATAACAGCATGTCATCTGCATATAACACCAGATGCAGTGGGACATTTCCTATTTTAATTCCCGGGAAGATCTGTCGCAGTTTCAAGGCCAAGGGTTCCAAAGCCAGATTGAACAGTAAGGGTGACAGAGGGCAACCATGTCTGGTACCTCTTTGTAATTGAAAGTCAGGGGAAAAGAGACCATCAATCAAAACCCGTGCTTCCGGGGAATTATATACTTTACAGATAACATTGAGAAAGGCGCCACTAAAATTAAACCTCTGCATAGTGTGCACCAAGTGAGGCCATTCCACCCGATCGAAGGCCTTCTCTGCATCAAGCGATAGCAGGAAGGCCTCCGATGCAGTGTCCGACTCCTCCCTCCCTCCCCGTGACCAATAATGCTCAATAACCTGTAGAACCCTACGGAGATTTACAACCGAAGTACGTTTAAAGACGAACCCCGTCTTATCTGAGTGTAACAGTGTTGTCAAGATAGTTCTCAATCTGTTTGCCAAGATTTTCATGAAGAGTTTGTATTCTGTGTTTAACAACGATATCGGTCTATATGATTCAGGTAGGGAGTGATCCTTGCCCGGTTTGGGAATAAGGGTGATGTGTGCAGAAGTGAAGTTTTTTGAGGGGAGTGCATCAGTCATCAGAAAGGTGTTAAATAATTTAGTTACTGTGTTGACAATTTGTGGTTGTAGAAGCCTGTAAAATTCTGTGGGCAGTCCATCCGGACCTGGTGCTTTCCCTGCCGGGATAGATTTTAGAGTGAATAGAATCTCTTCACTAGTTATGGGTGCATTTAACTTGTCTATTTGGTCTTGTGTCAGTTGCGGTAGCTTAAGTGAATGCCAAAATTGGGTCTGAGTCACCTGAGTTGGGGGTTCCTGCCTAGTGTAAAGTTGTGTGAAAAAATTTGCAAAGCATTGTGCAATAACCAATGTTTTGGTGTATGTCCTATCTTGGTATCTCAGTGCAACTATCTTGGTTCTTGCCATCTGTGGTCTTGTCAGCATCGCTAGTAATTTGCCTGATCTATTGCCAAACCTATAGTATGTGCCTGCAGTTCTCAACAGACCTGCAGCGGCTTGATGTTTCATAAAAGCATCCAATTCTGCTTTTGCGGCTATGTATATCTCGTGTGCATCTCTTGAATTATTCGGGAGGTATATGTGGTATGTTTGTCCTAAGCGCCTCTGTAAGGTATTGTATCAATATTGGGTTTTGTATTTGAGTTTAGATACATATGAGATGATGGAGCCCGTTAAAACTGTCTTTGCTGCCTCCCAGAATAACTGTGGATTATCCAAATGAGCTGCGTTATCAGAATAGTAATCTGTCCAACATTGTGTCAGGTATTTTGCAAACGCCTCTGATGTTGTCAAGTATGTCAGGAATCTAAGTATATTTCTATTTGAACGCGACCCTTGAGACCCCAAAATAAGTTCCACCGGTGCATGGTCAAACAGGAGGATGTTGTGTATTTTGCATTAACGAACATGCACAGTCAGAGAGTTAGAGATCAGAGTGTGTTTGGCCTTAGATAAGCAAGTGTAATCTTTACCCTCCGGGTGTCGCAATCTCCAAATGTCACAGGTGTCCAGATCTGATTCAAACATTCCAAAGATTTTCCTTTCATATCTGGCCTTATAATTAATTTTTGGGTCTCTAATGGAGTGCATCTCTGTCCAAAGTCTATTTAATTTATGCGAGGCAACTATATTAAAGTCGCCTCCAAGTATCAGTCTAGACTCTATATGTGGTGTTAGTTGCTGTATCAAATTTTCCCAAAATTTCGTAGATCTGTGATTTGGAGCATATATGTTACAGAATAAATAGTCAGTTGAGTTAACATTAGCCTTAACTATCAAGAACCTCCCCTCTCTATCCATATAAGTTTGACTAATCTTGACTGTGAGTCTCTTCCCAAATACAATAGCTAATCCGCGGCTGGCGCTGGTATGTGACAGGAACAATATGGGCCCCACCCAATTCTTCTGCAGTTTTGGATGCTCACTATCTGTTAAGTGTGTCTCCTGCAGCAGCGCAATATCTGATCCCATCTTTCTGAGGTGAGTGAGCACTGCCTTTCGTTTTATGGGTGAGTTAATGCCACCCACATTCCATGTAATTACTTTCAACGACATGCTAGGCTAAGGTATAAGAATATATATACCTGGATCAGAGACCTGAGGAAAAAAAAAAAAAAAAAAAGGGGAGGGAAGGGGGTAAGGAACTGGGACAGTGAGGGACGCAACAAAGGGGGAGTAAGGAACACATTAAGACATGGTAAACACATAATGTCCTTAATCACTCTATCTGTATGTGGCAATTGGTTGCATCTGTTACTTAATACATAAAATGGCAGACACACAGCTCCCCTCACATCCTTAGACGCTAGAGTGTCCTGCAATACAACCATCTGCGTGTCGTTTGTCACCCCGGTGTCATAGATTTTCTTGCCTGTATGAATACATGTGCTAAAGTGTTTTGTACTTGAGTGATTAAGTCGTGAAGTTGGTGTCAGTGAGTCTACTCGTAGCATTCCCTGTCTTATGTTAGTTAGTGTAAACAAATGATAACATCTCATGACAGTTGTGATGAGCAACCCAATTGCCAAAACAATAAAACATAAACAAATCAGGTGTGTCGACATAGTGACTATTATATTTTTAGGTGTATGATTCCTTAACCAAAGGGCCTGTTGAATGATTGTTGTCCAGATAATCACTATCACCTTAATAGATAAAGTAATGGTTGTGGTAATTGTACCCAGCCTCAGAACCAACAGTGATATTAGGCCTAAAATTGACAAAAGCCCTGAGGTATCACTCTTGGGTGGTAACTTGGTGTGGTGCTTATTAACCCAATTGAGAAAGCTTTTTTGAATGATCCCCATCAGTTTCTGACTATTGCGAATACATCCCCTTAAGAATATCAGCGTTGTGGACCCATATCGAAACGTATAAACATAAACAATCTTAAAAACAAAATCAACTTTTTCTATAATACTTAAAATATCTAACTTTAAAGAAAAACCATACCAAACCAGGATCCTGAGGGTTTCAGTCTCTGACCCTGATAATAGGGCAATGTCCCATCTGGATCTCTTTTTCACCTGTGAACAGGAGTCATGGTTGCTCCGATAAGCAACCGAAAAGAAACAAAGTCTCTCAATTCTTTAAAAAAAGGAGAATCATAATCGTCAAAATCTCTTCATGTAGGTGGTTTTTGGTTCTCAGTAGCAAGGTAGCTCTTCAAGGCCTGTGGTGTGTGGAAGATCTTGGTGCCATGTGGTGTTTGCAGACGGAGTTTAGCTGGATATAATAAGGCCACTTGTCGGCCTTGCTCATGTAGTTGGGAGCAGTATGGAGCAAACTCTTTTCTCTGCTTGGTGACTTCCATGGAAAAGTCTTGAAAGAGCAGGAGTCTTGATGGGGCAGACCCCAGCAGGGACTTGACCTGCACAAAAGATTCTTCCTGTGAAGGTCCCCAGACCCAGGCAACATCTTTCTTTAGCAACTCTGTGATAGGGTGTAGTATTGTGGATAAATCTGGAAGGAACCTGCCCACATAATTTACAAGGCCCAATATTTGTCTCAGCTCATGTACATCAGAAGGACTTTTCATCTGTTCAATAGCACGGATTTTATCAGGGTCCGGCTTGATGCCATCCCCATTGATGATATGCCCAAAGTAACATAACTCAGCTTTCCAAAAATGGCATTTCTCCTTATTTAATTTCAGCCCTGACTCTCTAATGGTCTGCAGCACACAACTCAATCGCTGATTATTTTCTTCCAATGTAGACCCATACACCAAAATGTCATCCATGACGACTGCCGTGCCCTCATAGTCCCTTAGGAGAGAACTCATCTCTCTTTGAAAGATTTCAGGAGCAGAGGATATCCTGAAGGGGAGTCTGCAGAAGCAAAACCGACCTACTGGTGTAATGAAGGTAGTCAGTTTGCGGCACTTTGGAGCTAGAGGTATCTGCCAGAAGCCGCTGGAAGCATCCAGTGTAGAGAAGAACTTTGCCCCAGCCAATTTCGGAGCTACGTCTTCAAGTGTCGGCAGCACATATCTCTCTCTCTTCACCGCCTTATTCAGCCTTTTCAAGTCTACGCAGATGTGTACCTTCCCGTTTTTCTTCTCAACAGGCACAATGCGGGCACACCAGTCAGTTGCTTCAACAACCTCTTCAATGACTTCCATATTCTACATATGTAGAAGTTCCTTCTCCACTTGAGGCATGAGCGGGAATGGAATTCTACGAGTAGTGGTAATGCTGTATGGGACTGAGTCACCTTTAAGTGATATTCAGACTGGGTTGCAATTCAGTAGGCCCAATTCACCAAACATGTCTTCTGAAATCTCATTCACTCTGACGACCAGGCCCAAACCACAGGCTGCTTTTCTGCTCAATAGGTTGTTAACACACTGACCTCTAATCACATGTTCCCACATGGTGAATTTCCTCTGCTTGTACCCGCAGCTGGCAAGAAATTTCCCCTCACAGTCGATGCGGCCACCAGGACTATGAATTGTTGTAACTTTCACCAGCTGAGACTGTCGAGGCAGTTTTATGAATGCTGCAAGGGACATAACAGTGATGGCTGCTCCTGTGTCAATCTTAAAGGCAACTTTGGCTCCCATTACTGTAAGAGTAACCCGCCAATCTTCATCTGAACCAGACCTAACAAAGGACACTTCTTGACCCTCATGGTCACTATCCACCTGCATCTCTTTAATGTAATTCAGTTTTACACACCACTTAAAAATGGCCCATTCAGTTACATTTTCTCTATCTTTTGTCTTTAGCAGGGCATACGACACTCTGATCATGGTACGGTTACACCGCGTGCAGTGAGCATGCTGTGCCCATCTGCTTCTGGGCCTATCTGTTGCACTTGGTCTACCGCTCACACTGTGCCTTTCACTAGCAGCTCTCCTGAACTGCTGCACTTCATCCACAATACTCTCAGACCTCAGATAAGCACTTTGCTTTTTCACCAGTTCACTCTGGCGGGCCATCCTAATAGCCCCATTCAATGTTAAATCAGCCTCCAACTGTAGCTTCAGTGAAACTTCAGCATCTGCAATTCCTATGACCATTCTGTCTCTAATTTGTTCCTCTTTAGCAACACCAAACTCACAGAAATCAGCTAGTTCATACAGGCTGCCACATGCTGAACATGTTTGTGAAAACAAGCCCTCTCATGAATCACATTTCTTTTGGGTACAAAGTGGGCACTGAGTTTATTCATAACTATTTCAAAGTCAAATTCTTCCCCTTCTTAGAAAGTAAAGGCATTGAACACTGGCTCCACATCCTTCCCCATAGAGTATAAAAGAGAATTAACTTGTACTTCACCACTCTACTTGTCCAGCTTGGAAGCAATCCTGAAGCGTTGATACCGCTGACGCTATGTGGGCCAAGCTGCAGGCTGAGAGAAATCAAAAGGCTCAGGTGGAGTAAACTTAAACATCGTCATTAATCAGGAAACAGAAGCGCAGGCAAGTACTTCTGACACCATGTCATGAGATGCAGGACACAGCATAGAAGGTACAACACTATTTTATTGCAGAACATAGAAGTATACAGCTTGTACAATACACCTAACTTGGTAACTGCGACATAGACAATAACGGCCCTAAAACATGCCCCCATCCGGTGACGTCACTTCCCACTCACATTCTCTACAACTTAGAATTTTTTATTTTATCACATATGCAATTTTATTCTATATTCCTTTTAGGACACATTATTTTTATTTATATCTCATTGTGCTATAATATGAGGGCGCTGTGAGTGAATCGATTATTTCAAATATAGGGTACTATGTCACAAAAGAAAATTGGGAACCCCAGAAGTGAGAATTATTGTTTATTTATTTCTGTTTAGTCAGACCTTTTACTAATCCTACTGCATTCATAGGGCTAGATTATAAGTGAGGTGCAAAAGGTTTTGCAAAAGCTATATAGTCTTTTTGTGGGCCTTTATCATTGCGCTGATATTACAAGTTGAGCAAAATCACGATTGTACTAGCGCAATTGCTATTTACGCTTCAATCCTTACCACAATCTCAGAGCTGTGGTTAACTGTTTTCCCCCCCAAAAAAGTTGCACAAAACACTTAGGCCTAGATTTGGAGTTCAGCGGTAGCCGTCAAAACCAGCGTTAGAGGCTCCTAACGCTGGTTTTGGCCGCCCGCTGGTATTTGGAGTCAGTGATTAAAGGGTCTAACGCTCACTTTTCAGCCGCGACTTTTCCATACCGCAGATCCCCCTACGCCATTGCGTATCCTATCTTTTCAATGGGATCTTTCTAACGCTGGTATTTAGAGTCGTTTCTGAAGTGAGCGTTAGAGCTCTAACGACAAGATTCCAGCCGCCTGAAAATAGCAGGAGTTAAGAGCTTTCTGGCTAACGCCGGTTCATAAAGCTCTTAACTACTGTACCCTAAAGTACACTAACACCCATAAACTACCTATGTACCCCTAAACCGAGGTCCCCCCACACCGCCGCCACTCGATTAAAATTTTTAACCCCTAATCTGCCGACCGCCACCTACGTTATACTTATGTACCCCTAATCTGCTGCCCCTAACCCCGCCGACCCCTGTATTACATTTATTAACCCCTAACCTGCCCCCCACAACGTCGCCGCCAGCTACTTAAAATAATTAACCCCTAATCTTCCGACCGCAAAGCGCCGCCACCTACGTTATCCCTATGTACCCCTAATCTGCTACCCCTAACACCGCCGACCCCTATATTATATTTATTAACCCCTAATCTGCCCCCCTCAACGTCGCCGACACCTGCCTACACTTATTAACCCCTAATCTGCCGAGCGGACCTGAGCGCTACTATAATAAAGTTATTAACCCCTAACCCGCCTCACTAACCCTATCATAAATAGTATTAACCCCTAATCTGCCCTCCCTAACATCGCCAACACCTAACTTCAATTATTAACCCCTAATCTGATGACCGGAGCTCACCGCTATTCTAATAAATTGATTAACCCCTAAAGCTAAGTCTAACCCTAACACTAACACCCCCCTAAGTTAAATATAATTTAAATCTAACGAAATTAATTAACTCTTATTAAATAAATTATTCCTATTTAAAGCTAAATACTTACCTGTAAAATAAATCCTAATATAGCTACAATATAAATTATAATTATATTATAGCTATTTTAGGATTAATATTTATTTTACAGGCAACTTTGTAATTATTTTAACCAGGTACAATAGCTATTAAATAGTTAAGAACTATTTAATAGTTACCTAGTTAAAATAATAACAAATTTACCTGTAAAATAAATCCTAACCTAAGATATAATTAAACCTAACACTACCCTATCAATAAAATAATTAAATAAACTACCTACAATTACCTACAATTAACCTAACACTACACTATCAATAAATTAATTAAACACAATTGCTACAAATAAATACAATTAAATAAACTAGCTAAAGTACAAAAAATAAAAAAGAACTAAGTTACAAAAAATAATAAAATATTTACAAACATAAGAAAAATCTTACAACAATTTTAAACTAATTACACCTACTCTAAGCCCCCTAATAAAATAACAAAGCCCCCCAAAATAAAAAATGCCCTACCCTATTCTAAATTAAAAAAGTTACAAGCTCTTTTACCTTACCAGCCCTGAACAGGGCCCTTTGCGGGGCATGCCCCAAGGATTTCAGCTCTTTTGCCTGTAAAAAAAAACATACCATACCCCCCCCCAACATTACAACCCACCACCCACATACCCCTAATCTAACCCAAACCCCCCTTAAATAAACCTAACACTAAGCCCCTGAAGATCTTCCTACCTTGTCTTCACCATACCAGGTTCACCGATCCGTCCTGGCTCCAACATCTTCATCCAACCCAAGCGGGGTTTGGCGATCCATCATCCGGTGCTGAAGAGGTCCAGAAGAGGCTCCAAAGTCTTCCTCCTATCCGGCAAGAAGAGGACATCTGGACCGGCAAACATCTTCTCCAAGCGGCATCTTCAATCTTCTTCCATCCGGTGCGGAGCGGGTCCATCTTGAAGCAGGCGACGCGGATCCATCCTCTTCTTCCGTTGTCTCCCGACGAATGACGGTTCCTTTCAGGGACGTCATCCAAGATGGCGTCCCTCGAATTCCGATTGGCTGATAGGATTCTATCAGCCAATCGGAATTAAGGGAGGAATTTTCTGATTGGCTGATGGAATCAGCCAATCAGAATCAAGTTCAATCCGATTGGCTGATCCAATCAGCCAATCAGATTGAGCTCGCATTCTATTGGCTGTTCCGATCAGCCAATAGAATGTGAGCTCAATCTGATTGGCTGATTGGATCAGCCAATCGGATTGAACTTGATTCTGATTGGCTGATTCCATCAGCCAATCAGAAAATTCCTACCTTAATTCCGATTGGCTGATAGAATCCTATCAGCCAATCGGAATTCGAGGGACGCCATCTTGGATGACGTCCCTTAAAGGAACCGTCATTCGTCGGGAGACAACGGAAGAAGAGGATGGATCCGTGTCGCCTGCTTCAAGATGGACCCGCTCCGCACCGGATGGAAGAAGATTGAAGATGCCGCTTGGAGAAGATGTTTGCCGGTCCGGATGTCCTCTTCTTGCCGGATAGGAGGAAGACTTTGGAGCCTCTTCTGGACCTCTTCAGCACCGGATGATGGATCGCCAACCCCCGCTTGGGTTGGATGAAGATGTTGGAGCCAGGACGGATCGGTGAACCTGGTATGGTGAAGACAAGGTAGGAAGATCTTCAGGGGCTTAGTGTTAGGTTTATTTAAGGGGGGTTTGGGTTAGATTAGGGGTATGTGGGTGGTGGGTTGTAATGTTGGGGGGGGGTATGGTATGTTTTTTTTTACAGGCAAAAGAGCTGAAATCCTTGGGGCATGCCCCGCAAAGGGCCCTGTTCAGGGCTGGTAAGGTAAAAGAGCTTGTAACTTTTTTAATTTAGAATAGGGTAGGGAATTTTTTATTTTGGGGGGCTTTGTTATTTTATTAGGGGGCTTAGAGTAGGTGTAATTAGTTTAAAATTGTTGTAAGATTTTTCTTATGTTTGTAAATATTTTATTATTTTTTGTAACTTAGTTCTTTTTTATTTTTTGTACTTTAGCTAGTTTATTTAATTGTATTTATTTGTAGCAATTGTGTTTAATTAATTTATTGATAGTGTAGTGTTAGGTTAATTGTAGGTAATTGTAGGTAGTTTATTTAATTATTTTATTGATAGGGTAGTGTTAGGTTTAATTATATCTTAGGTTAGGATTTATTTTACAGGTAAATTTGTTATTATTTTAACTAGGTAACTATTAAATAGTTCTTAACTATTTAATAGCTATTGTACCTAGTTAAAATAATTACAAAGTTGCCTGTAAAATAAATATTAATCCTAAAATAGCTATAATATAATTATAATTTATATTGTAGCTATATTAGGATTTATTTTACAGGTAAGTATTTAGCTTTAAATAGGAATAAGTTATTTAATAAGAGTTAATTTATTTCGTTAGATGTAAATTATATTTAAATTAGGGGGGGTGTTAGTATTAGGGTTAGACTTAGCTTTAGGGGTTAATACATTTATTATAGTAGCGGTGAGCTCCGGTCGTCAGATTAGGGGTTAATAATTGAAGTTAGGTGTCGGCGATGTTAGGGAGGGCAGATTAGGGGTACATAGGGATAACGTAGGTTGCGGCGGTGTACGGAGCGGCAGATTAGGGGTTAATAATAAAATGCAGGGGTCAGCGATAGCGGGGGCGGCAGATTAGGGGTTAATAAGTGTAAGGTTAGGGGTGTTTAGACTCGGGGTACATGTTAGGGTGTTAGGTGCAGACGTAGGAAGTGTTTCCCCATAGGAAACAATGGGGCTGCGTTAGGAGCTGAACGCTGCTTTTTTGCAGGTGTTAGGTTTTTTTTCAGCTCAAACAGCCCCATTGTTTCCTATGGGGGAATCGTGCACGAGCACGTTTTTGAGGCTGGCCGCGTCCGTAAGCAACTCTGGTATCGAGAGTTGCATTTGCGGTAAAAATGCTCTACGCTCCTTTTTTGGAGCCTAACGCAGCATTTGATTAAACTCTCGATACCAGAGTTAAATTTATGGTGCGGCCAGAAAAAAGCCCGCGGAGCGTTAACAGCCCTTTTACCGCCGAACTCCAAATCTAGGCCTTAAAAAATACATTACAAAGTACAGTTACATTCACATTAACACTGTCTAATAAAAATTATTTAAAAAAACAAATTGCACAAAAAAGTTATAAGGGCTCAAAGATATGAGATCTCGGATGGCAGGCAAAGGACTTTAACATTGAGACACATACATATACATTGCTAAATATGTATATGTATTTTTATATATATATATGTGTTTACATATGTGTACATATATATTAATGTATTTATATTATTTAATGTATTTATATGTGTATATATGTATTTACAGTCATATTTACACATATAAAAACATTAATATATGTGTACACATATATAAACATATATATATAAAAGTGCATTATATCCCTTTGCCAATAAAGGGACAGTCAAGTCCAAAAAAAACTTTAATGTTTCAAATAGGGCATGTAATTTTAAACAACTTTCCGATTTACTTTTATTACCAATTTTGCTTTGTTCTCTTGGTATTCTTAGTTGAAAGCTAAACCTAGGGGGTTCAAATGTTAATTTCTTAGACCTTGAAGGCTGCCTCTAATCTAAATGCATTTTGATAGTTTTTCACCACTAGAGGGCATTAGTTCGTGCGTTTGATATAGATAACATTGAGCTTATGCACGTGAATTTACCATGGAGACAGCTCTGATTGGCTAAAATGCAAGTCTGTCAAAAGAACTGAATAAGGGGACAGTCTGCTGAGGCTTAGATACAAGGTAATTACAGAGGTAAAATGTGGATAATTATAACTGTGTTGGTTATCCAAAACTGGGGAATTGGTAATTAAGGGATTATCTATCTTTTAAAACAACAAAAATTCTGGTGTTGTCTGTCCTTTTAAGCAGATAAAAACATGATAAAACATATTTATGCCATATTCATATTTAATAAATATTTTAACTATGTATTTACTGTAAATATTTCATGTTGGCTACTGCGAATATGCTATATTGTTTGCGCGATGGGTGTATGGGGGAATACATGCACGCACACGCGAAAACTTAAGTTAGGGTTTTCATGCTTTTCAGGTTAACGCTAGCGCAAAATATTTTTTTTGAAACTTGTAATACGAATGCAACCCGACTAGAGCAAAAAAAGCTTAACTCTAGCAGAGTTTTCACTATTGCAAGAAAAAAAATACTGCTCCACTTGTAATCTAGTCAATAATCTTTTGTATTATTATAATTATTTATTTGTAAAGAGCTGCAATTTTTTTTAGCACTGGGTTCATGACTAGGGGGTTACACAATGTAACTAGTTCATGGCAGAAAAGAAATACACCTTAAAAACAAAATAAACAAAGCAAATGAATGTAGACAAAGGAGAAACCCGGTCCAAAGAGCTAACAATCTACAGATAAAACCATTATACTGTAAGTTACTGCATTGTTAAAAAAAAAAGATAAAGTAAACACACAGATGAATATTTTAATGACACTTTATGCAAAATGTCTTGTTTTTGACTGAAAGAGCCAGGCTTAATAAGTAATTAGGGAATTTATTAATACAAAATATATTTTACTTAATGACATGATATCACATCTTCAGAATGCAGATACAGGTGGGTTACTGTCAGAGTCATTACAATGAATGCAATATATTAAAAGTTTCTTTAAATCCCAGGGCTTTTAATCATAGATCATAGGCAAATCTTGTCACAAATTTGACCTCTACGGGTGAGATGGTTTAACAGTTTTTTTACTCACTTTTACTTGCAATGGAAATATCAAATAACAGGTTGTAATAATTAACCAAGTCATACAACATATTGGAACAATTTGCTGCAATTATAAAAAAATCAATCATACATAAATCCCCCTTGGTGATACGATATTTTATTAACCCACTGGATTCTGACTGTAACAACACATTACATTATATGGTTTGATATTTTAATTTGTTTTATTATTTGTGTGTGTGTGTATGTGTGTGTGTGTGTATATATATATATATATATATATATATATATATATATATATATATATATATATATTAATAAAAAAAAATTAAATGCAATACACATTATTTAATTGTTAACTAAAATATTTTTTGCATATTGAAAGAAAAGAGAATTCATAATTTTTAAAAGCCATTTATACATTGCTATATACTTTATTTACCATATTTAGGTGGACACACACCTGCAGTATATACACACACAAAAAGTATTAAAGGGACATAATACTCATATGCTAAATCACTTGAAACTGATGCAGTATAACTGTAAAAAGCTGACAGGAAAATATCACCTGAGCATCACTATGTAAAAAAGGAAGATATTTTACCTCACAATTTCCTCAGCTCACCAGAGTAAGTTCTGTGTAAAAAGTTATACTCAGCTGCTCCCAGCTGCAGGTAAAAAAATAAAAAAAATGAAGAAATTAACAGCAGCCAATCAGCATCAGCAGTGCTGAGGTCATGAACTCTTACTGTGATCTCATGAGATTTGACTTAACTCTCATGAGATTTCATAGTAAGCTTCCTTTACCTGATTGGTGAAATAATATGAGAGTGCACGAAGCTCATCCTTTCAGTTGTCCCGGGACAGACACACTAATATGCTGCTTAGAAATCCTTTACAATGGGAGGTGGCTACTGAGGAACTTTTGAGGTAAAATATCTTTCTTTTTTACATAGAGATGTTCAGGTGATATTTTCTAATCAGCTTTTTACAGCTATGCTGCATCACTTTCAAGTGTTTAAACATTTGGGTATTATGGCCCTTTAATACACTATTATGGGTCAAGTTGATAAGAGTTATATCTCTTCTTTGGGTTTGAAGCAAGTCTGATCAGTGTGATGGAATACACAAATTATGGCCCTGATAAGCTAAAGCCCTCTGGGGCTCATGAGATTATCTGGTCAGCAATATGAAGCCCCTGTATATTACATTGCTGAGTGTAGTATTTTACTGAAATATACCAATGCTTATTAAATCTCACTCACATGATATAACCCAATGAAGCACTGACATTCTGTGTGCAGGCATTCTATCATGCCCAGGGAAGATTGGCTGGACTCTCTTGATTGACACACTTCAAACACAGTTATAGTTTGTGGATACAAAGAGATCTAGAAGTGATCTGTGTTTCAACAGGGCATTAGACAGTGTTGAGACTCTATCCATACCAGAGAACCTGACACAATATCCTTTCTGGGTACACCATGAATCAGACACTGGGTACGGTCTTATACAGTTCACTGTATTCACACAACTTCATCAGAGGTTATGAAATTAGTAGTAGAAACTCTTTTATTTATATCTGTTGCCATGACCACCCTATAAAATATTACTTGCAAAGCCTAAGATCGGTAATGTACTGAAAACAATCAATATCTCACTTAGCCGTTGTTAAATAAAAGCTTTCACATGACTTACAACCACATGTTTCCTGTGCTCAATTTGGCTTAGCATTTCATTCTTACATGATTACTTTTTTAAAAGATGACTTGTGCTTGTAATGAATACCATGTTTGTTTCACAATGTTGCTCATACAACATTATTTCCTATTTAATAATATGTTATTCTGAATACCATAGTCAGGAATAAAGTGCAATTTACACTTCAGACATATGGAAGGACAGTGCTCAGTATATTTCCCTATGGTATGGTGCTTTCAGCCCATTTATTTATTTTAAATATATTATAACCTTCCTATAGTAATCACTCTGATCCCATTCATAAGAACAATCCAGTCTTGAAATAACAGGATATTATCTTCTGAATGAACATACATGGGCCTTAGAGGAGGACAGATTCTTCCTTCCAAGGCACAGTTCAAAACTGGTTGCCCCATCACCCATAGAGAGATTAAATCATCCAACTGTCATTTGCATATAAAAATAGCAAAGCTCTCAAATGGGGGCAGTCTCAATAGCTTGCCCCATGCTGCCCATCAAGGGCGCAGCCTCTTTCAGCCTATTTGTGCCTTTCACAGATGAGAGCTATATGGCAATATACAAAGATTTTCACCCTGTCATATAAATTATTGTGTTGTTCAAGAAAAACACTTAACTGCTTTCACCACAATCCAATGGCATACATGTGTACAAACCTTTGACACTAAGGGGCATATTTATCAAGCTCTGTATGGAGCTTGAGTCCCTTTGTTTCTGGCGAGCCTTCAGGCTCGCCGGAAACAGAAGTTATGTAGCAGCGGTCTAAAGACCGCTGCTCCATATCTTGTCCACCTGTTCTGAGGCGGCGGACAGAAATAAACCAGATCGAATATGATTGGGTTGATTGACACCTCCTGCTAGCTGCCAATCTACAGGGGGCGGCTAGTGCAATGATAAATGCCGACAACGTATGCTGTTGGCATTTATTGATGTGCAGCGATGTGCAGTGTGCATGATACGCTACTTCGTATCATGTCCGCTCGCACATTCTTAAATATGCCCCCATCTGTTAACCACAGGTAATAGCGCTGCTATTTTATTGTCCTTAATAATTTAATTAGATAGAGTGGAATGTCTAGCATAATATTCTAAAATAAAAACCATAGCCTTTATTTTGGTAATGAGGTCCCCTATGCAGGGAATTATAGGTCCACAGAGGGTTCCTTTTAGCCTTGTGTATTTTCATCAAGAGGTACAAAACTACTATTTTGAGATGATTGTTGATATTTTACAAATGCATGGATTGGAATAATATTGGTAAGAAAGAAAACAAGAATAAAGCTGAGAATGATAATTTCACATGCTACATTATAAAAGACTGGAATGTATCCCATACTTAACTTTGTTGTTATTTCATTAGGTAATACAATTTCATTTTTCTTCCTTTTAAAACATTCCACAATACATTCCTAGGTAATATTCTCTGAACGAATGTCAACTGAAATTGCTGTTCAAAAAATGTATATTTCTTGTTCAAATGTGTGAACATTTTAAAAGGAAAAATTATAGCAAATTCTATAGTATACAGAATATTTTAAATTAAGATTGGCATATTATTAATGTAGTCATAGTAAAATAGAGAAAAACAAACAGATTTACAATTATATATATTATATAGCATTTTATAAATGTCTTCAAAGAGACATGAAAGCTGAAAGAAAACTTTCATGATTCAGATGGATCATGCAATTAAAATAAAAAAACATTTCTGTATTTAAAGGGACATTGTACTGAAAATGTGGTTTCCCCTTTATGCGCCAGATTACAAGTGGCGAGCTAATGATAGTGTTGGACGTGATAAGCAATATTGCCATATAGCACTATCTATTTATCTATCTATATCTGTATATAAAATACTTTTTATTTTTTTTGTGCAGTAGTACACAAGCGGGGCTTCACAGGACAAGCAGCCCATTTTCTTTTTTCTCTCTCTAAGAAATGGTTTTCTTACGGCCACTAAACCTGTCAAACCTATAGCTCAAATTCTTCTCTTGACAGCTGAAAGAGAGACTTGCTTACTTCGACCAGTATTAATCTGTGCTTGAAGCTGTTGTCCTATGAGTCACCTATCATGCAAGCTGTTGACTCTCAGAAACTTGTCATATGATTCTGTTCTAGCTTTTGGATGCCTCAGTGTTCCAGCTGTGTGACTCCTAGTGATTTGGTCATTGGCCTGCTCTTTGCAGGGTTAAATGCATGGCATTGCAGGATTGCTTGTGTTAAACTTACATGCTCTAATGAATTAGAGCATGCCATTTTTTTTTACTATAATGGCCCCTTAAACCATTTGAGTGGGTTAAACAGATGGTAAACTACGGTTAGTAATGCAAATATGAAAACAATTTAGACCATGCAATGTTTCCTTTAGAATATGCCTTTAATATTTTAAAAAATACAGTTAAATCATATCACATTTAAAATGGATGTTTTTAAACACAAATATATTGGAAAATATATACATATTGAAATACAAATACCACATCTAAGCCACTTTAATGTTTGACATCTAAACTGATATAAGGTGTATGCTTTTATAAAGTTTCTTTTAAGACTGCAGCCAAGTTGATATTGACTGAGGGAAACAAACCTCACCGTATTAAAATATTTGTGCGGAATATGAGTGACTGGAGATTATTTTGCTGGTTGTAAGCCAGACAATGATAAAGTACAGGCGTTTGGGATGCAGTCACACTCTTTAAAATAAAAATTGTGTTAAACAAATGAAAACTCTTTGGCAAGTCAAGGGAAATTGCTTATCAAGATCAAGATAACTTACTTTAGAAAATACTAAGTTCATTTTGACTATGTCTGGAGACTGGAACAAGGAAAAAGGAGCGATGGATATATGAGGAAGTAAATGAAATCAGAAAAGTTGAAAGGTATAAATGACATCAAAGATAGAAAATAGAAAAAAGAACAATGAAAAAAGAAAAACTATGAAAGAGAAGGAAGAGGGGATTCTGTGTGAAATTTACTAAACCGCGGTAAGTATTGTAAGGTACTAGATTAGCGTTAGGTTCAATGTAAAGTCTGATTAACTTACCTTTCCCTTGGTGGATAGACATATATAAATAACTGACAATTTCATCAAAAAGGCCTCAAAACTACTAACAATATTCAATAGAAACCTACCTTAGCATAATATGTCAAAATGCATTTGGAAGTAACATAAACAAAATGTGAAGGGCTGCGTGAATTGAAGGCATCATTTTGTTTTTCTTAGTACAAATAGCTGCAAAATTAAAGCAACACTAAAATATGTTTTTTTCTTTTACATCTAGAAAAGCAGATTTTAAAATTTATTACAGGTTCAGATTTTTTTTTATTAACTTGTAAGTGGTTAAAATAGTAAAATGGTTTTGAAGAGAGCTGCAGGTACGGTAGGAAACACAATAGCATTGTATTGTGATTGTAAGCTCCCACGGGAATAGGGCCCTCAATTCCTCTTGTATGTGTTTGTAAATTTTATATTATTGTTTTATTTAAATGAATTGTATCCATGGACAGCGCTGCGGAATATGTTGGCGCTTCATAAATAAAGTATAATAATAATAATAGCATTGTGAACCATAAGCAGGCCATTATAGAAGTTGAATGCCCTAATAAAAGTGCCTACCATACTGGCATATTATGTGTATTTTATTCTAGCACTAATGGAGGGAATAAAAGCTAAAGAAATGTGGTGAGGTGCAGTAAAAGGTGGCGCATCTATTGTCTTAATGATTAAACATTAAAACCGTATCCATAAAGTAATGTTTATCTCAGGCCTCAGTAGAGACCTTCTACAACAAGCATGTAAACATCATTTGATTTTTTTTTTTTTTACAGATTTGATTCTTATAATCTTCCTACAGCAATTCCATGCTCCATTAACTCTATGATTGCCAGAACCACATTGTAATTTAGGGGTTATGTG
Source organism: Bombina bombina (assembly GCF_027579735.1). Classification (NCBI taxonomy): domain Eukaryota; kingdom Metazoa; phylum Chordata; class Amphibia; order Anura; family Bombinatoridae; genus Bombina; species Bombina bombina. The sequence goes on along the minus strand of NC_069501.1, from coordinate 179,169,153 downwards.
TTGTATGTTCTATTCTAAATACTTAAAACTTACAAAACAGTTTGTATTCATTTGCTCTGTATTTCATTAGTTATAGATCTGAAGTTACCAGAATCCTCCATGCTGTGTTGACGTTTTCAGCAGAAACCAAAGCTCTTTTAATACCCACATTAACTGACCCTTGACTTATTCCATTTTTATTTGCTTATGCCAGGAAAACTTAATTCTCTCTAAACAGACTCATGTTCACTACCTTATAAAATATAACAGTTGGAGATACACGTTTTCACAGTGACAAAATTTGAGCAAAAGTAATGATCTATGTACTCTACTAGATTTTATCTTTTCAGGTGCCTTGTACGCCTAAGAGCATTTTGATTTCTCTATAGCATTGGTTTTCAACCCCCTCTCAGGCCTCCTCAACTAGCCAGGTTTTCAGGATTACCTTGGATGAGAGCAGGTAAAATAACAATGGTTACTAATCAGCTGATTATTTCACCAGTTCAAATATCCTCAAAATGTGGCCTGTTAGGAAGGCCTGGGGACAGGTTTCTAAACTAGTGCGCTATTGTAAAATTATTTTAGAACCACTGGCTTAACATGGTGCCCTTGATACACAACCTCAGAAAATTCCATCACCTGGAAGCTTAAGTTTCTACCATTTAATTATAAATATATTCCCCCAATTTTAGAAAAAACAAAGAAAATATCAAATGTAATACAGCATTGAATCATCTGTGTATTTTCTACCCATAGTGATACAAACAAGGCAAGGAGGTGAAATAACAGCTTGGGAAAGGGCAACTCTACTCATGGAAATATATCCTTGGAAACCACGTACAAAAGTAGAGAAGTATAGACCTAAAGTTCCTTATCGCATCTATTTATCTTTTTTAAATAAATCCATTATTACTGTAAAGGGGCAGGCAAGTCGGAATTACATTTTCATGATTCAGATAGAGAGGTCTACTTATCAAACCGTCAACTTACTTGCATTCGACGGCACCAATACGCTCACCTGACATCGCCTAACATTGCGGCCGCAGACCTGAATACGCTCTCCATATTTATTAAAAAAGCTGCGCACCAAGTACGGGGCAATGAGCAGCAGACTGTTGTTAACTAAACAGTCATCGATCTCTCTGCTATTCGGCTTTTTCACAGCTTTATTTGTATACTGTCACTAAACACGCCACTATACTAAACTGTTTAACCCCTATCCCGCCGCTCCCGGACCCGCAACTAAATAAAGTTATTAACCCCTAAACCACCGATCTAATAAACTTATTAACCCCTATCCTGCCACTCCCGGACCCCAGTGCAACTCTAATAAACTTATTAACTTCTATCCCGCCACTCCCGGACCCCACCGCAACTCTAATAAAGTTATTAACCCCTATCCTGCCACTCCCGGACCCCGTCGCAACTAACTAAATGCCTTAACCCCTAAACCTCTGGCCTCCCACATCACTACCATTTACTAAACCTATTAACCACTAAACCGCCAACCCCCCACATCGCCATAAACTAAATGAACCTATTAACCCCTAAACCTAACAACCCGCTAACTTTATATTAAATATTAACTCATCCCTATCTCATAATAAATTTAAACTTACCTGTATTAAACCATTAATTAACCTACCCTAACTGTTATACTAAATTACAGTAAACTATATTAAACTATTAATTAATCTACCCTAACTGTTATACTAAAATTACATTAAACTACAAATTAAATTAACTATACAGCTAGCCCTCAGTTTACGCCAGGGTTAGGTTCCAGAAGGAATGGTTGTAAATTGAAACCGTTGTAAATTGAAACCCAGTTTATAATGTAAGTCAATGGGAAGTGAGGGAGTTAGGTTCCAGGCCCCTCTCAAAACTGGCATAAGTAACACCTAATACATTATTTTTAAAACTTTGAAATGAAGACTTTAAATGCTAAACAGCATTATAAACCTAATAAAATAATCACACAACACAGACTTTACTTGCATTTTTCTGCAAACAGTTCTTTCTATGCATTCCAATCTGGACTGATTTATAGACAGGAAGATCTTGTTCCTTTGAAAGCTGCTCGATAGCTCAGGTCTGGTTGAACTGATTAATTTCAGCTTGCTTGGCTTGCATATCTTTGCTGCAACACAAGCGGACAGCTCCATCTACTGGCTATTTTAATCAATGCACTGCTTCTCAATGCTTTTCAATAGTAGTCACATGACTGAAAAAAAGGTTGTTATTCTGAAACGGTGCAAATTGAACCGTTGTAAACCAAGGGCCACCTGTATTATATATTTAAACACCTAACCCTACTCAAATAATTTTAAAATAATTTAAATCTACAATTAAAAATTACAAAGTTACAACATACTTACAACTAAGTTACAAAAAATAACAGACACTAAGTTACAAAAACAAATATACAATAAGTTACACAAAATAAAAAATAAATTATCAAATATACCAATGGCCCTTAAAAGGGCCTTTTGCGGGGCATTGTCCCAAAGAAATCAGCTCTTTTACCTGTAAATAAAAAATACAAATACCCCCCCAACAGTAAAACCCACCACCCACACAACCAAACCCCAAATAAAAACCTAACTAAAAAAACCTAAGCTCCCCATTGCCCTGAAAAGGGCATTTGGATGGGCATTGCCCTTAAAAGGGCATTTAGCTCTTTTTCAAAAGCCCAAACCCTAATCTAAAAATAAAACCCACCCAATAAACCCTTAAAAAATCCTAACACTAACCCCCGAAGATCCACTTACAGTTTCTGAAGAGCCGACATCCATCCTCAACGAAGCGGCAGAAGTCCTCATCGAAGCTGACAGAAGTCTTCATCCAAGCGGCCGAAGTCTTCATCCAAGCCCGCAGAAGTCTTCACTCAGACGGCATTTTCTATCTTCATCAATCCGTCGCGCAGCGGCTCCTTCTTCAAGACATCCAACGCGGAAGGTTGCTTTAAATGACGTCATCCAAGATGGCATCCCTTAGATTCCGATTGGCTTAAAGAATTCTATCGGCTAATTGGAATTAAGGTTGAAAAAATCATATTGGCTGTTGCAATCAGCCAATAGGATTGAGCTTTCATCCTATTGACTGATCCAATCAGCCAATAGGATTGAGCTCACATGCTATTGGCTGATTGGAATAGCCAATAGAATGATCGTATGTTACGTCACAAATTTCTACTTTTGCTGGTCTGTAGGCTTTGATAAATAAGGGGAATCAAGCTCGCCACATGCTGTGGAATTCCAGCGTATTTGCAGTTCACAGCTTGATAAATATCTTCAGAGTGTAGATTTAAAAACAAAAAATAAATAAAATTAAAAAACCTATCCAACTGTACCTCTTTTTCTTGGTAATTTTTGTTGAAATGTGGCCCTTTCTATGTGAGCATATCTAGATAGTCTTACGAGCATGCACGTGTCTTGAATGCTATATGGCAGCTGTGTTTACAGCAATGTTTTTAACAATGTTATACTTGTAGTGCTCAAGACTTGTGCACACTCCTAAGCCTATCTAGATATGCTCTTATGGAAAATGTTGAGTTTTTACAAAGATTACCAAGACAAAGACTTTGGAAAGTTTATGATATTATTTTTATTATTATTATTTTTTTTTTTTACTTACATATCTCTTAAATTTTCTGTTACCATATTTCTTGAAGATCATATTGATACCAAGTATTATACCCTGATGCTAAAGAAACCTAACACAATCTTATCCAATTCCAGGATAAATGTAAAGAGCTATAAAATTGTGATATATATTGCACGTCAGAATATACAACATATTATACAAATAATATGCAGCAATTAAAGGAACATGTAAGTCAAATTTAAATCTGATGATTCAGCTGCAATTTAAAAAAAAAAAATCTTGACAATTTACTTCTATTACCAAATGCACATCTCACTCTCGGTTTATTATGTTAAAACTAAGCTCCTTTTCATTAGAGCATACCAAGATTAAGTTCCTTTCCATAAGAGTACACCAAGGTTAAGCTCCTTTCCATTAGAGCATACCAAGGTTAAGGTCCTTTACATAAGAGCATACTGAGGCTAAGCTCTATTCCATTAGAGCTTACTGAGACTAAACTCCTTTCCATTAGAGCGTACCAAGATTAAGCTCCTTTCCATAAGAGTACACCGAGGTTAAGCTCCTTTCCATTAGAGCATACCGAGGTTAAGGTCCTTTACATAAGATTGTATTGAGGTTAAGCTCCTTTCCATAAGAATATACTGAGGTTAAGCTCCGTTCCACAAGAGTACACAAAGGCTAAGCCCTTTTCCATAAGAGCACACCGAGGCTAAACTCCATTGCATAAGAGAGTATCAAGTTTAAACTCTATTCCATTATAGCGTACCAAGGCTAAGCTCCTTTCAAAAAGAGCATATCGAGGCTAAGCTCATTTCCATAAGAGCCTACTGAGGCTGAGCTCCTTTCCATAAGAGCATACTGAGTCTAAGCTCTTTTCCAGAAGAGCATACTGTGGCTAAGCTCCTTTTCATAAGAATTTACCAAAGCTAAGCTCTTTTCCATAAGAGCATACAGGCTCTAAGCTTCTTTCTATAAGAGTGTACCGAAGCTAAGCTCCTTTCCATAAGAGTGTACTGCTATCAGGTTCCTTGGTTATTTGAATCACAACTGCAGAGTCTAAATAAATTATATTTGTTTCACAACTGAAGTACAGGCTATTATATCAGCATAGACTGTTTTATTCAGAGTGATTTTTATAAGTAATGGCAGTAAGTCTTTATATGGTTATATAATATCGTTATACCATATAAATATTTAGAGGCTGAAAATAAGTATTATTATTAATAACTACTTTTGACAATAATTGTGCTCAAACCCAAATGTGAGAGATAGTGTTCATTGTAATAAGCACTGAGGCATGAGAGATGTGAGACACACAGACTGCAGCTGCTGACAGGGGCGTGACCTGCTGCGAGACACAGCACACAGAGTAATGCTTGCAGCGTGGAAATCTGAACACAGACTAGTGATTGCAATTGGTGCTGTGAGACACGCTGAGTTGTAAGGAGCTGTATGGCACGCTGAGATGTATGAAGCTGTGTGACGTCACATAAAGTCCGTTACTGTCCGGTATGAGAATGTATTCAAAGGAAGTTCATAGAATTAAATAAAACATAAGTTGCAATCAAAGTAATTTCTGAGAGACAAAGTCAATTTACAAAAGTTCAAAAGGAAACATGAAATTTGTAATTAGCCGTTACTTAAGGCATCCAAGGTAAATTAGATTTGATACTAATACCGTAGTAGTAGTTGGTAGAATCCTCCTGTTGGAAATTAGATAGCAATTCCTGTAGAGATGTGGAGTTGAATAACTTAATACTTCTTGGAATAACAATCTTCAGGATGAATGAGACTAGTTGTTATTAGTCCCTTTGTGACCAAACTGCAGCTGGTATTTGTAAATCCAAATGTTAAAATAGTAGAAGAAACTCTTCTTTTGATAAGTATATAGCTTATAAGAAAGAGAGCACTGGTTTCAGCAAACAATACTCAACAACTAAGCACTTGTTTGGGGCGGGGTGATGCCTTAAGTACAGGTGAGGAAGGTGAGTTGAGGCAAAAAGTAAAAGCAGGACTGGAATCCTTACAGATCCCCCCCCTCAAGCAAGCCGACCACGGGTTGGAATTTAGGTCTGTTTGGATATCGTCTATGAAAACGAGCAATAAGCTTTGGAGCATTAATGTGTGCATGAGGTTCCCAAGTATCATCCTCTGGGGCGAACCCTTTCCATCGGACCAGATACTGTAATTCCCCATTATAAAATCTTGAGTCCAAAAGATCATAAACTTCATAGACATCAGTGCCCAATTGAATAGGAGAAGGGGGTAGAAGAGGTACATCAGGTTTATCTCCCAAGTAGGGTTTCAATAATGATACATGGAAAGTTGGGTGGATGGGTAAAGAATCAGGTAGATCAAGCCTGACGGCATTTTCATTGATGATGTGTAGAATTTTGAATGGGCCAAGGAACAACCCAGCCAATTTTTTACTTGGTAAGTGCATTTTAATGTTTTTGGAAGATAACCAAACATAGTCCCCTATAGAATATTTCGGAGAAGCTCTACGACGTAAATCATAAAATTTCTTCTGAGAAGCCTGAGCTTGTTTGATGTTATCTCGTAAATGTAGGAAATTTTCAGCTATGTTTTGTGTTAGCACATCAACAGATGGTGAGTCATGTGTAGAAGTCGTTTGGATAGTGAATCTTGGATTAAAACCATAATTGGCGAAAAAGGGAGAGTAATTTGTAGTGCTGTTAATGGTATTGTTATAAGCAAATTCAGCCATGGAGAGAAAGGTTGGTATGGTACTTACTCTTCTTGTTCTGTGGCAAAGATGGGCAATCCTTTAAAGTATGAGATGAGGATGCGCAATACATGCAGAGGCCTCTAGTCTTCCTTCTGATACGTTCTTCAGGAGTTAGAGGTCCTCTAAAAAAACTTATATCCATTGCTTCAGCACCAGTTGAACCAGTATGAGGACTGTTAGAAGTGGGATGGTTTAGAACCTTATCCTTCTTATAAACAATTTCAGGGTATTGACGTTCAAATCTTCTTTCACGTAATCTCCTATCAATTTGCCTGCTGAGCTTCATAAGGCCTTCCAATGTTTCAGGTAACTCAGTTCGGGCTAATTCATCTTTTACTGCGTCAGAGAGTCCAAGCCTGAACTGGTTTTTTAAAGCAATGGCGTTCCACTGAGAGTCAATAGAATATTGCTTGAATTCTGTTATGTAACATTCAACAGGTTTGTTACCTTGTTTTAAGTTCCTCATCTTTTTCTCAGCAGTATACTGTAGGTTAGAATCATAGTATAATTCATCCATAATATCCAGAAAAGATGAAAAAGAAGAAAGAACAGCATTATTTGTCTCAAAGAGAGTGTCTGCCCAAATGCGAGGTTCACCTCTTAAATAGCTTATCATTGTAAGGACTTTAACCCTATCATTTGGGTATGTTTTAGGTTTAAGGGTGAAATTAAGCAGACAAGCATTTTTGAATTGACGGTATAAATTCCTATCTCCATTGAAAAAATCTGGAGGTGCAATAAATGGTTCTGACAGATTGTCAGGAAGGCTCTGTTTAATAGAGACAGTGTCTTTTATTACTTTTCTTAAAGTTTCATTTTCTAATTGTAACTCTCTAAAGGCTTGACTAAGTTGGTCAACTCTTTGTGTTAAATTATAAACAATTTGAGGAAGCTCTGCTGGATCCATATTTTATGGCTTAGTTGTTATATCAGGTTCCTTGGTTATTTGAATCACAACTGCAGAGTCTAAATAAATTATATTTGTTTCACAACTGAAGTACAGGCTATTATATCAGCATAGACTGTTTTATTCAGAGTGATTTTTATAAGTAATGGCAGTAAGTCTTTATATGGTTATATAATATCGTTATACCATATAAATATTTAGAGGCTGAAAATAAGTATTATTATTAATAACAACTTTTGACAATAATTGTGCTCAAACCCAAATGTGAGAGATAGTGTTCATTGTAATAAGCACTGAGGCATGAGAGATGTGAGACACACAGACTGCAGCTGCTGACAGGGGCGTGACCTGCTGCGAGACACAGCACACAGAGTAATGCTTGCAGCGTGGAAATCTGAACACAGACTAGTGATTGCAATTGGTGCTGTGAGACACGCTGAGTTGTAAGGAGCTGTATGGAACGCTGAGATGTATGAAGCTGTGTGACGTCACATAAAGTCCGTTACTGTCCGGTATGAGAATGTATTCAAAGGAAGTTCATAGAATTAAATAAAACATAAGTTGCAATCAAAGTAATTTCTGAGAGACAAAGTCAATTTACAAAAGTTCAAAAGGAAACATGAAATTTGTAATTAGCCGTTACTTAAGGCATCCAAGGTAAATTAGATTTGATACTAATACCGTAGTAGTAGTTGGTAGAATCCTCCTGTTGGAAATTAGATAGCAATTCCTGTAGAGATGTGGAGTTGAATAACTTAATACTTCTTGGAATAACAATCTTCAGGATGAATGAGACTAGTTGTTATTAGTCCCTTTGTGACCAAACTGCAGCTGGTATTTGTAAATCCAAATGTTAAAATAGTAGAAGAAACTCTTCTTTTGATAAGTATATAGCTTATAAGAAAGAGAGCACTGGTTTCAGCAAACAATACTCAACAACTAAGCACTTGTTTGGGGCGGGGTGATGCCTTAAGTACAGGTGAGGAAGGTGAGTTGAGGCAAAAAGTAAAAGCAGGACTGGAATCCTTACAACTGCTGCTAAGCTCCTTTCCATAACAGCATACCAAGAATCAGCTCTTTTCCATAAGAGCATCCCCGAGGCTAAGATCCATTTTATTAGAGTGTACTGAGGCAGGCTCAGGCATGTGCATGTGTAGTAAGCACTAAATGGCAGCAGTGTTTGTATCATTGTTAGAAACAGTGTTATATTTATAGTGCTTAAATTTCCACAAAGGTTACCAAAAAGAAGAAAGCTTTCCTTTATTTCTTTATTTCTTTCTTTATTTTTATTTATTTTAAATTGTAAAAGTTTAATTTTAGCTTCTACAGTATGTTTCTTTAAAAAAACAAAGGCCTAGTTTCCCTTGCTGTTGTAAATTGGTGGTAAAATAAAACATTTCCATAGACTTTAAAGGGACAGTCTACCATAGAATTGTTATTGTTTTAAAAGATAGATAATCCCTTTATTACCCATTCCCCAGTTATGCATAACCAACACAGTTACATTAATATACTTTTTTTTTTTTTTTTTGTAATAAATTTTTTATTGAGGTTGTGAAGAAAATACAGTGTTAATGAAATGCCATGCAATCAAAATAACTGGGTGATTAACATACAAAAAGTTGTTGAATAATACAGAGACATTACATTAGATCTGTGTGGGCAACTGCCTTGAACCTCCATTTTTGTATTATTTGCTAGAATGTGGTCCTCTATGCAAAGGAGGAGTTACTTTTGAAGCCCCAAAGAGCTTATGGACATAGGTAGAGGAAATTGGCATTTGAAGAGACCACTTTTGGGCCTAGTGGTTGGGATAGCAAGATAGGGATAGGTCAGCAGGGTAAAACTGCTTTAAAGAGATGAAAGAGAGGGAGGGGTAAAAGGTGAGAAAAGGGAAAAAGAAGGATTGGAGGGGGAGATGGGCTCTTGTTAGAGGCATGTGTTGTCTAGTATTAAGGGAGTGTCAGGAAAGTAGAAGTTAGGAGGGACATCATTAAGTAGGGGAAATTATGAATGGCACCTCATAGGATTAATAGATAAAGGAGTTTTGGTGCACGTGACATTCATAGAAACGCTATTAGTTATGTCTAGGGTTTAGGTCTTAAATGGTTCAACAAAGAGAAAAAAGTGTTTCTTATATGTATCTAGATAATTAATGCCTTAATTTGTACAGTGCTCCAGGAGTTACTATATCTATGTTGCTCCTTCTTCTCAGGAGAATATGTGGGAATAACTTCTGGGAAGCGTGTCACTTTTACAACAGGGGTAATATGAACAGCAGTAATAAATATCTATAATACTTTGTAGAGATGTAGACATGCTATGAGAAAAATAAAATCCTTTACAGAGTAGTCCCATACCGGGGAGCATATGAGGTAATAGATAGGAGTGTTTATAGGATATTCCCCGTAACATTAGGGTAGTACTAAGTGAAGAAAAAACTATGTATAAGCTTAGGTGGAGTAACAGTATTCTCATGAGATAAGGAGAATAAATGATTCAGCTCTGCGTGTCTTAATTTTCAATAGTTCAAACTGATGGGGGACAAAGTCAAATTGGCCTTTGAAGTAAGTGTGTCTCCTCCTCATAACAGATGTTAAACAGGCCATGTAGACATGTATGAGGGAGAAGCTGTCCTGTTTATCCTATTCCCAGTCTGAGGGCTGAGAACACAGCGGCCATTGCAGGCTTCTGACTTGTGGCGTATCTGTTGCGGCCCGAGTGAGGTTTCTGGGGCTTTTGGATAAGATATTTGAACCCCTGCGGCCTGTTCATGTACGGGACATTCTCTCTGTCTTCCGCCTTCCACTTGACTTTAGATAAGGGTTTGCAGAAGGCGGTAGGTCTAGCAACTGTAGTAATATCGTATATGTACCAAGGCTTGCTGAGTTGTCGTTGCTTAGTCTCCAGCGGGAACTGAATAGCACAGTGAGATCCCTCTACCGAAGGCCTAGGTGTAGGCTGCTGTACGGTGCGTTGGCGCAAGCGGTGGTGCTGTGTCTAACAGGGATCCCCGACAAGACCTTGGCGCAGTATAGGCGGCATCACAGTCAGACTGAGTGGGGACCTGAGGGTCCGGTATGCTGTGCTGGGTGCGTGTCTCAGCTTTCAGTGTCTCTGTTGTAATGGTTGCGCTGCAGTTCTCCGGGTGCAAGGAGAGTAGTAAATCTTCAAAGCATCTGTCCATCTGCCGCCCAAAGGCAGCTAGCCAATCCACAATTTCTGTGGGCAAAGGGTTTCTCTCCATCATGCAGAGGTTTCAAAGTCCCTGTTGTTCCCGGTTGCTGTCAGAGGTGATGTTGTAGGATGGTCTGCGCCCCAAGATGGCGCCTGTGAATAAATGTCGCTGAGTATGGCACTGTAGCTGCCTCCTGTGTCTCCTTAACTGATTTAGGTGCTTTGCCTCATGTGCTGTTCTCGATCAGTGTGTAGATACCTGCTCTGAGCGGTCAATAAGATAAAAATCTATACATTATAGCCGGAGCTCATGTAGAGTGCGACCGCTCAGATGCAGGGCTGTCTCCGCCCCACATTAATATACTTTTTAACTCTGTGATTACCTTGTATCTAAGAACCTTCTTCCAGCCCCCTGATCACATGACTGTGAAAGTTTATTATTATCTATTGTCTTGCATTTAGCATTGTTTTGTGCTAGATCTTAACCCTTTAAGGACACAGCTTTCAGTTTGCTCAATTGTTTTATGAAGGAAAAATTCCGTCATATGTCCTTAAGAGGTTAAATAACCCCCTGTGCCTGAACACAGTGTTATCTATATGGCCCACGTGTACTTTCTGTCTCTTTGTGTTGAAAGGAGTTTTAAAAAGCCTGTGATAAGAGGCAGCCCTCAAAGGCTTAGAAATTAGCATATGAGCCTACCTATGTTTAGTTTAAACTAAGAATACCAAGAGAAAAAGGCAAATTTGATGATAAAAGTAAATTGGAAAGTTGATTAAAATTAAAAGTCCTTTCTGAATAATGAAAGTTTAATTTATACTAGACTTTCCCTTTAATAACAAAACTTGTTTTAAAACCTCTATGTAAAATAAAGTAGTGTTGTGCATATATTTGTTATTCCGCATTTGTTAGAATTTTTGCAGAGATATTAATGTATTGCACTTTTACTCTAATAAATCAAGTGACGAAATGAACCAAATGGCGGATTTTTGGTATTCATTGCACTAGTGAATGCCAAATAACAAATATATGTACATCCCTAAAAAATGCCACACATTTTACCATCTGACATTGGAAGTAGCTACATTATATTATCCTAATCTACTATCTTATATTTGTGGTACAAAATTGTTTGAAACTTATGGAGTTAAAAAAAAAAATCAGGTAAGTTGATAAGTTCATTAAAACATGTCTGAAATTATTTCCTAAAACAGCATTAAAAAATATATTTTCTTTTTTTTCTTGAAGAAATCACATGATGCCAAAAATTTAATTAAAAGCAATCCAGACACTAAGGTTAAGGGCACATTGTGGTTTCATTTGATATCATCTTGGGATCAAAACATATTAGAGCTAACCTAAACTCAGTTGTTAGGAATTCAGCCACACATTTTTTTGTGCTTAGTGCTATGTAAAACTGTGTAGTAATAATTGTCGGGTGTCTTAATTTATGGAAAGACTAGAAAGTGCAAGAACAAATCAGTGCGGTAATCGAATCAAGATTTTCAATCAAGATATGGCTGATCATTAAAATGACAATACATTCTTTTTTGATGAATAAAGAAAAATATTAAATTTTAATAAATCAGTGAAAGTTGTATTCTGCCAATAAATCCTTATCTGGGAGATATTTATTCTTGATAAGAGCAAACAATATGCATTCTATTGAAATTGCTGAAAAGTTCAGAAAAAATTGTTTCTAATTGTTTCTAATATAATGAAAATGAATAGTGTTTAGATCCTGTGAAATGGCATAACATAATGTTATTTCAGTTAAAACATTGCTGATTTCTAAAAAGGCAAGTTTACATTTAAATTTTACATTTTAACCCTATATGGACTGCATCACTTAATGGGCTAGATTACAAGTGGTGCTCTATTCAGTGCTTTTGCTCGAGTGTAAACTTCGCTAGACGTAAGCATTTTGCGTGCATCAGGTAGCACGTTACAATTTAAAAGTATAAAGTTAGCACGCGAACGAAAGCCGATGAACGCTAACCAGTGGACTTCAATGGAGAGTGCAGAAGAAAAAACACTTATTGCTTGCACGCTAACCTGACAGGAGTTATGAATTTTTTATATTCCAATGTTCTTCACATACAGATTTTTTTTATTGAATATATAGGTATATAGATAGAAATAGATAGATACATATACAGGGCTTTTTGAGGGGGTACTCACTGGTACGGAGTAACACCATCTCTGCCATCTCATAACAGCTAATATTTGTAGTCATCATGTAAATACTCTAGTTTTCACAAAAAGGGGCTTCAAAATATATCAATCAATGTAAATAACTTTCTCTTGTTGCTTTCTACAAGTTACTGAGCACAATATATGTACTGAAATATATAGAGATGGAAGGATAACTCCTCAAAGATTGTAGTCCAAAAATTATTTTATTGATACAGGTTCAGACAACAAACTGACCACAACGTTTCGGGGTCAATACCCCTTAGTACCCCTTGATCACATGACTAAGGGGTATTGACCCCGAAACGTTGTGGTCAGTTTGTTGTCTGAACCTGTATCAATAAAATAATTTTTGGACTACAATCTTTGAGGAGTTATCCTTCCATCTCTATATATTTCTGCACTATTATGTTGGAGTGTGGCAGCCACTCTGAAGGATTACACTCACCTCTTTGAGGACTTGTGCTTTATGCTGGATTCTACTCTAAATTTCCACAATATATGTACTGACACTTTTTATATATATATATTTATACTGTGTGTGTATATATATATATATATATATATATATATATATATATATATATATATATATATATATATATAGGTTAGTAGGACAAGTGCACTCTCACGAACAGTATCACGATTTGCTAGTGTGCATGAATGTGGGTAATAATAGCAAAAGATAGAAGACAGCACTCTCTCGTCTTAAATACAAAGGTTGTTTTATTTGTAGTGACGTTTCAAGGAAAGCTTCTGAGGAAGGGGAAGCTTTCCCTGAAATGTCACTACAAATAAAACAACCTTTGTATTTAAGACTAGAGATTGCTGTCTTCTATCTTTTGCTATATATATATTTAAAAATACTAAACAAAATTCTTCTAAATGAAGGACATTCAAATGTAAAATAATTACAGTAAATACAGTACATTAAATTTGATTAAAAAAAAGCTGCACTAAACACAACATAAATTACAGTTATACTCAGGGCTTTTTTTGTGGGGGTACTCACTAGTGTCGAGTATCATCCCCACTGCCATCTCATAAACAGGTTATATTTGTAATCATCATGTAAATATTCTAGCTGTCAAATATATCAAGCATTGTAAATAACGTTGCCCCTTTGCTTTTGTAAGTTACTAAGCACAATATCTTAATCAACAATCATTGAGTAGCAGCATCTTTTTTTTCTTAAAAAAAAGCACTGTTTACACTCATATAAACACTATCTGATAAAAATTATTTACATACACCTAGATTACGAGTTTTGAGCGCTATAGAGAAATTAAAGAACGCAACAAAAGATACGTTATTTAATTTCCTATAGCGCCGCCATTACAAGTTTTCAATCATACGCCTTTTGCGTGCGATATGGTTGCGTTGAGCTCCATACTGCACACAATCAGAGTGCGGCTGAAACGTGCTTGTGCACGATTTCCCCATAGACATCAATGGGGAGAACTAGCAAAAAAAAACTAACACCTGCGATAGCAGAAACAAAAGTTACGTAACGCAGCCCCATTGATGCCTATGGGGAAATAAAAATACAGTTTAAATGTAACACCCTAATATAAACCCTGCGTCTAAACACCCCTAATCTGCTGCCCCCAACATCGCTGATGCCTGCCTACAGTTATTTAACCCTAATCTGCCGCTCCCGATATCGCCGCTTCCTAAAAAAATTATTAACCCCTAATCAGCCACTTTCGATGTCGCCGCTACTATACTACATTTATTAACCCCTAAACCACCAGCCCCAACATTGCAACAAGCTAAATTAAACTATATTAACCCATAAACTTAATCCTAACGAAACCCTAATTCTAACGTAACCCTAACCCTAACGTAACCCTAACCCTAACCCTAACACCCCCTAACTTTAACATAATAAGAATATAGATAAATTCAATTTATAATTGTTAACTAAATAAACCTATTAACCCCTAAGCTGCAAGCCCCCCCCACATCGGAACAAGCTAAATTAAACTATATTAACCCCTAAACCTATTGAAAGATACAATCGTTTCATACAATCGTGAGTCTGTTCTTTGTTGTGACTTTTAATGTAAAAAAAATACAAACACCCCCCCCCCAACAGTAAAACCCACCACCCAAACAACCCCTCCAAATAAAAAAACTATCTAAAATAACCTAAGCTAACCATTGCCCTGAAAAGGGCATTTGTATGGGCATTGCCCTTAAAAAGGGCATTTAGCTCTTTTACATTGCCCAAACCCTAATCTAAAAAAAAAACACCCAAAAACCCTTAAAAAAACCTAACACTAACCCCCCCGATGATCCACTTACAGTTGTTGAAGTCGGCTGGCGTAGTCATCATCCATGCAGGAAGAAGTCTTCATCCAGGCGGCCTCTTCGATCTTCATCCAGCCAGCGCGGAGTGGGTCCATCCTGAAGACATCCGGCGCGGAGCATCCTCTTCATACAGCCGCCGACGTACACTGAATCTTCAATGCAAGGGACGCAATTCAAGATGGTGTCCCTTGCATTCCTATTGGCTGAAAAATTTGAAATAGCCAATAGGAATTAGGGCTGCTAAAATCCTATTGGTTATTCAAATCAGCCAATAGGATTTAAGCAGCTCTCATTCTATTGGCTAATTCGAATTATTATGATTCAAATTTTTCAGCCAATAGGAATGCAAGGGACGCCATATTGAATCGCGTCCCTTGCATTGAAGATTCAGTGTACGGCGGCGACCACGTGAAGAGGATGCTCCGTGCCAGATGTCTTCAGGATGGACACGCTCTGGGCCGGCTGGATTTAGATCGAAGAGGCCACCTGGATGAAGACTTCTTGCCGCCTGGATGAGGACTTCCCCGACTGGATGAATATAGAAGAGGCCGTCTGGATGAAGACTTCTTGCCGCATGGATGATGACTTTGTGGGCTGGATGAAGATTCTTTAAGCGGGACTTCAACAACTATAAGTGGATCGTCGGGGGTTAGTGTTAGGTTTTTTTACGGTTTTTTTGGGTGGGTTTTTTTTTAGATTAGGGTTTGGGCAATGTAAAAGAGCTAAATGCCCTTTTAAGGGCAATGCCCATACAAATGTCCTTTTCAGAGCAATGGTTAGCTTAGATTATTTTAGATAGTTTTTTTATTTGATGGGTTTGGTTTGGTGGTGGGTTTTACTGTTGGGGGGTGTTTGTATTTTTTTACAGGTAAAAAAGCTGATATCTTAGGGGCAATGCCCCACAAAAAGCCCTTTTAAGGGCCATTGGTAGTTTATTGTAGGCTAGGGTTTTTTTATTTTGGGGGGGCTTTTTTATTTTTATAGGGCTATTAGCTTAGGTGTAATTAGTTTTTATTTTTGATAATTTGTTTGTTATTTTTTCATAATTTAGTGTTTGTTTTTTTTTGTAATTTTTAAAATAATGTTATGATTTTTTATTGGTAGTTTAGTTTTATTTAATTGGTAGTTAGTTTAATTTTAGTTTAATAATTATAATAGTTTAATTGTTAGTTCAAAATTATTTTTTTAATTTGACAGGTAAGTTTTAATTTAATTTAAGATAGGGAAATTGTAATTTTAATATAAAGTTAGGGGGTCATTAGGTTTAGGGGTTACTAGTTTAAATTAGTTTATTTCATTGTGGGGGGACCTTTCGGTTTAGGGGTTAATAGTTTATTTTAGTATATTTTGTTGTCAGGGGCTTGCGGTTTAGGGGTTAATAGGTTTATTATAGCGGCGGTGTGGGCTGACAGCAGATTAGGGGTTAATAAGTTTATAGTGGCGACAATGTCAGGGAGCGGCAGAATTAGGGGTTAATACTTTTTTTAGTGGTGGCGATGTCGGGAGCGGCAGATTAGGGGTTAATAAATGTAATATAGTGTTTGCGATGCGGGAGGGCCTTGGTTTAGGGGTTAATAGGTAGTTTATGGGTGTGAGTGTACTTTGTAACACTTTAGTTATGAGCTTTATGCTACAGCTTTGTAGCATAAAACTCATAACTACTGACTTTAGATGGCGGTAAAGATCTTGTTGTTTTAGGCTGTAACGCTCACTTTTTAGCCGTACCGCAAAACTTGTAATACCGGCGCTATGGTAATCGCATGAAAAAAACATAATTTTTATGTGTGAGGGACTAACGTTGCATTACAGGCTAAAAGGTGTGTGGTACAGCTATACCCACAAGACTTGTAATGGCTGTGGTGCTGTTTTAACGCTGAAAATGACATATTTTCAGCATTACAAACCGCAATGCAAAACTTTTAATCTAATTGATACATATTAAAAAAAAATGTTATAAGGGTTGAAAGGTATATGACAAGGTGCATGACTGCAAAGGGCTATAATGTATGTATAATATATATACAGTATATATATATATATATATACATACATACACATGTCTAAATATGTGTATGCGTGCGTGTGTATGTAAGTCCCTGAAACGTCACAAATTAAAGGATATTTCAACTTTTTTTTTTTTTTTTTTTTTTTTATAATATTTTATTTTTATTGAGGGAAACAAAAACATACAAACAGTTTTCTCAAATGACAATCCCCAATTATCCATAACAACAGAGACCTCTTATGGGTCTAGATGCACTACTACGCTGGGGATTTTTTCTTTTAAACAAAAGATAGACCACTTTTGGGCCTGTTCCAACCAATCACCCTCTTATGGCACACGGACCACACGTGGGCCCAGAGATTAACCAAACTATCGGGAGGGCATTGAAACCTAAAATGTAATTCTTCAAAATAATCTTAGCCAGCTAATAATATAACACAGTGATATGAATGAAATATATAGAGTTATAACAACTAGGAAGCTATACGTAGAGAAGAGTATATATATATATCTGTATAAACACAACGGTATTATTTTCCCCTTGTTAATTGGTAATCAGGCCAGCAGGATCTAAGTCTATGAAGAACTCAAGAAACAGTTGTGTTGGCTACCTTATATCCTCTAGGATCTAAGCATCTCATCAGGGGTTCAATCACAGAAGTTAGATATATACATGCGCTGATATGGAACAAAAATTACAAGGATGAACACAGAATAGTAATGAAGTATACTTTACGATAATAAGAAGATCCGCAGCGCCATTCTTACACATATGCAGGTACAATCTTAAGTAAAGGCCCTACGGGTAGGGCAGAGACTACCTAACTCTGTCAAAGTGTGAATGCGGAGGAGAGGAAAGTACATAACCCTTACCGCATAAGAGGGAGAGAAGGGGGGGCGGAGTAGTGAGAAGTAGATTAAAGATATTGTTCTCTATACCCATTGACCTACACCATAGACACAACTATTGTAGCTGAGATGGGCCTTAGGAAATACCAGGGATAAATACTCCGTGCCCAGTGAAGACCGCAATAACAAAAGATCACACGTCAGTGAGTATTATAGAACTGCTCAGAAGAATGTATATAGACACTTTATAACATCTGTGCAAAAACTATCAATACCCTGTGCAATGCGCCCCAACATACTGGGGTACATGTAAAGAATATCCCTCTAAATTAAGTAGCTAAACATGAGACTCATAGGCTATGTTCTTATATCCATACTAGGTCTGTGCTAGGGCGGATTCATCTAAATATTAATATCATATGTCCTAGGCTAGCGACTAACATATCGATAGTAGGTTAAAACTGCTGGTCTCTAGTTCACCGCTTTTGATCTAGAATACAGATAGTTAAATAGGGCTTCTTAAAGTATAATAGTTTGCTGTAGGCAACATTGGTAGCAATGACATAGGCCCCCACGGAGCTCACAAGGGAGCACACTGGGGGTGTTATACACATCTCTATACAGAACTATCACTTGAGACCCTTGCAGTAAAGATAAAAAAACTATTTGTACACCTAAAGTCATTAGTATCACTAATTGCCCAGCCCTAGAGTCTAACCACTTACTGCACATAGCTCATGACTTGGTCCTAGCACAGCAAATACTAGTTATGCAGCTTTAGGCAGGTCAGCATATTGTTATAATACACGGTGTAGGATAATAACATTAAGGTTAGCATAGTGGGCTGTACAGTATGTAGGCAAGTTACAGGACATATCGCATTGGTATGTACGTATGTTGTATTTAAATTAGTCCCCAAAGACTCACTCCAAGCTAGGAGATAGAAACACATAACACACTGAGAAATAGCCGTATCTTACAACATTACATTGCTCTAGTTATGTAATTCCCCAAGTGGACAACCTAGATCTATGCTTAGGACAGTTTTTAGTTTAACATATGCATGGGGACATGTAACAAGCAAAAAGTGCATATTGGCATGTCTCTTAGAATCATAAACAAACGGATCCATCTAATTGTAAACTGTGGATGTTTAGTGCCAGTCATGTTACAAAGGGTATACCTAGTCTATAGCCCTCCAGCAAAGAGAACAAATCTAGCCGATTCCGGCTCTGAGGAATCTGAATGGCCCCAGCTTGGTCTGTAGAGAAATCTCAGCAGGAGCCGTCCTTGCTCTCAGGTCCTCCTGCTGTATTAGCCAGCATGCTCTCACGCCAGAATTGACTCCAGTAAGTGCAAAAAAGACGGCCTGAATGGGTACAGAGTTCTCTGTATCCATATCAACCCCAACCTGTGACGTTGCTGTCCCTTCTGCTACTCCCATCCCGTGTTCCTGGGCAACATGGAAGCGTAGCAGTTCTCTCTGAGAGGAGCCGTCCTGAGTTGCGTCTATTACTTCAACTGGTACAGTGTCCCTCATTACACTGGGACGACTGCAGGTCAGCATGTTGCAGAGAGCAGCTCTTCTTCCCGGCCGTAAGTAACTCGTCATCCTCTTTAGTATTCTGGTTTCCCGCCAGGGCCATCAATCGATCGAATTGGCTGTGCATTTGCCGGTCGTATTCTGCAAATAAAGCTTGTATCTGGCATAAGAGTAGGACCCCCATTTTCTGAGAAAAATATAGAGAGCTTTAGGCCAGTTCTCTCTGCGGATAGCAGGTAGCACACTCACTTCAATTGCCCACACGCTCAGAGTTAGAATTCTGTTATTGCCGCTTTACTATATTGGTCCGCCATTAGCAACTCATCTGTTGTCTTGTCCGCTGCGTGTCTTTTCTTCTGTATCGGTCACTCATAAAAATAAAGGCACGCATATGCCCTCAGACTCGTTCTTGGATTATCCCATAGGTCTGGACCTGAAATGTATATGTCCAAGCAGACTTAGAGTCAGGAGCTCTGCAGAAGTGCGGCCATCTCCCTCCGATATTTCAACTTTTAAAACCCATTGAGTGCTTTCCATTTTTGGAATATTTGTAATTGCTGGACTGAACCCTGGTTATTGGCACCATTGTGAAGTGTGAGTGTGGGCCCTACAGAACTTGTACATCTATATATATATATTATATATATATATGTGTGTGTACATATATATGTGCGTGTTTTAATGTATATACACTGTACATATATCACATTCCAATGTTCTTCACATACAGGAATATGGCTTATTTTTATTGCAAATATATTTTACTATATATAGCTGTTTTTAACTATACCTAAATATCTATTCGTATAGATATTGGGGATTTGCAGGAGAAAAAAAATAGTTTTGGATGAAATTTTTTTAACAAATAATTTAGTTTCCCTGAATTTACAAAAATGAATATCCAATTTGGTACGAATGTACATTTGTCCAAAAAGGAATGCACATTTCTAATAGATATATAGGTATAGATATCTATTTTGCACTAATATTATCAGATATATATATTTAATAATAAAACATTTTTTTAAAAACATAGGAATGTAAAATATGTGTACTATGATTCGTGTATAGTGATGTCACGAATTGTTTGCCGGCAAATAGTTCCCGGTGAACATAGCATGTTCGCATTCGCCGCGGCGGGCGAACATATACGATGTTCTATCCGCCCCCTATTCATCATCATTGAGTAATACTTTGACCCTGTACCTGACAGTCAGCGGGCACATTCCAGCCAATCAGCAGCAGATCCTCCCTCCCAGACCCTCCTACCTCCTGGACAGCATCCATTTTAGATTAATTCGGAAGCTGCATTCTTAGGGAGAGGAGGGACAGTGTTGCTGCTGCTGATTAATAGGGAAATTGATAGCTAGGCTAGTGTATTCAGTGTCCACTACAGTCCTGAGGGACTCATCTGATCTCTGCTGTAAGGACAGCAGCCCAAAAAGCCCTTTTTAGGGCTGCTTTTTTTTTCACTGTGTAATCTAATTGCAGTTGCCTGCCTGCCAGCGTGTGTGCCAGGCTCACAGTGTATACTGTGCTAACTTGCCCAGTGCCACCACTCATATCTGGTGTAACAGTAGTGTAATTTTTAAAAAAAAAAAACTTTTTTGACTGTGAAACATCAGTCTGCTTGTGTAATCTAATTGCAGTTGCCGGCCTGCCAGCGTGTGTCAGGCTCACAGCGTATACTGTGCCCATTTGCCCAGTGCCACCACTCATATCTCACGTAACAGTAGTGTAAATTTAAAAAAAAAAACTTTTTTGACTGGGAAACATCAGTCTGCTTGTGTAATCTAATTGCAGTTGCCTGCCTGCCAGCGTGTGTGTCAGGCTTACAGTGTATACTGTGCCCACTTGCCCAGTGCCACCACTCATATATTTTTTAATAGTACTGTACATTTAAAAAAAAAATAACTTTTTTGACTGTGAAACATCAGTCTGCTTTTTTGTGTCAGGCTCACAGCGTATACTGTGCCCACTTGCCCAGTGCCACCACTCATATCTTGTTTAATAGTAGTGTAAGTATACATTTAAAAAAAAAAAACTTTTTTGACTGTGAAACATCAGTCTGCTTTTTTGTGTCAGGCTCACAGCGTATACTGTGCCCACTTGCCCAGTGCCACCACTCATATCTTGTTTAATAGTAGTGTAAGTGTACATTTAAAAAAACAAAAACTTTTTTGACTGTGAAACATCAGTCTGCTTTTTTGTGTCAGGCTCTCAGCGTATACTGTGCCCACTTGCCCAGTGACACCACTCATAGCTTGTTTAATAGTAGTGTAAGTGTACATTTAAAAAAACAAAAACTTTTTTGACTGTGAAACATCAGACTGCTTTTTTGTGTCAGGCTCACAGCGTATACTGTGCCCACTTGCCCAGTGCCACCACTCATATCTTGTTTAATAGTAGTGTAAGTGTACATTTAAAAAAACAAAAACTTTTTTGACTGTGAAACATCAGTCTGCTTTTTTGTGTCAGGCTCTCAGCGTATACTGTGCCCACTTGCCCAGTGACACCACTCATAGCTTGTTTAATAGTAGTGTAAGTGTACATTTAAAAAAAAATAACTTTTTTGACTGTGAAACATCAGTCTGCTTTTTTGTGTCAGGCTCACAGTGTATAATGTGCCCACTTGCCCAGTGCCACCACTCATATCTTGTTTAATAGTAGTGTTAGTGTACATTTAAAAAAAAAAAAAACTTTTTTGACTGTGAAATATCAGTCTGCTTTTTTGTGTCAGGCTCACAGGGTATACTGTGCCAACTTGCCCAGTGCCACCACTCATATCTTGTTTAATAGTAGTGTAAGTGTACGTTTAAAAAAAAAAAAACTTTTTTGACTGTGAAACATCAGTCTGCTTTTTTGTGTCAGGCTCACAGCGTATACTGTGCCCACTTGCCCTGTGCCACCACTCATATCTTGTTTAATAGTAGTGTAAGTGTACATTTAAAAAAAAAAAAAACTTTTTGGACTGTGAAACATCAGTCTGCTTTTTTGTGTCAGGCTCACAGCGTATACTGTGCCCACTTGCCCAGTGCCACCACTCATATATTTTTTAATAGTAATGTAAGTGTACATTTAAAAAAAAAAAAAACTTTTTTGACTGTGAAATATCAGTCTGCTTTTTTGTGTCAGGCTCACAGCGTATGCTGTGCCCACTTGCCCAGTGCCACCACTCATATCTTGTTTAATAGTACTGTAAGTGTACATTTAAAAACAAAAAAAACTTATTTGACTGTGAAACATCAGTCTGCTTTTTATGTCAGGCTCACAGCGTATACTGTGCCCACTTGACCAGTGGAACCACTCATATCTTGTTTAATAGTAGTGTAAGTGTACATTTAAAAAAAAAAAAAACTTTTTGGACTGTGAAACATCAGTCTGCTTTTTTGTGTCAGGCTTACAGCGTATACTATGACCACTTGCCCAGTGCCACCACTCATATCTTGTTTAATAGTAGTGTAAGTGTATATTTAAAAAAAAAAAAACTTTTTTGACTGTGAAACATCAGTCTGCTTTTTTGTGTCAGGCTCACAGCATATACTGTTCCCACTTGCCCAGTGCCAACACTCATATCTTGTTTAATAGTAGTGTAAGTGTACATTTAAAAAAGAAAAAAACTTTTTGGACTATGAAACATCAGTCTGCTTTTTTGTGTCAGACTCACAGCGTATACTGTGTCCACTTGCCCAATGCCACCACTCATATCTTGTTTAATAGTAGTGTAAGTGTACATTTAAAAAAAAAAAAACTTTTTTGACTTTGAAACATCAGTCTGCTTTTTTGTGTCAGGCTCTCAGCGTATACTGTGCCCACTTGCCCAGTGCCACCACTCATATCTTGTTTAATAGTAGTGTAAGTGTACATTTAAAAACAAAAAAAACTTTTTGGACTGTGAAACATCAGTCTGCTTTTTTTGTGTCAGGCTCACAGCGTATACTGTGCCCACTTGCCCAGTGGCACCACTCATATCTTGTTTAATAGTAGTGTAAGTGTACATTTAAAAAAAAAAAAACTTTTTTGACTGTGAAACATCAGTCTGCTTTTTTGTGTTAGGCTCACAGCGTATACTGTGCCCACTTGCCCAGTGCCAACACTCATATCTTGTTTAATAGTAGTGTAAGTGTACATTTAAAAAAAAAAAAACTTTTTTGACTGTGAAACATCAGTCTGCTTTTTTGTGTTAGGCTCACAGCGTATACTGTGCCCACTTGCCCAGTGCCACCACTCATATCTTGTTTAATAGTAGTGTAAGTGTACATTTAAAAAAAAATGACAGGCAGAGGCAGGCCACCCCGCAGGTGCCGTCATGGTCGTGGTGCTGTGATTCCCTTTGGCCCTAGAATAATGCCCAGTGTTCAGAGGCCACGTACCATGAACTCGAAATGTTCTGAGGACATAGTTGACAGGCTAACACAGGACACCCAATCTTCTACAGCTTCCGCTCGGAACCTTGACGCACCATCCTCCTCCAGCTTAGCTTCAGGCACCTCTCAAGTTACCACTCACCCGCCTGCTGCCACCACCGACACTAGCACCACAGCCACTTCAC
This sequence comes from Bombina bombina, assembly GCF_027579735.1. NCBI lineage: Eukaryota > Metazoa > Chordata > Amphibia > Anura > Bombinatoridae > Bombina > Bombina bombina. Next base: position 179,145,282 of record NC_069501.1, on the reverse strand, counting down.
TTGATCTGTCAGAGGCGTTATTTACACATACGTTTGAAGAAATGAGTGATGCGCAACCATCATTGACAGAGGATGTAGATAACAGTGATATGTCTCAGTCAGGCAGCATTACAGACAGGGACATACAGTGTGATGATGATGATGTTGTACCCACTGCTGCTTCCTTTGTTGAGTTGTCAGATACAAGTGAAGTGGTTGATGATGATGATGCGTCCGTGGATGTCACGTGGGTGCCCGCTAGAAGATAAGAAGAACAGGGGGAAAGTTCAGATGGGGAGACAGAGAGGAGGAGGAGGAGACGAGTTGGAAGCATGGGGAGGTCGTCGCAAGGAGCTAGTGGCACAGTCAGACAGCATGCATCGGCACCCAGGGTCAGCCAGACAGCACGCCAATCAACGCATGCTGTTGCCACCACCAGAATGCCATCATCGCAGAGCTCAGCAGTGTGGCATTTTTTGTGTGTGTCTGCCTCTGACAACAGCGATGCCATTTGCAACCTGTGCCAAAAGAAACGGAGTCATGGGAAGTCCAACACCCACCTAGGTACAACTGCTTTGCGAAGACACATGATCGCACATCACAAACGCCTATGGGATCAACACATGAGTACAAGCAGCACACAAACTCAAAGCCGCTATCCTCCTCCTGGTCCAGCATCTTCAGCCACATCAACCACTGCTGTCCTCCTTGCCCCCTCTCAACCATCCACCACTCCATCTCTCTCGCCTTGATCAGTTCCTGCTCATCACCAGCCCACAGTCAGGTGTCTGTCAAGGACATGTTTGAGCGTAAGAAGCCAAAGTCACAAAGTCACCCCCTTGCCCGGCGTCTGACAGCTGGCTTGTCTGAACTCTTTGCCAGCTTTTACCATACATCCTCTTCCATAACCTCTTCCTCAGCTGAGTCCTCTTCTGCTGCTGCGTCTTGCTCCACATCAACGGCACCCCCAGCTCCCCAGGTACTATTCCACATCCCGGATACGGCAGTGTCACGCCGTCTTGGGGTTGACTTGCCTGAAAGCAGAGAGTCACACCGGAACAGCACTCCTGTCCACCCTGAATGCACAGCTGGATCAGTGGCTGACTCCACACCAACTGGAGATCGGCAAAGTGGTTAGTGACAACGGAAGCAATTTGGTTGCGGCATTGAATTTGGGCAAGTTGACACATGTGCCGTGCATGGCACATGTGTGTAATCTGATCGTACAATGCTTTGTGCATAAGCACCCAGGCTTACAGGACATCCTGAAGCAGGCCAGGAAGGTGTGTGGCCATTTCAGGCATTCCTACATGGCCATGGCGCACTTTTCAGATATCCAGGGCGAAACAACATGCCAGTGAGGAGCTTGATTTGCGACAGCCCGACACGTTGGAATTTAACACTCCTAATGTTTGACCACCTGCTCCAACAAGAAAAAGCCGTTAACGACTATTTGTATGACCGGGGTGCTAGGACAGCCTCTGCGGAGCTGGGAATTTTTTTGTCACGTTACTGGACGCTCATGCGCAATGGCTGTAGGCTCATGCGTCCTTTTGAGGAGGTGACAAACCTAGTCAGTCGCACCAAAGGCACCATTAGCAACATCATACCATTTGTTTTCTTCCTGGAACGTGCCCTGCAAAGAGTGCTGGATCAGGCCGTAGATGAGCTTGAAGAGGAAGAGTTGTGGTCACCATCACCACCAGAAACAGCCTTATCAACATCGCTTGCTGGACCAGCGGCAACGCTGGAAGAGGATTGTGAGGAAGAGGAGTCAGAGGAGGAATGTGGCTTTGAGAAGGAGGAGGAAGACCAACGACAACAGGCATCCCAGGGTGCTCGTTGTCACCTATCTGGTACCCGTGGTGTTGTACGTGGCTGGGGGGAAGAAGATACCTTCAGTGAGATCACTGAGGATGAGGAACAGGACATGAGTAGCTCGGCATCCAGCCTTGTGCAAATGGGGTCTTTCATGCTGTCGTGCCTGTTGAGGGACCCTCGTATAAAAAAGCTGAAGGAGAACCTGTACTGGGTGTCCACACTACTAGACCCCCGGTATAAGCATAAAGTGCCTGAAATGTTACCGAATTACAGCAAGTCGGAAAGGATGCAGCAGTTCCAAAAGAAATTAAAAAGTATGCTTTACACAGTGTATAAGGGTGATGTCACAGCACAACGTGAATCTAACAGGGGAAGAGGTGAAAGTAATCCTCCTCCTCCCACGACCACGCCGGCAAGGACAGGATGCTTTACAGACGTGTTGTTGATGGAGGATGGATGAAGATAGAATATGCCGTCTGGATGAAAACTTTTGCCCATCTGGAGGACCACTTCTGCTGGCTTGGATGAAGACTTCTCCCGGCTTCATTGAGAACTTCTTGCCGCTTCGCTGAGGACTTCTCCCGGCTTCGTTGAGGAAGGATGTCCGGTCTTCAAAACTGTAAGTGGATTTTCGGGGGTTAGTGTTAGGTTTTTTTTAAGGGTTTATTGGGTGAGTTTTAGTTTTAGATTAGGGTTTAAGGAATAGAAAAAGAGCTAAATGCCCTTTTAAGGGCAATGCCCATCCAAATGCCCTTTTCAGGGCAATGGGGAGCTTAGTTTTTTTTAGTTAGGATTTTATTTGGGGGGTTGGTTGTGTGGGTGGTGGGTTTTACTGTTGGGGGGGTGTTTGTATTTTTTTTACAGGTAAAAGAGCTGATTTCTTTGGGGCAATGCCCCGCAAAAGGCCCTTTTAAGGGATATTGGTAGTTTATTGTAGGCTAGGGTTTTTTTTATTTCGGGGGGCTTTTTTTATTTTGATAGGGCAATTAGATTAGGTGTAATTAGTTTAAAGGGACAGTCTAGGCCAAAAAAAACTTTCATGATTCAGATAGAGCATGTAATTTTAAACAATTTTCCAATTTACTTTTAGCACCAATTTTGCTTTGTTCTCTTGGTATTCTTAGTTGAAAGTTTAACCTAGGAGGTTCATATGCTAAGTTCTTAGACCTTGAAGGCCACCTCTTTTCAGAATGCATTTTAACAGTTTTTCATCACTAGAGGGTGTTAGTTCATGTATTTCATATAGATAACACTGTGCTCGTGCACGTGAAGTTATCTGGGAGTAGGCACTGATTGGCTAAACTACAAGTCTGTCAAAAGAAATGAAATAAAGGGGCAGTTTGCAGAGGCTTAGATACAAGATAATCACAGAGGTTAAAAGTATATTAATATAACTGTGTTGGTTATGCAAAACTGGGGAATGGGTAATAAAGGGATTATCTATCTTTTAAAACAATAAAAATTCTGGTGTAGACTGTCCCTTTAAATATCTGACAATTTCTTTTTTTATTTTGTGTAATTTAGTGTTTGTTTTTTGTAATTTAGGTAATTGTATTTAATTTAGATAATTTATTTAATTCTAGTGTTAGGTGTTAGTGTAACTCAGGTTAGGTTTTATTTTACAGGTAAATTTTATTTATTTTAGCTAGGTAGTTAGTAAATAGTTAATAACTATTTAGTAACTACTGTACCTAGTTAAAATAAATACAAACTTGCCTGTAAAATACAAATAAACCCTAGGCTAGCTACACTGTAACTATTAGTTATATTGTAGCTAGCTTAGGGTTTATTTTACAGGTAAGTATTTAGTTTTAAATAGGAATAATTTAGGTAATGATAGGAATTTTTATTTAGATTTATTTTAATTATATTTAAGTTAGGGGGTGTTAGGGTTAGGGTTAGACTCAGGTTTAGGGGTTAATAACTTTAGTATAGTGGCAGTGACATTGGGGGCGGCAGATTTGGGGTTAATAACTGTAATGTAGGTTGCGGCGATGTTAGGGACAGCAGATTAGGAGTTAATAATATTTAACTAGTGTTTGCAAGGCGGAAGTGCGGCAGTTTAGGGGTTAATATGTTTATTATAGTGGCGGCGATGTCGGGAGCTGAAGATTAAACTCGTAATTTATTCTTCGTTCATACACTTCCGCCCTTCACTTAGCCAAGCAAAATTACTTCTCTCATATCTACTCTTTCCTCAAACCTTAAATGACTCTTCTCCACCTTTAACTCTCTCCTCTACCCACCTGCTCCATCACCCCCGCCTGTCTTTAGTGCTCAAGACCTGGAAGACTACTTTTTAAACAAAACACATACTATCCGAAGCAACATCCCAACACCAACCTGCAATACTCCAACAACAGGCCCAATTACTCCCTCTGCCACCCTCTGTAACTTCCATCCAACCACTGAGAATGAAGTTTCTTCCTTACTATCTTCCTCACGCCTCACTACCTGCCCACTCGACCCTATCCTATCTAATACCCTCCCTATCTTCCACCCTCACTCCTGCTCTTACCGACATCTTCAACCTATCTCTCTGTACTGGCTCATTCCGTTCACTTTTTGGCCTCCAGAAAAAGCTTGTAATATTGGTGCTATGGAAGTCCCATTGAAAAAAAACTTTAACTTACGCAATTTGCGTTAAGGCCCAAAAAGTGTGCGGTGCCCCTAAACCTGCAAGAATCGTAATAGCAGCGGTAGTGAAAAAGCAGCGTTATGAGCCTTAACACTGCTTTTTTACTCATACCGCAAAACTAGTAATCTAGCCGTATGAAAGTTATTTACATGCTTTAATATATATATATATATATATATATATATATATTCTATGGATTATTTAGGATTTTTTACAGTATGTATAATCATTTTTAATATTTTTTTAATATTTTTTTAACATTTTATATTTAATATTTCAAGAATGAGCTTTAAGATTTGTAATTCTTCATGTGTGCTAACCTGACCTAAAGTACGTTACGCTTATTTAACATTCCTATGTTCTTCACATAGAAATTTTTTAAATGTGTATTATTAAATATATTTTTCTATATATATCTGACACTGTTAAAGGGACACTCAGAAAAAACATGCAGTTTTAAGACACTTTCCAGTTTACTTTCATTATCAAATTTTGCACAGTTATTTTATATGCACACTTTCTGGGGAACAAGATCCTACTGAGCATGTGCACACGCTCACAGGGTATACGTATACTAGTCTGTGATTGGCTGATGTCTGTCACATGATATAGGGGGCTGGAAAATGAGAGAAAAAATAAATTAGTCAGAAAAAAATCTACTGCTTATTTGAAATTCAGAGTAGGTGTTAAATTATTGACTTTTTTATGCACTTGTTAATTATGCAGTTCTACTGCATTGAGTGGTCTTGTAATGTAAAATAGATATCTATTCCTATATATGTATAGGGATAGATACATATATAGGTATAGGTATGTACATATATATATATATATATATATATATATATATATATATATATAAAAATATAAATCTATATATGTACTATAATTGCGTTTATAACGAGTCCATCGCCGTCGTCAGTTGTGCATGCAGCCAAAAGAATGTAGGCTTTGCGTGCAGCCAAAGGAAGCATTAACAAAAAAAAACACCTGACCGCTCCTACAAAATATTAACAAAGAAATCTAACCACCCGCATGAAATATTAACAAAAAAACCTAACCGCCCACACAAAATATTAACCAAATAACCACCCGCATGAAATATTAACAAAAAACCTAACCGCCTGCACGAAATAATAAAAAAAAAAACTAACTGCCCGCACAAGTATTAACAAAATAAAAAAACTAACCACCCGCACGAAGGTGGCCGGGGAGCAGAAACGGCGGCCGTGCAGACATCCAGCGTGGAGGATATTCTTCATACGATTGCCGCCGCACACTGAAGATTCAATGCAAGGTACCCCATTTATATTGAGGTACCTTGGATTCCTATTGGTTGACATTTTGAAATCAGCCAATAGGATGAGAGCTACTGAAATCTTATTGGCTGATATGAACAGCAAGGTATCTAAATGGGGTACTTTGCATTCAATCTTCAGTGTGCAGCAGCGATTGCATGAAGAGGATCCTCCACGCTGGATGTCTGCAAGGTCGCTGCTCCTGCTCCGTGGCCACCTCCGCCCTGCAGCCAACTCCGCTCTGTGTCGCCTTTGCTCCGGATGAAGATAGAAGATGTCCCCGCGCTGGATGAAGATGTCGCCACCTGGAAGAAGACCTTCACCACCGGACTTCAGGAATGGTGAGTACCTATTTCGGGGTTAGACGGGTTGTTTTTGTTTATTTTTTGGGTGTTTTTTTTTTTTAGATTAGGGCTTTTTTATTTTAATGGGCAGCTAAGGAGCTGATTGCCCTTTTTAAGCAATGGGTACAAAAGGCCCTTTTAAGGGCTATTGGTAGTTTAGTGTTAGATTAGGGTGGTGTTTTTATTTTGGAGGGGCTTTTTTATTTTTATAGTGGTATTAGTTTAGGTTTAAAAAAATATATTTTGGACAATTATGTTAATTTTTTCTGTATTTTTTTTTTTTTTTTTAAATTTAAAATCCCTTTAACAAAATAGACAGCCCTCTTGCCAGGCTTACCGCTTAATATATATATATATATATATATATATATATATATATATATATATATATATATATATATATATATATACACACAATAAAAAATAACATTCCTGTATGTGAAAAACATTGGAATGTGAAATATGTATATATACAGTAAAATACATAAATATGTATGTACACACACATACTATATATACACATACACATAATTGGACATTTGCACGTATGCATATACACTGTAGCCCATTGGAGTCAAACACCTTGTGATATGCCATATACCTTTTAATCGTTATAACTTTTAGTTTTTATGATTTATTTGAATCATTATTTTTTTATCAGGTACTGTTTATATGAGTATAACTGTAATTTTCAATGTATTTATGTTGTGTTTAGTGCAACTTTTTTTAAGCGCACTACCCTCTATGTGATCGCATTTACTTTCAACTTGTAATATTAGTGCTCTTTCTGTAGTGTGCTCAAAGACAATATTACTCACTCACAACAGTTACATGTAATATAGCCCATTGTAGTTTAAAGGTACATTAAACTCATAAATAATTAAACCAAATGAAATAACATTGCAATTTACATTATATACAGTATCTGCTTGTTTTTAATTAAAAAAATATAATTGTCTCACGCTCCCTAGGGTTTAGATTCCGTACTTAAAGGGATATGAAACGGTTCTCCTTTAGTAAAAAAAATTGTCTCATTTTTCATTTTATTATATTTTTCTTGAATGTCTTCTCTTGTGCAAATGTTAGAGTGGCCTGTTTTGTGGGGGGGGGGGGTTTAATTAATTTTGGACCAGATTACGAGTGGTTTCCACAATCGTTTGCATGCAGGTTAAATTGCTCTCGTATTATGAGTTGAAAGTAAACGCTTGAGCACAAACACGATTTACGCTAGAATGAATACTGTGACTTCAGTTCAGAGCTGCGGTTAACTGTTTCGCAAAAATAAAAAGTGTCACAGAATTCATCAAAAATACATTACAAAGTACAGTTACACTCATAATAACAATGCCTTATAAAAAAAAATCATTAAAATATTGCAAACAAAGTTATAAGGGCTCAAATATATGAGGGGGGCTATTTATCAAAGTGTCAACTGAAAATACACTGGAATTCCGTGACGTAATTGTCGCGACATTGATCCATCGTAGTTATCAAAGCGTTAGCATCGGCAAATGTTAAAATTTGTGATGTAACATACAATGTCGCAATCTCAATTTGATGCAGATCGATGCGAGTTGAAAACCCGTGGAATTCTAGCGGAATCGTGTTAATTCACCCTCCTCTTCGACACTATTTGAAGCTCTCACAAAGTTATCAAAAATTCTACAGTTAAGCTCGTGTCTTTTCCGACTCAGCGTACCTGGTTTTCAATCCTCCACCCTTCAGGTCACGGATGCCATAGAACTCAATAAGAGTCGGAAAACACAGAAAGATTATGTTCGATGCTTCAAGAGAATGAAGTATATTACATAATAAAAGTAAATTAGAAAATTTATAAAAATTGTATACCCTTTCTAAATCAAACAATATTATTGATCCACATTTAGTGCACTAGTAGATATAGGAATAAAAATGAAAATACATTACTACTTATGGATTATGCTACAACTTTGTCTCTCAATACAAAGCAAGGGGACAATATTATTTCTACATATTTGGTGCAAAGTTTTGCCCCAAACTTGTTGCACTAATATATATAGAGATAAAAATGAAATAAATACACAACATAATATAGCTAACTTCCTTTTATTTTGTTGGAAAAATCTATGTGCACCATGTTTAAGCCATGTAATACAAGTCCCAATCTCCACTTTGCGCCATATTCAACTCAACACTTTTCGCACCAATTATGACGCAAACTCCTAAATAACCCACATACTAGTGAATTTTTCCACCACTTTTGATTGGAATATGCATAATCACATGATTTATGACATCACCCAATCTGATTCAAATAAACATTATAAACTATCACTAACGAAACAAATTGCTCGATACTTGTGTCATTGATCACTCATCAGAATTTATAAGTGCCATTTGTTACATTGTGTATTATACTTTGAAAGTATGTATATGTGAAATTAGTATTAAAGATAAACATTGATACTGACATTAGGACACACAGTGTAATATTTTAGACAAGGATTTTAAAATTCAAATTGATGTTTGATTTAATATAATCTTAAACTGATAGCTCAAAGGAAGAGACCACCTAACTTTAAACTTTCATGATTCAGATACAGCAGAAATTACTTTCTCATGCTATTTTCAGTGTATTTCTTCCTTCTCTTGAATTACTTTTTCAGTAAGAAATGTCATTTTATATGCCAGCCCATTTTATAACACCTGTGAAGGGATTTTTAAAAAATAGATTGCAATTAGGAGGGGTTAGACAGGTGCAGAGAGAAACCTGGCCCAGCTCTTAAAGGGACAGGAAACACCAAAATATTCTTTCATGATTTGGATAGAACATACAATTTTAAACAACTTTCCAATTTACTTCTATTATCAAATTTGCTTCATTCTCTTGTTATCCTTTGCTGAAGAAACAGCATTGCACTACTGGCAGCTAGCTGAACACATCTATTAAGCTAATCACAAGATACAAATGTGTAGTCACCAATTAGCTGCTAGCTCCCACTAGTGCAACTTACATTTTTACTTTCCTATCCCTTTAAAATATCCATTGATTGCAAATAAATACAAATGATACCCTGATTACATGTTATATTCGCAATTATTCCTGCTCAGACTAATAATAAATTTACAATATATACATATAGTGGTATAAATAAACACAAAGATATGACAGACAACATTGTTTAGAACACAAAAAGGAACTTAGGAACATGTAAATATGTTTGCAAAAGATTTCTGACAAAACACACACATAGGGCTCCATGTACTAAGCTGTCATTTTAGACGCGGCTAAACTCGCCGTTACTCGCCGCGGGCGAAATGGTGTCCGCTGTTGCTATGTACTAATAATCCCACAATAAATAGACACGTCTAGCCTGCCGCGAGCAGTGGCGGAATATTGATAAATTTGACGCCTCACTCGCCGCGACTAAGCTGATGTACTTAACTTTCAGTTGAATTGTCTGGCCAATTGTTAACACGTGACATGTAAGGTGTCATGAACGTCATAGTAGTCGCGGGATTAGAATTTTGCTCCTATAAATGTACAACTTTTCTAAACAACTTTTTTATTGTTCCAAAAATTTTGGAGAGTAATTACAGAGCGCTCTTTTTTGTGATCTTTATTTACAAATTCGATATGGCTTCATCTGGATCTGAAACCGCTTCAAAATCCAAGAATCCTCACTTTTCTCATCAGCAAAACGTCGTTTTGATTGACATGATTATTGACTCTTATGATTATTTGTTTGGATGTCGTGTCAAACAGACAAATTTTTCTAGGAGGAAGCAGATCTGGCAAAGGATCAGCGATGCTGTTAGTGCCCAGGGTCCAGGAAAAAAGGATGTCGATCAGCTGAAGAAGCGTTACAATGACATTAAACGTTTCGCCAAAGCTAAATTGGCCAGAGAAAAAAATTTGGCACGTGCTACCGGAGGTGGACCAGCATATGTGGCAGACCTCAACGACTATGAGCAGAAGCTTGTTCAGCGTCTGGGACCAGAGATCATCACTGGCATAACGGATGATTGTGACAGTGATTTAAGAGGTAAATGTACAACATAATTGACGCAATTTTTTTTTTAAAATTATGATAGCTCATTGTCTCCAATATATATTTCTTTAAAATAACATTATCTGACTTCTTACGCTTCAGTATCTGAATCTATATAGGCCATTTAGGCCCCAAATACTGTAATCATTTATGTCACATATATGTATAAGGTATTGTACAAGCCATTTAGGCCCCAAATACTGTAATCATTTATGTCGCATATATGTATAAGGGATTGTACAATAATAGGGTTGTTATACTGCCTTTTTTTTAAAGGTCTAACGGAAATATAGATTTGTTGATTATTAATATAGTGATCCCTAAAGATAACACCCATGTGTTTATTTACAAACCAGTATTGCATAGAAACCTTAAAGAGATAATGACAATAGAAATAATGTAATTTGAAACTATTAAAAAAATATTGATGTTGTGTAACATGGTATGTTCGACATTAATCATGAGACTAAACCCAGATCACATGCCTTCTTAAATTTCTGATCTATTGACTTCCATGTAGCGTTGTAGCGTTCAAAATTTTTCTCCGCTTTCTAAACATATACTTTTTTCAGACATAGCTATGCACATAGTTGACGCAGTCTATGTGCATCAACCAATGATCATTTACTGTGCCTGTATAGATTTGCTTTTCATCAAAGTATATAAATCCAATGAAGGCAAAAACATAATACAATGAAATATTTTTGAAAAAGCATTTTCTTATGCGATTTGTAAAGGAAATTTTATTTGTTCATGTCCCTTTAAAGGGCCACTAAACCCAAAATCTTTCTTTCATGATTCAGATAGAGAATAGAAATTTAAACAACATTACAAATTACTTCCATTATTTATTTGGTTTCATTTTCTAGATATTCTTAGTTGAAGAAAAAGAAATGCACATGGTGAGCCAATCACACGAGGCTTCTTTGTGCAGCAATAAAATGCTTTTCATCAAAGAATATCAAGAGAATAAAACAAATTAGATAATATAAGTAAATTATAAAGATATTTATAACTGCATTCTCTTTCTAAATCATAAAATAAAAAATGTGGGTGGCATGTTCCTTTAATGATTGAGCCTTCATTCACTACTGTGATTATTATTATTAACACTTTTAGCTTTCAGTTTAAACTAGAAATAAAAATAAAACTAACGTATTATTTTTATTTATATTTTTAAAGCAACACCAACAACACAAGCAGAGCCTGTGAGGAGTAACGAAGTGCCCACTTGTTCTACTTCATCTTCTGCGGTTTACAGACCACCCAGTGCAGCTGTTTCCAGACCTTCGGCCAGTTTTACACATGGCCAATTAATACGCTCCACATCTAATGTTACATACACAACTTCCTCGGCGGACACACTTCCTGATTTAAGGACCAGCACTCCAGAAACTGGTGTTGGCAGAGCAACTGGTAAGTACTTTACAAATGAATAATTTCAATGTTGTGTGTTTTATCTCTTTTATCTATCAAATATTTTTTATTTTTTTTTTAAATGTCAAATGTCATTATTGACATATTCGAGTTCGAGATCTTTTACAGATGGAATGTAATTTGAAGGACAAATAGCAACGATCATAGTTTTTCATGAAAGGGACACTGTACAAATTTTTTTAAATGAGGATTCGTGTAGAGCATGCATGCAATTGTAAACAACTTTATAATGGGTTTAAATGTTATCATTATTTTCTTTTTGATAATTGATCATAGTATTACATTAGAAAGTTGATTGAAATTCCATGCTATATATCTTATTCTCAAAAGTATTATTTTTGGTTCAGTGTCCAGTTAATTGCAAAGTACATTTCCATTAATAATTTTACAAATAGAAATTTCACTGAATGTAATAGCATTTGAATATATGGTTACATTGACTAAAAAAACATTTTTATTTTATTTATTTTTTTATAGGTGATTTGGGAAGTCTTTTCCAGCGATTGACTGGACATTCATCTCCATTATTTGATGGTATGTATCACATATGTATATATATATATATATATAATATAACTTAAATTTGTGTATGACTGTTGTATCTGCTCTCTCCTTCTATTCTATTTCTGCAAGTGTTTTTAGAACATTTTATTTTTATTTACTAACAATTTGTTATGTCTTGATCTAGAAGAAGAAAACTCATCAAGGGAGATCACTATCAATCTCATGCCGATAGTGGAAAATCCCATTCAAGATGAACCACCAGGAGGGCATGATGGAAGCGAGACTCCAGATATTATTGAAGAATGTGGAGATGCGCAACCAGATGAAATTCACACACCGGAAAACCTTGAGGAACCTGTTGAAACACAGGCACCACCAATTGCACTGCAAACAGGTGGTCTAAATATTGAGAATACACCGGCAGGACTATTGGCCGATGTTGGATTGAGGGAAATGTTGACACTTGCAAGGCAATACAGAGAGGACCACAGAGAAATGCAAAATATTATTAACACTAATATTAACCGCTGGGCTGCTCTGTCAGAAAAAAATGTTGAACTGGAAATGCAAAGGAATGAAATTGAAATGCAGAAATTACAGCTGCAAAGAGAAATGTTCCAGTGGCAGAGGCGGATGGATGAAGAGAAAAACCAGCAAATTAACAGAGCTTTAACCATCAGTGAAAGGACATTACAATCTCTGTTGGCTATTGTCAGTGAAAGGGAGGGTACAACAGACCCAAAGAGGCCACGTCTGGAGTGAACATTTAATTTATTATTTATAACACTATATTAGTCACTGTTAATTTTTTTTCATCGATATATTGTTTAATTAGTTATTATTTGTGTTCTTTAATTTTAAAATGTTATTATTTAATAAAGACAAATTTTTTTATGCCCAAAAAAAAGGTTTATTTACATAAATTCAAAATCACTTTTGATTCTTCACCACAAAAGTTTTTCTCAGTTATTAATTGTCATTCTTCTGACAATCATCATGACAAAACAAGAAATGAAATCAAATAACATATTTACGGTATAAAAAATCTACTTGCTCCATTAACATTCCCAAAGTTGCCCTAATTTTAGAAATTTTTTGTTTAACATGATCTTCAAGACAACTCTGAGTACTTTTGTCTTCAGTTTCAATAGTTGATGTTGAAGATAAATCTGTAAAAAAATAAATGCAAAGCAAATTTTAATTCCATTTTCAAATACATATGCAATGTATCATTTGGTTTTTCATCACAAATTTTACCTCCTGATGTGCTGTTATCTAGGTTATCTACTATATTGGCTTCTACACTTAATTAAAGCTTTCATCTGAGCCAACTCCTATTTGAAATATACAATATGTATTAGTTAAAACTTTGATTTTCTTAGATTTAAGATTACTGAGTATGAAACATACCTTTATCTACCATCATTGTTGGTAAAACTTCTATCCTTGGTTGAGTATCATCTGAACTCAAGGCTTCAAATATTGGCACACTATCAGTATTTTGAAATTCTTCCATTTCCATACTATTTTCCATGTCTTCCATGGTAATATCTATGAACGTAATTACAAAGATAAAGATAGAAAACTATTAAATCAAAAACCTAGGATTTATTATTTAAAACTTAAATAATAAGTCATTAAAAGGGACATTGAACCCAATTTTTAACTTTCATGATTCAGATAGTGCATGCAATTTAAATAAAATTTCTATTTTACTTCATTCTTTTTGTATCTTTATTTGAAAAGCAAGAATGTAAGTTTAGATGCCAGCCCATTTTTGGTGAACCAACTGTGTTGTACTTGCTAATTGGACAGAACCAATAAAAAAGTGCTGTCCATGGTGCTCAACAAAAAATTAGCTGGCTCCATAGCTTAGATGCCTTCTTTTTCAAATAAAGATAGCAAGATAATGAGAAAAAAAATGATAATAGAATTAAATTAGCAACTTGATTAACATTGCATGCTAAAACTTTTTAAGCCAAAACCTAAAATATATGATTTAAAAGTTAAATAATAAGTCATTACCTGTCTGTGTCTTTTTATGAAAAATTTCAGATGGATTTGGAGATAATTCAATATCCAATAGTGTTATTGGCAAAGGTGGAGAAAGAGCTTCACTTCTGGGTGTTTGCACCAACATTGACCTTAGGTAGCGTGGTGGCTGTTCACACTTCATTCTCCTACTTCTCATATCTATAAACATATATATATATATATATATATATATATATATATATATATATATATATATATATATATATATATATATATATATATATATATAAATTGAATTAAAAAAATAAATTTAATTATTCCAAGAAATTTTTTATTTTCCAAACATTCAGTTCTGCATGCTTACTTTTCTAACATGTTTCAATGGTATATAGTAATATATTTATATTTTATTCTACTAACTCAGTTCTGCATGCTTACTTTTAGAAGATGTTTCAATGGTATATACTAATATAGTTATATTTTACTCTACTAACTCATTTTTGTATCCTAACTTTTCTAACCTTTTAAGTGTATATAGTAATATAGTTACATTTTTATCTACTAACTCAGTTCTGCATGCTTACTTTTGTAACTATTTGCAATTGTATATACTAATATAGTTAAACTAACACTCAGAAAATAATATTGTCCTTGATTCGTCAATGATGATGCAGTTCAAAAATAACATCCTTATTTTATATTATAAAAAATTATTTCATATATAATTTTGGAACTTACATGTCCTTATCAATCTTCGAATAGATTTATAGTACTTCGGTTCTCTTCTCTTCAAATCACTATATTTTCTAAGACACTGTCGTCTTGTTCTTTGAATTTTTGAAATACGATGCATTCTTCTCAGCATCTCGTATATAATTTTGTCTCTGCATTCCTGTCTCACTCCCCTCACACCACCAATCCGTTTAGGGAAATATTTATCCATGGCATAAACTAATATGACCAATTCTCCAGCACCAAAAGGTTCAGGACGCGACATGTTTGACAATGACGTGATTAATCGTTATGTCAATCATTAGCTCATTGATCTAGATATGTATCCCCGAAAAATAGAAAAAAATATAATGTATATGTAGATTAATGTATTTTATGAAGGTTTGTAAATATCGATGTTTATAGTTATTACAAATGATATTTTGTTTCTATACATTTTCTTGGTTTCAGATGTGTTGATATGTATTAAAATTTACTTTGGTTTACAATTGTTATTTTGTTTCTAAACATTTTCTTTGTTTCAGATGTGTTTAAATGTATTAAAATTTATTTTGGTTTACAATTTTTATTTTGTTTCTAAACATTTTCTTTTTTTCAGATGTGTTTATATGTATTAAAATTTACTTTGGTTTACAATTGTTAATAAATAATGTTTAAAGATTGTAATTTTGTAATAAAATAATGTATTTGCCATTATTTTCTATATGCCACTATTCTTTTAACAAATCTTGAATGGAAAAAGATATTATTAAGGATAACAAAATAAGAGAGTAAGCCCTTAAGGTATTTATTGGAATATGGGACAACATAGTAGCTGTTAAAAATTGAGGTTAGAATAAAACAAAGCAAATTAGCAAGTATTTTTTAACTCAAAAATCCTATCTGATAACATAAAGCACTTTGGAATATCCTGTCGCTTGTTACAGTTACAATTCAATGACACAATATAATGAATTAGCATCAGCTATGGAGGGATTACATTACACTAATCACATAATGTAAAAGAGTGAGAGCAGCTGTAGACACTAGTGTGATGTCACAAAGACAATGTATTACCTATAATATATTGTCTCTAATAACTTTGATCATAAACTTTATTGATTTGAAACCTTTGATAATTGAAGAGCAACAACTGATATGTATTTAAATGTTTATCATGAGTGATTTTTAATAACCGTAATTCTTAAAAAAAAGAAGACAATTTAATAAAGAAAGTTTTTTATTGATCAATCGAAACTTTTTAATCTTCAAAATATTGTTCTGAAGCCATGTCCCTTGTTGCCATACCACGCCTATTAGCTTGGTCTACACATATTTCTTCAGGTAAATCATCAGCATCTATTGGATCTTCATCTTCTAATGGACAGCCTCTTTTAATTGCTATATTGTGCAGTATGCAGCAAACCAATATAATTTTTGCAACTTTCTCTGGTGCATACTGCATAGCACCACCAGAACGATCAAGACATCGAAACCGCATTTTCAAAAGACCGAAAGTCCTCTCAATAACGCCCCTGGTAGATCGGTGAGCTTCATTGAAACGTACTTGACTTCTGGTCTGTGGGTTGTTATAGGGAGTCAACAGCCATTCTGTACATGAGTACCCTCCATCTCCTAATAGAAGATATAATAAATATAAATATTAATATAAGAATAATTATAAAGATTGAGAACTATACAATACAAATTTTAAAGTATACAGATTACAGTCGACAAATTGGGCGCAATTTTTGTACATTGAAATGAGAGACAAATTAGACGCCAGTTATGCTTACCTAGAAGCCATCCTTCAGGCATATTTCCGTGCTCGAACTTCCGGTATAACCCAGTCTGCCTTAAGATGTAAGAATCATGACAGGAGCCAGGAAAGTTAGAACGGACACTGATAATCCTCATGTTGGGGTCACAGACCATCTGGACATTCAAGGAATGGAAATGCTTTCTATTCCTATAGATCTCCTCACAAGCTTGAAGTGGTCTTACAGCAACATGGGTACAGTCTATGGCACCTAGGACATTGGGCATCCCAGCCATCCTATAGAAATTTGACTTGATAGATTGCCATTCTTCAGGGGTAGATGGCAAACAAACATATTGATGAAAAATAACCATCATAGCCCCTATTACTTTGGATAAGTGGCGTGAAAAAGCAGATTGACTCATTCCAATAATGACGCTAGAAACTGCCTGAAAGGAGCCTGTTGCAAAAAAATGCAATGCAGCTAATAGTTTCAGAAGTCCCGGAATAGCTTGTGAACGAGCCGTCATCGGCTCCAAATGATCTTCAATCTCTCGATACAGGTGTAATATCGATTCACGATCAAGCCGGAATCTTTGTATGATCTCTCGGTCAGAAAGGCCGTGCAAACCAACCCGTGGAAGGAATACACGGGGGACACGAACTCTCCTTCTTCTAACCATACGATTAGCGAAATTTCCAGTATTCTGTCTTCTAGCCAGGATTTGCATCACACGGAGAATAAACAAATACAGAATTCTCTCCATAGCTGCTGAAATGAACAATGTAAGTAAAATACTGATATTACTGCTTTTTATATATGTCTAGACTGGCGTCTACAGTGACTTTCCTATTGTTTTGTACCTTGCCCGCCACCTAAAAGGTGGCAAGGCAAAAATAACGAGGTGGGGCGGAGATTGACGCGAGCGGACAAATAGATTTTTTAGTACATTCGTTTTTGGCGAGTTGGTGGTCAAATGTGTCTAATTACAGTGAAAAATGGAGAGGTAGCGAGGTTTGGCGGATAAGTACGCTCGCAATTTTAAAAATACGAGTTTTAACATAATTGACGGCTTTGTACATATCAGTTTGCGAGTTTTGACGCGAGATTTGTTGCGGGTAGCTCGCTGACGGCTTAGTACATGGAGCCCATACTGTATATATATATATATATATATATATATATATGTGTGTTTGTGTGTGTATATACATAATAAAATATGTATGTCCAATATTAAAAAGAATTAGAAATAATTCACTATCCACTTTGCACCAAATATGTTGCTACTTGCTATATTCGCAATTAGTCCTGCTCAGAAAAAGAATACATTTACACCATATACAATAATGTGCTAAAGAGAAATGTCCTTGTTCGTGGACAGTAATGAAATGATATAGATAAAGTTGGGGAAAACCCGAATAGCCACATTGATAAATGTTAGTTAACACCAATCCAATGCTCTTCACACCGTACTTGACTTTTTGATAAATAAGGAGATCATATTCAGATCCGCGGCCACGATGTTTGGCGAGCGTATTGACGCACAAAAATGCAACATAGTTGACACTTTGATAAATAGGCCCCGAAGTCTCAGGTTTTAGAAAAAAAAGGCAGGCAAAGGATTTTAACATAGAGATACATACATATACATGTCTAAAGATGGATATGCATTTGGATGGGCATTACCCTTAAAAGGGCATTTAGCTCTATTGCTTCCCAAAGCCCTAACCTAAAAATAAAACCCAACCAATACACCCTTAAAAAATCCTAACACTAACCCCCGAAGATTCACTTACCGGGAGAAGTCTTCATCCAAGCGGCAAAATGTCCTCAACAAAGCCTGCAGAAGTGGTCCTCCAGAAGGGCAGAAGTGGTCCTCCAGATGGGCAGAAGTCTTCATCCAGACGGCATCTTATATCTTCATCGATCCGGCGTGGATCCTCTTCTTCTGACGGACTAACAATGAATGAAGGTTCCTTTAAATGATGTCATCCAAGATGGCGTCCCTTAGATTCCGATTGGCTGATAGAATTCTATCAGCCAATCAGAATTAAGGTTGAAAAAATCCTATGGACTGATTGGATCAGCCAACAGGATTGAAGTTCAATCGGAATCTAAGGGACACCATCTTGGATGACATAATTTAAAGGAACCTTCATTTGTCGTTAGTCCGTCGGGTTATACAATCCTACCAGGAGGGGCAAAGTTTCCCAAACCACAAAATGCCTATAAATATACCCCTCACCACACCCACAATTCAGTTTAACAAAGAGCCAAGTAGTGGGGTGATAAAGAAAGGAGTATAAAGCATCAACAAAGGAATTTGGAATAATTGTGCTTTATACAAAAAAATCATAACCACCATAAAAATGGTGGGCCTCATGGACTCTTGCTAATATGAAAGAAATTAATTTATCAGGTAAGTTCTTACATAAATTATGTTTTCTTTCATGTAATTGGCAAGAGTCCATGAGCTAGTGACGTATGGGATATCAAATACCCAAGATGTGGAACTCCACGCAAGAGTCACTAGAGAGGAGGGATAAAAAATAAACAACAGCCAAATGTGAAAAAATAATCCACAATCCAAATATAAATTATTCTCATGAAGAAAAGAAAAACTTAAAACAGCAGCAGAAGAATCAAACTGAAACAGCTGCCTGAAGAACTTTTCTACCAAAAACTGCTTCATAAGAAGCAAATACATCAAAACGGTAGAATTTAGTAAATGTGTGCAAAGAGGACCAAGTCGCTGCTTTGCAAATCTGATCAACTGAAGCTTCATTCTTAAAAGCCCATGAAGTGGAGACTGATCTAGTAGAATGAGCTGTAATTCTCTGAGGCAGGGCTTGACCCGACTCCAAATAATCTTGATGAATCAAAAGCTTTAACCAAGAGGCCAAGGAAATAGCAGAGGCCTTCTGACCTTTCCTAGGACCAGAAAATATAACAAATAGACTAGAAGTCTTCCTGAAATCATTAGTAGCTTCAACATAATATTTCAAAGCTCTTACCACATCCAAAGAATGTAAGGATCTTTCCAAAGGATTATTAGGATTAAGACACAAGGAAGGGACAACAATTTCTCTACTAATGTTGTTAGAATTCACAACCTTAAGTAAAAATTCAAATGAAGTCCACACAACTGCCTTATTCTGATGAAAAATCAGAAAAGGAGATTCACAAGAAAGAGCAGATAGCTCAGAAACTCTTCTAGCAGAAGAGATAGCCAAAAGGAACAACACTTTCCAAGAAAGTAGTTTAATATCCAAAGAATGCATAGGCTCAAAAGGAGGAGCCTGTAACGCCTTCAAAACCAAATTAAGACTCCAAGGAGGAGAAATTGATTTAATGACAGGCTTAATACGAGCTAAAGCCTGTACAAACCAGTGAATATCAGGAAGATTAGCAATCTTTCTGTGAAATAAAACAGAAAGAGCAGAGATTTGTCCCTTCAAGGAAATTGCAGACAAACCCCTATCCAAACCATCCTGGAGAAACTGTAAAATTCTAGGAATTCTAAAAGAATGACAAGAGAATTTATGAGAAGAACACCATGAAATGTAAGTCTTCCAAACTCGATAATAAATCTTCCTAGAGACAGATTTACGAGCTTGTAACATAGTATTAATTACTGAGTCAGAGAAACCTCTATCACTTAATACTAAGCGTTCAATTTCCATACCTTCAAATTTAATGATTTGATATCCTGATGGAAAAACGGACCTTGAGACAGTAGGTCCGGCCTTAACGGAAGTGGCCAAGGTTGGCAACTGGACATCCGAACAAGATCCGCATAAAAAAACCTGTGGGGCCATGCTGGAGCCACCAGCAACACAAATGATTGTTCCATGATGATCTTGGAGATCACTCTCGGAAGAAGAACTAGAGGCGGGAAGATATAAGCAGGTTGATAACACCAAGAAAGTGTCAGCGCATCCACTGCTTCCGCCTGAGAATTTCTGGACCTGGACAGGTATCTGGGAAGTTTCTTGTTTAGATGAGAAGCCATCAGATCTATTTCTGGAAGACCCCACATCTGAACAATCTGAGAAAACACATCCGGATGGAGAGACCACTCCCCTGGATGTAAAGTCTGATGGCTGAGAAAATCCGCCTCCCAATTGTCTACACCTGGGATATGAACTGCAGAAATTAGACAAGAGCTGGATTCCGCCCAAACAAGTATCCAAGATACTTCTTTCATAGCTAGGGGACTGTGAGTCCCACCCTGATGATTGACATATGCCACCATTGTGATATTGTCTGTCTGAAAACAAATGAACGGTTCTCTCTTCAACAGAGGCCAAAACTGAAGAGCTCTGAGAATTGCACAGAATTCTAAAATATTGATTGGTAATCTCGCCTCTTGAGATTTACAAACCCCTTGTGCTGTCAGAGATCCCCAGACAGCTCCCCAACCTGAAAGACTCACATCTGTTGAAAACGAGCAAAAGGAATCGCGTCCAATGCTGCAGTCATGAGGCCTAAAACTTCCATGCACATAGCCACTGAAGGGAATGACTGAGACTGAATGTGCTGACATGCTGCAACCAATTTCAAACGTCTCTTGTCTGTTAGAGACAGAGTCATGGACACTGAATCTATCTGGAAACCTAAAAAGGTGACCCTTGTCTGAGGAATCAAAAAACTTTTTGGTAAATTGATCCTCCAACCATGTTTTCGAAGAAACAACACAAGTTGATTTGTGTGAGATTCTGCAGAACATAAAGACTGAGCTAGTACCAAGATATCATCCAAATAAGGAAACACCGCAATACCCTGTTCTCTGATTACAGAGAGTAGGGCAACCAGAACCTTTGAAAAGATTCTTGGAGCTGTTGCTAGGCCAAATGGAAGAGCAACAAATTGGTAATACTTGTCTAGAAAAGAGAATCTCAGGAACTGATAATGTTCTGGATGAATCAGAATATGAACGGAAGCATCCTGCAAGTCTATTGTAGACATATAATGTCCTTGCTGAACAAAAGGCAGAATATACCTTATAGTCACCATCTTGAAAGTTGGTACTCTTACATAACGATTCAAAATTTTCAGATCCAGAACTGGTCTGAATGAATTTTCTTTCATTGGGACAATGAATAGATTTGAATAAAACCCCAGGCCTTTTTCCTGAAAAGGAACCAGCATGATTACCCCTGAAACATCCAGATCTGAAACACACTTCAGGAAAGCCTAAGCTTTTACTGGTTTCACTGGGATGCGTGAGAGAAAAAAATCTTCTCACAGGAGGTCTTACTCTGAATCCTATTCGGTACCCCTGAGAGACAATGCTCTGAATCCATTGATTTTGGACAGAATTTGCCCAAACATCCTTGAAAAACCTTAATCTGCCCCCTACCAGCTGAACTGGAATGAGGGCCGCACCTTCATGTGGACTTAGGGGCTGACTTTGGTTTCTTGAAAGGCTTGGATTTATTCCAATTTGAGGAAGGCTTCCAATTGGAAACAGATTCCTTGGGGGAAGGATTAGGTTTTTGTTCCTTATTTTGACGAAAGGAACGAAAATGATAAGAAGCCTTAGTTTTACCCTTAGGTTTATTATCCTGAGGCAAAAAACTCCTTTCTCCCAGTAACAGTTGAAATAATAGAATCCAACTGAGAACCAAATAAATTATTACCTTGGAAAGAAAGAGATAGTAATCTAGACTTAGATCTTATGTCAGCATTAAAAGATTTAAGCCACAAATCTCTTCTAGCTAAAATAGCTAAAGACATGGATCTAACATCAATTTTGATAATATCAAAAATGGCATCACAAATAAAATGATTAGCATGCTGCAGTAAGCGAACAATGCTAGATATGTCAGAATCCAAATCTTGTTGCGCTAAATTCTCCAACCAAAAAGTTGAAGCACCTGCAAAATCAGCCAAAGTAATTGCAGGCCTAAGAAGATGACCTGAATATAAATAGGCTTTCCTTAGATAAGATTCAAGCTTCCTATCTAAAGGATCTTTAAAGTACTATCTTCCATAGGAATAGTGGTTCGTTTAGCAAGAGTAGAAATAGCCCCATCAACTTTGGGGATCTTTTCCCAAAACTCTATTGCAATTGCTGGTAATGGATACAATTTTTTAAACCGTGCAGAAGGATTAAAAGGAGTACCTGGCTTATTCCATTCCTTAGAAATCATGTCAGAAATAGCATCAGAAATAAGAAAAACCTCTGGTGTAACCACAGGAGGTTTAAAAACAGCATTTAAAGGTTTACTGGTTTTAATATCAAGAGGACTAGCTTCCTCAATATCCAAAGTAATTAACACTTCTTTTAACAAAGAATGCATATACTCTATTTTAAATAAATAAGTAGATTTGTCAGTGTCAATGTCTGAGGAAGGATCTTCTGAATCAGATAGATCCTCATCAGAGGCGGATAATTCATTATGTTGTCGGTCATTTGAAATTTCTTCAACTTTATGAGAAGTTTTAAAAGACCTCTTACGCTTATTAGAAGGTGGAAATGCAGACAAAGCCTTCTGAATAGAATCAGTAACAAATTCTTTAAAATTCATAGGTATATCATGTACATTAGAAATTGAAGGAACTGCAACCAGGAATGTACTATTACAGATGGACAATCTATCTGCATGTAAAAGTTTATCATGACAACTAATACAAATTACATTAGGAGATATAGGCCTCTAGTTATGAAGCTCCGTATTTACCTGCATTCGCCGGCCCAATATGCTCGCCTAAGCTCGCCTAACATCGTCGCCGCGGACCTTAATACGTTCACCAAAGTTATTAAGAAAGCTATCAAGAAGCCGTGCACCAAGTACGGGGCGATGAGCAGCGGACTGTTGTTCACTGACAGTCATCGATCTTGCTGCTCATCTGCTTCTTCACAGCTTTCTTACTAAACTGTCACTAAGCACCCACACTATACTATACTGTTTTACCCCCTAAACCGCCACTCCCGGACCCGCTGCAACTATAATAAATATATTAACCCCTAAACCGCCGCTCCTGGACCCCGCCGCCACTATAATAAATATATGAACACCTAAATCGCCGCTCCCGTACCCCGCCGCCACTATATTAAATATATGAACCCCTAATCCGCCGCTCCCGGACCCCAACACCACCTACATTATACCTATTAACCCCTAATCCGCCGCCCCCTATACCGCCGCCACCTACATAAAGTTATTAACCCTTATCCTGCCGATCACTGACCCCGCGGCAAATAAATTAAATGTTTAACCCCTAAACCGCCACACTCGGAGCCCTCCGCCACCTACATTATATTTATTAACCCCTATCTTGCCCCCCTACACCGCCGCCACCTACAGTACATTGATTAACCCCTTATCTACCCCCCTACACCGCCGCCACTATATTAAATGAATTAACCCCTAAACCTAAATCTAACCCTAACACCCCCTAACTTAAATATTATTTAAATTAATCTAAATAAATATTCCTATAATTAACTACATTATTCCTATTTAAAACTAAATAATTACCTGTAAAATAAACCCTAAGATAGCTACAATATAATTAATAATTACATTATAGCTATTTTAGGGTTTATTTTTATTTTACATGCACCTTTGTATTTATTTTAGCTAGTTACAATAGCTATTAAATAGTTATTAACTATTTAATAGCTACCTAGCTAAAATAACTTCAGAATTAACTGTAAAATAAATCCTAACCTAAGTTACAATTGCACCTAACACTACACTATCATTAAATAAATTAAATTAATTAACTACAATTACCTAACATTAAATAAATTAACTACAATTACCTAACATTAAATAAATTAACTAAAAATAACTAAAGTACAAAAAATAAAAAAATAAAAATTACAGAAAATAAAAAAATATTACAAGAAGTTTAATCTAATTACACCTAATCTAAGCCCCCTAATAAAATAAAAAGCCCCCCCAAATAATACAATTCCCTACCCTAAACTAAATTACAAATAGCACTTAAAAGGGCCTTTTGCGGGGCATTGCCCCAAAGTAATCAGCTCTTTTACCAGCCCTTAAAAGGGCTTTTTGCGGGGCATTGCCCCAAAATAATCAGCTCTTTTACCTGTAAAAAAAATAAATACTCCCCCAACATTACAACCCACCACCCACACACCCCTACTCTAAAACCCACCTGATCCCCCCTTAAGAAAACCTAACACTACCCCCTTGAAGATCACCCTACCTTGATCCATCCAGAAGTCTTCATCGAATCCGGGCAGAAGAGGTCCTCCAAGCAGCATATGTCTTCATCCAAGCGGCATCTTCTATCTTCAATCAACCAGAGCGGTGTATCTTGAAACCAGCCGACGCTGAGCCATCCTCTTCTTCTGATGTCCTAACACTGAATGAAGGTTCCTTTAAATGACATCATCCAAGATGGCGTCCCTCGAATTCCGATTGGCTGATAGGATTCTATCAGCCAATCGGAATTAAGGTAGGAAAAATCCGATTGGCTGATGTAATCAGCCAATCGGATTGAAGTTCAATCCGATTGGCTGATTGGATCAGCCAATAGAATTGACCTTGCATTCTATTGGCTGATCCAATCAGCCAATCGGATTGAACGTCAATCCGATTGGCTGATTACATCAGCCAATCAGATTTTTCCTACCTTAATTCCGATTGGCTGATAGGATTCTATCAGCCAATCGGAATTTGAGGGACACCATCTTGGATGACGTCATTTAAAGGAACCTTCATTCAGTGTTAGGACATCGGAAGAAGAGGATGGCTCTGCGTCGGCTGGATTCAAGATGGCTCCGCTCCGGTTGATTGAAGATAGAAGATGCCGCTTGGATGAAGACATCTGCCCCTTGGAGGACCTCTTCTGCCCGGATTCGATGAAGGCTGGTAAAAGAGCTGATTATTTTGGGGGCAATGCCCCGCAAAAGGCCCTTTTAAGTGCTATTTGTAATTTAGTTTAGGGTAGGGAATTTTATTATTTTGGGGGGCTTTTTATTTTATTAGGGGGCTTAGATTAGGTGTAATTAGATTAAACTTCTTGTAATATTTTTTTATTTTCTGTAATTTTTTTATTTTTTATTTTTTGTACTTTAGTTATTTTTAGTTAATTTTCCTTAATGTTAGGTAATTGTAGTTAATTAATTTAATTTATTTAATGATAGTGTAGTGTTAGGTGTAATTGTAACTTATGTTAGGATTTATTTTACAGGTAATTTTGTAGTTATTTTAGCTAGGTAGCTATTAAATAGTTAATAGCTATTTAATAGCTATTGTACCTAGTTAAAATAAATACAAAGTTGCCTGTAAAATAAAAGTAAACCCTAAAATAGCTACAATGTAGTTATTAGCTATATTGTAGCTATCTTAGGGTTTATTTTACAGGTAAGTATTTAGTTTTAAATAGGAATAATGTAGTTAATTATAGGAATATTTATTTAGATGAATTTAAATAATATTTAAGTTAGGGTGGTGTTAGGGTTAGGGTTAGACTTAGATTTAGGGGTTAATTCATTTAATATAGTGACAGCGGTGTAGGGGGGTAGATTAGGGGTTTATCAATGTAATGTAGGTGGCGGTGGTGTAGGGGGGGCAGGATAGGGGTTAATAAATGTAAAGTAGGTGGCGGAGGGCTCCGGGTGCGGTGGTTTAGAGGTTAAACGATTAATTTATTTGCGGCGGGGTCCGGGAGCGGTAGTTTAGGGGTTAATATATTTATTATAGTTGCGGCGGGGTCCGGGAGTGGCGGTTTAGGGGTTCATATATTTATTATAGTGGCGGCGGGGTCCGGGAGTGGCGGTTTAGGGGTTCATATATTTATTATAGTGGCGGCGGAGTCCATGAGTGGCAGTTTAGGGTTTAATAAGTATAATGTAGGCGGCGGTGTAGGGGGGACAGATTAGGGGTGTTTAGACTCGGGGTACATGTTAGGGTGTTAGGTGCAGACACTTCCCATAGGAAGCAATGGGATATTGGGCAGCAGCGATCATGAGCTCTCGCTGCTGTCAGACTCCCTTTGACTCCTATGGGATCCGCCGCCTCCAGGGCGGCGGATTGAAAACCAGGTACGCTGGCCCAGAATAGTGGTGAGCGTACCTGCTAGTTCTTTGATAACTAGCAAAAGTAGTCAGATTGTGCCGAATTTGCGTTCGGAACATCTGTAGTGACGTAACCATCGATCTGTGTTGGACTGAGACTGGCGGATCGTATGTTACATCACTATATTCTACTTTTGCCGGGCTGTAGGGCTTGATAACTACAGCGAATCAGCCTCGCCACAAATACGCTGCGGAATTCCAGCGTATTTGCGGTTGACGGCTTGATAACTAGAGGCCATAATCTCCACAATTTTACAACAAATGCACTTAGCTTTGGTAGAACCGATGTCAGGCAGCAAAGTTCCAGCAGATACTTCTGAGGCAGGATCAGATTGAGACATCTTGCAAAATGTAAAAGAAAAAACAACATATAAAGCAAAATTATCAATTTCCTTATATGATAGTTTCAGGAATGGGAAAAAATGCAAATAGCATAGCCCTCTGACATAGAAAAAAGGCAAGAGGCAAAAGCAATGGGGCAATAAATAATGGGGAAAAAAAATGGCGCCAAGAATGACGTACAACGTAACTGAAATTTTTTTTGGCGCCAACCATGTCCGGAAATGACACACTCATGTCACTGACGACGCAACCCTGTGTGAACCCCCTGTGTCAATTACGATGCCAGAAATAATGAACTAGCGTCAACGGACGTGCCTTTCGCGCCAAAAAATTCTAGCGCCAAGAATGACGCAATAAAGACAGCCCGCAAATTGAAACAAGTAGTCAATTGAAAAAAAGACTAAACCCCAGGTAAGAAAAATATTTCTCAATATTAACTTTCCCAAATATGAAACTGACAATCGGCAAAAGGAAATACATGAACCTGACTCATGGCAAATATAAGTATAATACATATATTTAGAACTTTATATAAATGCATAAAGTGCCAAACCATAGCTGAGGTGTCTTAAGAAATCAAAACATACTTACCAAAAGACAGATAGCAGATAGCCAAACCAGTACTGAAACAGTTGTCAGTAGAGGTAATGGTATATGAGAGTATATCGTCGATCTGAAAAGGGAGGTAGGAGATGAATCTCTACGACCTATAACAGAGAACCTATGAAAAAGACCCCCATTAGGAAAATCATTGCATTCAATAGGTAATACTCTCCACGTCCCTCTGACATTCGCTGTACTCTGAGAGGAATCGGGCTTCAAAATGCTGAGAAGCGTATGTCAACGTAGAAATCTTAGCACAAACTTACTTCACCACCACCATAGGAGGCAAAGTTTGTAAAACTGAATTGTGGGTGTGGTGAGGGGTGTATTTATAGGCATTTTGAGGTTTGGGAAACTTTGCCCCTCCTGGTAGGATTGTATATCCCATACGTCACTAGCTCATGGACTCTTGCCAATTACATGAAAGAAAATGTAGGTGGCAGCGATACCCGAAGCGGCAGATTAGGGGCTAATAAATATAATGCAGGTGTCGGCGATGTCGGGGGCAGTAGATTAGGGGTTAATAAGTGTAAGATTAGGGGTGTTTAGACTCATGGTTCATGTTAGGGTGTTAGGTGTAGACATAAAATGTGTTTCCCCATAGGAATCAATGGGGCTGCGTTACTGAGCTAAACGCTGCTTTTTGGCAGGTGTTAGACTTTTTCTCAGCCGGCTCTCCCCATTGATGTCTATAGGGAAATAGTGCATGATCACGTATAACCAGCTTACCACTCACTTAAGCAGCGCTGGTATTGGAGTGCGGTATTGAGAACAATTTTGCTCTACGCTCACTTCTTGCCTTTTAATGTCGGGTTTGTAAAAACCCGTAATACCAGCGCTGTAGGAAAGTGAGTGGTGACAATAAAGTGCAAGATAGCACCGCACTCCTCATAACGCAAAACTCGTAATCTGGCCGTTTGGGTTTTTATAAATGGAGTATATTGCAAAAATAATTCTATTTAAAATGTAATATACCCATTCACATTTCAATTTTGAATCTTATTATTTCTTTAACTATTTGGCTTTGAATTTTGAGATGTTTCCATCTTAACAAGCTACCACTTCACAGAACTCAGTATTTTGCTATTTGCCATGAAAGAAGAACTTAAAGGGACACTGAACCCAAATTTTTTCTTTTGTGATTCAGATAGAGCATGACATTTTAAGCAACTTTCTAATTTACTCCTATTATCAAATTTTCTTCATTCTCTTGGTACAGTATCTTTATTTGAAATGTAAGAATGTAAGTTTTGATGCCGGCCCATTTTTGGTGAACAACCTGGGTTGTCCTTGTTGATTGGTGGATACATTCATCCACCAAAAAAAAAGCTTAGATGCCTTCTTTTTCCTAACCCTAATAAAGATAGCAAGAGAACGAAGAAAATTTGATAATTGGAGTAAATTAGAAAGTTGCTTAAAATTGCATGCTCTATCTGAATCACAAAATAAAAAATTTCGGTTCAGTGTCCCTTTAACTGAATAATAGTTTTCCGCTGTTGAAAAGTTGTGTGAATGTATAAAATTACAATTAAATCTGTAAGAGTATTAAACATGCCAAAAAGTGGGTCCCATTTGTGGGGTGCTGAATATTTCACTTCTGTAAAAATCTTTGTTACTCCAATGCAATTTTTCATAACTTTTTTAATTGTATTTCCCATTTAGCTGTTTGATTTTCACAATAAAAATATTTTAAATTGATGTATATCTAAATTATACTTAAACTTGATTGTAGAAACTACAGTGACCCACAAATATGGCGCATGATTTTAGTTGACATTACAAGAAGTCGGCAGCGTTCCTATGGAGACAGATGATGAAGAAGAATTTAATGCTGACAATGTGGTTATAACAATCATTCCTCATTCCTCTGTTCAACTAGTGCTGCTGATTGACTCAGTGGCCCATAGTTATCAAGGTCTGTCGGACCTGATCTGACAGTATGGATCAGGTCCAACAGACCTCGCTGAATACAAGAGCTGCTGGTGCAACGCCGCCTCCTGCAGACTCGCGGCCAATGGGCCACCAGCAGGGGGATGTCAATCAACCCGATCGTACTCGATCGGGTTGATTTCTGGCGATGTCTGTCCGCCTGCTCAGAGCAGGCGGACAGGTTATAGAGCAGCAGTCTTTGCTCGCCAGAAACACGGGGCTTTAAGCTCCATTCGGAGCTTGACACATATGCCCAGTGGCAGTATCTGCTCAGGACCAGCTGCTCTCTGCGTCTCCCATGTGGTACTTCTACTGTGTGTTTTCTGGTGTATAAACACATAGATTTGCAGGGTGCAGAGTGATACAACTACATACTCTAACAAATGAGAGCATGTGATTTTTTTCATATTAATAGCTTAATAGGCTTTCAGTACAAGGAGGACTCATTCCTTTTCTTGGACAAAAGCATGATAAAATACTACTCTTCATACCTGTCAGTTTTTTTTTTATTTCTCCTGTTTGGCTTTATTATTTATTTATTAAATTGATCTTGGATGTCTGATGAAAACTCTAAGCAGTTCTCACATACATTCCAGATGTTTGTTATGTCTTGAAAAAAAATAATCTTGTTAACTTACAACAATTTCTGAATGACTTTTTTCCCTTTGGAATGCGTAGCAAGCAACAGCTGGGGGTTATGTCATAAGCTAAAGGAATATTAGCTTGTTAGCTGCAGGTCTTTCCATGATATTAGATGCACTCTAAATACAGTGACTTAACTTGGATTTGCCCTATCAGATATAACAATGATGCTGGCTCCACTGCATGCTTTACACTTTGCATATCAGTTGCTTAATGGCCTAATAAAAGAGCCTTTAAATGAAAAAGCACATGAAAACTGAGATACTTTATGTTAACTAGTAAATCTATTATTAAAAAAATAATATTGAAGCTCGGAGTTTGTTTAAAGCAGACTTTTGATATATTTCACTAATTTTAGAAGTGTAATTATTTCTGTATAAATAGGAAGATATATGTTTGTAACGCTCGTAGGATACTCCTCTATCAGACCAAACTCGGCCAGTAGTCTTCTTATCCCAGCATCGAGTCGGCATGATAGGGAATATCCCAGAGCAGAGAAGTTAGTAAGATGATGAGGGCAGCACTCACCACAGGCAGGACAGTCCAAGGGCAAAGCACGAGAATGGTCAGGCAGGCAGGGTTTGGCAATGGTAAAGCAGTCCAAGGGCACACCACTAGAATGGTCAGGCAGGCAGGGTTTGGCAACGGTAAAGCAGTCCAAGGGCACACAACTAGAATGGGCAGGCAGGGTTCGGCAACAAAGAAGCAATCCAGAACAACAGGGGTTAAACAGGCAGAGTAGTCAGAAAGGCAGGGTTCAGCAGAAGTATATCAATCCAGCAATTTAGGGGTTAAACAGGCAGAGTAGTCAAACAGGCAGAGTTCAGCAGCAGAATATCAATCCAGCAATTTAAGGGTTAAACAGGCAGAGTAGTCAAACAGGCAGAGTTCAGCAGCAGTATATCAATCCAGCAAATTAGGGGTTAAACAGGCAGAGTATTCAGACAGGCAAAGTTCAGCAGCAGTATATCAATCCAGCAATTCAGGGGTATAACAGGCAGAGTAGTCAGACAGGCAGGGTTCAAACACATAAAGGCAATACAGTAGTAACGATCTATGACACCCAGGAGCACACAAAGTAACACCTATACTTGGGCAGTGATAGATCGTTACTGAGCGACTTACAGGATTCTCGCCAGAGGAATTCGGACCGGCATCTTAGAGAGAGGAGCATGTGGCGATGACGTCAGAGCCGCGTGCATCTGGACCCGTCACAGCCCCTGGCAACGAGCAGGGATGGAGAAGTCATGACCCTAGCAATGGCTAGAGTGGCATGCCGTGACATAGCCCCTTTCTCAAGGGCTCTCTCCGGGAACCATAGCCGGCCTCAAGGGATGAGCAGCATGGAACCTGGAGACCAAAGATGGAGCATGCACATTACGAGCAGGAACCCAGGAACGATCTGTCACAGAGTAACCCTTCCAGTGTATCCAATACTGCAGTTGTCTGCGCCTGTATCTGGAGACCAGGATCTTAGCTACCTCATATTAAGGAATCAAAAGAATGCACAAGTACCAAGGTAATCTCCACCTGTGGGTATGCAACAAACCGTTTGCAGGTGTGCCAGCTATTAGACCTGCACCATGGTCCAAGGTATACAGTTCAAAGGAGTAATATAGCCGCACCACCAACTGTATTTAAAACATTATTGCTTTATTGTGCCAATTAAAACAGACAACGTTTCAGACCCATGTCCTTATTCATGTCTAACATAAAATATTAAAATCAAACCTTAAACAGGCTGAAGCTCCACCTACCACACCTGTTTTCATCTGTGTTAACCTTTAGTTATCCTTTCCTGAACTCAATGCCATCTAGTGGCCAATTTCTGAATTTTTCAAAATACATTCAAGGTGACCTTCAACAAAGAATATATAAAGAAGTTAGTCAAATAAATTTCTCTATATCTTTGTATTTTTAATATCAAGTTCTTGAACAAAAGACATTTTGTTATTAGGTGTATAGTTATTAATATTAACTGGCATATACTCAAATTTTCAAAATACATTCAAGGTGACCTTCAACAAAGGATATATAGGGAAGTTAGTCAAATAAATTTCTTTGTATCTTTACATTTTTAACATCCAATCCTTGAACAAAAGACACCTGATTTCACCTGTGTTAACCTTTAGTTATCCTTTCCTAAATCCAATGCCATCTGGTGGCCAACGGGAGCGCATTAACCAACATAAAAGCAATATCAGGACAGGTAAATTAGATGCTCCTGTGTCCAACCATTTTATTATGGCTGGACATCAAATTAATCAGCTCGGATTCCAGGTACTTGAACATATAAAAATACCTAGGAGGGGTGGGAATAGAACAAATATGTTAAAGTACAGGGAATTGTACTGGATTCACTAGTTAGGGACTATGACCCGTAATGGAATGAACAGGGAAATGGATTGGAGTATATGCCAGTGAATATTAATAACTATACATTTAACAACAAAATGTCTTTTGTTGAAGGATTGGATGTTAAAAATGCAAAGATACAAAGAAATGTATTTGACTAACTTCTCTATATATCCTTTGTTGAAGATCACCTTGAATGTATTTTGAAAATGTGAGTATATGCCAGTTAATATTAATAATTAAACACCTAACAACAAAATATTTTTTGTTCAAGAACTTGATGTTAAAAATGCAAAGATATAGAGAAATTAATTTGACTAACTTCTTTATATATCCTTTGTTGAAGGAGACCTTGAATGTATTTTGAGAAATTCAGAAATTGGCCACTAGATGGCATTGGATTCAGGAAAGGATAACTACAGGTTAACACAGGTGAAATCAGGTGTCTTTTGTTCAAGGATTGGATGTTAAAAATGCAAAGATACAAAGAAATGTATTTGACTAACTTCTCTATATATCCTTTGTTGAAGGTCACCTTGAATGTATTTTGAAAATTTGAGTATATGCCAGTTAATATTAATAACTATACACGTAACAACAAAATGTCTTTTGTTCAAGAACTTGATGTTAAAAATGCAAAGATATAGAGAAATGTATTTGACTAACTTCTTTATATATCCTTTGTTGAAGGTCACCTTGAATGTATTTTGAGAAATTCAGAAATTGGCCACTAGATGGCATTGAGTTCAGGAAAGGATAACTAAAGGTTAACACAGGTGAAATCAGGTGTCTTTTGTTCAAGGATTGGATGTTAAAAATGTAAAGATACAGAGAAATGTATTTGACTAACTTCTCTATATATCCTTTGTTGAAGGTCACCTTGAATGTATTTTGAAAATTTGAGTATATGCCAGTTAATATTATTAACTATACACCTAATAACAAAATGTATTTTGTTCAAGAACTTGATGTTAAAAATACAAAGATATAGAGAAATTTATTTGACTAACTTCTTTATATATTCTTTGTTGAAGGTCACCTTGAATGTATTTTGAAAAATTCAGAAATTGGCCACTAGATGGCATTGAGTTCAAGAAAGGATAACTAAAGGTTAACATAGGTGAAAACAGGTGTGGTAGGCGGAGCTTCAGCCTATTTAAGGTTTGATTTTAATGTTTTATGTTAGACATGAATAAGGACATGGGTCCAAAACATTGTCTGTTTTAATTGGCACAATAAAGCAATAATGTTTTAAATACAGTTGGTGGTGCGGCTATATTACTCCTTTGA
Organism: Bombina bombina; assembly: GCF_027579735.1. Classification (NCBI taxonomy): domain Eukaryota; kingdom Metazoa; phylum Chordata; class Amphibia; order Anura; family Bombinatoridae; genus Bombina; species Bombina bombina. The sequence continues at coordinate 179,111,543 of NC_069501.1, read as the reverse complement.
ACTACATCATATTCAGGGTCACCACAGACTAGGAGCGGAGGAGGAGGAGCTTGGAGCCGGGAATATCTATTCTTGATGTAAGGCTTGAGTAGTGAGATGTGGAAGACTGGGTGTATGCACAGGGTCTTGGGTAAGGCCACTTTGTAGGCAACAGGAGACAATCTTTTCAGGACCCTGTAAGGGCCGATAAAGCTAGGCCCCAATTTGTCACAGGGTTGATGTAGACGAATATGTCGAGTAGAGACCCAAACACGTTCACCCACTGGGATGGCACGTACAGAAGCTCTATGATGATCAGCAAACTTTTTATATCTAGAAACAGCTGAACGTAGCTGAGAGCGAATATGTTTCCAATGAGTGGTGAGTTCAGTGATGTGTCGGTCTGCAGCAGGAACCCCAGTGGACTGAGCAGAAAGAGGAAAGACACAAGGTTGATACCCTGCTGCGGCTTGAAATGGAGAACATCTAAGAGAAGAGTGCCAATGAGAGTTTCTTGCCAGCTCAGCTAGGGTTAACAACTCAAACCAGTTGGTATGGCGAGCATTTACAAAGGCGCTAAGGTATTCTTCAAGATCCTGGTTTACTCTCTCAGTTAGTACATTGGTCTGAGGATGGTAGCCAGAAGACAAGGAAACAGTCGGCCAGATTATGAGTTTTGCGTTATGAGGGGTGTGGTGCTAACTTGCACGTTATTGTCACCACTCACTTTTCCTACAGCGCTGGTATTATGGGTTTTTATAAACCTGGTGTTAAAAGGCAAGAAGTGAGCAGAGAGCAAAATTGTGCTCAATACTGCACTCCAATACCAGCGCTGCTTAAGTGAGCGGTGAGCTGGTTATACGTGCAAGTGCACAATTTCCCCATAGACATCAATGGGGAGAGCCGGCTGAGAAAAAGTCTAACACCTGCCAAAAAGCAGCGTTTAGCTCAGTAACGCAGCCCCATTGATTCCTATAGAGAAACACATTTTATGTCTACACCTAACACCCTAACATGAACCCCGAGTCTAAACACCCCTAATCTTACACTTATTAACCCCTAATCTGCTGCCACCAACATTGCAGACACCTACATTATATTTATTAACCCCTAATCTCTCTCCCCCAATGTCGCCGCAACCTACCTACATTTATTAACCTTTAATCTGCTGCCCCAACATCGCCGACACCTATATTATACTTATTAACCCCTAATCTGCTGCCCTCAACGTTGCCGCCCCTAGAATAAACATATTAACCCCTAAGCCGCCGCACTCCTGCCTCGCAAACATTAATTAAATATTATTAACCCCTAATCTGCCGCCCCCAATGTCGCCGCCACTATGGATGAATATATCGTCGCTATGGATGAATATGTACTAGGAGCTGGTGTACATGATACAACAACAGCTATTCCCACAGAGGATGTCAAGTTCGCATTCACAGATGAGGATGCGATCAGGATACTCAATCAGTGTGAATATGAGACTGTGGAGGAAGTTCCGCTCAACATATATTATAAACTCTTGAATTTAAAGAGGAAAGAGGTGGTCCCACATGTATTTAGAATGCAAAATTCACCCACTATTGGAAAGAACAACTATCAATTTTGCCGTAAATGGTGCTTCATAGCCAATAAATGTTCTCTAGACTGGATCCTGCTGGTCATCGAAGAGGTAACCAGACTAAAAAAACAAGTGACTGATGAGCTGAGGACGGTAGAAAGTGAAAAAGTGCAGGTTTTGAGGAATGATTCCGGTGAAGATTGGCTCATCAAATTATTCACACAGGTAGAGAAATATAAAAAGGACCTTATAAATTTTAAGAATAAGAAAGTCAATGCAGTCGAGATAGACTACAGAGAAAGAAATGTATATCAGTGGCTCACATGAAGAGGCACCTCATTTAGATGAAGAAGGGTGGAAAGCAGAACGACCCCCTTTGCCAATACTGTCGATACTAGTGGTGGTGAAACTAGTGGTGGTGAATCTAGAGGCTCTGAGGGCCCAACGAGTGGGACCAACAGACCACAGCAACAAGACAAAGTTCTGACAAGGTCACAAAGGAAACCTCCAATGCAGTCAAAAAACGTCAACACGCCCAAAAAAGACACAGGGCAGTCATCAGAAGAGGCGGCTGGTGGAAGAAAGCCTGTAAAATCTAACATCAGCTGCTAATGTTGTAATCAATTTAAGCAGTAGGACCCTTGATCAGGATGAAATAAACATTCTTAGCAGAGGGTTGAATTTCGTACCTACTCCTAAAGTTGATGCCTTTGATAGCCTTGTTGATGTACAGAGACTACAAAGAACATTGAAACTTAAAGACGTCTTCAGGACGCCAATGCCCACCAGGCCTCACATGGGATTTGCTAAAAAATCTAAGTTTAAACCCAAAGTTACACATCCTTTCATCAAAACTTTCAGCACTGTTTGTATCAGGGAGATTGAATGAGCACACAGTGCACACACGTCCCCAGGAACTAACCTCTCTAAAGGGGAATGGAAAGCATTGGAGAGACTTTAGAAAGATAACACCATAATCATCTGCCCCGCGGACAAAGGAGGAGCGATTGTAGTATTGGATTATTCCTATTATTGCATAGAACTGCTCAAACAACTTGGGGATGAGGGCACTTATAAGAAACTTACCCACAATCTTACTCAACAATTCAAGTAGAAACTTGATACCAGTCTTATTTTCGCTCTTAATTGCGGACACATTGACCAACACACATTTGAATTCCTATGTACCACCTATCCTGTATACCCCATCATCTATACAATGTCGAAGATTCATAAAGACCAAACGAATCCACCTGGTCAGCCCATTGTATCGGCTGATGGGTCTTTATTCCAGAATCTGGCCAAATACATAGATTTCCATTTCAGGATCTGGTTAGAGCTACTGAAGCATTCTTTTGGATTCCATAGAACTGAAAGCATTCCTTTTGGATTCCAAAGAAACTTTTATGCAGTAGAGTGTTTCCAGAAAATTGCATACTCGTAACCATGGATGTATGATCATCGCTAATCATTTACACTATATAAATTTAGTTTTTTCTGTTTTCCTTAGATTTAAAATTTGTCTTGAAGAAGGCTCACTGAAAAGAGCCAAAACGTCGACTTTTAATTGTTACGCATTTACTTGCTATATATGTTCAATAAACGCTAATGACTACTTTCAAATCCTGTGAGTGCCCACCTTTCCTGCAAAATTATGTGTTTGAATCTTTGAGGACTGCACCCAGGTTTCTTTTGTACAAAGGTTGGAGTGCTGGGCCACTGGCTAATTGACATTAACATTATATATCACATATTCCTAAGCACCCTCTGCAATTGATGTCAACATCCACGGTTGCACTGTGTGTAGCATTCATCTCCCACAAAACTTGTTTTTAAATCACAACACAGAGGTGTACTAGATAAACTTGGCGGTTGGCCCTCTACACTGGGAGACAGAGGATTTGGTTCCAGGCGTGTTCGCTTTGGATGAATACATACTAGGAGCTGGTGTACATGATACAACAACAGCTATTCCAACAGAGGATGTCACGTTCGCATTCACAGATGGGGATGCGATCAGGATACTCAATCAGTGTGAATATAAGATGGTGGAGGAAGTTCCGCTCAACATATATTATAAACTCTTGAACTTAAAGAGGAAAGAGGTGGTCCCACGTGGATTTATAGTGTGAAATTCACCCACTATTGGAAGGAACAACAATGAATTTTGTTGACACACAATTATTTCAAGTTCGAGGATAAATACTACCTTCAGCTCATAGGCACAGCCATGGGCTCAAGTCTAGCACCCTCATACGTCAATCTGTTCATGGCGTGGTATTAGGGACAATACATCTTTGCATCCAGGAACCACCAAGTGCTTTTATACTGAAGATACATTGACGATCTGTTTGTAGTATGGGGGGCTCCCAACAGGAACTTGTTCAATGGATCCAATATTTGAACAGCTTGGAAGCATCTATTGTTTTGAAAAGTGAGTCAAATGCACACAGTATTCATTTTTTAGACTTGTGTATCTTCAAGCACGTTACGGCTGAGGGTTGTGTTTTAAAGACCACTCTCTTCTCCAAGCCCACGGATCACAACACATTGTTGCAGTACAGCAGCTTCTATTCAACCCCTTTGAAGAGAAGTATAATAAAATCCCAATTACTCAGGGTTATTCGCAATAATTCAGATGTTACACTCAGAAATGAACAACTAATTGAAATGAGAAACAAGTTCTTGGAAAGAGGTTACAGCCCCGTGATGATAGATGAGATCTTAGGTGAAATCGAACATCTTGATCAAGCGTCCTTGATACAAAGGAAGAAATTGGAGAAAGATGAATCAAGTAGCATGGCCATGTCTTTTATCACTGATTACACCCCACTTATGAAAGAAGTTGGTATTATCCTTCAGAGAACTTGCCACTTGATTAGCGATGATCATACTCTCCTGTTTTCTCAGGTACCACCTCCTAGAGTGGTGCATAGAAGTGGGCGCAGCTTAAAGTCACAACTTATGAAAACTGACCCATGGCAACAGGGGAGAACTTGGTTATCCACAACTAAGGATGGATGTTACAAATGTGCCAGCTATGTCACCTGTAGTACCCTATTATCTGGTTCAAAATGTCATCATCCCAGTACCAATAAAGTTTACACTATCATGCATAGATTGACATGTACCTCACAATATGTTGTGTATTTCCTCTCGTGACCTTGTGGTCAATACTATGTAGGGAAGACAAGCACATCTTTCCTCGAAAGACTGGCGAACCACAAAAGTGCTATTAGAGCAGCAGTAAAAGATGGTCACTCTGACCAACCTGTTGCCCGTCATTTTTTGGAACTCAAACATCCCTAAGGGCCATGCTTATTGATAGGGTTGCCCCTCTTAAAAGGGGAGGTGAAAGAGACATGGAGTTATTGAGATGTGAGACCAGGTGGATTTATCGCCTCAACACTCTAATGGACTCAATGAACATATTGATTTTTCCCTGTTTTTCTAAATGTTTTCAAAATGTTACTTACTGTCAGCCTATGCTATTTTGTATATAATGGTACCCCATGAAGCACACACCCCGACACATAGAGAGTCTAGGTTGGTCCCAGATTGTACAGAGAGTGCAGAATTATTAGGCAAATGAGTATTTTGACCACATCATCCTCTTTATGCATGTTGTCTTACTCCAAGCTGTATAGGCTCAAAAGCCTACTACCAATTAAGCATATTAGGTGATGTGCATCTCTGTAATGAGAAGGGGTGTGGTCTAATGACATCAACACCCTATATCAGGTGTGCATAATTATTAGGCAACTTCCTTTCCTTTGGCAAAATGGGTCAAAAGAAAGACTTGACAGGCTCAGAAAAGTCAAAAATAGTGAGATATCTTGCAGAGGGATGCAGCACTCTTAAAATTGCAAAGCTTCTGAAGCGTGATCATCGAACAATCAAGCGTTTCATTCAAAATAGTCAACAGGGTCGCAAGAAGCGTGTGGAAAAACCAAGGCACAAAATAACTGCCCATGAACTGAGAAAAGTCAAGCATGCAGCTGCCAAGATGCCACTTGCCACCAGTTTGGCCATATTTCAGAGCTGCAACATCACTGGAGTGCCCAAAAGCACAAGGTGTGCAATACTCAGAGACATGGCCAAGGTAAGAAAGGCTGAAAGACGACCACCACTGAACAAGGCACACAAGCTGAAACGTCAAGACTGGGCCAAGAAATATCTCAAGACTGATTTTTTCTAAGGTTTTATGGACTGATGAAATGAGAGTGAGTCTTGATGGGCCAGATGGATGGGCTTGTGGCTGGATTGGTAAAGGGCAGAGAGCTCCAGTCCGACTCAGACGCCAGCAAGGTGGAGGTGGAGTACTGGTTTGGGCTGGTATCATCAAAGATGAGCTTGTGGGGCCTTTTCGGGTTGAGGATGGAGTCAAGCTCAACTCCCAGTCCTACTGCCAGTTTCTGGAAGACACCTTCTTCAAGCAGTGGTACAGGAAGAAGTCTGCATCCTTCAAGAAAAACATGATTTTCATGCAGGACAATGCTCCATCACACGCGTCCAAGTACTCCACAGCGTGGCTGGCAAGAAAGGGTATAAAAGAAGAAAATCTAATGACATTGCCTCCTTGTTCACCTGATCTGAACCCCATTGAGAACCTGTGGTCCATCATCAAATGTGAGATTTACAAGGAGGGAAAACAGTACACCTCTCTGAACAGTGTCTGGGAAGCTGTGGTTGCTGCTGCACGCAATGTTGATGGTGAACAGATCAAAACACTGACAGAATCCATGGATGGCAGGCTTTTGAGTGTCCTTGCAAAGAAAGGTGGCTATATTGGTCACTGATTTGTTTTTGTTTTGTTTTTGAATGTCAGAAATGTATATTTATGAATGTTGAGATGCTATATTGGTTTCACTGGTAAAAATAAATAATTGAAATGGGTATATATTTGTTTTTTGTTAAGTTGCCTAATAATTATGCACAGTAATAGTCACCTGCACACACAGATATCCCCCTAAAATAGCTATAACTAAAAACAAACTAAAAACTACTTCCAAAACTATTCAGCTTTGATATTAATGAGTTTTTTGGGTTCATTGAGAACATGGTTGTTGTTCAATAATAAAATTAATCCTCAAAAATACAACTTGCCTAATAATTCTGCACTCCCTGTAGGATGTGTAATTTTGCGTTTTATGTTTATTTTTTTAATGGCTTAGGTTCCCATTTATATCTGTGGTTCATGTATTATCCCCTTTATACCGTTTTTTTGACTAGTGGTTTGGGTTTTTAATTTAGCTTTTTCTTTCTCATGTCACAGCCCTTTTACTCATTCTTCACCCTCGTCTCCTGAGGGATGACCTTGTGTCTTTCTAGCCCTGTATCTTATGGCATTTTCAGGATTGGTATTCCTCTTAGGGCCGTTCGGCCCCCTCTACTGACACTTGAATTCTCTTATTGTTTTATATCTGTTGGTAGCACTTTCTAGCATTTAGGCTGCATACGTAGTGTTTATAGTGGACTTCTTTATTCTGTTATGATGGTCCCTGGTGCGTCAACTTGAGTTTCCTTCCACTAGGACTCTATTGTAGTGGTCTTAATTTCTCCTGTGGTTATATGTATTCTGGCTGTGGCTGCTTTGAATGGTTTAAGCTATGGACACACATATGGTTGTTGCACTTACTATTCCCTTGCGTGTTGTATGGGTAGGATATGGCTGAGCTTTCATGATAGGTACTCCTGTTATGCATTTCAGTCGATCACGTTCCCTTATATTTGAATACTTTCTCTGTTGCTTATTATGAACGGGCAATGTGTATAGTTACATTTGGCTCTATATTGGTACTCGGATATGCGTTTAGTGTACTTGTATTCATTCTGCGCTGGACTCTAGGGGTCCCTGTATTTCTGATTGTCCACACAAGTTGTTGTACATTACCATACAGCAGCTTGTAGCCATGCTGCATACATCAAGCATTTGACATGCTGATGAAGGGGATATTGTCCCCGATATTGTCGGGGACAATATCCCCTTTATCAGCATGTCAAATGTGGATACAATCACACAATTTATAGTGAACAAAATACACAACACAAATCTTATACCGTGTCAGTGGCACCAAACAAGTGCTTGGAATGCATGTTTGCATTCCAGTGTCTCGTGCAACCGGAGTGGTGAAAAAATGCCACATTTAATGCAGTTTCAAGATAACATTATCTGTTAGTTGAAAATGTTAGGATATTACAGGACCTGTGTCAAACGTACACTGTTAGTTATATTATATCCCTAGTGTCAGAGCAAATTCTAGTGAAAAAATGCATTATGCGGTATGACTTCATTTGTTGCCATGGTGACTGCTAAAATGCCTATAAAACCCCTTATCCGTTTATTTTCACACCTAGACTATGTCATTTAACATAGTTGTGCATATCAGAAGCATCAAGTGAATCATGCATTTGTGGAGATATATTGTCTGTAGGGATATTCATAGAAGCTGGTTTCTTTCGTTACCATGGTACCCAAATCACATTCCACTTTTACTATTACCCTCAGATTAGGGATTGTAAATTGTATGAACAATCTATTAATGGTAACCATGTATAGATCGTATGCAATGCAACTTGGTGGGCATGGTGGATGTCATACAGTGCGGCTCTGATCTGTGCCTGTACCTATACACTAAGGTGAATCCCGCCCCTATGGTGTTTTACACCAAAAGAATAAAAATTGTTATCATGTATAAACACTTAAAAACAAACAACACTACAGGACTATACTGTGTGCTGTCCTGGATGTTATGCATACATTTTACTACGTATGTATTCATACATGGATCTGCACATAGAATTGCAAGCCAATTAGTGAGTCCCAGCTTACTTTACTTCTTGGCTTCTAAATCTATGTGTGAAAGCTTACATTTTAACTGTTGATTTTATGCCTTCCAACATAACTTTTGGTATCTATCACCATCATATACCAGATTCATAATGCCACTATGGGCCCTCAAACCTAATTGGGGTTATGGTGTTTTACCCTAGAAATTGCCCTTTATTAGGGAACTTTTGTTAAAGTGACCATCGATACCCCTGTTTTATTACTTCCTGATTTCAATACCAAGGCTGGTGCTTAGAGTCCATGCCACAATGTATCCCTGTAAGTACTAGGAATAATGACCTTGTTTAGGACTATGGTCCTCTATCGTGGGATATTAAGTGACCTCCATGAAATGTCTGGACTTCCACCTAGCACCCAAGCCACGGAATGCACCTGATGCCAAGTGCTACCGGTACCACCGGGGAAAGCCCTCCCACATAGTGGGGTGGTCATACCCCAGTACACAGCAGAGTCCCAACAAAACGGAGTTGCACTCCCAGTATGTACCACACTGGACTCCATGGCTTGGGTGCTAGGTGGAAGTCCAGACATTTTGTGGAGGTCACTCAACATCCCACGATAGAGGACCATAGTCCTAAACAAGGTCATTATTCCTAGTACTTACAGGGATACATTGTGGCATGGACTCTAAGCACCTGTCTTGGTTTTGAAAGCAGGATGTAATAAAACAGGGGTATTGATGGTCACTTTACCAAAAGTTCCCTAATAGGGGCAATTTCTAGGGTAAAACACCATAACCCCAATCAGGGTTGGGGGCCCATAGTGGCATTATGAGTCTGGTATATGATGGTGATAGATACCAAAAGTTATGTTGGAAGACATAAAATCAACAGTTAAAATGTAAGCTTTCACACATAGATTTAGAAGCCAAGAAGTAAAGTGAGCTGGGGCTCACTAATTGGCTTGCAATTCTATGTGCAGATCCATGTATGAATACATACATAGTAAGATTTATGCATAACATCCAGGACAGCACACAGTATAGTCCTATAGTGTTGTTTTTTTTTTTTTTTTTGTTTTGTTTTTTTAATCAAAGATTTTTTTATTGAGGCAACACAAGAGAAAGAAAAAACATGAACACAATGTACATTTTGCATTACTTTGGTAATTTTTACATACAAAACAGTATTTATCCTAAAGAGATCTTAATTCAAGTATTATATATGTATCTCACCAATCAAATATAAAAAAATATAAAAAAACACTGTATGCATATAAGAAATCAAATACATGAGATCAAGCATTACCTCTTTTTTTCCTTTTGTTTCCTATGTAGATACATAATGAAATGATAGAATTTAAACATCCCGAGAAAATTATACTTCCTATAGAGTGATATATTCATTATAAAATAGGTGTATTTATTATTTGGAGCATGACAAATTAAAGGGAATCATAACAAGTTGCTCTTATTAGATACATGTGAACGGGGGTAAAGTACCTCATTTTCTTGTTAGATATAAGACTAAGAGCAACTTATGACAAGACAATAACTGAGCGGATTAATACCGCTGAAAGATTCACCTAGGTAGGTGAATATTTACAATACTATGGGCGGGGGGCGGAGCCATACGTTATATTGGGTGAGCCCCTCTCTTAGGGAAGTGTCAACTATAGACGATGTGGGAAAAAGGAGAAGGGGTATGACCCGCATGCAACCAGTACCGGCGGGAAAGGAAGGAGAGGGGCCCAATATAAAGATATATTAAATTATACTATATACATAATACCAAGCTGACTTAACTGAGAGGCTTCAACATAGATCAGTTTAAAATACTACACTTTGTTTTACACTACCCTCCTGTGCTATTAATTTAAGTTAGAAAGCTTGACTCAATGAAATCAGTGGACACTAGGGTTCTAATGAACATAAAAATGACAAGCTGTATATGGTTAAACTCCAGGATACAATTTTTATGTTAAATAGGGAAATGCTAATAGAGAGCCGCTGTATAGGATCCTAAAGTAACTCAGTTAGCATTATAACCTTTTGGGTCATAAATATGTGATAAGCTGCAAAGAATCTGACCATTATAAGTACAATAACACTGCAGCCAGAACATCTAGTGCTTGTTGGAAAGGGGAGTTACATAATAGGAAATATAAATGCCTACCAAGCAACTGGGTGTGTACATACTATGGCCTAGATTTGGAGTTTGGCGTTAGCCGTGAAAACCAGCGTTAGAGGCTCCTAACGCTGGTTTTGGCCGCCCGCTGGTATTTGGAGTCAGTGATTAAAGGGTCTAACGCTCACTTTTCAGCCGCGACTTTTCCATACCGCAGATCCCCTTACGTCAATTGCGTATCCTATCTTTTCAATGGGATCTTCCTAACGCCGGTATTTAGAGTCGTTTCTGAAGTGAGCGTTAGAGCTCTAACGACAAAACTCCAGCCGCAGGAAAATAGCAGTAGTTAAGAGCTTTCTGGGCTAACGCCGGTTCATAAAGCTCTTAACTACTGTACCCTAAAGTACACTAACACCCATAAACTACCTATGTACCCCTAAACCGAGCTCCCCCCACATCGCCGCCACTCGATTAAATTTTTTTTAACCCCTAATCTGCCGACCGCCACCTACGTTATACTTATGTACCCCTAATCTGCTGCCCCTAACCCCGCCGACCCCTGTATTACATTTATTAACCCCTAACCTGCCCCCCACAACGTCGCCGCCAGCTACTTAAAATAATTAACCCCTAATCTTCCGACCGCAAAGCGCCGCCACCTACGTTATCCCTATGTACCCCTAATCTGCTGCCCCTAACACCGCCGACCCCTATATTATATTTATTAACCCCTAATCTGCCCCCCTCAACGTCGCCGACACCTGCCTACACTTATTAACCCCTAATCTGCCGAGCGGACCTGAGCGCTACTATAATAAATGTATTAACCCCTAATCCGCCTCACTAACCCTATCATAAATAGTATTAACCCCTAATCTGCCCTCCCTAACATCGTCGACACCTAACTTCAATTATTAACCCCTAATCTGACGACCGGAGCTCACCGCTACTATAATAAATGGATTAACCCCTAAAGCTAAGTCTAACCCTAACACTAACACCCCCCTAAATTAAATATAATTTAAATCTAACGAAATAAATTAACTCTTATTAAATAAATTATTCCTATTTAAAGATAAATACTTACCTGTAAAATAAATCCTAATATAGCTACAATATAAATTATAATTATATTATAGCTATTTTAGGATTTATATTTATTTTACAGGCAACTTGGTAATTATTTTAACCAGGTACAATAGCTATTTAATAGTTACCTAGTTAAAATAATAACAAATTTACCTGTAAAATAAATCCTAACCTAAGATATAATTAAACCTAACACTACCCTATCAATAAATTAATTAAATAAACTACCTACAATTACCTACAATTAACCTAACACTACACTATCAATAAATTAATTAAACACAATTCCTACAAATAAATACAATTAAATAAACTAGCTAAAGTACAAAAAATAAAAAAGAACTAAGTTACAAAAAATAAAAAAATATTTACAAACATAAGAAAAATATTACAACAATTTTAAACTAATTACACCTACTCTAAGCCCCCTAATAAAATAACAAAGCCCCCCAAAATAAAAAATTCCCTACCCTATTCTAAATTAAAAAAGGTAAAAGCTCTTTTACCTTACCAGCCCTGAAGGGCCCTTTGCGGGGCATGCCCCAAGAATTTCAGCTCTTTTGCCTGTAAAAAAAAACATACAATACCCCCCCCCAACATTACAACCCACCACCCACATACCCCTAATCTAACCCAAACCCCCCTTAAATAAACCGAACACTAAGCCCCTGAAGATCTTCCTACCTTGTCTTCACCATCCAGGTTCACCGATCCGTCCTGAAGAGCTCCTCCGATGTCCTGATCCAAGCCCAAGCGGGGGGCTGAAGAGGTCCATGATCCGGTCAAAGTCTTCATCCAAGCGGGGCAGAAGAGGATCTTCCATCCGATTGAAGTCTTCATCCAGGCGGCATCTTCTATGGTCTTCTATCCGGAGCGAAGCGGCAGGATCCTGAAGACCTCCAGCGCGGAACATCCATCCGGCCCGACGACTGAACGACGAATGACTGTTCCTTTAAGGGACGTCATCCAAGATGGCGTCCCTCGAATTCCGATTGGCTGATAGGATTCTATCAGCCAATCGGAATTAAGGTAGGAATTTTCTGATTGGCTGATGGAATCAGCCAATCAGAACCAAGTTCAATCCGATTGGCTGATCCAATCAGCTTATCAGATTGAGCTCGCATTCTATTGGCTGATCGGAACAGCCAATAGAATGCGAGCTCAATCAGATTAGGGGTTAATAAATATAATATAGGGGTCGGCGGTGTTAGGGGCAGCAGATTAGGGGTACATAGGGATAACGTAGGTTGCGGCGGTTTACGGAGCGGCAGATTAGGGGTAAAAAAAAATATGCAGGGGTCAGCGATAGCGGGAGCGGCAGATTAGGGGTTAATAAGTGTAAGGTTAGGGGTGTTTAGACTCGGGGTACATGTTAGAGTGTTAGGTGCAGACGTAGGAAGTGTTTCCCCATAGGAAACAATGGGGCTGCGTTAGGAGCTGAACGCTGCTTTTTTTGTAGGTGTTAGGTTTTTTTTCAGCTCAAACAGCCCCATTGTTTCCTATGGGGATATCGTGCACGAGCACGTTTTTGAGGCTGGCCGCGTCCGTAAGCAACTTTGGTATCGAGAGTTGCATTTGCGGTAAAAATGCTCTACGCTCCTTTTTTGGAGCCTAACGCAGCATTTGTTTGAACTCTCGATACCAGAGTTAAATTTATGGTGCGGCCAGAAAAAAGCCTGCGGAGCGTTAACAGCCCATCTACCGCCAAACTCCAAATCTAGGCCTATGACAGAGCAAACCCTAATTACTAATCTGGTTCATTTAACAACTCTTAATAGATAATAGTATATAGAACAATATAAATACACATGTACAATCTTCATATAACAGAATTGTTACTTATAACTAAGACCATTACCAGAAGGAGGTTACTGGATAACATTGGAAGTGCAGCTTCTATTAATAAGAGGTTTAGACTTAACAATTACCCTGTGACCATATGGGACAGTTTATGCATATATATAAGAGTTTGAATATATAGAAAATAAACTAAAGCAGGGTGAGATTAAATCTATGGGTTATAACTCTCATGATAAGTATACTGAAGAATTCTACAACTGGAAGTATGGCATAGCATATTTGTTATTATAAGAGCAGTGTGTAGAAGCACTCACAGCATTAATGCAAACTCTTATAGTGTAATAAAATCATCTATACCCTGCTAGATTACTATGTGGGTACAGTGATATGAGCATATAGTATAGAAGCATTATTGAGGCAGGCAAAGTATTCCTGTCATAACCATAAGTAATATATCAAACTATGATAAGAGTCAACTAGTGCAAACAATAAACAACGGGATAACATAGTATAGCATTGCACTGGTCTAGAATCTAAAATTGCACAACAATGGCAAAGAACTGTTAGTCTTTAAACAAGTGCTGCAGTGATACAATGAACTTTCATAAACACGGGGAGAAAAAAAAAAAAAAAAAAAAAAGAAAGAGAATATCCAGTCTAATTAAACCATGGAAATGGGGCTCAAGGATCATCCGTTGCTTCTCAGCCCACTCCTAATGTGACAAACTGACTCACATGTAGTGAGTATCGGGACTGCAGAAAAAGCTGGAGCAGTTGGTTTATGTCCCTCAGCTTGGCAGATAGGGTCAGTCCATTGCGATTGCCACAGGACATGGAATTGCTCAGCGGGATCTGTTCTAGTCGTGTTGCGATGTTAGGCATAGATGCTCCTTCATGACAGCCGGAAGACTCTATATGGTCCAGAGACAAAGGCAAGCAACATACCTCCCTGATCATAGGGCATGGTTTAGAGTCAGGTGCCTGTCGCAACTCCGCATTCAGTGGGGTACATTCCTGCTTCGCAGCGGTGTGCACTATAGTGGCAAAGTGATCTATGAAGAGCGGGTCATAGTGGCCTAACGGAGCGATTCCCAAGTCTACACCGTCGGTGCTTAGTAGAGAAGGTTGGGAAGGCTTCACGAATGGGAACTCCAGAGCTGATTCTGTCTGCGTGTCTCCAGGCTCTTTGTTAGGCTGCGTGGTGCTGGTCGTTCCCCTCATTGCCAACTGTAGTGTGGCTGATAGGTCCTGAAAAGAGCTAGCCATCTGCCGGTCCATGTCCTGCAGTAAGGCATATAAGAGCTCATGATCCTCCTCCATACTGCAAAGAGTCCCAGGATCCTTCTAGCAGGAAATATAGACGAGAGTAGGGAGCCGGGAGGGTGGGCCCAGGCAACTTACTGCCAGTGGCGTGGTATTTTCCTCCAGGAGAAACCGTTAAGCTTCAAGGTAGATACATAGATTGACTCAGGCAGGATATCCTTCCATTAAGAATTAGTTAGTAGCCGACCTCATGTGAAATTAGTTTGCACTGTTGCTGAAAATAAGTATTTCTTTTAGTTTAGGCCTAGGAGCTCTAGAGATGTACGTCTAGCTTCCCCGGCTGTTGGCTCCGCCCCGTGTTGTTTGTTTTTATGTGTGTATACGCGGTAACAATTTTTATTTTATTCTTTTGGTGTAAAACACCATAGGGCGGGATTCACCTTAGTGTATAGGTACAGACACAGACCAGAGCCGCACTATGTGACATCCACGGCTAGGATACTCGTTATTTTTATTTTTTTATTTTTATTTTCAATGTTTCACAGTAGGGGACAAGCATAGAGATTATACATATCTAAGAGTAGGGGTACATTCCGCTATCTGTCTGATATTTGTGTTAGGTTTATGCTGAGCCAATTGGTGTCCTCCTTTTTTTCCAGTTTTTACAAAGTGACTGGCTTTTCCATTGGCCACTACATAGGGTAGGATACCAGACAGAGGTACTATGTAATACAGTCTTGGAGGTGGTAGTGCCTACCAAGTTGTGTCGCATACGATCTATACATGCTTAACATTAATAGATTTTTCATACAATTTACAATCCCTAATCTGAGGGTAATAGTAAAAGTGGAATGTGATTTGAGTACCATGGTAACAAAAGAAACCAGCTCCTATGAATATCCCTACAGACAATATATCTCCACAAATGCATGATTCACTTGATACTTCTGATATGCACAACTTAGTTAAATGACACAGTCTAGGTGTGAAAATAAATGGATAAGGGGTTTAATAGGAGTTATAGCGGTCACCATGGCAACGAATGAAGCCATACCGCATAATGCATTTTTTCACTAGAATTTGCTCTGACACTAGAGATATAATATAACTAACAGTATAAGTTTGACACAGGTCCTGTAATATCCTAACATTTTTAACTAACAGATAATGTTATCTTGAAACTGCATGAAATGTTTCACGTATACCCCAGAAGTGACATTTTATCGCCACTTCCGGTTGCACGAGACACTGGAATGCAAACATTTGTTCCAAGCACTTGTTTGGCGCCAAGGACACGGTATGAGATTTGCGTTGTGTATTTTGTTCACTATAAATTGTGTGATTGTATCCACATTTGACATACTGATGAAGGGGATATTGTCCCTGAAAATGTTACATTAAAAAGTGATTTACTTTGTTTAAAAAGACCTGTGAGTGCAATTTCTTTCTTGAAATAGGAACAAATAGAATGAAAACCACTCTACAGAGGTGCGCTATAACAATCACAGTCCTTTTACTTAATAGCAATCGGATATCCAAGGCTGCTCTCTCAAGGAAAACGATATCAGACGGAAAATCCTATAGCAGGAAAGAAGCGCCTCTAATAACGAAACGTTAATGGTAAAATCAACAAAAACAAAGTCGAAGTACTCACAAACGGAGCGGCACTTACGAGTGCCAAGATCAGCAGACCGGGACCTGTCAGTTTTCTTCCCAGCCGACGCGGATCCAACCTCTTCAAGCGACGCCTACTCGCTGAATGACGGTTCCTTTAAATGTTCCGATCAGCCAATAGAATGCGAGCTCAATCTGATTGGCTGATTGGATCAGCCAATCGGATTGAACTTGAATCTGATAGGCTGATTCCATCAGCCAATCAGAATATTCCTACCTTAATTCCGATTGGCTGATAGAATCCTATCAGCCAATCGGAATTCGAGGGACGTCATCTTGGATGACGTCATTTGAAGGAACCGTCATTCGGCGAGTAGGCGTCGCTTGAAGAGGTTGGATCCGCGTCGGCTGGGAAGAAGATGGCTCCGCTCCGCTCCGGAAGAAAGAAGATTGAAGATGCGGCTTGATAGAAGACTTCATCCCGATGATGGACTTCCGACTTCAGCCCGATGATGGAGTTCTTCAGCCGCCGCTTGGATCAAGACTTCGGACCCTCTTCTGGACCGATCGCTGAACCCGGTGAGGTGAAGACAAGGTAGGGAGATCTTCAGGGGCTTAGTGTTAGGTTTATTTAAGGGGGGTTTGGGTTAGATTAGGGGTATGTTGGTGGTGGGTTGTAATGTTGGGGGGGGGGGTATTGTATGTTTTTTTTTTACAGGCAAAAGAGCTGAATTCTTTGGGGCATGCCCCGCAAAGGGCCCTTTTCAGGGCTGGTAAGGTAAAAGAGCTTTGAACTTTTTTAATTTAGAATAGGGTAGGGCATTTTTTTATTTTGGGGGGCTTTGTTATTTTATTAGGGGGCTTAGAGTAGGGGTAGTTAGTTGTAAATTGTTGTAATATTTTTCTAATGTTTGTAAATATTTTTTTATTTTTTGTAACAGTTCTTTTTTATTTTTTGTACTTTAGTTAGTTTATTTCAGTGTATTTATTTGTAGGTATTGTATTTAACCCCTTAATGACCACAATGTACCCTGTATGTCACTGGTCGTAAAGGGTTTTTTCAGGACATAATAGCACAAGTCTAGCAAGAACACACTATAAATGCCCTCCCTCCAGCAGGATTTGTGGAATAGAGCAGTCTCTACGCTGGTGGCAAGACCGCTCTATAAATGAAAGTCCCAAAAAAAGGCCAGCGACATACAGGGTATGTCGCTGGTCCTTAAGGGGTTAATTAATTTATTGATAGTGTAGTGTTAGGTTTAATTGTAGGTAATTGTAGGTAGTTTATTTAATTAATTTATTGATAGTGTAGTGTTAGGTTTAATTGTAACTTAGGTTAGGATTTATTTTACAGGTAATTTTGTAATTATTTTAACTATTTTAGCTATTAAATAGTTATTAACTATTTAATAGCTATTGTACCTGTTTAAAATAATTACAAAGTTGCCTGTAAAAAAATATTAATCCTAAAATAGCTACAATATAATTATAATTTATATTGTAGCTATATTAGGGTTTATTTTACAGGTAAGTATTTAGCTTTAAATAGGAATAATTTATATAATAAGAGTTAATTTATTTAGTTAGATTTAAATTATATTTAACTTAGGGGGGTATTAGTGTTAGGGTTAGACTTAGCTTTAGGGGTTAATCCATTTATTAGACTAGCGGCGAGATCTGATCGGCAGATTAGGGGTTAATTATTGTAGGTAGCTGGCGGCGACGTTGTGGGGGGCAGATTAGGGGTTAATAACTATAATGTATGTTGCGGCGGTATACGAAGCGGAAGATTAGGGGTTAAAAAAAATATGCAGGTGTCAGTGATAGCGGGGGCGGCAGATTAGGGGTTAATAAGTGTAAGGTTAGGGGTGTTTAGACTCGGGGTACATGTTAGAGTGTTAGGTGCAGACGCAGGAAGTGTTTCCCCATAGTAAACAATGGGGCTGCGTTAGGAGCTGAACGCTGCTTTTTTGCAGGTGTTAGGTTTTTTTTCAGCTCAAACAGCCCCATTGTTTTCTATGGGGGAATCGTGCACGAGCACGTTTTTGAAGCTGGCCGCGTCCGTAAGCAAGGCTGGTATTTAGAGTTGCAGTGCTGGTAAATATGCTCTACGCTCCTTTTTTGGAGCCTAACGCAGCCCTTCTGTGAACTCTAAATACCAGCAGTATTTAAAAGGTGCGGGGGGAAAAAAGCACGCGTAGCTAATGCACCCCTTTGGCCGCAGAAATCTAAATCTAGCCGTTTGAAAATAAATACTACATTTTATGAAGACCAGCGAGTGCCTTTTCTATGATGGGAGTTTCAATGTGTGTATAAAGTGCACCCTGGCAGCTGACACAATTTTGTAAGTCTGTGCTTATCCTTCATTGGGGATTGTTTTTATATATATATAGTGATGTCGCGAACATAAAAATTTGGGTACCGGCGAACCGGGCGAACCGCCATAGACTTCAATGGGCAGGCAAATTTTAAAACCCATAGGGATTCTTTCTGGTCACAATAGTGATGGAAAAGTTGATCAAGGGGACTAACACCTGGACTGTCGCGTGCCGGAGGGGAATCCATGGCAAAACTCCCACGGAAAATTACATAGTTGATGCTGGTTTTAATCCATAAAGGGCATAAATCACCTAACATTCCTAAATTGTTTGGAATAACATGCTTTAAAACATCAGGTATGATGTTGTATCGATCAGGTAGTGTAAGGGTTACGCCCGCTTCACAGTGACAGACCAAACTCCCACAGCGGGTACAACATCATCATCATCACACCGTACGTCCATGTGTGTAATGCTGCCTGACTGAGACATATCCCTGTTATCTACATCCTCTGGCAATAATGGTTGTGCATCACTCATTTCTTCCATCTGAACTCCTCTGACAGATCAAGTGAAGCAGCTGTGGTGCTAGTGTTGGTGGTGGCGGCAGGCGGGCGAGTGGTAACTTGAGAGGTGCCCGAAGCTAAGCTGGAGGAGGATGGTGCGTCAACGTTCCGAGTGGAAGCTGTAGAAGATTGGGTGTTCTGTGTTAGCCAGTCAACTATGTCCTCAGAACTTTTCGAGTTCAGGGTACGTGGCCTCTGAACACTGGGCATTATTCTAGGGCCAAAGAGAATCACAGCACCACGACCACGACGACCCCTGCGGGGTGGCCTGCCTCTGCCTGTCATTTTTTTTTCCATTATTGGTACTATGCGTGCAAGCTACTGTGACAACAGATATGAGTGGCACTGTGCACTGGCAGAAGTTGGCAGAGTAGACGCTGTAGGCCTGACACACACGCTTGCAGACTACTAACTGCTATTCAATCTATTACAGTCAAAAAAAATTTTTTTTTTAATGTACACTACTGTTACACCAGATATGAGTTGCACTGGTGTGACACTGTGCCCTGGCAGGCCCTGAAAAATCTGTTACACATCTACAACCACCAAAAAACAACCATGCTAAATAGTTTCTAAATTTTGTCCTGAGTTTAGAAATACCCAATGTTAACATGTTCTTTGCTTTTTTTTGCAAGTTATAGAGAAATAAATACAAGAAGCACTTTGCTATTTCAAAACCACTTTTTTTCAAAATGAGCGCTAGTTACATTGGAACCCTGATATCTGTCAGGAATACCTGAATATCCCTTGACATGTATATATATTTTTTTAGAAGACACCCCAAAGTATTGATCTAGGCCCATTTGGTATGTTTCATGCCACCATTTCATCGCCAAATGCGATCAAATAAAAAAAAATTGTTCACTTTTTCACAAACTTTAGGTTTCTCACAGAAATTATTTACAAACAACTTATGCAATTATGGCATAAATGGTTGTAAATGCTTCTCTGGGATCCCCTTTGTTCAGAAATAGCAGTCTTATATGGCTTTGGCGTTGCTTTTTGGAAATTAGAAGGCTGCTAAATGCCACTGCGCACCACACGTGTTTTATGCCCAGCAGTGAAGGGGTTAATTAGGGAGCATGTAGGGAGCTTGTAGAGTTAATTTTAGCTTAAGTGTAGTGTAGTAGACAACCCAAAGTATTGATCTAGGCCCATTTTGGTATATTTCATGAAACCATTTCACCGCCAAATGCGATTAAATAAAAAAAAAACGTTAAATGTTTCACAATTTTAGGTTTCTGACTGAAATCATTTACAAACAGCTTGTGCAATTATGGCACACATGGTTGTAAATGCTTCTCTGGAATCCCGTTTGTTCAGAAATAGCAGGCATATATGACTTTGGCGTTGCTTTCTGGTAATTAGAAGGCCGCTAAATGCTGCTGCGCATCACACGTGTATTATGGTTAGCAGTGAAGGGGTTAATTAGGTAGTTTGTAGGGAGCTTGCAGGGTTAATTTTAGCTTTAGTGTAGAGATCAGCCTCCCACCTGACACATCAGACCCCCTGATCCCTCCAAAACAGCTCCCTTCCCTCCCCCACCTCACAATTGTCCCCGCCATCTTAAGTACTGGCAGAAAGTCTGCCAGTACTAAAATAAAAGGTTTTTAAATTTTTTTTTATTTTTTTTAGCATATTTTACATATGCTGTGGTGTAGCATCCCCCCTTAGCCCCCAACCTCCCTGATCCCCCCAAAACAGCTCTCTAACCCTCCCCATCTGCCTTATTGGTGGCCATCTTGGGTACTGGCAGCTGTCTGCTATTATTTCACAGTCAATATGAGTGGTGGCACTGGGCAAGTGGGCACAGTATATGCTGTGAGCCTGACAAACACGCTGGCAGGCAGGCAACTGCAATTAGATTGCACAGGAAAAAAAAAAAAAAAGCAGACTGATGTTCTAGCCCTAAAAAGGGCTTTTTGGGGTGCTGTCCTTACAGCAGAGATCAGATGAGTCCTTCAGGACTGTAGTGGACACTGAACACACTAGCCTAGCTATCGATTTCCCTATTAAATCAGCAGCAACTACACTGTCCCTCCTCTCACTAAGAATGCAGCATCCAAATGAATCTAAAATGGATGCTGTCCAGGAGGTGGGAGGGTCTGGGAGGGAGTGTCTGCCGCTGATTGGCTGTAATGCGTCTGCTGACTGTGAGGTACAGGGTCAAAATTTACTCAATGATGGAGGGGCGGAGCTAGCCAATCCAGGAAGATGGCCGCGGCTTTCTAGAGCTCCTGTGCCCAATCTGGCTGAGAGGCAATTAAAATTAAGCCCAGCGACAGCAAGAGTCACAAGTGTGGAGGACTACAGCATAATAAGCACAGCACCAGATTTCGGCGGAATTGTGAGTTATCGGTGCTTTGGAGCGATGTGAACAGTGCCTGAAGCGCACCTCACCCACGCCAGCATAACCGCTCCGGAGCACAATCACGCTGCACACCGGGCCCTGCAACCTTATGTCTAAATGGGACAGCGGTAAGACAGTTTGAGAAAAACGCCACTTGAGGGATAACACGCAAGGGTCTTTTAAAAGCAACTATCACACAGCCCATTTTACCGCTCATGCTGCACTGTGAAGGAGCGCGGAAGGCCGCGCTTCATGAAGAGTACTTCTCCTAGGGCCTCTGGGGTGATGAACGGGGTAAGCAGCATCATTCTTACATTTCTGTGACACAAACCCCACTAATCCCCCTCCTTAGATGGCTGTACAATTTTATTATTAGCGGAGTCAAAAGGGAAGATACACAAAGTACGCGCATTTGAGAATCCACGTGGTGGGGCATTGAATTCAAAAATTAGTATAGCACAGAAAAATGATAGGGGTCTTGAGGCCTTACGATTTTGAGCCTATGTAATAATCAATCTGCAAAGACAAGGCCTTCAACATCCTACAGCACAAAACAGGAATAAAGGGAAAGTCATCAGCATAGTGGCCTCTTTTTATATGTATTTTTCCCTATCCTGCATCTGACCTGCCTTTATATATACAGGAGACTCTCTAATAAGCATACACCTGCAGTCCCTAAAGATTTCACTTAAATGCAATTAGGCAAGAGCTGAACAGAGCACCTGTGCACACAAGATTCAAACATGTCACCCAAGAAGCTTAGCAAAAAAGGTTTAGGCCCCAAACCACGTGGCCACACAACTCCATCTGTTAACAGCTATTTTAAATCAGTAGAAAATCAAGCCGCTGATATCAATATTACAGAGAATCCTGAATCACTTGCTGCATCTTCTTCGTCAGAATCTGACACATAAACTATAACTGACACTATCACAATACCAAAAGCGCTGTTTGAATCTCTTCCTTCAAAAAAAGACTTTTCTACCTTAATCTCGCAAGTAAAGCAGTGCATTAAAGAGGAAATAAGTGATCTTAAAAGGGAAATAGGAGAGATTGGTCATAGGGTAGAAGCAGTGGAGAGTACACAAGATGCTCACGCTTCAGCAATAACAGACCTTCACAACATTATTCGTAAACAGCACGGAGAGATCCATGACTTGGAAGAAAAAATGGACGCAGAGAATAGAGGCAGAAGGCACAACATTAGAATAAGGGGCATTCCCGAAGCTATCCCGACCACCGACCTAGACCAATATCTACAAGACCTCTTTAATTTCTTAAAACAAACAGAGTCTCCTGCAAAAATAGACATTGATAGAGCGCATAGGGCTCTGCGACCAAGACCCACAGACTCGCAGCCACCAAGAGATGTGATTGTTCGCATTACAAACTTCAAAGAATAAGAAGATATTATGAAGCAGGCCCGGGAGAAACAACCCATAAAGTATGAGAATGCAGAACTACAATTCTACGCAGATCTCTCCCAAAGGACCCTTGCCAAAAGAAAGGAATTTAAGCAATTCACCTTATCACTTCAAAAGATGAACATCCCTTACAGATGGGGATTCCCCTTTCACCTTATAATCCTAAGGCAAGGAAAAAAATACACATGTTCTTCACTGGAAGACATTCCAAAGGTATGCACAGAGTTGGACATTCCAACCCCAGAAGGGGTGAAAACACAGGCTACTCAGGATCAATCATGCTCAGAGGCCAACGGTGGCCCTTTGCCACAGAGAAAAGAGTGGCAACAAGTCCAGCCTAAGAAGAATCGTCGACTCAGCACACACAGTCATCCACAATTGAAAGAAAAGGGATGATTGAGACTGTTTGAATAGTATCCTTTTTTTTGCTGTCTTGCATTGCAATCTTTATATAAATTCTTTTTCTAGGTGCTGCGAGGGATAGTCCTCCACGTGTTTACTTAAACATGTCGTGGGCCATAGGCAACACCCAACATATGGGTAGTGGCCATCTAAAGTTCTTACTGTTAGAAGATAAATTTCAGATGCATGTTTGTGGAGTTATTAAATTAAACTTGACAAAGTTTATTTAGACTTAATAATGTTTTATAATTACATCTTTAAACTCACAAAAACTAGAAGTTCAGCCATGTTAGGCTTACTGTTAGATTGTGTAGTTCTCTCAGCCAGACAGGAGAACTAGTCTCCCTTAGAGTTGATGTTGCAACAAGCGCTCCTCATGCTCAGAGGTAGCGCTGGGAATGTTAAATTGTCAATTGTGATTTTCCTTTTCTTTTTTTGCTGTTTTTGTTTATGTTTTTGTTTATTTTTTCTACACAGAGTACAGTACCCGGGTATACATCTTGGTGAGTGTGGCAGGAAAGCTCATTTCATGCACATAATGTCTGTCAAAAAGTACAGGTATGAGTAGGGACAACACACAGGATGTAATCATCCTCACCCAAAATGTTAAGGGCTTCAATGGTCCAAATAAGCGAAGAATGGCCCTATTAGATCTACACAAGAAAGGGGGGCACATCCTAATGTTGCAAGAGACACATTTTAAGTCTGGACAGGTTCCTAAGTTTTTCTCTTCCAATTACCCCTTGCACTTCCACAGCTCCAACTCATCCAAAAAAATAAATGGTGTTAGCATTTTGATACATAGGTCCATCGCTTTCACTAAAACCCACATAGAACATGATAAAGATGGTAGATTCTTATGCGTTACAGGTCTTCTTTTTGGAAAGCCTGTAACATTAGTGAATGTCTATGCCCCAAATAGATCCCAAATTTCGTTCATTAATACTACTACCAATTCCATCCTGTCACATATTAAAGGATCTTTAATCCTAGCGGGAGATCTTAATGTCCCCCTAAATCCTAAAATGGATTGTACCAATCCAGACACAAGAATTAAAATTCCCAAAATGCAATCTATCTGGCAGAATCTCAAATTACTAGGGGTACATGACACATGGAGATATATGAATCCGCAGAAAAGAGATTTTACCTTTTTCTCAAACCCGAATAGGTGTTACTCCAGGTTAGATTACATATTAATTGACCATTTAGTACTCTCCTACATGAAAGCAGCTGACATCTCACACACTACCTGGTCTGACCATTCCTTGGTCTCATGCAGAATAACATGGCCCTCAGCCCCTCTCAGATCATTCCAATGGAGACTGGATGAGTCGTTACTAAAGGGAAAAACACAAATAACTAATTTAGCAAAACACATTAAATCCTATTTGTCCTTGAACGACTCTCCTGAGGTTAGCATCACCACCCTTTGGGAGGCTCACAAAAGTACAATAAGAGGGGAGCTTATCAAGACCAAAGCATACGTGATGAAGAAGAGAAGGGAGAAATTCTCTTCTCTAGCAAAAGACATAGCTGACCTAGACTACCAACACAAACAACATCCAGATAACTCATCTATCTTGGAAAATCTTAACGCCAAACGAGACCAATTAAATAACCTACTCCAGTTGAACACTCAGAGGCAACTACTGTCCTTCCAACAAACATTTTATTGCAAGGGTAATAAACCAGGTAGATGGTTAGCGAGAACCTTGAAGAAAAGACAACAACGCACATACGTACACTCAATTAAAAGCAAGTCAGGTAAACAGGTAGAAGATACCCAGAAGATAGCGGAGGAATTCAAGGCTTATTACCATAAACTATATACAGGGAGTGCAGAATTATTAGGCAAATGAGTATTTTGACCACATCATCCTCTTTATGCATGTTGTCTTACTCCAAGCTGTATAGGCTCGAAAGCCTACTACCAATTAAGCATATTAGGTGATGTGCATCTCTGTAATGAGAAGGGGTGTGGTCTAATGACATCAACACCCTATATCAGGTGTGCATAATTATTAGGCAACTTCCTTTCCTTTGGCAAAATGGGTCAAAAGAAGGACTTGACAGGCTCAGAAAAGTCAAAAATAGTGAGATATCTTGCAGAGGGATGCAGCACTCTTAAAATTGCAAAGCTTCTGAAGCGTGATCATCGAACAATCAAGCGTTTCATTCAAAATAGTCAACAGGGTCGCAAGAAGCGTGTGGAAAAACCAAGGCGCAAAATAACTGCCCATGTCAAGCTCAACTCCCAGTCCTACTGCCAGTTTCTGGAAGACACCTTCTTCAAGCAGTGGCACAGGAAGAAGTCTGCATCCTTCAAGAAAAACATGATTTTCATGCAGGACAATGCTCCATCACACGCGTCCAAGTACTCCACAGCGTGGCTGGCAAGAAAGGGTATAAAAGAAGAAAATCTAATGACATGGCCTCCTTGTTCACCTGATCTGAACCCCATTGAGAATCTGTGGTCCATCATCAAATGTGAGATTTACAAGGAGGGAAAACAGTACACCTCTCTGAACAGTGTCTGGGAGGCTGTGGTTGCTGCTGCACGCAATGTTGATGGTGAACAGATCAAAACACTGACAGAATCCATGGATGGCAGGCTTTTGAGTGTCCTTGCAAAGAAAGGTGGCTATATTGGTCACTGATTTGTTTTTGTTTTGTTTTTGAATGTCAGAAATGTATATTTGTGAATGTTGAGATGTTATATTGGTTTCACTGGTAAAAATAAATAATTGAAATGGGTATATATTTGTTTTTTGTTAAGTTGCCTAATAATTATGCACAGTAATAGTCACCTGCACACACAGATATCCCCCTAAAATAGCTATAACTAAAAACAAACTAAAAACTACTTCCAAAACTATTCAGCTTTGATATTAATGAGTTTTTTGGATTCATTGAGAACATGGTTGTTGTTCAATAATAAAATTAATCCTCAAAAATACAACTTCCCTAATAATTCTGCACTCCCTGTATAACTATGAGAAATTGATTACTGATTTTCATTCACTGACTTCCTCCTGGCTTTTAAAAAATGTCTCTTGGCTGGGCAGGATCCAGGCAGCGAAAATGGTATTATTACCCAAAGCACTATACATATTACAAACTGTCCCTATTCAAAACATTTCCAGAGAGATTAATATATTACAAAAAATAATGAACGACTATATCTGGCGACGCAGGCCACCGCATATTAGCAAAACCATGATTTATAAACTCACGACACAAGGGGGCCTTGGCGTTCCTCATCTTAGCTCATACAAATTAGCTATCTCACTTCAAAGAGTAGTGGAATGGTGCAGATACGAGATCGATCAATACAAGGGCTGGGTACAGATAGAAACATCTCAAACTGGCACTGATAACATTGGCAGTTTGTGCTGGAACCCATCAGCTGTGAAAAGTCCAACAATTTCCCAATTATATATTACTAATGAAACGTGGAAGGACTGGCTGTCTGTCCTTAAAACACATCCGAAAATCTCCACTAAATACTCTCCTCTCACGAATCTACTATCAAACCCTGAATTTCCCCCAGGATTACAAATAGAAAGAAACAAAAATGCAAACTCCCCTTTGAAAATACAGATCCAAATTCACACTTTATTAGATAAAAATCAACTAATGACAAAGCAGCAAATCGACTTATTATCTCTCCCCTTTTTCACCTCCTGGTTCAACTATCATCAGACCAGACACTTCATCCTCTCACATAAATACAAGGCGGACTTCACACGCCCTCTCACACAATTCGAACAAGCCTGCTCAAATGGATCGGAACACTTGAGATCAATTTCCTCACTATAGAAATTAGTATTAGAAAATAGATTCGACAAACTGCCTTCATATACAATAGGGTGGGATAGAGAACTAGCATTACACCCCCCCCCCCCCTCCAAAGAATGGCTTTCTAGATTCAAAAGATTGTCGCAGTCAGCACATTCTTCTAGAGCAAAAGAAACAAATATCAAAATATGCATGAGATGGTATATGACTCCATCAAGACTGAAACGAATATATTAAAATAGTCCAGGTAATTGCTGGAGGGGGTGCGCCCAAGAAGGTAACATGAAACATATATGGTGGGACTGTGAACCAATTAGACAGTTTTGGCTTGAGATCTTTAAAGATGTAAATAAGGTCCTATCCACTCAATTAACCCCTGACCCAGAGCTGATATTGCTTCAAGGTTCTCCCCAGGTAGTGTGTAAGATACGCAAACAGTAATTCCAAATCATGATAAACACAGCAAAACAAATGATACCCAGATATTGGAAATCAGCCACAATCCCAAGTATCAGCACATGGAGAAAGCATGTAAGCACAGACCTAACTTTAGAAAGATTCTACTATCTCAGATCGGATAATCTAGATTTTTTCGATAATATGCTTTTCCTGTGGGAGTCCTTCATACTAGCCTTGCCCAAATAGGGGAAGCAGATGTGCCTTCCCTTAAACTCTTCTATATAATTTAATAACGTGCCCCTTAAGACTCCTTAAAACTCCTGCCACACGACATTCCGAACACTTTCTGGAGACCCGCCGCACTAATTACCCGGGTACACTTACATTTACACTCAACCTTGTATATATAACATGTCAATTTATTCTATTTATTTTCACTTTTATTTTATTTTATTTTTATTTATTATTGTTTCAATTGCTTGAGTCTATTATAATCCTGACATAAGGTCCGGTCGACATTAGACCTGGCAATGTGCATTACCATCGAACTTTTATCTTTTACATTTGTTGATGCTTGCCAGGATCACCTTTTTTGCTTGTATGAAAAGACTAAATATTACCTGGACTAGTTATTTGTAGACTAAGGAAGCATACGACTCCCTCTACGTTTAAAAACTTTCATCTAATTGTTTTAATACGAGTCATACCAATTATTCTTTTTGTTCAAATGTATTATCATTTACTTTTATTGTTATGTAAAAATAAAAACCAAATATATAAAAAAAAATTTACTCAATGATGATGAATAGGGGGCGGATCGAACATTGCATATGTTCGCCTGCTGCGGCGAACACGGACATGCTATGTTTGCCGCGAACTATTCGCCAGCGAACTATTCATGACATCACTATATATATATATATATATATATATATATATATATATATACCGTATATATATTTATTTAATGTGTTTTATATATATATATATCTATATATATATATATGTGTGTGTGTGTACAGTATATACATATATATATATATATATATATATATATATATATATATATATATATATATATATATACATAATATGTTCAAATAACAAAGTATTGCAGTATGCAGTGATACCTTTTTTATTGGACTAACATACTTCTAGATTACGAGTTCTGCGTTACCCTTAAAAAGCAGCGTTAAGGGGTCCTAACGCTGCTTTTTAACGCCCGCTGGTATTACGAGTATGGCAGGTACAGGTGTACCGCTCACTTTTCTTCCTCGACTTTTGGCTACCGCAAATCCCCTTACGTCAATTGCGTATCCTATCTTTTTAATGGGATTTGCCTAATGCTGGTATTACAAGTCTTGGAAGAAGTGAGCTGTACAGCCTCTACCTCCAAGACTCCTACCGCATTTAAAAGTCAGTAGTTAAGAGTTTTATGGGCTAATGCTGGAACATAAAGCTCTTAACTACAGTGCTACACAGTACACTAACACCCATAAACTACCTATGAACCCCTAAACTGAGGGCCCCCCACATTGCAAACACTATAATAAAATTATTTAACCCCTAATCTGCCGACCGGACATCGCCGCCACCTACATTATACCTATGAACCCCTAATCTGCTGCCCCTAACATCGCCGACACCTACATTATATTTATTAACCCCTAATCTGCCCCCCCCAATGTCGCCGCTAGCTACCTACACTTATTAACCCCTAATATGCCGACCAGACAACTATAATAAATGTATTAACCCCTAAACCACTGCACTCCCACCTCGCAAACACTATAATAAATTTTATTAACCCCTAATCTGCCCCCCCCATGTCGCCGCCACCTACCTACAATTATTAACCCCTAATCTCAAGCCCCCAATGTCGCCACTACTATAATAAAGTTATTAACCCCTAAACCTAAGTCTTAGCCTAACCCTAACACCCCCCTAACTTAAATATAATTTAAATAAAACAAAATAAAATTACTACAATTAAATAAATTAATTCTATTTAAAACTAAATACTTACCTATAAAATAAACCCTAATATAGCTACAATATAACTAATAGTTACATTGTAGCTATTTTAGGATTTATATTTATTTTACAGGCAACTTGTATTTATTTTAACTAGGTAGAATAGCTATTAAATAGTTAATAACTATTTAATAGCTACCTAGTTAAAATAATTACAAAATTACCTGTAAAATAAATCCTAACCTAAGTAACAAATACACCTAACATTACACTATCAATAAATTAATTAAATAAATTAACTACAATTATCTAAACTAAAATACAATTAAATAAACTAAACTATAGTACAAAACAAACAAACACTACATTACAAAAAATAAAAAAAATATTACAAGAATTTTAAACCCTTAATGACCGCAGCACTTTTCCATTTTCTGTCCGTTTGGGACCAAGGCTATTTTTACATTTTTGCGGTGTTTGTGTTTAGCTGTAATTTTCCTCTTACTCATTTACTGTACCCACACATATTATATACCGTTTTTCTCGCCATTAAATGGACTTTCAAAAGATACCATTATTTTCATCATATCTTATAATTTACTATAAAAAACATTATAAAATATGAAGAAAAAATGGAAAAAAACACACTTTTTCTAACTTTGACCCCCAAAATCTGTTACACATCTACAACCACCAAAAAACACCCATGCTAAATAGTTTCTAAATTTTGTCCTGAGTTTAGAAATACCCAATGTTTACATCTTCTTTGCTTTTTTGCAAGTTATAGCGCCATAAATACAAATAGTACTTTGCTATTTCCAAACCACTTTTTTTCAAAATTAGTGCTAGTTACATTGGGACACTAATATCTTTCAGGAATCCCTGAATATCCATTGACATGTATATATTTTTTTTTTCAAAGACATCCCAAAGTATTGATCTAGGCCCATTTTGGTATATTTCATGCCACTATTTCACCGCCAAATGCGATCAAATAAAAAAAATTGTTCACTTTTTCACAAATTTTTTCACAAACTTTAGGTTTCTCACTGAAATTATTTACAAACAACTTATGCAATTATAGAATAAATGGTTGTAAATGCTTCTCTGGGATCCCCTTTGTTCAGAAATAGCAGACATATATGGCTTTGGCTTTGCTTTTTGGTAATTAGAAGGCTGCTAAATGCCACTGCGCACAATACGTGTATTATGCCCAGCATTGAAGGGGTTAATTAGGGAGCATGTAGGGAGCTTCTAGGTTTAATTTTAGCTTTAGTGTAGTGTAGTAGACAACCCCAAGTATTGATCTAGGCCCATTTTGGTATATTTCATGCCCCCATTTCACCGCCAAATGCGATCAAAGTAAAAAAAACGTTAATTTTTTCACAATTTTAGGTTTCTCACTGAAATTATTTACAAACAGCTTGTGCAATTATGGCACAAATGGTTGTAAATGCTTCTCTGGGATGCCCTTTGTTCAGAAATAGCAGACATATATGACTTTGGCGTTGCTTTATGGTAATTAGAAAGTCGCTAAATGCTGCTGCGCATCACACGTGTATTATGGCTAGCAGTGAAGGGGTTAATTAGGTAGTTTGTAGGGAGCTTGCAGGGTTAATTTTAGCTTTAGTGTAGAGATCAGCCTCCCACCTGACACATCCCACCCCCTGATCCCTCCCAAACAGCTCCCTTCTCTCCCCCACCCCACAATTGTCACCGCCATCTTAAGTACTGGCAGAAAGTCTGCCAGTACTAAAATAAAAGTTTTTTTGTTTTTTTTTTAAGAAAAAAAAAAAAAGCATATTTACATATGCTGTGTTTAGGATTCCCCCTTAACCCCCAACCTCCCTGATCCCCCCCAAAACAGCTCTCTAAGCCTCCCTCTCAGCCTTATTGGGGGCCATCTTGGGTACTGGCAGCTGTCTGCCAGTACCCAGTTTGAACAATCAAATGTTTATTTTTATTTTTTTATTTTTTTATTTTCTGTAGTGTAGCTCAATCCCCCAACCCCCCCCCCCCCATGGACCAACCCCCACCACCTAAATGACACCTAAGGTTTTTTTTATATATTTAAATTTGGTCCCACTTTTATTTTGGGACACATTTTTTCCGTAGTGTAGCGGTTCCCACCCGCTCCCTCCCCGTGCACGCGCCCGCCCCCTCGTGCACATGCGCACGCCCGCGCGCGCCCCCGGACTTACCCGCCCACGATCCCGCCCCCCTCCACATGACCAGGGCCATCGATGGCCGCCACCCACCTCCCACACCGGCTCCCACCCACCAACGATACCGGCCATCGATGTCCGGTGCAGAGAGGGCCACAGAGTGGCTCTCTCTGCATCGGATGGCCGTAAAAGGTTATTGCAGGATGCCTCCATATCGAGGCATCACTGCAATAACCGGAAAGCAGCTGGAAGCAAGCAGGATCGCTTCCAGCTGCTTTCCACACCGAGGACGTGCAGGGTACGTCCTCAGGCGTTAACTGCCTTTTTTCTGAGGACGTACCCTGCACTTCCTCGGTCGTTAAGGGGTTAATCTAATTACACCTAATCTAAGCCCCCTAATAAAATAAAAAAGCCCCCAAAATAATAAAATTCCCTACCCTATACTAAAATACAAAAATAATCAGCTCTTTTACCAGCCCTTAAAAGGGCTTTTTGCGGGGCATTGCCCCAAAGTAATCAGCTCTTTTACCTGTAAAAAAAAATACAAGATCCCCCAACATTAAAACCCACCACCCACACACCCCTATTCTAAAACCCACCCGATCCCCCCTTAAAAAAACCTAACACTAACCCCCTGAAGATTACCCTACCTTGAGCCGTGTTCAACCAGCCGGGCCGAATTCTTCATCCAATCCAGACGATGTGGTCCTCCATCCGGCAGAAGTCTTAATCCAAGCGGAGCAGAAGAAGTCCTCCATCCGGCAGAAGACTTCATCCAAGCGGGGCAGAAGAGGTCCTCCATCCGGCAGAAGTCTTCATCCATCCGCGGCTCCATCTTCAAGACCTCCAATGCGGAACATCCTCCTCGGCCGACGGACTAACGACGAATGAAGGTTCCTTTAAATGACTTCATCCAAGATGGCGTCCCTCAAATTCCTATTGGCTGATAGGATTCTATCAGCCAATCGGAATTAAGGTAGTAAAAATAAGATTGGCTGATTTAATGAGCCAATCGGATTGAAGTTCAATCCGATTGGCTGATTGGATCAGCCAATAAAATTGACCTCACATTCTATTGGCTGATCCAGGGGGGATCAGGTCAGTTTTAGAGTAGGGGTGTGTGGGTGGTGGGTTTTAATATTGGGGGGGTCTTGTATTTTTTTTTACAGGTAAAAGAGCTGATTACTTTTGTAATTTTGTATAGGGTAGGGAATTTTATTATTTTGGGGGTCTTTTTTATTTTATTCGGGGGCTTAGATTAGGTGTAATTAGATAAAAAATTCTTGTAATATTTCTTTATTTTTTGTAATTTAGTGGGGGGTTTTTGTACTATAGTTTAGTTTATTTAATTGTATTTTAGTTTAGATAATTGTAGTTAATTTATTTTATTAATTTATTGATAGTGTAGTGTGAGGTGTATTTGTAACTTAGGTTAGGATTTATTTTACAGGTAATTTTGTAATTATTTTAACTAGGTAGTTATTAAATAGTTATTAACTATTTAATAGCTATTCTACCTAGTTAAAATAAATACAAAGTTGCCTATAAAATAAATATAAATCCTAAAATAGCTACAATGTAATTATTAGTTATATTGTAGCTATCTTATGGTTTATTTTATAGGTAAGTATTTAGTTTTAAATAGGAATACTTTATTTAATTATAGTAATTTTATTTAGATTTATTTAAATTATATTTAACTTAGGGGGGTGTTAGGGTTAGGGTTAGTCTTAGGTTTAGGGGTTAATAACTTTATTATAGTAGCTGCGACGTTGGTGGCTTGAGATTAGGGGTTAATAATTGTAGGTAGGTGGCGGCCATGTTAGGGAAGGCAGATTAGGGGTTAATACATTTATTATAGTGGCGGCGATGTCCGGTGGGCAGATTAGGGGTTAATAAGTGTAGGTAGGTGGCGGTGACGTTAGGGGCAGCAGATTAGGGGTTAATAAATATAATATAGGTGGCAGCGGTGTCCGGAGCGGCAGATTAGGGGTTAATAGTATAATGCAGGTGGTGAAAATGTCGGGGGCAGCAGATTAGAGGTTAATAAGTGTAAGGTTAGGGGTGTTTAGACTCGGGGTTCATGTTAGGGTGTTAGGTGTAGGCTTAGAAAGTGTTTCCCCATAGGAAATAATGGGGCTGCGTTAGGAGCTGAACGCTGCTTTTTTGCAGGTGTTAGGTTATTTTTCAGCCAGCTCATCCCCATTGTATCCTATGGGGAAATCGTGCACGAGCATGTTTTAGCCAGCTTACCGCTACCGTAAGCAATGCTGTATTACAGGTAGAAGTGGAGCTAAATTTGCTCAATGCTCACTTTTTTGAGGCTAACGCAGCCATTCAGAAAACTTGTAATACCAGCGTTGTGTAAAGTGAGCGCTGGAAAAAAAGGCTCGTTAGCCCCGCAAGTTTTTACTGACAAAACTTGTAATCTAGGCGATAATATTTTAAAGACAAGCTTTCAAGAGTTTTCCTTCCTTCCTTAGGTCTGAAGCAACACTTATCAATCTGATATAGATACACATCACATACAACAAATAGGGGTGAGAGGGGTGTCATAAAAAGCAGAGGATGTGTCTGAAGGAGAAAATAGTTGAGAATAGCCAGAAATAGTAAATAAACAGAGGAGAGTAAATAGGCAAGATGAGAGGAAAAACAAAAGGAAAAAGAAACCAATATAGGACAATAAGATGAGAGATTATAGAAAGTTTTGGTAGTGTGTGAGAAAGCCAGAGTCTACATTAAGTCCTTCATTTTTGTTTTTAAAATGTGTGATCATTTTGTCTTTGAAATATTATGATAGTCCATTAAAAAAGGTATCACTGCATACTGCAATACTTTTTTGTTTGAGCATCTTATCTACTGGACTAACGGCTAATCCAATCTTCATTATATATATATATCCTTAATTCAATTATAAAAAAGACATTATTTGGAGACAATTAACACTGTAGCTGATAAATAAATAAATACATAAAATGTATTATGCAGCACAGTTCTTTACTTAAAACTAGTTTAGAAATTAGGTAAGGCATTAGGAGGTCCGTGTTGTAGATAGGATCATTTTTACAACACAGAGCCATGGAAAATTACCCAGGAAGATGAAGAGGAACAGAGAGTTAGAAGAACAGGATCAACATAGAAGTTGAGAAAGTATGCATTTCTTTAGCACTTCATTCTCCCCAAAGTCTATAATCGACTGAATTTGTAATTAGAACACCAGTAGTAGGGTGAAGTTAGGTGATTTAATTTAAAATTTAACCTTTATTAGTTTCATTAAAAAATAGAACACACAACATAAAAAGTTAAAAAACACAAAAAGAGTGGGCCAATAGAACGAGTCTGTCACATAACTAAGTGTTAACCTTGTTATTAAATTAAGGTGTGTGAGAGTCTGGTTACAATACTGTCTAAATAATGTGAAAATGGAATGTATTTAATTCTCCTGGGAGAAGACAGGAAAATAAGTGTGTGTAGGTATTTCCCTGAGTATCACTATAACTCAGTAATGAATTGGATACTTTTTAGGTTTATCAGATTAGTAATCTGGAGTTTATTATATTTTTCTCTAGTTTATAATAGTACACTAAATCATAGTGAGAAAAAATAATAACAGATTGAGCTCAATGAATAAGCAGTTATTTATAAAAATAAATGTTGGTAAAGTACCCGTATTTTGTACTTTTAGTTGGATGTCTTTTGTCGTTGGCTCATATGATTAGATTGTCTAGTATCTGCAATCATTACTTGGGTTAGTGTTTTTTAAAAATTACTAAGTTGTGTGCGTTTACCAATTCACAATAGGTGGTTTAGCTTTATTGGTAGCTTAATGTCTTTTATCATAGGCTCATGTGCTTTCGATTGCTTTTGTGTCTGCAATCTGTACTTTGATTTTAATTATTATCAAGTAATACGAGATAGTACAATTATTTATGGAAGTAAATATAAGCACAGTGCCCAGATTTTTATCCTTTTAGTTACTAAATGTCTTTTACCATTGGCTCATTTATTTACATTATCTAGTATCTACAATCATTACTTAGATTTGAATTATTGTCTGGAATTACAAAGTGATGGACTTAGCTTTATTATCAGTCTGATGTATTTTGTCATTGGCTCTAGAGCTTTGGATTGCTTTATGTCTGCAATCTATACTCAGATTTCAGTTATTATCTGGTAATACAAGGTAACTGACACTGACTGCTTCTCAGTCTGTTAGTTAATTTAATAGTTTGTCACTCTCAGAAGGTGATGTGACTAGTGGTGTGTGTGGTGTGAGCGTTACATTTTTAACTTAGTTAGAATTGTACCACTATATGGGGGAGTGCTAGCCAAATTGCTTCGAATATATAATATATTGTAACTGGTGAAGTTACATAAATTGCTTCAAATATATAATATATTGTAACTGGTGAAGTTACATAAATTGCTTCAAATATATAATATATTGTAACTGGTGAAGTTACATAAGCAGAAATGTATCAATCTTTTTGATTCAATATGAATCTTTTTAAATAGTAGTTGCAACCTAATACTCCCTAATGGTATGACCTTTGAGGTAAATATCTAAGTTACCAAAGTATATGCTGCCAGATAATTTCTGTTTTGCTCAAATAGCGGTGGGTATCTATTGGTAACTATATTAAATTCTAATCAAGGTGCATAGATTCAGCAAGGAGTGCTCAAATAATGTTAATATGTATTGCTGTTATAGATTCTCTAAAAAGCACTCTGCTATAATATCTTTACAGGTAGATAGATACTATGGTTTGTTTATGATTCGCTTAGAACTTCTGGCGAAAGCTATTGGCACAGAACACACACATCAGACATTCCACATTCACAGCTACATTAAATTAAATTCTAAAAAGTATCAAGCATAACACAGATTCACACTTAAGAAGTTAAATAAAGT
This sequence comes from Bombina bombina, assembly GCF_027579735.1. Classification (NCBI taxonomy): domain Eukaryota; kingdom Metazoa; phylum Chordata; class Amphibia; order Anura; family Bombinatoridae; genus Bombina; species Bombina bombina. Next base: position 179,075,007 of record NC_069501.1, on the reverse strand, counting down.
CTTGCCGTAGCAAGTTCAATTTGTCTCAACACTTAGATAAGACTAATTCTATTGTATAGTATAGTAAATCAGTTAGCCATATTATTGGTTTATAGGCGGCCCAAACTAAATGCAAAGTTTAAAAAATAATGGGGGTTGAAAGAGGTTCAAAACCCTCCCCTAACCTTTTCAAAGGTTTATATTCATAAAGGAACAGAGAGTTATAGCAAGAGGTCAGGAACTCACCGCAGCTCGTTAGGTTAGAGGAATTCAGGACCAGAGATTTTTCTTACCAATTTTCCACATCTTGTTTTTGTTTGTTTTTTAAATCGTGCTCTGTGCTTTTTTTCCAATTGAGACGCATACATTTTATCAGTAGGATCAGAGAAAAAAAACACTAACTTACTAGGCAAGCTACAAGATCAGATGAATTTCAGAAAACTAAGGAGAATCACACAAGGAGTGTGGATATCTCCTGGAAGTATGCACCTATAAGCACTCTTAGCCTAGACTCTGTGGCAGTAAATCCAGAACGGGTAGAATTAAAATATAACTTTTATTATGAATTGCTCTTAAAATAAGGGTAACACACAAATTAAAAACGACACTAGCACCTCCAAGACATCTATTAAGTGGTTCACTCTTTAGGTGGACTTATTAGATCAAAGGCCTAATGTAAATAATTATATTCTCCTTAATAGAGTTATCTTTGTTCTGCTATACTGCTGCTATTGGGTCCCAATAATATATGTGTGCAGTCATAATATGACTACCACCCTATATAAGGATATTTGGTTACCCTAATAACTCTGGATCATGTGGTGTTAGCCAGAATTGTGTCTGTTTGTATAAATATTTTCTGAGAGGACAATAACTGATTAATTTCTCTCAGTGAGGCCAAATATCCTCACTGTTTAATGGTACAACATGTGGATGTTTATTGAAAAAACAATATTCAGTGTTGCTTATATCTAGATGTATACTATTTAGACTCTGTACTCCAAATAATAGTTGTGTACCAAAAAACTATAACAATCCTCAAATTGAGATGTTTAGAGATAGTGTGTGCCGGGACATTACATCTCTTAAACTAGCGCCCAAAAAATACAATTTAACATTTGAAGAACAACAGGCGATACACGAAATGACACAATGGGATGAAGTAGTCATTCGTGGATCTGACAAGGGTGGCAATATAGTCATTTGGCCTATAGACATGTACTTCAAAGAGGCCAACAAACAACTAAAAGATAAGTCCTGTTACACTAGATTGTTACACAATCCCATGGAAGGCTATTCAAAAATTTACTCAAACATGGTCAACAAAGCCTTTAAAGAAGGAGTCATCACAACTAAAGAACACAAATATTTAAAAGTGGACAAACCTAAGGTTGCCACTTTTTATATGATACCGAAAATACATAAAAATGCACAAATTCCACCAGGCAGGCCCATAGTGTCAGGCATTGAAAGCTTAACAGAGAGAGCTAGCTCATATATAGATTTAAGATTACGCCAGTATGTAGAAGAACTACCTTCATATGTACAAGACTCTATGCAGGTTTTACAAAGACTAGAAAACATAACGTTAAATGACACCACTTGGCTTGTCACTACAGATGTAGAGTCCCTTTATACCTCGATCAACCATCAACAAGGGTTACAAGCCACCAGATACTTTTTAGAAAGATATTCTGAAGAGAACAGGGTACACGACAAGTTCATCTTAAACATGCTAGACTTTGTACTGAATTACAATTTTTTCACATTTGATGGCCAGTATTATCTTCAAACCAGAGGCACAGCAATGGGCACTACCTGTGCGCCCACTTATGCCAACTTGTTTCTAGGCTGATGGGAGAAAGAATTTGTGTTTACTGAAAGCAATCAAAAATATACTGATAATATCCCATTGTGGATAAGATTTATAGATGACATCCTTTTTATCTGGGAGGGCACACACAGTGAATTGTTGAATTTCTTAAAACATCTAAATCAAAATGATCTAAACATAAAATTAACACATGAAGCAAGCCTCACCAAAATAAACTTTTTGGACTTAACAATCAATAAGAACAGTGATGGAAATGTTACTACTGATCTATACAGAAAGCCTACTGCTGCAAACAGTGTGCTACACAGCACAAGTGCACATGCTCCTGGCACAATGAAAAGTTTACCAACTGGAGAATTTTTAAGACTACGCAGAAATTGCTCGGATGAGCAGGTATTCAACATTAGGGCAAAAGAATTGGAAGAAAGATTGTGGACAAGAGGGTACAGCAAAAGGAGTACCAAAAAAGCTAAGTATAGAGCAGCACATACCCCAAGACATGACCTCCTTTTCAAAAAAACATAAAAAAGCTCCAATATACCCAGGCTAATTATGACATACAACAGCCAAACTCCACAAATTCTGAACATCATACAGAAACACTGGAATATCTTAATGATGGATCCGACACTAAAGACCACTCTAGGTGAGAGGCCCTCAGTGGGATACAGAAGGACGAAAAATATAAAAGATCTTATAACCAGTAGTCACTTTCAAAAGAAGAAAACCAAAACAGCATTCAAGCCAGGAGCACGTAAATGTGGCAACTGCAGCACTTGTAAATATATACGTAACACAGATACCATCACAGACAGATTTGGGAAAAAGCATAACATCAGAAGATATATAAGTTGCAATACAGAGAGTGTAATTTATGTATTACACTGCACATGCAACCTGTACTATGTAGGAATGACCTCAAGGAAATTACATCTGAGGCTTATGGAACACTTAAGGAATATCAAAAATGCAGCGAAAGATAAGGATGAAATGAAATCCATAACTAGTGTAGCTGCACATTTCTTAAAATTCCACAATTCAAACTCAAATGACTTGCAATGCTGGGGTATAGAAAAAGTGAGTTTAGGAATGCGAGGAGGAAATCTAGAAAATGCCCTGCTGAGAGCTGAGAGCAGGTGGATCTATTTATTAAATTCAGTCCAACCATATGGGCTGAATGAACAGAATAACTATTATGTTTTTCTGTAAACTTTAAAATGTATACACTGATACAGTAATCATATAGAATAATCAAGAATCATTAGAAACAGATCACGATTAAAAAAGTTGACACAATATAAATGAAACAATATGATATAATACAAATAAGTAAAATACACAAGTAAAGAGTCACAAAAATGAAGTATATCAAGTGAATACAGTTCTTTCACCCCTTCCCCCAACTTTTCACAAAAGTTAATGTCACAAAAATCTGTTTACAAGAACACATTCACGAACCACTGGAATAGACTGTCCAACTAGTGTTTTCATAATTAACACACAATTAATTTATCACACAGACAACTAAAATAACAAACAGCACTAATTTAAATTGCTAGCTTTGAACTCAATAGCAAGACAATATTCATCACAATATTTACAATCAAGTATCACAAGACACTAGGATAAAACACACAACGAAACAAGGGATGTAACATAAACATGTTCTTCAAATAACGTGAACACTCACAGCACTGTAGAGAGTTAACAAATCTTTTTATTTTATTTTCTCATTTCACATATTAATTTTCACTAACACTTTTATTTAGTTTCACGCAAGAGCACAGTTACATTATAAGACCGTATCTGTTCTTCACTGTAGTACAGCCTAAAACTAATAATTAATATCTATGGCACTGTACTCAGATATTAAACTGCTATTTACATTAGATGAGAAGTTAATCTATTTCCATCATATTAGGAATGTAATTTATCCAAAGAGTAATTAATGATTAGTCACAATGATCAGCAAAATATCGAAATAATAGTATATGTATCAATATTTGAACACCATGATAATATTAAATAAGGTAGACCACCTTAGGAATCAGTATAGAACACTGACCGAATCTGTCATTCAACATACAGACAGCACGCGTAACATCAGCATAGGACACAAACCAATCATCCCCAAATAATGATTGCATGTAGAAGCTGTCAATCAATGAACCTTGTCTGATCAAGAGCCAATCACAATAGAAGCAAGGCGGGACTTCCGGCTTCAACCGGTATATACTCCCCCAACAACGGCGGCTCGCCGCCTTTGACAAAGCCTGGAGGGGCGAAACTAGTCAGGAGTCACAGCGAGCGTTTGGGCGCTCTCATTTTTTAAAAGCCTAGCACCTCAATGACAATCTAATACTCAATATCTGCTATACGTAGTTAACTTGTTGTACAGTCTGGGTTGTGCCAGACTTAGCTAGAATTTTTGGCTAACTGAAATACAATCAGTCTTACTTATTACTGGGCAGGACAATAGAGAGTATAATAGAACCTACCGAGTCAGTTGCAATCTGAATTGACACGAGTATAGATACCAACCAATTCAAATAGAACTATACTATCCAGTATAGGAATTAGTTACAAGTTTACAGCACGAATTGAATGTAACTGAAATGTGATACAAACTAGAAACACAATAACAGTGCTGCTGCTTTGCAACCAATACTAGATACCACAAAGGATATTGATGCAGCGCTAAGATAAAAGAAAATATTGTAACCCACATTAATTCTATAGTGAGATTGTTTAGTGCTGCTGTGCTAATGCTGTATATATCAGTAGTCAAGCAGTGACCGTAACATTAGCTTGACTGAGAGCACTCCCATATTACTTACAAAGTGAATGATAACTGAACAAAATAGTAATAATATAACAACAAGGATTTGCACTGAGTAAACGGTTGGGGATTGTATTGAGCTTAGATATCAGAAAACTATTTTACATATGTGGTCAATATAATATAACACTATAGTGTTGCACATAAAACTTCACAACTATTATTTGGAGTACAGAGTCTAAATAGTATACATCTAGATATAAGCAACACTGAATATTGTTTTTTCAATAAACATCCACATGTTGTACCTTTAAACAGTGAGAATATTTGGCCTCACTGAGAGAAATTAATCAGTTATTGTCCTCTCAGAAAATATTTATACAAACAGACACAATTCTGGCTAACACCACATGATCCAGAGTTATTAGGGTAACCAAATATCCTTATATAGGGTGGTAGTCATATTATGACTGCACACATATATTATTGGGACCCAATAGCAGCAGTATAGCAGAACAAAGATAACTCTATTAAGGAGAATATAATTATTTACATTAGGCCTTTGATCTAATAAGTCCTCCTAAAGAGTGAACCACTTAATAGATGTCTTGGAGGTGCTAGTGTCGTTTTTAATTTGTGTGTTACCCTTATTTTAAGAGCAATTCATAATAAAAGTTATATTTTAATTCTACCCGTTCTGGATTTACTGCCACAGAGTCTAGGCTAAGAGTGCTTATAGGTGCATACTTCCAGGAGATATCCACACTCCTTGTGTGATTCTCCTTAGTTTTCTGAAATTTATCTACTTATGCATTAGCACCATTCCCTATATAAGCAATATTTGTTTCACAAATACATATTATATAGTCTGTAATTATTGAATAACAGGGAAAAAGCCCTTGTGGTGCCATTGTTCGTGTGTAATAATACAAGAAAAGTTGTCTGGGATCACCAGATTTTTCTGAACAATAGAGCACATAGACTCCTATACATTATACCTAATAATGGATTCTGTATTTAATACAGACAGACAAGCAAGACAGCAAAAAAGAACAGCAGACCTAAATGACATTTTTGACAGTGGCCAAAGTACCGGAAATACACCAGTAGCTACTTCACTAGATGAGGCGTTAAAAGATCTACATAGAACCCTGTACAAACAGGACAAAACATGGTGGAACAAACACTTTTTTGAAAAATATATAGAAAGAAAACTTATACCCAGAGGGTTACGCATACAGCTATTTCCAGCTTTTGAGTTCAAAATTGATAGTTTAACAATTGAGTGGGAGGAAGCTCTCTCTGAATGTTCAGAGAAATTGATGAAAATTCTAGTAAAACATGATACACTAGAATATGATCTGTTTGAAACCAAAATAAAGGAACAGTAGGAAAATCTCAAAAAATTTGAGCTAAATCCTGACTTTAATCAACAATATAAATTGTATCAACAAGAACTAGACAAGTACGAGCAAGAACTCAAAAATATAAAATCTGGGAAACTTAACAGAGACATCAGTGATTATAGCAATAACAGAGTGTATAAATGGCGCAAGAATGGGTTCTATAGAAATACAAACAAAAACCCAAGAGTGAATATCATAGAAAGTGATATCTCTGATACAGATGGAGAGGAAGGAAGTTCCAATAGCACTGCCCCCCAACAAACATCTGTACCCCCACCCAACCCCATTGTACCAAGGTCATCAAGCAGAAACAAGAGGAAGGATTTTTTAGATGCAGGAGAGGCAGGAGGGGAATACGCAGAGGGGGGAGGCATAAACAAAAGACCAACAAGAGGCAGAACCAGGTATCAGAGAGGACAACAAGGCCACTGGAGACCACCCAGGAGAGAACAGAGCCCCTTCTCACAGATCAGAATGAATCAATGAGAGTCATTAATTTATCCACATTAAAGCTAACACCCAATCATATCTCTGTACTATCCAAAGGTTTATCTTTTTGTCCAACTAATAATGTAGACAAATTTGAGGTTGTAAAAGATATTCAACTGTTTACTAGAAAATTGTTTCTGAAAAAATTCTTCTCATCGGAAGAAAATATGTCAGGATGGACAGAAGAAGAAAGATTAACTTTAAATGATCTAGAAGATTTACTAGGTGAATCAAAACCTAAGACTCCAGACAGATGGAGAGGCAACATAAGAAACAAATCCACATTTGTACCAAAAAAACTATAACAATCCTCAAATTGAGATGTTTAGAGATAGTGTGTGCCGGGACATTACATCTCTTAAACTAGCGCCCAAAAAATACAATTTAACATTTGAAGAACAACAGGCGATACACGAAATGACACAATGGGATGAAGTAGTCATTCGTGGATCTGACAAGGGTGGCAATATAGTAATTTGGCCTATAGACATGTACCTCAAAGAGGCCAACAAACAACTAAAAGATAAGTCCTGTTACACTAGATTGTTACACAATCCCATGGAAGGCTATTCAAAAATTTACTCAAACATGGTCAACAAAGCCTTTAAAGAAGGAGTCATCACAACTAAAGAACACAAATATTTAAAAGTGGACCGAAAATACATAAAAATGCACAAATTCCACAAATTCCACCAGGCAGGCCCATAGTGTCAGGCATTGAAAGCTTAACAGAGAGAGCTAGCTCATATATAGATTTAAGATTACGCCAGTATGTAGAAGAACTACCTTCATATGTACAAGACTCTATGCAGGTTTTACAAAGACTAGAAAACATAACGTTAAATGACACCACTTGGCTTGTCACTACAGATGTAGAGTCCCTTTATACCTCGATCAACCATCAACAAGGGTTACAAGCCACCAGATACTTTTTAGAAAGATATTCCGAAGAGAACACGGAACACGACAAGTTCATCTTAAACATGCTAGACTTTGTACTGAATTACAATTTTTTCACATTTGATGGCCAGTATTATCTTCAAACCAGAGGCACAGCAATGGGCACTACCTGTGCGCCCACTTATGCCAACTTGTTTCTAGGCTGGTGGGAGAAAGAATTTGTGTTTACTGAAAGCAATCAAAAATATACTGATAATATCCCATTGTGGATAAGATTTATAGATGACATCCTTTTTATCTGGGAGGGCACACACAGTGAATTGTTGAATTTCTTAAAACATCTAAATCAAAATGATCTAAACATAAAATTAACACATGAAGCAAGCCTCACCAAAATAAACTTTTTGGACTTAACAATCAATAAGAACAGTGATGGAAATGTTACTACTGATCTATACAGAAAGCCTACTGCTGCAAACAGTGTGCTACACAGCACAAGTGCACATGCTCCTGGCACAATGAAAAGTTTACCAACTGGAGAATTTTTAAGACTACGCAGAAATTGCTCGGATGAGCAGGTATTCAACATTAGGGCAAAAGAATTGGAAGAAAGATTTTGGACAAGATTGTACAGCAAAAGGAGTACCAAAAAAGCTAAGTATAGAGCAGCACATACCCCAAGACATGACCTCCTTTTCAAAAAACATAAAAAAGCTCCAATATACCCAGGCTAATTATGACATACAACAGCCAAACTCCACAAATTCTGAACATCATACAGAAACACTGGAATATCTTAATGATGGATCCGACACTAAAGACCACTCTAGGTGAGAGGCCCTCAGTGGGATACAGAAGGACGAAAAATGTAAAAGATCTTATAACCAGTAGTCACTTTCAAAAGAAGAAAACCAAAACAGCATTCAAGCCAGGAGCACGTAAATGTGGCAACTGCAGCACTTGTAAATATATACGTAACACAGATACCATCACAGACAGATTTGGGAAAAAGCATAACATCAGAAGATATATAAGTTGCAATACAGAGAGTGTAATTTATGTATTACACTGCACATGCAACCTGTACTATGTAGGAATGACCTCAAGGAAATTACATCTGAGGCTTATGGAACACTTAAGGAATATCAAAAATGCAGCGAAAGATAAGGATGAAATGAAATCCATAACTAGTGTAGCTGCACATTTCTTAAAATTCCACAATTCAAACTCAAATGACTTGCAATGCTGGGGTATAGAAAAAGTGAGTTTAGGAATGCGAGGAGGAAATCTAGAAAATGCCCTGCTGAGAGCTGAGAGCAGGTGGATCTATTTATTAAATTCAGTCCAACCATATGGGCTGAATGAACAGAATAACTATTATGTTTTTCTGTAAACTTTAAAATGTATACACTGATACAGTAATCATATAGAATAATCAAGAATCATTAGAAACAGATCACGATTGGGACTTCCGGGGAGGAGCGTGAGAGAACACACGCGCGCTCTATGCTCTGCGCACTCAGCAGCAGAGAGTTTTTGCATCACCCCAGCTCCTGGTCCCCATTGGCAGTGACGATTGCGGAAGCCTAGGGGTGACAGAGTTCACGGAGCTCTACGGAAGTCAGCGCTAACCGCCAAGGTCAGGTGGTACTGACCGCATCCACTCACTTACACCTGCGAGCAGAGGAAAAGCTGGTGGAGGAACCCTTTCTGCTGACGCGGTGCAGCAATAGAGGAGGAAGGTGCCGGTCCCAGCCCAGGTCCTTACTAAAGAGTAAGCGAGACAAGAGCGGGAAATTCAGCAGGATCTGACTCAGTGTCGGCCCCTCGGGAGGTTGGCGCGAACGGGAGGTGTCTCGTTTGGATCGACGTCCAAGTGAGGGTGACGGAACACATGAGCTGCATGCCCTGAGGCAGAAAAACCGCAAGTACAATTTCATTATAAAACAGCATAGAAGCCAGCACTTTATACTGTAAGCCTAATGCAAACTGAGAGTCATAAGGAGACATATGGGGACATATGATACACTAAGCCTATAACAGATATTGTGTCTCTGCATATGACTTAAAGATCAATCTTTGTTTGCACACAAGTAATGGCATACTCGAAGAGCCGGTGTTTAACCGTTGGGTGAGGAGGCCTATATGCAGCAAGGCAACTTTAACAGTCAGCTGCTTGGATAAAGCTATCTTTGCCTCTGGGAATACTCTGTTATGACTTATCAAATCTCAGAAGGTTTTATTATATATCTCTTAAAAGTTATGATATAACTAACTTATATTTGTGCACACACTGAGGGCCTTCTGAGAATGCAGCTGGGAGGCCTATAGAAGCTAAAGGAAGCCAAACAACAGTTTCTTATAACATTTTTTGAAGGCTTGTTATTTCGCCTGTCCGGCTGTTGGTACACCCTAGGCAGCAAAGATAAAGGCGTGCAGGTTTAAAATCTACCTGGTGGACATAAAGGTTTTAACTCTATCTGTGGTTTAAATAAAGGGTCAAAGGACTATATTGCCAAAAATACTATGAGAGACTGTTTATATATATCCATTTATACCTGGATTACTGCAGATCTGCCTCCTGGTCTCTAGCAAGAGGCAATAAGACACTTGGAGAAAGAGAGCATCGTTTTGCAGTGACAAAGAGTAGATTGGCATAGTCTGAATACAGATTATCTTTCTATATTGTATGCAAGGAGGCAGAGGACTTTGGCCCAGTTGATCTGCTGCTACATATTTCTTTTTGTTTTCATGTATATCTTTGCTTTGTGTTTCTGCCATTTATTTTATATATATGTGGCTGTCTGCAATAACTGTCATACCTAATTTTAGAGCTATTCATTTTTGAAAGAGCAATATATCAATTTGACGATATAAGCATAAATACAATTAGCATAAGAAGTTATGGGGGTGTGAAAACATATAATTCCCTTAAAAAGTAAAGCACTTTTATTTATTTTTTACACACACACACAAGATTGTTTGAAACTGTTTAGGCTTCGTGGGAAGGAGCCGTTTTCAATTCACACTGCGAATAGAGGTCACATAACCTCCAATTTTTTCTTTTTTGTTTTTCTTTCTCCTCTCTTTCTTTTCTTTTTTTCTTTTCTTCTTCTCTTTCTTTCACACTTTTCACTTTTACTTATATATTGTGCACATACATGCCTATAGGTATATAGGCATATACAAGATTCACCACTTGTGACAATTTTTTTTTTTATACACGACACTTCATGGAAAGGTATATGACTAATATGAAACAAAGATCCCCAATTATGCCCGTCAAGAGAGATAAGAAAGGCAATAAGCCATTAAACGAGGCAGTAGCAGATAGCCTGCTGGGGACATCCGTGGTGGCCACCGCCGGCACAGACATACAGATTACGAATAATCAGTTAGCAGAGCTGATTGTACCACAACTTGAGTCATTGAAAAAAGATTTGGCTGGGTTGACGGTGGAGATCAGGCAGTTCTCCAGTAGACTGACAGAGGCAGAGACTCGAATATCAGAGTTAGAAGACTTATATACTATACAGGAAACAAATAACCATAAACTCACAGACACCATTAAAACTTTGCAAAACAAAGTTGACGATCTTGAAGATAGATCGCGCCGAAACAATGTGAGGGTGGTGGGCTTGCCAGAAAATAGTGAATTTTCAGACCTGATACAATTTGCTTCCACTAGGTTACCCACGCTATTGGGCCTGGAATTACAGGGAGATAAACTTGCGGTAGAAAGAGCACACAGGGTCGGTCCAAGTAGGTCAGATGCAGATAATAAAAAACGCCCTAGAATGATAGTTATCAGATACCTGTGTTTCCAAGATAAAATCAGGGTTATGCAGCAATACCGAAAGATTAAATCATTTAGTATTGAAGGTACACAAGTTCTATTATTCCAAGACTTTTCTACCGATACGACAGCTAGAAGAAGAGAAATGTCACCATATTGCTCAGCCCTTATTAAGGCAGGTATAAAGGCTAGCCTCAGGTATCCAGCAAGGTTAATTATAGAAGAGAAAGAAGGGCAAAATCTGTTAAACACCCCAGAAGAAGCTAAGACATACTGTAAAACAAAGAATATCAAGGTGTAACTAGGTAAATACACCAGCACATTTAAGATCAAGATAGCAAAAGAGATATACAATGAATGGCAGTGAAGGGAAATTACCAGCTTGCACAGATATAGTAAGCTTGGGTAGTGAATGGATGCAGGTTTTATTTGTTATATGTTGTGGTTTTCCCCCTTTCCCCGTTCCTTTTTTCTCTCCCCCTTCCCTCCCCTTTTTTTTTTTTTTTTTTTTTTTTTTCTCTCTTCCCCGCCCGCCCCCGGGTACCCCTCTAGAGGCGGGCTGGCTTAGAAGTAAGACGAATTTAATTCTTAGATGTGTAGAAGTTTAAACTTCATTTCCTGGAATGTTGGAGGTGTGTCATCTCCAGCAAAGCGCAAATCGAAACAGCACACAAAATATGGACAATCTGCAACGTTTATGGGCCGAACGAATTCGATAGGGAATTCTGGGGTAATATCAAGCAAAAATTAATCCCTTATTTAGGGCAGAATATAATATTAGCAGGGGACTTCAACATGGTGCTACATCCTGAAATAGATAGGTTTCGACAAAAGAGTGCTTCAAAATATAGGAAGGAGGCTAAATTTTTTAGAGAATTTTGTGCATCACTAAAGTTAAAAGATATCTGGAGAACACAACATCCAGATATGCGAGAATATTCCTGTGAATCGAAATCACATAGGAACTTCTCTAGAATCGATCTTTTTTTAATAGAGGAGCACCTATTGAAGATAGATATCATATCCCAGATGTATGACTTCACATTATCAGACCATGCAATTATTAGTATCAACTTTAAACTGAATGTGCAGGAAGGGCCGCATGTGAATACATTTAGCTTTCCAGGATATATGATAAATAATAGCCATTTCTGCAACTGGTTAAAAGGGAGATGGAGAGAATATCAAAATTTGAATAATACATACAGTCATAAGATAGAAATATTCTGGGAAGCAGGGAAAGCGGTCTTAAGAGGAGACATTAAGAAATATATGGTAAATCTTAAGAGGAAACAGCTAGCCAGAGAGATTCAACTATCTAACCAGCTGCGAAATACATATAGAAACTATATAAACAACCCCTGCAATAATACATGGAAGAAGTATACACAGGCTAAAGCAGAGCGGGAGGCCTTTTTAAATAATAAATGGGCTCTGGAAGATATTAAATCGAGAAGCTATTTTCAGGGGTTCCAAGGAATTTCGGCTAAACATTTGGTTAAAATCAGAAAATTTAGGAAGAGTAGGAACATGATCTCTCTAATAAAATACAAAAAGGAGACTTATACAAAAGCCTCAGAAATTAGAGAAGCATTTTTTAAGTATTACCAGACTATATATTCTCAGGGAATAATAGACAACATAGCTAAACAGAATTTTTGGAAGAAAGTTAAATTACCGAAAATTACGAAAGATGCATTAGATAAACTAAACCTAGAAATAACTACAGCAGATATAATTACGGCCATAGAGAAGACTAAAGCAGGGAAAGCCCCAGGTCCGGATGGACTCTCTGCAGAGTATTATAAAATAATGAAATTGGAAATGGCAGAAACGTTAAGTAGTTTGTTCAATAAGTACTATATACAGAATAATAAACACTCATTATATTTTACAGATTCAATAGTTTCATTAATTTACAAGAAAGGGAAACCTCCAGAGGATATGGGTTCATATAGACCCATATCCCTGCTTAATCAAGACTATAAATTATTCATGTCCATCATAGCTAATAGATTGAAGTTGGTTATCGGAGACTTAATCAGCCCGGACCAGACAGGTTTTATGCCGCTTAGGAACCCAGCAAAAAATATGCGTAGAGTCCTTACTTTACTTGATTACTATTATAATAAAATCCACAGTAGAGGCTCTCATTCCCTGCCAGACATGGCCTTGATAACGATAGACGCAGAAAAGGCGTTTGATTCCATTATATGGGACCATATGCTTACTTCTCTTGCCCAATTTGGGTTCCAGGGTAATTTTGTTGATACAATTAAACTAATATATAAGGAACCCAGGTCACAACTTCTAGTTAACGGTGAATTATCGCCATATATAACTCTGCAGAGAGGAACCCGGCAGGGGTGCCCATTATCCCCCTTACTTTTTAACCTCGCGCTCGAACCATTGGCTGTACTTCTTAGGCAAGAAATGGAGGGTATTCAGTTGGGCAAGCAGAATATAGTCATAACGTTATATGCTGATGACATTATGCTTTTTATTAAAGACTCCAGTATAAATATTCCAAAAAGTATGGAGATAATTATGCATTTTAGTAAGTTCACTGGATACAAGATCAATGCTCAGAAATCTGAGATCTTATGGATTAACAAGAATAAACATAGCTATACGCGTCACCCTTTCAGGGAGGTAGATAGAATAAACTATCTCGGGGTGTTCATAGGCAGAGATCCAGGGGAATGGTATGGCTTAAATTATACTAAAATGTTTGCGAATCTAGAGGTTGAATTCCAAAAGTGGAACATACTTTTTCTCTCTCTTTCAGGAAAAATTATGTTGATTAAAACAATCTTGTTCCCGCGGATCTTATTCCTGTTACAAAATTTACCTCTGGTTATTCATAAAAAGGATATAGTTTTATATAACCGAGCATGCACATCATTTATCTGGGGCAATAAGAAACCACGCCTGTCAATTGAGAAATTGTCTATTCCTAAAAAATTTGGTGGCATGGCCCTACCAAATTTAAGATACTATAATTGGGTTACGTTGGCCAAATATGGTGCGGACTGGCTGACGGAAGCACAGTATGTCACATATTTTGACATGGAGTCTGATTTAATTGTACCCTTTAGCTTGAAAGCAGCTCTGCACCATGTATACGCCAAACTACCCTCTAATATCAAACAATTAATTACATTTTCAAATATTGTATTAGCTTGGCAGAAATACTGCAAGATGATGGGAATAGACTTCCAGAAATCCCGGTTTCTACCCATTATTGGGACCCCCGCATTTTCTCCAGGTATATATAATGGGGTATTTAAAGAATGGCATACTAAAGGTATTACATATTTCTCGCAGCTTCTTAGGTTCGACAGTAATATAATTCAATTGTATAGCGTGATATCAGATAAATATAATCTTCCTTCAAATAATTTCTTTGCTTATCTCCAGGCCAGAAGTTTCATAACATCATTAATGGGTTCAGGCATACCAGATTGGAGCTTACATGAGATAGAGCCAGGCCTCAAACTATATAAAGCCGGTGTTAGATCAATCACTTTTTGGTATGAGGCCCTATATTCTAAACTGGGGGATAGACATTTATCTCGAATTAAAGAGACCTTCCAAAGATATTTCACTAATATACAAGAATCTGATATAAAGAAGAGTCTAAGTCTATGTGAGGCAACTACAACTAAGACGGGTTGGAGGGAAGCTCATATGAAACTATTAAATAATTTTTATTTAACACCAGAAAGGATGAATAAATGGGTGCGTGATGAATCAAGGTATAGGTGTTTCAAATGTTGTGCTGATAAGGCAGATATGTTGCACTGTCTCTGGTCATGCCCCAAGATTAGACAATTCTGGGGGAAAGCCAATTTTTGGTTGAATAGACATTTGCAGCATGCCTGCGAATTTACCCCCAGAGAGATCTTTTTTTTGTGCCATGATCAGACATGTTATGGGGATCAGCAGTTGATTAATACCGTTATCCTAGCGGCCCGCATGTTAGTCTTCAAGAAATGGAAGTCAATAAGTGCCCCGAGTATAGCTGAACTCACAAGTGCAATTAGACTACAAATGAGGATAGAACTATACGACAAAAATTTAGTATCAGAGAAATATCTCAAGAGATATTTCGGGAAATGGTTAAAGTTAATTCAAAAGTGGCCATTGGCTTCTCAGAAACAATTTATCACCCCTCTGACAAATTCTGTAGCGTTCCTTTCACTGGTCGCGGGGGAGATCCTCCCGCGGCAGTGGATAGAAGATCAAAATAGATGAAGTGTGAATGGTCAGCGGGGCTGGGAGGGGGCCCCGGGGGAATGGCAGGGGTTAAGATACCAATTGTTTTCCTTTTCTCCTTTTTTTTTTTTTTTTTTTTTTTTTTTTCCTTCTTCTTTCTCTCCTCTTTTGTTTATGTGTTTGTTTGTTTCGAGTTATCCCCATTTGGTTATTTGATTTTCCTTTTTCTCAGAAATGATATAAAATGTGAAGTACTAGAAGGCAGAGTATGAAAGTTGAAAAAATTGTCTTCAGATAAATGATTATCTTTATTTCCTTTTGTTTTCTTGGCATATTTAATTTCATAAAAGATGTTTTCATAAATGTTACATATATAATCAGATACAACGATGAATGTTATGTCTTTTTATGTACGAAATGATGTACTTCACCAATAAAATATTTAAAAAAAAAAAAAAAAAAAAAAAGAAACAGATCACGATTAAAAAAGTTGACACAATATAAATGAAACAATATGATATAATACAAATAAGTAAAATACACAAGTAAAGAGTCACAAAAATGAAGTATATCAAGTGAATACAGTTCTTTCACCCCTTCCCCCAACTTTTCACAAAAGTTAATGTCACAAAAATCTGTTTACAAGAACACATTCACAAACCACTGGAATAGACTGTCCAACCAGTGTTTTCATAATTAACACACAATTAATTTATCACACAGACAACTAAAATAACAAACAGCACTAATTTAAATTGCTAGCTTTGAACTCAATAGCAAGACAATATTCATCACAATATTTACAATCAAGTATCACAAGACACTAGGATAAAACACACAACGAAACAAGGGATGTAACATAAACATGTTCTTCAAATAACGTGAACACTCACAGCACTGTAGAGAGTTAACAAATCTTTTTATTTTATTTTCTCATTTCACATATTAATTTTCACTAACACTTTTATTTAGTTTCACGCAAGAGCACAGTTACATTATAAGACCGTATCTGTTCTTCACTGTAGTACAGCCTAAAACTAATAATTAATATCTATGGCACTGTACTCAGATATTAAACTGCTATTTACATTAGATGAGAAGTTAATCTATTTCCATCATATTAGGAATGTAATTTATCCAAAGAGTAATTAATGATTAGTCACAATGATCAGCAAAATATCGAAATAATAGTATATGTATCAATATTTGAACACCATGATAATATTAAATAAGGTAGACCACCTTAGGAATCAGTATAGAACACTGACCGAATCTGTCATTCAACATACAGACAGCATGCGTAACATCAGCATAGGACACAAACCAATCATCCCCAAATAATGATTGCATGTAGAAGCTGTCAATCAATGAACCTTGTCTGATCAAGAGCCAATCACAATAGAAGCAAGGCGGGACTTCCGGCTTCAACCGGTATATACTCCCCCAACAACGGCGGCTCGCCGCCTTTGACAAAGCCCGGAGGGGCGAAACTAGTCAGGAGTCACAGCGAGCGTTTGGGCGCTCTCATTTTTTAAAAGCCTAGCACCTCAATGACAATCTAATACTCAATATCTGCTATGCGAAGTTAACTTGTTGTACAGTCTGGGTTGTGCCAGACTTAGCTAGAATTTTTGGCTAACTGAAATACAATCAGTCTTACTTATTACTGGGCAGGACAATAGAGAGTATAATAGAACCTACCGAGTCAGTTGCAATCTGAATTGACACGAGTATAGATACCAACCAATTCAAATAGAACTATACTATCCAGTATAGGAATTAGTTACAAGTTTACAGCACAAATTGAATGTAACTGAAATGTGATACAAACTAGAAACACAATAACAGTGCTGCTGCTTTGCAACCAATACTAGATACCACAAAGGATATTGATGCAGCGCTAAGATAAAAGAAAATATTGTAACCCACATTAATTCTATAGTGAGATTGTTTAGTGCTGCTGTGCTAATGCTGTATATATCAGTAGTCAAGCAGTGACCGTAACATTAGCTTGACTGAGAGCACTCCCATATTACTTACAAAGTGAATGATAACTGAACAAAATAGTAATAATATAACAACAAGGATTTGCACTGAGTAAACGGTTGGGGATTGTATTGAGCTTAGATATCAGAAAACTATTTTACATATGTGGTCAATATAATATAACACTATAGTGTTGCACATAAAACTTCACAACTATTATTTGGAGTACAGAGTCTAAATAGTATACATCTAGATATAAGCAACACTGAATATTGTTTTTTCAATAAACATCCACATGTTGTACCATTAAACAGTGAGGATATTTGGCCTCACTGAGAGAAATTAATCAGTTATTGTCCTCTCAGAAAATATTTATACAAACAGACACAATTCTGGCTAACACCACATGATCCAGAGTTATTAGGGTAACCAAATATCCTTATATAGGGTGGTAGTCATATTATGACTGCACACATATATTATTGGGACCCAATAGCAGCAGTATAGCAGAACAAAGATAACTCTATTAAGGAGAATATAATTATTTACATTAGGCCTTTGATCTAATAAGTCCTCCTAAAGAGTGAACCACTTAATAGATGTCTTGGAGGTGCTAGTGTCGTTTTTAATTTGTGTGTTACCCTTATTTTAAGAGCAATTCATAATAAAAGTTATATTTTAATTCTACCCGTTCTGGATTTACTGCCACAGAGTCTAGGCTAAGAGTGCTTATAGGTGCATACTTCCAGGAGATATCCACACTCCTTGTGTGATTCTCCTTAGTTTTCTGAAATGTATCTACTTATGCATTAGCACCATTCCCTATATAAGCAATATTTGTTTCACAAATACATATTATATAGTCTGTAATTATTGAATAACAGGGAAAAAGCCCTTGTGGTGCCATTGTTCGTGTGTAATAATACAAGATCAGATGAGTATCTTCTCTTCTGTCTTCTAGTCCTCATGGTCTAGACCTGGGTAGTAAAGTTCCAGCCCAACCCCACAAATCAAATGTGGCACTGCGTCCTTCCAGGAGACCACTGCGCTCACACCCAAAGCAAAGCCCTGTACTTACACTTGAGCGTGTGACTGCCGCTGCAGACCTGCCCCTCCCCCCACCGCCCTTGGGATTAATAATAATAAAAAATACATTTTTAAAAAACTGCCTTCACTGCACCCTGTGCGACCGCACAGGTCTCACACCCCAAAGGCCAGCCCTGAGCTCTCTGTGTAGCTGCCAAATTAACTACCGGCCCTGGCAGCCCACTGCCCAGGCGGCCCACCGGGATTTTTCCCGGTGTCCCGACGGCCCAATCCAGCCCTGCAAGAGTTTCACTGTTGTATATCAGCTCTCATGGAGGTGATCTACAAAGCAGCTGGGCTTGTAGGCTTACATGCTAAGCAGTGATGATTGTGAATAGTTCGCCGGCAAATAGTTCCCAGCGAACATAGCATGTTCGCGTTTGCTGCGGTGGGCAAACATATGCGATGTTCGATCTGCCCCCTATTCATCATCATTGAGTAAATTTTGACCCTGTATCTCACAGTCTGCAGACACATTCCAGCCAATCAGCAGCAGACACTCCCTCCCAGACCCTCCTACCTCCTGGACAGCATCCATTTAAGATTAATTTGGAAGCTGCATTCTTAGTGAGAGGAGGGACAGTGTAGCTGCTGGTGATTTAATAGGGAAATTGATGGCTAGGCTAGTGTATTCAGTGTCCACTACAGTCCTGAAAGACTCATCTGATCTCTGCTGTAAGGACAGCACCCCAAAAAGCCCTTTTTAGGGCTAGAACATCATTTTTTTTCCCTGTGTAATCTAATTGCAGTTGCCTGCCTGCCAGCGTGTGTGCCAAGCCTACTTGCCCAGTGCCACCACTCATATCTGGTGTAACAGTAGTGTAAATTTAAAAAAAAAAAAAAACATTTTTGACTGTGAAACATGTCTGCATGTGTAATCTAATTGCAGTTGCCTGCCTGCCAGCGTGTGTGCCAGGCCCACTTGCCCAGTGCCACCACTCATATCTGCTGTAAAAGTAGTGTAAATTTAAAAAAAAAAAAAACATTTTTGACTGTGAAACATGTCTGCATGTGTAATCTAATTGCAGTTGCCTGCCTGCCAGCGTGTGTGCCAGGCCCACTTGCCCAGTGCCACCACTCATATCTGCTGTAAAAGTAGTGTAAATTTAAAAAAAAAACTTTTTTGACTGTGAAACATCAGTCTGCTAGTGTAATCTAATTTCAGTTGCCTGTCTGCCAGCGTGTGTGCCAGGCTTACAGCGTATACTGTGCCCACTTGCCCAGTGGCCCCACTCATATCTGGTGTAACAGTAGTGTAAATTTAAAAAAAAACTTGAATGACTGTGAAACATCAGTCTGCTTGTGTAATCTAATTGCAGTTGCCTGCCTGCCAGCGTGTGTGCCAGGCCCACTTGCCCAGTGCTACCACTCATATCTGGTGTAACAGTAGTGTAAATTTAAAAAAAAAACTTTTTTGACTGTGAAACATCAGTCTGCTAGTGTAATCTAATTGCAGTTGCCTGCCTGCCAGCGTGTGTGCCAGGCTCACAGCGCATACTGTGCCCACTTGCCCAGTGGCCCCACTCATATCTGGTGTAACAGTAGTGTAAATTAAAAAAAAAAACTTTTTTGACTGTGAAACATCAGTCTGCTTGTGTAATCTAATTGCAGTTGCCTGCTTGCCAGCATGTGTGCCAGGCTCACAGCATATACTGTGCCCACTTGCCCAGTGCCACCACTCATATCTGGTGTAACAGTAGTGTAAATTTAAAAACAAAAAACTTTTTGGACTGTGAAACATCAGTCTGCTTTTTTGTGTCAGGCTCACAGTGTATACTGTGCCCACTTGCCCAGTGCCACCACTCATATCTTGTTTAATAGTAGTGTAAGTGTACATTTAAAAACAAAAAAAACTTTATGGACTGTGAAGCATCAGTCTGATTTTTTGTGTCAGGCTCACAGTATATACTTTGCCCACTTGCCCAGTGCCACCATTCATATCTTGTTTAATAGTAGTGTAAGTGTACATTTAAAAACAAAAAAAAAATTTTGGACTGTGAAACATCAGTCTGCTTTTTTGTGTCAGGCTCACAGCTTATACTGGGCCCACTTGCCCAGTGCCACCATTCATATCTTGTTTAATAGTAGTGTAAGTGTACATTTAGAAAAATAAAAACTTTTTGGACTGTGAAACATCAGTCTGCTTTTTTGTGTCAGGCTCACAGCGTATACTTTGCCCACTTGCCCAGTGCCACCACTCATATCTTGTTTAATAGTAGTGTAAGTGTACATTTAATAAAAATAAAAAAGTTTTTATACTGTGAAACATCAGTCTGCTTTTTTGTGTCAGGCTCACAGCGTATACTGTGCCCACTTGCCCAGTGCCACCACTCATATCTTGTTTAATAGTAGTGTAAGTGTACATTTAAAAAAATAAAAACTTTTTGGACTGTGAAACATCAGTCTGCTTTTTTGTGTCAGGCTCACAGCGTATACTGTGCCCACTTGCCCAGTGCCACCACTCATATCTTGTTTAATAGTAGTGTAACTGTACATTTAAAAAAAAATGACAGGCAGAGGCAGGCCACCCCGCAGGTGCCGTCGTGGTTGTGATGCTGTGATTCCTTTTGGCCCTAGAATAATGCCCAGTTTTCAGAGGCCACGTACCATGAACTCGAAAAGTTCTGAGGACATAGTTGACTGGCTAACACAGGACACCCAATCTTCTATAGCTTCCACTCCGAACCTTGACGCACCATCCTCCTCCAGCTTATCTTCGGGCAGCACCTCTCAAGTTACCACTCGCCCGCCTGCCTCCACCACCAACACTAGCACCACAGCTGCTTCACTTGATCTGTCAGAGGAGTTATTTACACATCAAGTTGGAAGAAATGAGTGATGCGCAATCATTATTGCCAGAGGATGTAGATAACAGGGATATGTCTCAGTCAGGCAGCATTACACACATGGACGTACGGTGTGATGATGATGATGTTGTACCCGCTGCGGGAGTTTGGTCTGTCACTGTGAAGCGGGCGTAACCCTTATACTACCTGATCGATACAACATCATACCTAATGTTTTTAAGCACGTTATTCCAAACAATTTAGGAATGTTAGGTGATTTATGCCCTTTATGGATTAAAACCAGACTCTGCATCAACTATGTAATTTTCCTTGGGAGTTTTGCCATGGATCCCCCTCCGGCATGCCACAGTCCAGGTGTTAGTACCCTTGAAACAACTTTTCCATCACTATTGTGGCCAGAAAGAGTCCTTGTGGGTTTTAAAATTCGCCTGCCCATTGAAGTCAATGGGGGTTCGCCCGGTTCGCCGGTTCGCAAACTTTTGCGGGAGTTCGCATTCTCAGTTCGCGAACCCAAATTTTTAGGTTTGTGACATCACTAATGCTAAGGAGGTTCAAGGGGATAACTAAAGAAGGAGAGGAACTAAGATAAGAAAATGTTAGTGTATATTATATGCATCCCTGAACAGTAATGTCTTTAAGGGGTTCTTGAAAGTTTGAAAACTAAGGGAGAGTCTTGTGGAGCGAGGCAGAGCATTACACAAAATAGGGCCAGTCTGGAGAAGTCTTGAAGATGGGTAAGTGAGGAGGTAACAAGAAAGGAGGAAAGAAGGAAGTCATAAGCAAAGTGAAGGGGTCAGGAAGGAGAGTATCTGGAGACGAGGTTGGAGATACAGGGTGGAGCAGTGTTATTGAGTCAGGATATTGTGTTTTATTCTTGCTGTTAATGGAAATCAGTAAAGGGACTGGCAGAGAGGTGCATCAGATGAGGAGTGTCATGTAAGGAAGATCAGCCTGGCAGAGGCATTTATTATGGATTGTAAGGGAGATAGACGGCAGCTAGAGAGGCCAGAGATGATGGAGTTGCAATACTCAAGATAAAAAATGAGGGAGTGGATTAAAGTCTAGTGTGAGGAAGAAGCATTTTTTCCCCAGCTAGTTATGTAATTGGGAGAAAAGGTTGGTTAAAAACTGTTGTGATTGAACATGTGTTATGCTCCTGGCTAAGCCTCACTTTAGATTTGAAAGTGCTGTGAACTCTTATTAAGTTAAGATGTTTTTTGTTGTTGTCTCTCTGTGTATGCGGAAACTGGGGAGCAGTGGCTTAGGTGGTTGATTGAACATATTTTAAGACATCTGTTACATTTTCAGATCTCTCATACTTGCTGCTGTACATGCCTAGTGTGAACTTTGTACTTAAAGGGACAATCCACCCAAAATTAGAAACCACATGGATGCATTTTAGTTTTGAATAGAAGCTTTTTTGTAATATGAATGTGTTAGATAAAATGCTTCTAAATATAAAAGCTATAGCTATTTCAAAGGTGTATTTAAGTATGCCCCATGCACGCACCAGCATTTTAAATGCAACACTTGCTCAGAGAGTCTAAGCTGCTTGTACCATCTGGTAATGACTCCATTTGTTAATTTTTGATATGATATAAACCCCACTTGTGCTCTGAGCAGCTGCCATATTTAAAATGATGGGGGACTGAGAAAAGCTAGCTATGTTTCACATGTATGTGCAGAGAAAACTAAAACAGTGATAACTTTTAATAAAGGCATTTTTGCCAATACATGTGTATTGCAAATATGTTTCTATTCAAAGATACAATTCATCTATGCGCATTTAAATTTTGACTGGAAATGTCCCTTTAAAGAGACAATAAAGACCTTGATATTGTATTATAAAATGGTGCAATTTGGTGGATTTTCTCATTTTCAGAACTTTAAACCCACAGCAGACTTTTCAATGCGACCCCTGCTACATAACTTTCCCTAAACTGGCTTCAACAAATAACAACTACAAAACAATTCATTTTTACTAAGATAATGACATTGACTAGCCTTCTTTTTAATGGGATTTGGCTAACGCTAGTATTACAAGTCTTGGAGAAAGTGAGCGGTACAGCCTCTACCTCCAAGACTCCTACCGCATATAAAAGTCAGTAGTTAAGAGTTTTATGGGCTAACGCCGGAACATAAAGCTCTTAACTACAGTGCTACAAAGTACACTAACACCAATAAACTACCTATGAACCCCTAATCCGAGGCCCCCACACATTGCAAACACTATAATAAAATTATTTAACCCCTAATCTGCCGACCGGACATCGCTGCCACCTACATTATACCTATGAACCCCTAATCTGCTGCCCCTAACATCGCCGACACCTACATATATTTATTAACCCCTAATCTGCCCCCCCAATGTCGCTGCCACCTACCTACACTTATTAACCCCTAATCTGCTGACCAGACATCGCTGCCACTATAATAAATATATTAACCCCTAAACCGCCGCACTCCCGCCTCGCAAACACTATAATACATTTTATAAACCCCTAATCTGCCGTCCCTAACATCGCCACCACCTACCTACTATTATTAACCCCTAATCTCCCGTCCCCAACGTCGCCGCTACTATAATAAAGTTATTAACCCCTAAACCTAAGTCTAACCCTAACCCTAACACCCCCCTAACTTAAATATAATTTAAATAAATCTAAATAAAATTACTATAATTAAATAAATGAATCCTATTTAAAAATAGATACTTACCTATAAAATAAACAATAATATAGCTACAATATAACTAATAGTTATATTGTAGCTATCTTAGGATTTATATTTATTTTGCAGGCAACTTTGTATTTATTTTAAATAGGTACAATAGCTATTAAATAGTTAATAACGATTTAATGGCTACCTAGTTAAAATAATTACAAAATTACCTGTAAAATAAATCCTAACCTAAGTTACAAATACACCTAACACTACACTATCAATAAATTAATTAAATAAATTAACTACAAATATAAAAAATAAAATACAAATAAATAAACTAAACTATATTACAAAAAAACAAACACTAAATTACAAAAAAATAAAAAAATATTACTAAAAGTTTAATCTAATTACACCTAATCTAAGCCCCCTAATAAAATAAAAAAGCCCCCCAAAATAACAAAATTCCCTATCCTAAACTAAATTACAATGTAATCAGCTCTTTTACCAGCCCTTAAAAGGGCTTTTTGTGGGGCATTGCCCCAAAGTAATCAGCTCTTTTACCTGTAAAAAAAAGAAATACCCCCCCAACATTACAACCCACACACCCATACTCTAAAACCCACCCAATCCCCCCTTAAAAAAACTAACACTACCCCATTGAAGAGCACCCTACCATGAGCCGTCTTCAGCCAGCCGGGCACCGATGGGGCAGAAGAGGACATCCGGACCGGCACAAGTCCTCATCCGATCGGGCAGAAGAGGTCCTCCATCCAGCAGAAGTCTTCATCCAAGCAGCATCTTCTATCTTCATCCATCCGGCGCGGAGCGGGTCCATCTTCAAGACATCCGACGCGGAGCATCCTCTTCTTTCCGACGACTAATGACGAATGAAGGTTCCTTTAAATGACGTCATCCAAGATGGCGTCCCTCGAACTCCAATTGGCTGATAGGATTCTATCAGCCAATCGGAATTAAGGTAGGAAAAATCTGATTGGTTGAATTAATCAGCCAATCGGATTGAAGTTCAATCCAATTGGCTGATTGGATCAGCCAATAGAATGCAAGGTCAATTCTATTGGCTGATCTAATCAGCCAATCCGATTGAACTTCAATCCGATTGGCTGATTAAATCAACCAATCGGATTTTTCCTACTTTAATTCCGATTGGCTGATAGAATCCTATCAGCCAATCGGAATTCGAGGGACCTTCATTAGACGTTAGTCGTCAGAAAGAAGAGGATGCTTCGCGTCGGATGTCATGAAGATGGACCCGCTCCGCGCTGGATGGATGAAGATAGAAGATGCCACTTGGATGAAGACTTCTGCTGGATGAAGGACCTCTTCTGCCCCGATTAGATGAAGACTTCTGGCCGGATCGGATGAAGACTTGTGCCGGTCCGGATGTCCTCTTCTGCCCCATCGGTGCCCGGCTGGCTGAAGACGGCTCAAGGTAGGGTGATCTTCAATGGGGTAGTGTTAGGGTTTTTTTAAGGGGGGATCGGGTGGGTTTTAGAATAGGGGTGTGTGGGTGGTGGGTTGTAATGTTGGGGGGTATTGTATTTCTTTTTTTACAGATAAAAGAGCTAATTACTTTAAGAGCTGATTACTTTGTAATTTAGTTTAGGATAGGGAATTTTGTTATTTTGGGGGGCTTTTTTATTTTATTAGGGGGCTTAGATTATGTGTAATTAGATTAAACTTCTTGTAATATTTTTTTATTTTTTGTAATTTAGTGTTTTTTGATATAGTTTAGTTTATTTAATTGTATTTTATTTTAGATATTTGTAGTTAATTTATTTAATTAATTTATTGATAGTGTAGTGTTAGGTGTATTTGTAACTTAGGTTAGGATTTATTTTACAGGTAATTTTGTAATTATTTTAACTAGGTAGCTATTAAATAGTTATTAACTATTTAATAGCTATTGTACCTAGTTAAGATAAATACAAAGTTGCTTGTAAAATAAATATAAATCCTAAAATAGCTACAATGTAACTATTAGTTATATTGTAGCTATCTTATGGTTTATTTTATAGGTAAGTATTTAGTTTTAAATAGGATTAATTTATTTAATTATAGTAATTTTATTTAGATTTATTAAAAATAGATTTAAGTTAGGGGGTGTTAGGGTTAGGTTTAGACTTAGGTTTAGGGGTTAATACATTTATTATAGTGGTGGTGATGTCTGGTCGGCAGATTAGGGGTTAATAATTGTAGTTAGGTGGCAGCGACGTTGGGGGCAGCAGATTAGGGGTTAATAACTATACAAAAGCTATAATGTAGGTGGCGGCGGTTTGCGGAGCAGCAGATTAGGGGTTAATAATATTATGCAGGTGTCGGCGATGTTGGGGGCGGCAGATTAGGAGTTAATAAGTGTAAGGTTAGGTGTGTTTAGACTCGGGGTTCATGTTAGGGTGTTAGGTGTAGACTTAGAAAGTGTTTTCCCATAGGAAAAAATGGGGCTGCGTTAGGAGCTGAACGCTGCTTTTTTTGCAGGTGTTAGGATTTTTTTCAGTCAGCTCAGCCCCATTGTATCCTATGGGGAAATCGTGCACAAGCACGTTTTAGCCAGCTTACCGCTACCGTAAGCAACGCTGGTATTACAGGTAGAAGTGGCGCTAAATTTGCTCAACGCTCACTTTTCTGAGGCTAACGCAGCCATTCAGAAAACTTGTAATACCAGCGTTGTATAAAGTGAGCGCTGGAAAAAAAAAGGAGCGTTAGCTCCGCAAGTTTTTACCGACAAAACTTGTAATCTAGCCGAAAGTGTTTATTATTTCATTAATAAGTGTTTATTATCTCAGGTTTTTTACCAGGGACAACACCAAAGAGAGGGAGGGGGACACCGAGGAAGAGGAAGAGGAAGAGGTCGAAATCCAAGGGGCCAAAGAGGCAGAATGCATTACAACAAATACCAGATCTAAAAGTGATTAATCTATCTGGTAGAGATTTAACTTCTTATGAATTGGAAGTATTGAGCATGGGCCTTAGTTTTGTCCCTACCAGATCTTTTAATCTGTTTGAGACCATCACAGATGTCAACAGGTTAGTAAGGGACCTTACCCTTAAGAAATATTTCTGGCACAATAATACTATCAGTGATATGGACAGTCAGTCTGACAATGACATGAATGCTAGTCCTATAGATAGATATCCTAGTATTTCAGATATCTTTGATTTTGAAGAGGCAAGTGACTATTATATGTTGCAGGAACTTGGGTCTCATCACTTAAGAGATCCTGCTCATGTAAAGGTCTCACATGGTAACTTTAAACCTAGATCTGTGTTTTATCCTATTGCTATGAGAGGTCCCTTTTTGGAGGCCTTTCACCATAGGGTGGAACAGGATCTAGTGAAATTGTCTAATAACAAAGTAACACATTCAAATCTACGACCTGAGCTTCGCCAAGCTTTGAAAGACTTGCAATCCTATGATGATATAGTCATCAGGAGAGCCGACAAGGGCGGCAGTATTGTTGCCTTAGATAAAGCTTCATATATACAAGAAGCCATGAGGCAGTTAAATGATAAAAATGTTTACACTAGACTTGTGAGGAACCCTACAGAGACTTTTAAGAAGGATCTATTAGATCTATTGGATGATGGTGTTCAGGAGGGAATCTTTGACCAAGACACATTTAATTATTTGTTGGTAGTAAACCCAGTCATACCGATTTTTCATCACCTCCCCAAGGTGCATAAATCCTTGGAGGAGGTGAAAGGTAGACCCATTGTGTCAGGCATTGGTTCCCTCTTTGAACACCTCTCCAATTGGGTTGAAACACTTTTACAACCCTTAGTCCTACAGTTTCCCTCATTTCTACGTGACACAAAACATCTGGTGTCTAATCTGGATAAGATGTCTTGGAGTACCACGTCCTCCTGGTTAACAATAGATGTGGTAGGCCTCTATTCGGCAATCCCACACAACACAGGGGTAGATGCAGTAGCAGAAATCCTAAATAACTATAGTAATTATGATCATAATTTAAGGATGTTCATATGCAGGGCACTGGACTTTCTTTTAACGCATAATTTCTTTCGTTTTGAGGGTGATTTTTACCTCCAGAGGCGTGGGACTGCGATGGGTGCGAAGTTTGCACCATCCTACGCTAACATCTATATGGGATGGTGGGAACAGTCCCACGTCTTTGGAGGTGAGAACCCATTTCATGACAAGATAAAACTATATAAACGCTTTATTGATGATCTCCTGTTCATATGGCAGGGTACTGAGGAGGAGGCCAAGCTATATGTAGATTATTTGAACGCAAATAAAGCTGGTTTGCAGTTCACATATCAGTTTGATAAGGTAAAGATCCCCTACCTAGACATTACCTTAGAAGGGGTCATTGAAACTAATAGCATCAAGACTTCATTGTACAGAAAACCTATCATGTCAAATACGATATTACACGCAAGGAGTAACCACCCCAAACACACAGGCTTTGGGGTGGCAAAAGGGCAATTTATGCGTATTAGGAGAAACTGCTCCGAAGACAGTGATTTTCTCCTAGAGAGCAGCAAATTTAAAGAGTCTCTATTACAGAGAGGATATCGTCCCAAGACAGTAGATAGAGCACTCTTAGAAGTGTCACGAATGGATAGGGCAACACTCATAAGTAATGAAACCACCAATCGACATAAACGATTTGATCTTTCAAGACCCACCTTCTCTACTACTTATAGTCCTCAATTTAATGATATTTGTGGCATTATTAAGAAACATCTGCCAATAGTGTCAGCTGAAGATAGCCTGAAGGACTATATAGAAGGAGGCTGTAACTATGTATCTAGGAGAGGATGTACTATTGGTAATCTAATATCACCTAGTCAGTTGAAAAGAACGGGAACATACACGAATAGTTGGCTCACAATGAAAGGCCACTATAAATGTAATTTTACAAACTGCATTGCCTGTTCACATGTATGTATTGGTCAGACTTTCCAATCACGTGTCACCAATAAAGTGTACACTCACGAAAGTTGTAGTACATGTCGCAGCACATATGCTGTTTATCTTATAGAATGTACAAGCTGCAGGCTACAATATACAGGATGTACCACTAGGGAGGCAAGGACTAGAGTAAGAGAGCATTTAAATGATATCAAGAATAACATTGAATGCTCAGATCTGTCTAGACATTTCATCTATTGCCATAATCAAGATGTAGCCTCCTTTAGTTGGCAAATAATAGAACTAGTAAAACCCAGATCAAGAGGAGGTGATAGAGCTAGTCACCTCCTGTATAGAGAAGCTTTCTGGATTTTCCAGTTACAGACAAGAAGACCTAAGGGTTTAAACATTGAGGGGGATGTCATTAATTTCTGGAAAAAGATTTAAATTTTAGTGCATTATTTAATTCTATGATTGTGTAGAAGTATTAGAGTATAGATGTAGGTGAACGGTTCAATTTTTAGTGTTAAAAAGGCTAGATACCGTCCCCATACGATAACAATACTTCTTTTCATATAGTAACTTTTAGATTAACAAGATGAGTCATCTACATGACACGCCATTGTTTATTGTGCAAGAATCTTTATATTCTAGTAATTAGACCACACAAGACGCTAAGTCGGGTATCCAGGTGGTTATGATAATATCCCCTTTCTTCTTTTTTGAAAATTAAACTCCTGAACATTTCCAAAAAATTTTGCTAATAAGAATCAGCGAATTGTAAAAGCATATAAAGTTAGTTGGTTTATTTAATATGACACAAGTTATATCATTTAAATAAGGATTAAGTAATTAATAAAACATATAGTATATTTAAATGTTTTACAAAAAAGATTGTAATATCTACATTGAACCGGTTGTACTCATAATAGAGATATACACATGTATTATATCAGGTATAACTAATAACCTACAACAATAAAGCCGGAAATGAAAGAGTTAAAATCCAAATCAAGTGTTAGACATTTCAGTAATTAACATTTTGAACAAATGAAATCGCAGCAAATCTCAGGAGCCATTTTGGCTATTGTGTATAAAAGAGGGACACTTACAATGTGAATTTATGTCTATGAATAAGGCCAGGGGGCCGAAACGCGTAAGACAGCTTAAGGGATGAGCTGTGATGTTATGTTTATTTGCTTTTTAAAATAAAGCTTTGACTTTTTTAGCGCAAAAATTTGACTCGCTGGTGTTTTTGAACTTTCTGTACTATCTATTCCATTACCAGCTAGAGTCAAAGCGCAGTCTTATAGCCACAGTGTTGAAAGGAACTTCTCACCTTTTGCTTCCAAGATCGTGGATTGTGGGCCGTTATCGGAGGTGTTGGAGTCCTGGATGCGGAGCCCAACGGAGGAAGTGACGTCACATAGCCGGAAATCACAGAGCTTCACACAAGTGCATGAAGACGCTGGGAGACGCTGGAGTCAGAGACAGCCATAGAGTGCTAAGCAGCCGATTGAACTACACAGCCCCACGACCTGGAAGCCACTTCAGGATATATGGGAAAGTAGTGAGTACCGCAATATTTACTTGTATTGTTGGTTAATTCCAGAGAGGGCTGTGCTTGTATATTGACTGTCTCTCAGCTTAATAAGCTGCACTGTCGCTCTGGGCTTTGTATGGTTACCAACTTGCAATTCGATAGAGAAGGATCATATGTGAAATAATACATATTTACCTAATAATTCCACTGTGGGCTATATATAGGGGCTAGAGTCTGAGCAGGATTGAACTCTGTTTGATCAAGCATACGCTGCATATTCTTTTTCCTGCAGACTTGCCCCTCATAGACTTTGATAGTTTCTCCAATAATTAATAAAATGGATTTACAAAGCTTATTTTCTTTGACACCGCTCACTGCACTTGATTTGGAGCGGTTAACACTTGAGGACACTTTTGTTAAACAGGATGAAGTTCTGGGGATAAGTGAAACTTTTCTACTATTAGAAAGGACATTATTAAAAGAATATAAAACATGGTGGGACAAGAGGGCCCTGGAAAAATATTTACAACTTGAAATGATCCCAAGAGGGCTACGACTTCATAAATACCCGACTTTCTCAGTTGAGGACCCTGACTTTATCGCTGCATGGAATGAAATTTTGAGTGACTGCTCTAAAAAGTTAATGATGCTTATTGTCAAATTTAAAACTGCTCAGCTTGTTAAAATTAGAAAAGAGCTAGAAAGTATACAGACACAACTTAATAGTTTTGTTGATAATTCTAAGTACAATGAGCTAGACAAGCTCCTAAGTGATACTGTTTTGAAATTTAGAACTGACTTAGATAATTTCAAGTTGAGAAAGTTTAAAAGAGACAATGATGATTATGTTAACAATAAGGTGTACACATGGCACATTCGTAGTAATAAGAGTCACAAACAGAGGAGGTTTAAACCTAAGGTTCAAACAATTATTAAAGTTGATGACAGCATTGCCAGTACATCTTTGAATGAAACTAAAAAGAGGGTTACATTTTCTGATACAGAGGGCACTGATGATGAAGCAGGAGCACTCTCAGCAATAAGTGATTCCAGTGGCGAGGAGGATTATATACCCCCCCCTAAGAGTATCATCAGAAATAGTAATGTAACACACAGAGGGAGAGCTAATTCAAGCACAAATAGTATAGTGACTAGGCAACAAACCAGAGATAATAGAAGTAGTGTCTCTGCTAGCCAGTCCACCTCTCGAGAGGCAGTATTTTTGAGTGATAATGAAGGGGATCTAGGTGCGAGTAGCACAATGATACACACACTAACACAACCCCAAGAATCTCAGGTTTTTTACCAGGGACAACACCAAAGAGAGGGAGGGGGACACCGAGGAAGAGGAAGAGGAAGAGGTCGAAATCCAAGGGGCCAAAGAGGCAGAATGCATTACAACAAATACCAGATCTAAAAGTGATTAATCTATCTGGTAGAGATTTAACTTCTTATGAATTGGAAGTATTGAGCATGGGCCTTAGTTTTGTCCCTACCAGATCTTTTAATCTGTTTGAGACCATCACAGATGTCAACAGGTTAGTAAGGGACCTTACCCTTAAGAAATATTTCTGGCACAATAATACTATCAGTGATATGGACAGTCAGTCTGACAATGACATGAATGCTAGTCCTATAGATAGATATCCTAGTATTTCAGATATCTTTGATTTTGAAGAGGCAAGTGACTATTATATGTTGCAGGAACTTGGGTCTCATCACTTAAGAGATCCTGCTCATGTAAAGGTCTCACATGGTAACTTTAAACCTAGATCTGTGTTTTATCCTATTGCTATGAGAGGTCCCTTTTTGGAGGCCTTTCACCATAGGGTGGAACAGGATCTAGTGAAATTGTCTAATAACAAAGTAACACATTCAAATCTACGACCTGAGCTTCGCCAAGCTTTGAAAGACTTGCAATCCTATGATGATATAGTCATCAGGAGAGCCGACAAGGGCGGCAGTATTGTTGCCTTAGATAAAGCTTCATATATACAAGAAGCCATGAGGCAGTTAAATGATAAAAATGTTTACACTAGACTTGTGAGGAACCCTACAGAGACTTTTAAGAAGGATCTATTAGATCTATTGGATGATGGTGTTCAGGAGGGAATCTTTGACCAAGACACATTTAATTATTTGTTGGTAGTAAACCCAGTCATACCGATTTTTCATCACCTCCCCAAGGTGCATAAATCCTTGGAGGAGGTGAAAGGTAGACCCATTGTGTCAGGCATTGGTTCCCTCTTTGAACACCTCTCCAATTGGGTTGAAACACTTTTACAACCCTTAGTCCTACAGTTTCCCTCATTTCTACGTGACACAAAACATCTGGTGTCTAATCTGGATAAGATGTCTTGGAGTACCACGTCCTCCTGGTTAACAATAGATGTGGTAGGCCTCTATTCGGCAATCCCACACAACACAGGGGTAGATGCAGTAGCAGAAATCCTAAATAACTATAGTAATTATGATCATAATTTAAGGATGTTCATATGCAGGGCATTGGACTTTCTTTTAACGCATAATTTCTTTCGTTTTGAGGGTGATTTTTACCTCCAGAGGCGTGGGACTGCGATGGGTGCGAAGTTTGCACCATCCTACGCTAACATCTATATGGGATGGTGGGAACAGTCCCACGTCTTTGGAGGTGAGAACCCATTTCATGACAAGATAAAACTATATAAACGCTTTATTGATGATCTCCTGTTCATATGGCAGGGTACTGAGGAGGAGGCCAAGCTATATGTAGATTATTTGAACGCAAATAAAGCTGGTTTGCAGTTCACATATCAGTTTGATAAGGTAAAGATCCCCTACCTAGACATTACCTTAGAAGGGGTCATTGAAACTAATAGCATCAAGACTTCATTGTACAGAAAACCTATCATGTCAAATACGATATTACACGCAAGGAGTAACCACCCCAAACACACAGGCTTTGGGGTGGCAAAAGGGCAATTTATGCGTATTAGGAGAAACTGCTCCGAAGACAGTGATTTTCTCCTAGAGAGCAGCAAATTTAAAGAGTCTCTATTACAGAGAGGATATCGTCCCAAGACAGTAGATAGAGCACTCTTAGAAGTGTCACGAATGGATAGGGCAACACTCATAAGTAATGAAACCACCAATCGACATAAACGATTTGATCTTTCAAGACCCACCTTCTCTACTACTTATAGTCCTCAATTTTATGATATTTGTGGCATTATTAAGAAACATCTGCCAATAGTGTCAGCTGAAGATAGCCTGAAGGACTATATAGAAGGAGGCTGTAACTATGTATCTAGGAGAGGATGTACTATTGGTAATCTAATATCACCTAGTCAGTTGAAAAGAACGGGAACATACACGAATAGTTGGCTCACAATGAAAGGCCACTATAAATGTAATTTTACAAACTGCATTGCCTGTTCACATGTATGTATTGGTCAGACTTTCCAATCACGTGTCACCAATAAAGTGTACACTCACGAAAGTTGTAGTACATGTCGCAGCACATATGCTGTTTATCTTATAGAATGTACAAGCTGCAGGCTACAATATACAGGATGTACCACTAGGGAGGCAAGGACTAGAGTAAGAGAGCATTTAAATGATATCAAGAATAACATTGAATGCTCAGATCTGTCTAGACATTTCATCTATTGCCATAATCAAGATGTAGCCTCCTTTAGTTGGCAAATAATAGAACTAGTAAAACCCAGATCAAGAGGAGGTGATAGAGCTAGTCACCTCCTGTATAGAGAAGCTTTCTGGATTTTCCAGTTACAGACAAGAAGACCTAAGGGTTTAAACATTGAGGGGGATGTCATTAATTTCTGGAAAAAGATTTAAATTTTAGTGCATTATTTAATTCTATGATTGTGTAGAAGTATTAGAGTATAGATGTAGGTGAACGGTTCAATTTTTAGTGTTAAAAAGGCTAGATACCGTCCCCATACGATAACAATACTTCTTTTCATATAGTAACTTTTAGATTAACAAGATGAGTCATCTACATGACACGCCATTGTTTATTGTGCAAGAATCTTTATATTCTAGTAATTAGACCACACAAGACGCTAAGTCGGGTATCCAGGTGGTTATGATAATATCCCCTTTCTTCTTTTTTGAAAATTAAACTCCTGAACATTTCCAAAAAATGTTGCTAATAAGAATCAGCGAATTGTAAAAGCATATAAAGTTAGTTGGTTTATTTAATATGACACAAGTTATATCATTTAAATAAGGATTAAGTAATTAATAAAACATATAGTATATTTAAATGTTTTACAAAAAAGATTGTAATATCTACATTGAACCGGTTGTACTCATAATAGAGATATACACATGTATTATATCAGGTATAACTAATAACCTACAACAATAAAGCCGGAAATGAAAGAGTTAAAATCCAAATCAAGTGTTAGACATTTCAGTAATTAACATTTTGAACAAATGAAATCGCAGCAAATCTCAGGAGCCATTTTGGCTATTGTGTATAAAAGAGGGACACTTACAATGTGAATTTATGTCTATGAATAAGGCCAGGGGTCCGAAACGCGTAAGACAGCTTAAGGGATGAGCTGTGATGTTATGTTTATTTGCTTTTTAAAATAAAGCTTTGACTTTTTTAGCGCAAAAATTTGACTCGCTGGTGTTTTTGAACTTTCTGTTTTATTTACTTATAATATTATATTTTTAATTTGTGTGATTTAAAGGATGAGTTAACTTTGATTTCCTTTGTGTTTTACTGTTGTTTGTGTGTTTTCTTTTTTTACATAATTGTTTTAATTCACATCTGGTACTTGACTGGACAATATATTTCCCACTGGTTTGGTATAATTTATAGAGAAGTTATTGCCTGCTAAACTGTTGCTGTGATACTTGGAGTTGTAACCAATCATTATGGTTTTTTATCCTTCATTTTTATGAAGTGTTTTCAAATTGAATATTTTGTTCCAGTCAGGTGGCTAATCATATGGTATATATTGTATATCTACTGCATCTTATTCAAATTGATGTAATTCTTATGTGTGTGTTTACATGTTCCCAGTATATTGTCTCAGGGGGTATTTTCAGTTACTGTTAGTTACCATTATTACATTTGGAAATACATATTATATTCACTTAGTAATTATAAGTTAACCTAAATGCAGGGTTCTAAACGGCAGTTATCTTAAACTGATTGGGTCTTTTAGAAACAAATTAAGATGTACCATAAAAACAATTAGAATTTTATTGTGTGCATAGTATTTTAACTGTTTAAATGTATTCAGAGTTTAGTTATCCAATCTTGTTTTATCTCTTCATAGAATCTTGCCACCCAGGTGGAAAACACACTTCAGTAGACAATCACTTTTGTTATAAAGAATGCTGGAACTAATATTTACAGATTTAGGACCAGATTACAAATGGAGCACTAAAAACTGGCTAAAATACAAGTTTATCAAAAGTACTGAAATTAGGGGACAGTCTGTAGAGGCTTAGATATAAGGTAATCACAGAGGTAAATTAAAAGAGAGAAGCACTCAATTTGGGAACAAACAGAAGCATAATAGCTTGTTCTATGGCTAATTACTACCCAAGAAGCAACCTCCTTTTTCTCAAAATGTGCTTTTCACAGAGAAGAATTTTCTTGTAGCATATCAGTCTGATCCTGACTTAACAGTACAGTCCAGCCCCGAAATACCAGGCAATCCCTCTCTGAACAAGAGAAACGGCAAAACCCCAGACGTACGTTTCGGCCTAGTGTGAGCCTTGTCAGTGAGGTGCAGCCATATCCCTCTAGGCACACTGAGCAACGGGTCCACGTCTTTATTCCAGCATCACACTTAGGGAGACTTCCCTAAGAGTCATAATTTGCATAAATTAAAAGATTTAGGGAAAGATTACAAATGGAGCACTACTTAGCGCACTTGGCTTAGATATAAGGTAATCACAGAGATAAATTAAAAGACAGAAGAGCTCAGATTACGAGTTTTCAGCGCAATAGGGAAATTAATGAGAGCCACAAAAGCGTTGTTAATTCACTTCCCTATAGTGCTGCTATTACAAGTTTTGCGTGGGCGATATGGTGGCGTTCAGCTCCATACCTCACCCAAATACAAGCAGTGTTTGGAGGATTGAGCTTTCATCCTATTGGCTGATCCAATCAGCCAATAGGATTGAGCTTGCATTCTATTGGCTATTCCAATCAGCCAATAGAATGCGAGCTCAATACTATTGGCTGATTGCAACAGCCAATAGAATTCTATCAGCCAATCGGAATGTAAGGGACGCCATCTTGGATGACGTCACTTAAAGGGAAACTTCATTCTTCAGCGACCATCGGAAGAAGAGGATGCTCTGCGCCGGATGTCTTGAAGATGGACCCACTCCACGTCGGATGGATGAAGATAGAAGATGCCGTCTGTATGAAGACTTCTGCACGCTTGGATGAAGACTTCTGCTGGCTTCGATGAGGACTTCTGCCTGCTTGGATGAAGACTTCTGCCGCCTGGATGAGGATGGATGTCTGGTCTTCAAAAATTGTAACTGGATCATCGGGGGGTTAGTGTTAGGTTTTTTAAGGGTTTATTGGGTGGGTTTTATTTTTAGCTTAGGGTTTGGGCAATGTAAAAGAGCTAAATGTCCTTTTAAGGGCAATGCCCATCCAAATGCCCTTTTCAGGGCAATGGTTAGCTTAGGTTTATTTAGATAGAATTTTATTTGGGGGGTTTGGTTGTGTGGGTGGTGGATTTTACTGTTGGGGGGTTGTTTGTATTTTTTTTACAGGTAAAAGTGCTGATTTCTTTGGGGCAATACCCCGCAAAAGGCCCTTTTAAGGGCCATTGGTAATTTAGTGTAGGCTAGGTTTTTTTATTTTGGGGGGACTTTTTTATTTTGATAGGGCTATTATATTAGGAGTAATTCGTTTTTTTATTTTTGATAATTTTGTTTTTTATTTTGTGTAATTTAGTGTGTTTTTTTTTAATGTAGATAATTCTATTTTATTAATTTAATGTATTTTATTTTATTGTAATGTTAGGTTTTAGTGTAAGGCAGGTTAGATTTTATTTTACAGGTAAATTTGTATTTATTTTAGCTAGGTAGTTAGTAAATAGTTAATAACTATTTACTAACTAGTCTACCTAGTTAAAATAAATACAAACTTACCTGTGAAATAAAAATAAAATCTAAGATAGCTATAATGTAACTATTATTTATTTTGTAGCTATCTTAGGTTTTATTTTATAGGTACGTATTTAGTTTTAAATAGGAATTATTTAGGTAATAATTGTAAACTTAATTTAGATTTATTTTAATTATAATTAAGTTAGGGGGTGTTAGGGTTAGACTTAGGCTTAGGGTTATGTTAGGGTTAGGTTTAGGGGTTAATATATTTATGTAGTGATGTGGGAGGCCAGAGGTTTAGGAGTTAATAGTTTATTTTAGTATATTTCGTTGTGGGGGGCTTGCGATTTAGTGATTAATAGGTTTATTATTGCGGTGATGTGGGCGGATGGCAGATTAGGGGTTAATAATCTTTAAATAGTGTTTACGATGCAGGAGGGCGTCAGTTTAGGGGTTAATAGGTTTATTATAGTGGTGACGATGTCGGGGAGCGGCGGAATAGGGGTTAATACATTTTTTAAGTGGCGGCGATGTCCGGAGCGGCAGATTAAGGGTTAATAATTTTATTTTAGTATTTGCGATGCGGGAGGGCCTCGGTTTAATTGTTAATAGGTAGTTTATAGGTGTTAGTGTACTTTTTAACAGTTTAGTTATGAGTTTTATGCTAGAGCTTTGTAGCGTAAAACTCATAACTGCTGACTTTAGATGCCAGTACGGAACTTGTCATTTTAGGCTGTACCGCTCACTTTTTGGCCTCACAGCAAAACTAGTAATACCAGCGCTATGGAAGTCCTATTGAAAAAGGATTTTTTTAAAAGTGCGGTACTGACGTTGCATGATGGCCAAAAAGGTGTGCGGTACACCTATACCTAAAAGACTTGTAATAGCGGTGTTAGGGAAAAAGCAGCGTTATGAAGCATAAGGATGCTTTTTCACTCATAACGCAAAATTTGTAATCTAGCT
Source organism: Bombina bombina (assembly GCF_027579735.1). Lineage (NCBI taxonomy): Eukaryota > Metazoa > Chordata > Amphibia > Anura > Bombinatoridae > Bombina > Bombina bombina. The sequence continues at coordinate 179,036,559 of NC_069501.1, read as the reverse complement.
GAAAGTGAATAAATAAAAATCTTATCCTCTCATTTAACACAAATCATTTGATTTATTATACGTTAAATAAAAAGTATGTTAAGCATTATAAGACTTAATTTTAATATATATTTATATATATATATATGTGTGTGTGTGTTTAAAAAATAAGAGCATTATAGCTCTCACATATTATAGTATTTTTGTTTTGTATTTATTATTATTATTAATATTATTGTTATTATTATCATTATTATTTATGTTTACTGTTTTTATGGGCAGATGTGCAGTAATAATATCTGGAATACTTTGTATGTGATAGGGCATTGTTAATTGATTATAAAAAAAAATATTTTAATAAATATAAATTAAAACAAGTCTTGTAATTAAACAGAAAAAAAGACAATGTACTATTATTTAAAATTTTAAATATAATTTCGTGAAAGATTCCAGTGTTTCAAAATTCATTTCCCCTGAAGATTTTTTCCATGATTAACGTATTTGATCTTGCTTTAATCAAAAGCCATATGCAGAGTGAAGACAAATCATGTTTACTTTGGTTTGATCTCTTCTTCTTCTTCAAAACAACTGCCATTGTGAACAAAAAGAGTTTGAAGCTTTCTTAATTAAACAGTTATACTGTTCATCTGCTTTCAATCGCTTGGACATAGTTCTCAAATTAATCTGTAACCATTTGTAATTCCCTATTGTTTGGACATGTTTTTTGCTTTTAATCATAAAAACATTCACACTAACAAAAAAAGCTTCGTGTTTAACATATGCTTTAAATTTTGATTATTCAACATAAAAATGCTGGTGTCTGCACTAATAATGCAATTCTGAATTAAGACGATTATTATGTTCTATGATTAATTATGTCTGGTAAACTTCGAAAACCTTAACAATTTTACTTTTATTTGATCAAAACTTAAACAAATGCAGAAGTGTTGCATACAAAATAAATGTATTAAAGCATTGCTTCGTGGGTATTATCTATCAGAGATCTTGCATTACTTAATCACTATGCATGTTGAGGGTCAGGGATCTAGATAATACAGGATATAAAAAAACATCTCCGGGGGCAGTGGATAAACCACAATAGCCCAAGATAAATTGCAGGAAAATGCCTCCATAAATATTTTTTTTTTCTTTGTCATTATTTTTTGTGTTAACCAAACATTATGTACAGTCCTGAAGAGTACATGTTCTGTACTTTTTAAACAGGAAATTCTAATCAAGTAAATTCTTAAGTTTTTTTCTTTATTCTACAATAAAACATTATGTCTAATTGAATAAAGTCTAACACATATTCAAGAAGACTTTTTTATGAATGATCATATTCCTAGTATTATAAAGTGTGGCACTTAAACATACCTAATACTGTAGTAGATAATACACTTACATATGATAATCCGTATGTGTATTTTAGTTGCTATTCAAAGAGATAGTCAGCTAAAATAAAGGAACCACTTCTACAAGATGGGTCCACTTCAGCAACAGGTAAACACACCTGTAACTGTTGACAAGGTTAATTTCGTCTTCCTCGCAGCAATGACTTGTGGGAAATATTGCTCTTTCCTGGTGGTGACAAAGGGGAAACCCTGCACCCTTATCTTGCCACAATTAGATGATTTTATGGCAAGACAGGAGGCTTGATATTTTATGCATTTTCTTTACTGACTTTCAAAACAGCAGCAAAGAACAAATAACATAGAAACAAAAAACAACCAATCAGCAACAAGCAGATAATATAATCTCACAGCAACAGTAAATATCTTTCTCTTTTCTTTGCTGCCTTCCAGACAGGTGATGTTTATTTCTTTTCCCAATGTCTTTAATTAAAATGTAATAAATATATATTTGTATTTTATATGTAATAACCATATATTTATGTTAGTATAATAGTTGGGTGACTGAATTGATCCCAGCCTGCCTCTATAGCATCATTGGAGATGCTTCACCAAATGTGAGTCTAAACTTTATATCCTACTGGTGTGATATTACCCTTGCCATACAATACTAGGCCATATAGGCTTTTTTGTGCTTTATATAGACTTAAATCGGGAGGTCGGTCTGCTGGGTGACTGTTATAGATCCCAGACTGTGTCATTTGCACCACTTGGGGTGCTTTAATACATGTGAGTGCAATAAATTATCATATAGATCATCCTCTGGAACCTGCAATATTGGGCCATGTGGCACATCTGTTTTTGTTTGTTATTTTAGATTTCTGTAATTGGATCCGGGCCTGGACCATCACAGATTGCTGCCTTTGAATTCTATTTTCAAGATCTATCAATATAAGGACATTTTACACTCTTTGCACCTTTATCTGATTTCTATCTGCATTGGGTGATACATAATCAGTCTCTCAATTATTGAGTGTTAACCTACATTTTGTACCAATAGGCTAAGTCACTTATAGGCTTATATTATATTATATTATATATTCATATATATTTATCTACCTGTATATTCTAAGCTAATATAATCATTAATATTCACTTTGTGTGTTATCAAGGGCGCACCCTATTTTTATTTTTCTTATATTTTTCACCTATAGAAATAGGATTTACCTTATTTTCTATTTAATCATTAGCTAATAGATTATTTTTATACTCTCTTTATCCCTAACGTTTTTCTTAACTAACGTTTTATTAACATACGTTTTCTTTATTTATTTCATATTTAATTGTTTAAATACAGTAATTCTTTTATTTCTTAAATATAAGTAAAATTGCACTTTAGCAAATTATTGGTGATTCAGTGCATGTGACGGTAGCTGTAGCTGTAGACGGTAGCTTTGCAGACGCGCATCAGGCTGTGATATTGAAGCAGCATGATGAGCGCACTGCGTTTGTTTGACAGTAACAAATGTGAAAAATGTTCAATAAAGCAAATGATATAAACAGTAAGTCAAAAAGGATTGCTGATGAGATGGTTTGATACTTGTTGTATTAAGAGTGCTTTTGTTCTAAGGCTACTTTTACTTACTTTTCCAGAAAAAGTAGGTCTATTTTTATTTACATAAAACAATTTAATTGTAAATTCTTAATTTTAGGTATCCCCTTATTGTATTTCAATATTTAAGGCACTATTATTTAGCCTTGAAATCTAAGGCTTTAGTATTTCATTTATTTATTTATTTTCATATTAATCTGAAGGCATATCTATATAGCCTTATCTGATAAGATAAATATTTTTTTCTGTTTAATTTTATAAATTATTATTTTTTTTATTGCATGATATTTTTTATATCATGCTTTCTAAAATATGTTTTCCCTATTAATTCAAGTTGTTTTTCTGCAATTGCAGGTTTCATTATGGAATCCTCAGATAAATCCTCTTTTACCAAAGAGGAAGTGTTGGATCTAATTAATCTCACAGTACAACAGGCCTTAGCGCAGAGGGATCAACCCTCCACTTCTGCCCCCCCCCCCCTTGAAATTACCGCTACACTCAAATCTCCAGATGTGAATTCCTCCCTTTCCTCTGATTCAGAGGAAGAGTGCCCTCAAGACCGTAAAAGACAGTGTTCCCAATCTATTCCTCCCTCTAAAAAAGGGAAGGACCCGGCACGCAAAATGAAAGCCCTTCCCCCAGGCAAAATCTATAGGGGCATTAGAACCTCTTCCCCGGAGGTAAATCAAGGTATAAGAATCCTTAACCATGAGAATTTCAATCAGGGAATTCTGGACACAGACTCTGAAATTTTTGATTGGATGGATCTGGATCGGGGGGATTTTTGCCCGGATCTCGATTGGGATTCGGGCAGACCCTCTGATGGAGATCCCCCTCAAGCCCCAGGCCCCTCTGGAAGGACTCTTACAGATGAAGATGTGGATGGGGATCTTCTGGATCCTGCTGGGAATCCCATCACATATCAGGCATCCCCGCTCTTCTGAGTGGTTTCTCTCTCCTCATCTGTCTAGGTTCCTTCAGAGACGCCTTCGCCAACCTCTAGATCAAGAAGACAGAGCTCTCCTCAGAGCAAAATGTTGTAGACCTTCGCTCCCTGGCAGAGAATCTTCCACCCCTGAATTTGACCCTAAGCTGGTTACTTTTCTGACTAGGAAAGGTAAAGATCCAAGGAAAGGACTAGAAAGATCCCTTTGTGGGGCTCAGGATAAACTACTGGACATTTCTGGCCCTTTGGCTCAAATTCTTCTCCTTGCCGATGATGCCCATCTTTCTGGTTCCACTTTGGATCCTTCCACGGTCAGGGATTGGGCCTTTAGAGCTTTTTATTTACTGGGTAACAACAATCCGGCTATCTCCAGTGAAAGACGCAGAGCTGCATTACTTTGCATTGACCCTAAACTGGCTGTTTTAGCAACAGAAGAGGCAGGCTCTCAAGCCAAAGGTTTATCATTTGGAGACCCCTTTCTCACTATTATGAGACATTATGTTTTGACTTTCACGTCAATTGACAAAATTCAAGCCTCACTCAGAAAGGTTTTCCTACCCAGACAGGGTTTTTGCCAGGGCCGTCAGATACAGAGGTCATCTGCCCGGCCACCAAAATTTTGGCCAACGCCAAACTCTTTGCTTTCCCTTAAGCAGTTATCTGCAAAATTGACCATGTTGCTTTGTTTGATTTCCTTTTGTCAGTTCTCTGACATCAAGGCCCTGAATGTTCATTCCATCTCTTTTTCTCCTGAAGGAATTTCCTTTTCCATTTCCTGCAGGACCAAATCATCCAATTTTTATCGGTTTTGTTTGGAACGCAGGATTTCTGTCCGTGCCCAATTTATTCCGGGCGTTTCCAACCTAACAGAGGACTGGTTTTCTCGTCACTGGAAGGATTCCAGCAATTGGATGTTGAACCGTCAAGTCTTTCTAGAGATCAATTGCATCTTTGGACCCCTTTCAGAGGATCTTTTTGCATCTCGGACCAACCATCAGTTACTGAGATTTTTCAGCTGTCTCCCAGACAGCGAAGGAGTGGATGCTTTTCTGCAAGGTTGGCCTTCCCTGGGGGCTTACGCTTTCCCTCCTTTTGCTCTTCTGGCAAGGACTATTATGAGTGTAAAGCAATTTCAATGTCTTCTAGCATTGACCACTCCTTGGTGGCCAACCCAACCTTAAGCAGTTATCTGCAAAACTGACCATGTTGCTTTGTTTGATTTCCTTTTGTCAGTTCTCTGACATCAAGGCCCTGAATGTTCATTCCATCTCTTTTTCTCCTGAAGGAATTTCCTTTTCCATTTCCTGCAGGACCAAATCATCCTCAAAATCTTTGTTTTACCCTTATTTTTCATCTGAACTTCAACTTTGCGTTGCTTTGTGCCTTAAAGCATATTTATCCAAGACTGAGAGTCTTCGCAGAACCATGTCAGGTCCTCTCCTGATTTATTTTGTTTCTCCTCATCGTCCTGTCTCTTCCCCTACCTTAGCGAGATGGGTTCGATGGCTTATGACAGAGTCTGGAGTTTCTCCCTCTTTTGAGGCTCACTCTGTCAGAGGAGCTGCGGCTTCCAGTGCCTTTCTGTCAGGTTGCAATCTTCAGGATTTATTGTCAGCGGCAGATTGGTCTTCTGCCTCTACTTTTTCTCAATTCTATTTCAAACAAGTTTCTCATGCATTCCAGTCTGTCCTTTCTGGGCGTTAAAATTGCATAAAATATGAAGCCTCCTGTCTTGCCATAAAATTCAGATTATTATAGCCTTGGTGACTAAATAATCTAGATTTTATTAAAGACAGGAGTCGAATATTTTCCCTCCTCTCCCATCCCAAACAGATAAAAAAAAAATATTCATTGTGAATTATTTATTCATGTTAACCTTTGTTTTTCCTCAGGTTTTTTCCTTTTAATGTCAGTGTTACCGCTCTCTTTATTTATTTTTCAGTGTAAAAAGCCTCCTACCTTCCATTTTTTCTCTGACGTCAGACGGATTTGCGATAGAATTTTGATGTTCGTCTCCTGTTTGTGTTGAGAACTTTCTTCTGTTCGGCAGCGAAAAGAGGAAGATATTTACTGCTGCTATGGGATTATATTAGCTGCTTGTTGCTGATTGGTTGGTTTTTGTTTCTATGTTATTTGTTCTTTGCTGCTGTTTTGGAAGTCAGTGAAGAAAATGCATAAAATATTCGCCTCCTGTCGTTAATAAAATCTAGATTATTTAGTCACCAAGGCTATAATAATCTGAATTATCATCTACATATTAGCTTCTAATAAGTGAATAACTATTTTTCCTAAATATATTTATTGAGGTTTTTAACAATAGTGTTTACAGACAATTGTAAAAATGATAGCATTGTACAGCATCAGCATTGTAAATAGTTATATAGAGGTTACATTATTTCAACATATATAGAACCTATGTTTTTTACATGAAATTAAACCCCTCTCAGTAATCGAAAAGGCCACTCATGCAAACATCTACACTAATATAACAAAATATGGAAAGGAGTTAACTCTTGCAGGATGTGACTATATTCAAACAGGTGATCTTAGTATTAAAGTATATAAGAAAATTAGTGAACTATAAACTGCTAACCCACATTTAAACTACAATATTATTAATGTATATTAATTGATGAGATCTACATATCCAAGACGGGGGGGGGGGGGGGCTAAAAAAATAAGCATAGAAGACAGTCTAGATATAGAATAGATCTCATCTATAGTATGATATCCATCTAATATACTCTCTAAGAGGCGACAGTGGTCTCAGAATACTAAGATTATAGAGATAGTTAGCATACATTATTATCTGTGAATAAAACTTTAACCACACAGATACATACACTTAGCAATTTAACTAAAGTTTGTTGTACCATATAAAGGGAGATAAACAACTATTAGCTATAAGACCCCATTACTTTGAACACATTTTTTTTAGAAATAATACGCAAATCTTCATACTGAGGATAATTGGACCTCCCAAATAAGGGAATATTTGGAGAGCATTGTTATAATTAATAAATTAGGAGCAGCTTATAAATTGAAATATTATCAAGAGGGCTAGACTTGTATTGATATAAGAGGATGGTGTCTTTACTGTTCTTTGTATGGGACTATAAGAAGTAGAAACAATATATCTAACATAATCCCTACATCTCATCTTAGATAGAAAATCAAACACTGACAAAGCCTTGCTGTCCTAGCCACAGACAATTCGGCTAGAAAAAGCCAAGTCCTACATAAAAATTTGGGAACTCACCAAGACGTCCACCCCCCCTCACAATTAATATGGTCTTATATATATATATATATATATATATATATATATATATATATATATATATATATATATATATATATATATATATACACTTGGGCTAATAAAAGCAAATTAAATACAGTGAAGGTTTGAATGGTTGCCGTTGGGCCTGAGAATCCTCTTCTGTCACAGAGTCTCACTCACTTAAGATACAATAGTCCTATTTCTGCTGAGGGGAGCTAAATAACCCAAGAGCAAGCCACACAGTAATGTAAGCACCATGTGTTCCACACAGTGCGGAGTGATCACACAGCAGAGCCGCTGGCAGGCTTGTATTTAGTGTATTGTAGGAAGTGTTACTGCCGATTACTAGAGGATCTCACTATCCATCTAACCAGACTGTGCTCCAGCTCCTCCCACTAGTAGCAGCAGTGTTTACTGAAGCATTTCTGTTCTCTTTCCAGGGGGAACTTAGTTACTCCTGCAAAAATAGTGCAGGAACTCCGTTCCCATGCGTTCCCGCCTGACTTGACCCCTGAATACATAAGAGTAAGATTAGTAGGGAAAGGAGGTAGCAGTCATCCAAAAGTGTTCACAAATTTACCCCACTCTGACCCTTATAGGTACTATAGTACCATGATTGAGACCCATAATAGGGAAGAATGCTCTCTGAATCATATCCAAAAGGGCCTCCTGATCACCTATGCAATCAATGGGGTGGAGGGGTGTTCGTTTAAAAAGTATGTTAGCGGAGAGAATCCAAAAAGTGTTACCTTGGTATGTGTATGGAAAATGAAAGCATTAAAGAGACTTTTCTTGGCACTTGGATGGTGATCAGTTCTCTCAGCCGAGTTCTCTTTTTCCTGAAATGCTGTGTTATCAGCATCGTAGGCTGTCAGGTCTTACTCTGTAATCTCATCACTTGTATGTTGTAAGGGGCTCTCAACTGAGTCCTCCATTTTATTAAATACTGTGTTGTTGGCATCGTAGGCTGGCAGATCTCCCTCCTCGGATCTGTTTCCAAGCTACTCATCTTTGTAGCAATTTTAGCAACAGCCCTCTGGCAGGTAAGCATTCTCTGCATGTGTTCCATTGTGAGATATCAGAATCAGCAAAGACCTTGTAGATCTGTTATTGGACTGAGAAAGTTATCCTCAAGAAGCTATAGTACCTGAGGCTCCCAGCTATCAGAAAGTATCGTAGTCTGTATGGCACTGATGTCACTGGACTCACCCTTAAAAAGCATTATAACAACACTAAAAATGAAGATAGAATATTTGGGCCTGTATGTTTTTAGATATAATGATTACAGTCTCACATTGACTACAGTTCATGGATTACCAGAGAAGGGTGTTAAGGTCTCACAGATGGGCCACTGCCAAAGACCTCAATGGTCTGGATCAGTGCTCAGGGGTCATATACGCAGCATACATGGTATCATACGTAGCAGTGATATGAGGCCTAGCTAAAGTTTGCTTTTCAGAAGCTGTTGCTGTAGTTATCTGATGATAATTAGAGGATAATATGGTTTAGACAAAAAGACACAAGAAAAGAGTTGCACACTAATAAGTTAATTCACTAGAGAACAGGTGCTTCCTAGAAAAATACATATGAAACAACATAGAAAAGGAAGTGGGGATTTCACAATAAGAAATTCCCAAAAGTCTAGGTAAATCCAGCACAACTGTAAAATTAAATAAATACACAAAAAGAGCCTGTATGTCAAAAACGATATAAATATTTATTAACTAAATGCACAATACACACATTCACATTCATACAGTGGATCCCACACAAAACAGTGTTATAAAGTACTGGCCAAAAAATTATTATCTGGTGCACCAGGGAAAATAGACCAAAAACAGTCCATTTAAGATTAGCAGATATTTGTAATCCAACAGGTGCAGCGTTAATGCAAAAATGGATGCAATTATACAGTCCCCGGTGTATAGAGACCAGTCACTTCAGACTTGAACCCCAATTGTTACTGAGTCAAGTAGTGCTTTAAAGGCATAGCATAGGAGGAGCAATAGAAACACGCGTCTTTATTCACAGGTGCTGTTTTCTTTTAAGACAGTAGTATTCAGTGTACAGATGCGTATAACATATTCTACCTGTATTTGTTCACGCGGTCGCCCCTCCTAGCTGCCTCGTTCTTAGAGCGTCCAAACATCAGGGGTAAGTCAGGATGAGCAGGGGATCTGCTGTAAGGGCTGCCAAGCACGACGAGTCCAAACGCTCGTTTCGCTCCTTCAGTCAGTGCAGCATGGAACGAGCGTTTGGACTTGTCGTGCTTGGCAGCCCTTACAGCAGATCCCCTGCTCATCCTGACTTACCCCTGATGTTTGGACGCTCTAAGAACAAAACATTTTTTCAATTTTATTAAAATTATCCTAATGATTAAAAGCTCTGTTGCCAAATCGAAAATTTTGAGACCCTATATATATATTTCTCTTGATATGGCATTTAAATTATCAGATGAACGTTGGTCTACTGATATTAATGAAGCCTTTACATTGACTGGAGATGTGCAGATAGAGGGGGAAGATGAGGCCATACATGATGTTGTTTCTGCATTCAAACTTTATAAGAAAAAACTGACAAAACAAATAAAAATTAAATGGGAAAATCAAAGTCTTACTAACTATTTAAAGATGGAGATAATTCCTAGAGGTCTGAGAATCCGCCTAGACCCTGGCATTAATTTGCGAGGTGTAGATGCGGATAATGAATTTATAGCTAAATGGAATGAAATATTAACAAAATGCTCACTTGATCTGATTGCATTAATAATAGAGGAGGATGGCAAAAAATTGGAAAAATGTAAAAAAGATGTGGATGATGTGTACGAATGTTTGCACAAATTTGAAAATGACACAACATTTGAGAAATTAAATAAAGAGACACAAAAATTTATAGAAAAATTGCAAGGGGAACTAAAAACACGCAAGAGGAGGAAATTAATAAGGGATCAAGAAGACTACAGGAGAAACAAAATCTATATATATAGGAATAGAATCAATACAAGAAATTATTATGATTCGGGTACAGATAATTCTGATATGGACTTTCACTGATGGTGAAAATAAAAACAGTGACTCAAATAACCAACTTATGCACCCTTTAGGGGTAGGACTAGACGAGGTGGGAGGAGGAGGCACGGGAGGGCAATCCCAAGAGAGGAGAGAAGGAAGAGGGAGGGGGAACAGATGACATCAGGGTCAATATATGATGACCAGAAATCGCATGAGATACAACTAGAGGAGGAAAGTGACTCACTTTTGGGCCCTCAGCCCCCCTCTCATAAAATGGGTATTGACAACCTTTCCTCATTCCCCCTAAATCGCGAACATATAAAAGTACTGGAAAAGGGACTCAGTTTTTGCCCTTCTAACAGTCTAGATTTATTCGAAGTCACCAAGAATTTACATCTTTTTGCGAGAAAACTCGCTTTAAAAAAGATAATGACGCCAAAAATACAAGTAGATCTGGCCTGTAGAAAAGAGAGGGATACTTTGGATTGTCTAGAGACTCTTCTCTATGAACAGAGTAATGAAATTACAGATATCCTTCCAAAAACAGATTTAAAGAAAAAATCCACTTACATGCCCTCTTTTTCCTCCATTCCAAATATTTCGGTTTTTGTTCAAAATGTCTCTCAAGAGCTGACACAAGTCCAAACTACAAAGATTGTCAACGATAATCTTACTAAATCTGAACGAAGAGCCCTTAAAGAACTGATTAATCATCAGGAATTGGTAATAAAACCGGCCGACAAGGGGGGTAACGTTGTCATTCTTACTCAAGAATACTACATTAAAGAAGCAATGCGGCAATTACTTGATGAAACTCAATATGCCAAATCTTCTTTTGAGGAATTTCATAGATCTCACAATGAACTTCTTTTTCTATTAAATGAGGCACATAGAAATAATTTGATTACAAGTCAAGTGTTTGTTTTTTTATATAATCATAAACCAAAAACACCAGTTTTCTACTGGATACCAAAGTTACACAAATCCATTAAAAATCCACCAGGACGCCCCATCATTTCTGGGATGGGAGGCCCCACTGAAGGAATAAGTAACTATATTGATAGGTTTTTGCAGCCATTTGTAAATGACTTACGCACCTTCGTCCAAGATTCAACAGATGTGATTAAAAAACTTGATGGGATCAATGTCACTGACAAGACCATTTTGGTCTCGTTGAATGTTGAATCCTTATATTCTTCAATTCCTCACTATATTGGAATTGCAACTTGTGAAAAATTTCTCAACACAAGAGGAGTGGGTTATAGTAAACATTCTAAATTTGTAAGTGAACTTTTGAAATTTGTTCTGGAAAATAATATTTTCATCTTTGATGGCAAATATTATAAACAGAAACAAGGGACAGCAATGAGGGCTAGATGCTTCCCCACCTTATGCTTGTTTACATCTTGGTGGATGGGAAGATCAAATTGTTTTTGGTGAGCATTCTGACATAGTTGAGGCGCATGTAGCCCTCTGGATCAGATATGTGGATGATATCCTCCTGCTATGGGACGGCAGTGAGGAGGATCTACTTAAATTTGTTTCCCTCCTGAATAAGAATAATCTAAATATCTTCTTAACGTGTAGTTATGATTCTAGTACTATTAATTTTTTGGACTTAAAAATTAGTAAGAACAAAGGTAAAATTGAAACAGAAGTGTTCCGAAAGCCGACTGCAACTAATAGCCTTCTCTTGGGAACGAGTCACCATCCTGAAAATCTTAAGAAGGGTATCCCCTATGGGCAATTTCTGCGGTTATGCAGAATTTGTTCTAGAGACCAAACTTTTAAACAACAGGCAAAAGATATGGCGACTCGCTTTTTGGAGAGAGGCTATTCAAAAAGATGCGTAAAAAGAGCACTCTATAGAGCATCTCAGCATCAAAGAAAAGATCTGCTGTATCAAAAGAAAACCAAAAGTGAGAATGTGGAAGACACTAAAATCAGATTTATTACTAAATATAATGCCCATTGGAGTAAAGTTAAAAATATTTTAAACAACAACTGGCATTTGCTGACTAATGATTCTACATTACACCAACATGTGGGGGACTATCCCCTAATGACAGCAAGGAGACCTAACAATTTGAAAGATCTCCTTGTTAAGAGCGAATTTAACAAAGTGCCTACATGTAACTGGTTAGAATGTAATGCCCAAAAGATAGTCGGTAGTTCCCCCTGTAATCACTGTTTCTGCTGTCAATTCATGCAAAAAAGACCTTTAGCACAAATACAGGAGTCACATATAAAATCAATTCATTCATTAATTGTTCTACAAAAGGAGTCATATATCTTCTCTATTGCTCGTGTAAATGTTTTTATGTGGGTAAAACTTTTAGAGAATTACGCTCCCGCATTACAGAACATAGAGACGATATAAAGGACTTCAATATTGATAGCCCAGTGGCGAGACATTTTGCTCAATTTCACAAATCAAAAATTGATGAACTTCGTTTTATTGGAATAGAATCAGTTAAACTGAGTATGCGTGGGGGGGACATTGACAGAATTCTTTTACAAAAAGAAACAAGATGGATGTACAAACTGAACACCCTATCTCCCAATGGCTTAAACGAAAAATTGGAATTTGCTTCCTTTTTAGGCTAATTCCTTATACCTTACTTTGTCTGCACATCTCCATTTATTTCTATATATATATATAGAATATGGGATCTCAAAAGTAATAAGATCAAAATATATCAAAATTGTAAACACATACTATTATGATGAGCTAAATTGCACATATTTGCTGTTAGAGTAATTTGACACACATAACATTATATATCAAGTATTGTCTTTTTAAATATTGCACAATGGTGTATTAAAAATAAAATAGTTTTTTAGTACATTTTGTATATATGAACTGTTGCGGATGTGTGTGTGAGTGAGTATCTGAAACATTGAAGTGTATCCAATCAATTTCTGCTATGGAATACTTCACCTTGGTTACTTGAGAAGCCCTGCATATAGCTGTATTTAAAAGTAACAATTGCAAAGACATTGTAACAGCGACGCAGTGGCTAATTGTGATTGACATGAATTTCATCAAATGAAAAAAGATTCTGGAAACCGGCAATAAAAAGGCTGGTAATCAAGGTGTCGTTAGCACCTGGAAGAAGCTCCATGCTGCACTGACTGAAGGAGCGAAACGAGCGTTTGGACTCGTCGTGCTTGGCAGCCCTTACAGCAGATCCCCTGCTCATCCTGACTTACCCCTGATGTTTGGACGCTCTAAGAACGAGGCAGCTAGGAGGGGCGACCGCGTGAACAAATACAGGTAGAATATGTTATACGCATCTGTACACTGAATACTACTGTCTTAAAAGAAAACAGCACCTGTGAATAAAGACGCGTGTTTCTATTGCTCCTCCTATGCTATGCCTTTAAAGCACTACTTGACTCAGTAACAATTGGGGTTCAAGTCTGAAGTGACTGGTCTCTATACACCGGGGACTGTATAACTGCATCCATTTTTGCATTAACGCTGCACCTGTTGGATTACAAATATCTGCTAATCTTAAACGGACTGTTTTTGGTCTATTTTCCCTGGTGCACCAGATAATAATTTTTTTAGCCAGTACTTTATAACACTGTTTTGTGTGGGATCCACTGTATGAATGTGAATGTGTGTATTGTGCATTTAGTTAATAAATATTTATATCGTTTTTGACATACAGGCTCTTTTTGTGTATTTATTTAATTTTACAGTTGTGCTGGATTTACCTAGACTTTTGGGAATTTCTTATTGTGAAATCCCCACTTCCTTTTCTATGTTGTTTCATGCGATAATATGGTTTACACCAGATATGGTGACCCCTCATGGTGCTGCCCAGACAAGCCCTAAATAATTTTTTAATGCAATCATATTTGAGTATTATAAGGGCAAACACATTCAAGTTAATTACACCTTTACAGGCTAAAGGTTTAAGCAGTGGAGATGAATGTTACACTGGCTCTCCTTCCTACACTCCCTTCCCATTCCTTTAGATTTATTTAAACAGTTTTTTGAAGCAAATATTTAACCTGAGTTTGGGCATGGATTTGTGTGGAATACGCACTTATGATGGCTTTATGAATAGCTTCCCATAATGATACAAATTTATAAGCCTATGTATGCTTTAGATCTCATTAAGTGCTTGTTTTACTGTCCTTTTGCTTAGGGCAATTTTCTACATTGGTAAATTTTAGTAGTGAAAACTTCTGCCTGCTCTGCCTTCGCCATTAGTTGAGTACATTTAAACATTTTTATTTTATAAACACATAAAAAATGTTAGATCATAAATTCATAGAAAAGAGGAACTTTCTGTATTGATATGAAATGTTTCTCTGAAACATAACTAAAGCAAATTTGGCTATAGTTATAAACCTCCTCAAACCAATTTAAGTTGTGTTTATATTAATATGGCATGTCTTGCATGCTGAATTTATTTTCAGTCCAAATATACCTGTAATTATTCCATATGTATAAGCCTGGAACGGTATGTTTCTTGTTTTTCTATCGTGTTACCTGACCGCATCATGAACTACATTTATACCATATGTGCCAGTAAAAAAAAAGCATGCTAAAAAGTTTGCAAACACCATACAGACATTAAATATTATCTAAACTGTATTTTACTTGTATAGTTTAAAGACTCATTGAAATTATCTTCATTAAAATGTTGATCTACTCAGTAAGTTCAAATTCATGAAATATCAAGGTTATCAAATGTAAGTTTTTAACTGTAAAATCTGGAGCATTCGGCAAAATTAATTAAGTGGTCAATGGCCTCACCGGTAGGTTGTCACTAGGGATGGGCGAATGTGTTTATATCCGAATTCGAATGTTAGAACGAATGTTATTGTAGAAATTTGATTTACATAATAGAATGTTGATAAGAACGAATATTCTTAAAAATTCGATTTTCGAATGTTATTTACAGTTTTCGAATGTCACATTCGAATTTGAATGTTACATTTGAATATCACATTCGAATTCGAATATTACATTTATAAAACACAATTGTAGACTAGAAACACTATTTCGAATGTCACATTCAAATCGAATATCAAATTCGAATCGAATGTCACATTCGAATTCAAATATTACATTTATAAAACACAGTATTAGACTAGAAATACTATTTTGAATTTGAATGTCTCATTCAAATCGAATATCACATTCGAATCGAATATCACATTTAAAACACAGTATTAGACTAGGAATACTATTTCAAATTTGAATGTGACATTCGAATTCGAATGTAGCATTCAAATTCGAATATTACATTTATTAAACACAGTTGTAGACTAGAAATACTATTTCAAATTTGAATGTCACATTCGAATTCGAATGTCACATTCAAATTCGAATATTACATTTCGAAATTGAATGAATACATAGCTAAACATTCTATTATTCGAACGAATATTTTCTAATTTTATTGAAAAATTTGAAAAAAAAATTCAAAAATAGAATGTTATATAAACATTCGAAATTCGATTCAAACGAATGAATGTATCAAAATTTGTTTTAAATTTCGAATTTTTAGAAACATTCGCCCATCCCTAGTTGTCACTGTCAGTAGTTTTTCATATTTTATGTTATCCTATGTAACTAGTCTGAAGAACGGAGATGTGAGCGATTGCAGTAAATCATCTGCATAAAATAGCAAAGGATTTGGTGAATCTTCAAATGGTTGTAACGCCTGTAAATCTAGAAAGGATAGAAAGAGTTTTAGTAAATTTAGCAGACTATTTGTTATCAACTGTATCTCTTTCTCTTGGTATCCTTTCTTGAGATGTAGTTCCTTTCCATAAGAGCATACTCAGGTAGGGTCAGGAGCCTGCACATGTTTTGAGATCTATATGTATAATATTGTTGCTAACATTTTTGCAACCACCATTGCCCTATACTGCCTATGACACGTGCGTGCTCCAAAGACTACTTAAGTATGCTCTCATGGAAAGAATCTAAGTTTAATTTTGATTTATATGTTCCTTTATTAAACTATATATTATGTGTTATACCAGTCCTAAGCTGTTGCTGAAATTGTGAGCTACTCACCTGCAATCACAGTGGCTAGCTCAACACTGGTAAATATAGAATAAGATTTAAAACTGCATTTTAAGCAAATCATTCTAAAGTTTTATAAAATAAACCTGAATTAAATCCATAATACAGAAGTCTTTATCTTTACTCATATCCCTGGAAAATAGTCTCCATAGTCTCTGTGATATGAATGCCCTTTGGGGAGATGGACACAACTAAACTCCTCCTCCTATCTGTATACAGATTAACTACCCCTAGCAGATCCTCCATTTTTAGTGAATGGATATGTACATTATAAACGGGATCTGGGTGGGGGTCTGTTGAGTATTGCTTAGGGAAATGAGCCAGGATGTAGAAAATGCTGTACTTTGGATTTGATTGTAGTTATCTTGGCTCACCCTAGCTAATACTCCACAGAAATGAAAGATTCAAGGTACAAGGCAACACAAAAGAGATAAAACTTCAAATGCTGCAAAAATTTATTATTATTACAAAATAAATATTTTTCCAAAATTGGTATCTGCTGCTGTATCTTCACCAGTGACATCCTGAATATGGTGTTCTGGATCAGAAAGTGCCATCAGGCCACTCTGTGTTTTCTGCACTGGTAAACAGCTATTTAAAGGGATACAATGGTCTTCAGCTGGTTTGTGTAGTAGACTCTCTGTTTATGGTTTGTTTGGTGTACTCTTTGTTCCTGAATGCATGTTGCCTACCTGGCTTGTACATTTAACCTTCTGTTTATTTCTAATTCTGAATCTTGCATTTACTGCTAACCCTGCATGTACCTAGTCCTTTTTTTATGCTTGGGTATTTCACCTGGTGTCAGACCTACTACCTGTGTCTGACCAAGCATTACTAAACTCAATTACTTGCTCATTTGGATTGACCACTGAGGTCTTCATTTATTGAAATTCTCAGTGCTCTCATCTTGCCCACTTGAGGTTCCCCTCCCATTTACTTCCTGTGCAGCTGCAGCTCAAACCTGATCTCCCATTGGACGAACTTGGAGAGAGCTATATTCCTGGTAAAACTAGGAGACAAGACCGACCAGTCGACCTATTTCAACACAGATCTCCAGTGACCGTTATCACATACCATTACCGGCTCTACACTTACCTCATATGATTGAGTGTACAGTAAGTAGACTGTTTGCCCATTTGGGGATATTTGGCATTTTTAATTGCTCTGGATTTCATTTTCCTCATAACAAGTCTCGTGTTCATTTTACAGTTTTGTTTTTCAAAACATTGATAAGTGCTGTAATTACACTTCGCTTGTACAATATGTACACTGATATTTAAATTGCTCATTGTATTGAATGTTACCAATTTATTTCTGTTTATAATTTGTTTATATTTATCATATTATTTTTTGTGCTTTTTAATACTCATTTAATAGTTTAGCGCTGTGAAGGTTTCAACCTCTTGCTTTTGAAATTTCTAAAGAGGAGCTGGTAGTGAGGGCTCACTAGCTCCTTTTCTTTGTATACCCCCAGCATCTTAACTAGCTTTCATACTACCTTTGTTAGCACCTCCCAGGTGGTTCCTCTATATATATATTTGTGTGTGTGTGTGTGTGTGTGTTTGCTGTAAATATTTCACATTCCAATTACATGTATAAAATATACTTATATATTCTATGTATTTTTTAGAATATTTTAGTAAATCTATATTTTTCAATATTTTATATTTAATAAATATATAACGTACCTTAAGATAACGTATATCAGGTTTGAGCAGATGAAGATCTAATGTACTTCTGTCAAGTTTGCGCACATAAGTCCAACAGGAGTACATTCCTATGTTCTTCAAATAGAAAAAGAAATCTGATAATGTAAATGTAAAATACATACAGTACCCTCCTGTAATATGGGCGCCCTTGGTAAATATGAGCAAAGAAGGCTGTGTGTCTTTTGTTCAAAAAAATAAAAAAAATACTCTGCTCTCATGGATAACAAACAATTGCAACCACAACACAGGTTTATCCAAAAATTATTGGCACCCTTTTAGTCAATACTTTGTGCTACCCCCATTTGCCAAGATAACAGCTCTGAGTCTTCTCTTATAATGCCTGATGAGGTTGGAATATTCATGGCAATGGATCTGAGACCACTTCTCCATACAGAATCTCTCCAGATCCTTCAAATTTTAAGGGTTAACACTGGTAGACTCTCCTCTTCCGTTTACCCCATAGGTTTTCTATGGTCTTCAAGTCAGGGGAATGGGATGGCCATGGCAGGAGCTTGATTTTGTGGTTAGTAAACCATTTCTGTGTTGATTTTGATGTATGTTTTTGATCATTGTCCTGCTGGAAGATCTAACCATGGCCCATTTTAAGCTTTCTGGGAGAGGTAGTCAGGTGTTCATTTAATATCTGTTGATTTTTGATAGAGTCCATAATGCCATGTATCCTAACAAAATGTCCAAGTCATCTGGCAGAAAAACAGCCCCAAAACATTAAAGAGACATCACCATATTTAACCAGGGGCATGAGGTACTTTTCCATATGACTACCTCTCTGTGTGTGTCAAAACCCACATCTGGTGTTTCATCTGACCAAAGAGCCTGATCCCATTTGAAGTTTCAGTAGTATCTGGCAAACTGAAAATACTTGAGTTTGTTTTTGGATGAGAGTAGAGGCTTTTTTTGTTTACCCTTATTTTAGTATTTGTAATAGCTTATTTAGCCTGTGGAATCCCAACCTACACTGAAAGTTTCAATACTGGAGTTTAGGCTATTGATAAGCCTACGTAAACATAGCTAGCAGAATTACACTCCCAATGGGCTGCAAGATAGATAAGTAATAAAATATTAATTTTCCAGTGTTCTCTCTAAGTATTGAGCTTTGGTTTACAAATAGATATAAGATAAGGAAGCATGGGTGTGTACATAACATTGCTAACATAATGAGATCTGGTATTACCTGCAAGCTTAACCCATTTCAATTGGCTGTGGTTTAAAAACACAAATCCCACTGATTCAAATGCACAAATAAACCTGAATATGCATTTGTTCATACATTTTATACTCTGCAGCTTGTATTACTAGTCATTGAAAATATATTAAGGAAAAACTATTTTACAATGTACTGTCCCTTTAAACCATATCATCTGTCAGGAAGTCATTGAAGGAAAATATTTAGTCATATCTATTTCTTCAAAAGTCTCCCCTATTTATTTAAATGGAGAGAGTTAAAGGGACACTCAAGTCAAAATTAAACTTTCGTGATTCATATAGTGTATGAAATTTTTAACAACTTTCTGGTTAACTTCCATGAACAAAATGTGCAAAGACTTTTTATATTTACACTTTTTGAGTCACCAACTCCTTCTGAGCAGGTGCAAGAATTCACAGAATATATGTATATGCATTTGTGATTGGCTGATGGCTGTCACATGATACAGGAGGAGGGGAAATAGACAATACTAACATTTGTCAGAAAGAAAAGTCCTTGTCTTGTTATCATGCATTTGTTGATTATGCAAATCTACTGTATTTACTTGTCCTTTAAGAATGGTGAGTTAAGGGAAGTCACCTTTATATAGGAAGTGGAGTCTGGTTTTTCTATGCCTGAAAAAGGGCTATGTTAATTTCTGGTGAATATTGCCTAAAGTGAGCCAAAGTACTATTACTATTTACATAATGTCTATGTACCTTGTTATGCCTTAACAATGATTATAAGGATGTTTTAATATAGCATTACAGTGAGCTGTAACACCTTTACAACCCAGATTGTTTATACATCTGGTTGGAATAACTGTATGTAATAACATTTCATTGATTTATCATGAGTATTGTGAATCCCACTGAGAAACAGGGGGGCCTGTGGTTGTAAAATATTCTGAGCAATTTTTCAACCATTAGATACCACCTATTGAGTACATTGTTTATATGCTTCCTCATGGACTTGCATAAAATATTGTGTCTTGTATTCTTGTTGCGTGGGCCTTTTTGTAACAATTTATGATAGCCATTACATTCCCCCTGTGGTTGATTTTTAACTAAAGGAACTCTTGAGAATGATATTTAATGAAATTATGCATTTTTTTTTGTTTTACACATATACTGAAACTGTGTAGGCAAGATACTAACGGAGATCTGAGAGATTTGTGCAAGAAGGTATTGTACTCCAAAGCAACATATTACAAATGAGGCACCCTGTCCTGGATTTTTGTATCAATTATATTTTCATTTAGGTAAATGTATCAATAATCAATGCTGTCGGTTAGACAATACATTTAATAATTTATCTAATGTATCAATAGTCAATGCAACATTTATGTTTGAGTTCTATTAATTTAATTAAGTCTACCACATTTTCTTGAAGGATAAACATTTCAATAACGTACTACATTTTCACCAGGCAAGTATATACCCATATGATTTAGAGCAAACTTGTCTATAATATAATTCAATAGGTGATGTGATTGTTATCCTACAACATAATTTATCTATCATATCATGAAAGGCTAAAGAGAGATGACAAAGTGCTCCTTTAGTAAAAAAAAAAAAGAAACAAATTTTGTTAAAAAAAACAGCAAAGAACATACTTGTGTTCTTGCAAAATGAGCACTTAGAAATTCACATTGTAACCACTGCCTATCCTATATAATAAAAGGCCAAGTGTGTTTGACCGAAGCTGTCATGCGCAGTAGAGACTGCGCGCGAGGACAAACACACCTGGCCTTCCAACTGACCTTGCGTTGTGTGGGGGAGTGGGCGTGGTCGGGTGGGTGCAATGTGGGCACGACCAGAGGATGCAACGTGGGCGTGGTTGGCGGGCGTAACATGGGCGTGGCTGGGCATGACGCAGGCGGGGCCAGGTGCGAGAGACAGAGAGCAGAAGAGGGTAGATAGAGCAGAAGAGGGGGGATAGAGAGAGGGAGAGACAGACAGCAAAAGAGAGAGGGGGAGAGAGACAGCAAAAGAGAGAGGAGGAGAGAGACAGCAAAAGAGAAGGGGAGAGAGAAAGCAAAAGAGAGGGGGGAGAGAGACAGCAAAAGAGAGGGGGAAGAGAGACAGCAAAAGAGAGGAGGGAGAGAGACAGCAAAAAAGAGGAGGGAGAGAGACAGCAAAAGAGAGGAGGGAGAGAGACAGCAAAAGAGAGGGGGAAAGAGACAGCAAAAGAGAGGGGGAGAGACAGCAAAAGAGAGGGGGAGAGAGACAGCAAAAGAGAGGGGGGAGAGATACAGCAAAAGAGAGGGGGGAAAGTGCACAAAAGAGAGGGGGGAGAGTGTTCAAAAGAGAGGGGGAGAGTGCGCAAAAGAGAGGGGGGAGAGTGCACAAAAGAGAGGGGGCAGAGTGCCCAAAAGAGAGGGGGAGAGAGCGCAAAAGAGAGGGGGAGAGAGCGCAAAAGAGAGGGGGAAAGAGCGCAAAAAAGAGAGGGAGAGAGCGCAAAAGCAAGGGGGGAGAGAGCGCAAAATAGAGGGGGGAGAGAGTGCAAAAGAGAGGTGGAGAGAGCGCAAAAGAGAGGGGGAGAGAGCACAAAAGAGAGGGGAGAGAGCACAAAAGAGAGGGGGGAGAGAGCGCAAAAGAGAGGGGGGAGAGAGCACAAAAGACAGGGGGGAGAGAGCACAAAAGAGAGGGGGAGAGAGCACAAAAGAGAGGGGGAGAGAGCGCAAAAGAGAGGGGGAGAGAGCGCAAAAGAGAGGGGGAGAGAGCGCAAAAGAGAGGGAGAGAGAGCACAAAAGAGAGGGGGAGAGAGCGCAAAAGAGAGGGGGAGAGAGAGCAAAAGAGAGGGAGAGAGACAGCAAAAGAGAGGAGAGAGAGAGCAAGCGAGAGGAGAGAGAGCAAACGAGAGGAGAGAGAGCAAACGAGAGGAGAGAGAGCAAACGAGAGGGGGGAAGAGAGAGAGCAAAAGAGAGGGAGAGAGACAGCAAAAGAGGGGGAGAGAGAGAGAGAGCAAAAGAGAGGGAGAGAGATAGCAAAAGAGGGGGAGAGAGAGCAAAAGAGAGGGGGGAGAGAGAGAGCAAAAGAGAGGGGGGAGAGAGAGCAAAAGAGAGGGGAGAGAGCAAAAGAGAGGGGGAAGAGAGAGCAAAAAAAAAGGGGAGAGAGCAAAAGAGAGGGGGGAGAGATCAAAAGATAGGGAGGAGAGAGAGCGCAAAAAAGAGGGGGGGAAAGAGAGCAAAAGAGAGGGGGGACAGAGAGAGCAAAAGAGAGGAGGGAGAGAGAGAGTAAAAGAGAGGGGGGGAGAGAGAGTTAAAGAGAGGGGAGAGAGCAAAAGAGAGGGGAGAAAGAGAGAGCAAAAGAGAGGGGGGATAGAGAGAGAGCAAGGGGTGGGAACGCTGTACTGCAAAAAATGGCCCGTGCACACGGGCTTTAGGACTAGTAGTTTTTATAAGGGAGCAGACATGCTGAAAACTTAAGTTGCATTCCCTTCTAAGAATGGGCAAGAAACTGGATTCCCGTTTCTATAGCATTCATTGAACAGTAAACCAGCTCATGTTGGTCTAGAAGACTTATGACATCAAACTATAAATGCCTTCCGGTCCCCTTGCACCCTGCACATATAGAGTTAATAAAATAAATTACAGGTAAAATCATTTTAAAATGATGAATACTACATATTGCAATAATTTATAGTAAATATAAACCACTGCATTTTTTTTAAAAAAATCTTGTTTATTAAAGGTTTTTTTGTACATACAAGGGGGGAGTAAAAAAGGACAACAAAAAATTGCACTGAAAACAACAGGTGTCAGCAGTTATCACTAGTCTTTCACCGAGATTACGAGTTTTGCGGTAACAGGGGTGCATTGCTAACGATTATTTTTTTTTTACGCTCCCTTAAGACAACGCTGGTATTACAAAATTTATCTCCACCTCTCACCTCAATACCAGCGTTGCTTACGGTAGCGATAAGCTGGCTAAACGTGCTTGTGCATGATTTCCCCATAGGATACAATTGGGCAGATTCAGCTGAAAAAAAAAACTAACACCTCCAAAAAAGCAGCGTTCAGCTTCTAACACAGCCCCATTGATTCCTATGGAAAATAAAATTAATGTCTACACCTAACACCCTAACATGAACCCCGAGTCTAAACACCCCTAATCTTACACTTATTAACCCCTAATCTGCCACCCCCGACATCGCTGACACCTACATTATACTTATTAACCCCTAATCTGCCGCTCCGGACACCGCCGCCACCTACATTATCCCTATGAACCCCTAATCTGCTCCCCCAACATCGCCGACACCTACATTATATTTATTAACCCCTAATCTGCCCCCCAATGTCGCCGCAACCTACCTACATTTATTAACCCCTAATCTACCGCCCCCATCGTCGCCGCTACTATATTAAATTTATTAACCCTAAGTCTAACACCCCCTATCTTAAATATAATTTAAATAAAACTAAATAAAATTACTACAATTAAATAAATGAATCCTATTTAAAACTAAATACTTACCTATAAAATAAACCATTAGCTAGATACAATATAACTAATAGTTACATTTGTATGTATCTTATGGTTTATTTTTATTTTACAGGCAACTTTGTATTTATTTTGACTAGGTACAATAGTTATTAAATAGTTTTTAACTATTTAATAGCTACCTAGTTAAAATTAGTACAAATTTACCTGTAAAATAAATCCTAACCTAAATTACAATTACACCTAACACTACACTATCATTAAATTAATTACATAAACTAACTACAATTAACTACAATTAAATTAAATTATCTAAAGTACAAAAACCCCCCACTAAATTACAGAAAATAAAAAAATAATTACAAGAATTTTAAACTAATTACACCTAATCTAATCCCCCTAATAAAATAAAAAGCCCCCCAAAATAATAAAATTCCCTACCCTATACCAAATTATAAATAGCCCTTAAAAGGGCTTTTTGCGGGGCATTGCCCCAAAGTAAACAGCTCTTTTACCTGTAAAAAAATATACAATACCCCCCCAACATTAAAACCCACCACCCACACTCACAACCCTACTCTAAAACCCACCCAATACCCCCTTAAAAAAACCTAACACTACCCCCTTGAAGATCACCCTACCTTGAGCTGTCTTCACCCAGACGGGCACAAGTGGTCCTCCAGAGGGGCAGAAGTCTTCATCCAATCCAGGCAGAAGAGGACCTCCAGACGGGCAGAA
This sequence comes from Bombina bombina, assembly GCF_027579735.1. Taxonomy (NCBI): domain Eukaryota; kingdom Metazoa; phylum Chordata; class Amphibia; order Anura; family Bombinatoridae; genus Bombina; species Bombina bombina. The sequence continues at coordinate 179,012,225 of NC_069501.1, read as the reverse complement.
GGCTTCATCCATGCGGCATCTTCTATCTTCATCCATTCAGAGTGGAGCAGGTCCATCTTGAAGCCATCCGACGTGGAGCATCCTCTTCTTCCGACGGCTAAGACTGAATGAAGGTTCCTTTAAATTACGTCATCCAAGATGACGTCCCTTGAATTCTGATTGGCTGATAGGATTCTATCAGCCAATCGGAATTAAGGTAGGAAAAATCCTTTTGGCAGATGCAATCAGCCAATAGGATTGAACTTCAATCCTATTGGCTGATCCAATCAGCCAATAGGATTGAGCTTGCATTCTATTGGCTGTTCCAATCATCCAATAGAATGCAAGCTCAATTCTATTGGCTGATTGCATCAGCCAATAGGATTTTTCTATCAGCCAATCGGAATTCAAGGGATGCCATCTTGGATGACATCATTTAAAGGAACCTTCATTCAGTCTTAGCCGTCGGAAGAAGAGGATGCTCCGTGTCGGATGGCTTCAAGATAGACCCGCTCCGCTCCGGATGGATGAAGAAAGAAGATGCCGTCTGGATTAAGCCTTCTGCCCATCTGGAGGTCCTCTTCTGCCCAGATCGGATGAAGACCTCTGCCCTTCTGGAGGACCACTTGTGCCTGGCTGGGTGAAGACGGCTCAAGGTAGGGTGATCTTAAAGGGGGTAGTGTTAGGTTTTATTAAGGGGGGGATTGGGTGGGTTTTAGAGTAGGGTTGGGAGTGTGGGTGGTGGGTTTTAATGTTGTGGGGATATTGTATTTTTTTTACAGGTAAAAGAGCTGATTACTTTGGGGCAATGCCCCGCAAAAAGCCCTTTTAAGGGCTATTTGTAATTTAGTATAGGGTAGGTTTTTTTTATTATTTTGGGGGGGCTTTTCTATTTTATTTGGGGGATTAGATTAGGTGTAATTAGTTTAAAATTCTTGTAATTATTTTTTTATTTTCTGTAATTTAGTGTTTGTTTGTTTTTGCACTTTAGTTTATTTAATTTAATTGTAGTTAATTGTAGTTAGTTTATGTAATTAATTTAATGATAGTGTAGTGTTAGGTGTAATTGTAATTTAGGTTAGGATTTATTTTACAGGTAAATTTGTACTTATTTTAACTAGGTAGCTAGTAAATAGTTAATAACTATTTAATAACTATTCTACCTAGTTAAAATAAATACAAAGTTGCCTGTAAAATAAATATAAACCCTAAGCTAACTACAATGTAACTATTAGTTATATTGTATCTAGCTTAGGGTTCATTTTATAGTTAAGTATTTAGTTTTAAATAGGATTAATTTATTTAATTGTAGTAATTTTATTTTGTTTTATTTAAATTAAATTTAAGTTAGGGGGTGTTAGACTTAGGTTTAGGGGTTAATAAATTTAATATAGTAGCGGCGACGTTGGGGGCGGCAGATTAGGGGTTAATAAATGTAGGTAGGTGTCGGCGTTGTTAGGGACGGCAGATTAGGGGTTAATAAAATTTAACTAATGTTTGCGAGGTGGGAGTGCGTCGGTTTAGTTAATATATTTTTTAAAGTGGCGGCGATGTCCGGTCGGCAGATTAGGGGTTAAAAATGTATTTAAGTGTTTGCGATGTGGGGGGGCCTTGGTTTAGGGGTTAATAGGTAGTTTATGGGTGTTAGTGTACTTTTTAGCACTTTAGTTAAGAGTTTTATGTTACAGTGTTAATCCATAAAACTCTTAACTACTGACTTTTAAATGCGGTAGGAGTCTTGACAAGAGAGGGTCTACCGCTCACTTCTTCCAAGACTCGTAATACCGGCGTTAGGCAAGTCCCATTAAAAAGATAGGATACGCAATTGACGTAAGGGGATTTGTGGTAAGCTTGAGTCGCGGAAGAAAAGTGAGCGGTAGACCCTCTCCTGCCAGATTCGTAATACCAGCGAGCGTTAAAAAGCAGTGTTGGGACCTCTCAACTCTGCTTTTTAAGGCTAACGCAAGACTCGTAATCTAGCCATTTGAAACTTGGTAAGGGTTGGTTCTGGAAGTTCTGCAGAAGTTTATGAATGTATAGGTCATAGTCTGAGTAGCTCAGCGAGAAGTACAAAATCTCTTCAAGTTGCAATTATGCTGCCAAGTAGAAATGTTTATTTTTATGTTGCACTTTCGCTTTTTTGTTTGTGGAAAAGAGAATTTGTTATTTATGGGGATAAAGAGAAAAGTAACTGAGATAACAGGTTAGGGTAAGAAGGAAGAAGAGGAAAGAAGAGTAGAACGAGGGAAATCCGGTCAGTAGAGATATAGTAACTGGAATTGTAGGTTTGATTATGGGATGGGGCACTTCATTTTTGTTTATTGCAACAATGTTTAATATCTCTTTAAGTTGATGTGGCTATATATTGCAGTCTTACAGATAGGTTTATTGCATTGCCACATTAAATGATGATGTTTATTAAATGTGTATGTCAGTGTCCTTTAAAAGGGGCAGCATAGCGACAGTATGGTATAATGCTTCTTTAAACATCACTGACACATATATTTTTCACAATTCCCATCCTAAACTTGCATTTTTAAATTACAACTATAATATCTTCTGGTTAAAATGCAATAGGGTTATCTCAAAGGAATTACATGTACACTACAATGCATTTTGTTTCAATGGAGCATCGCCAGATTATGGTTTTGTTATCACAACAATGGTTATTTTCTATTTAACCCTGCACATACTTGACAGCAGGAAATGCTGTACCTCTTGCTTAGTTTGCCAAGTACAGCTGTAGTGATTGTGTTATGTACAATATCTCATATAATATAAAAAGATAAAATACAATTATATTCTTTGTATACTTTTCTTTACTTTAAGTCCCTTTCCTTCTACACCCTCAGTTCTCCATTTAAATGTATTTATCTCATTAATACAACAAATCACGTGTTCTATTTGCTTTTATATAGGAACCCCTATCCCTTAAAGACAACTTTTAGCATACACATGTAGTCAATGAATGGCAAAGGAATTGTAATCACCTGTTTACTATGTGATATTTATAGTGACCAGAGCTCTTAAAGTGCTTATACCACCCCTATATGAGCAACAGAATAGCAAATGGACTAATCTTGTATAAGAAGAGTGCACTTTCTTTCAAAGGCTGCTTCTTTTGTGCTTTTGGCTGCAATAAAGGATTGGTAATTATTACCCTTTGAAGTGCTGCTGTTGTTTTTTGAATTTTTTGAATTCTTGGATAATCAAAAACATAGACATATGAGACAAAAGTAGGGGATTAGGTAGCCCCTTTCTTGTCCACCATAATACATACAGGGGCATGGGTATTTTTTATTTGAAAGCATTAGACTTCCTCTTTCAAATCAGCTTTCTGGTAATTGTCATAACAAAGTTTTCACTGCATTGGTCTTATTTGTACTAAACTAATTTAGACTGGCAATGGGTAGAATTATGCATACGTTGTCAAAATGTGTTTTTATTAAAAATGAGTATAAGCTTGTAAATGTTGTTGTGAATTCTGTTAGTTACTATGTACAACATATTTTGCGTTCCATTTTATGCCTTTTTTTGGTAACATATTTGGATATTTCTATAAACTACATTTGTTTACTAAAAGTGTTTGAGTAGGTACCTGACAAAAAAAACCACTTAAAGTACCAATAAACAATGCAAACATTAAAATTATTAAAATGTTCTGCAGCATTCAGTATTCATTTCTGCACACAGATTTTTGCTCAATTAAATAATAAATACATATAACATTTATATTATTGCAGCTCAGGTCGCATGGCTGTGTTGTTCACTTCCTATAACTGTTTCTGCCCATGATAAATGAGCTCCTGACCCAATCCAGTGAGAGCATGGTTGTTCTCAGCCCTTTAAACAACTATACAGCCAAGTAAATTATGGTTGTGATGCTGTGCGCATCATGATCCACTGTTTACATTGGTTGCATAGACGTGCGTATGTGCCTCATCTCTGCAGTCAAATACAGAGAAGGACAGCATTGCGCCTTGTTACAGTCAATTATATGGCCAATATCTGTGCCACTGGTTGAACAGAGCACTGAGGGTTTAAGGGAAAAAACGTAAACATTGTCGGTGGCTAAAAGAGACTTGCATAGGATGATTTTAAAGTTAATATTAATGTGGAAATACTCCGTGATAGAAAAAAGGTCGGATATAATACAAGTCTGCAAAATATTTTCATATAGTTTTATTTTTATTTTTTACAGTGCCTTTAAACTTATTTGTAAAATGCAAATTACTAAAAAAGAGCTTCAGCACAAAGGACAGAAATGGCTTAGTGGCAAATTCTGTTATTCTAGGGAAAACCACAGATTCTGATACATTAAAGGGACATGAAACCCAACATTTTTCTTTCATTATTCAGATAGACAATACATTTTTAAACAACTTTCCAATTTACTTCTGTTATCAATTTTGCTTCATTCTTTAGGTATATTTTATTGAAGAAGCAGCAGTGCACTCATGGGAGCTATCTGAACCCATTTGTAAGCCAATGAAAATGGGCATACAAGTTCAGCCACCAATCAGCAGCTATCTCCAAAATAATGAGCCTATCTAGATTTGATTTTTAACAAAGGATACCAAGAGAATGAAGCAAATTTGATAATAGAACTAAATTGGAAAGTTTTTTAAAATTGTATGCTCTATCTGAATCATGAAAGAAAAACAATGGATTTCGTGTCCCTTTAACTGTTGATGTAGATGACAAGAAAAATCAGTATTAAAGTAATAGAAGTAATATTTCCATTAGCAGATTGAAAAATCAGTTTTCCTGAAAAAGAAATGGAGCTGCACCTTTCTAGTACAAAACAAAAAAAATAAATTCAGCTCTCTTTAAAACAAATAAATGTTTCTTATTAACATTTAAACTTTTATTATATCCTGTTTATAAATTTGCTTTGTGTATTTTCTGGTATAAGATAGAACATAGAGTGTATAAATCTTACATAATTTTCACATTGGATGCTAAGATTCAGATCAGAGGAAAGTAAATACTTCTCAGAATGAGAAATCTGTCACAGTTCAGTTCCTTAAGTGGATGCATCCTTTGCTTCCAAAGTTTAATTTAATCTTTCCAGCCAAGTCTGATTTATTTTGATGTTTGAACTCAGTTTACAAGGATAAACAAATTGGTGTTCTTTGATAGATATGGGTAAATATATTTTATGCCCATGTTTATTTTAGCAAACATGATTATAGTTTAAGCTTTTTATGTAAAATTAAAAAATTTAAGGCTAAACTGAGAATTGATTTCTAGATCATAATCTTATTGTGTGAATGATTAAATTGCATTTAAGTAGATACATTTAATGAGAATGTTTACTAATGGTTAGATTTTATTCCAGTTTAACGGTTTATCCAAAAAAAAAATATGCCAGTAGACTAATTTAGAATTTCGGAGAACACAAAATATTAGGATTAATTTTTCAAACAGAACAGAATATACACCTGTTTTATATTATCTTAGATACTTTGCAAGATGTAATCCAATAATTATTTTTCCAAAACAAAATTTGAAGGTGTCAATTTATCATACTGGGAACATTCTTAATCTTGTTAGATGTGTGCCTAAAATCATTGTAATTTTTATCAAAAATCATCCCAATAGAAATTAAACTTGTAATTCATCATTGATGCCAATTCAGTGTTAGTGCATTATCAAGAGGGTACACGCCTATACACAAAGAAATTTGCTTGTTTTCTGGATTTATCAATTTTTGCATATGCTACCAAAATCATGTTCTGGACAGCAATGCACATTTCCATCTTTGAAGTTTAACACTGCATTAGAAAATACAGAACACTTGAATCTCTATTTCAGATTAGCAATTTAGTAGGTAAAAATTCTAGTGCTGTCTAATTGTACATTTTATAGACATTGCAATGAAAAATGGAAAGAGTGAGCTGTCAAGATACTATCAAAAGTTAAAGGTTAAAAGTAAAGAGACACAACAGATGGACAAACTTGTGTGTTTCTATATAAAACAAGACATTAGTTCATTGTTTTAGTCTGGACAGGACGTTTACAGGGCGATGCTCGAGTCTCATGTCACAATGTAGTGTCATTCAGAACTTCAAATTGTGTATCCTCATGCTTATATTTGTGTTAGTATTGATTAAGATTTATTTTTTTTATATTTTTATATACATAAATTCAACTGACTTCAGATTTGTTACATTTTGGTCAATATGTCTTCTGCATTTTCTCTTTTCAGGTCTAATAATGGCCTGAAGAAAATGGATAAAAAGGTTATTACATTAGAAACATTGTTTTATCTCTATATGAATAACTATTTTTGTACTAAGATATGTAAATTTAAAAAAAAAAAAAAAAAATATATATATATATATATATATAGATATGCAGCCAAAAGAAAATGCACTCTCAGGACTTTCATAAACAGGTTACTTTTATTTCTGTAACGTATTCGGAGGTCTTGCCTCCTTCATCAGCATAAATAAAGTGAAAACAAACAAACTCTTAAATAGTGACATACTCACTCAAAATCATTTCAAACCACTACCTGTGCTGGCGCCAAAATTACCGGTGTTGGAACGCATAATGCGTTCCAAATGTGCTAAGTGGCGGAAGTAGTGCGCCAAACTACTTCCGGTTGTCAAAATTCTATAGCCGTAAATAATCGGCTTTCTCTGTGTGAATGCCATAATTATAAAACCATTATGGCATATTATCTAAACGCATAAAGCAAACTCTTAGCGTGCAAACGATTGTGCTGATACTTTGATTAGTGATAGTAAATGTGACAGCCGCTAGTTGCCATGACAACTTAAACAATGCTTGAGTGTAATCCTGTATAGGGACAGACTAACAGTAACTATGTTTCTGAATACACCAAAGTGTGTTAAAACAAGCATGATGTTTGGCTACAATGTGAGTGTTTAAAGATGGTGTATATATTGATAAAAGAGGATAAACAAATCTAATTATTAGGCACGCCAGCTGATATATTGTGCTATATATATATGTGTAGTGTTACCTTATATTGAAGATATTGAGTCAATATGTCCAATATTCATAGAGGAATCTCATATAGAGATATGTACCTCCGATATATAGCCTTCAAATTCTACATAACTAAAATATTAACGATTATCGTTTATCTGCGATCTTCCCATTAGTATGAGCTGTTAACATGCATATTATTCCTATCCTCTATCAAAGACACTTTATGTAATTTTGAAATTTATACCGCTCACCTAGTTCCTATTCAGTGATGGGGTTATATATTAACACCATATTAATTCTCGTTATAAGTGCTATGTGGGTCATATATGTATATTCCACTGCTATCTTGTGGCTACCAATGCCCTCATATGCTCCCTATTTAAACACTCCAAAGCATTTGGGCACAAACGTACAAAAGATGAATAAACTTAAACTTAAAAAATAAACTTAAAAAATAATAAATAAAAGCAATTGATGTGACGGTCTTTCCATTAATTTAAACACTATCCCATTCGGGATGGATTTAGCTCTAATAGTCCTTGATTTTCGTATATATGCAGAATAAAGGACGTTGAGTCATTCACTTCTGTATTTATGTATAATGTGATCCACTCTGTGTTTATTTCTGTGCGTTCTTCGTTGTCTTCTATTGCCCCCTGGACCTCTAGGTTAATATTGCCTTTAGGATTGAATGCTTAGTATGCATCATATTCTCCTGGTTATTGTGCCATCAAATGATCAACAAGAAAACTGGTTATCCAAAATCAAAACCCAAATTGATAAATACAAAAATGATTTAATTACATTTAAAAATAGGAAACTGGATACCGTTAAGTTAGATTACTCCCAGGGCAAGGTATATAAATGGCTCACAGGCACTAGAGAGATACAGCCCAGGAGAAGACAGCGAGATAGGCGTGTACGCTTTGACACAGTGGATACAAGTGGAGCTGAGTCCACCGATAATGAGAGAGCCCCTAGTGCAAGGCCATATACCCCACCGGGTACAGGTGACAATTTTGACCATTACAATGCACAGTCAACACCAAGACATTTTTTAGGGGTTACAACACGCTCACAGAGAGCAGACATACGAGACCCCACATCAGGCGGGCGGGCACCAAGACACAGACCACCAAGAAGGGGGAGGCGAGGGATGCAATAATTAATTTAAGCTCTCATGTTCTGACAAATGGTGAAATACAACTTCTGAATAAGGGACTATCATTTGTTCCCAGCACAACAATCAATGAGTACGAACAGAAAGTTGATATTCACAAATTTTGCAGAACCTTAAAGCTTAAGGAGTTTTTCCAGAACACTATATCAGATAACACCAAAACCGCAATTGAACGCCAATGTCATATACCAAGCTCATTTGAGCCTACCAATTATAGCGCCAGCACCAAGACCTTTATTCGTATGGTCTCTCAAGACCTAGATAAGGACAGAGAGCATTCTATATGGAAACATAATTTAACACAAATAGAAAGAGAAGCTATTAAAACACTCCAGGATGACACCTCCCTTACCATTAGACCAGCGGATAAGGGAGGGGCCATAGTTCTTTTGAACTATGATTACTACAAAAGTGATATCGTACATCAACTCTCAGATACATCTACATACATGGCTCTGAAGGGTGATCCAACAGATACATACAAAAAACAATTGGATGATTTAATTCAGATGGGTTGCGAACAGGGTTTCATCTCTGAACACATCAAAAAATATTGCATCACACCACATCCAAGGATACCCATATTATATACAATACCAAAGGTGCATAAGGATGCAAAGGCACCTCCGGGTCGTCCTATCGTGTCGGCAGTAGATTCCTTATGCCAACCGGTGTCACAGTACATTGACCTGCTGCTACAGCCGGTTGTCAGAGGAACACGATCCTTTTTGCTGGATACCAGCAAATTTATTAGACTGTTGGGGGCTGTTCACGTCCAGACTGGTGACATTTTGGTCACCATGGACGTGAACAGCCTGTACACTATCATTCCCCACGGGGAGGGATTAGAAGCAGTTAGGGCACACCTCACGAACAATCCCCTCTATGAGGGACCCCCCATTGAATACTTACTATCTCTCATTGAATTTTGTTTACACAAGAATTATTTCAGATTCGAAAACAAATTCTTTCTTCAGATAGCGGGTACGGCCATGGGGTCATCCATGGCCCCCTCCTATGCTAACATCTTCATGTCACATTTTGAGAACATATACCTATGGGGAAAATGTGATTCATCCATCATTTTCTACCGTAGGTATATTGACGATATCTTTTTGATTTGGAGAGGGGGCATGGATGACCTCCATGAATGGTTTGAAACGATCAACAATACTAAGACCACTGTTAGATTCAAAATGTTGAGTGACACAGAGTCTATTAACTTTCTTGACCTCAAAGTATATAAAACCACACAGGGACTAGGATGCACACTATTCAGTAAACCTACGGATAGGAACTCCCTATTGAGGTCAGATAGCTGTCACCCCCCAGCATTACTAAAGGGTATATTGAAATCGCAGCTTATCAGAACAGTTAGAAACAATTCGGATCCTATACTAGGAGCCACCCAGTTGTCTGAAATGGGTGCAAAATTTGAAGAGAGGGGATATAAGACCCAACAAATCAGCCAGATGATGAAGGAAGTGTCACAAATAACACAAGCACAATTATTGGCCCAAGAACCTAGACAAACCAGGGATGACAGAATTATACTGGCAACTACATTTTCTCCTAGTACCAGAAATGCTGGACTCTCTTTAAGGACACATTGGCCTATCATTTCCACTGATCCAAAATTACAATTTAGCAAACATCTTACGCCTATGGTCGGTTACAGGAGGGGCACAAATCTGCGAGACTTATTAGTCAAGACTGACTCAAAGGCAAGCTATAATCCCAGGACACATACCAACATCAGAGGATCTTATCGATGCTTAGGATGCACTACCTGTAATGGACTTATAAGTACCAGAATATTTAATCATCCCCATACCAACAAGCAGTTCCACATACGACATTCGATTACCTGTACGACCACGTTTGTCATCTACTTATTGGTATGCCCATGCTCTTGGCACTATGTCGGTAAAACGACAGGTACCCTGAGAGAAAGGATGGCCAATCATCGGCATGCCATAAGGTCGGCTCACAAATCCGGGGAATCAGAACAACCGGTAGCGAGACACTGTGCAGAGTACAGACACTCGGTGGCATCAATAAGATACACACTCATTGATCATGTACCCCCATTAGATAGAGGGGGAGACAGAGGTAAAATACTTCTGCAACGGGAGGCACAATGGATGTACCGACTGGGTACCATTTATCCAGGGGGGCTCAACACCACCCCTGACTTCAAGGCTTTGGTGTAATACAGCTATATAATGTGATACAAGCGCAGGGTACGGCACCTAGACTATTATGACTCTGTGCGCCGTATGGTCGGCGTGCCTCGTTCTAGGGGTGCTCCTAAACCATGTTGGCACACAGCACCAGGGGTAGGAGTCTTTGGCCTTGGAGTTACCAGTTTTTTCACACATAGCAGTACACATAGCCAAAACTGGACACTAGATCCTTAAGCATCCCAGGAAGAAGAAAACAACAACATAGAAAATAATTTGATGGCACAATAACCAGGAGAATATGATGCATACTAAGCATTCAATCCTAAAGGCAATATTAACCTAGAGGTCCAGGGGGCAATAGAAGACAACGAAGAACGCACAGAAATAAACACAGAGTGGATCACATTATACATAAATACAGAAGTGAATGACTCAACGTCCTTTATTCTGCATATATACGAAAATCAAGGACTATTAGAGCTAAATCCATCCCGAATGGGATAGTGTTTAAATTAATGGAAAGACCGTCACATCAATTGCTTTTATTTATTATTTTTTAAGTTTATTTTTTAAGTTTAAGTTTATTCATCTTTTGTACGTTTGTGCCCAAATGCTTTGGAGTGTTTAAATAGGGAGCATATGAGGGCATTGGTAGCCACAAGATAGCAGTGGAATATACATATATGACCCACATAGCACTTATAACGAGAATTAATATGGTGTTAATATATAACCCCATCACTGAATAGGAACTAGGTGAGCGGTATAAATTTCAAAATTACATAAAGTGTCTTTGATAGAGGATAGGAATAATATGCATGTTAACAGCTCATACTAATGGGAAGATCGCAGATAAACGATAATCGTTAATATTTTAGTTATGTAGAATTTGAAGGCTATATATCGGAGGTACATATCTCTATATGAGATTCCTCTATGAATATTGGACATATTGACTCAATATCTTCAATATAAGGTAACACTACACATATATATATAGCACAATATATCAGCTGGCGTGCCTAATAATTAGATTTGTTTATCCTCTTTTATCAATATATACACCATCTTTAAACACTCACATTGTAGCCAAACATCATGCTTGTTTTAACACACTTTGGTGTATTCAGAAACATAGTTACTGTTAGTCTGTCCCTATACAGGATTACACTCCAGCATTGTTTAAGTTGTCATGGCAACAAGCGGCTGTCACATTTACTATCACTAATCAAAGTATCAGCACAATCGTTTGCACGCTAAGAGTTTGCTTTATGCGTTTAGATAATATGCCATAATGGTTTTATAATTATGGCATTCACACAGAGAAAGCCGATTATTTACGGCTATAGAATTTTGACAACCGGAAGTAGTTTGGCGCACTACTTCCGCCACTTAGCACATTTGGAACGCATTATGCGTTCCAACACCGGTAATTTTGGCGCCAGCACAGGTAGTGGTTTGAAATGATTTTGAGTGAGTATGTCACTATTTAAGAGTTTGTTTGTTTTCACTTTATTTATGCTGATGAAGGAGGCAAGACCTCCGAAAACGTTACAGAAATAAAAGTAACCTGTTTATGAAAGTCCTGAGAGTGCATTTTCTTTTGGCTGCATATCTTCTACAAATTTGCACCCAGGCATTTTTCCTTTGTGGGCGAGTTTTGGTGTTTTGGATACCTATATATATAGATAGATAGATAGATAGATAGATAGATTGATAGATAGATAGATAGATACAACCACTAGTGGGAGTATTTATATAGATAGCTGTATTTATTTGTATATACTAGATAATTTGTCTATGAAATGTATTTTGAGTGGGAGGGTATTTGTGAGGTTATTGAATATGACATGGAAGGATGTAAATTATGGCATGATTAAGGGTTCATACCCCAAACGTTGCTATGCTTTGTAGGTGTTTTGGCTGAATAAACTCCTTATATTATAAGGTGGTGCTGCTACTCCTTGTTTTATTTGGATCTGTAAAGTAGTTTGGATGCAGGACTCCTGTAACTTGCACACTAACTAAAATAATATTGCTCAAGTGCTGGGACATTACACAATATATTCATTTCAGACTAAATAATGGGGGGGGGGGTCCAGATGTTAATGTTTGCAGATATTACATTTCTTACCATATAAATACATCTGAGAATAACATGCAGATGTGTTTTTTTTAAAGTACAGCTTTATTGCCCATAATGTGATATAACTTAGGTTCCCTTCACTGTTGAGGCCAATAAGGGACAGATATAAATGTGCAACCAATGACTGTGTGAAATGTAGCAGTGTTAGAGGGACACTACAGTGAAAATTAAACTTTAATGATTCAGATAGACCATGCAGTTTAAAGAGACTTTTCAATTTACTTCCATTATCAAATATTTTTATATTCACACTTTAAGAAGTACCAGCTCCTACTGAGCATGTGCAAGAGTTCACAGTGTATATGTGTTTGAGTATTTGATTAGCTGATGGATGTTATATGATACAGGGGCCATCAAATTAAAATATTTTTTTAAAGTTGTCAGAAAGAATCTACTATTAATTTAAAATTGGATTACATTGTCTTTTTAATATGCATTTGTTGATTATGCAATTATACTGTATTTAATGGTCTTTTAAAGGGATTTGAAACCCATTTTTCATTATTCAAATAGAGCATGCAATTTTAAACAACTTTCTAATTTACTTCTATCCTTATTTTTCTTCATTCTCTTGTTATCTTTTGTTGAAAATCAGGGATGTATGCTAAGGGACTGGCCCATTTCAAGAGCACTATATGGCAACAGTTTTGCAAGAATTGTATCCATTTGCAAGAGCATTAGATGGCGGCAGTATTTCCTGCCATTTAGTGTTTTCTGTATCTCTTCAATACAGAAAACCATGGGAACAAAGCAAGTTTGATAATAGAAGTAAATTGGAAACTTTTTAAAATGATATGCTCTGTCTTAATACCAAAAGAACATTTTGGGTTTCATATCCCTTTAAAGGGACAGTCAAGTCCAAACAAAACGTTCATGATTTAAATAGGGCATGTAATTGTAAACAACTTTCCAATTTACTTTTATCAGCAAATTTGCTTTATTCTCTTGGTATTCTTAGTTGAAAGCTAAACCTAGGAGGTTTATATGCTAATTTCTTAGACCTTGAAGGTCACCTCTAATCTAAATGCATTTTGACAGTTTTTCACCACTAGAGGGAGTTAGTTTGTGTGTTTCATATAGATAACATTGAGCTCATGCACGTGAATTTACAGAGGAGTGAACACTGATTGTCTAAAATGCGAGTCTGTCAAAAGAACTGAAATAAGGAGGCCGTTTGCCGAGGCTTAGATACAAGGTAAATACAGAGGTAAAACATGTATTAGTATAACTGTGTGTTGGTTATGCAAAACTGGGGAATGGGTAAATGGTGTTGACTGTCCCTTTAAGACTATAGTCCACCCTTTTAATTGGAATAAGAAAGCTTAACATTTTCAGAGATAAATTACTGCAAAGGGGGACAAAATAATCTCTACACATAATTGAACATGCTATAACAATATATCAGGGAGAATTTCCCTTTAACAAAGTTTAAATTGAATACAAATTACTTAATGTTGTTTTTCTAATATTTTGACCAACGGCGTTGCTCTCAGTGTGTCTGATTAAGAACCATTTAAGAGAAATGAAGACATTTCCTTATGGATAACTGTGATGATTACTACAGATCCTGCAGTGAGTTTTCCTGTAAGCAGTACTGCTTGACTCCAGGCCCCAGCTGAATGTTAGAGCTTTAATAACAAAGCTTCCTGTTGTTGAAGGCTACTATTCATTCACTGCTTGTAAATCAACGCCTAGTAAATCTGTAGATAGAACAACTACTGTTAAAACAGCCATTCTTCAACCCGCCTGCCACTGTTTGGTTCCCAGGGTATATGCTGTTGTCATGGAGATACGTCTAACATCTGAAACATTATACACTTTTAACAATTTTTAGCTCATCATCTGGGTGCCACATACAAATTTTACAACCTTTTTTTTTTTAAGAAATTGAATACAGATCAGATATTTATGTAAGAACAAACAGCAATTGCAATGTATCATAATACTTTTAAGAAGAAAAACACTTGAGATGTCACAGTATTTGTTCACAAACTGCAAAAATGGAAAAAGCAAAGCTAACAAACACCTCATAAGTAGTTTGGTCATCATATGACCCTTCAGAGATCTATGAATGAAAAAAATAACAATATATTGAAAATGCTAAAAATCGAGCTCTAAACTATTATGTCAGTGTAAAAACTAAACAGACACAGATGGATCAGAACAGTAACATTGTGAAATATTTACAGCACTATTATAACATTTCACTTTGTAATAGTTTAATTTTCATCATCTTAAAATGAAACAAAAATGATTTCTGCATTTTTAGATATTCTTATCAAACTTTTAGTTTCACAAAATCAATACGATCAATACAATTTTCCTAAAATTTTTTAGAGAGATACTAAACCCAATTTTTTTTTCATGATTCAGGTAGAGCATGTAATGTTAAGCAACTTTCTAATTTACTTCTTTTATCCATTCTTCTTTGTTATGTTGCTATCTTTATTTAAAAAGCAGGAATGTAAAGCTTAGGAGCCAGCCCATTTTAGGTTCAGCACCCTGGATAGCGCTTGCTTATTGGTGACTACATTCAGCAAACCAATAAGCAAGCATAAACCAGGTTCTGAACCAAAAATGGGCTGACACCTAAACTTTACATTACTGCTTTTTAAATAAAGATTGCAATAAAATGAAGAAAAATTGATATTAGGGGTAAATTAGAATGTTGCTTAAAATCACATGCCCAATCTGAATCATGAAAGGAAAAGTTTGGATTTAGTATCCCTTTACAATGAATGGCTCTAAATCCCAACTGAAGTGGAACACATACCTATAACTGATTAGAAGGTATATTCTCTCAATATATCAATAAAAAATGTCATACGTTAATGTATCAATAACAATTGTCCTTATTTGTAATTATTAGGTTAAACACAAGCATATAGAAAACATATCTAATGATTTATCTACAAAAGCCTTACATAATTTAATGGGGATTTTCTATTAAAAATCATTTGATAAACTTTTCTACAGGATTGTGATTGACCCCCTAAATTTGTTAGTACTTTTATAGTCTAATCCATTTTTCCTGTGTCACTTAAATAAAACATTAGAGCACTTTGTGTGCAGTTTTGTGCCCCATTAAAAGGAATCTAAAGTCAAAATTAAACTTTTATGATTCAGATAAAGCACGCCATTAAAAAAAAACCTTTGCAAAATACATTATCAAAACATTATATGCACACTTTCTGAGGCACCAGATCCTACAGAGCATGTGCAAGAGTTCACACTGTATATATGAAAATATGAGTCTCTGATTGGTCAATGTCTGTCACATAATACAAGAAGGGATTACATTTTGAAATTTGTTTAGAAAAAGTCCACAGCTTAAAATTGCATGCTCTTAAGTTGCCTAAAATCACATGATCTATCTGAATAATGAAAGAAAACATTTGGGTTTCATATCACCTCCCAACATTTCTAAATTCAAAAGAGGGATCCCCCCCCACGGCAAAAAAATTTAAATGTGGTGGGTGGGGCTTAAAAAATCATAAGACCAAAGTAATATAAATAAAATTCTTAATAAAGTCATATATTTTAATACACTTACGGCTAGATTTAGAGTTTGGCGGTAGCCGTGAAAACCAGCGTTAGAGGCTCCTAACGCTGGTTTTAGGCTACCGCCGGTATTTGGAGTCAGTCAGGAAAGGGTCTAACGCTCACTTTTCTGCCGCGACTTTTCCATACCGCAGATCCCCTTACGTCAATTGCGTATCCTATCTTTTCAATGGGATCTTTCTAACTCCGGTATTTAGAGTCGTGGCTGAAGTGAGCTTTAGAAATCTAACGACAAAACTCCAGCCTCAGAAAAAAGTCAGTAGTTAAGAGCTTTCTGGGCTAACGCCGGTTTATAAAGCTCTTAACTACTGTGCTCTAAAGTACACTAACACCCATAAACTACCTATGTACCCCTAAACCGAGGTCCCCCCACATCGCGCCACTCGATTAAATTTTTTTAACCCCTAATCTGCCGACCGCCACCTACGTTATCCTTATGTACCCCTAATCTGCTGCCCCTAACAACGCCGACCCCTGTATTATATTTATTAACCCCTAACCTGCCCCCCACAACGTCGCCGCCAGCTACCTACAATAATTAACCCCTAATCTGCCGACCGCAAAGCGCCGCTACTTACGTTATCCTTATGTACCCCTAATCTGCTGCCCCTAACACCGCCGACCCCTATATTATATTTATTAACCCCAAATCTGCCCCCCTCAATGTCGCCTCCACCTGCCTACACTTATTAACCCCTAATCTGCCGAGCGGACCGCACCGCTATTATAATAAAGTTATTAACCCCTAATCCGCCTCACTAACCCTATAATAAATAGTATTAACCCCTAATCTGCCCTCCCTAACATCGCCGACACCTAACTTCAAACATTAACCCCTAATCTGCCGACTGGAGCTCACCGCTATTCTAATAAATGTATTAACCCCTAAAGCTAAGTCTAACCCTAACACTAACACCCCCCTAAATTAAATATAATTTACATCTAACGAAATTAATTAACTCTTATTAAATAAATTATTCCTATTTAAAGCTAAATACTTACCTGTAAAATAAATCCTAATATAGCTACAATATAAATTATAATTATATTATAGCTATTTTAGGATTTATATTTATTTTACAGGTAACTTTGTATTTATTTTTATTTTACAGGTAACTTTGTATTTATTTTAACCAGGTACAATAGCTAAAATAGTTAAAATAATTACAAAATTACCTGTAAAATAAATCCTAACCTAAGTTACAATTAAACCTAACACTACACTATCAATAAATTAATTAAATAAAATACCTACAATTACCTACAATTAAACCTAACACTACACTATCAATAAATTAATTAAATACAATATCTACAAATAAATACAATGAAATAAACTAACTAAAGTACAAAAAATAAAAAAGAACTACGTTACAAAAAATAAAAAAATATTTACAAACATCAGAAAAATATTACAACAATTTTAAACTAATTACACCTACTCTAAGCCCCCTAATAAAATAACAAAGACCCCCAAAATAAAAAAATGCCCTACCCTATTCTAAATTACTAAAGTTCAAAGCTCTTTTGCCTTACCAGCCCTGAACAGGGCCCTTTGCGGGGCATGCCCCAAAGAATTCAGCTCTTTTGCCTGTAAAAAAAACACATACAATACCCCCCCCCAACATTACAACCCACCACCCACATACCCCTAATCTAACCCAAACCCCCCTTAAATAAACCTAACACTAAGCCCCTGAAGATCTTCCTACCTTATCTTCACCATACCAGGTTCACCGATTGATCCAGAAGAGCTCCTCCGATGTCCTGATCCAAGCCCAAGCGGGGGGCTGAAGATGTCCATGATCCGGCTGAAGTCATCATCCAAGTGGGAGCTGAAGAGGTCCATGATCCGGCTGAAGTCATCATCCAAGCGGGAGCTGAAGAGGTCTATGATCCGGCTGAAGTCTTCTATCAACGGCATCTTCAATCTTCTTTCTTCCGGATCCATCTTGCAGACCTCCGACGCGGAACATCCTGCTGGCCCGACAGACTACCGACGAATGAAGGCTCCTTTAAGGGACGTCATCCAAGATGGCGTCCCTCGAATTCCGATTGGCTGATAGGATTCTATCAGCCAATCGGAATTAAGGTAGGAAAATTCTGATTGGCTGATGGAATCAGCCAATCAGAATAAAGTTCAATCCGATTGGCCGATCCGATCAGCCAATCAGATTGAGCTCGCATTCTATTGGCTGATCAGAACAGCCAATAGAATGCAAGCTCAATCTGATTGGCTGATCGGATCAGCCAATCGGATTGAACTTGATTCTGATTGGCTGATTCCATCAGCCAATCAGAATTTTCCTACCTTAATTCCGATTGGCTGATAGAATCCTATCAGCCAATTGGAATTCGAGGGACGCCATCTTGGATGACGTCCCTTAAAGGAGCCTTCATTCGTCGGTAATCCGTCGGGCCAGCAGGATGTTCCGCGTCGGAAGTCTGCAAGATGGATCCGGAAGAAAGAAGATTGAAGATGCCATTGATAGAAGACTTCAGCCGGATCATGGACCTCTTCAGCTCCCGCTTGGATGATGACTTCAGTCGGATCATGGACCTCTTCAGCTCCCGCTTGGATGATGACTTCAGCCGGATCATGGACATCTTCAGCCCCCCGCTTGGGCTTGGATCAGGACATCGGAGGAGCTCTTCTGGATCGATCGGTGAACCTGGTATGGTGAAGATAAGGTAGGAAGATCTTCAGGGGCTTAGTGTTAGGTTTATTTAAGGGGGGTTTGGGTTAGATTAGGGGTATGTGGGTGGTGGATTGTAATGTTGGGGGGGTATTGTATGTGTTTTTTTTACAGGCAAAAGAGCTGAATTCTTTGGGGCATGCCCCGCAAAGGGCCCTGTTCAGGGCTGGTAAGGTAAAAGAGCTTTGAATTTTTTTATTTTGGGGGTCTTTGTTATTTTATTAGGGGGATTAGAGTAGGTGTAATTAGTTTAAAATTGTTGTAATATTTTTCTGATGTTTGTAAATATTTTTTTATTTTTTGTAACTTAGTTCTTTTTTATTTTTTGTACTTTAGTTAGTTTATTTCATTGTATTTATTTGTAGATATTGTATTTAATTAATTTATTGATAGTGTAGTGTTAGGTTTAATTGTAAGTAATTGTAGGTATTTTATTTAATTAATTTATTGATAGTGTAGTGTTAGGTTTAATTGTAACTTAGGTTAGGATTTATTTTACAGTTAATTTTGTAATTATTTTAACTATTTTAGCTAGTGTACCTGGTTAAAATAAATACAAAGTTACCTGTAAAATAAATATAAATCCTAAAATAGCTATAATATAAATATAATTTATATTGTAGCTATATTAGGATTTATTTTACAGGTAAGTATTTAGCTTTAAATAGGAATAATTTATTTAATAAGAGTTAATTAATTTCGTTAGATTTAAATTATATTTAATTTAGGGGGGTGTTAGTGTTAGGGTTAGACTTAGCTTTAGGGGTTAATACATTTATTAGAATAGCGATGAGCTCCAGTCGGCAGATTAGGGGTTAATTTTTTAAGTTCGGTGTCGGCGATGTTAGGGACGGCAGATTAGGGGTTAATACTATTTATTATAGGGTTAGTGAGGCGTATTAGGGGTTAATAACTTTATTATAATAGCGGTGCGGTCCGCTCGGCAGATTAGGGGTTAATAAGTGTAGGCAGATGGAGGCGACGTTGTGGGGGGCAGATTTGGGGTTAATAAATATAATATAGGGGTCGGCGGTGTTAGGGGCAGCAGATTAGGGGTACATAGGGATACTGTAAGTAGCGGCGGTTTACGGAGCGGCAGATTAGGGGTTAAAAATAATATGCAGGTGTCGGCGATAGCGGGGGCGGCAGAATAGGGGTTAATAAGTGTAAGGTTAGGGGTGTTTAGACTAGGGGTACATGTTAGGGTGTTAGATGCAGACGTAGGAAGTGTTTCCCCATAGACAACAATGGGGCTGCGTTAGGAGCTGAACGCGGCTTTTTTGCAGGTGTTAGGTTTTTTTTCAGCTCAAACAGCCCCATTGTTTTCTATGGGGGAATCGTGCACGAGCACGTTTTTGAGGCTGGCCGCATCCGTAAGCAACTCTGGTATCGAGAGTTGCAGTGGCGTTAAATATGCTCTACGCTCCCTTTTTGGAGCCGAACGCAGCCATTCTGTGAACTCTCAATACCAGAGTTATTTAAAAGGTGTGGCCAGAAAAAAGCCAGCGTTAGCTACGCGGGTCGTTACAGACAAAACTCTAAATCTAGGCCTATGGCAACAAATCAAACACAAGCTCAAACCACTGGTATGGCTATGTGAGCTATGTATTTAATTTGCCTTTGCAAAGACATTGCTAAATATTTTTATCTTAATTGGACATTTAATAATAAATTCTTTAAAACTGCTCTCTGCATTCCCCATTAATATTCTAGATTCTGGCCTTTAAAGTCAGCAAAAATGCACAGTAGCACACTACATAGCATAAACTTAAACATGCAGATACACACACACTACATAGCATACACTTATACATGCAGATACACACACACTACATAGGATACACTTATACATGCAGATACACACACACACTACATAGCATACACTTACACATGCAGATACACACACACTACATAGAATACACTTATACATGCAGATACACACACTACATAGCATACACTTATACATGCAGATACACACACACACACTACATAGCATACACTTACACATGCATACACACACACACTACATAGCATACACTAATACATGCAGATACACACACACTACATAGCATACACTTACACATGCAGATAAACATACACTACATGGCATACACTTATACATGCAGATACACACACACATACACTTATACATGCAGATACACACACTACATATCATACACTTATACATGCAGATACACACACACTACATAGCATATACTTACACATGCAGATACACACACACTACATAGCATACACTTATACAGGCAGATACACAGACACTACATAGTATACACTTATACATGCAGATACACACACATTACATAGCATACACTTATACATGCAGCATACACTTATACATGCAGATACACAGACACTACATAGTATACACTTATACATGCAGACACACACACACTACATAGCATACACTTATACATGCAGATACACACACACTACATAGCATACACTTATACATGCAGATAAACATACACTACATGGCATACACTTATACATGCAGATACACACACACATACACTTATACATGCAGATACACACACTACATATCATACACTTATACATGCAGATACACATACACTACATAGTATATACTTACACATGCAGATACACACACACTACATAGCATACACTTATACAGGCAGATACACAGACACTACATAGTATACACTTATACATGCAGATACACACACATTACATAGCATACACTTATACATGCAGCATACACTTATACATGCAGATACACAGACACTACATAGTATACACTTATACATGCAGATACACACACATTACATAGCATACACTTATACATGCAGCATACACTTATACATGCAGATACACAGACACTACATAGTATACACTTATACATGCAGACACACACACACTACATAGCATACACTTATACATGCAGATACACACTTATACATGCAGATACACATACACAGTTATGGATACAGATAGACACACACTATATCATATATGGGTATCTGTAATTCATTGTATGGGATCCTGGGGTTGGCAAGCACATTAGCTGGCAGTCTGCGGCTGCCACTGTTCATTACCCTGGTATTAGTACTGCTCATTGTATAAAACTGAAGGCATGCTAGTATTATCATCAGGGGTTAGACATCATCACTACCAGAGGTAGGTTAGAGAGGTCACCATTACCCGTGGTCAGATTGTATACAGCCTTCTTACTCCTGCTTAACCCACACACCATTCCTTTTCCACAGGGAATGTAACAGGTATCTAACCCTGTGAGAGCAAAGCCAGCTGATTCTGAGTATGGGCCCAATAGAATAATTTTTTTTTTTTATGCCTGGGGCAAATCGGGACAGATGCTAGCAACCCAGGACAGGGGGACAGACCCCTAAAATGGGGACTGTCCTGTGAAAATCGGGACAGTTGGGGGGTATGTTTAAAGGTATATACATGTGGAGGAATTTGTATGTGCATATGTATACAAGTGAATGTATGTATTTAAGAGTTAACATACATATGTATACACACACACACAGTGGTAGGGAGTGAACTTCCTGGCAGGCAGAAAGTTTTGCTTAAGGCCAGACCTCCCCCTTCATGCTGTTTGTGTATGTGCTACTTTGAGCTATGCAGGGGTATTTCCACTTCCATCACCTTGCTCTGAGTTAACACTATAAATATATATATATATATATATATGTGTGGTTATTGTCTGGGGCCTGGGCATATTTAAGACCCCCCAGGACAAATTTATATTGACAACCAATATGTATATATATATATATATATATATATCAACTCCACACACATACGTATACACCCTTGAGCGTTTCCCAGTCCAACATCTTGTCATATACCATATTGATTTTAATTAAAAAAACATATTTTACGGGGGGCGGAGCCTAGCCACTGACTGGAATGGCTGCTTTCTGAATAAGCTCTGTAGTCCCTGCTAAAACTACACTCATAGCACAAATTTAGTTTGTAAACTGATTATAACTATATCTTAAACACCGCTCACTAATTTGGCACAGGTCATGGGACCGGACGGCTCAGCAGAACAGTGAAGAGAGAAAACAGTGGGCTTGGGGCCTTTTTATAGGATCGGTGAGGTGCCATGCCTGAGAAAACAACCCTGTCTGAACTGCCTAACCGGTATGAGAGAGACCTGTCCCCGATCTAACTATAAATAACTCCACAATAGAGGATTACCTGGCCCACGCCGGAGCACTTTTCATACAGCACTGACTTTCCAGACGTGCGAGAGGTGAGGCCTAGTGGGTGAGCTGTGTGTGCCCCTGCCAGATTGACATCAATATAGGGCAGCTTGAGTGGCCGGCACCCGGCAAGAAGGGACTTGGATCTGCAACCCGGCACCGGAGGTGTGACATCCTCCGGTAACAATACGGCAATACCGCTAAAGGATCAGGAGCACCGGACCTGCCCGATATCAAAAGCCACGTGGCAGTGAGACGCAGCGCTCTCAGACAGGTACTATAGACACCCGGGTGAAACCGGACCTCAGCTCACATGTTATTAATGCACAGAGGGCAGCATTATTTGAGTTTATTTTCGAACACATAGAGGCCCTACGTTAATAGCTCCCAAAACATCTAGCCTGGAGCCTTACAGACTGTGTCTCATATGGATGCCCTAAGTACACCCTAGTTGTCTAAACAGAATAAATCACCAATGCTTGTCTCTCCTTAAAGGGTAAACTAGCAAAGTGTCACAGCTTATAATATTGTATTCCGGATATACAACCTTGGCCTTAAGAACTTTTATTTCAGTTTCCTGGGTCTGTGCAGGAGTAAAGGATTTGCACTGCTGAAAATTTATGCTCTATCTGTTTGGGTGATAAAAGAAGAAGGGGGATATAATACTTGATACCTGCATCTATAAAACACAGACTATCCTAGCTCATGTGATGTCTAATAAAATAAATACTAGACCCCCTAAAAGCACCCAGCCCACCATTTTAGAAAATTATTTAATAAACAACAACCCTGCAACTACAAAACCAGACACAAATCTGAAAACAACTAGAAAATATCAATTGCTGGGAGCAATTGAAAAGAGTGTACTTACATAGCACTCAGCAGCACACATTTTTAACTAGCTAGATACCATAGGTGAGGAAGCCCAAGAAAGGCAAGTTAAAACTTAACTTTTATTAACTCTATTAAAAAATAACAAATTGCTAAAAAATATCAGCCAGTGTGACCGAGAGCGAAAGTGATTTCAAGGGGGTAAGATTACCTCCCAAATCGCAATATGTATAATATAAATACCCCTGTATAATATCCTAAGGGAGTGATACAAGTGTATCTCTTGAATCTGTTGGTTAAGGTGTGAGTCGATATCACAATAGGAGTACCCCTGCTATTATTCTTTATCTGAATCAGGGGATGTAAAGAGTAAAGTCACACCTTCCCAAATAAATGAATTAGATACAGTTGTCTCTGGGAGATGAGAGCTTTCAACGCTTTAGTATAATTAAATTTGGTATAGCGTACCAGGATAGATAGGGTTCTCTTATTATTTGCCAGTCAATTGAGGGTTACTGGTGAGATTCCCGTTATCCTTTTATTTGTCTAGCATAATATAGTATCCTTATATAGCTGGGATTATTATGTGGGTGGTACTGAAAATACAGTAATCAATTACTAAAGCCTCCAGGATGTGTTGACTCTAACAGTATCCACGCTATTGCCACAAATTAACGTTATATTGTGGTAAGCTATCTGGAGAATTAAATAATTTACTGAAATAGAATAATTATATGGTTCCCAAAAAAATAGCTTCGATTTTGCCCTAGTTGTTTTGGTCTCATTCCTATATAGAACACTGTTGTGATATAAGCCAAAACTGCCTTCTTACTCAATAATTCTTATGTGGTAAGTCAATCCCCAATAGTAATACACAAAGATCAATTCCCCAAACTTATTCTAGTAATATATTGTTGGTTATTGTAGTGTAATAACATTGAGAGGTGCTTGGTGTGACATACTTGGGTATAGTGAGACTTCAAGGACACTTGCACATTAGGTGCGTATCAATCCCTGTGAATTTATTGATTAGAAGGTAAAATTATATGATTACCCTAGGAGCTATTTGTGGCAAACGACCGCTATTCCTAAAAAACCAGTATTTCCCTTAGTCTGATCTGATTAGTTGTATATACTGACTCACTCGGTCTTACAAAGTACGTTGATAATATAGATAATACACAGACGTTTTAGTGCTTTGGTTATCTCGAGTGTGTTATTTAGCAGATAACTTGCACTTAGTGTCAAAGGGCCTTCCCGCGACTTGTGCTATGGTTACTGTTAGATTAAATATATTGTTGTTGTTGTTATTATAATTAGCACAGTAATATCGCTGGGAAAGCAACTTTAAATACTTATCGTAGAATATCTTAATTAGTTTCCCGACTTATAATTTCTGTGGGTACACTCTATTTGTAACTAATAGTGCAGTTGTCTGGTATGTCTGAAGGGAACTGCTCGTTTTTTTCTTTAGGTTGGAAATAGTAGTATAAGCAGACCAGTATAAAACTAAGTATAAATGGGTTTCTGCTGGTATATAGTTAACGGTTTTGATTCCGGACTATTAATTTGTTTTAAATTGTTTTTCTCCCTTTCCCCCAGTGGCTATAATATCTTAGCAGCCGCTGGGAGATAGTAGTTATAGGGATACTTAGGTCAAATAAATTCTTGAGTTGTCTAAAGCGTAAATAAGTTTCAACCAAGCACTCTCACATACATACAGGTTTAAATTAAATTCTGATAAAGCATTCGCTCAACAAGTCACACTGCTGTTTAAGTTTAAAAAGGAGAGGTAATCTCCTGTAGCCCTGACATGTTTCGCCTAGAACGGCTTTGTCAAAGGTGGGGCGCCCGCCATTCTTAGGGCTTTTTATTGGCTGTTCTCAGGGAGGCTGGTCCCTATTCTGACGATCTGGTTGGTTCGTCCCTTCTTTCTTACTATAGGTTACGAGTGGAGGTGTGTACTGTCGTCATTGCCAGGTTGCTACCCACTTTATGACGACCGTGTAAAATATTACTATTGCATTGGTTATTAATGCAGGACTAGATGTTTATATCACTGTAAACAGGAGATAACGAGATAAATCTATAGCTGCCAAGACAAGGATTCGTGCGTTTATTCGGAACTGTGGCATGTTCAGATGGACTTATTTGGTGTGTCTACTTGTAATTAGAAATACTGCAAGAATAAAAGATGAAAAATAAAATAAAAAATTAAGGGATTTTTTGGAAAGTTTGCTTCCTTAGAAAAAGCGAGTAAACATTATTTCAGATATAATCGTTAAGGTGGGAAGGTGGTCCCAAATAGAACTAGGTTCCTAACTTTATATACTTTGAGTCTGTAGTGGCATGTCAGTTTTATGTGCTGGGATATTCCCAACCCAAAAGTAAATAAAATTTCGTTGGTTACTTCTTACTAAAGTTAAGCTGTCTAATTAACGTGAATCGTGCGGGGAAAAGAATATCATCCACTATTTTATCATATTAGGTTGAACGCTTCTGTGCCTAGAATAAGTTTTAACAAAAGGTATTTTATTTTTGTGTAATCATATCTACCTATTATTATATATTTGTAATTTGGTTTTTTCAGGTTGTGCAAAAGTGCATAGGGTGTCAGGGTCCTCTTATCCCCTATTCAGGGGTACTATACGTGTCCAAGTGACATATCAAAATTGTATATTTTGGGAAAAGGTGATGTAAAAAGCATGGGGTGACGGTGCCAGGGTTAAAGAATAATAATTAGTGTGGGCAAAGTGTCGTGAATATTGTCAGGGGATAAAGGGGAGAAAGAAAAGGGGGGGGGGGGAGGTGGTGCTAAAAACAAAAAGGAAATTGAGAGATTGTAAGGATGTGTTTTTAAATTTTGATTATAGATTTAATGTGCAGCTTGACTCTAGATACAAAAGTCGATAACACTAGTGCCATATTATGGCCTTGTATTACTGGATGGCCTCTGTGTTCCTTCCTTCTGCACAGTACAGATTGACTTTAAGATTCTTGAATTATTTATTATACCTGCACTGAGATAGTGCGATTATTATCGTTATATTTTTCTTGTTACCATTTGGCTTGATAATATTATCCCAGTTATATGTCTGTGCAATTAACTCCATATCCCCCCAATTATAATCTCGTGTTTTTCTACCCAGCTGTGTACCCCCTCATCTGTTATTGTGTTTTTGATTTATTAGTTTCTTCTTCTCATTGGTTATCAAATTTGAAACTCAGAGATTTTAATTTTTATAAAAAACAGTAATAATTGTTTTGTTCATTTAACCCTTTGGGGTGTACGCTGTCAAGTAGGTATATCCATCTACATTCCGCTCTGAGTAGGGCCTGTTCGATATTGCCCCCTCTAATGCCCAAGGATATCTTTTCTATTCCTTGGCATTTGAGCTCTCTTGGGTTTGAGTGATGGCGTTTCAGAAAATGGGATGCCACAGAAGATATTGTCTTGCCATCTTCCTGATCTTTGGCAGCGTTCTTGATATTTCTTATATGCTCCTGTACTCTAACTCTGAGTTGTCGGCTGGTCATCCCAACATAGATTTTGGAACAACTGCAAAACAATATGTATATTATGTTTTCTGAAGTGCAGCTGATGTAATTTTTCATTCTGTGGGTATGGCCGAACCTATCCTGTATCATGTCTGTCTTGCGTATATGTTTACATATTGAACAAGTGCCACATGGAAATGACCCTGCCCGAATGGCAGTCCTGGTTTTTGCCAATTGATAGTGGCTGCGAGATACCATGTTCTTGATATTCTGCGTTCTTCTGTATCCTATCTGGACTCTGTCGCCCACTATTGGCTTTAGATCCTGGTCTAAGGTTAATAAGTGCCAATGTTTATTCAGTATGTGGTTTACTGCATGGACCTGTGGATTGTATGTTAGAATCAATCTGATTTGTTCATCCTGTTTCTTGGTTTTTTTGCGCAATAAGTCAGTGCGATTAGTTTGGATTGCCCTGTTTTTAGCTCTTTTGATGTTTCTTTTACTGTAACCTCTGTCCAGTAATCGTTTTTCAAGTAATTCTGATTGTTCGTTAAAGAGCTGTCTATTGCTGCAGTTTCTCCTTATCCTTAAAAATTCACCCACTGGCAATGATTTAGTTGTTCCGGGGGCATGGGAACTTTTATTATGTAGAATACTGTTAGTCGCAGTTTCCTTTCTGTAGAGGTTGGTTTGTATTCGTCCTTGTTGATCTTTGAAGATGTTAAGGTCAAGAAAGTTGATCTCTGATTGACTCATTATGTAGGTCAATTTTATGTTTAAGTCGTTCTGATTGAGATTTTGAAGGAAAACTTCTAGTTCTTCCCTGCTCCCCTCCCACATAAACAGAATGTCGTCTATGTAGCGGATCCAGAAGGGTATTTTATCCGTGAAGGCTGAATGGGTATCATTGAATACCACATGTTTTTCCCAGAATCCTAGGAACAGGTTGGCATAAGTAGGGGCACATGCCGTGCCCATTGCCGTGCCCTGGACTTGGAGATAGAACTGGTTGGCAAAAGTAAAGAAATTATATCTCAGGACAAATTCCAATAATTTCAGGATGAACACATCGTGATCTTCCTCTTCAGAGGAGCCTTGATTAAGAAAGAATTGTACTGCCTTCAGTCCCTTGTCATGTTCTATGGAAGTATATAGGGACTCTACGTCCGCCGTTACAAGCCAAGTTTCTTTCCTGGTGTTGATATTTTCAAGCCTTTGCAGTACCTCCATAGTGTCTTTGACGTAAGAGGGCAGTGTCTCCAAAAATTCCCTTAATCTATGGTCCACATACTGGCTGGCTTTTTCCGAAAGGCACTCGTTACCTGAAACGATGGGCCTTCCGGGGGGATTTATGATGTTTTTGTGGACCTTGGGAATAAGGTAGAAGGTGGCAACTTTCGAATGTTTAACTGTTAGAAACTTAGTTTCATCTGCCTTTATGATTCCCTTGCTGTGGCCTTCTTTGATGATGTTATTATAAAGTTTGCTGTACGCCTCGCTAGGGTTGTTAAATAGTTTTTGATAGCATTGTCGATTTTTTAGTTGTTTTTCAACTTGTTTTAGGTACATCGATAAAGGCCATAGGACAATATTTCCACCTTTATCCGCCTCTCTTATTATTATGTCCTCCCAGGTCCTGATCTCTTTTAAGGCCGATTTTTCACTTCTTGTAAGATTCTGTTGTGAATATCGAGTTTTCAATTGCGAGATTTCCTCGCAGACCACTTGATTGAATATTTCCAACGGTGTAGATAGATTCTGTTTTGGTACAAAGGTAGACTTAGTTTTCAATTGGCATCTCCAGGATTTGGATTGAGGTTGTGATATTCCTTTTAGGATTATCCCCTCCCACCTAATTAACTTTCCTTTATAGGGCAGTAACTTTCAACACTCATTGCCTGAATATTGAAGCTCACAGTTACGTTTGCTTCCTTGTGCCATTCCTACTTGCTAATTGTAGATACAGCTGATTCCCTTGAGGATTTTCTACCTGACATCGTCTTCAGATTCATACGCATCCGGATCTACATCCTCAGCGTTCCGGAAACCAAGCCGCGCACACACAGCTTCTCACCGCCATCGGCGGTCACTGCTTAGCTCTGCTCTTACCGGATCCTTGTGGGGTATTGTATGTTGGCTATCTGGATAATACTTACCTTGCTTTGTATCCTCAAATTTACCTCACGTTTGAACTGACTTACTCTGTGCAGCATTGTTATACTTACGTTCCTTATTCAGTATAAGTTGTGCCATATAAAACCGCATCAAACTCTGCTCACTACTATCAGTAAAGTTTGGAACATCCAATTATGATATATTGATTGTGTGGTTTGGATTGCTTGGAACTGTATATATTTTAGAATGTCTGTGTGTGTGCGTGAAGACAGGTTTTGACTTCAATACCTTTGAATTGCTATCTCAATGAATATATTAATTCTACCTGACTAAAAGTTATACCAACTCAGCTGTCTCAAACCTTTATCTTATAATTTACTAAAAGATTTCAAAAGTAACAATCTCACAGTATCTATTCAGGTAATTTAAACTACCATTACCTGCTTAGTTTACAAAAGAGAAACACATCCCTTATTTATTGAGGGATTTTTGTTATATTTCAAACCCTTAATACTAAAGTGTACCAGTTGCTACATAATATTCAGGCCTAAAAAATAAGGGTTTATTTATATAACAACCTAACATGAATCCTCAGGAAGTAAAGAATGAGTTAACTAATATATATCAAAAACTAGACTATTTAAATAAAGGGTTAACTGAAGTGCAAGCAGAAACTGCTGCATTGAGAGCTTTACTAAAAGACTGTTTGCCTATTAAAAGTGCTGAAAGCCCAGAACCACATGTTCATTATCCCCAACCATTTACTGGTAAAAGGAATGAGTTTAGGGATTTTAAAAATGCCTGCCATCTACTTTTTTCTCTAAGACCACGTACATATCATACAGAGAGAATCAAAGTATGCACAACCATTTCCTTTTTACAAGGGGAACCAAGAACATGGGCTAATAGGTTCTTTGAAAGTAATAATCCTATCCTAGATTCACTACAAGATTTTTTTCGAGCACTCACAAACCTATATGAGGATTCCAACAGTCAAATCACTGCAGATACAAAATTACGTTCCTTAAAGCAAGGAAAAAGAACCATTGAGGAATACACAACTGAATTCCAAATGTGGGCAGAAGACTCTCAATGGAATGAGATTAGTTTGCGTACTCAATTTCGTTTAGGATTGTCAGAAAACTTAAAAGACGAACTCTCCCGCCTGGATGCCCCTGACAGTCTCCTCTCTCTTATAAAACTCAGTACAACTTTAGATAGAAGACTCCGTGAAAGAAAGGCTGAAAAAGCAGGTTATGATGTCATACCAAAACGTCCCTTCAACTATATCTCTACTCAGGAAAGACCTAGTACCAGTACGCCTATGGAAATTGGAGTCATCAAAGGTCCCCTCACACCAGAGGAAAAAGCCAGGAGAAGAATGGAAAATTTGTGTCTCTACTGTGCTCATAAAGAGCATACTGTTTCTTCATGTCCTCAACTTCTGAAGCAAAAGAAGGGTAAGCTAACCCACAGCACTCATTTGTTTAATCTAACATTGGATACACAAATGACTTTGTTTTTTTCATTAAAGTGGGACCAGAAAAACATTCAATCTAAAGCTTTGGTTGATTCAGGGGCCTCACGGAGTTACATAGATACTACCTTTGTTAAGAATAATAAAATACCTATTGTGTGTAAAGCAAAACCTCTCTTTGTCAAATTAATAGATGGTTCACTAATACAACAAGGTCCAATAACTCATCACACTATACCTTTACTTATAACCACTAAGGAAGGTCATACTGAATATATCTCATTTGATTTAATTCCTATATCATTACACACAATAATTCTGGGGTTTTCCTGGTTGCAGAAACACAACCCGAATATAGACTGGTCTCAAAATAAAATAACACTAAGTTCTTCTTATTGTTTGAAGACCTGTTACCCACACTGTACCATAGCTACTCTAGAGAATGGGATACCCAGACCTTATCAGGATCTGGCAGAGGTTTTTGACCTTAAAGAGGCAGAAAGTCTTCCCCCACACAGGGAGTTTGATTGTCCGATAGATCTAATACCTGGGTCACAAGTTCCACATGGGAAAATATATCCAATCTCTCAAACCGAACTAGCTTTTGTAAGAGCCTACTTAGACGATAATCTGCGCAAAGGGTTCATTTCACATTCTACTTCCCCTGCAGCAGCAGGTATGTTTTTAGTTAAAAACAAGGATGGGACGATACGTCCTATTATTGACTACAGAGCACTAAATGATATTACCTTAAAGAACAGATACCCACTACCCTTAATTCCTGAGCTTCTTGAACGCTTACATGGCGCCACCATCTATTCTAAACTTGATTTGAAGGGTGCTTATAATTTAATTAGAATCAAACAAGGTGACGAATGGAAAACAGCGTTTAGAACACGTTATGGGCTGTATCAATACAACGTGATGCCTTTCGGCCTAAGTAATGCGCCCGCTACATTCCAACATTTTATTAACGAAATCTTTCGAGATTTATTGGATGTATGTGTTATAATTTATTTGGATGACATCCTCATTTATTCTAAAACATTGCAAGATCATGAGAAACATGTACGTTGGGTGCTTACTAGGCTAAAAGACCACAAACTATACGCTAAGCTTGAGAAATGTTCTTTTCACGTTCAAGAAATTAAGTTCTTGGGTTATATTATAACACCAAATAAAATCATGATGGATCCAGAAAAGGTTTCTGCAATTGTAAATTGGCCAGTCCCCACAACTGTTAAAGCTCTACAAAGATTCATTGGGTTCTCAAATTTTTATCGTCGTTTTATTAAAGATTTTTCACTAATTGTGAAACCGTTAACACAACTAACAAGTAAGAAACAGAGATTTACTTGGACCAAAGAAGCTCAATTATCTTTTGAGACTCTAAAGAATCAATTCATTAATGCACCAGTTTTAACATTACCCAACTTTGATTCACAATTTATTCTTGAAGTAGACGCCTCAAATACTGGTATTGGGGCAATTCTTTCACAAAAGAATAAAGATAAAACAGAAACCCATCCCATAGCCTTCTATTCAAGAATGCTCACTACTGCTGAAAAGAACTATAGTATAGGGGATAAAGAATTACTGGCGATAAAATGTTCACTGGAACATTGGAGACATCTCCTTGAAGGTTCAAATCTCCCTTTCATAATTTTCACTGATCACAAGAACTTAGAATACTTAAAGAAAAGTAAAACACTTAATTCACGACAGGTCCGTTGGTCCATCTTTTTAGACCGGTTTAATTTTTTAATTACATATAAACCAGGGAAACTCAATATTAAGGCAGACGCCTTATCTAGAATGTATGAAAAAGATCTGTCTGATGACCCTGAGTTTGTAATCCCTGAAGAAAGATTCATAGGAGTTATATCTTCTCTAGAACAAGAAATACTTGAGGTTCTAAATAAAGACCCTAACATACCTAGATCTTGTGATAAAGATCCACAGACGGGACTATATTATTACAAAAGGAAGTTGTTCATTCCTGAATCTTTAAGGAACACTATCCTTAAACAAACCCATGATGGAACTTTAGCTGGTCACCTGGGAATCCAAAAAACCATAGAATTAACTAGAAGAAATTTCTGGTGGCCTGGGATGAACCACACAATTTACCTATACATAACAAACTGTGATGTTTGTGCTAGAAACAAGATCTCCCATAAAAAACCAATAGGCCTCTTAAGACCTCTGCCTATCCCAGATAAACCATGGGAGACCATATCTATGGATTTTATTGTTGATCTCCCTAAATCTCAACATCACACTACCATACTAGTTGTAATAGATCATCTAACGCGTCTGGCTCATTTCATACCTATGAAAGGTTTGCCTTCCGCTCTCGCAACAGCTACAGCCTTTTTGAATCAAATTGTAAGATTACATGGATTACCCACCGTAATAATTACGGACAGAGGTACACAATTCACCTCTTCTTTCTGGAAATCCCTATGCATATTACTAAAAGTAGATAGTAGATACACTACTGCATTCCATCCCCAAACAAATGGACTTACAGAAAGAACGAATCAAACCCTTGAACAATATCTTAGGTGTTTCATTACCTACTTACAAGATGATTGGATTGATTATATCCCCATGGCAGAATTTTCTTACAACAATTCTGTTTCCACTTCTCTTAAAATGTCACCTTTCTTTGCTACTTATGGATTCAATCCCAATACCGTATCTCTTTCTAGAAAAGAAGTAAACTCACCTAGTGCCACAGAATTCACCAATTCTTTACAAGAAAGGTTAGATCAATTGAAGGATTCTCTCTCAAAGGCAAAAGACTATCAAAAACGTAACTATGATAAACATCATAGTCCAAGTCCCACTTACCAAATTGGTGATCAAGTTCTACTATCCATCAGGAACCTTAAGTTGCAAATACCATGTAAAAAACTTGCCAATCAATTTTTAGGACCTTTTACGATTGATAAGATCGTTAACCAGAACGCAGTTAGACTCATTTTGCCTGATTCTTATAAAATACATTCCACATTTCATGTGTCTCTCATTAAACCTTATTCTGCTAAAGACCATCATGGTATTAATCTAAGACCCCCGCCTATCTTGGTGGAGAATCAGGAAGAATTTGAAGTTGAGTCTATTCTTGATTCCAGAGTAAGACGGCATAAGCTGGAATATTTAATAAAGTGGAAAGGTTATGGTCCGGAGGAAAATTCTTGGCAAAGGTCTACTGAGATACATGCACCTCGTCTGGTTACTGCTTTTCATCGTCGTTACCCAGAGAAACCTCGGATGGAATCCCCTGAGGTGATTCCTTGACTGGGGGGATCTGTGATATTCCTTTTAGGATTATCCCCTCCCACCTAATTAACTTTCCTTTATAGGGCAGTAACTTTCAACACTCATTGCCTGAATATTGAAGCTCACAGTTACGTTTGCTTCCTTGTGCCATTCCTACTTGCTAATTGTAGATACAGCTGATTCCCTTGAGGATTTTCTACCTGACATCGTCTTCAGATTCATACGCATCCGGATCTACATCCTCAGCGTTCCGGAAACCAAGCCGCGCACACACAGCTTCTCACCGCCATCGGCGGTCACTGCTTAGCTCTGCTCTTACCGGATCCTTGTGGGGTATTGTATGTTGGCTATCTGGATAATACTTACCTTGCTTTGTATCCTCAAATTTACCTCACGTTTGAACTGACTTACTCTGTGCAGCATTGTTATACTTACGTTCCTTATTCAGTATAAGTTGTGCCATATAAAACCGCATCAAACTCTGCTCACTACTATCAGTAAAGTTTGGAACATCCAATTATGATATATTGATTGTGTGGTTTGGATTGCTTGGAACTGTATATATTTTAGAATGTCTGTGTGTGTGCGTGAAGACAGGTTTTGACTTCAATACCTTTGAATTGCTATCTCAATGAATATATTAATTCTACCTGACTAAAAGTTATACCAACTCAGCTGTCTCAAACCTTTATCTTATAATTTACTAAAAGATTTCAAAAGTAACAATCTCACAGTATCTATTCAGGTAATTTAAACTACCATTACCTGCTTAGTTTACAAAAGAGAAACACATCCCTTATTTATTGAGGGATTTTTGTTATATTTCAAACCCTTAATACTAAAGTGTACCAGTTGCTACAGAGGTTCACTTTCCTGCAATAGACTTTCCAAATCTTGTAAGCTCCTCCTATCGGCTTCTGATAGGGTGGGATCGGATTTTTTCGCAAAAAAATTTTCTTTAGATTTAATTTTCTTATGTACAGCTGTATGTCTTTAATCACTTCAAACTTGTTGAATTGTCCCGTAGGGCAGAAAGATAGACCTTTTGATAGTACTGAGATGTGCTCTGGGGATAACTTATGTTCAGACAGGTTGATAACCTTTAATGATTTAGTCTCATCTGGGAGAAGGGACTCGGAGCTCTCTGATGTTGCCTGCCCCCCGTTGAGGAGCTCTGTAGTGGCCTCTGGACCTGGTCGGTTTTTTGTTTGTACTTTTGACCTCTTCGGGAGGGTCTGCCTCTTCTGACGTGTCTTGATCTAAAAAATTCTTCCTCTTATTTCTAGCTGGTAGGGAAAAGGCAGAGGTGGATGTACTTGGAGTATTACCCGAGGGTTCATTGTTGATATTATCCTCACCGTCCGTGTCTGAGACGTCACTCTGGATTGTATTTTGTTGATTACTTCTAGAGTTGTTTTTATAGAAGTTTCTTCTTCTCCATTTGTAGATCTTCTTCTCTTTATAATCATTGATATCTCTGAATAGTTTTCCCTGCTTCATATCCCTTAGTTCTTTAATGTATTGGTCTAATTCTTTCTGATAGTTTTTGTACATTTTTTCAAAGTCTGATTGAGATTCATATTTTTTGAGCTGTGCATACTGTTCCTGAATGGATGTTTCGAGTTTGTCGTATTTTTCTTTATCATGTCTGATCAGTATGTTCATGAGTTTAAACGAACACTCTGATAATGCTATTTCCCATTCGTCTGTTAATATGGGGTTTTCAAACTCGAAAGCTGGGAACAGTTGTATCCTTAAACCTCTAGGGATTAATTTTTGTTGGATGTATTTATCGAAAAATTGTTGATCCCACCACACTTTTTCTTGCTTATACATATTTTTATGTACCTCCTTTAATAGATTTTCCAGTGACACGGTAGGAGTATATTCATCATTTGCATTAGTTTTGAACATATTGTCCAGATCTGTCGCTCTTTTAGAGTGTCTTTCAGATCTATCTTTGCCAAAAAGATCAGCCATAATGTTGCCAAAGAACCTACGGTATATTAGGCTATAATTCCAATAACTTGATAATTACTTATGGGTTTGTAGTTCAAAATATTACTAAGTTTATTGAATTAAGATGTGTGCTCTGTCGTCCGGAAGACTGTGAAACCACAGTATTGGAGACTATGTGTTACAAGAGAAAGGGAGGACGACAGCACTACTGGTGCTGCGTTCTTATTAGTATTAGTATCTCTCATATATATTAATAGTATTGTTAGAGACAATCTAAATATACTTAGGAACTTAGGTGCTGTACACTTGAAGAAAGCAACTAGAAAATATCAATTGCTGGGAGCAATTGAAAAGAGTGTACTTACATAGCACTCAGCAGCACAAATTTTTAACTAGCTAGATACCATAGGTGAGGAAGCCCAAGAAAGGCAAGTTAAAACTTAACTTTTATTAACTCTATTAAAAAATAACAAATTGCTAAAAAAATATCAGCCAGTGTGACCGAGAGCGAAAGTGATTTCAAGGGGGTAAGATTACCTCCCAAATCGCAATATGTATAATATAAATACCCCTGTATAATATCCTAAGGGAGTGATACAAGTGTATCTCTTGAATCTGTTGGTTAAGGTGTGAGTCGATATCACAATAGGAGTACCCCTGCTATTATTCTTTATCTGAATCAGGGGCACATCTCAGTACTATCAAAAGGTCTATCTTTCTGCCCTACGGGACAATTCAACAAGTTTGAAGTGATTAAAGACATACAGCTGTACATAAGAAAATTAAATCTAAAGAAATTTTTTGCGAAAAAATCCGATCCCACCCTATCAGAAGCCGATAGGAGGAGCTTACAAGATTTGGAAAGTCTATTGCAGGAAAGTGAACCTCAATCCAAATCCTGGAGATGCCAATTGAAAACTAAGTCTACCTTTGTACCAAAACAGAATCTATCTACACAGTTGGAAATATTCAATCAAGTGGTCTGCGAGGAAATCTCGCAATTGAAAACTCGATATTCACAACAGAATCTTACAAGAAGTGAAAAATCGGCCTTAAAAGAGATCAGGACCTGGGAGGACATAATAATAAGAGAGGCGGATAAAGGTGGAAATATTGTCCTATGGCCTTTATCGATGTACCTAAAACAAGTTGAAAAACAACTAAAAAATCGACAATGCTATCAAAAACTATTTAACAACCCTAGCGAGGCGTACAGCAAACTTTATAATAACATCATCAAAGAAGGCCACAGCAAGGGAATCATAAAGGCAGATGAAACTAAGTTTCTAACAGTTAAACATTCGAAAGTTGCCACCTTCTACCTTATTCCCAAGGTCCACAAAAACATCATAAATCCCCCCGGAAGGCCCATCGTTTCAGGTAACGAGTGCCTTTCGGAAAAAGCCAGCCAGTATGTGGACCATAGATTAAGGGAATTTGTGGAGACACTGCCCTCTTACGTCAAAGACACTATGGAGGTACTGCAAAGGCTTGAAAATATCAACACCAGGAAAGAAACTTGGCTTGTAACGGCGGACGTAGAGTCCCTATATACTTCCATAGAACATGACAAGGGACTGAAGGCAGTACAATTCTTTCTTAATCAAGGCTCCTCTGAAGAGGAAGATCATGATGTGTTCATCCTGAAATTATTGGAATTTGTCCTGAGATATAATTTCTTTACTTTTGCCAACCAGTTCTATCTCCAAGTCCAGGGCACGGCAATGGGCACGGCATGTGCCCCTACTTATGCCAACCTGTTCCTAGGATTCTGGGAAAAACATGTGGTATTCAATGATACCCATTCAGCCTTCACTGATAAAATACCCTTCTGGATCCGCTACATAGACGACATTCTGTTTATGTGGGAGGGGAGCAGGGAAGAACTAGAAGTTTTCCTTCAAAATCTCAATCAGAACGACTTAAACATAAAATTGACCTACATAATGAGTCAATCAGAGATCAACTTTCTTGACCTTAACATCTTCAAAGATCAACAAGGACGAATACAAACCAACCTCTACAGAAAGGAAACTGCGACTAACAGTATTCTACATAATAAAAGTTCCCATGCCCCCGGAACAACTAAATCATTGCCAGTGGGTGAATTTTTAAGGATAAGGAGAAACTGCAGCAATAGACAGCTCTTTAACGAACAATCAGAATTACTTGAAAAACGATTACTGGACAGAGGTTACAGTAAAAGAAACATCAAAAGAGCTAAAAACAGGGCAATCCAAACTAATCGCACTGACTTATTGCGCAAAAAAACCAAGAAACAGGATGAACAAATCAGATTGATTCTAACATACAATCCACAGGTCCATGCAGTAAACCACATACTGAATAAACATTGGCACTTATTAACCTTAGACCAGGATCTAAAGCCAATAGTGGGCGACAGAGTCCAGATAGGATACAGAAGAACGCAGAATATCAAGAACATGGTATCTCGCAGCCACTATCAATTGGCAAAAACCAGGACTGCCATTCGGGCAGGGTCATTTCCATGTGGCACTTGTTCAATATGTAAACATATACGCAAGACAGACATGATACAGGATAGGTTCGGCCATACCCACAGAATGAAAAATTACATCAGCTGCACTTCAGAAAACATAATATACATATTGTTTTGCAGTTGTTCCAAAATCTATGTTGGGATGACCAGCCGACAACTCAGAGTTAGAGTACAGGAGCATATAAGAAATATCAAGAACGCTGCCAAAGATCAGGAAGATGGCAAGACAATATCTTCTGTGGCATCCCATTTTCTGAAACGCCATCACTCAAACCCAAGAGAGCTCAAATGCCAAGGAATAGAAAAGATATCCTTGGGCATTAGAGGGGGCAATATCGAACAGGCCCTACTCAGAGCGGAATGTAGATGGATATACCTACTTGACAGCGTACACCCCAAAGGGTTAAATGAACAAAACAATTATTACTGTTTTTTATAAAAATTAAAATCTCTGAGTTTCAAATTTGATAACCAATGAGAAGAAGAAACTAATAAATCAAAAACACAATAACAGATGAGGGGGTACACAGCTGGGTAGAAAAACACGAGATTATAATTGGGGGGATATGGAGTTAATTGCACAGACATATAACTGGGATAATATTATCAAGCCAAATGGTAACAAGAAAAATATAACGATAATAATCGCACTATCTCAGTGCAGGTATAATAAATAATTCAAGAATCTTAAAGTCAATCTGTACTGTGCAGAAGGAAGGAACACAGAGGCCATCCAGTAATACAAGGCCATAATATGGCACTAGTGTTATCGACTTTTGTATCTAGAGTCAAGCTGCACATTAAATCTATAATCAAAATTTAAAAACACATCCTTACAATCTCTCAATTTCCTTTTTGTTTTTAGCACCACCTCCCCCCCCCCCCCCTTTTCTTTCTCCCCTTTATCCCCTGACAATATTCACGACACTTTGCCCACACTAATTATTATTCTTTAACCCTGGCACCGTCACCCCATGCTTTTTACATCACCTTTTCCCAAAATATACAATTTTGATATGTCACTTGGACACGTATAGTACCCCTGAATAGGGGATAAGAGGAACCCCGACACCCTATGCACTTTTACACAACCTGAAAAAACCAAATTACAAATATATAATAATAGGTAGATATGATTACACAAAAATAAAATACCTTTTGTTAAAACTTATTCTAGGCACAGAAGCGTTCAACCTAATATGATAAAATAGTGGATGATATTCTTTTCCCCGCACGATTCACGTTAATTAGACAGCTTAACTTTAGTAAGAAGTAACCAACGAAATTTTATTTACTTTTGGGTTGGGAATATCCCAGCACATAAAACTGACATGCCATTACAGACTCAAAGTATATAAAGTTAGGAACCTAGTTCTATTTGGGACCACCTTCCCACCTTAACGATTATATCTGAAATAATGTTTACTCACTTTTTCTAAGGAAGCAAACTTTCCAAAAAATCCCTTAATTTTTTATTTTATTTTTCATCTTTTATTCTTGCAGTATTTCTAATTACAAGTAGACACACCAAATAAGTCCATCTGAACATGCCACAGTTCCGAATAAACGCACGAATCCTTGTCTTGGCAGCTATAGATTTATCTCGTTATCTCCTGTTTACAGTGATATAAACATCTAGTCCTGCATTAATAACCAATGCAATAGTAATATTTTACACGGTCGTCATAAAGTGGGTAGCAACCTGGCAATGACGACAGTACACACCTCCACTCGTAACCTATAGTAAGAAAGAAGGGACGAACAAACCAGATCATCAGAATAGGGACCAGCCTCCCTGAGAACAGCCAATAAAAAGCCCTAAGAATGGCGGGCGCCCCACCTTTGACAAAGCCGTTCTAGGCGAAACATGTCAGGGCTACAGGAGATTACCTCTCCTTTTTAAACTTAAACAGCAGTGTGACTTGTTGAGCGAATGCTTTATCAGAATTTAATTTAAACCTGAATGTATGTGAGAGTGCTTGGTTGAAACTTATTTACGCTTTAGACAACTCAAGAATTTATTTGACCTAAGTATCCCTATAACTACTATCTCCCAGCGGCTGCTAAGATATTATAGCCACTGGGGGAAAGGGAGAAAAACAATTTAAAACAAATTAATAGTCCGGAATCAAAACCGTTAACTATATACCAGCAGAAACCCATTTATACTTAGTTTTATACTGGTCTGCTTATACTACTATTTCCAACCTAAAGAAAAAAACGAGCAGTTCCCTTCAGACATACCAGACAACTGCACTATTAGTTACAAATAGAGTGTACCCACAGAAATTATAAGTCGGGAAACTAATTAAGATATTCTACGATAAGTATTTAAAGTTGCTTTCCCAGCGATATTACTGAGCTAATTATAATAACAACAACAACAATATATTTAATCTAACAGTAACCATAGCACAAGTCGCGGGAAGGCCCTTTGACACTAAGTGCAAGTTATCTGCTAAATAACACACTCGAGATAACCAAAGCACTAAAACGTCTGTGTATTATCTATATTATCAACGTACTTTGTAAGACCGAGTGAGTCAGTATATACAACTAATCAGATCAGACTAAGGGAAATACTGTTTTTTTAGGAATAGCGGTCGTTTGCCACAAATAGCTCCTAGGGTAATCATATAATTTTACCTTCTAATCAATAAATTCACAGGGATTGATACGCACCTAATGTGCAAGTGTCCTTGAAGTCTCACTATACCCAAGTATGTCACACCAAGCACCTCTCAATGTTATTACACTACAATAACCAACAATATATTACTAGAATAAGTTTGGGGAATTGATCTTTGTGTATTACTATTGGGGATTGACTTACCACATAAGAATTATTGAGTAAGAAGGCAGTTTTGGCTTATATCACAACAGTGTTCTATATAGGAATGAGACCAAAACAACTAGGGCAAAATCGAAGCTATTTTTTTGGGAACCATATAATTATTCTATTTCAGTAAATTATTTAATTCTCCAGATAGCTTACCACAATATAACGTTAATTTGTGGCAATAGCGTGGATACTGTTAGAGTCAACACATCCTGGAGGCTTTAGTAATTGATTACTGTATTTTCAGTACCACCCACATAATAATCCCAGCTATACCAGGATACTATATTATGCTAGACAAATAAAAGGATAACGGGAATCTCACCAGTAACCCTCAATTGACTGGCAAATAATAAGAGAACCCTATCTATCCTGGTACGCTATACCAAATTTAATTATACTAAAGCGTTGAAAGCTCTCATCTCCCAGAGACAACTGTATCTAATTCATTTATTTGGGAAGGTGTGACTTTACTCTTTACATCCCCTGATTCAGATAAAGAATAATAGCAGGGGTACTCCTATTGTGATATCGACTCACACCTTAACCAACAGATTCAAGAGATACACTTGTATCACTCCCTTAAGATATTATACAGGGGTATTTATATTATACATATTGCGATTTGGGAGGTAATCTTACCCCCTTGAAATCACTTTCGCTCTCGGTCACACTGGCTGATATTTTTTAGCAATTTGTTATTTTTTAATAGAGTTAATAAAAGTTAAGTTTTAACTTGCCTTTCTTGGGCTTCCTCACCTATGGTATCTAGCTAGTTAAAAATTTGTGCTGCTGAGTGCTATGTAAGTACACTCTTTTCAATTGCTCCCAGCAATTGATATTTTCTAGTTGCTTTCTTCAAGTGTACAGCACCTAAGTTCCTAAGTATATTTAGATTGTCTCTAACAATACTATTAATATATATGAGAGATACTAATACTAATAAGAACGCAGCACCAGTAGTGCCGTCGTCCTCCCTTTCTCTTGTAACACAAATCTGAAAACCACTGCAGCGCAGGTTCACAATACAGAGACAATGTCCACCCATCAGAACTGTGTGACCAAGGATGACCTTAAGCTTCTTTCTTCAAAAGAGGACATAAAAGAGGCGATGAGAGATTTTAAGTCTATGTTCCAGGAGTTAAAGAGAGACATATCAGCTGTTGATCACAGAGTAACTCAGATAGAGGAAAAACAGGAGGCCCTTAATTCAGATCTCCAACATCAAACCAGCTTCTTACAGGCCCAGGAGAACACGGTGCACACCCTCCTAGAGAGAATTGAAGATCTCGAAAACCGCAGCAGGAGAAATAACCTCAGACTGCGAGGGGTACCTGAAACAGTAGAACCTGCTGCTATTCAAGCATACATTCAAGATTTTGTTAAATACCTCAGAAATGAAGATTTCTGCCCTGACATCCAGATAGAAAGAACGCACAGGGCGTTGCGCCCTAAACCCCCGGGAAGGGCCCCTCCTAGGGACATCATTTTAAAACTTCTATCATTTAAAGAGAAAGAGGAGATTTTACGATTGGCTAGGAACAAACAACAGATCGAATTCAGAGGAGTTGAATGCAGGTATACTCCGACCTGTGCCCAACTACCCTTCAGAAACGGAGAGACCTCAGGTTCGTCACATCTACGCTGAAAGCCAACAAGATCCCTTACAGATGGGGCTTCCCCACAAGCCTAATTGTCACCAAAAATAATTCTACACACATCCTCAGGACCCCTGCCGATCTGCCTTCCTTCAATCAGGCCTTGGGCCTAAACATCAGACTTCCCTCTAAGGCTCCCGCAGTATTGGAGGGACAGGCCGCGGGGGAACTTAATGAGATTCAGCAGCATCCAGAGTGACTAGAAGAAACTTTCATTCAATGACCCTCTCAACTGCTCTGGGTCGCCCGGCTCTTACAATGAGCTGTTGGACATAATCCTGTCGATTGGACTTAGAGGATCGGTGCAGATAAGTAACTGTTTCAACTTATTGGACATTGTGTGCTGAGCCAACTTGAGGTTACACCATAATATAGTCAGCATTTCGTTAAATGTATCTAATAGCTAAATGCCTCTAATAATTGTACTGTCATTAGTAAGACATTTACATGCATACCCAAAATAGGCTCCGTTCCTAGGTGATGTTTGGGAGTTTTGTTTAGTCCTAAAATGTGGGTTGTTTAGACAG
This sequence comes from Bombina bombina, assembly GCF_027579735.1. Lineage (NCBI taxonomy): Eukaryota > Metazoa > Chordata > Amphibia > Anura > Bombinatoridae > Bombina > Bombina bombina. The sequence continues at coordinate 178,968,590 of NC_069501.1, read as the reverse complement.
TGTTTAGGCATTTTCATTATAGTTGAATGTCCTACATCGCACTTATAAAAACCTTTCAAATTAAAATTAATATGGCCCAAAAAATGCCCACCCACTGACGGTAGTAGCAAAGGGGAAACTTAGCTCCTGAGATTGATATATGGGTATAGATAAGGGTCTGATTAAGATATCAGTAGATCTCCCGATTGGTACAATAGGGACAGTTAAATCCCTATAACACTCTCCAACAATGGTTTAGCTTAGTTCTATTGCATACTTCTACCCATGACAGAGCGATGACCATAGCATAACCCGCATACTAATCCAGACTACATAGCACTCTCAACTCAGATGAGTGGGTTGCCCCTAGAGGGACATTTAGTCAGGGTTATGCGAAAACATGTTTACCCAGTAGCAGTTGAAGTGAGAGGGGGAGTCCACCCTAAAGGGTGTATTTTGTATTTAGATTACTGTATATATATTGCTCTGCAGGATTTATAACATTTTACACCTGGTTACTATCTTATCTGAAAGATGTTTGATGCTTGTATTTCTCTCTTTCCTCTTTGAACAGATAAAGAGTAAGTTGCAAAACTGCAACACATAACTGTACTTGTTTCTAAATGATGTTTTTCAAAAGTTTTCAACATAGTGTAGGCTAGCAGGGAACAATACCCCTGCTTTTGTTACATACAATTAGTCTTAGTTATTTTCCTAATTGTTGCATACCTGTGTGGGTTACATTTTTGAATTATTGTGTGACTAGTTTTGTCATCTACACAGGTCTGATTCTACTTTAAACTACTACTTAACGACTTAGGTCGTCCTTTTCTTCCTGCCTGCATCCTTCTTCTTCTCCCCCATATAACTTCCTATATACCCACCTTTATCTTGTTAATAATTATTTTTTTTTCTCTCACTTTCCTTTTCCATTAAAATGACGCCCTCACATAAGGAGGTTAGACCTCGAAAGATTGAACTACTATCTGTGAACGTAAAGGGCCTAAACATCCCTGCTAAACGCTCTATGGTGTTGCGAGACATACATAGGCTGGGAGGAAATATTGTATATCTACAAGAGACACATTTTGCCACTGACCATGAACCGCGTTGGTTTAACCAACAATACCCCTTGGCTTTCTTTGCTTCTGGCCCTAAAAATAAAAATGGGGTGGGCATTCTTTTTAGCAAAGATATACCGTTTCAGCTTTCGCAAATACACAGAGACTCTGAGGGCAGGTACTTGATGCTAATAGGTTTACTATATGGTAGACCCATATAACTAGTTAATGTCTATTGCCCAAACCAATCTCAACAGACCTTTTTCCAAGGGGTTATCCATAAAGTTCTGGAACTACAATCTGGTATAATATTCCTTGGGGGAGATTTGAATACCCCTTTGGACCCTACTCTGGACACCTCAGACGGAATCTCCAGTGTTCCCCATAAGACTATCAAACACATAACATCCTCACTTAGAGACGCAGCATTACATGACATTTGGCGATTACATCACCCCACGACTAAGAACTTCACATTCTTCTCCCATCCTCATAAAAAATACTCGAGAATAGACTACTGGTTTACAGACACCACTGGTCTTACGAACACTACAAGTAGCAATATACTTCCTATCACCTGGTCGGACCATGCCCCAGTAACCTGTTCAGTGCTATGGTCCAATGCCCCAGTCACACCCTACATTTGGAGGTTGGATGACACATTGCTAGATGACCCAGTATTTAAACTAGAGATTGAGAAGGCCTTGATAGAATATTTCCAGATACATGAAAGAGCAGAAACACAGCCTGCCATGATATGGGAGGCCCATAAGTGTACTATTCGAGGCCTCCTCCTTAAACAGAAGGCCAGAATAGTTAAGAGTAGGAGAGTGAAATATCAAAATCTCCTCTCTGAGGTTGAAAAAGCGGAGTGTGCACACAAAGTAACACCAGCAGACGTAACGCTTAACAAGTGTCTGTCACAAGCAAGAGCTGAACTTTTGAAGTTCCTACAAGAAGACTATCAAAAAGCGGCTCTAATTCTGAGACAGCAGTTCTTCGAGCAAGGAGACAAAGCGGGACGACTGCTGGCTAGGGCTATTGCCCGGAAAAAAAAGAAACAATAAGTGCATAATATGACGCACCCTGATGGGAAACCTAGAGAAGATGGGAAGTCGATTGCTGAGATCTTTAGATCTTATTATGAAACCTTATATAATATCAAGAATCCTGATGATATGGGGAGAAACCCCCCCACCCGGGAACAAGAGACACACAAAATATTAAAATATCTTGCTGATATTGACACCCCAAAGCTCTCGGAACAGGATTCTGAAGCTTTAGACTCCCCATTTACACTTATGGAATTTAAGCAAGCCCTCAAGGACATAGCGTCGGGTAAGAGCCCAGGCCCGGATGGCTTTGGAGCCAAGTATTACAAAATGTTTGGCGAGATACTTATACCGAAAATGCTAAATCTATTTGATCGACTATCAGAAGACCCTTCTTTGCCTCACACAATGTTGGAAGCCCACATTGCTGTAATCCTCAAACCAGGCAAGTCAGAATCTAGGCCAGAGAACTACCGCCCTATCTCGTTGCTCAACTCGGATGTCAAGATACTTGCGAAGGTAATTGCTAATCGCCTCAATAGACATCTCCCGCATCTTATCTCCACCGATCAAGTGGGTTTTATACCCGGACGTGAGGCTAGAGACAATACCTTAAAAGTTCTTCAGGTGATTACATATGCCCATAATAATTCAGCCCCACTGGCCCTGGTCTCCACTGATGCTGAGAAAGCATTTGACCAGGTCAGTTGGACATTTATGCGGCTCACATTAGGAAAATTTGGCTTTGGACCAAAACTTACAAATTGGATAATGTCTTTATACTCAACACCAAATGCCAGAGTGAGAGTAAACGGGACCCTTTCGGATACCTTTGCAATCCGCAACGGGACCAGACAGGGTTATCCCCTGCCCCCCCTCCTGTTCGCTCTGACGATCAAAATATTAGCAAACAGGATTAGAGTAAACCCAGAGATAAGCGGAATCAATATAGGGAACACCACACATAAGCTTGCTATGTATGCTGACGATGTCCTACTGCTGATATCAGATGTGGGACAATCCCTCAACATGGCCATTGAAGAATTCACACTCTTTGGCAGCGTCTCAAATTTTCTATTAAACCCTTCAAAGTCTGAGATTATGAATCTCACAATCCCTAGGGTCGAGTTTGAGAAACTAGATGAAGGCTGTCCCTTGCGAGTTGCAAGGGATAAGCTGAAATATCTGGGGATATTCCTGACATCTAATGTTAAAGAAATAATTACTTTGAACTACAAAACCATCAAGGATGAGATCCTTAGAGATCTGTCGACTGGAGAAATAAAACCATCTCCTGGTTGGGCCGCATAGGAGTGGTCAAAATGAATGTGATGCCAAGGGTGCTCTACATCATGCAGACTATCCCATCACTTACAGCCTCCCACATCATACATCAAATACAATCCGCTGTAGAGTCCTATATATGGTGAGATCTGAAACCGAGAATCAGTAGGAGAACTATATTCTTTCCCCGGAACAGAGGTGGATTAGGTGTGCCTGTCTTGAAAGTGTATCAAAGGGCAATATCCCTTCAGAGATTGGTTGAATGGTGCCAAAACTCAACTCAAAAAGCCTGGATACAGGTGGACAATGCCATCCTCAAGAGGGGAAACGTGGGAGCCCTAACGTGGATCTCTCCCGCACATAGACCCCTTGAGATTAAACTCTACCCTCTGATAGATGATGTGCTAACGAATTGGGATAGATTAATCAGGAAGACTTCCCATATCTCCACCTTTGTCTCACCAGTTACTCCTCTCAGAGAAAATCCTGATTTGGATTTTCTAACTAGACTTTCTTCCCAGAATAAGACATATGGCCTTGCTGAATCGGCAGTACATAACATACTCCAACAGGACAAGCTGAAATCCCAGGAGGAATTGGCGGTATGGGATGATGGGGTGTTTGCTTCCTGGTTCAGAATGGCACAGATTAGACACTACTTTGATACTCACAGAGACAAACAAAATCTGACAAGGCGCATGACTCCCTTTGAGACTCTCTGTACGATAACTCACCACCCGACACATTTGATCTCACAACTATATAAAATATTGTTGCTGGGAGAGGGCCAATTTCTCTCTTCTTTCACACAGACCTGGCAGGACAAACTAGGCCTAGAGATAGGGCACAAGGACTGGAATAAAATTTTTGACCGGACGAGAAGGGCCTCGGTGTCAGCCAAGATACAGGAGACACAATATAAATTGTTAAGTAGGTGGTACCTGACTCCCCACAGACTAAAACACATATACCCACACACAAGTGGGAACTGCTGGAGAGGATATGGGGGGGAGGGAACCCTTTTACATATTTGGTGGACCTGCCCGATGATACAACCTTTCTGGAATAGCGCACTAGCTGAGATGAGTAGAATACTTGGTATTATCATACCTCCTAACCCTTGCTACTTACTATATCACCAGTTACCTAAAATTGTTGGGGAAGATAAGTTTCTACTTCTCTTGTTGATGCTTAATGGCGCAAAAGGCCTAATCCCCTTATATTGGAAAAAACAGAGCATTCCCAATATACAAGAATGGAAGAATAGAGTTGCCGATTTGCTGAGACTTGAAAGATACCACTACCTTAAAATTGGGAAGCTAGGCACACATGAGCTGATGTTGTTGAGGTGGGAGGGGCGGGGAGTCTAATCTTTACTGTAAAGTTACCTGTAACTGAGATTGAAATAAGAGAACATGATTTTCATTCCCCAATTGCTGCACCATTCCCCCGGTTTTTTTTTGCTTTTTTTTGTTTTTTGTTTTTTTTCTTTTTCTCTTTTCTCCTCTCTCTTCTCCTCCTACCTTCTACATCCCCCTTCTCCTGCAGGCAGACCACTCCACTCTGCTCCTATTTCCCTTTTCTGTTAGTTAGTGATTTACAACGTCGAGATTACCTTAGCCCACAGCAGTGTGTAAAAAGTGAGCTGTGGAAACGTGACTTTCTTGGTTGATATATACTCGACGAAATATGATATTTATTATGCATTTATTGTTATTTAAAAGATGAATCATCCGATAGGATGGTTCTTTTCATAAAAACAGCCTATGTGAATAACCTTTTTTAGTATAATCAGCGTACAGTGGCTTTGTAGTCATCGCTGATGTCTAGGCTGTTAGAGTTGAACTGAATATTTACTATACCACGAAATGACTCTTGATCAATGTACAACTGAACATTTATATGTAATATTGAATACGGTTATGTACTTATCATGTTTGTATGTTTGCTCATTTTGTTATATCATTTCGCTAATAAAGCTTATTTGAAAATTAAAAAAAAAAAACATATTTTAATTTTAATATGTATAATTATGTTAAATACTTTATTTTATATGTTTTGCATGTGCATGTTTAGTTATACTTTTAGGCTAGCCCTAACACTTTACTTCAGGTCTCCAGTCATGCAAGTACACAACTCACCACAAATGCAGCTGTGCTATCAATCGAAACAATAGGGCATGCTAAAAAATATGTTGGCCATACTACCATTCTCTGGTACAACTTTTTTTACCATTAATTTGTAATAACATATTGGGCGCTATTTTTAGAACAGGGCCGCGATATTGACAACACACCCTGGGCTATCAATAGTGCTCCACTTGTTATCTAGGCCTATGTGGCTGTTCTTTTAAGGATAATTATATTTTAAAATGTTTGGTAAAATATTTACCTGCTCACTTTTTTTTACCAGAAAGCCACACATCCACAGTTCAGCAAACTATATTTTGGATCAGCAGGTACTTTCCAATTTCTAAGATATCTATTGTCTTTACATTTTGAGACTGTTATGTCTTTTATCATGTATTTTTAATATACCTGTCAGGAAGAGGTTAATTATTTCTCTGTATGTCTTGTAGGAAGGACTTAAAGTAACATTACTTTCTAGCAGATTTTATTAGGCATTATGTGGTTAATTTTTTGTCTCTTGAGTCTTGATAAAGGTCTCGTTGTGACCAAAACACGTCGACTGGTAAGCACAATTTCCTTTTCTATTGATCTAAAAACAATCTACACCATCATATCTTTCTTTTACAGAAAGATCATCCAGGGATTATAACAAAATATTTGCCAATAAGATAGAATTTTGGGTTGGAAAACAGCTAGCAAGTACTGACACTGCTATTCAGTATAAAACACTTGGAAAATCACCCTAACTATTACTGTTAGGATTCACAACACTTTAAGGATTATTGTTTTTTCTTAAAGAGACACACTACTTATTATAATTTATTCTTGGATTATTTTTTATATTAAGTTTTCACTGTTGGACTATTTTTTGGACTATTATTTACATTTATATAAGTTACTATTTGAACACACCACAATGTTTTTGTAAATTTTTGGTTTTCATTTTTAACAATCTTTGTTCTTAATTCACGTTTTTTTAATCAACCTATAATTTTTGTACACTAATTTTTGCACACAACTTTTTTGATACACATTTTTTACATTGGCTTATTGCTGTCACAATATTTTTTACTTGACAATGCGTATGTGTTAAACACACAGTTAAAGGTCTTACTCAGAGCCTTACACATTAGTCACTATTGTCAATATTTAGGAGCATTGCATAGAATCGAGAACATTATTGGTTAGATAATATTATATAACTGACTAATATATTTCACCTATTATGTGTATGTGGTAAACACAAAGTTGAATTTTTGTTGTGAGCCTTATACTTAATTTGGAATGTTTTAGGAATATTTTTTAAGAGCAATGTTTGCACAATTTTAAATGTCATATCTGCTATTTAACTATTTGTTTTAACTATTCATTTAGCTGTTATTGCTGTATAAATTTGTGTATGTGTATGTGGTAAACACAAAGTTGAATTTCTGTTGTGAGCCTTATACTAAATTTTGAAATTTTTAGGAATATTTTTAAGAGCAATGTTTGCACAATTTTAAATGCTATATCTGTTACATAACTATTTGTTTTAACTATTCATTTAGCTATTATTGTTGTATAAATGTGATTGTTTATACATGGATCCATGTTTTTAACTTATTTGTGTACTCAATAAATTGTTTATTGTAATCGTTTGATAATATTGCATTAGGTCCAACCCTGGCCTTCGTATAGTTGGCGCTTTGGTATACCTTATTAGTTTTGTGTTTCAAGTCCCATTTTATTTTCAAGAACTGTATTTTGCATCTATTTTGTTTTTTGTATGTCTTTTTGTTTTATGTAATTTGGCACTGTGTAACATTTATTCATCTCTTTGTGATTAAAATATCAATAATCTAATTCTGTCTTTGGGCTTTCGTATCTTAATTTACGGACTCCAAGAGACAAGTTTATAATCACGTTACCAAACTGTTAATTGGGTGGGTTTTTGGTAAATTTGTAGCATTTGCTTTTCTGAGTAATACTGGGGTGTAATTGGGGTTCCCCAAGACATCCTTATCCAATGTTTTTAGGTGGTGGCTATGTAGTTAAAGGGATAAGAAACCCCAAATTTGTCTTTCATGATTCAGATAGAGAATACAATTTTAAGCAACATTTCCATTTTACTTCTATTATCTAATTTGCTTCATTCTTTAGCTATCCTTTGTTGAATAAATAGCAATGCACATGGTTTAGCCAATAACGCGAGGCATCTATGTGCAGCTACCAATCAGTTTCTACTGAGCTGTGAAAAATTGGTGGCAGCGATGGGATATTTAGAGCTTTTAAGTGCTATTGTTGTTGCTGAGCAAGGTAACCATAGTACATTGAGCATGGAGCTCAATGTTTGCTTTTGGTGGCTCTAAGATAAAGAATATGGCCTATAGGAGTTCCATCTCTGGGATTTTATTTGAACAACGGGGACTGAACAGGGAATTCCCACAGGCCTATTTTAAGATTATCAGGGATATTTGCATAAGGATAGGTTTTGTGTTTCAAGTCCCATTTTATTTTCAAGAACTGTATTTTGCGTCTATTTTGGTTTTTGTATGTCTTTTTGTTTTATGTAATTTGGCACTGTGTAACATTTATTCATCTCTTTGTGATTAAAATATCAATAATCTAAATCTGTCTTTGGGCTTTCGTATCTTAATTTACGGACTCCAAGAGACAAGTTTATAATCACGTTACCAAACTGTTAATTGTGTGGGTTTTTGGTAAATTTGTAGCATTTGCTTTTCTGAGTAATACTGGGGTGTAATTGGGGTTCCCCAAGACATCCTTATCCAATGTTTTTGGGTGGTGGCTATGTAGTTAAAGGGATAAGAAACCCAAAATTTGTCTTTCATGATTCAGATAGAGAATACAATTTTAAACAACTTTTCCATTTTACTTCTATTATCTAATTTGCTTCATTCTTTAGCTATCCTTTGTTGAATAAATAGCAATGCACATGGGTGAGCCAATAATGCGAGGCATCTATGTGCAGCTACCAATCAGTTTCTACTGAGCTGTGAAAAATTGGTGGCAGTGGTGGGATATTTAGAGCTTTTAAGTGCTATTGTTGTTGCTGAGCAAGGAAACCGTAGTACTAAAATAAATTACATGTTTTTGTGTAATTTCCCAAAGACAGAACTATGTGCCTAATTACAGACATACAATGCAAAAAAGTTCTTCCCCTTCCCTCTTGTTTTTTCTCCCTCTATCTTATTGCACCATGGAGGCCTATCACAGACACCCAAAGGAGTCTCTGAAGTTGCTTTGCTAAGAAAGAGACACACCAACCTTTGTTGAAATCAACAGTTGGGCAGGGGGAGGGGTGTCTCCCTTCTGTTGCTGCTGGGGCATCTCATATTATGGGTTTGGAAAGGGGAGGGGAAGCCATTTTAGCAGTAGTGATTTGTCTTCTATAATATAATAGCAGGAACCATAAGTTAGACCCTTCCGTAGCAGGGCAGGGGTTAACTAATCTGCAAGAGGACACCCCCCAATCACTTTTTCTGAGGAGGCCTAAGCTTCCCATATAACAATGCAAGGGGGGTAAGATTTATCTAGATGCTCTGCAGAACAGCCAGCCACATACACTGATACACAAATGGTGTACTGGGATAAAGGGATTTTGCATGCCCATGCCAAAGACTAACAGCCATGGGAGGCAGACAGAGAGCTAGTGGTTCCTCATCAATTCAGAAAGAAGCTGCTTCTATTTTATTCTCAAGAACTGTATTTTGCATCTGTTTTGATTTTGTATGTCTTTTTTAATGTAATTTGGCTTTGTGTAACATTTATTCATATTTTTTTCATTAAATATCAATAATCTAATTCTGTCTTTGGGCTTTAGTATCTGAATTCAGAAACTTCTAGAGACAAGGTTGTAATCACAGAAAAAGAAAGTCCAAAAAAGTCTCTTTGGGAAACATAAAAAAAGCTTTATTTCATCCAATTAAAAACAACAGGAAAATGGGTAAAAATCCTTGGCCATATTATCTGTCTGACCGGTTTCGGTTGCAAGAACCATAATCATAGACATGATTAGTAACATCTGCCATTAGAATTTAAAGGCTAAAACTCTGATTGGTTAAAAACACAATTGGCACAACAAGTTAATTCACATGTTAAAGGGACAAGTGTACAAAATAGTAGATATGCATGGACATAGGCAGGTGTTTCCTACAGTTCAATGAATTAAAACAGTTTAGATCATGTGTACCTAAAGATTAATACACTAATAAAATTATATATTCAGAACTGATAAATAACATCTCATTATATTAACATAGCTTACATAATGGATATCTATACCTGATCCCTAACACATTCATATTCATTTATAATGAAAGGGAACCATTGTATAGCTTTAGCACCTAGGAGAGGAAGAGGGGGATAAAAATGTGAAAAGATATACTTGTATCCAAATAACAGGGTAAGAAAAGAGTTAACAGACCCTAACAGGGCACCAAAGTGAGCAATATTCTTAAACAGGAGAGAACACCAACCAGATGACAAAATCCAGAGCATACTTAGACTTGTACAACCAAAGGAGGGAGACACACATGAGTATTTACATATGCCCTATTACCTTTGCCAAAAATTAATAATGTCAAATTTGGAATTAAAGCCTGATGGAATGAGACTATTAAGTCTGAATATCCAATATATTTCTTGCTTACAAAGGATAGGAAACTTATCTCCCCCCTGGGTGGTCTTCTGATCTGCTCAATTGTTCTCCACTTGAAATTGCTCACATTCTTCCCGTGGACCTCTAAAAAGTGTCTTGAAAGTGCAGAGCAGGGCCTTTCACCCAAAATGTAGGATAGGTGTTCCCTTACTGGTCCCCACTCATCTGGTAGTTCCACCTACATAATACTTATGACACTGGGAGCATTCAACCAAATAGATGACAAATGTGCTTTTACAGTTAACACACCCTTTAGTGTTGAACTCTTTACCTGTTTGAATAGAGGCAAATGGTTTAGAGACTTGGACATGATCACAGGAGGTACATGTCCTCCTCCCACACCTATATGTTCCATTACAGTTTAGCCATGAACTCCGAGATTCACTATCTCTGAGAAGGCTTGAAGATAGTATATTACCCAATTGAGCATTCCTTTTAGCAACAAGCATGCAACCTCTTTCCACAGTATGCCTTAGTTTAAGTATGGTACATTTAAGTATGGGTACATTTTTATTGATCATTTTTCAGATTTGGTCATACTGATTTGAGAAAGAGGTGACACATTTTGGCTTAACTTGATTCAGGGATGCATCTAACCTTTGATTTCTATGAGCATTTGTCAAAAGGGAATCTCTCTCCATCTTCTTAAGCTCGAAAAAAAAGGCTTTGTCCACAGAATTCTTTGAATATCCTCTCTCCCTTAACCTTTTATTCAGGTCTCTACTCTTCTCTAAGAAAGAACCATCCAAGGTGAAGTTCAGGCTCACTCTCATAAATTGTCCCTTGGCTATGCCCTTGAAGACATGCCTTGGGTGACTGCTGCGAGCATGTAACAAGCTATTACCTGCAATGGGTTTTCTGAAGAGAGTAGAGACCACCCTTTTCGCTGATGCTATACCCTTCAAGGATATATCCAGAAACACAATACTGTCCTTTTGCCTTTAATGGGTGAACTTTATACCCACATCATTAATATTCAAATTCCTTACAAACTCCTTTGCCCTATTTGAATCAGCAGACCACACTGTAAGCAGATCATCAATGCAAATTTTTGATGCTATGCAATGATGGAGGGACACCACTACCTCCATAGACGTGGGACCTCACCCCATAAAGAGCTTGGCGTAGGAGGGAGCAAACTTTGCTCCCATCGCAGTCCCACGTCTCTGGAGGTAGTAATGTCCCTAAAACATAAAATAATTATGCTTAAAAAGGAACCTTACTGCCCGTACCACAAATTCCTTCATCTCGAAAGATAGATCAGTATATAGATCCAAAAAGAATTCAAGGCTGTTTTTGGTCCCCTGTCTGAGTATTTGTGGTTACTGCATCCTACTTCCCCCTTCCCTGGAATTGTTTTTGGGCCTGTGAAAAACCTTCATGTTAGGGTGCTGTGTGGCACTTACTGAGGCTTTAGGTTCAGTATGGATCTTAGGTCTTGCTCCCTGGTTACTGGAATCCTTAAGAATACTTTTATTGTTACCCCCTAGGGAGGTATGTATGTTAACTGACTGTGGTTGTTCACCCCTCCCAGACTTGTTCATCACCTAAAGCCCCCTCAAAGGTTGAAGCAAATCTATCCTCAACAGAGGCGTTCACCTCTGAGTCAGAGAAGGTAACATTCTTGGGGAGTTCATGTGTAGAATTCTGCATCTTTTGTCTGTTACCCCTATTGTTCTGATGTCTCCTATTCCTATTTTTGCCACCAGAGGGAGCCTCCTGGTTTCCTGTACTAAATCAAGATTTATTTATCTGGTGGCGACGCCATACATACACTACCCCCTGTCACTAGTCCTTCTGATCTTTCAGAAATGTAGCGTGCTTTGTCTGAATCACTAATCTCTTCGACTCCTCAATATTTTATTTGAAGATTGCTTCAAATCTCATACATATATATATATATATATATATATATATATATATATATCCTTCCTGTATTGTTCTGCATATAGGCCACATTTTTTCCCCTTGATTTGTAGCTTTAAATGTGCAGTGCGGCCTATATGCGGGGGCTTATCAGCAAAATTGTACTTGCGCAGTACAGCCGAACTTCCGGTGCACCCTGTGGCCTTATGGGGATTGTAGTTCGCCAGAGTTGGGTATTTTTGCAATAGTTGATTAGTTTGGATGATGAGCAGGATGCTCATATGCAGGAGCCACCACTGTGAAGGTGTGTGAAGATGCAGTAATACTGTGCTGAGCACAGTGTAATTCGGAGAACAAGCTTCTACAGCCGAACTTCCTGTGCACCCTGTGGCCTTATGGGGATTGTAGTCTACCGGATTGTATAGTTCTGCAATGTTTTGCAATAGTTCATGTGAGTCAATTTTGCTACTGATATTGTCTGGTAAGAAAGTGCTTTTTTTTCCCCATCACATCATACCTGCTAAACCTGCTAATAATGTACCAGTACATACCAAATTGCAGCTTTAATATGTTAAAATAATAATAAAAAAAGATGCTGTACTCCTTAGTACTGGTAATTTCAAATGTTAAAAAAGCCTTTATTCAGCCATTACAGCTTTAATGGCTGAATAAAGTTTTTTTTTTCACATTTTATATTACTGAGGAGTGCAGCATCTTTCCTTTGGTTTTTTTTCTATACTCTTGGGGAAGTATAAAAGTATCCCCTGGGAGCTGACACCCTGCATTGGGACTCATTGCTTGCACATTTTGTGTGTTTTCTTTAAAAATTTAATTTCTTCAAAATGGCACCAAACTTTAAGGGTGCAGCCTATATTCAGGTGTGGCCTATATGCGGCACAATACTATATATATATATATATATATATATATATATATATATATATATATATATATGTGTGTGTGTGTGTTTATAGATATATATGTATAGATATATATATATCACACTCTTTAAATCTGTCCATATCAGACTGTATGCATGCAATCTTAGATTTAACCTTATTCAATAATACATCCTTATATTCAATAAGAAGAGAAATTAGGGTAAGGGAACAATCTGTTAAAGCTTGGTTCCAGCATGTAACAAATGCCTAATCCTTAATATCATAAGTGGGAAATTTGTTCAACCTTAATCCCCTAGGGACCATTTTCAGATTTAAATATTTAGTTAGTTAGTCACTTGTCCCACTTTAATTTTTGTTCCTTTAATTTTAGGTGTTCATAGTCCTGAAACAGGTCTCCTAATCATGGCTAAAAATATCCTCAAAGTCCAGCATATCTAGATTGTCCTCATCAATCTATTTAAAAAACATGGACTCCAACTTCTGTGTCTCCTCCATAAAAATTTGCAGTGTAGCAAAACACAATATTATAGTGATATGTGTAGAAAGCCTACAGTGTATATAAAGCACCAAACCATCCAATAGCCTCACAAAAGTTCCACATTTATTGCAGGGATTAAACAGACAAAAATGATGAACACACTTATGTGGAAGGCAGCAGTAGCTTCAAAGATAAGGCGTCAGTCCACATTAATGTGTGGGTGAGACTAGTGTTGTCTAATGGTATTAGGTAGGCCACAATATAGCTCTATCCCTAAGGCATCAGACCAATAAAGTGCAAGTGAAGTAGGGAGAACCAGGGTAAAGTGCCGTGACTATTACTGCCTGCTCGCTCTCAGTGGTATCAGCATGGCAGCTCACACTAAAGGCACCTATCCCTTTAAGCCACAATGAAAGTATCGGCCCTCTCAGTACCAGCACTTATTACAAAAAGGCATTTTTGGACTTTCTTTTTCTGCTATTATTGCAGCGGACTTCAGGGGTCCGCTTTCACTAATTGAGCCTCAGCCTGCCTGCTAGCGTGCACAGCCTATTCCTGTTGGATCTGCCCCACAGCTGATGACATCAGGACCCGGGGAAATACTATATGTGGATTGATCCTCTACCAGTCACATGATACAGGATTGCGATAGGAGGAGTCGATCTGTCATTTTGGAAGCAGAGAGTCTCTATGCCGCTCTTCGGATTTTCATCCATGTATCCCAAGTTATAAGTGCCGGTACTGAGACTACAAGCAAAGCACTTTAAGTGTGTGAAATCTGATTTTGGGAAATAACGTTTCGTTGTGGCTTAATGGGATAGGTGCCTTTAGTGTGACCTGCCACGCAGATACCACTGAGAGTGAGTGGGCAGTAACAGTCACGGCACTTTACTTTATTTTGTACCTTAAATACAAATTTCTATGTTTTTTTGTGCATCCAGTGTACTTAAATCATGATTTTGTGCATATTTAGGGTCGATTTATCAACCTCTTCGGCAGGCTTTCGTCTGCCTACAACTGCAGGTTCTCACACAGGTTCTCACACCACCCTGCACGCCACCCTTTCCTACCCTTTTGCCACCTCTTAGGTGGCATATTTCAAGCTCCCCGGGGTAGTCCACCTGGTGAGATTGACAGCTACTGCCCGTGCGTGATTGGCTGTGTGCGGGCAGGGGGCGGGATTGCACACGAGTGCTGCAGCAGACAGGGGCTTGTATGTGTGTCCCTGTCTGCCTTAGCTTGATAAAACACCCCTTAATATGATTTGTTCCAGTGTAATTTGCATAAAAACTTTATATTTTTGATAAAATGCTATTTTTGTTATGATTTTTGATGCACCTTAACAACACCATTTTTTCCTGCATATTTTTGTGTGAATGATTAAATTATTCTTTTGTAAGATTTTTAAAATACAAATTGTATTGTGTAGTTTTGTTATTTCCATATCTCCTTCCCAAATGATAAGTATGCGCCCCTTAGCAAGACACCTTGATTTTCAGAGTAAATGTGGCTTTAGATCATTCCACCAGGGAAATAAAAATAATGGCGAGCATTCTTTCATAATCTCGCCAGCCCAGAAACCTTCAGATTATCAGGCCCCAAGCAAGGGTCTCTCAGCCTGCTGGAAAATTCTAAAGAATTGGGTCCTTAGTCAATAATAACTATAAATGCATTTGTAAAGACATTGTTACATATTAATACAAAGAACAGAGTATAATGAGAAAATAAAATTTAGAAAAGAATGAACTAGAAATTAAATGTTAGTAGCATAAATTAAAGAATAGAAAAATCAGAGTTCCAACATAAATAGTGCTCTGATTTTTCTGAAGGTTCCTGTTTGAATCATATTTCTTGGAACCATTAAATGCCTGGCTTCCTCACTCAAAGACAAAATTTTCTTGGATTTGTTGAAATTATGTCAGATCAACTATGCTTTTTTTTTTTTATTATTCATTCAAACTCAGTTGAGACTTATCAATTATATTGAATGCTGTGTTTGGATAATCTTGACATTTAAATTGCCTGTGCGAATGTCCAATAACTGTAACGTCATGTTATAAAGCTGTGAATTAGCCGTAATTGAATTTATAGAAGAACTTTAATTCTGGAAAGGAGATATTAAGAGTAGCTGTTTCCATTAGGAAGCCAGTGCTATGCTAGCGTAGCATTTGTTTTGCAGTATGTAAACAAGGAATTAAATTTTCAAGGAAGGTAAAGGCATCTGATTAACCCACCCAGAATGCTTTGTAAACACACAAGGAATCCACATATGGGATCGCTCCGTTATTAAAAGTAAGCCTACTTTAGAGAACCTCAATCACCGCAACATTTTCTCAAGCTATGTAAAATGCACTTTGCTGTAAAGACAAGCAAAAATGTACCCATTTGATGTTTAAAACCTACAGCAGATGTATGACATGAGACTACAAAAAGTCAGCATGGTTAACTAGATGTTCCAGTGGGAGTGATCAGGTATTGGACACTAGCCAACAGGATTAGAAAAATTTTGGTACATCTCCATTTTTCTATATTAAATATGGCTCAATCCTATGGACATCTGTTCTTATAAAAACAGACTAATATGTGTCATATCAAAGAAGCATTCATAAGTTATATGAAATAAAGCAGTATTTGGAAAAAAAAATATGGAATCCTATATTTATATATTATACACAATATTTTAAAGGGAAGTATAAAGATCATCTAAATGTTAGAACATTTTATTGCTACACAAATTCTTACTGGTAGCTATATATCTATTGGTACTCCTGAGCTAAGAGTATTATGTGTTTAACCTTTTTTTTTTTGGTTGAATGTATAGTTAGTAGCAAAAAAACTGTACAATTATAAAACGCTTTGATGCATTCAAATTTTTTACTGCATTAGTATAATCCATTATCATCTTTTATATTTAAAAATGTTTTCTTTAAAATGTTTAGTGAATGACAAAGTCATGGAGACACAGTAAGTTTTTTTATGTTTGTTTTTTTTAAGAAAAATTAAGGGACATAAACTTCAAAAACATAAATGAATTTTAGTTTTGAAAAGAAGCATTTTTCCAGTTCAGTGTATTAGAGAACAGCATTCTGATAAACAATATCACAGTTTCCGTCGCAGCTTTTACAGTGCACAGAGCATATGTGGTCTGCGCACACTCATTCAAATACGAAGTCAGAGAGCCTGTGGTGGAATATGTCACTGATGAGTCATCTCTATATTCTTACTGAGCAAGTACTGTGCTTGATTAAAGGTGCATGTAACATATATGCTTTATACACAGTAGCACTGAAATAGCCATACAATTTACTAGAAGTATTGTTGTTAAAGGGACATTAAACGATAAATAAATGCTAGATACAATGATGCATTCAAAGAAAAGATTAGTCTGAGAATAACATGTAGATGTATTTTTTAGTTTCATTAGCTGTATAAATATTAACAAAATATAAATAGGTCACTAAAGTGTGCAGCCAATGGCTGTGTGGAATATAACAGAGTTCTGCACTTCTATTTCTAACAGGAACTGAAAAGCTCATCATTTCAGAATGGAATTACAGGAAAGGGGACAAAATAATGAAAGTATATTGCAGAGGTTTTTTTTTCTTTATATTTAGGGTTTATCATTTTATATTACCATCTCAAAGTGTTTAATGCCCCTTTAATGTATATTGTACATATACATCTATTCATTAAATACACTTGTGTATTTCAATTTTGAGTTTTGTGTCCCTTTAATTTCTATTTCTGTTTTTTCTTGCTAGTATGCAATTAATGTCATAATGCTGAATATATATATATATATTTTATCGAGAAATAGATACGGGAGAGAAGCAAATGCTATATATATAGGCTAGTGTACAAGGTTACCTCAAATCGGTCCTTGTTTAATTCATAAATACTTATGGTGCAGGCCCTTATATAGTATTATAATGTGTAATATAACAAGAGAACTCATCCTGGAAAATAACCAGGTTGAAAAAAAGACAGGGAAACAGCACTCTTTTGAAAATAATCAATATTTACTAGCACAATTTGTATACATAAGTAGTAGAGGAGATGGCATTCGGGAGTCCTGCCTCCACCCTTGCACCGCAAGGATAGGAAAAATACACTGTGTGTGAAGTACAAAATCGGTTTGCAACAGTAATATTCATCAAAAGGAAACAAATACTATGGGACCTTTCGAGTCCAATAGACAGAACCTGACCGGTCAGGGGATGTGCGGAGCAAGTTGCCAAATATAAAAATACAGCACAATACAAAGCTGACTTTAAGTAAAGCCTGTCACACTTCCTACACCCAGCTGCTCACAGCACCTCTGTGAAGAGGTAGTTGCTGGGCAGGTAAAAGCGTAAAAAGGGATCTAAGAAAGTGATGACAGCTTTATTACATGCGGGATATACTAGTCAAACATACCTTGCAATCTGTACATTAAAGAAATTATATTCAGAGGGGAAGCGTATACCAGAGATCAACTACACCCTGCTGCATCCGACACCTCACTCAGGAGGTATAGCAGTCGGGCAGGTAGAGTAATGGGATCTAAGTGATCAAGTGGAGACACGCCCTCAGGATATGTACAAAAGTAGATAAACAAGACATTTCAATCTTCATGTATGGATAACATGTTTTGCAGACAAGGTATTAATAAGCACATTTAAGCAGACAGCGTTATAGCATGCTATGCAGGGAAGCAGATGAATGTGTTAGTATTAAGCATGTATCTGTCCATTTGTTATTCGATAAACTGTGATCCTAGTAAGTTCCTAGAAAAAGCTGCGCCCCCTCTCGACAGAGTGGCGTTTGCCAAGTGCGAAATTCATGCACATAAGCCAGAGCTGGTTAATGCGGTTAGCGGCAAGGAATCTAGTAACAATATGGAACCATACGACCTGATAGCTTCAGTGACAAATCGGCCGTGCCGAATAGCTGTGAGTCAATGACCATGGAAGCCAAAAGATGCCGAGTATAGGTCCTGACTTTGCTTTAAATGTGCCTGGTAGAAAACCGCAGGACTTGTTTGCAGATTCTTTGCTTTGAGATCCTCATACGCACATCACGTGATCCGGTCGGCTGGACCTATGCCGACGCGCGTTTCACCCGTGCGTCCAAATTGCTTAACGGGCTTCGTCAGGGCGTGATATCCAGGGTGCACCTGTCACCCTATTTATACGCAGTATCGTTATGCGCCTCTACTGACGGGTGAAAATATTGCAGGTATATACAAAGTATCAACAATTGGAAAAAAGACACAAAGTGTCGATATTCAAACAAAAAGTATTAAAGGGACATATCCTACTTTACATTGCATATTTTAAGAAATGTAAAAAAGAAAAATATAAATATATTAATGTTGCAAACATCTATTGATTTATGATTAACCGAATTTAGCTAACTGTAATACAAGACGCAAGAGAATGTATCCAATTATAAAAAGCAGGCCATATCCAATTTATCATTGAGGCCTGCAGGAAGCTGTGTACCCAAAACTGAGATCCACCTGCATTCCTTTTGGAGGAGAATTTTGTCGTTATCCCCCCCTCTGTTATTGGTTATACCCCTATCTATACCGATAAAGGAGAGAGAGTCAGGATTACTGTCATGCATATGTTCGTAATGTTTAGCAACATTACTTTTCTGGTTCTTATATTTCACATCGTCCCGGTGCTCTGTTATCCGGTCTTTTATGGCCCTTCTCGTTTTTCCCACGTAATAACGCGGACAGCTACATGAAAGAAGGTAGATAACCCCTTCCGTATTGCAGTTCACAAAGTGTTTAAGAGTATATGTTTTTCCTGTGTGTGTTGCAAATTGTTTGGTTTTAACCATATACTTGCATGCAACACATTTACCACAGGGGTGGTTGCCATAGGATCTATGTTTGGACAGCCAGTTCTGTTGTTTAGGAGTCGACAAATATTGGCTCCTCACCAATTTGTCTTTTAGATTCGGTGCCCTTTTGGCTGTGATGTTTGGAAAATCCCCAACATCACGTGAAACAGCTTCATCACTAATCAAAGTGTGCCAATTGTGTGCCAAGATCTGTTTTAATGATGTCCAGTGGCAGTTATACTCAGTCACCAATCTAATTTTTGATTCACCAGTCTTGTCTTTGGGTACCAGAAGGCTATCTCTATTCAGATGAGCCGCACCGGTTAGGGCCTGTTTCACTATCCTCTTTGAATATCCCCTATTCAAAAACCTTTTTTCCATTTCAGCCGCATGTTGATAATACTTCCCTTTTGTGGAACAATTTCGGCGTAGCCTAAGAAATTGGCCCTTGGGGATGCCTCTTTTAAGGTGACTAGGGTGATGACTGGAAGCGTGAAGAAGGCTATTGGTGGCCGTACTTTTGCGATAGTTTTCTGTCATTAAACAGCCATCTTTAATCTTCACATTTATATCCAAAAAGGATATTTCTTCCTTACTAAACTGTAAGGTAAGTGAGATATTGCTCTTGTTCATATTTAAAGAATTCACAAATTCTTTCAGGTTCTGCTCCGAGCCTTCCCAGACGAGGAAAACATCATCCACATATCGTAGCCATATGTGAATGTTCTCGTCGAAGAGGGGATTCTGGTACACTTCTTCCATTTCCCAGATGCCTAGATGGAGACACGCATAAGTGGGAGCACATGTTGCTCCCATTGCTGTGCCCTGTTGCTGGGAATATATCTTGTTGTCAAACATGAATACGTTGTTTGTAAGTGTAAATTTTAGCAGTTCAATCACAAAGTCAGTGTGTTGCACCGCGCTCATGCCTCTCGTCGATAGGAAATGCTTGCAGGCCCTGAGTCCTACTTCGTGTGGGATTGATGAATACAATCCCTCCACGTCAAGGGTGACAAGGATGGCATTCTCAGGGATCACCAGCCTGTCGATCTTTCGTAGGAAATCCGAGGTATCCATGATGTAAGATGGTAGGGTTATGATGAAGGGTCTAAGAAAGGAGTCCACGTAGTTGCCCAGATTCTCGGTAAGGCTGCCTATACCTGCCACGATTGGTCTACCTGGTGGATGGTTGGCATTCTTGTGGATCTTCGGGATACAGTAGAATACAGGCATCACCGGATGTTCTGGATATAAGTACTTAAATTCAGTGGATGTTATAATATCCTTACTCCTTGCTTCTTTCAAAATATTGAAAAGTGCAAATTGTAGTGCAGGGATAGGGTTAAACGTTAAACTCTTGTAGAATGTTTTGTCCAAGAGTTGGCGTTTAACCTCCAGAGTATACATGTTTTCGTCCCAGAGAACCAAATTGCCACCCTTATCCGCGGGTTTTATTACAAAGCCCTTGGCATTCATTAGCTGATTTAGTGCCTTTCTTTCAGGTTTTGTTAGATTGTCATTGACCAATCCAGTAAAGGGTAGTTCTAAGATTTGTTTTTCAACCTCTCTGACGAAAATATTCACAGCTGGTACCATGGATAGCTGTGGCATGTATTTGGATTTTGCCTTAAAATTAGAGTGAAACCTCTTATACTGGATGGAATCTTCCATCTGCGAGGGGACATATTGACTGCCTTCACTATCTGCCAAAAGACTCTGAAGGTTTAATATGCTGGATGTATCTTCTCTATTTAGAGCAACATCCTCCACCAGGTGTCTGCTTTTGCCTTTCATGATTTGCGATAGTACAACACGACGTGCAAATAGGTGTAGGTCTTTAATGAATTTAAACTTATTAAGTGAATTAATAGGACAAAAGGTTAGTCCTTTTTTTAAAACCTCTATGTGCATGAGATTCAATTTGAAGGAGGACAGATTGATTATCTGGAGACCCTCTTCAGAATTATTCAATATCCCCTTCGACCCCGGAACCCTCGCGATCTGCCCCGAGGGTAGTTCGCTTGGTTCTGGTCGTAACTCCGTTGCCGACGTTGTCTGGAGGGATACCTCCTCTCTTCTAAGTGTGTACCTGCTGTCTTCCCTCCTCCTTTTTCTTCCCCCTCTCCTCCTTCTCCTAAAAAAGACTGTGAGTTCCTACGGGTAGGTCTTCGGTGCTCAGATTCTATATCTGACCCATCAGTACCCGAGTCGTAGGAACTTCTTTGTGGTAGATAATTATAAACTTTTTTGTTTTTATAATCATCATTGTCTCGCGAAAATTTCCTACCTTTTCTTAATTTAATATCATTTTGTAACCTTGATATTTGTTCTTTTATCTCCTCATTTAATTTTGCAAAGTTTGTATTGCTTGAAAAAGTATTAACCAGTTTAAGTGATTCCTCGGCCTGAGTAATGGTCTTTTCAAGTCTTTCTTTATTACGAATAACCATTTTTTTCATCAAAATGATGGAACAGTCTGAGAGGCTGGAATTCCAACCTTCCATAAACTCTTCACCTCCCTCGTCTTCCCTCAGATTAGTCCCAGGGTCCAGTCGAAGACGTAAACCCCTCGGGATGATGTTCATTTTAATGTAATTCTCAAGGCTTGATGTCTCAGCCCTGAGTTTTACTTGTTTTACAAGTTGTTTTTTATAGCTCTTAAAAGCACCATAAATGTTAACTGGTGTATTGCTGCTAGTATCCTGACTCTCTTCCAAATTGGATACAGATAGGGAAGCTGTAAGTTCAGCCTCCCAATTTTCATCTGAAAATGTGAATGCCATTCTAATTGCGTCTTGTACAGTAAAGCTTATGCCAAAAACTCACGGCTCAAAGCAGGAGGCAAGGTATCCAGAATGCTTAAATTACTCCTAAATTCTTCCAGGGCAATGTATGATAGACCTGGTTATTTAGCTAGGGGATCTATCTCACCGGAGACCAGGGAAACAAGGTATCAACCTAAGTAGCCTGGTATAAATGTAAAGATTATCGAGAAATAGATACGGGAGAGAAGCAAATGCTATATACATAGGCTAGTGTACAAGGTTACCTCAAATCAGTCCTTGTTTAATTCATAAATACTTATGGTGCAGGCCCTTATATAGTATTATAATGTGTAATATAACAAGAGAACTCATCCTGGAAAATAACCAGGTTGAAAAAAAGACAGGGAAACAGCACTCTTTTGAAAATAATCAATATTTACTAGCACAATTTGTATACATAAGTAGTAGAGGAGATGGCATTCGGGAGTCCTGCCTCCACCCTTGCACCGCAAGGATAGGAAAAATACACTGTGTGTGAAGTACAAAATCGGTTTGCAACAGTAATATTCATCAAAAGGAAACAAATACTATGGGACCTTTCGAGTCCAATAGACAGAACCTGACCGGTCAGGGGATGTGCGGAGCAAGTTGCCAAATATAAAAATACAGCACAATACATATATATATATATATATATAAACAATTTAATTTATTTGATTTCACATGTTCATTGTTTAGTTTATAACCATTTTAATAATTTGTACACACCTCATTGTAGAAAGTGAACAACATCTTCAAATCAAATGATAGAATATAATGTAATTTACAACATTTTCAAATGAGAGAACACAGTGGAATTTTTAATACATTAGCATGGTCAGTAAATAGTTTTCAGAAATAATAAAGAGAAAAAAGTACATATTCTGTATTAACAAACTTTAAATATAAAATACTTTAGAAAGGGACACAATAAGATGTATAGACAGATAGACAGACAGATAGAAAGATAGAAAGATAGATAGATAGATGATAGATAGACAGATAGATAGATAGATGATAGAACGTTCTATAAATACAGATTTAAAGGCCCTTTTAAAGGCTTGCTATTACAGGGATAAGCAACCTTTGGATTTTTTTTCAGAAATGTTTCCCTTGACATTCAAATATTGAATGCAATAGTTAAATATGAAATGTTAAAGGGACACTGAACCCAATTTTTTTTCTTTCATGATTCAGATAGAGCACGAACTTTTAAGCAACTTTCTAATTTACTCATATTATCATTTTTTCTTCGTTCTTTTGCTATCTTTATTTTAAAAGCAGGAATGTAATTCTTAGCAGCCAGCCCATTTTTGGTTCAGGACCATGGATAGCAGTTGCTTATTGGAGGCTTACATTTACTCACCAATAAGCAAGCATAACCCAGGTTCTCAACCAAAAATGGGCCGACTCCTATGCATCACATTCCTGCTTTTTAAATAAAGATAGCAAGAGAACAAAGAAAAATTGAATCTGAATCATGAAATAAAAAAATTGGGTTTAGTGTCCCTTTAATACAACACACAGAGAAAGTCCAGCACTCGCTTGCAAGCTCTCAGCTAAGATTAAAAGCAAAACTTGAAGAGTTAGTTACCGCATCTGACCAAATGGGACAAGCCCAGGTACCACGTCACGGTCTCTTCCAAAACCTGGGTCCCTAATACAGCCATGCAAATGCCAGCAATCAATCAAACAAACTGGGAACAAGTCAGGGTTCACAGACTTATATAATCACCCTAGACATATACAAAACACGGAAGGGGACTGCACTCTCAGACTGGACTGGGTACACATCCCATGACTCTGCAACATGCTCAGCCGTGGGTGCTAATAGAACTCTCAGGAAGCTGTGCTGTCTCCAGAGTCACAGGCAGTTAACCCCAGACAAGCCTGGGTGCAAGGCCCATAGGGAGAATTACAAAATAATTAATACAACAAACATAGAAAGTCCAGCACTCGCTTACAAGCTCTCAGCCAAGATTAAAAGCAAAACTGGAAGAGTTAGTTACTGCATCTGGCCAAATGGGACAAGCCCAGGTACCACGTCAAGTTCTCTTCCAAAACCTGGAACCTGTGACTCTGGAGCCAGCACAGCTTCCTGAGAGTGCTATTAGCACCCAGGGCTGAGCATGTTGCAGGGTTATGGAATGTGGACCCAGTCCAGTCTGAGATTGCAGTCCCCTTCCGTGTTTTAAATATGAAATATTAACATTTGAATATTACTAAATTAATAGTTAAGTTGATTGTTATATTATTGAATGTTATATTTGATAAAGAGACAAACAAAAACATTTAAGAAATAAGAATGTTTAATGCCCTGTGATTAGAATGCTTGTACAAATGCAGTTAACATTTGTTGTTTGGAACAAATGTGCTGAAATATTTGCTAATTACCATAAAGAAGGCAGCTTAAACATTAATGACTAGTTCAAAAACACTGCAAAGCCAGATATACAGTAGTATCATTGTAGAGGTCAACAAATCAAATCTGATAGGACAACACAGCTGGGGCAGAAAATAGGGGTGGCTGCAGATGCTAATGAACTATATAGAATTGCTTGAGAAGAAGTTGGTAGAGTGCAGAAAGCTAATAGACCAGTGTGCCATAAAATAATATAGCTGAGGAGCCTATTAGATGAAACAATGGGGCATAGTTATCAAAGCGTCAACTGAAAATACGCTTGAATCCTTCGTCGTATTTGTCGCAAGATTGAACCACCATAGTTATCAAAGCATCAAGATCGTCAAATGTTGAAATTTGTGATGTAATATACGCTCCCACGATCTCAATCCGATGCAGATCGATGCTCGCGTCATAACAGATATTTAGAATTCAGATTTGGCTCTATTTGACCCTTTTCCAAATGTATAAAACATTTAACAGGTACGCTTGCGTCTATTCCGATGCCATAGAAATCAATGGGAGTCTGAAAACACAGAAATCTTATGTTCGATGCTGCAAGAGAATGAAGTATATTACATAATAAAAGTAAATTAGAAACTCTATTAAAATTGTATACCCTTTCTAAATCAAGCAATATTATTGCTCCACATTTGGTGCACTAGTAGATATAGGGATAAAAATGAAAAATACATTACTACTTATGGATTATGCTACAAATTTGTCTCTCATTACAATGCAAGGGGACAATATTATTTCTCCAAATTTGATGAAAAGTTTTGCCACAAACTTGTTGCACTAATAGATATAGAGAAAATAATGAAATATATACACAACATAATATAGCTAACTTCCTTTTTATTTTTTGTGAAAAAATCTATGTGCACCATGTTTAAGTCATGTAATACAAGTCCCACTATCCACTTCGCACCAAATTGGACGCAATACTTTTCGCACCAATTATGATGCAAACTCCTAAACAACCCACACACTAGTGAATTTGTCAACCACTTTTGATTGGAATATGCATAATCACATGATTTATGACATCAGCCAATCTGATTCAAATATACATTTTAAACTGTCACTAACTAATCAAATTGCTCGATACTTGTGTCATTGATCACTCATCAGAACGTGTAAGTGCCATTTGTTACATTGTGTATTATACTTTGAAAGTATGAGTGGATATAAAGAGTCTACACACCCCTGTTAAAATGTCAGGTTTCTGTGATGTAAAATAATGAAACAAAGATAAATCAGTTCAGAACTTTTTCCACCTTTAATGTGACTTATAAACTGTACAACTAAATTGAAAAACAAACTGAAATCTTTTAGGTAAAGGGAAATAAAAATAAAAAAATAAAATAATATGGTTGCATAAGTGTGAACACCCTTAAACTAATACTTTATTGAAGCACCTTTTGATTTTATTACAGCACTCAGTCTTTTTGGGTATGAGTTTTTCAGCATGGCACATCTTAACGTGGCAAGATTTGCCCACTCTTCTTTGCAAACACTCTAAATCTGTCAGAATGCGAGGGCATCTCCTGTGCACAGCCCTCTTCAGATCACCCCACAGATTTTGAATTGGATTCAGGTCTGGGCTCTGGCTGGGCCATCCCAAAACTTTAATCTTCTTCTGGTGAAGCCATTCCTTTGTTGATTTGGATGTATGCTTTGGGTTGTTGTCATGCTGAAAGATGAAGTTCCTCCTCATGTTCAGCTGTATATGTGAAATTAGTATTAAAGATAAACATTGATGCTGACATTAGGACACATAGTGTAATATTTTAGACAATGATTTTAAAATTCAAATTCATGTTTGAGTCAATATAATCTTAAGGTGATAGCTCAAAGGGATAGCCCACATAACATTAAATTGACATGATTCAGATACAGCAGAAATTAAAATCACATCTTTACTGTAATGCTATTTTCAGTGTATTTCTTCCTTCTGATGAATTTCTTTTTCAGTTAGAAATGTCATCTTATATGCCAGCCCATTTTATAACACCTGTGTAGGAGTGGTTTTTAAAACTAGATTGCAATCAGGAGGGGTTACACAGGTATAGAGAGAAAACTGTCCCAGCTCTTAAAAAATCCATTGATTGCAAATAAATACATATGATACCCTGATTACATGCTATATTCGCAAATATTCCTGCTCAGAATAATAATAAATTTACACTATATACATATAGTGGTATAAATAAACACAGAGATATCACAGACAACTTTGTTTAGAACAAAAAAAGGAACTTAGGTACATGTAAATATGTTTGCAAAAGATTTCTGATATAACACACACATATATATATATATATATATATATATATATATATATATATATATATATATATGTATATAATATACTGTGTATGTATATATATATATATATATATATATATATAAATATATACAAATATGTGCAAAGATATATGTACAAATTCTAGCATTAAAGGGACAGTCTACACCAGAATTTGTATTGTTTGAAAAGATAATCCCTTTATTACCCATTCCCTAGTTTTGCATTACCAACACAGTTATATAAATACACTTTTTACCTCTGTGATTACCTTGTATCTAAGCCTCTGCAAACTGCCCCCTTATTTCAGTTCTTTTGGCAGACATCCATTTTAGCCAATCAGAGCTTGCTCACTGGAACTCCACGTGTGTGAGCACAGTGTTATCTATATGACAAACATGAACTAACACCCTCTAGTGGTGTTGTGGCCTTCAAGGGCTTAGAAATTAACATATGAACCTCCTAGGTTTAGCTTTCAACTAAGAATACCAAAAGAACAAAGCAAAATTGGTGATAAAAGTAAACTGGAAAATTGTTTAAAATTACATTGTCTATCTGAATCATGAAAGTTTATTTTGAACTAGACTGTCCCTTTAATATTCATTTATTAAGCATATATTGACTTCTAGAAATACAAATACACATTAATTTATGTGAAAGTATCATATAACAGATTTTTTTGTATAACAAATAAATATAAAAATAACTTTCTATGAGATATTATTGTTTCTTGAGGTATAAATCTATCTATTTCTTGGACATTAACAGATGAAAAATAAAAGACTAGCTTTAGAGAAATGTGCTTGTTCATGGACAGTAATGAAATGGTGTAAATAAAGTTGGGGGAAACCCGAATAACTGCTTCATCGATGACTGTTAGTTAACAACAGTCCGATGCTCATCGTGCATGTTTTTTGCGTTTTTTTTATAAATAAGGGGATCGTATTTGGATCTGCGTCAGCGATGTCTGGCGAGCGTATTGACGCCAGCGAATGCACTGAGATTGACGCTATGATAAATATGCCCCAATAGATGAAAATATTTAAATATTCTTGGAAAATTTTGCTGGTTACAGATCTGTGTACTTTATTATAAAGAGAACTTATCAGATTTCAACAAGGATCTCCAACAGCATAATAATACAGAATTATTGCATAAACTACTAAGCCTGCCATGTGCTCAGGTTTCGTGACTGGAAAATCAACAACATGTTGCAAAGTTGTTTTTACTTTGCATAATTAAGCATTCTATATTACATTTACAGTCCTATTAACACTGAGGCTGGAGTGCATCCTGCAAGATGAACTGTAACTGTACTAAATGCTGCACAGTGATTGCTAATATAAAGTTTTCATATGTATAAAAAAGTCTTTAGTATCCCTTTAACTGACTGAAATACTGTGGTGGATGTAAAGGGGACAATGACAGCCCTTTTCACTGAGTTAAAGGATTCTAAATACCTAGTACATAAATCTTATACTACAGTTGTTTTACTGCTGATCCAATGTTTTGGTTGAAGCTTGGTGTAAATATCTGGACCTATGTGCCTTCTGTCTAAAGTGCTAACATTCCCAGGGGCTGCCCTCAGGAAATTATCAACATATAGGGACTATCTCTGCAAACTCCATAGAAAGTTACGGTGATTGCTGGAAAGGGAGCATTTACTACGGAGAGGGAGCAGAGGGTGTACACTAAAAATGTTAGACTCTTATTTGAGTTTGCAAGAAAAAAAAACAGCAAGATCTGCAGCGGCAATTTTTTTAGAGAATACGTCAGACCTGGTGGGGAAATTTTAGTTGAGCCCATGGAACCCCCTGTTCTGACTACTAGCAGAGCCAGTAAAACTAATTTTACAATAAGAAAAACAATAGTCTTTGAATTGTGTATTATAAATACAGATTTCAAAGTGTTTTTGCAAGTGCAGTATAGTTTTCTCCTCTATAATTTAAATATAAATTAAAATTTTTACATAAAATACAATTTTTGCCAAACAATTTAATTAGGATTTGTAATGCGATTAAACAATACAATTTTTATTTAATAGTTCTGGTGAGATTTCTTAGAAAATCTCACATGCCCAGACAACTTTAGATTAGTAGGCCCAAGGTGAAATCCGAGCATGCAGGAGCTGAATTTACAATTAATTATTTTCCAAAAATACACATGGACACTGTAGAAAATATTAAAATTAAGTTAATGGGCTCCATTTATTAAATGTCGGGCATACATGATATGCTACAGCAAATCATGTTCCGCCTGACATCGCTGCAGGAGCCACTAGCTTCCACTTAAAATTGTATATATATATATATATATATATATATATATATATATATATATATATAGATATATAGATATATATATATAGAAAGATATACAAAGACGGGCAGCAGAGGTATTCTTCCAATTTAAAAACATCCAAAAATGTATTGAGATATTTAAAAAGGATATTAAAAATAATCCAACATGAAAAAGGTACCATAAACTGTAAATTAGCAATGTAACAGCAACTAACACGCTAACATGTTTCGGCGCAGGGCCGTATTCATAGCATGTTAGCGTTTTAGTTGCTGTTACACTGCTAATTTACAGTTTATGGTACCTTTTTCATGTTGGATTATTTTTGATATCCTTTTTAAATATCTCAATTTTTAAATTGCAAGAATACCTCTGCTGCCCGTCTTTTATATATCTAATAACTTTACCCGAATTCAGAGGAAAAGCTTTACATTTTTTATGGATATCGCTACCCTGCCCCCATCACAGTATGCTACAACATTTTGCAGCCTAGACCAGGAGGCCTGTTTATCATAGGTCTTGCGGACCTGATCCGACAGTGCGGATCAGGTCCGCAAGACCTTGCTGAATGCGGGGAGCAATACGCTCTCCGTATTCAACATTGTACCAGCAGCTCACAAAAGCTGCTAATGCAACGCCGCCCCCTGCAGACTAGCGGCCAATGGGCCACCAGCAGCGGTGTCAATCAACCCGATTGTACTCGATCGGGTTGAATTCATGCGATTCCTATCCGCCTCATCAGAGCAGGCGGACAGGGTTATGGAGCAGCGGTCTTTAGAAACACGGGGCGTCAAGCTCCACTCGGAGCTTGATAGATAGGCCCCCAGGTGTGTTACAGAGGATTTTGTCTCAAGTTACAGCCAACAGCACCAATCTTGCATTCGATTGGACGAGCAGGTCACGTGTTTTTGCTACACGCACCGCCACAGGGAGACGCTGAAGTTTGGCAGACCGACAGCGAGTAGGGATACGCTCGCAAACAGCGCAGAACAACCCTGAAGTTGCATCTGATACAGACAGAGTTTGAAAGGGCACCGGGACCGGTGAGTGGATCTGACTGCATAGCTGTTCAGCTGTATAGCGCAGTACAGAAAGTGGTACTTTGATCATCATTGGTAGTGCCGGGGAATAATTGGTATTCAGCATATCTGTATTTAATATATCTGATGACTACTACATCACTAATTGTGGATACTATAGATTGCGGATATTCCCACAATCTGACTGTCTGACCTTTTGGGACTAACTCTTCTCCTTAAGGGACAATTTTGTATATAATGCACTAATTGGACTGCATTCTCAGAGGTCTATGGGCAAAATAGCTGTTGGGGCATATAGACTTATAAAGCTTGATTGATTTAACTACACTTAGATCCCAGACATACCTTTCTCTTCCTGTGTGTGTATATATATATATAAAAACAAAGTAAAAAGAGGATCCTAAGAGCACAATCCTTATTTTTTACAGGTTAAAAGAATAGGAAAGTCAAAATTAAACTGTGATTCAGATAGAGCTTGACATTTTAGGACACTTTTCTACTACTTGTTTTAATCAAATTGAAGCACATGAAAGATAGTATAGTTGTTTACCTTTTCTTTTAACTCCTAAAGGACCAGTACAGTTAACTATATCTCTGATCCTATCCATACCAAAATCCCTTCAAACACTGAAATGACCCCTATCACAGTTAACCCCCCACATCATAAAAAAAAGAAACTTGCCACTAAAAAAATGTTGTTTTATAAGTCCTAAGTTTACAAATATATATTTTTCATGTTTTATGGCTATTTGTAGATTTATTTGCTTTTCTAAACCTGATTGGTTAACTAAGCAATACTTGTTTAATCTCATAATAGTGCATCCAATATAGTGGCTTTTACAAGATCTATAAAAGTATTTTTTGACAAATAAGTGTCTGGATTGATATTTAATTGTAGGCATGGTTTGTAGTGAAACTAATTTAAACACTCAAGTAGGATAGTAACAAACAGAAACCTTGTGCATACTTATTTTAAAGAACATCTTTATACACATCTGAAACTCTTTCTGTAAAATTATACTATAACAATTGTATATATGCAATGATACTGTGATGTTCCAAATATGTTATTCATCATCCATCTGTTGTTGACCTACATGTGAAACATTATTGTCATTTAACATACACAATATGTTAGCAATTAGCCTCCTATAAATGTAAGATGTGCCCATTTGTATTTGTATTGAAACATTGCTTTAAAGGAAAGTCAGCTTGTTAAATGTGTTAGACTACCAAAAAAAAGTGATAGAGATACATTTAGTAAGCTATTTCAAGAAGGATTAATACTTGTATAAACTTTAGGATTTAAGCTTAAAGGGACATGTTCCCCAAATGCTGAATCACTTTAATGGGACATTAAACCCAAAATGTTTCTAATTTGCTTCTTTCTTTAGATATCCTTTGTTGAAGAAATAGCAATGCACATGGGTCAGTCAATCACACAAGACATCTATGTGCAGCCACCAATCAGCAGCTACTAAGCCTATCTAGATATGCTTTTCAGGAAAGTATATCAAGAGAATTGTATTCTCTTTCAAATTTATGAAAGAAAAATTTTGGGTTTAATGCCCCTTTAAAGTGAACAGCATAGCTTTAAAAGCTTAGTAAAACATTTCATAAGAGCATCTCTACGTAAAAAAGGGAAGATATTTTACCTATGCAGTAGCCACATCCAACTCTAAAAAGACTTCAAGCATCCAATCAGTATGCTTGTCCCAGGACTTGCAAGGGAGCATGCATCTGGCATGTGCAGGCACAGTCACTTTGTTTGCTCCCTCAGTTTTAAGATGTTTGCTATGAAAGATCACAGTCAAGTAAAGTGCAAACTCCGCACTGATGAAGCTGATTGGCAGTTGTTTTTTTCACCATGCAGATGACAGTAACTGAAAGATCACTGCTCACAGAGGAGAGCACTTACCTAAGTTAGCTGAAGAAAGTTTGAGGTATATTATCTTCCTTTTTTATGTAGAGATGTTCATGTGATATTTTCTCATCTGCTTCTTGCAGATATTTTTTTTGTTACTTTGGAGTTATTTAGCCTTTGGGAAACATGTCCCTTTAAGGTTTTTAGGTAGCATAAGGGGCAAAATAGATTGTAATGAAACTGTCCTTTAAAAAATAATGGGCTACAATTTTGCTAGTACAAATTTGAGGTATTTTCCCATGGGCTATTCAGTAGCTCAATCACAGTGATTATATTACCTGTGTCAGTGTGGTGAAATCATTAAATCAGTTATGTTAGAGTTTTTTTTAGTCTGGGTTTAAGAAGACCGGGTGCAATGTATAGTTATTTTGATTTCTATCTGAAAAATGATTGGTTCGGGCACACTTCCACCAGTGTCGTGCAGTGACGTCAGAGGCTGGTGAGGCAGTGGCTAGGATATGCCTTCATTCTTTAGATATCCTTTGTTCAAGAAATAGCAATGCACATGGGTGAGCCAATCACATGAGGTATCTATGTGCAGCCACCAATCAGCAGCTACTGAGCATATTTAGATATGATTTTCAACAAAGGACATCAAAAGAATGAAGAAAATTAGATATTAGATGTAAATTGGAAAGTTATTTAAATTTGCATATGGGATTCATATGGGTTTCATGTCCCTTTAAATGGTGTCTTGGAAAACTGGTCAACTTCGTAAACATCTGATTTTAGTCTAAAAGGATTGTAACAGAAACTCTTGCCAGATAACACAATGCTTGCTCTGATTATGAGATCTAGAAATCCATGCCCATTAAAATATGT
This sequence comes from Bombina bombina, assembly GCF_027579735.1. Lineage (NCBI taxonomy): Eukaryota > Metazoa > Chordata > Amphibia > Anura > Bombinatoridae > Bombina > Bombina bombina. The sequence continues at coordinate 178,935,750 of NC_069501.1, read as the reverse complement.
TTAAAACATACTTTTTACTTTAATGGTGCAAATTATGCTTATAGATTCATTCATTACATAAGGGATGAGAGTCAGAGGGGGAGGAAGAGAGACAGAGAGAGAAAGAGACCATGGGGGAGAACAAAACATAAGGAGAGAGATGGATAGAGAGAGAGAGAGACACACACACACACACACAAGGGGGGGGGGGACCACTGCATTTTAAAGTAATAAAACAGCAGAGCTACAGAGAGTTCAGAGAATTAGTCTATAATTTAGTGTGAAGTACAGACGCAAGCTGCTAAGTTAGTGGGTGTAAAGTTTGAGTAAACAAAATACAAAAACGACCCTGCTGTAAAAGAGTAAAAAAACACTAAACCACATTCATTAAATTATCATTTTCACTAACAGAATCCCTTTCTGTAAAATCTTACTTTAATAAGATGTGGCTGAAACACTGCTCTCTGTGCCTCTTTTCCTGCTCTGTAAGGATTCAGGAAGTGACAGTGGCACATTCCACTGCACTTAGAGGGGAAGAACAGAACTCTCTTTTTCACTTTAGCAAAGCTAGCAGGTTCACAGGACAGCAACAAAATATATGAAAGTTGTTTTTTTCCGTTTTTGTTTTGTTTTATATGATTTAACATCCAGCCCCAACCCTATGTTCCACTTACTAATGCCTCTCGCTGGATTGGTTCAGCCCAAATAGGACTGCCTCAAATAAGCAGATAATGGGCCATGTAATGATCTTAACCACTTGCATCCAGTAGATGGTGCAGCATGTTGTGTAATGGTGGTCAGACCTGCTTGAGCCTCTCCATTGCACAACATATAGCTGCGAGAAAAAAAAATGCTGGGGGAAAAAAATTAATATTTTTTTTTAAAGCCAATAAAAAATATATATATTTTTGCCCATATGAGTGGTGAAGCACTGCTTCACCTGCCTCTAGTGCCTGCACATCACTGACTTCCACATCAATTACTTATTCCCCTTTTAATATGATATGTATATAATTTATGTGTTTTGCAAATATATGTTCAGGTTCACAGATACATAAGGGTTCTTATTCTGGGTATCAGTGAAAGCCTTTAAAATATGAACATTTAAAAAATAATACTTAAAGTGATTGTAAACTTTAACAAATTAAAGGCCAGTATTAAATAATAGTCTTAAAAACAGGGGCATTTTAATTAATTAAAGTTTACAATGATGCTTATTTTATTAAATACTTATCTTTGCATTATGCTAAACATAACACTGATCCACCGCCTGCATCTGCTGCTTTCTTTAGCAGATCGATGACGAATCCAGCTTCCTCCAATCGTTGTGTGTCCCCTTTGTGCTTCCAGCTTGTGGGGCAACATAACGATTGTAGGAAGCCGGTTTCGTCATTCAAATGCTAATGAAGCAGCGGGTACAGGATTGGCTTTACTACTTCAGTAGACAAGTCTAGTAATGTATTTTGTTAGCACAGTTTTGCCGTATCTCATCTTACCACCTCTGCTGATGACAGTTAGGGATAGATATGTAGCAGGGAATGTGGAAAACCCACAACTTTCAGCGTTCAATTACAAGAATAGCAGGCATAAAAATAATAAAAACATACTGCAAAGCTCTTTTAACCCCTTAAGGGCCAAGGACGTACAGGGTACGTCATACAAAAACTGTCACTTAGTGACCAAGGATGTACCCTGTACGTCCTCAGGAGTTTGAAGCACTGGAAGCAATCATGATTGCTTCCAGATGCTTTTAGGGTATTGCAGTGATGCCTGGATATTGAGGCATCCTGCAATACCCTTTTTTAAGCATCCGATACAGAGAGAGCCAAATGGTGGCCCTCTGTGCATTGGCCAGCGATGGTTCAGATTGTTGGTGGGTGGGAGTCATTGCAGGGAGGCGGGTGGGCGGCCCATTGCTGGGAACTTTCTGCAAGTGGGGGATCTAACTCACGGATGTGCGCGGGACCACTAAATAAGATGTGGTGGTAGAGGAGGGTGGGAGAGAAAGGTGGGAGAGAGAGGGGGAATAATGTTGGGAAAGGGATCTGGGAGAGGGATGGGGGTAAGGTATTGAGGGGGGGGCAGCTACACTACAGAAAAAGTGGGTTTTAGATTAAAAAAAAGGGCAAATTTTATTGCAAAATGGGTACTGGCAGACAGCTGCAAGTACCCAAAATGGCCGCAAATAGTGAGAGGGGGAGGGTTAGAGAGCTGTTTGAAGGGGCTCAGGGAGGTTGGGTGATAAAGGGAGATCCTATACTGCAGAAAATACATAATTTAAAAAACAAAATAAAAAACAGAAAACAAAAACCTTTTATTTTTATACTGGCAGACTTTCTGCCAGTACTAAAATGGCGGTGACAATAGTGAGGTGGGGGAGGAAGAGAGCTTTTTGAGTGGGGTCAGGGAGGGATCAGGGGGGGATGTGTCAGGTGGGAGGCTGATCTTTACATTAAAGATAAAATGAACCCTTTGAGCTCCCTACAAGCTACCTAATTAACTTCTTCACTGCTGGGCATAATACAAGTTTGGTGCGCAGCGGCATTTAGCAGCCTTCTAATTACCAAAAAGCAATGCCAAAACTATATATGTCTGCTATTTCTGAAAAAAGGGGATCCCAAAGAAGCATTTACAACCATTTGTGCCATAAATGCACAAGATGTTTGCAAATAATTTCAGTGAGAAACCTAAAGTTTGTGAAAAAGTGAACTTTTTTTTTATTTGATCGCGTTTGGCAGTGAAATGGTGGCATTAAATATACCAAAATGGGCCTAGATCAATACTTTGGGTTGTCTACTACACTACACTAAAGCTAAAATTAACCATACAAGCTACCTAATTAACCCCTGCACTGCTGGGCATAATACAAGTGTGGTGCGCAACAGCATTTAGCGGCCTTCTATTTACCAAAAAGTAATGCCAAAGCCATAAATCCCAGATCCCAGAGAAGCATTTACAACAATTTGTGCTATAATTGTACAAGCTGTTTGTAAATAATTTCAGTGAGAAACGTAACGTAAAAAAGTTAACTATTTTTTTTTTATTTGATCGCATTTTGTGGTGAAATGGTGGCATGAAATATACCAAAATGGGCCTAGTTCAATACTTTGGGTTGTCTACTAAAAAAATATATTTACATGTGAAGGGTTATTCAGGGATTCCTGACAGATATCAGTGTTAAAATGTAACTTATGGAAATTTTGAAGAAAAAAAAATGGTTTGGATATAGCAAAGTGCTACTTGTACTTATTGCCCTATAACTTGCAAAAAAACAAAAGAACATGTAAACATGGTATTTCTAAACTCAGGACAAAATTTTGAAACTATTTAGCATGGGTGTTTTTTGGTGGTTGTAGATATATAGATATTTTTATATGGAAGGGGACTACACTCCTAGACCGGACCGGGTACACATCCCATGACCCTGCAACATGCTAAGCCCTGGGTGCTCAGTGGCACTCACAAGAAGTTGTGCTGTCCCCAGAGTCACAGGCAGTTACTGCTTGCTGGGTGCAAGAACCATAGGGGAAATTACAAAACAAATTAATACAACACACAGAGAAAACCCAGCACTCACTAGCAAGCTCTCAGCTAAGATTAAAAGCAAAAATGGATAGGTTAGTTACCGTATCTGGCCAAATGGAACAAGCCCAGGTACCACATCAAGGTAATCTCCTAAAACCTAGGACCCTAAAACAGCCACACAATGCAAGCTCTCAATCCAAACAAACTAGCCTGTTTGTGAGGCACAGGGATATGCTTATCCCATAAATTTTAATATGCAACAATAAAAGCAAAATTTTATATAAATTCTACAAGTGGACTCCCGGCATTTCTTTCTTTCATTCTATTCTAATTTGCCAGCTGCAGCCGGTAGCAGTCCTCCTGCGTTTGAACTTTGCTAAGTATCCCATACTGCAAGTGTGTGAGGCAAGAAGGATTCCCTGCTAAGCTTCAACAGAGACCAGCTACGTCACTGCGATGACACGACACGCCCATCTGCGCATGGTAGACGGACGAGGGTTCCGGGTGGCGGTCGGCCAAACACTGAGGTGAGATGCAGGTCTGAAGCTAGCTATGGATACAAGCAGTATCTTTCCTGGGGGCACAGATGACTAAGCCTAACAAGGCATAGATGTACTTTCTGGTCTTATTGTGACACATGGGTTTATGTGTATGACCCCCGGAGTTTAGCACCACTGCATAACATATGGGTATGTGAATTATTGGATAAGACTGTATCCTAACACTTTGATTGCACACAGAGTTCATTAAGTGACTGTTTGGATAATCCTGTTGTTTATTTCTAAACTTAGGACAAAATTTAGAAACTATTTAGCATGGGTGTTTTTTGGTGGTTGTAGATGTGTAACAGATTTGGGGGTCAACGTTAGAAAAAGTGTGTTTTTTTCTATTTTTTCATCATATTTTATAAATATTTTTATAGTAAATTATAAGATATGATAAAAATAATGGTATCTTTAGAAAGTCCATTTATAGCGAGAAAAAATGATATGTGTGTGTACAGTAAATGAGTAAGAGGAAAATTACAGCTAAACACAAACACTGCAGAAATGCAAAAATAGCCCTGATCCTAAACGGTCAACAAATGGAAAAGTGGCCTGGTCACTAAGGGGTTAAAAGCTATGGATTACAAACTTAAAATATAAATTAAAAAAAGAAACTTGCACTGTTAAAATAGCAAAGTAGAGTGGGGCAGGGAACAAAATGAAGCCAGACCAATAACTTGTCCAGTTGAAAGGTTTTTATAGAGTTCTTCATGTAGTTAGTTCTGTGCTATTCTATTAATAATAATGGTTTAGTTCAGCTCTTAAAGAAATGCTAAATTTTACATCTGTATTTTGTATTGTGTTTGAGCTCAACAGTTAACTCACCATTTATAATACTAGCGCAATGAGTTCACTAACATCGCTCCCTGGGCTGTCTAGGGTGCACTAAAAAATTTTTGACCTCAAGATGTTATATCCAGTATGTTATATCCACTGTTAACACATTTAACCATACCTTTGTATGACCAGATTGTACTTTATTTTTTGCCAGTGGTTGTGCAAAAGAGAATGCACCCTACGCTATCAATTGTGCTCCACTTGTAATCTAGCCCAAAATGCTTAGGGACCATATAAACAAATTTATGCAAACAGAGCTCAAAGTAAACTTTTAATACGGGTGGGTTAGAGGGCGTAATACAAGTTAAAAGTAAATTTATGCACGGAAGTGAAGCCCGATGTATGCTTAGTTTAGGACTTCGGATATCCCAATCATGTTAACTTCTTCTCCCCATAAACTTCAATGAAGCATGCTTTTAAAAAAGAACCTAACATTTATCACTTGTGCGCTAACCCGACACTGCGTTAAACCTACAGCGCTAGTAATATATATATATATATATATCTCTACCCATATATCTATATGACAATATACATATATATCATTTATAAAATGAAGAACATGGGAATGTAAAATATTTACAGTAAAGTTTTCAAGTTTTAAAACGTTTGAGTGGAAAGGACTCCAAAGTGTGTGTGTGTATATATATATATATATATATATATAAATATATAGTATATATACAGTATATATATAGATATATAGATAGGTATAGATAGATAGATCGATATCCAGTATAGATAGATAGATGATAGATGGATATACAAGGGTATATATGTACGTATATACAAAAAAATATATACATAATACATAAACACATGTCTATACACACATATACAAACATACTGTACACATATTTAAATATATATATATATATATATATATATATACTGTATATATAGATAGATAGATAGATAGATAGATAGATAGATAGATAGATAGATAGATAGATATTCACTTTAATGTTGTGGCCCCAATTCTCTCAAGCTCTCTGGTCTGGCGTGATTCTTTAAAATGCCTTGTCAGTATTCCAAGGCCCCTCAGAGATCGTTTTAAGGATAATTTTTACCTTGGTCACTATGAGGCCTATTTATGAAATGTCTGTCGGACCTGATCCGACAGTGCTGATCAGGTCCAACAGACTTTGCTGAATGTGGAGAGCAATACCCTTGTGAGCTGCTGGTGCAATGCCGCCCCCTGCAGACTCACGGCCAATCAGCCACCAGCAGGGGGTGTCAATCAACCCGATCGTACTCGATCGGGTTGAATTCTGGCAATTCCTGTCCGCCTCATCAGAGCAGGCGGCCAGGGTTATGGAGCAGCGGTCTTTAGACCGCTGCTTCATAACTGGTGTTTCTGGCGAGCCTGCACGCTCGCCAGAAACACGGGCCCTCAAGCTCCGTACGGAGCTTGATAGATAGGCCCCTATATCTCATTAAGGGATGTTCACAAAGATGATTTATGTTAAAGGGACAATCTAGTCAAAATTAAACTTTCATTATTCAAATAGGACATGTAATTTTAATCAACTTTCCAATTTACTTTTATCATCAAATTTGCTTTTTTTTCTCTTAGTATTCTTAGCTGAAATGAAACCTAGGTAGACTCAAATGCTAATTTCTAGACCCTTGATGGCTGCCTCTTATCACATGCTATTTAAATTCCTTTTCAACACAAAGAGACATATAGATAACACTGTGTTCAGACACAGAAAGTTATTTAAGATCTAGCCCAACACAATGCTAACTGCAAGACAATAGATAATAAACAGTCACAGTCATGGGATCAGGGGGCTGGAAGAAGGTTCTTAGATACAAGGTAATCACAGAGGTAAAAAGTGCATTAATATAACAGTGTTGGTTGTGCAAAACTAGGGAATGGGTAATAAAGGGATTATCTATCTTTTAAAACAATAACAATTCTACTGTAGACTGTCCCTTTAAGGAGAGATATTTACTTTACAATATAATGCTCAGTAAAAAAAAGTGATGATTTCTCTCCATATGGCAAAAGAATTGGTCCTTGTGTGATAAGCAATTATTATAATAGGAGCAATCCTTCCCTCTATAACTTTCTATCCTGTTTCAAAATAGTGCTCCTACTTCGTGTAGCTTTAAGAACTTCTTGAAAATCCATCTATTTGAGATGCTTTCCATCTCTTCTGTGAAAGATCCTCTTTATCCCTGCCCAGGGTTCTTCAAACATTTTTCCCAAGACCCAGTGCCATGATACCACATACCTTTGCAAGCTTATTCCTATGCTTGGTCTGAACATTTTTGATGTAATATACAAGATACCGGTAGCTGCAATTTTTGGAAACAAAATTGGTAAAAGTTAATAACACATACACTCTCATACAACACACACACTAATGAAACACACAGACTCTGATACAACACTCACACACACTCTCACACAGCACACACTCTCATGCAACAAACACACACACACTCTTATTTAACACACACACATACACTGTCATACAACACTCACACACACTCTCATACAAACACACTCTCATACAACACACACACTCTCATACATCAGACACCACACATACTCTCATACAACACACACACATACTCATTTCTTAAGCTGGTCTTAAAATAGACAAGGCTAAAGCAGGATACAAAGAAGACAGGTGCCTTAGGAGTACAGTTGTCTAAGGAGGGATGTGACAGGGAACTGGATAACAGCACCTCTGGAGTACAAGGCAGGATGCTAGCACCAGCTGGAACCAAAGGCAAGGTGTACCAGATACCACAGACAGGTAGGCTGCATCGGGTACCACAGAAAAGCAGGCCATGCCAGGTACCACAGAAAGGCAGGCCATGCCAGGTACCACAGAAAGGCAGGCTGTGTGAGGTACCACACAATGGTAGGCTGTGTCTGGTACCAAAGGAAGGCAGGCAGTGACCTGGAAGCACAGGAAGGAAGAGCTGTAACAGGGAGCTGGATACTGTCAAGGGCTGGAGCACAAGGCAAAACTGTGAAACACAAGGTGGACTCTATAGCACAAGGTAGGGTACTGGTGCTAGATCAATATTTAGTCAGGTTTAGCAAGGTTTAGAATCAGACAGGCAGTAGTAGATTGGACTCAGAGGGTAAAGGCAGAGTCCAAGATACGGGCCGGGAACCAAATCTGTACTCAAAGCTACAAAGCAGAATGGAGATCCATGGTGAAGCTAAGTAAACAGGCCAAGGTCAGTACCGGAAATCTGAACTGCAAATAGAAAGCTTCCTAAAATCAGGTGGTGGCACAAACAGAGAGGTAACTCAATGTCAGGGCAGGGATTGTCTGGTCAAGCACGTTTAAATAGCCTGGGAAGCTGGAATCTGGAGAACAAGGCAGGGTACTGGGGCTACAGGAGCACAAGGCAGGGTACTGGTTGCATAGAGCAAAGTCAAGCAGACAAAAAAATTGTAAGGTTTAGTCAGGTTAGGAATCAGAGGGGCAGTGTAGAATTAGAGGGTAAAGGCAGAGTCCAGCATACATGCAGGAAAAGGCTAAGAACCAAATCAGTACTCAAAGCAACAAAGCATAATAAAGAACCAAGGTGAAGCCAGGTAAACAGGCCAAGGTCAATACCGTATATTTGAACAGCACATAGCTTCCTAAAATCAGGCAGAGGCACAAACAGAGAAGTAACTCAATGTCAGGACAGGGAGTGTCTGGTCAAGCAAGTTTAAAACGTCTGGGGAATTGGACTCTGGAGAACAAGGCAGGGTGCTGGGGTTACAGGAGCACAAGGCAGGGTACTGGTTGCATAGAGCCAAGTCAAGCAGACAAAAAATAGTTAGGTTTATTCAGGTTTAGGGGTAGATTTACCAAGCAGCAGATGCTGCTGTCTACTCCTGTACTTTCCGGCTCGCCGGAAATGTAAGTTAAGAAGCAGCAGTCAAAAGACTGTTGCTCCTTAACTCGTCCATCGCCTCTGCGGCGGCAGACATCAATCAGCCCGATCGGATACGATCGTGTTGATTGACTACCCATGCTAGCTGCCAATTGGTCACAAATGTGCAGGGGGCAACATTGCACAAGCATTTCACTAGAAATGCTTGTGCAATGATAAATGCCGTCAGCGTATGCTGTCAGCATTTATCGATGTGCGACAGCCATGATCTGCTACAGCGGATCATGTCCGCCCGCACATTAATAAATCTACCCCTTAGAATCAGACGGGCAGTAGCAGTAAAGGATTAGAGGGTAAAGGCAGAGTCCAGGATACAGGCAAGGAAAGGCTAAGAACCAAGTCAGTTCTCAAAGCTACCAAGCAGAATAGAGATCCAAGGTGAAGCCAGGTAAACAGGCCAAGGTCAAGAGCAGAAATCTGAACAGCAATTCCTAAAATCAGGCAGAGGCATAAACAGAGAGGTACATAGTGGCCAAATAATTTTTTTTTTTAGTAATACCATAAAATTATATCTCAATGGAAAGCTAATGTAATGAAGAATGTAATGCAACAAAGTGTGTTCAATTATTTGTAATCTATGAAAAGTTATAGCAAAATAACCAGAAAAAAGAAGCACAACTTGCTTAGGTTGATATGAAGTAACTTTCCTTCATTTGAATGTAGCCAATGAGCATGAGTGTTTAGAGAGCCAATCAGGTGTCATGTTGTTTTGACAATGAGCCAATAAGGTCACAATAGGGTTCAGCTATTAATGTCATGTATTGGAACTGAGAGGAGGACATTTGTCAGTGTGTTATGTGATTGCTATCAAGATGGTTGTTTTTTTTATGTTCTTTCATTTAGTGAGCTTGTAAAACGTAATAAAATTTAAGAAATGGCACAAAGAGTTGACTGGTCACCCGGAAACCAATGTAAAATAGAACAATTAAGTGAACAAGGCTACAGTTATGAAGAAATTAGAAGAAATATTGGTGGAAACTTAACCCAAGGTGGCATTTCTAAATTTTTGAAGAGGTATAAGGAGACTTAGGGGGGTAGTTATCAAGCCGTCAACCTCAAATACGCTTGAATTCCGCAGCGTATTTGTAGCGAGGCTGATTTGCCTTCGTTATCAAGCCCTGCTGCCCGGCAAAAGTAGAATTTTGTGACATAAGCTTCGATCCGCCGGAATCAGTCCGACACAGATCGATTCTTACGTCACTCCATATGTTCCGCACACAAGTGCGGCACAATCTGACTACTTTTGCTAGTTATCAAAAAACTAGCAGGTACGCTCGGCACTTTTCCGGCCCTGGAGGCGGAGGATCCCATAGGAATCAATGGGAGTCTGACCATAGCGAAAGTTCATGTTCGCTGCTGCCCGACATCCCATTGATTCCTATGGGAGCTGTCTACACCTAACATCCTAACATGTACCCCGAGTCTAAACACCCCTAATCTGCCCCCCCTACACCATAGCAACTAAATAAATGTATTACCCCCTAAACCGCCGCTCCCGGAGCCCACCGTCACTCTAATAAACTGTTTAACCCCTAAACCGCTGCTCCCGGAGCCCACCTCAAGCTATAATAAATATGTTAACCCCTAAACCGCCGCTCCCGGTCCCCGCCGCAACTATAATATATGTATTAACCCCTAAACTGCCGCTCCCAGACCCCGCCGCCACCTACATGATACCTATTAACCCCTATCCTGCCCCCCCTATACCGCCGCCCTCTATAATAAAGTTATTAACCCCTATCCTGCCGATCCCGGACCTCGCCGCAACTAAATAAATAGTTTAACCCCTAAACCGCTGCTCCCGGACCCCGCCGCAACCTATATTACATTTATTAACCCCTAATCTCCCCCCCTACACCGTCGCCACCTATAATAAATTTATTTAACCCCTATCATGCCCCCCCTACACAGCCGCCACTGTAATAAAATTATTAACCCCTAAACCTAAGTCTAACCCTAACCCTAACACCCCCTAACTTAAATATTAATTAAATACATCTAAATAATATTTCTCTTACTAAATAAATTAATCCTATTTAAAACTAAATACTTAAACCCTAATATAGCTACAATATAAATAATAATTTTATTGTAGCTATCTTAGGATTTATATTTATTTTACAGGCAACTTTCAATTTATTTTAACTAGGTACAATAGCTATTAAATAGTTATTAACTATTTAATAGCTACATAGCTAAAATAAAGAGAAATTTACCTGTAAAAAAAACTAACCTAAGTTACAATTACACCTAACACTACACTATACTTTAATAAATTAATCCTATTTAAAACTAAATACTTACCTGTAAAATAAACCCTAAGATAGCTACAATATAATTAATAATTACATTGTAGCTATTTTAGGATTTATATTTATTTTACAGGTAACTTTGTATTTATTTGAGCTAGTTAGAATAGTTATTAAATAGTTATTAACTATTTAATAACTACCTAGCTAAAAGAAATACAAAATTACCTGTAAAATAAATCCTAACCTAAGTTACAATTAAAACTAACACTACACTATCATTAAATTAATTAAATAAATTACCTACAAATAACTACAATTAAATACAATTAAATAAACTAACTAAAGTACAAAAAATAAAAAAAGCTGTTACAAAAAATAAAAAAAATAAGTTACAAACATTTAAAAAATATTACAACAATTTTAAGCTACTTACACCTAATCTAAGCCCCCTAATAAAATAACAAAGCCCCTCAAAATAAAAAAAAATCCCTACCCTATTCTAAATTAAAAAGTTCAAAGCTCTTTTACCTTACCAGCCCTTAAAAGGGCCTTTTGCGGGGCATGCCCCAAAGAAAACAGCTCTTTTGCCTGTAAAAGAAAAATACAACCCCCCCAACATTAAAACCCACCACCCACATACCCCTAATCTAACCCAAACCCCCCTTAAAAAAACCTAACACTACCCCCCTGAAGATCATCCTACCTTGAGTCGTCTTCACTCAGCCGAGCCACCGATGGAACCGAAGAGGAGATCCGGAGCGGAAGAAGTCATCATCCAAGGGGCGCTGAAGAAATCTTCCATCCGTTAGAAGTCATCATCCAGGCTGCGCTGAAGAAGTCTTCCATCCCGGCGATGGATGAAGATTGAAGACGCCGCTTGGAAGATGACATCGCCGGGATGGAAGACTTCTTCAGCGCCATCTGGATGATGACTTCTATCGGATGGAAGATTTCTTCAGCGCCCCTTGGATGATGACTTCTTCCACTCCGGATCTCCTCTTCGGTTCCATCGGTGGCTCGGCTGAGTGAAGACAACTCAAGGTAGGATGATCTTCAGGGGGGTAGTGTTAGGTTTTTTTAAGGGGGGTTTGGGTTAGATTAGGGGTATGTGGGTGGTGGGTTTTAATGTTGGGGGGGGTGTATTTTTCTTTTACAGGCAAAAGAGCAGAATTCTTTGGGGCATGCCCCGCAAAAGGCCCTTTTAAGGGCTGGTAAGGCAAAAGAGCTTTGAACTTTTTAATTTAGAATAGGGTAGGGAATTTTTTATTTTGGGGGGCTTTGTTATTTTATTAGGGGGCTTAGATTAGGTGTAAGTAGCTTAAAATTGTTGTAATATTTTTTAAATGTTTGTAACTTATTTTTTGTATTTTTTGTAACAGCTTTTTTTATTTTTTGTACTTTAGTTAGTTTATTTAATTGTATTTAATTGTAGTTATTTGTAGATCATTTATTTAATTAATTTAATGATAGTGTAGTGTTAGGTTTATTTGTAACTTAGGTTAGGATTTATTTTACAGGTAATTTTGTATTTTTTTTAGCTAGGTAGTTATTAAATAGTTAATAACTATTTAATAACTATTCTACTATTCTAACTAGCTCAAATAAATACAAAGTTACCTGTAAAATAAATATAAATCCTAAAATAGCTACAATGTAATTATTAATTATATTGTAGCTATCTTAGGGTTTATTTTACAGGTAAGCATTTAGTTTTAAATAGAAATAATTTATTAAAGTATAGTGTAGTGTTAGGTGTAATTGTAACTTAGGTTAGTTTTTATTTTACAGGTTAATTTCTCTTTATTTTACTAGGTAGCTATTAAATAGTTAATAACTATTTAATAGCTATTGTAGCTAGTTAAAATAAATTGCCTGTAAAATAAAAATAAATCCTAAGATAGCTACAATATAATTATTATTTATATTGTAGCTATATTAGGGTTTATTTTAAAGGTAAGTATTTACTTTTAAATAGGATTAACTTAGTTAATAAGAGAAATATTATTTAGATGTATTTAATTAATATTTAAGTTAGGGGAGTGTTAGGGTTAGTGTTAGACTTAGGTTTAGGGGTTAATAATTTTATTACAGTGGCGGCGGTGTAGTGGGGGGCAGGATAGGGGTTAATAAATTTATTATAGGTGGCGACGGTGTAGGGGGGGCAGATTAGGGGTTAATAATTTTAATATAGGTTGCGGCGGGGTCCGGGAGTGACGGTTTAGGGGTTAAACTATTTATTTAGTTGCGGCGAGGTCCGGGATCAGCAGGATAGGGGTTAATAACTTTATTATAGAGGGCGGCGGTATAGGGGGGCAGGATAGGGGTTACTAGGTATAATGTAGGTGGCGGCGGTGTCCGGGAGCGGCGGTTTAGGGGTTAATACATTTATAAGAGTTGCGGCGGGGTCTAGGAGCGGCGGTTTAGGGGTTAATAACTTTATTTAGTTGCGGGGGGCTCCGGGGGTGCCGGTATAGGGGGTAGAACAGTGTAGTTAGTGTGGGTGTTTAGTGACAGGCTAGCAATAAAGCTGTCAAAAAGCCAAAGAGCAGCGAGATCGGATGATTGATAACCCTCACAGTCCGCTGCTCATCGCCCCATACTTGGTGCACAGCTTTTTGACTGCTTTTTTGATAACTTAGGCGAAATTTTGCAGGTCCGCGGCGGCGATGGTAGGCGAGCTTAGGTGGGCGTATTGGACCGGCGAAGGCAGGTAAAGTAGACGGCTTGATAACTACCCCTCTTAGTCACTACAAAAACAGACTGGTAAAGGCAAAAAAAGGTGCACAACAGCACTGTGCCTACGTGACAGAAGAAAATCATCTGGGTGTATACAAGAAGAAATGGCGCAATGCAATGTGAAGTTGATTGCAAGGACTGTTCGGTGCAAACTGCAGGAATTTGGTCTAAATGCTAGAATTCCACGAAAAAAGCCATTTTTATCTCTCAAACAAAGGTTGAAAAGATTAAACTGGGCTAAAACCCATGTAAACTGGACAGCGGTACAATGGGACAGTGTTATTTGGAGTGATGAGACCAAAATCTTCCTGTTTGGATAAGGATGGCTTAAAATATGTAAGGAGAAGAATCAGAGATTTGCATCCTGATTGCATTACACATCCCACAAAACACCCAGATAGTGTTATGATCTGGGGTTGTATGACATCTAAAGTTATGGGCAGAAAAATGTTCATGATTAATGGGAATATGAATGCCCAAAAATACATAAATGAAATACTTGAGCCCAAACTGAAGCCTTCCGCATAATATATTTTCCAAAATAATGAAGCATTTATATTTTCTTTCATTTAATTGGCAAGAGTCCATGAGCTAGTGACGTTTGGGATATACAATCCTACCAGGAGGGGCAAAGTTTCCCAAACCTCAAAATGCCTATAAATACACCGCTCACCACACCCACAATTCAGTTTAACAAACTTTGCCTACTATGGAGGTGGTGTAGTAAGTTTGTGCTAAGATTTCTACGTTGATATGCGCTTCTCACTCTCAGCATTTTGAAGCCCGATTCCTCTCAGAGTACAGTGAATGTCAGAGGAATGTGAAGGGAGTATCACCTATTGAATGCAATGGTTTTCCTCACGAAGGATCTATTTCATAGGTTCTCTGTTATCTCTGTTATCAGTCGTAGAAATTCATCTCCTACCTCCCTTTTCAGATCGACGAAATACTTTCATATTCCATTACCTCTACTGATAACTGTTTCAGTATTGGTTTGGCTATTTGCTATTTGTTGATGGATGTCTTTTGGTAAGTATGTTTTCATTACTTAAGACACTCTCAGCTATGGTTTGGCACTTTATTTGCCATGATTCAGGTTTTCAGTATATTTCCTTTTGCAGACTGCCAGTTTCATATCTGGGAAATGCTTTTTTATGAAAAATGTATTTCTTACCTGGGGTATAGTCTTTTTTTCAAATTGACTGTCTTTTAAATTTGCGGGCAGAATTAGGCTCGCGAGGGCTCAAAATGCCAAAGTTTATTGCGTCATTTTTTTGGTGCGAAGTTACGTTCATGACGCAAATTCATCATATCCGGCGTCTTAGTTGACGCAGAGTCCTTCACAAGGTTGCGTCATTTATGACGCGAGTGTGTCGTTTCCGGACAAATATTTTCATTATTTAAGACCCATTCCTATATGCCTCTTGCCTTTTTTCTCTATCAGAGGGCTATGCTGTTTTTTTCCCATTCCTGAAACTGCCATATAAGGAAATTGATAATTTTGCTTTATATGTTGTTTTTTTCTCTTATATTTGCAAGATCTCAATCTGATTCTGTCTCTGAAATCACTGTTGGAACCCTGCTGCATTTTAACAGTTCTACCAAAGCTAAGGGCATTTGTTGTAAACTTGTGGAGGTTATATCTCCTGCTGTGGTTTGTAATAGTTGTCATGATAAACTTTTACATGCAGAGAATGTATCCATCAGTAGTAGTCCATTACCTGTTGCTGTCCCCTCAACATCTAATGCACACGATATACCTGTAAATTTAGAAGAATTTATTTCTGATTCTATTCAGAAGGCTTTGTCTGCCATCCCGCCTTCTAATATAAATAAAAGGTCTTTTAAAACTTCTTATAAAGTTGATGAAATTTCAAATGACCGGCAACATGCTGAATTATCCTTCTCTGATAGGGATCTATCTGGTTCAGAAGATCCTGCCTCAGATATTGACACTGACAAATCTTCTTATTTATTTAAAATGGAGTATATTCATTCTTTGTTATAAGAATTGTTGATTACATTGGATATGGAGGAAACTAGCCCTCTTGATATTAAAACTAGTAAACGTTTAAATTCTGTTTATAAACCTCCTATGGTTATGCCAGAGGTTTTTCCAGTTCCTGATGCTATTTCTGATATGATTTCTAAGGAATGGAATAGGCCTGGTACTTCTTTTATTCCTTCTTCAATGTTTTAAAAAAATGTATTCTTTGCCAGCAGTTACTTTAGAGTTTTGGGAAAAGATCCCCAAAGTTGATGGGGCTATCTCTACTCTTGCTAAACTTATTACTATTCCTAAGGAAGATAGTATTTCTTTTAAAGATCCTTTAGATAGGAAACTTGAATCTTATCTAAGGAAAGCCTATTTATATTCAGGTCATCTTCTCAGGCCTGCAATTTATTTGGCTGATGTTGCATCTGCTTCAACTTTTTGGTTGTGAACTTTAGCGCAACAAGTATTGGATCATGATTTGTCTAGCATTGTTAACTTGCTTCAACATGCTAATCATTTTATTTGTGATGCCATTTTTGATATCATCAAAATTGATGTTAAATCTATGTATTTAGCTATTTTAGCTAGAAGAGCTTTGTGGCTTTCTGACTCATCAAACTTCTCATTTGCTTTCAATTTTTAAAAAATTGCTCTTAAAAAAGACGTCCTGTACGTTGAAACGCGTAGAGCTGAGCTAATGAATATATTTTTTTATACCATTCTTCTTTTGCTGTGACAAGCCGGATTTACTTTACTGAATAAGTAAGTTACTACTTAATTTGTTAAAGGGACACTGTACCCAAATTTTTTCTTTCATGATTCAGATAGAGCATGACATTTTAAGCAACTTTCTAATTTACTCCTATTACCAAATGTTCTTTATTCTCTTGGTATCTTTATTTTAAATGCAAGAATTTAAGTTTAGATGCCGGCCCATTTTTAGTGCACAACCTGGGTTGTCCTTGCTGATTGGTGGATAAATTCATCCACCAATAAAAAAGTGCTGTCCAGAGTTCTGAATTCCAAAAAAGCTTAGATGCCTTCTTTTTCAAATAAAGATAGCAAGAAAACGAAGAAAAATTGATAATAGGAGTAAATTAGAAAGTTGCTTAAAATTGCATGCTCTATTTGAATCACGAAAGAAAAAAATTGTGTTCAGTGTCCCTTTAATACTGGGTTAACACACTGTTTATGGAGTCTTCATTCTACTCCCAGTTATACTGATATCCTCCCTGGAACATCATTGTTTAACAACAGAGAGAGGCATTCCTAACAAGCTGAACATATGCAATTTAAGGAGTGAGTATACTGCACATTATTTATTTGGCTTTAATGCACACAACAAGCCTTTTTCTCTTTATCATCAGAGAAATTGATTTCCTGCAGAGACCAGCGCCATCTGTTTCTACTGTTTATCACAGTCCCTGGGGAGAGACTGAAAGAGGGCAGCGGTCAAATCATAAGGAGAGTATTGTTTCTTAGTACATTGTGCCAGATATTTTGTTTGTTGTCATCTAACATTTTCTGTACACATATTTTTTGGATATGGCTTAAATCTTGGAATGCTGACAAGACTTCTAAGTCCAGATTGCTATCTCTTTCTTTCCAAGGTAATAAGTTATTTGGTTCTCAGTTGGATTCAATAATTTCAACTGTCACTGGGGGGAAGGGAGTTTTTTTGCCTCACGATAAAAGACCTAAGGGTAAATCTAAAGCTTCTAACCGTTTTCGTTCCTTTCGACAAAATAAGGAAAAGAAACCTAATCCCTCCCCCAAGGAATCTGTTTCCAATTGGAAGCCTTCCTCGAATTGGAATAAATCCATGCCATTTAAGAGATCAAAGCCAGTACCCAAGTCTGCATGAAGGTGTGGCCCTCATTCCAGCTCAGCTGGTAGGGGGCAGATTAAGATTTTTCAAAGATGTTTGGACCAATTCGGTCCAAAATCAATGGATTCAGAGTATTGTCTCTCAGGGGTACAGAATAGGATTCAGAGTAAGACCGCCTATGAGAAGATTTTTTATCTCATGCATCCCTGCAAACCCAGTAAAGGCTCAGGCTTTCCTGAAGTGTGTTTTAGACCTGGAGTTATCAGGGGTAATCATGCCAGTTCCATTTCAGGAACAGGGTCTGGGGTTTTATTCAAATCTATTCATTGTCCCAAAGAAAGGAAATTCATTCAGACCAGTTTTGGATCTAAAAATTTTGAATCAATATGTAAGAGTACCAACTTTCAAAATGGTGACTATAAGGACTATTCTGCCTTTTGTTCAGCAAGGGCATTATATGTCCACAATAGACTTACAGGATGCATATATTCATATTCCGATTCATCCAGATCACTATCAGTTCCTGACATTCTCTTTTCTAGACAAGCATTACCAATTTGTTGCTCTTCCTTTTGGCCTAGCGACAGCTCCAAGAATCTTTTCAAAGGTTCTCGTGCCCTACTCTCTGTAATCAGAGAGCGGGGTATTGCGGTGTTTCATTATTTGGACGATATCTTGGTAATTGCTCAGTCTTTATGTTCTGCAGAATCTCACACAAATCAGCTAGTGTTGTTTCTTCAAAAACATGGTTGGAGGATCAATTTACCAAAAAGTTCTTTGATTCCTCAGACAAGGGTATCCTTTTTAGGTTTCCAGATAGATTCAGTGTCCATGACTTTGTCTCTAACGGACATTAGACGTTTGAAATTGGTTGCAGCCTGTCGGAACCTTCCGTCTCAGTCATTCCCTTCAGTAGCTATGTGGAAGTTTTAGGTCTCATGACTGCAGCATCGGACACAATCCCCTTTGCTCGTTTTCATATGAGACCTCTCCAGCTGTATGCTGAACCAATAGTGCAGGGATTATACCAGGATATCACAATTAATCCTTAAATCCCAATGTTCAAATATCTCTGACTTGGTGGTTAGATCACCATCGTATTGTTCTAGGGGCCTCTTTCATTCATCCAACGTGGACTGTGATCACAACAGATGCGAGTCTTTCAGGTTGGGGAGCTGTTTGGGGATCTCTGACAGCACAAGGGGTTTGGAAATCTCAAGAGACGAGATTACCAATAAATATTTTGGAACTCTTCTCAGAGCTCTTCAGTTTTGGCCTCTATTGAAGAGAGAACAGTTAATTTGTTTTCAGACAGACAATATCACAACTGTGGCATATGTCAATCGTCAGGGTGGGACTCACAGTCCTCAAGCTATGAAAGAAGTATCTCGGATACTTGTTTGGGAGGAATCCAGCTCCTGTCTAATATATCCCAGGTATAGACAATTGGGAAGCGGATTATCTCAGTCGTCAGACTTTACATCCGGGAGAGTTGGAAGACTTACATTTCATGGTGTTCCTCTTATAAATTCTCTTGGCATTCTTTTATAATTCCTAGAATTTTACAGTTTCTTACAGTTTCTTCAGGATGGTTTGGATAAAGGTTTGTCTGCAAGTTCCTTGAAAGGACAAATCTCTGCTCTTTCTGTTTTATTCCACAGAAAAATTGCTAAACTTCCTGATATTTACTGTTGTGTACAGGCTTTGGTTCGTATCAAGCCTGTCATTAAATTAATCTCTCCTCCTTGGAGTCTTAATTTGGTTTTGAAGGCTTTACAGGCTCCTCCATTTGAGCCTATGCATTCTTTGGACATTAAACTACTTTCTTTGAAAGTGTTGTTCCTTTTGGCCATCTCTTCTGCTAGAAGAATTTCTGAATTATCTGCTCTCTCTTGTGAATCTCCTTTTCTGATTTTTCATCAGGATAAGGCAGTTTTGCGGACTTCATTTAAATTCTTACCTAAGGTTGTGAATTCTAACAACATTATTGGAGAAATTGTTGTCCCTTCTTTGTGTCTTAATCCTAAGAATTCTTTGGAGAGATATTTACATACTTTGGATGTGGTGAAAGCTCTGAAATATTATGTTGAAGCTACTAAAGATTTCAGGAAGACTTCTCGTCTATTTGTTATCTTTTCTGGTTCCAGGAAAGGTCAGAAGGCTTCTGCTGTTTCTTTGGCATTGTGGTTAAAGCTTTTGATTCATCAAGCTTATTTGGAGTCGGGGAAGGCCCCGCCTCAGAGAATTACAGCTCATTCTACTAGATCAGTTTTCACTTCTTGGGCTTTTAAGAATGAAGCTTCAGTTGATCAGATTTGCAAAGCAGTAACTTGGTCTTCTTTGCATACATTTACTAAATTCTACCATTTTGATGTATTTGCTTCTTCGGAAGCAGTTTTTGGTAGAAAAGTTCTTCAGGCAGCTGTTTCAGTTTGATTCTTCAGCTTATGATTTAATTTTTTCCTTTTATTTATGAGAATAAACTTATATTAGGGTTGTGGATTGATTTTTTTCAGTGAAATGGCTGTTTTTATTTTATCCCTCCCTCTCTAGTGACTCTTGCGTGGAGTGCCACTTCTTGGGTATTGCTATCCCATACATCACTAGCTCATGGACTCTTGCCAATTACATGAAAGAAAACATAATTTATGTAAGAACTTACCTGATAAATTCATTTATTTCATATTGGCAAGAGTCCATGAGGCCCACCCCTTTTTTATGGTGGTTATGATTTTTTTGTATAAAGCACAATTATTTCCAAATTCCTTTGTTGATGCTTTTTACTCCTTTCCTATCACCCCACTACTTGGCTATTCATTAAACTGAATTGTGGGTGTGGTGAGGGGTGTATTTAAAGGCATTTTGAGGTTTGGGAAACTTTGCCCCTCCTGGTAGGATTGTATATCCCATACATCACTAGCTCATGGACTCTTGCCAATATGCAAGAAATTAATTTATCAGGTAAGTTCTTACATAAATTATGTTTTCAACAGGATTCAGCTCCATGTCATGTTGCTGCTGTATGCAAAAAGTAGTTTCAAGCCCAGACCTTAACCCAGTTGAAAATCTATGGAGCCGACTAAAGAAGCTTTACAGTCAGAAGCAACCCAGTAATAAAACCCAATTAATAAAAGCAATAATTCAATCTTCGTTTCACATAACAGCTGCAGAACTAAAAAACCCTGTTCACTCTATGGGAAGGCATTTTAAGGCCGTAATTAACGCTAATGGTTACCCAACTGAGAGCTTGCTTCCATTGAGCCATTAAAAATGAAGATATAAGCTACCAAAGCGGCCGACAGCTAAAAGTAATTTACGGCTCCATTTTAGTACCAGGTTTCTATTGAAATAATTTCTGCTTTGCGTGCAGTCGCTCTTTTCGTGTAGGTTTAACTTAGCGTTGTGTTAACGCTTCCACCTGATGCCAGATTTCTAAAACATTAATAGGTTAAGTAACCCAACCTTACACTACACTCAATCACATATACGGCGCCGCATACAAGTGTGGCACGTATATATTACCCGTCGTTCGGTGTTAAAATAAGATCAAACACCTAACGCATGTGCAATATCTACCTCTCAACCGCAACAACCCACCCCCATATCGTAAAGTATCTATCAAAGTTTTTTCTATGTGTTTTACTTTTCTTCTTTATAACTGCTGTTGTAATAAAAAATACTTCATAAAAGTTATTGCATTATATTCTTGATTACATTATCTTTCCATTGATATATAATTTTATGGTATTATTTTATGGTGTTATGAGCCATCAAACCTCAAAAATACACTTTTTCCAAAAGGTTTCCACAATTTTGGCCACTAGAATATCTTAATGACAGAGGAGGGGGTGTCTGGTCAAGCAAGTTTAAAGGGACATGAAACCCGCATTTTCTTCTTTCATGATTCAGATAGAGAATACAATTTAAAAAAAGTTTCCAATTTACTTCTATTATCAAATGTGCTTTGTTCTCATGCTATTATTTGTTGAAGAGATATCTAGATAGGTAGCACATATCTGGAGCACTACATGACAAGAAATAGTGCTGCCATCTAGTGCTCTTGCTAATGTACAATATTGTTGCAAAACTGCTACCATATAGTGTTGCCGACACGTGCACACTTACATTCACGCTTTTCATCAAAAGATAACAAGAAAATTTGATAATAGAAGTACATTGGAAAGTTGTTTAAAATTGCATGTTTTATCTGAATCATGAAAGAAACATTTGGGGTTTTATGCCCTTTAACCCTTTTGCTACCAGGAATTTTAGATAAAAACACCAAAATACCAGAGCATTTTTAGTATTTTTGCCATCACTCCATTTAAACAGAAATAGAGCCTTGTTTTTTTTTATTTACCGGTCAAAACTATATATTTTAAGTAGACAAGCCAAGGTATTGATCTAGGTTTATTTTGGTATATTTCACAAACTTTATGCTTCTCACTAAAATTATCTACATACTGCATTGTAAAAGCTTCTCTGGGATCCCCTTTGCTCAGAAATAGCATACATACATGGCTTTGGCATTGGTTTTTGGTAATTAAAATGCTGCTAATTGCAGCTGTGCACCACACTTCTGCAATTTATGACAGTGAAGGGGCTAATCAGGTAACTTATATGGTTAATTTTAGCTGTAGTGTAGAGATTACCCTCCCACCTGACACCTCCTAATCTCTGCTTGAATCCTCCCAAACAGCTGTCTTCCCTCTCTCACCCCCCACTGACCAGTATGCGTATTAGGTTTTTATTATTATTATTATTATTTTATTTTTTTATTAATCAACAAAAAATCTGCAGCAGTGAACCTCCTCAACCCTCCCACCTTCCTGATCCCCCCCCAAATAGCTCTCTAACTGCCCCCTCCCACTAATTGTGGCCATCATTAGTACTGGCAGCTTTCTACCAGTACCTATAAATACACATATTTTTTATAAATATATATTTTTCTGTAGTGTAGTGGCCCACCACCTCCGATCATTAGCTATGGCCCATCTCCCCCCACCCCACATTTTTTCTTTTTTATAGCTCCCCATCCCTCCCTCTTCCTTCATTTCATTGTCCTGCAGTGTAGGGCCCACCCCAATCTCACCCCTTACATCCCTCTCCCTCCTCCTCCTTACTCCACCACAGGGCCGCCCACCCGCCTCATGATTTCCCTCCCACACATCCCTCCAGCAGATAATCATTATAAACAGCGATTCATTGCTTTTCATGGGGACAATTTAACAAGATTATTCCAATAAATAGGAAAACTTTTTTCTGTTGATTTTTAAAGTATTTACAATGTTGAAACCAGCACTCACTTTATCGTATCTGCACCTGGGATTGAACTCTTGGTTTGCAGTTCTGCGGCTTCCTTCTGAACCACTGGAAGGATTTGACTCAGGCTGCTATCTGGAGACTCGCTGCTTGCACTTGCTGGCTCTATGGCTCCACCTACCTGCCAGCTGTAAGTGGTTTGTTAATCATTCCAGACTATGTAACCCCTTAACCCAATTGGACATATATTTACTTCATGAGGTACATACTTACCCTAACACGCGCTGGAGAGTCCGCTAACTCAATCCTATTCTTGCCATGCCCCTGGCTGCGCTAACAGGGGGCTTAACGTGTCTAGGGACCTGGCAAGAAGAGAATCGGGTTAATGCACTCTCCAGAGCACCCTAAGGTAAGTATAAAGCTTTGGATATTCATTTTTGTAAAACAAATGCACATCCCTACCAAGTAATACATAATAAAATATTTTCTTTTAGTTAGCTGAAAAGAGTAAAAATGCAAGTATTTACAAATTTTTACCAAATGTAGCAAATGTTGCTGCCAAGTTAGTTTGCTTATCATCTTCATAAACACTGTGATTGTCGATGATTTTGTATGTTAATAATGTCAAATTACTTTGATGAAATGCTTGCATATTTCAATACTTTTGTATTTGTTTGTTTTTTGTCTTCTCTCTGTGTTTTGCTTGCATTTTGCCTGGTCCTTAGAGGTTATGTCAGGTAACAAACCACACACTAAGCTGTCCACAAAAAAAAAACTAATCTCTTGAGAGAAAATAAAAACATGGTAAATTAAAACAAAGCAAAAATGAATGAACTTTCTGTGAAAAAGATCCTCATCTCATTATTCTCTGTCTATTGTTTTAACAACTTTTGAATAGAGTGATATATGTTCAAAGGTCTGTACATAGCTATTAAAGGCACATGGGATGCCCAGAAGAACAGTCAACACAAAGAATGATTTTCTTGATAGAGCATCAAAGTATATTTAGATTATGAATCTTCTGTGTGATGGATTTACAAATTGTGCCAGCACAAAGGGCACAAATCCCGGAAGTCTTTGGTTACAATTCTAATTGCTAACAGCTATCAAGAACTAGCCAGATGTTCTTTATTTTCCCCAAGTTATTACACTCACCCGTTTGGAACCTTCAAACCTTTTGTTCAATTCTGTGTGAGCCCATCCAGAACCCAAGAAGCAACTTATAATTAAAGTCAAAATTCAGAACTGATATTGTACAGCTCTTATTTCATTGGACCTGTTGTTTTCCGTATACATTTAAAGCCTGATTCTTAGCTTGTCTATTGTATTGCACTGCCAATGCTGTACAGTTGAAGCAGTCACGCATGTGGTTTTGTTTTATAGAATTTTCATAGTTTGGAGTGTGTTTATCAATCAGATGGGTAACCATTTCATTGCCAGAATGGGAAAGCATCAGAATGTAACTTTACTGGATTTATAGGTCAGATTAAGTAATTAATAACAGCCAATAAATGAGTCACATCTCTATTAATTATCAATTCTCCAGACGTCACTGTTACATTGCTTTTGTAATCTTACATTAAAAAGTTGATCAGTGCCAATTGTTAATTTATAATGGAGTTTAGTTGGTGCTTAAAGGAAAGAACAGAACAATAAGAGCAATAGCAGACATCTTCAACAGAGTGCCCTGGTGCAATTTTTTTTTTGGATCCCCCGGTAGGTATGTTATTAATAAGCAATAGTAATAATATACATAGTGCTTCTATGTATAAAGCTTTATACATATATTCATACATACACACTGATAATGAGAATGCTGCACTTTATAATAAAACTGAGTATTTATACATAGGCAGTAAGCACACTGTGCTGCATAATGATGTCAGTTGCTATAAACCATAAACTGCATAATGTATAAATATGATGAGTTTGCTGTGCTGTATAATGAAAGAAAATCTATACACTGATGAGCGTGCTGCACTGTATAATGATGTATCTATACACTGATGAGTATGCTGCACTGTGTAATGATGTATCTATATACTGATGAGTGTGCTGCACTGTATAATGATGTATCTATACACTGATGAGTATGCTGCACTGTGTAATGATGTATCTATACAGTGATGAACATGCTGCACTGTATAATGATGTATCTATACACTGATGAGTATGCTGCACTGTGTAATGATGTATCTATACAGTGATGAACATGCTGCACTGTATAATGATGTATCTATACACTGATGAGTGTGCTGCACTGTATAATGATGTATCTATACACTGATGAGTGTGCTGCACTGTATAATGATGTATCTATACACTGATGAGTGTGCTGCACTGTATAATGATGTATCTATACACTGATGAACATGCTGCACTGTATAATGATGTATCTATACACTGATGAGTGTGCTGCACTGTATAATGATGTATCTATACACTGATGAGTGTGCTGCACTGTGTAATGATGTATCTATACACTGATGAGTGTGCTGCACTGTATAATGATGTATCTATACACTGATGAGTGTGCTGCACTGTATAATGATGTATCTATACACTGATGAGTGTGCTGCACTGTATAATGATGTATCTATACACTGATGAACATGCTGCACTGTATAATGATGTATCTATACACTAATGAGTATGCTGCACTGTATAATGATGTATCTATACACTGATGAGTGTGCTGCACTGTATAATGATGTATCTATACACTAATGAGTATGCTGCACTGTATAATGATGTATCTATACACTGATGAGTGTGCTGCACTGTATAATGATGTATCTATACACTGATAAGTATCCTGCACTGTATAATGATGTATCTATACACTGATGAGTGTGCTGCACTGTATGATGTATCTATACACTGATGAGTGTGCTGCACTGTATAATGATGTATCTATACACTGATGAGCGTGCTGCACTGTATAATGATGTATCTATACACTGATGAGTGTGCTGCACTGTATAATGATGTATCTATACACTGATAAGTATCCTGCACTGTATAATGATGTATCTATACACTGATAAGTATCCTGCACTGTATAATGATGTATCTATATACTGATGAGTATGCTGCACTGTGTAATGATGTATCTATACACTGATGAGTATGCTGCACTGTGTAATGATGTATCTATACACTGATAAGTATCCTGCACTGTATAATGATGTATCTATACACTGATGAGTGTGCTGCACTGTATGATGTATCTATACACTGATGAGTATGCTGCACTGTATAATGATGTATCTATACACTGATAAGTATCCTGCACTGTATAATGATGTATCTATACACTGATGAGTGTGCTGCACTGTATGATGTATCTATACACTGATGAGCGTGCTGCACTGTATAATGATGTATCTATACACTGATGAGTATGCTGCACTGTATAATGATGTATCTATACACTGATGAGTATGCTGCACTGTATAATGATGTATCTATACACTGATGAGTATGCTGCACTGTGTAATGATGTATCTATACACTGATGAGTATGCTGCACTGTATAATGATGTATCTATACACTGATGAGTATGCTGCACTGTATAATGATGTATCTATACACTGATGAGTATGCTGCACTGTGTAATGATGTATCTATACACTGATGAGTATGCTGCACTGTATAATGATGTATCTATACACTGATGAGTATGCTGCACTGTATAATGATGTATCTATACATTGATGAGTATGCTGCACTGTGTAATGATGTATATATACACTGATGAGTATGCTGCACTGTGTAATGATGTATCTATACACTGATGAGTGTGCTGCACTGTATAATGATGTATCTATACACTGATGAGTGTGCTGCACTGTATAATGATCTATCTATACACTGATGAGTGTGCTGCACTGTATAATGATGTATCTATACACTGATGAGTGTGCTGCACTGTATAATGATGTATCTATACACTGATGAGTGTGCTGCACTGTATAATGATGTATCTATACACTGATGAGTGTGCTGCACTGTATAATGATCTATCTATACACTGATGAGTGTGCTGCACTGTATAATGATGTATCTATACACTGATGAGTGTGCTGCACTGTATAATGATGTATCTATACACTGATGAGTATGCTGCACTGTATAATGATGTATCTATACACTGATGAGTATGCTGCACTGTATAATGATGTATCTATACACTGATAAGTATCCTGCACTGTATAATGATGTATCTATACACTGATGAGCGTGCTGCACTGTATAATGATGTATCTATACACTGATGAGTATGCTGCACTGTATAATGATGTATCTATACACTGATGAGTGTGCTGCACTGTATAATGATCTATCTATACACTGATGAGTGTGCTGCACTGTATAATGATGTATCTATACACTGATAAGTATCCTGCACTGTATAATGATGTATCTATACACTGATGAGCGTGCTGCACTGTATAATGATGTATCTATACACTGATGAGTGTGCTGCACTGTATAATGATGTATCTATACACTGATAAGTATCCTGCACTGTATAATGATTTAAAAAAAAAAATTGCAATATGTGAAACTGGACCTAATCAATACTAATAAGTAAATAAATATATCAATTCCTCCACTGTGAATTCATTTAATATTCTTTTGAATGTGATTCTGGTGTGAGGCTAGCTGGTTAAAGAGATTTAGGGCAGCCAACAGGAGCAAAGCAAGGTAAAGACTGAGGAGGAAGCAAGGAGGTGCAGACAAATATAAGTTTACTGACTAGAACAGCAGAACTACTATGGGAAGCTGTAAAATATGAGACAGAGAGAAAATAAAAACTATAAAAATAAACCTTATATTAATGTGTGAAGTATCAGCATGACACTATACATCAGCCACAGCAGCACATGTCACTTCTTTGCTAGGAACACGTTCCCTCTCACCCTGCACTAGACAATGCTGCATGGGGAGGGGAGTGTGTGCACAAACTTATTCTTCCCACTGACACCTTTCTACAAACCTTTCTACAAACCTTTCTACAGTTAGTTGATCTTATGGCCACAGCAGAAAGAGCAGGGCTAAGGGGACCAGCAGACTAGATGCTGTCTGTCCAAGGCTGCATGGATACAGTGTGAGATGAGTCACACAGCCTCAAGACTGAAGAGAGCAGTGTATGCAGCTGCACAGATGCTCAAATCCTCACGTGCCTGCCACTCCAGCTTTCTGCTGCATGCGCCTAAAGTCAGCCCTACCCAGAAACAATCCCCACAACCAGAGCAGTTACCTGGTAACAGTGGTAACCCCAGTAGGACCTTTTCTGATGCAGTGGGAATGGCTGGATGCCGAGTTAGGGCTTTGCATTCAGTGCTGCACAGTGCACATCTAAAACAGCACATGGCAATAGCTTGGCATGTCACATGACACCGGCACGCTCTGGCACAGTTTTTTTTTTAAATATAAGCAGAGTACTTTTAACTGTGACAGTATTAGGACTGAATGTGTGTTCCCCATGTCACATCAGCAGTCGGGTATGAACCATAAAAAAAAAAAAAAAAATTTTTTTTTTGGACTCTTGGGCCCCTCAACAGAGACTGGGCCCTGGGCAGCTGCCCCTTTTGCCCTGTGTTAAAGACGGTCCTGGATGTATCTATAAACTGATGAGTGTGCTGCACTGTGTAATGATGTATCTATACACTGATGAGTATGCTGCACTGTATAATGATGTATCTATATACTGATGAGTATGCTGCACTGTATAATGATGTATCTATACACTAATGAGTATGCTGCACTGTATAATGATGTATCTATATACTGATGAGTATGCTGCACTGTGTAATGATGTATCTATATACTGATGAGTATGCTGCACTGTGTAAGGATGTATCTATATACTGATGAGTATGCTGCACTGTATAATGATGTATCTATACACTGATGAGTGTGCTGCACTGTATAATGATGTACCTATACACTGATGAGTGTGCTGCACTGTATAATGATGTATCTATACACTGATGAGTAAGTATGCTGCACTGTATAATGATGTATCTATACACTGATGAGTATGCTGCACTGTATAATGATGTATCTATACACTGATGGGTATGCTGCACTGTGTAATGATGTATCTATATACTGATGAGTATGCTGCACTGTATAATGATGTATCTATACACTGATGAGTATGCTGCACTGTATTATGATGTATCTATACACTGATGAGTGTGCTGCACTGTATAATGATGTATCTATACACTAATGAGTGTGCTGCACTGTATAATGATGTATCTATATACTGATTAGTGTGCTGCACTGTATAATGATGTTTCTATACACTGATGAGCGTGCTGCACTGTATAATGATGTATCTATACACTGATGAGCGTGCTGCACTGTATAATGATGTATCTATACACTGATGAGTATGCTGCACTGCATAATGATTTATCTATACACTGATGACTATGCTGCACTGTATAATGATGTATCTATACACTGATGAGTGTGCTGCACTGTATAATGATGTATCTATACACTGATGAGTAAACTGCACTGTATAATGATGTATCTATACACTGATGAGCGTGCTGCACTGTATAATGATGTATCTATACACTGATGAGCGTGCTGCACTGTATAATGATGTATCTATTCACTGATGAGCATGCTGCACTGTATAATGATGTATCTATACACTGATGAGCGTGCTGCACTGTATAATGATGTATCTATACACTGATGAGCGTGCTGCACTGTATAATGATGTATCTATACACTGATGAGTATGCTGCACTGTATAATGATGTATTTATACACTGATGAGTGTGCTGCACTGTATAATGATGTATCTATACACTGATGAGTGTGCTGCACTGTATAATGATGTATCTATACACTGATGTGTATGCTGCACTGTATAATGATGTATCTATAAACTGATGAGTATGCTGCACTGTATAATGATGTATCTATACACTGATGAGTATGCTGCACTGTATAATTATGTATCTATACACTGATGAGTGTGCTGCACTGTATAATGATGTTTCTATACACTGATGAGTGTGCTGCACTGTATAATGATGTATCTATACACTGATGAGTATGCTGCACTGTATAATGATGTATATATACACTGATGAGTGTGCTGCACTGTATAATGATGTATCTATACACTGATGAGTGTGCTGCACTGTATAATGATGTATCTATACACTGATGAGCGTGCTGCACTGTATAATGATGTATCTATATACTGATGAGCGTGCTGCACTGTATAATGATGTATCTATACACTGATGAGCATGCTGCACTGTATAATGATGCATCTATATACTGATTAGTGTGCTGCACTGTATAATGATTTATCTATACACTGATGAGTATGCTGCACTGTATAATGATGTATCTATACACTGATGAGTATGCTGCACTGTAAAATGATTTATCTATACACTGATGAGTGTGCTGCACTGTATAAGGATGTATCTATACACTGATGAGTGTGCTGCACTGTATAATGATGTATCTATACACTGATGAGTATGCTGCACTGTATAATGATGTATCTATACACTGATGAGCGTGCTGCACTGTATAATGATGTATCTATACACTGATGAGCGTGCTGCACTGTATAATGATGTATATATACACTGATGAGCGTGCTGCATTGTATAATGATGTATCTATACACTGATGAGCGTGCTGCACTGTATAATGATGTATCTATACGCTGATGAGCGTGCTGCACTGTATAATGATGTATCTATACACTGATGAGTGTGCTGCACTGTATAATGATGTATCTATACACTGATGAGTATGCTGCACTATATAATTATGTATCTATAAACTGATGAGTATGCTGCACTGTATAATGATGTATCTATACACTGATGAGTGTGCTGCACTGTATAATGATGTATCTATGCACTGATGAGTGTGCTGCACTGTATAATGATGTATCTATATACTGATTAGTGTGCTGCACTGTATAATGATGTATCTATACACTGATGAGTATGCTGCACTGTAAAATGATTTATCTATACACTGATGAGTGTGCTGCACTGTATAAGGATGTATCTATACACTGATGAGTGTGCTGCACTGTATAATGATGAATCTATACACTGATGAATATGCTGCACTGTATAATGATGTATCTATACACTGATGAGCGTGCTGCACTGTATAATGATGTATTTATACACTGATGAGTGTGCTGCACTGTATAATGATGTATCTATACACTGATGAGTGTGCTGCACTGTATAATGATGTATCTATACACTGATGTGTATGCTGCACTGTATAATGATGTATCTATAAACTGATGAGTATGCTGCACTGTATAATGATGTATCTATACACTGATGAGTATGCTGCACTGTATAATTATGTATCTATACACTGATGAGTGTGCTGCACTGTATAATGATGTTTCTATACACTGATGAGTGTGCTGCACTGTATAATGATGTATCTATACACTGATGAGTATGCTGCACTGTATAATGATGTATATATACACTGATGAGTGTGCTGCACTGTATAATGATGTATCTATACACTGATGAGTGTGCTGCACTGTATAATGATGTATCTATACACTGATGAGCGTGCTGCACTGTATAATGATGTATCTATATACTGATGAGCGTGCTGCACTGTATAATGATGTATCTATACACTGATGAGCATGCTGCACTGTATAATGATGCATCTATATACTGATTAGTGTGCTGCACTGTATAATGATTTATCTATACACTGATGAGTATGCTGCACTGTATAATGATGTATCTATACACTGATGAGTATGCTGCACTGTAAAATGATTTATCTATACACTGATGAGTGTGCTGCACTGTATAAGGATGTATCTATACACTGATGAGTGTGCTGCACTGTATAATGATGAATCTATACACTGATGAATATGCTGCACTGTATAATGATGTATCTATACACTGATGAGCGTGCTGCACTGTATAATGATGTATCTATACACTGATGAGCGTGCTGCACTGTATAATGATGTATATATACACTGATGAGCGTGCTGCATTGTATAATGATGTATCTATACACTGATGAGCGTGCTGCACTGTATAATGATGTATCTATACGCTGATGAGCGTGCTGCACTGTATAATGATGTATCTATACACTGATGAGTGTGCTGCACTGTATAATGATGTATCTATACACTGATGAGTATGCTGCACTATATAATTATGTATCTATAAACTGATGAGTATGCTGCACTGTATAATGATGTATCTATACACTGATGAGTGTGCTGCACTGTATAATGATGTATCTATGCACTGATGAGTGTGCTGCACTGTATAATGATGTATCTATATACTGATTAGTGTGCTGCACTGTATAATGATGTTTCTATACACTGATGAGCGTGCTGCACTGTATAATGATGTATCTATACACTGATGAGCATGCTACACTGTATAATGATGTATCTATACAGTGATGAGTGTGCTGCACTGTGTAATGATGTATCTATACACTGATGAGTGTGCTGCACTGTGTAATGATGTATCTATATACAGATGAGTGTGCTGCACTGTGTAATGATGTATCTATATACTGATGAGTATGCTGCACTGTGTAATGATGTATCTATATACAGATGAGTGTGCTGCACTGTGTAATGATGTATCTATATACTGATGAGTATGCTGCACTGTGTAATGATGTATCTATATACTGATGAGTATGCTGCACTGTGTAATGATGTATCTATATACTGATGAGTATGCTGCACTCTGAAATGATGTATCTATATACTGATGAGTATGCTGCACTGTGTAATGATGTATCTATACACTGATGAGTATGCTGCACTGTGTAATGATGTATCTATTACACTGATGAGTATGCTGCACTGTGTAATGATGTATCTATACACTGATGAGTATGCTGCACTGTATAATAATGTATCTATATACTGATGAGTATGCTGCACTGTATAATGATGTATTTATACACTGATGAGTGTGCTGCACTGCATAATGATGTATCTATACACTGATGAGCGTGCTGCACTGTATAATGATGTATCTATACACTGATGAGCGTGCTGCACTGTATAATAATGTATCTATACACTGATGAGCGTGCTGCACTGTATAATGATATATCTATACACTGATGAGTGTGCTGTACTGTTTAATGATGTATCTATACACTGATGAGTATGCTGCACTGTGTAATGAAGTATCTATACACTGATGAGTATGCCGCACTGTTTAATGATGTATCTATACACTGATGAGTATGCTGCACTGTATAATGATGTATCTATACACTGATGAGTGTGCTGCACTGTATAATGATGTATCTATACACTGATGAGTGTGCTGCACTGTATAATGATGTATCTATACAATGATGAGTATGCTGCACTGTGTAATGATGTATCTATACACTGATGAGTATGCTGCACTGTATAATAATGTATCTATACACTGATGAGCGTGCTGCACTGTATAATGATGTATCTATACACTGATGAGCGTGCTGCACTGTATAATGATGTATCTATACACTGATGAGCGTGCTGCACTGTATAATGATGTATCTATACACTGATGAGTATGCTGCACTATATAATTATGTATCTATAAACTGATGAGTATGCTGCACTGTATAATGATGTATCTATACACTGATGAGTGTGCTGCACTGTATAATGATGTATCTATACACTGATGAGTGTGCTGCACTGTATAATGATGTATCTATATACTGATTAGTGTGCTGCACTGTATAATGATGTTTCTATACACTGAAGAGCGTGCTGCACTGTATAATGATGTATCTATACACTGATGAGCGTGCTACACTGTATAATGATGTATCTATATACTGATTAGTGTGCTGCACTGTATAATGATGTTTCTATACACTGAAGAGCGTGCTACACTGTATAATGATGTATCTATACAGTGATGAGTATGCTGCACTGTGTAATGATGTATCTATACACTGATGAGTGTGCTGCACTGTGTAATGATGTATCTATATACTGATGAGCATGCTCCACTGTGTAATGATGTATCTATATACTGATGAGTGTGCTGCACTGTGTAATGATGTATCTATATTCTGATGAGTATGCTGCACTGTGTAATGATCTATCTATATACTGATGAGTATGCTGCACTGTGTAATGATCTATCTATATACTGATGAGTAAGATAGTGGAGGGCAGCATAGCCCAGAACGACCAAAATAATTAAGGCCCTGCTGTGAAGTTGCAACAATGTTGCAGTAGTGAGGGTGGGGTTTAGCTTACCTTTAAGTAGTCAGCTCCCAAGGCCCAAACCCTCTTTTCCAGCTCGTCTTCACAGCGTCAGGATCATCTGTCAGGATTCCTGTGGAAGAAGATGTCGGAATTGGATGAGCTGATGATTGATTAGTTTGATTCAGGAGAAGATGTGGTGCAGCCTTCCCCCCCTTGCCCGGTGAGTCGTGCCCCTGGGTCTAGCCTGTATCCTGAGGTTTTGGTAGTCTCCCCCTCTCCCACCCCTCCATTAATTTCCCCTCCAGTGATTGTGGAAGTAGGTCCCCAGGTAGCAGTGGGGGTTGCGGTAGGCGAGCAGGTGTCCGTTCCCAGTGTGGGTGGCGTCAGGGGTGAGGCCTTACCTGAACCGGTCACTCTTACCGGTGAGGCGGTCTCCACGGCGGTCGCGCTGCTCCAGTCTTTGGCAGCGGTGCTTTCCGGCGGGGGGTCGGCATCCCAGGGCCGTCCTCCGGCTTCGGTTCGCACGTCGGCGGCCACGCGGGTATCCATATCCGCGTCGGGGCCCGTCTCTTCCGGTTTGGCCGTTTCCGGTGACGTCATTTCCGGTGACGTCACGTCCGGGAACGCCATTCCGGAATCGAGAAGCAAGCGGGCAGCATCGTCATCTCCGCCGGGGTACACAGGTAAGAGAGGGGTAACCCGGGGGGGCGACGCCCGCGGGGGGTGCGCAGCGAGCCTCAATTACTCAGCGCCGGCGTGGGGACACTGATTTGGCGGCCATGGAAAGGGGTAGAAGGTTGCATGAGGATTCTCATGAGCAGGCCGCAAGGCTGACCGGGGGCATGATGGCACTTGATGGTGCACCGATCAGGGGCAATAGTGTTTCTGAGGGGCAAGTAGTTTCTGAGGGGCAAGTAGCAAGGGTACATTCGCCCGGAAGGGTTCAGATTGGGGAACCAGGCGTTAATGAGCAGGCCGCAGGCCTGACGGGGAATACTCCTACTGCGCAACAAGTCGCAGGGCCTCACGCCACAATCACGCAGGCTGGGGGCAAGTGTCGGCCCGCGAATACATCGCGGCCTAGCAGACGCCGTAGTACTGCATCACGCAGCAAGCGTAGCGCCCGGCAGGGTGCACGGGCGGCGCCCGCGGTGTGGCCCTAAGCAGGGTCCCCCCAGGCGTAGTTACTAGGCCTCTGCAAGGAAGGGGCCAGTTATCACGCCCAGTTTATGTCAGGGCGCGCAGGCTGTGACTGAACAGAACAGACAAGTGCAGTTTGCTAATGCAGTGGTGAATGTGTGTACGGATGATATGGTTGATGATGGTATTGTTGAGTGTGGAAGTGAGCACAGGAGCCCCAGTCCCTTAGGTTTTCGTGGTAATGTGGTAGGTGGGCCTTCGTCCCCTTCCCTGGGTACTCCTCTTTCGCATTTTTCCCCACAGATCATTATGGAACCCAGAACTGCATTACTGCCACTTCAGGCCACCCCCATTGCTGTTGAGAGGGAGCCACAGTCTCAGGAGCAGCCATCCACTTCTTCTGGTCCTGTCCCGGTGCAACGCCTCTTGGGAGCTGGTAAGCACACTATTACTTTTGAACATAGTGTTTTAAGTTCATCCTCGGATGATTCAGGTTCTGAAAGTGATAGATCCCTGGGGTTGGAAGCGAAAGGGCAAAAAAGAATGTATAGGATGGTGAAGCGGTTAGTCGAAGAAAGGAAGGCTATGGGTCTCCCCCTCCCCCCTGGTTCATCCCGCATGGAACCCACTGTTCCTATGCTGACACCTCCTGCGTCAACAGACTGTGGCCTAGATTTGGAGTTCGGCGGTAGCCGTCAAAACCAGCGTTAGAGGCTCCTAACGCTGGTTTTGGCCGCCCGCTGGTATTTGGAGTCAGTGATTAAAGGGTCTAACGCTCACTTTTCAGCCGCGACTTTTCCATACCGCAGATCCCCCTACGCCATTTGCGTATCCTATCTTTTCAATGGGATCTTCCTAACGCCGGTATTTAGAGTCGTTTCTGAAGTGAGCGTTAGAGCTCTAACGACAAAACTCCAGCCGCCTGAAAATAGCAGGAGTTAAGAGCTTTCTGGCTAACGCCGGTTCATAAAGCTCTTAACTACTGTACCCTAAAGTACACTAACACCCATAAACTACCTATGTACCCCTAAACCGAGCTCCCCCCACATCGCCGCCACTCGATTAAAATGTTTAACCCCTAATCTGCCGACCGCCACCTACGTTATACTTATGTACCCCTAATCTGCTGCCCCTAACCCCGCCGACCCCTGTATTACATTTATTAACCCCTAACCTGCCCCCCACAACGTCGCCGCCAGCTACTTAAAATAATTAACCCCTAATCTTCCGACCGCAAAGCGCCGCCACCTACGTTATCCCTATGTACCCCTAATCTGCTGCCCCTAACACCGCCGACCCCTATATTATATTTATTAACCCCTAATCTGCCCCCCTCAACGTCGCCGACACCTGCCTACACTTATTAACCCCTAATCTGCCGAGCGGACCTGAGCGCTACTATAATAAAGTTATTAACCCCTAACCCGCCTCACTAACCCTATCATAAATAGTATTAACCCCTAATCTGCCCTCCCTAACATCGCCGACACCTAACTTCAATTATTAACCCCTAATCTGCCGACCGGAGCTCACCGCTATTCTAATAAATGTATTAACCCCTAAAGCTAAGTCTAACCCTAACACTAACACCCCCCTAACTTAAATATAATTTTAATCTAACGAAATTAATTAACTCTTATTAAATAAATGATTCCTATTTAAAGCTAAATACTTACCTGTAAAATAAATCCTAATATAGCTACAATATAAATTATAATTATATTATAGCTATTTTAGGATTAATATTTATTTTACAGGCAACTTTGTAATTATTTTAACCAGGTACAATAGCTATTAAATAGTTAAGAACTATTTAATAGTTACCTAGTTAAAATAATAACTAATTTACCTGTAAAATAAATCCTAACCTAAGATATAATTAAACCTAACACTACCCTATCAATAAAATAATTAAATAAACTACCTACAATTACCTACAATTAACCTAACACTACACTATCAATAAATTAATTAAACACAATTCCTACAAATAAATACAATTAAATAAAGTAGCTAAAGTACAAAAAATAAAAAAGAACTAAGTTACAAAAAATAAAAAAATATTTACAAACATAAGAAAAATATTACAACAATTTTAAACTAATTACACCTACTCTAAGCCCCCTAATAAAATAACAAAGCCCCCCAAAATAAAAAAATCCCTACCCTATTCTAAATTAAAAAAGTTACAAGCTCTTTTACCTTACCAGCCCTGAACAGGGCCCTTTGCGGGGCATGCCCCAAGAATTTCAGCTCTTTTGCCTGTAAAAGAATAAATACAATACCCCCCCCCCAACATTACAACCCACCACCCACATACCCCTAATCTAACCCAAACCCCCCTTAAATAAACCTAACACTAAGCCCCTGAAGATCTTCCTACCTTGTCTTCACCATCCAGGTTCACCGATCCGTCCTGAAGAGCTCCTCCGATGTCCTGATCCAAGCCCAAGCGGGGGGCTGAAGAGGTCCATGATCCGGTCAAAGTCTTCATCCAAGCGGGGCAGAAGAGGATCTTCCATCCGATTGAAGTCATCATCCAGGCGGCATCTTCTATGGTCTTCCATCCGGAGCGAAGCGGCAGGATCCTGAAGACCTCCAGCGCGGAACATCCATCCGGACCGACGACTGAACGACGAATGACTGTTCCTTTAAGGGACGTCATCCAAGATGGCGTCCCTCGAATTCCGATTGGCTGATAGGATTCTATCAGCCAATCGGAATTAAGGTAGGAATTTTCTGATTGGCTGATGGAATCAGCCAATCAGAATCAAGTTCAATCCGATTGGCTGATCCAATCAGCCAATCAGATTGAGCTTGCATTCTATTGGCTGTTCCGATCAGCCAATAGAATGCGAGCTCAATCTGATTGGCTGATTGGATCAGCCAATCGGATTGAACTAGATTCTGATTGGCTGATTCCATCAGCCAATCAGAAAATTCCTACCTTAATTCCGATTGGCTGATAGAATCCTATCAGCCAATCGGAATTCGAGGGACGCCATCTTGGATGACGTCCCTTAAAGGAACAGTCATTCGTCGTTCAGTCGTCGGTCCGGATGGATGTTCCGGCCTGGATGATGACTTCAATCGGATGGAAGATCCTCTTCTGCCCCGCTTGGATGAAGACTTTGACCGGATCATGGACCTCTTCAGCCCCCCGCTTGGGCTTGGATCAGGACATCGGAGGAGCTCTTCAGGACGGATCGGTGAACCTGGATGGTGAAGACAAGGTAGGAAGATCTTCAGGGGCTTAGTGTTAGGTTTATTTAAGGGGGGTTTGGGTTAGATTAGGGGTATGTGGGTGGTGGGTTGTAATGTTGGGGGGGGTATTGTATTTATTCTTTTACAGGCAAAAGAGCTGAAATTCTTGGGGCATGCCCCGCAAAGGGCCCTGTTCAGGGCTGGTAAGGTAAAAGAGCTTGTAACTTTTTTAATTTAGAATAGGGTAGGGAATTTTTTATTTTGGGGGGCTTTGTTATTTTATTAGGGGGCTTAGAGTAGGTGTAATTAGTTTAAAATTGTTGTAATATTTTTCATATGTTTGTAAATATTTTTTTATTTTTTGTAACTTAGTTCTTTTTTATTTTTTGTACTTTAGCTAGTTTATTTAATTGTATTTATTTGTAGGAATTGTGTTTAATTAATTTATTGATAGTGTAGTGTTAGGTTAATTGTAGGTAATTGTAGGTAGTTTATTTAATTATTTTATTGATAGGGTAGTGTTAGGTTTAATTATATCTTAGGTTAGGATTTATTTTACAGGTAAATTAGTTATTATTTTAACTAGGTAACTATTAAATAGTTCTTAACTATTTAATAGCTATTGTACCTGGTTAAAATAATTACAAAGTTGCCTGTAAAATAAATATTAATCCTAAAATAGCTATAATATAATTATAATTTATATTGTAGCTATATTAGGATTTATTTTACAGGTAAGTATTTAGCTTTAAATAGGAATAAGTTATTTAATAAGAGTTAATTTATTTCGTTAGATGTAAATTATATTTAAGTTAGGGGGGTGTTAGTGTTAGGGTTAGACTTAGCTTTAGGGGTTAATACATTTATTAGAATAGCGGTGAGCTGCGGTCGTCAGATTAGGGGTTAATAATTGAAGTTAGGTGTCGGCGATGTTAGGGAGGGCAGATTAGGGGTTAATACTATTTATGATAGGGTTAGTGAGGCGGATTAGGGGTTAATAACTTTATTATAGTAGCGCTCAGGTCCGCTCGGCAGATTAGGGGTTAATAAGTGTAGGCAGGTGGAGGCGACGTTGTGGGGGGCAGATTAGGGGTTAATAAATATAATATAGGGGTCGGCGGTGTTAGGGGCAGCAGATTAGGGGTACATAGGGATAACGTAGGTTGCGGCGGTTTACGGAGCGGCAGATTAGGGGTTAATAATAAAATGCAGGGGTCAGCGATAGCGGGGGCGGCAGATTAGGGGTTAATAAGTGTAAGGTTAGGGGTGTTTAGACTCGGGGTACATGTTAGAGTGTTAGCTGCAGACGTAGGAAGTGTTTCCCCATAGGAAACAATGGGGCTGCGTTAGGAGCTGAACGCTGCTTTTTTGCAGGTGTTAGGTTTTTTTTCAGCTCAAACAGTCCCATTGTTTCCTATGGGAGAATCGTGCACGAGCACGTTTTTGAGGCTGGCCGCGTCCGTAAGCAACTCTGGTATCGAGAGTTGCATTTGCGGTACAAATGCTCTACGCTCCTTTTTTGGAGCCTAACGCAGCATTTGTTTGAACTCTCGATACCAGAGTTAAATTTATGGTGCGGCCAGAAAAAAGCCTGCGGAGCGTTAACAGCCCTTTTACCGCCAAACTCCAAATCTAGGCCTTAGTTAGCCCGGTTATGGGGAACAGGCGCAGGGCAGCTGTACATGGGGACACTGACACATGGCCCGCATTTAGTCTACATGAACATCTCAAATCTAAGATGGTTCGGCGCATTCAGGGTGGGAGGTATGTGCACATGTTTGAGCTTTCTGCGGAGGCTTATCGCCAAAAAGAAATGGCGGATGATGGCACGGGCCCGAAGAAATTTAAACGTCCCGATTCCTATGAGGAATGGCGCGAGTGCTTTCGGGTTTATGCGTCCTGTTATATTTCAAAATTCCCTGATCAAGCTTTGAACATCCTGAAATATCAGGATTCTATAGAAACAGTGTACGAGAAGTACAGAGAGGGAGCTTGGCGGGACTACGACGCTGCCTTCCGTAGGAAGATGGTTGGGAACCCTCTCCTTACTTTCGGTGACGTTGACTCACGTTTGTGGGTGCAATTGGGTCCTGAAAAGCAGGCAGCGCCTGTTCTAGCAGTCGGAGCGTCGGGGGGCGTTAAGGCCTCGCAGCGCTCTCGACGGCGGCCCACAGGGGTGTGCTGGCGCTTCCAGGACAAATTGTGTACCAGGGGAGCGGCATGCGCATTTCGGCACGCGTGCAAAACCTGCGGTGGCGGCCACTCGGGGTCCGAGTGTACCAGAACCCAGGACACGGGTCGTTCCCAGGAGAGACCAGCAGCTGGCTCCAAACCTTTCCCTGTTGGAAAGGGCGGCCACACCTCTGAAGGTGGCCGTAATTGAGAAATGGCTGCTGCTGTACCCGTTTAAAGAGGCCGCCTTGCTATTTAAAGACGGTCTGCAGTCTGGATTTGTTATCCCAGTCGGATCGCACGTGGTGGGTTCCTCGACACGCAGGAACCTAAAGTCCGCATATCAGTTTCCTGAGGTGTTGCGGGATAAACTGAATAAAGAAATTGGGCTGGGTTTATGGCAGGTCCATTTGGGGAGATTCCCCTTCCTGGGTTGGTTGTTTCACCTTTGGGGGTTGTCCCAAAAAAGGAGCTGGGTAAATTCCGGCTCATCCAACACCTGTCCTTCCCGAAGGGTCGTTCGGTGAACGACGCCATACCCCCTGAGCTTAGCTCAGTTTTCTATCAATCATTTGACGAAGCGTTGGCTCTAGTCCGCCGAGTTGGATGTGGAATCTGCTTTTCGGCTCCTGCCTATTCACCCCTCCTC
This sequence comes from Bombina bombina, assembly GCF_027579735.1. Classification (NCBI taxonomy): domain Eukaryota; kingdom Metazoa; phylum Chordata; class Amphibia; order Anura; family Bombinatoridae; genus Bombina; species Bombina bombina. The sequence goes on along the minus strand of NC_069501.1, from coordinate 178,894,449 downwards.
TTTTAGGCTCATGGGGTGTTATTTTGAGGGGCAGTACTACGTGGACAAATGCTTGCCCATGGGGTGCTCAATTTTGTGTGCTTACTTCGAGGCTTTCAACTGCTTCTTGCACTGGGCCATCGCGGAGGTGGCCGGATTCGACGGCCTGGCACACTACTTGGATGATTTTCTGCTTGTCGGGCGGACAGGTTCATCTGAGTGTGCTTTCTTGATGAAAGTCAGGAAAATGGGGGAAGGACTGGACAAGAAGGGATTATTTAAGCACTCATTCCTATAGTATATTGTAAATAAGTTGATATTTTCAACTAAATAAGGAGATTGATTAAAGTTAAAACTAACTATTTATTTATTTAACCACTATAAAAGAGAGTGTAAGAAAATAAACACTCTCACCATTAAGAAAAATTGCTCCACACTCACACTCCACACTCACGCTGTGAATATCGCACTGCAATGTACCCAGACAGTGAAACACAGATTCCACCACCCCCCTGTATTCCTGGCCAGTAACAGGATACGCTGGCTTCAGGTGACAGGGATGGTTTCTATACTGTGTATCACGTCCCTTGCAGCTAATTCAACTAAAGCGTGAGAAACAAAAAGTATAAAATCACTATGCTATGTAAGCATATTACTGTTCTGCGCACAAACGCGTTTTGGCCGAGTAGCGGCCTTTCTCAATGTGCAACTTAGGTTTGACAAGACGAGTGTCTCACTGTAGGGGCTTAATATACCCCGCTCCTATGTCCGTTAGCCAATCGTAGCGTTCATGTCGTTTACGCCCACCTCTCAGCCAATCACACGCAATTCTGTATCAGCGCGTCACAGGCTGAGAGTCAGTGTGTGATTGGTTACTCGCTAAGTCCTCACAACCAATGGCGATATCCTCTGGTTCTATGTAATGCCTGCGAGGCTTGGATAATAGGATAACTGTAGCAGAGATCACTTGTAATAGTGCAATTCTATGTGCACACAGAAATTTGTAACTCCAAAGGCCAATTATAACATAAGGGCAAAAATTAACTTATACGATGTGTAAGTATAATCTGCACAGCATGCCAATGGATTCACACATCACAATAATGCCTCATTATTCGATTAATAAAGATGACAGCGCACACGTTGTAATGCATAACATATTAACTGTTTAATGAATATAATAAGATAAAACAGATATATGAAGTTTTACTGTCTCATAATATAGATCATTTTTAATTATGTAAAGAGTAACGTACCAAAAAAAAAAAAGAGCTACAATATCTAGATGTTAAACACCCCACAATAGCAACACTATATTTATTACCTAAGATCCATAAAAATCTGGAATGTCCACCCGGTAGACCTATTGTCTCTGGCATTGGGTCAATGACTGAAAAAGCCAGTAGATATTTGGATGCCATACTCAGGTACATAGTAGATGATTTACCCTCTCATACCAGAGATACTATGCATATACTGAACAAAATTGACACATTGTCTGTAAGATCGGAATCCATATTAGTAACTTGTGATGTGGAGTCTTTATATACAAGTATAGACAAAAAGTGGGGCTGCACTGAGTAATTAATTAAGGGTTAGCACCAGGGAATATTATATCCCTTTTTACTATATTTACATTTTCACAGTGCCAGACTTTTTCTTTCTTCTGTTCTTGATGAAAGTCACCAGGGTCCTGATGGATAGAATGGGAGTTCCTCTGGTGGAGGACAAGTCCCAGGGTCCTTGCACGTGCCTTACTTTCTTGGGCATCGAAGTTGATTCGGTGGCGGGGCAGTGCCGTTTGCCACAAGAAAAAATTCAGCGCATGTTGGAGTCAGTACGCGCTATGAGAACAGAGCTTTATCGCTCCGTAAAAGACCTTCAAATCCTATTGGGTTTGCTGAATTTTGCCGGCAGGATTATTCCTATGGGAAGAATATTCCTCCGCAGGCTGGAGAGGCAGCTGTGCGGAGAAAGATCGCAGACCCGGAGGTTCCGGGTGTCTTCTGAGATGGTGGAAGATCTTAAGGTCTGGGAAGAATTTCTTCTCCACTTTAACGGGATCTGCCTGTGGTGTGAGGTGGTTCCTTCTAACGCAGCGATCCAGTTGTTCACCGATGCGGCTGGGTCCCACGGGTACGGGGCTTACTTGGCCGGGCGTTGGAGCGCCGGCCCATGGCCCGCCGCGTGGATAGAAAGAGGCTTAGTTAGAAACCTATGCCTTCTTGAACTGTTTCCCATCCTGGTCGCTCTTGACATTTGGGGCGATCAGCTTCGCGACCATGAGGTGATTTTCTGGACTGATAACATGAGCGTTGTTTATGCTGTCAACAGGCTCTCATCTAGTTCCCCTCCAGTTGTGCGATATTTGAGGCTGTTGGTGCTGAGGTGTCTGCACCTGAATATTGTGTTCCGTGCTAAGCATGTCCCGGGCGTCCAGAATAGGATTGCGGATGCGCTCTCCGGTTTTCAATGGGAAGCATTTTATGCACTGGTGCCCGATGCGGACACTAACGGATTGTCCTGTCCCACTTACTTATGGCAGGTGGCGCTGGATGGGGCCCCTTGATTGCGATGGTTCGTGCTTCCCTCGCTCCGTCTACCTGGACTACCTATGTGAAATACTGGGCGGAGTGGATCGCTTTTTGTGACTTCAGGGGCCGTCCCTCCTGTGACGGTGACCAGTGGGGCTTACTGGAATGGATTACCGAACTTAAAGGTAATGGGGTTTCGAAGACTGCGGTTGGGTCACACCTGGCGGCGTTGTCCTTTTTCTGAAAATTGTATGGGCTTGCAGACTCGTCAAAGAACTTCCTGGTTAGGCAGGTACTTCGAGGCTGGGGGCGTATGGCGCCCAGGGCCAGGGATTTCAGGGACCAGTTACCATCGAGCGTCTGGTAACGTTATGCCGAGTTTTGCCGGCGGTTTGTACATCCGCCTACGAAGCTACCCTGTTCTCAGCCGCCTTTGGGCTGGCTTTTCACGGGGCTCTTAGGGTAGGGGAAATTGTCCCGCCCTCTAAGAAGAAGATGGGCGGTCTTTTGCTGCCCCATGTCAGAGACGATGGGTCGTCTATTTTGGTTTTTATCCCGGAAGGATGGTTTGATATTGCAGCGCTAAGAAATATCCTAAGCTGTGAAACACAAAAAGGGGTCTAACCAATCCCCTAAAGGGACAGAATCTGAAAACAATGATAGTGATCACAGCGCCGAACGGCCTAAGGATAAGTGCACAATCACGTCAGGGAAGGCTGAATAGATTTATTGTATACAAAGTGGTACTGATAAAATTAATATTAATATGAACAAGAGTTAAAATTGCGATAAAAATAAACATAAACACAAAAAATAAAAACCAAATATTTAAAATAAACACAAAAATAATAATCACAAAATTAATAATCCAAAAGTTTGGACAAAATTTGTCAGTTATTGGGGGAGACTGTTACGTTAACCCCGCTGACAACAATATTAGAATAACTAAATGAATACTAAAACAGTAGTACAGTAAGAACCTTTACTGAAAGTGGGTGTATCCTAGTGTGTCTAACCGTAGGTGAGCATGGTCTAATACCACTTGCTGGATAAAACCTTAAATGATGGCAGCAATAAACGTTGATGGCACCGTTTAAGGGCCTAGAGCCTGATAAGTAAAGTGCTAAGAATGTAGCACGATAGATGCCAGTGGGATTATGGATCCATATCCAAGGATTTGGCCGCAGTGAAGATCCTACAATCGGAGTGCTTGACAGTTGCCGCACTCAAATTAGGGTCTTAGGAGCTAACCCCTGTTAGCAGGAATGTCTAACTAACCAGTTAGTGCTAAATGTGCAACAAAGAATCAAACAGTGAACAGTGGGTACAGATATAAATAGGTGGAGTAAGCAGTGGTTTCAATAAAAAATCTGAACGATCATTACATAAATCTATAAAACATTCTGTGGTAGACCGAGTAGGAGAAATACAAAAAGAGTGGTATAAAAAACACAACTAGTGCTAATTCCACAGATCGTGTACAATAATCTACAAAAAAAAAAAAAAAAAAAGTGGTTTTTCAACAAAGGATAACAATGAGCCTTACAGTGCTAAAGTGCAGGCGAACAAATATGAGTGTGGGCAAAGTCAATTCAAAATCTGTGCCAATAAAAATAATAAAAAAGAACAATAATAAAAAAGTTAAATAAAATATCGTGCAGTGTCCTGAAAAATCCAAGGAAGCTTCTGTTGGGCCCAAAAAGAAAAAAAGAAAAAAGAAAAATGGGTGAGGAAAAATATGAGGAAAAAATGAGGAGTACAAATGTCAATGTGCCAGTAAAAGAGTTATGAATAGACAACAATCTATTACAGACCACAGTCTATTAGCCAGTTAAGGAAGTTCCATTATAGGTCTTTATCCATATGAAAAAGTAAGTGGTAGCTGGAAAAAGGGTTATCCAGGAACTCCTTTGGACAATCCAGCTGTGAAAGTATCGTTGATTCTGTGGAGTGGAGAAAGCCCAGAGGCGCGGCTGTTTCTCATGCACGAGCACGGATTCCTTTGGTTTTTATCCCCAGATCCAAAACAGACCAAGAAGGGAGAGGTGCCTGGTTATCTTTGCCGGCCCATGACGAATCTGTCTGCTGCCCGGTCAGACTGTTCAAGGCCTATATGGACGTGCGTCCTGAGGGTTTCTCACAATTCCTAGTTCACGAGGACGGTTCCCCGTTGACTAGGTTCCAGTTTTTTATTGGCCTGGGCAGCATCGAGGGCAGGTCTTGACCCAAGGGTCATTGCTCCCCATTCTTTTAGAGTGGGCGCGGCCACCACTGCCACTAGTTTAGGCTGGTCGGCTGACCATATTAGAGCTCTGGGGAGATGGAGGTCGCAAAGGTATCTGTTATATGTTAGGCCTTTGACTGTTTAGATGTTGATTATGTTTTGCAGGTGCAATGGTTAACCTCTGTTTCTTTTCTTAGGACCAAGGAGCGGTCCACTGAGAGTATGGATTACGGGGCATTCGTACATCCACTGGGCGGAGCTTCGGGCGATTGCGAGACCAGATGGACGTCAGCTGGGGTTTCCCTCTTCCCGAGTAACTGTTAGGTGGTTAGGGCGCAGGGGGCTTACGTGGCAGGCTCTGCCTGAGTTGCTGCAGGGGGCCTTGCACAGGTGGGAGAAACCCCATGTACTTATCATCCACGCCGGTGGAAATGATATGGGGCTCCTACCGTGCAAGCAGCTCAGTGCGGTTATTCAGTCGGATCTGCGCACGTTTCAGGCGTGGATTCCCCAGGTCAGGATAGGATGGTCTAATATCATTCCCAGGATAGAATGGCACCATATGCAGTCTCATCGCACAGCTTTCCAGGTCCGTAAGAAAATTAACAGAGAAGTTAGGATTTTCTTAGGGCAGTCAGGAGGGTTAGAGAGGTGCACCCCGTCCCTCTACAGAAGGGACGGGGTGCACCTCTCTGAGAGGGGCATTGACCTGTTCCTCTGTAATCTGTAATTTGAGGCGTGCTATACTTATACATCTATAGGTGTGGCGGCAAGAGGTGAGCCTGTTGGGCTATCTCTTGTGGTGGTTGGTCCGCGCCCCGGTTTGCCATCAGAGGTAGAGTGACGGCTGCCCAGGGGAGGGTGATCTCTGCAGGCGCGCGCCTGGGGTCCCTCCCATTCTAAGATGCCGAGAACTCCCTAAGCTTCTGCGGCAGCTGAGCTCCGCTTGTGTGGGAATTCACGGGCGCGGTCCATTCTTCCTAGCAGGGGGTTCCTACTCCTAACTAGATTGCCGCCACATGTTTTAGCTAGCCCCGTTGAGTCCAGCCGGTTCTCAGGTTCTACAATAAATGTGACCCACGGGTCTTTTCCCATACATCTGTGTCTGCGTGGTTATACAAGTGTTACAGTTTTATGTAAAGTTATTTAAGAGTTTATATTTGTACATAGTTATGTTGTTGAGTCAGTTTTATGGCTCCAGTTATTAAAGTTTGTCCAGCAAGCCAGGAGGATAGGGCATTTAATTATTATGATGTATCTGTACACTGATGTGTATGCTGCACTGTATAATGATGTATCTATACACTGATGAGTATGTTGCACTGTATAATGATGTATCTATACACTGATGCATGTGCTGCACTGTATAATGATGTATCTATACACTGATGAGTGTGCTGCACTTTATAATGATGTATCTATACAATGATGAGTATGCTGCACTGTGTAATGATGTATCTATGCACTGATGAGTATGCTGCACTGTATAATGATTTATCTATACACTGATGAGTATGCTGCACTGTATAATGATGTATCTATACACTGATGAGTATGCTGTACTGTATAATGATGTATCTATACACTGATGAGTGTGCTGCACTGTATAATGATGTATACATACACTAATAATGAACATGCTGCACTGTATAATGATGTATCTATAAACTGATGAGTGTACTGCACTGTATAATGATGTATCTATACACTGATGATTGTGCTGCACTGTATAATGATGTATCTATACAATGATGAGTATGCTGCACTGTATAATGATGTATCTATACACTGATGGGTGTGCTGCACTGTATAATGATGTATCTATACACTGATGAGTGTGCTGCACTGTATAATGATGTATCTATACAATGATGAGTATGCTGCACTGTATAATGATGTATCTATACACTGATGAGTGTGCTGCACTGTATAATGATTTATCTATACACTGATGAGTATGCTGCACTGTATAATGATGTATCTATACACTGATGAGTATGCTGCACTGTATAATGATGTATCTATACACTGATGAGTGTGCTGCACTGTATAATGATGTATACATACACTAATAATGAACATGCTGCACTGTATAATGATGTATCTATAAACTGATGAGTGTGCTGCACTGTATAATGATGTATCTATACACTGATGTGTATGCTGCACTGTATAATGATGTATCTATACACTGATAAGTATGCTGCACTGTATAATGATGTATCTATACACTAATCATGAACATGCTGCACTGTATAATGATGTATCTATACACTGATGAACATGCTGCACTGTATAATGATGTATCTATACACTGATGAGTATGCTGCACTGTGTAATGATGTATCTATACAGTGATGAGTATGCTGCACTGTGTAATGATGTATCTATACACTAATGAGTATGCTGCACTGTATAATGATGTATCTATACACTGATGAGTATGCTGCACTGTATAATGATGTATCTATACACTGATGAGTGTGCTGCACTGTGTAATGATGTATCTATAAACTGATGAATATACTGCAGTGTATAATGATGTATCTATACACTGATGAGTGTGCTGCACTGTATAATGATGTATACATAAACTAATAATGAACATGCTGCACTGTATAATGATGTATCTATAAACTGATGTGTATGCTGCACTGTATAATGATGTATCTATACACTGATGAGTATGTTGCACTGTATAATGATGTATCTATACACTGATGAGTGTGCTGCACTGTATAATGATGTATCTATACAATGATGAGTATGCTGCACTGTGTAATGATGTATCTATACACTGATGAGTATGCTGCACTGTATAATGATTTATCTATACACTGATGAGTATGCTGCACTGTATAATGATGTATCTATACACTGATGAGTATGCTGCACTGTATAATGATGTATCTATACACTGATGAGTGTGCTGCACTGTATAATGATGTATACATACACTAATAATGAACATGCTGCACTGTATAATGATGTATCTATAAACTGATGAGTGTGCTGCACTGTATAATGATGTATCTATACACTGATGTGTATGCTGCACTGTATAATGATGTATCTATACACTGATGAGTGTGCTGCACTGTATAATGATGTATCTATACACTAATAATGAACATGCTGCACTGTATAATGATGTATCTATACACTGATGAACATGCTGCACTGTATAATGATGCATCTATACACTGATGAGTATGCTGCACTGTGTAATGATATATCTATACAGTGATGAGTATGCTGCACTGTGTAATGATGTATATATACACTGATGAGTATGCTGAACTGTGTAATGATGTATATATACACTGATGAGTGTGCTGCACTGTATAATGATGTATCTATAGACTGATGAGTATGCTACACTGTATAATGATGTATCTATACACTGATGAGTATGCTGCACTGTATAATGATGTATCTATACACTGATGAGCGTGCTGCACTGTATAATGATGTATCTATACACTGATGAGTGTGCTGCACTGTATAATTATGTATCTATACACTGATAAGTATCCTGCACTGTATAATGATGTATCTATACACTGATGAGTAAGTATGCTGCACTGTATAATGATGTATCTATACACTGATGAATGTGCTGCACTGTATAATGATGTATCTATACACTGATGAGCGTGCTGCATTGTATAATGATGTATCTATACACTGATGAGTAAGTATGCTGCACTGTATAATGATGTATCTATACACTGATGAGCGTGCTGCATTGTATAATGATGTATCTATACACTGATGAGTAAGTATGCTGCACTGTATAATGATGTATCTATACACTGATGAGTATACTGCACTGTATAATGATGTATCTATACACTGATGAGTGTGCTGCACTGTATAATGATGTATGCATACACTAATAATGAACATGCTGCACTGTATAATGATGTATCTATAAACTGATAAGTGTGCTGCACTGTATAATGATGTATCTATACACTGATGAGTATGCTGCACTGTATAATGATGTATCTATACACTGATGAGTATGCTGCACTGTATAATGATGTATCTATACACTAATAATGAACATGCTGCACTGTATAATGATGTATCTATACACTGATAAACATGCTGCACTGTATAATGATGTATCTGTACACTGATGAGTATGCTGCACTGTGTAATGATGTATCTATTCACTGATGAGTATGCTGCACTGTATAATGATGTATCTATACACTGATGAGTGTGCTGCACTGTGTAATGATGTATCTATACACTGATGAGTATGCTGCACTGTATAATGATGTATCTATATACTGATGAGTATGCTGCACTGTATAATGATGTATCTATACACTGATGAGTGTGCTGCACTGTATAATGATGTACCTATACACTGATGAGTGTGCTGCACTGTATAATGATGTATCTATACACTGATGAGTATGCTGCACTGTATAATGATGTATCTATACACTGATGAGTATGCTGCACTGTATAATGATGTATCTATACACTGATGAGTATGCTGCACTGTATAATGATGTATCTATACACTGATGAGCGTGCTGCACTGTATAATGATGTATCTATACACTGATGAGCATGCTGCACTGTATAATGATGTATCTATACACTGATGAGCGTGCTGCACTGTATAATGATGTATCTATACACTGATGAGCATGCTGCACTGTATAATGATATATCTATACACTGATGAGCATGCTGCACTGTATAATGATGTATCTATACACTGATGAGCGTGCTGCACTGTATAATGATGTATCTATACACTGATGAGCGTGCTGCACTGTATAATGATGTATCTATACACTGATGAGCGTGCTGCACTGTATAATGATGTATCTATACACTGATGAGTGTGCTGCACTGTATAATGATGTATCTATACACTGATGAGTGTGCTGCACTGTATAATGATGTATCTATACACTGATGAGTGTGCTGCACTGTATAATAATGTATCTATACACTGATGAGCATGCTGCACTGTATAATGATGTATCTATATACTGATTAGTGTGCTGCACTGTATAATGATGTATCTATACACTGATGAGCGTGCTGCACTGTATAATGATGTATCTATACACTGATGAGCGTGCTGCACTGTATAATGATGTATCTATACATTGATGAGCGTGCTGCACTGTATAATGATGTATCTATACACTGATGAGCATGCTGCACTGTATAATGATGTATCTATACACTGATGAGTGTGCTGCACTTTATAATGATGTATCTATACACTGATGAGCGTGCTGCACTGTATAATGATGTATCTATACACTGATGAGTATCCTGCACTGTATAATGATGTATCTATACACTGATGAGTGTGCTGCACTGTATAATAATGTATCTATACACTGATGAGCGTGCTGCACTGTATAATGATGTATCTATACACTGATGAGCGTGCTGCACTGTATAATGATATATCTATACACTGATGAGTGTGCTACACTGTATAATGATGTATCTATACACTGATGAGTATGCTGTACTGTGTAATGATGTATCTATATACTGATTAGTGTGCTGCACTGTATAATGATGTATCTATACACTGATGAGCGTGCTGCGCTGTATAATGATGTATCTATATACTGATTAGTGTGCTGCACTGTATAATGATGTATCTATACACTGATGAGTGTGCTGCACTGTATAATGATGTATCTATACACTGATGAGAGTGCTGCACTGTATAATGATGTATCTATACACTGATGAGCGTGCTGCACTGTATAATGATGTATCTATACACTGATGAGCGTGCTGCACTGTATAATGATGTATATATACACTGATGAGCGTGCTGCATTGTATAATGATGTATCTATACACTGTTGAGCGTGCTGCACTGTATAATGATGTATCTATACACTGATGAGCGTGCTGCACTGTATAATGATGTATCTATACACTGATGAGCGTGCTGCACTGTATAATGATGTATCTATACACTGATGAGCGTGCTGCACTGTATAATGATGTATCTATACACTGTTGAGCGTGCTGCACTGTATAATGATGTATCTATACACTGATGAGTATGCTGCACTATATAATTATGTATCTATAAACTAATGAGTATGCTGCACTGTATAATGATGTATCTATACACTGATGAGTGTGCTGCACTGTATAATGATGTATCTATACACTGATGAATGTGCTGCACTGTATAATGATGTATCTATATACTGATTAGTGTGCTGCACTGTATAATGATGTATCTATACACTGATGAGCATGCTGCACTGTATAATGATGTATCTATACACTGATGAGCGTGCTACACTGTATAATGATGTATCTATACAGTGATGAGTATGCAGCACTGTGTAATGATGTATCTATACACTGATGAGTGTGCTGCACTGTGTAATGATGTATCTATATACTGATGAGTATGCTGCACTGTGTAATGATGTATCTATATACTGATGAGTGTGCTGCACTGTGTAATGATGTATCTATATACTGATGAGTATGCTGCACTGTGTAATGATGTATCTATATACTGATGAGTATGCTGCACTGTGTAATAATGTATCTATATACTGATGAGTATGCTGCACTATGAAATGATGTATCTATATACTGATTAATATGCTGCACTGTGTAATGATGTATCTATATACTGATGAGTATGCTGCACTGTGTAATGATATATCTATACACTGATGAGTATGCTGCACTGTGTAATGATGTATCTATACACTGATGAGTATGCTGCACTGTATAAAAATGTATCTATACACTGATGAGTATGCTGCACTGTATAATGATGTATTTATACACTGATGAGTGTGCTGCACTGCATAATGATGTATCTATACACTGATGAGCGTGCTGCACTGTATAATGATGTATCTATACACTGATGAGTGTGCTGCACTGTATAATAATGTATCTATACACTGATGAGCGTGCTGCACTGTATAATGATATATCTATACACTGATGAGTGTGCTACACTGTATAATGATGTATCTATACACTGATGAGTATGCTGCACTGTGTAATGATGTATCTATACAGTGATGAGTATGCTGCAATGTGTAATGATGTATCTATACACTGATAAGTGTGCTGCACTGTGTAATGATGTATCTATACAGTGATGAGTATGCTGCACTGTGTAATGATGTATCTATACAGTGATGAGTATGCTGCAATGTGTAATGATGTATCTATACACTGATGAGTGTGCTGCACTGTGTAATGATGTATCTATATACTGATGAGTATGCTGCACTGTGTAATGATGTATCTATATACTGATGAGTGTGCTGCACTGTGTAATGATGTATCTATATACTGATGAGTATGCTGCACTGTGTAATGATGTTTCTATATACTGATGAGTATGCTGCACTGTGTAATGATGTATCTATATACTGATGAGTATGCTGCACTCTGAAATGATGTATCTATATACTGATGAGTATGCTGCACTGTGTAATGATGTATCTATATACTGATGAGTATGCTGCACTGTGTAATGATGTATCTATACACTGATGAGTATGCTGCTCTGTGTAATTATGTATCTATACACTGATGAGTATGCTGCACTGTATAATAATGTATCTATATACTGATGAGTATGCTGCACTGTATAATGATGTATCTATACACTGATGAGTGTGCTGCACTGTGTAATGATGTATCTATACACTGATGAGTATGTTGCACTGTATAATGATGTATC